>NC_037088.1:31540285-32992160 GCF_002994745.2 Rosa chinensis
CTTTTTATTTGGTTTCACCTATTGTCCTATAGGTTTTACTACCATTGAAACAAGAATTATTAACTGTTTAGGAGATTAAAATACCTATTTCTAGCCCCACTCACATGATCATAATATTTTATGTGCGCATTCATAAAACATAAACATGCAAGAGTTATCTGTAAACCAAAACCAAATAAACAATTTCACAACAAAGCAATCACGAAACTAGGAATCAAAATATTGTCAAAAACATATCTTAGGGGCTTCAAACCTCGCCCCTAACAAAAGTGAATTAGCCACACATTGTCTTAAAATTCACAACTAAACACATATGAGTTTGAATTACAAGAAAATAAAAACCGTAAAAGAGAGAAGATGAGAGCCATGAATTCACTTTTAGGCAGCCTTGGATGCAAGAACTCCCTTCAAGATGGCATATGGCAAAGCTTGATGAAGATGGATGATGGTGTGCACGGTTTTTGCTTCTTGAAGTTGAGGAATTTAGGACTTTGTGAACTAAGATTTTTTTTAGGGCAGAAGGTGGCGCTGTAGATGGGTGCCTTTTTCACATTTGCAGATGCCCTCAAACATATAGAAGCATAGCCCAAGTTTCCTTTTCCAATTCTACTTTAAAAACCTTCCCTAGTTGCTTAAGGATATCTTCTAATTGGTGCACAATTAAATGATTTCCCAAAATCTTGAGGAATTATTGTGGGAGTCTCCTTAATATTTGCAGCATCAATAACCTTCCAAAAATGCCCAAGAAATCCGTCCAAAGAAGAGTCTAGGCCAAAATACCCTGTTTTGACTAGGATTCAATTTCTGTCTCTGAAGCTTCCTTCCTGGACAAGGAACGCCTTTCTCTCGCCACTTTTCTGGATGGTTCTTGACTCCTACGAGTTCTATGACATCATATCTTTTAGATTGATCAAGAACCTTATGGAAAAACTCCAAGTAAATCGCCGGAAAAGATCTCCCAAAAGGCATCGTGAAAAGCTGACAATTTCTGCCTTATCCGGAAGACTGCTTTGACTTTGATTTCCTACTGCCTCGTCAACGGTTTTTACCAGTTCTTTAGCTCTTGTTAAACTATAACATCATGTCTTCAAGGATCACTGGACCTTTCTTCAAAGGTGCAGTTGGAAGAATGCAAGAATTGCTCCTCAAGCTGTTCCCAGAAAGCTGATTCTGAAACGGTAATTTTCTGCTTTGCACAACTTTTTCCGTGGACTTCCCTTGTAATTTCTAGCCAAAAGGTTGATCAAAATTGGTTCTTTGCATTGGTAATTCATGGTTCATGGCTTCTTTTCTCCCTTAAAGCTCCTATTTCTCTTGAATCACTCCACGAACTACCTAAAAAGAAAACAAAGTTAAAACTGACTTTTTAAAGGAAATAACTAAGAAAAGTGTAAAGGATTGCACACTATATTTGTAGCATTTATGCTCCTATCAGTTGTGTTTATGAGTTCACTCTCAAAATTTTTACCCTCATAAGTAGGAGAAGAATAGAGTTGAAAAAAGGAGAGCAAAGCAAAGAGGACAAGTAAAACAAACGCCATTACTGGTGAAAACTGTTGTAAATGATAATGACTATTCATGCAATAGGTATTGCTTAATGTATGCGATTGACAGACTCGTAATGTATGTGATTGACATACTTGTAATGTGCGATTGATTAGTATAGCTATTATGTATTGCCTTTTGTATACATGATGTAACCCTATATAAACCTCATGGTGAGATGAATACAATACAATATAATTTTTCCAAATATCTACAACACGTTATCAGCACGAGCCCTAACCACAAGAAAAAAAAACCAAACCAGAAAATTCTTCAAAACCTGCCATTGCCACCTTCGAGCCTCACTGCCGCAGCTCCTAGCCCACGCTAGCCTCACCAGCACACCTGCCCCTGCAGCACCTACGCGCCCCTGCGCGCGCATCCCTGCTACCCCTGCAACACCAACGCACACCGACTGCATCCTTCTCCTTTCCTGTGCATGTCCGTCTACTTGCAGGCTCTGAAACATCTAGTTCAGAACCTCAGATCAAAATCCTTTCTTCATCAGAGTTATTCATCTCTGTCTCTTCCATCTGACCGCCAAATTGCAGCCTTATCGGAGTTATTTTGAGACCGGTACAACAATCAAAGTGAAAGCTGTTTAGAAGATAATCTGCTCCGAATTTCAACACGTAAGTTTTGTAATTAAGGTTGCTGCTTTCTTGTATTTTAAATTCCTTTTATTTTTGCACAATTTTGGAATATATGAATAGGATTTTGAGTATTTAATAAAGCGGAATTATGGGGATTCACGCTTAACGAACTAAGAGTGTTCATAATGCTCGGACTAAGAGCGTCCGTAAGCATCAAATTGTGACCATATTAAAACATTATTGTTTGGTCTAATCCAAAAGAGATTCTTGGAAATTGTTTTCTTCGTAGCATAGCTCGAAAATCTTATTATTTTAGTTTTCGTGGAAGTTTAGCTCTGAAACTAATATATCTTCTCTTCTTATTTTCAGGATGTCGAATGAACCTAGACTCGACTTTCCCATGCTTGACTCAACAGGCTCGGATTACCACAGTTGGGTAACCAATGTTGAGAACCACCTAACTTTAAAGGAATATTACCCATAATCTAGGCACCTAACCCGGACCGTGTGTTGGTGCGAACACCTACAAAGCATGTTCAAGCAGTTATCTTGATGCGACGCCATATGGATAAGGCACTCAGATTGGAGTATATGTCGATCAAGGTTGCAAGAGAGCTATGGGTAGCGCTAGAAGAGCGTTTTTGCAATGTCCAAAATTCCCTCTTTCCTGACTTGAAGGTTCAATGGAACAATCTGCGCTTTGCTGATTTCAAGTCTGTTGCTGAATATAATTCAGAAGCTCTTCGCCTACAGTCCATGTTGAGGTTTTGTGGACAACCTGTCACAGAATAAGAGCTAATTGAGAAAACTCTCTCCACCTTCCCCGTTTCAGCCATTATGGTATTAAAACAATACTGCACTGAAGTCAATGCTAGACGGATCACGAGGTTTCATCAGCTTATCAATCTCATATCTGTAGCTGAGAAACATGATAACATACTCATGAGGAATTATAATTTAAGGCCCATTGGAACTAAGAGCGTTCATGAGGCGAATTATAATGCACCCAAAAGAGGGCGCAAGGAACGGAACCCTCAGAATAAGGGATATGAGGGACGTATGGGTCTATATAACCGCCCTAACCAGGAAGGAAACCGCAAGTTTGGTGAGGATACACGTGGTGGCAATGCCACACGTGGGAGAGGGGGTCGTGGCAACCCTGGCCGTGGTGGTGGCGCCATGGCCCGTGGTGGTGGCACCATGGGTCATGGTGGTGGCACCAACCCTCCTAGGGAATGCCCACAACGTGCACCTCAATTAAAGGGAGGCAACCACAATGATATGTGTCATCGATGTGGATCAAGTGAGCAATGGTTCAAGCAATGCAATGCAAGGCAAGCGAGCAACTAGCTGCAAGATACAGGGCATATAGGGACCTGAGGGGGCAAGAAGTGTACCTTGAAGAAGCAGAACAAAATGGTGGAGATGTCTATCTCACCATAGAGGACTTCAAAGCTGACGATGAAGTGCACAAGGATGCCGCAGACTTTGATTAGATTAGTCCTCTTATTTTCCAAGAATTTTGTAATGGCAATATGCCTTAGTCAATAAATGACAATTGTATTAAAATCTTTCTTATGTGGTGCACCCAATAAAATATGATGTCTAGGAAAGTCATTGAGATTAATGGTACTTAAGAGAGCCTCGCTCCACCAACATCTCTCTCTACTTTCCTGGTCATATTTGATTGGAGTTACCAAATGGATAGAGTGACTACAATGTGTCTTAGTTTGATTTTATTTTGGATTAGACTTTTTGGGACCTTTGATGTAATTATTGGCTATCTTTATTAATAAAGTATCGTATTATTATTCGATGTCATGGACATGTTTTAATTCCGAACTTGATTATTTTTCAGTATGTTTCCTGGAGAGTTGGAATGCCTTGTTGATAGTGGCACCACACATACTATATTGCGACATAGGCAACTATTTCTATGGATGACGCCTAGTCGATCTTCTGTGACTAGGATGGCTGGACCATCACAATTGATTCATGGTCGAGGACCAGCTCAATTTATGTTGCCAAATGGCACAAGTATTAATGTCACCGAAGCTCTATATGCTCCTAGGGCTGGAAGGACCCTATTGAGTTTTAAAGATATAAGAGCCAATAGTTTTCATGTGGAAACACATTGTGAGAATGGACAAGAGTTCCTTTGCATCACCTCTAATGACTACGGACATAAACGAGTATTAGAGAAACTTATGTGTCGCTCTAGTGGGTTGTATGCAACCACTATTCGAATTATTGAATCCAACCATATCATGAGAGATGACTTATGGGATTCTTACACATATAGGCTTTGGCATGACCGTTTGGGACACCCAGGTCGTGATATGATGATCCGTATATTAAAGACTTCACACGGAGTTCACACGGACATCCATTTTTCAAAACGAAAAGAAGTCAGAACTGAATTCAGTCCAAGGAAGGGCTAGCGTCGACTACCCCCTGTGGCCCAAATACGTCCTTGGTTCCTTTTTCTACTTCTAAAGTCAATTGTGACTTCGTGGCTTAACCGGATACTTCCCTGGTTGCTTCTAAAGCCCCTCTTTTGTTTTGCAAAGCCTGCTATTTAGCAAAATTAGGATCGAGACCATCCTATGCAAATGACACTAAGGAAAATATTTCATTCTTACAAAGAATCCAAGGTGATATTTGTGGGCCTATTCAACCAACTTGAGGACCATTTAGATATTTTATGGTGTTGGTTGATGTATCGACACGATGGTCATATGTCATGCTATTGTCCACAAGAAATGCTGCATTTGCTAAACTCCTAGCACAAATCATTAAATTAAGGCCTCACCACCCTGATCATCCCATTAAGTCAATTCGTCTTGACAACGCTGGAGAGTTTACATCAAAAATATTTGATGACTATTGCATGTCCATTAGGATTGAGGTTGAACACCCTGTTCCTCATGTTCACACCTAAAATGGTCTCACAGAAGCTGCCATTAAACGACTTCAAATAGTCGCTAGAGCATTGGTTATGCGTACCAATCTCCCTGTTTTTGCTTGGGGCTATGGGGCTGTGCTCATTCGTCTGAGGCCTACTGCCACTCAACCCTTTTCTACGTCCCAGATGGTTACTGGATATAAGCCTGATGTCTCACACTTACGCATATTTAGGTGTGCAATTTATGTGCCAATTGCGCCGCCACAGCTCACCAAAATGGGTCCTCAAAGACGATTAGGCATTTATGTTAGATATGACTCTCCAACCATTATCCGCTACTTAGAACCCTTGACAGGCGATCTATTTACCGCTAGAATCGCGGATTGTCACTTTGATGAGACAGTCTTCTCGTCGTTAGGGGGAGATAGGAACAATAATGTTCAACAGGAACGACAGGAATTGTCGTGGTCTGTCCCCACTTTGTCTCATCTTGATCCCCGAACCGCACAGTCAGAAATTGAAGTGCGGAGAATTCTCGATCTTTTGAACGTAGCAGACTCTATGCCTGATGCGTTTTCCGATATCGCTAAAGTGACAAGATCACATATACCTGCTGCAGAAGTGCCTACAAGAATTGATGTCCCTAAAATCATAGACATGGCACCACCCCTAGGGGTATTGGGCATGGCGCCGCCACCACTAATAGTGATGGTAATGTGGCTCAGGTCGGGCTCCCAGCAAGGAAACGTGGGAGGCCCAAAGGTTCGATAGATTCTCGCCCTAGAAAGAAAGCGAGTTTGGCACAGAAAGATTCATTAATCATCGACATAAATAGCCCGTTTCATGAAGATATTCCGGATTATGGTTATGTCCAAGAGACATCATTGGGGGACGCTCCAATGTTAGAACCAATTTTAGGGAATAGGGAGATCTCCATGAATTACACTAGTGTACATGAGACGTTGAATCGAGATTCTATTATCCTTGATGATGTGTTCGCATATTCTATTGCTCAAGGAATTATAGAACACGATGATATCGAACCTTGCTCCTTTGAAGAATGTCAACGAAGAGCAGACTGGCCTAAATGGAAAGATGCGATCCAGGTTGAATTGGATTCACTAACAAAGAGACAGGTATTTGGGCCTATAACGCTGACACCCCTAAGTATAAAGCCTGTTGGCCATAAATGGGTCTTTGTTAGAAAGTGTAATGAGAAAAATGAGGTTGTTAGATACAAAGCCTGCCTTGTGGCGCAAGGTTTCTCACAACGCCCTGGAATCAACTACGAGGAGACATATTCTCCCCTAATGGACGTTATAACATTCCGCTACCTTGTCAGTTTGGTAGTTTCCGAAAAACTTGACATGTAGCTTATAGATGTGGTTACAACATATCTTTATGGGTATCTAGATTCAGAGATATATATGAAGGTTCCAGATGGACTTCAATTACCCAAGTCAAGTGGCTCTAAACCACGGAGCGCGTTTTCAATAAGATTGAGACACTCACTATATGGATTGAAACAATCCGGACAGATGTGGTATAACCGTCTAAGTGACTACTTGATTGGGAAGGGATATGAGAATAATGAAATATGCCCATGCATGTTTATAAAAAAGACAAGTTTCGGATTTGCAATTGTAGCAGTTTATGTCGATGACATGAACCTAATTGGAACTCTAGATGAGTTCAAGGAAACTGCTAAGTACTTGAAATCTGAATTTGAGATGAAAGATCTTGGGAAAACACGGTTTTGTCTCAGACTAGAACTCGGGCAACGTAGCGATAAGATTATGATCCATCATTCAGCTTATACTCAAAAATTACTAAGGCGCTTTAATGAAGATAAAGTAAAGCCTGTGAGTACTCCCATGATCGGTCGTAGTCTTGAGCCTGAAAAATATCCGTTTCATCTAAGGGATGAGGACGAAGACTTATTAGAGGCTGAAGTGTCTTATCTAAGTGCAATAGGCGCATTATTGTACTTAGCTCAATGCACAAGACCGGATATCTCATTCGCAGTAAACTTGTTAGCTCGACACAATTCTGCGCCAACACGCCGCCATTGGATTGACATAAAGACAATCTTTCGATACTTGACAGGTACGATTGATATGGGCTTGTTCTATCCCTACAGAGAAAAAAGAAATAATGGAAGTGTGGGATCGGACTCCACAAGGCAAAATGCCACCTTCAATGCTCCTCCTCCCCTCCATCAAAATGACAACGAAGTCTTGATGGGTTTTGCTGATGCAGGGTATCTCTCGGACCCTCACAAAGGTCGCTCCCAAATTGGTTATGTCTTTACCATGGGAAACACTGTGATATCTTGGAGGTATACAAAGCAAACCCTTGTTGCTACTTCCTCAAATCATGCAGAGATTATCGCTCTACATGAAGCCGTGCGAGAATGCATATGGCTAAGGTATGTAGTTAGACACATTCAAGGAACTTGTGGTTTGAAGTCTACCACAGATGAACCTACATGTATTTATAAAGATAATGTAGCTTGTATTGAGCAAATGAAGTTAGGTTTCATCAAGGGCGACAACATCAAGCATATATCGCCTAAGTTCTTTTACAATCAGCAACAACAAACACTTCTAAATATTGAAGTGAATCAAATCCGTTCAGAGGATAATGTAGCGGACTTGTTTACCAAGTCGTTACCTAAATCTACCTTCGAGAAACATGTGAAGAGCATCGGATTAAGAAAGTTATCCGAACTCCCATAATTGTAGAAATCTGGGGGATACCTTGACATCAGGGGGAGGTATGATGTCTACATGTTTGATCTCAAAGAGTGAATGACGTGTTGTGCTCTTTTTGCCCTTCGACCAGGATTATTTTTGTCCCATATGGTTTTTGTTACCTAGCAAGGTTTTTTGTGAGGCAACGATCAAAGCGTCATCACCGAGTTTGAGCGGCACAGGGGGGGGTGTTGAAGGATGTCTACTACTCCACATTCACGTGCGTTGTGCTCTTTTTCTCCTTCGACCAAGGTTATTTTTTCCCACAGGGTTTTTATTACTTGGCAAGGTTTTTGACGAGGCAACTTAGAAGCGCATAGCAGAGGCAACACTATTGACATGGAATATCTAAGGGGGAGTGTTGTAAATGATAATGACTATTCATGCAATAGGTATTGCTTAATGTATGCGATTGACATACTTGTAATGTGCGATTGATTAGTATAGCTATTATGTATTGCCTTTTGTATACATGATGTAACCCTATATAAACCTCATGGGGAGATGAATACAATACAATACAACTTTTCCAATTCTCTACAAAAAAAACCAGCTTGTGAAAAAGGTCGTTCTTGGTCAAACAGAGCTTCCAGATTTCCATTCTTGACCTCCACTGAAGTGGGTGCGGGTGGTTTTTCATCAACGACGTAGACGCTGCTCTTGGGTAGCCTTTGGCGTGGCCTACGTGGCAAATGAAGGATCTTTGGGGTAGGTGCGTACTGCGGTTTCATATATCGAAAGTAGAAGAAAAAAATTTAGCATAAGGAAGAGAAAAGTGAGAAGAACAGATGGAGAGATGAAAGAAAAAAGAAAGAAAATCGGGTTCAATAATATGAACTAAGAATAAATTTACATCGCTTATTGCCATAGCTATGGTTATTGAGATAGAAATTAGAGAACATAGTTAAACAAGAGAAATATGAATAGGAAAACAAGGCGTTAAGACGTCACTCTGTACTATCTTTTTTCCGACCCAATTTATTAATGGAGGAAGAGAGACAATAGAGTTGTTTATATTGGGAAACCAAATTTTGAATATTTGATAAATAAATGCTGAGATGGTTAAATGGTAACCTTTGAATATCTAATCAATGGATGAGATTAAAAGTTATGGATACCAAGATAGAGACTAGACTAATCGAAGAGAGGATCTGAATCCAAAACAAAAATCACTAAAACAGTTGAGTCTTGAAAGTAGCACGCATGTGATTTGGTATTATGTTCCACGTGGCGAGTAGTCATATGGGCGCATCGAGGACGCTCTAACTGTCTCAACCGCAGTGTATCTTTTCTTATCACCTTGAATGGTGTTCAACTTACTACAGAACAAAATAAAACTTTCTGACGTCCATCCCTATTTTTCTTTCCATTCCTTAAACAATCCCCTATATTTCTCGTCATTTCCTTTAACAATTTTTCATTCTTGCTGAAGTAAAAAATAAAAATAAAAAGATTACGTATGTATACGTACGTTTAGCTTGGGGTAAATCCTGGATTTGCCCTTGCACTCAGCAAGATAGTTTAATAATTGGGGCACAAGGTTTGCTCATCTCCTTGTCTACCTCTTTTTAATTTTTTTTTTTTTAAGGAAATAATTTACCCTAATGAAGTAATGAAAGTGATGTTGTAAAAATGCTGAGAAAAAAAAAAAAGATTAAAAACTTAAAATTGAATTCCAGCAAGATTTTACCAGGGACACTATCATCACTAGTAGTCTGCAGCTTCTACCTACGCATGAAAAACAAAATGGTCATTTTCATAATTACCATACGACACTTTGACCAACAACATTTTTTACTTGGATATGCCATCTTTGACTTACCCCTTTTGTACAAGTTTATTAAAAAAAAAAAACCAAACTTAGAAGCTCGGTGAAGATAAAATTACCAAAACCTCTTCCTAATACAAATGCTTATCGGCATGAGTAGCTTTTTTTGTATTTTATTTTATTTATTATTATTTTTATGTGACGAGTGAATAGCCTGTGCATGATGAAAAAATAATAATAATAATATTCATTATGTTCAAATTAATGAAGTTAATAGAGTGTGTTTGGACGAACATTGTTTATTTTCGAAATCCCTATTGTAAAATCCAATCAAATGAAGTATCATTTGGTTTACAGTGAACATTAATTTCCTCATAAAATTGTTAATCAATCATTTATTTGATACTATTGGATGAATAAATGATGTATGACTTGATTGATATTGAGCAACAATAGTCTATAAGACTATAAGGTTAATTCACGAAACGTTTCTGATTGCTACAATGCAGCACAACATATACGAATAATTCGTTCAAATGAGTGTGTTGAGATTAATTTCGGCAAAAGTAGGCAAAGTCCCATGAAACTTTCATTTCTTCATGTTTGTTAAAAAAAAAAAAAAGCTGTTTTCAAATTCTTTCCACCAATTTTCAAGCTTCAAGTTTATCAGAAGAACGCAAGCAAAATAATTCAGCAGTTGACACTAGATATAAGAAGACAAATTGGCTATAAAGTCTATAGAAACATAAAGGTAATAGGGAAGGAATTGCCGAAAAAGGAAAATGGGACGAGAATTGCATGGTTTCAAAAATGGCATACGACCAGAGCCAACGTCTGGCTGTAATCTGCATTGTACTTTTGATTCGTATATCAGAGCCCCAAAGTGATCATAATTATTGTAGTTGACCTAAAAGTCTCACTACTTAATCACTCTGTACTTGCTGCTACTCTCACTATCTCACATTATTTCTTGCTCTCTTCAAAGGTCAAATCTTTTCAGCTTTCTCTCATCTGGGTTTTGCTCTCTTCTCTGAGAAAGCTTCACATAGACACAGGTAATAAGAACCTTCTTCTTTAAAAATCTGCGTAATCTGTATATTGTTATTAGTAGTACTCTGATTTATAGTGAAGCAGAGCATGAGAATGTTACTTAAGAGTTATCAGATTTCTTAGGTACCCTTTAAGAAGAAGCTATCTTCCCTTTTAGTTTCTTTTGCAAATGGTTGAACAATGTTAAAATGTAGAATCAAATTTTTGTGGGAACTTTTTCTTTTAATATTCTCATGAACATAATGTGGGGAGGTTTAGGGCTTTATTCAGGGTTTAAATGTTATTAAAAGAGTCTGTTTTTGTAAAATATTGAAAGACTTGAGGACTGTTCTATCGATCTGCCTTCAATGACAGAGGAGAAAAAGGGCCACCAATACTCTGTTTTGAAACAGAGAGAAGGCTTCGGATAACACTAGAAATGGAGTAAAGATAGATTTGTTAATCACTTGCTTTCATCCCACTAGAAATTGTTAGGTTCTTAAGTTACCCTTCACAAATAAGTAAAGAATCCATTTCCATTTCCATTTCAGTTGCTTTTGCTGATGAAAAAGGTTTTACAAAAAATAAAATCCTACTGGGTTCTGCAAAAAAAAAAAAATGTTCAAGTCCACTTATTTGTTTCCTTGTACAGAAATGAGATGTTTATACTATTAATGAAACCAGTGTGTTTTAAGCAGAATGAATAAAGAAGTTAGAGGCTGTTCTTCTAAGCCTATAAATGAGCAGGAGAGATGCAGAGAGCTATTCTCTGTTCAGGAACATAAGTTGGCAATATCTCCACATTATAACTTTCATTTAATTTGAGATTAATGATTTATAATTGTGTGTGGTGTTGGTGTAGTTTATTGGTGCAGATCGATCAATGGCGAAAATCAGAGTTTTTGGTGCAGCTGTCCTGATACTGGTTTTTGTGGCATTGATCGTTTTCTTTGTCAAGCATGAGATTGAGGCAAACAATAACTCTACCACACCAAGTCCCACGCCACCGGCATTTCAACCATTCTACCCAACAACAACAACGCCACCACCAATGCCTGTGAATGCTCGACCACCACTCTACGCGTTCGCACCACCAGCTGATCAGGAGGAGGAGGATGATGATGAGGAGACCGCCTGATCTGCATTGACTCCACTTAAATATTACTACCAGTTAAAGGCATGACTTGCTCTAATTCTCTTTTGTAGTATGCTTCAGACCACTTTTATATTAGGATGTATAAGTAATGATGACCGTTTAATCTATATTATGATCTCAATGTTTAGACTCCTTAGGATTTTATAAGGTTTATTTGTTGGAAGAGGAGACCGCCTGATCTGCATTGACTCCAGTTAATTATTACTATCAGTTATAGGCATGACTTGCTCTATTTCTATTTTGTAGTATGCTTCAGACCACTTTTATATTAGGATGTCCAAGTAAATGATGACCATTTTAATCTATATTATGATCTCAATGTTCAGACTCGATCCTTGGGATTTTATAAGGTTTATTTGTTAGATGATATTTGCTACTGTGTTATCTGGGATATCTATGCTTATGTATACACTTTTTCTGAAAGTGAACATTACCATATTCACAATCAATCTTATTCCTTTTGGTTAATATACAGTGTATTGCTACTGTTTCAGCATTTTGAACTCTTAAACCACAGCCCTTGTCGGTTTTTTGTCTTTTCTAAATGATGAAATAATTTGGTTAACCGTCTTACTCAGACATTCGTGCGGTGGGTGCTGTAAAATCTTTTTCATCTGTTCAAGCTTTGTAAAATCTTGAGCTTCCAGTTCATCAACATGTATTCTTTTCTCCTGTTGAATTTCGAAGCAGTCATTGATGCATCTTTGCATATCTTGTTGCTCTCCAATTCAAGGAGGTTTTTTTTTTTCTTGATCAAAAAGAGGATTAACATTAACCTCCTAGACATTAGTATGCTAATAAACTTCGTAGAATGGGTGGACTGTAGTGATCATCAGAACTCAGAAGAGAATAATTGGCCATAAAGTAGTGAAGACTGAATAAGGTACCCTATGTCTCTATCAGGCAAATACCTTATTCAAGGCATAGTCATAGGATTTTATGCTCAATGAAATGGCCCGGGGTTTCTACAATTGATCTTAATTTTGTTCTTGAAATTGATAATTTAAACAAAGAAATTTACAAATTGCAAACCAGAGAACCAAACATCAATACCATTATACCAGCATCATTGTATTAAGTTCAAGCACCAATCTCCTTCTAGATATCTGTCAGCCACGACTATCTGACTGGCTACACAACTCTTCACCCAAAAGGTCTTATATGAAGTCTTTCCAAAAGGTCTTAGCTAAACACATATATGGGAATTTAGGGCTCCTGACATGCATGCTGAACCATCATGACAACAAGAGTCACAAGGGATGCATAAACTGAAGTGGGTATCCGTTGCACGACCTTCCCAACATGGGGTACACCCTCAGTAGCCTTCTTTGTCGCCATTGCAATTGTTGGTGCTGCAACCAATGTGACGATCATTCCCTGACTGATAATAACAAGTGTGTCGGCAGTAATATGCTTGATCAACTTGGCAAATTCTTCCCGGTCAATTTCTCTGTCAAGATTGACATCGTGTTCCTGCAAATAAACAACACTTCTCAATATATATTTCTGAATCCTTTAGCTAACCAAATTTTTACCAGGCTTCAATGTAAGAATCATTGCGCCTAACAAGATTTAGTTAGGGAAACACATGATTAAAGATTTAGTTAGGGAAACACATGAGTAAAATTCTTCTTCTGATCACTAACCTAAACATTTCAAATCATAGAACAAAGAAATCAAAAGAATTATTAAAATGAGATTGAGCAGTCTGCCTCTTTGATCCAGAATGCATACGCATATGCATATACTGTTTACAAGACCGACAGACCAAGTGAACAATCTTCTAGGTGTTTTACTCAATATGAAACTATAGTCCAATGGACTAAAAGTTTAAGTGAAAGCCTGATAAGAGGGAGTTACTGACATCACGATTACTCAGGTTATGGAATCAACTCATGTATTCAAATGCCAAAAGAAAACAGAACAAACCCATTTCTAAAAAGGCATTCAGCAATGGCACTATAACCACCCACCAAAGTATTCATTCTACAACCTTTATTAGAATGTGAGTTTTATCCTCTTATATACAGGAAAGACTTGAAAAAGAAAATAGAAAGCCTAAGGCTGCCCCCTAGTCATGCCTTCAAGAAAATAAGCTTCTCTATAAATATTAGAGGTGGTATTATAAATTTCATACATTTAACTGGGTTATGCAGTCTCATATGTAGGGACTAGCCATGCCATAATAAGGAATCGTGCAAAGACGAATCCAGATGGAAAGAAATTACTTTCCAAGATTTCTACTCCTTTGTTTAATTCTCTTCTACACTAAGAGCCTATATCTCCAACCTGCTGCACCCCTGGTCCCGCCCCCAACCCCAAACCTCCCACCCCCTTCCCCAAAGGACCTCCAAGACCTGAAGCATCAAAGATAGCAAGTGACTTAACAATTGATGGAAAGCTCAAAGGAAAAGTTCAGCCAATGAATGCCCACATCTTCTTTTCTTTCTTCTAAGATGTCAGTGACTTTGGGACATATGTTTACCCCCCCTTACAGCCCAGCTAGACTTCTTCTTGTGTCGAAAAAGGTATCTAATGAACGCATATCAAAAATTACCAACAAAAGTAATTACTAACAAATGATGTGTTTCATTAGTAACTAATTATGCGAAAAAGCAATAACAAAAATTTTCCATCAGCTAGTAACATTCTGAATTAAAAAAAAAAAAAGATGCTAAACATTACTTTCAAGTCGAAGAAAGACTCAGGGGAAGAAGGTTCCTAGATATGGAGGCTGTTAGTTATACTGAAAGTTGGAATGTGGATTTAACCTTTATTTAAGCTCCAATACAGGGCCCGAAAATAGGGTAAAAGAGCAAGACAAAGATACAAAGTTAAATGGAAGAAGAAGGGAAAAAAAATTATTTCTAAGGATCGTACCAAGAGATAAGAGCAGCATCAAAAGATAATCAAAGAAGGCATATAACTTTGGTTCCGGAGAATTATAACCTGGTAGTTGCTCTTTGTTAGATTATCCTTGGTAGAAGAAGGTACACGAAAATGTTCAGATAATTACATATCCTTCTTCCTGAGATGGACTTTAAAATAGGAAATTGAAACAATCAATACCCCAATAGAGATTCGATAATGATAGTAAACCCATGGTACTACCAAGGGACCATTACTAACTGCAGGTTGAGTAAACCTGAAAATCACGAATCCAATCTGAGGCCTAATAGTTGAGTAAAAAGGAATATGGTGGATGCTCAACCAAAAGGACGGTGAATGCTAAATTTTCAGGTTGAAAAGGGTACAACAAAATGTGCAGATTTACTGGTTTCCTTAATCCTGAGATGGATATGGAAATAGGAAACTAAAAAAAATAAATATTACGAATAAAGATGCAATAACATCAGTAAACCCATGTCAGTACTTAGGAACCGTTCGTACACCGTAAGTAACCTTAAAACCACCGAATCCAACCTGGTGCCTAAAAGACAGGAAAAAAAAAGTCTGCTTCCCTTTCTAAAGAGTTTGTATGAAATCTGTTACTCTATTGGATCTGTACCAGTAAAAGTTTCAAATGATATATCTTATCCATAACTGGTTGGACAGTGAGGAATCACACATTATCAGTTGGTCCATAACCATTCACAAAATATCCATATATTAAGAAACAGCAACGATTGTAGGTGCCCTCTAAATTTCAAGTCATCTGCCGAATTCAAGTTATAAACACCTTTGAAGCAATAAGAATAATATGGTAAACATTCATAGGTACCTGAATCAGTAGTCTGACAGCATCTTTAGAGGGTGGATCAAAATGTGGGCCGGGTAAACGCTTGTTAATATCACTACAAACAAACAGGAAAACAAAAGAAGTCAGTTAATTAGAACAAAAGGGCCACTAGTTAATAATCAGCTGTAGAGATTTGGTAAGTATATATAGCTCCTCACTTGTACACAAGTAGTACACCAATGTAGACATCCTCGAATGTCAAATTTGCCCTTCCTGTCTCGTTTTTGAAATGATCAAACACCTTGTCCGTAATCTTCCTGATTTGCTGTCGCCTCCATTGCTTACCTGCAAGGCGCAGAAACTATCAGACACTACATATGATTGCATCTAATCCTCAGTACAAATGATATCATATGGACAAATGACTGGACGAAGAATCAACATTCTATCTGCTGATGTGGCATATCATAATGATTACCAGCACAATATCAAACCGATCATATCACTGCTTCGAATCAAGAAATAAGTGACTGGAAATAGAACCCAACAATGGCCACGATATAAATCTGAGAGCTACAAAAAAAAAACTAAAAGCTCTGAAAAAATTAGGGAATAACTTGATTTTCAAAGGCATATCCTTTCCTTGTAGTTCTACTACAGAAAACTCATGAATCATAATAAGAAGCAGTAGAGTTAGTCAAACACGAAGAGCAAGAAAACCCATGTTGCAGGAAAATTAATGGGTCATCCATGAGATTAGGAAAGGTTATAATTGTTAAGAGAACAGGAGGAAACAAGTGGGTGTGAAATAGAGGGGAGTGAGTGAAGGGGTACCTTGTAATTTGTCAAGGACTTGTCCCATGGCGGAGTACTGACTGATACAAAAACGGCCTCTGTGATTTGGCTGGCTCCGATGACGAAGAAGAAGAAGGTGATCTTGGATATCGGAGGGTTTTGTGTTTGACTTTGTCTGTGAGGGATGGATGGATAGTAGAGTAGGCAAGCCGAAGCTGAAAGACATCAGGGTTAATTTTTTTTTTTTTTTTTTTTCTCGTGGGCCGGGTTTGTATTAAACTATTAATTATACTAGGCCGGATTTGCCACTGGTCGAGTGACACTAGGTAAGAAAATGTCACAAAAAATCCTATAGCTTTTTTTATCAGGGCAGTACATAATATATAGGAATAAAAATAATAAACCCCTATACCAGTTTTCTTATCGGTGCTCATCTTTTCTTTTCACAACATGCATGTTGAGGAAAAACAATATCTTAGTCGATCGTTTTGCATTTCCACTTGAGCTTTCTAAAGCACCTGATAACTTTTCAGGTATTTTACTATTGTAATTTTATGGTCCCAATTCCCCCTCATTGTTTTCGGCTTCATGAAGTTTGATTTTATTTTCTTTGAAAATTATTCACATTCACATTCTATTTTCAGGTTTTTTTGTTTTAAATTTGTTTTTTGGTAGTTTAGCATACCTCAATTTGACAGAAAATGTGACCAAAAAAAAAAAAAATTTGTCTGAAAAAGAAAAAGGAAATGAGAAAAGGAAAAAAACGATAAATAAAATAAAATCTTCACAAGTCCCAGCTGTCCACGGATTCATTTCCAAATCCCATAAGGAAAAGGAAAACATGGAACAATTTGCCTATAAATTACCCACCACATACCCAAATGGAAACTCTTACTCACTGCAAATCCAATCTCATTCGGAAACATAATGGCAACTGATTAATGGATCAAGCTAACACCGATGATCAGAAGGGAAAGGCTCTGTCTTTCGCCGACGTCAGTACGGCCATAGACAATCGGAGGTTTCTGGGTGATGTGAGCGACATGGACTTGGATCTTCTGGAGCATATCTTACCTCACTGTTCCAAGAAGTAGTTGATCCATATAGAGATGTCCACAAAAGACAGAGATCTAAGTCCAGTGACTGATACGTTGTGGAAGAGTTTCTATGAGAAGGAGTTCAGAATCGAATGCACCAATTCGGTTTCCGAGATAATGAAGGAGTGGAATCTCAAGTTCAAGTGGTCGGAGTTGTACCGGGAGAAATCAAAGAGAGTGAAAAAGGATGAGAAGAAAGAAGATGACAGGAAACTAAGCCGGCAAGTTAGGGTTTGCAAGAAGCTATGATGCACTGACACGGGTACGGGGTGCGGGGTGCGATACGACACGACATGCGGATACGTTTTTTTTCAAAATAACAGGGTACGATACGTTTTTTAAAATAATATTCAATATATATATATATATAATTATATATGGTGTTAATAAATATATTTAACAATAACCAATTTATATAACAATTTAAAATAAAAATAGATGGTTGCTGCCGATCTGCCATAGGTGTCAATTTGGACATATAAGGATAATTGCTGGCAACCCGTAATTGATTCCAACCCCACTCACTATAATTGATATAATTAGTTGATTCTTTCAACCTGGACAATGGACATTCATTTGATTCCAACCCCACTCACTATAAATGTATAATTGATATAAGATGATTTTTTCAATCTGGACATAATAGATTAATAGCCCAGAACGGCCTTCAAGGCTTCAAGCATTCAAGCATTCAACAAACAACCCACACGGCCACACCGCTTCAACCTTCAAGCTTTCCAATCAGATCATATCCATCCCCGTCGTGAAGAAGCAACGCACAGAGAAAGACGCCGCGAAGAAGCAACGTACAGAGTCAGAGACGCAAAGAGAGAACTGAATCAACCGATCGAGCTGCGAAGTCGCGAATAAGCAACGAACAGAGTCAGAGACGCGAAGAGAGAACTGATAGAAGAGGAGTTGTGCGTATCCAACATCAGCTCAAACCGTATCCAAGACGTATCAACAAAGTCAACCGATGCTACATTGTCAATGATACGTTTTGAGGGTCTTAGATATGCACCCAGTGCGTATCGTATCCGTATCCGTATCCGATACGGATACGATACACCATAGTCAGAATTTTGCCATATCCAGGGCCGGACCTGACACGAGGCCCAAGAGTCAGCTGACTCAGGCCCAGAAATCTAGGAGGCCCAAAATTTTTTTTTATAGCTTTGGCCGTATGTGTTGGTGCTCCAAAGACAAAAGTGTGTAAACATTAATTAGCAATCACTTCTCCGATTAAAGGGAAAGAAACATAATTTTAAGGGGCCCACAAAGAATTGGATAGATTTATATATACATGATGCTTGGCTGCTTGCCATATATAATATATAATATAATGTTAAAGTGTGTACACCCATTCAGACGTAAAAGAAAGAAAATGGGGTACACCCATTAATTAATGCTTGAAAGTGTACCCAAAAAAAAAAAGTTTTAATTAAAAAAAAAAAAACGGGTAGAAGCCTAACCGTCTAAGAGATTTATTGTATAAATAGGATTCATAATGTAAATAGGATTACTAGAATATTTATTAGAAATAGGATTACTAAAACATCAAGGTTTGGTAATCCTATTTCTATAATAATTAATAAGCCTTTTGGTGAACTTATATATAGAGATAATTACATAAGAGGAATTCACTACTCTCAATAATCAATTTCTAGTCTTGTGTCTTGGGTTGCATTCAACTTTGTTATCATGCCTCCTAAATATATGTCTGGAGCTCAAAAAAGAAAGAAGAAACAGAGGGAAGAAGCATTAATTCAAAGTCAAGCTGGAGATATTTGTTACGTCCCGAACCTAAATTTACTGATTTACTAATCATTAGGACGGTAAACGACATTTACTTTCACTTTTACTATCGTTTCAGTACTTTTAGGGGGCCCTAAAATATGACTTTTTGTTCGGGTGAAAATTTGAGAAAATGTTCTTCATGGAAGTTGTAGAGGACGTTAAACCGAGCGCGTGCATATGTGGTACGTAAAAATCGGAGTTCGTATGCGAAAGTTATGGCCAAAATACTAAAGTTACTGTTTATAGTAAGTTTCTATAAATAGCCGAGTTACTGTGGTAAGTTTCCATTTTCGGAAACTTACCGAGCCTCTCACTTCTCTCTCCCCGATTCTCTCTTCTTCTCCGACCTCTTCACCTTCTTCCGGCCATAACTCCTCCATCCGGCGACGGATTTTGACGTGTAAGATGTCGTTGGAAAGCTCTCTTCCTTCTCTTCATTTCTGGGTTTTTTTAGTAGCTTAATATGAACTGTGGAAGGTGCAGCAACGAGAAGAAGAGGACGGTCACTGTAGCAGTTTTGAGTCAACGCCTATATTTTCCGATTCCGGCAGTCTCCGGCCACAAAATTGGCGTCGAAGGTTCGGTTTTTGACATAGATCATTTCCCCTAAGGTCTTTCATTTCAATTTGCAGTGTAGAGGTCGAATTAACAATTTCAATTTCTAGGGTTCTTGGAATTTCTGGAAAATTTTCACCGGCCAAATTGGAGCTCTTCCAGGTAAAATTGGAACTTGTTGTAGTTAAGAAAGAGGTTGGGTTTGTTGAGTAGATGGTGCTGCCAAATTTTGGTGGCCATCAGAGGTGGTTGCAGCAAGCGCGTGGGGCCCACGCGCTGCCACTGTTGGTGGCGCGTGGAGGCGTGTAGGGCAGTGTTTTAATTCCGGTTTTTAGCCCATTAAATCCTATAAATTGTGTAGAGGTTGTATGTGAAGTTTGGTAATTTTTGGAGAAACTTGAAATTAATTATGAATTTTTGAAGTTTAGGGTTTCGATTATCGAATTACGAGAATCCGACTGTCGGATATCTCTCGGTTCTGTCTTGGAACCTTTAAATTAACGAATTGGTATTAGTGGTATAATTTGGGCTAAATCCGAGGAGAATTGGGAGGCGAAATTATGAGGAATTGATTTTAGGAATTGTATTAAATTATTGAAGAATTATTCACGGAATATAATTGTGTACAGGACGACGTATCGAGCTATTGCTCGATGACGGAACACGAATGCGTGATCGTCGGAATAGTACTGTGAGTGGACTTTTGTTTTAAATAGCGATGCATGCATTTATTTTCTTAAAATAATGCTCTAGTGATTATTCATATTACTTTTTGAGGAAATGAATTAATTTTCGGAAATTGATTTCGAATTATATCATGGATTTGTTTTCAATAATGAGTTTCAAAGGTTGGTTTTGATTTATAATATTAGTTGATGAATTCCTTATTTCCGAGGTAAATTTCCGGAATTAAGCATATCCCTAATCACCGAGTTAAGCTCCTGGAAGATTTTTAAGATGAGTTTCAATGGAGTTGGATATTCTCAATTGTTTATTGACTTTCGATTTTGGCATCGGGAATGCCTAATTAAGGATTTTGGATTTGGTTGGCTTCTTGGAGATTTTGAGAGATTTTTGGAAATGAGATTTACTTATACTAATTTCCGGTTTTGGTTACGGATTTGAGAATATTTGGGCGTGTGGGACACGCCGTCGATTTATTCTTATTTCTCACATATCCATTTTGAGATTGAAAGTAATCTTGGCGTGCGGGGTCACGTCGTTGAATACATGGTTTCTATCTCGTGAGAAATGTGGGGAAGCTACATGGATTTACTGGTTTTCGATGATTTTTCCTCACCATACGCGGGTTATGTGATTAGGTCTCCTCCTCACTGACTTTGTGTTGGTGAGTGGCAGTTGAGGTAGCTTGTTCTCCTCCTCACCTACTTTGTGTTGGTGAGTGGCAGTAGAGGTGATTTATTCTCCTCCTCACGTGGGTGGCAGTCGAGGTTATTTGGTCTCCTCCTCGCACAATCTATGTGTGAGTGGAAGTTGAGGTTATTAGTTCTCCTCCTCGCACAATCTATGTGTGAGTGGCAGTTGAGGGTAGGTAGAGGCTCCATTTCCCGTATAGTGATATCTCTTCCCCATATCCTATCATTTCTCGACTAGCGGGGCCTAGTCTGATTTCCGTGTAACCAGCGGGGCTGGTCTTATCCTGTTGAGTATCAGAGTTTTGATCTTTCCTCTCAGTTGTTTGTGACTAGCGGGGCTAGTCGGTTTTTCTTGAGCGGAGCTTCTCGTGATTTGTTTTCTAAATCGTTGCATGCATCGAGAGTTTTTAAGGAAATAAATGTGGGAAAGTATAAAATCCATTTGGTTTAAAAATTGTTTATTTTTGTCCACTCACGCTAACGTATTTTATGTACTTTCCCCTGGGCCCTTCGGTTTCAAATGCCCAGTTTGCATGCGAATTGGTTGAGGTTGGGCGTACACGGAGTTGAGGCATAGTCAACGGCATGACTTCCGCATCTGCCTTTGAATTAGGTTTTCCTGTTATACCTTTTTGTTAGAATTGCTCTGATTACCTATGGGATTTATGCTACTCGAGTTGAGATGTGTGTTTTGTGAATTGGAGACTGATGTTGATTTGGGGAGCAGGGTGGCTCCTGGAGCATAAGGATGAATTGATTGAGGAGTGTAAATTTTCTTTCTACAGGTTTTGGGTAGTTCATTTTAGGGGAAGTTCTGCCAAGTTTTTGGAAGAATTTCTTCTAAGGTGGACCCCGCAGGGCCACTTCGGATTTCAGGGTGAAATCCGGGGCGGGACCTGTCAGTATATTAGTAAGTACTTTACTAGCAATAAAAAAGCGAAGAGGGAAGCGAATCAGAATGACCATGCCAATGAACAACATGATCAATCTATGAATGAGAATGAGAATGAAGAAGCGATTCAACTTGCCAATGTGAATGAATTAAATGATACCGAGGTTGAAGACCCGAAGCAGCTTGAGAATGAGGAAGTTGATGTCAATATGATTGAAGATGTTCAACATGAAGATTTAAATCAAGAGAGCTGCTTTCCTTTGAATATTGATGATCCAGGAAATTGGGATAAAATTGATCAAAATATTAGGGACTTCTTAGTTGAAAGGGGTCCAAATAGAGATGATGGTGTCGAGTTGTTTCCCAAAGATAGTTCTGGTAGACATTTTGATTCATCACATTATAAGCGGTTGTTGCCAAATGGGGAGAAAAGTGATAGAAGATGGCTAGTATATTCTATTTCTTTAGACAAGATTTTTTGCTTTTGTTGCAAATTGTTCAAGACACAAAGAAATATGACTTTAATTGGCCAATTGGCTAATGAAGGATACAAAGATTGGCATAATTTGTCTCGGAGTCTTAGAAATCATGAAGCTAGTAAGGAGCATATTAGTTGTATGACAAGTTGGATTGAATTGGAAAGAAGGCTGCAAAAAAATAAGACAATTGATGAAAGCTTGCAAGTAGAAATCAACAAAGAAAGAGAACATTGGAGACAAGTGTTAAAGAGGATAATCGCTGTGGTGCAAAGACTAGCCAAAAATAACTTGGCATTTCGAGGAGATTGTGAGAAGCTTTATGTTGAAAACAATGGCCACTTTTTGCAAATGATTGAAATGATTGTTGAGTTTGATCCAATAATGGAAGAGCACATTCGGCGTAGTCAAGCACGTCAGATCGATTATACATATCTTGGTCCCAAAATTCAAAATGAATTGATACAGATGTTGGCAAATGATCTGAGAAGTTCAATTGTTACAAAAGTTAAACAAGCAAAATATTTTTCAGTCATACTGGATTGTACTCCAGATGCGAGTCACGAGGAACAAATGTCTCTTGTGATAAGATGCGTGGATGATTCAGCAAACTCTGCAGTGGTAGAAGAATATTGGATACAATTTTTGAAGGTAGATGACACATCAGGGCATGGACTTTTTACCGAGCTTAAAAATGTGTTAAGCAATCTTGAACTTGATATTGATGATATAAGAGGTCAAGGGTATGACAACGGATCTAATATGAGAGGGAGACACAAAGGTGTACAGAGCAGGTTACTTGAAATAAATCCTAGAGCTTTTTATACTCCATGTGGTTGTCATAGTCTTAATCTAGCATTATGTGATATGGCGAATTGTTGTCCTAAAGCTATGTCATTTTTTGGAGTGATACAACGCATCTACACATTGTTCTCTTCTTCTACCAAGCGTTGGAAGATTTTCAAAGATCATGTGGAAGGTTTGATAGTTAAGCCATTGTCACAAACACGTTGGGAAAGTCATGTCGAAAGTGTCAAACCTATAAAAGAGCAGACTTCGCAAATAAGAGATGCTTTAGTTGACTTGGCAAATACTAGTGAAGATCCGAAAACAAAGAGTGAAGCTGAGTCTTTAGTAACACATGAACTTGAGAACTTTGAGTTTTTGCTTGGCATGGTAATTTGGTATCAGTTGTTATATGCGATCAACACTGTGAGTAAATGTCTTCAAGCTGAAAATATGGATATTGATGCTGCTCTTAAAGAATTAAATGGACTTATTTTGTTTCTTGAAGAGTATAGAGAATCCGGGCTTGATATGGCCATGGATGAAGCTAAACAAATGGCAAGTGAATTGGGAATTGAAGCTGTATTCCGCGAAAAACGCATCATTCGAAGAAAGAAGCAGTTTGATGACAGTGGCAGTGATGAGGTAATGCAATCATCTGAAGAATCTTTTAGAGTTAATTACTTCCTCTTTATAATTGATCAAGCCCGTTCTTCACTTCAAACTCGGTTCGAACAATTTCAAAATATGAAGAAATTTTTGGGTTTTTGTTTAGTTTGGAGAGGTTAAAGTCTGCTGATGATCATAGTTTAACGATGTCATGTGACAATCTTGAGAATTCTTTAACACATAATGGCCATTCAGATATTGATGGATATGATTTATTTTTGGAGTTAAAAATCTTGAAGTGCTCTTTACCAAGAGAAACAAAAAGAGCAATTGATGTGCTGAATTATTTGAAGAAGATGGATGGTTGTTTTCCGAATGCTTATGTTGCTTATAGAATCTTGCTAACTATACTAGTTACAGTTGCATCTGTAGAGAGAAGCTTCTCCAAGTTGAAGTTAATCAAGACTTATCTTCAATCAACTATGTCACAAGAAAGATTGAATGGATTGGCTATGTTATCAATTGAGAAAAAAGTGGTTGAAAAACTTGATTATGCAAACTTAATTACTACGTTTGCCTCCAAAACTGCGAGGCGAGTGGTATTTAAGTAAACATTTGATGCTTCAAGGGAGCGTGTAATGTATGATGATATCCAAATATAGCTTCCTGTCAACATTTCTAGCTTTAGTTTTGTTTTGTCTAGTTCATCTTTAGTTTTGTTCTTATATTTTTAATTTGGCTATATTTTTAACTTAATCTTTTAAATATTGTTTTAAGACATCTTAGGATATATTATTGACTTATAATCTAAATATTTTTGGATATTACATGTTGTTTGTTGTTTTACTATCAAATTTTGAGTTTATAGCTTTAGTTCCAGATTTTTTTTTAATGCACACTACGATTTGAGGGCCCAGCTCCTAGAGTTTGCCTCAGGTCTGAAAATCTCAGGTCCGTGCCTGGCCGTATCCATGCTTCATAGGCAAGAAGGTTTCACCATCTTCAATCGATAAAAGAAACTGGCCAAAGAGCAAGTTGATGAAGAAAATTGTTAAAGATTAATTACGTGAAATGTCTGGAGGTGCGAAACATTCGAGCTATGGAAAAAGAAGAGGAAGAAAGTTGATGAGCTATGAATATTCGAGGTGCCAAGGGTGCTTTCTGTGAAAGTGTTTTGAAGCCTCAGTCTTTTTGGGTGGCTTTTCTCAATTAGTAAAGTTCAATCTTGTGTTGTTCTTTTAATTTTTTATGGAAATGCTAAATAGCTACTTGTTTTGAGTTTTTGTAGTCCAAATCAATGAGATCAGAGAAATTGATGAACTATACAGTATATGAATTTGATGTTATATAATGATATATTTTCTTGGTGTATGACCTGGCTATGTTGTGTTGTACTTGTAGATATATTAATACCTACATATAATCAGATCCCAGAAACGAGGTAGCTAGAAGGAGAAGGGGAAAAAAAGGAAGAGGTTACATACATAGTTAATAGGTTTTTGTAGCTACTGATTTTGTTATTAAAAATATACACTGCATAAGTTCCACAATATAACTAGCTACAATAGTCATTATATATGCAAGGCAAACAGTTGATTGGAGAAGTCCTCCAAAGAGTTCTTACAGTAATGCAATATCAGTACAAATCATTTACCAAAAGAAAAAGACAAACATAAAACAACTAATAATCATGATATTAACATTTTATGATGGACAAATAAATGTAGAGAGAGATTACCTACTGCTTATGATTTTCCATCGCAGAAGACACTGACGCTGTATAAAAAGAATTAGAGAAACACTAGTCATTAAGAACTAATTGACAATCATATATATATATATCATCATTTTATCATGCACAAATACATGTAGAGAGAGATTACCGTTTATGATTATATTAAGCACATCCTTTAATCGCCGTCTGATCAAAGCTACCTTCACATAACACCAATCACTTAGAGCATCTAAGAAATTTAGTAGGAATATCTCCATGATCTCTTGAATATCAAGCTCCCACAGACTCCCCAAAATGCAACAACGTATCCAAATGTTGTTTCAATCCACGTGTGGTGTATTGCAATGCACAAGTGCGTCAAAACAAATCAAAGTGTATCATATCACGAATTTTCCAATTCCTCTAGTGAAAATTGACTGGTCAGAGAAATCAAAAAAAAAAAAAAAAATCAATTATCAAGTCACACTACCCTTCTATATTGGAATTCAAATATAGGAATGGTGTTTGACTGTCTTCGTCTTTGGTCTCCATGCTGGAGGAACTTTCCGATGGCTATTTGCAGCCGGCTAAGGCCTAAATATTCAACTTATTCAATCCCATTCTGCATCAAAATACTATTTTTTCCACACCTCCTAACTTGGACTCCAAATCTTCTATGTTTTTATATCCATTTTTCCATGTTACCCAGTGACTACGAACCACCGCATGGTGCTTCCTAATTCCTACACATGCATATATAGCATGCCATGGAAATTGGATGTGTCTCGTTTGGTTGAAACGTACATGATATTTTCCACACCAAAACTCTAGTCAAAGAAGCCTCATCTCTATTATAGTCTTGCTTGCTTGTCAAGTACCAAACCCTTATAAATAGGACACACCGGCCAAAGGCTCCACTCATTCTAAGATCACAAGCACAAAAACACACAGAATTGCAAAGTTCTTTCCCTCAATCTCTCTCTCCAAGATGACAACCAAATGCCTCGGTTTCCTTTTGGTCATTGTTTTGCTCAACTCCACAATTCTTGGGGAAAGTGCTCGACGTTTCGATATTATAAAGCACCGCAACTTGTGTCGTGGAGCAATCGGGGGTTTCTTTGACGGCTTATGTCTCGGATCGATCAAGGAGTCGGGTCCTAGCCCGGGTCAAGGGAACAAGTTCAATGACAACCAAACCCTTGGAGGAAGAAAGGTTTCCGGCCCTAGCCCTGGTACTAGAAACAAAGTCACAAATGTTGAGACACTTGAAGGGGTTAAGGATTCCGGCCCAAGCCCTGGTACGGGACACAAATTTACAAAGGTTGAGACCCTCGGAGGGATTAAGGACGCTGGCCTCAGCCCTGATACAAGAAACTCATTCACGAATATAGACATTCTTAGAGGGATTAAGGATGGCCCAAGCCCTGGTACAGGAAACTCATTTACAAATGTAGATGTTTTAGGAGGAATTAAGGATGGGCCAAGCCCAGGTACAGGAAACAAATTAATGAACAACATACATCAGTGACTATTTCATTGTTTACATAGACTAAAAAAATATTTCATTTATAATTTGTTTTTGTTAATTTATACTTTTTATATCTTCCAGATCCGTTATATATTCATATGCTTAACTTCATTCGTGTCTTTCTCAGTTTTTATTTTTATATTTTATTTTTAATAATGTAACTAAGATATGTACCAATTTTTTATGTAAATTCGATGAAAGTATTAAGTGGGATTCAAACATGATTTTTTGCATCGACATGAATAATTTCAGTGACCAATATTATAAATTTTCATTGCTCAGAGTGGCAATTAACATGAGCCTATGCCATTAACAGATTTGATAATTGTATATAAGAATTTGAACTTGATATCTCATCCACTAAATGGTTGGGACAAAAGATTTCTCTTTCATGAAAAAATATGGGGAGATTGAATCATTGATCCTCTTTAAGATTTATTTTCTCCTATAATTTTCAGCACAAGCAACTTCAACATTAATTAAGCTTATACAACTAAAACATTGTTAATAAAAATTGAAACCATTGGATTTAGGATTATTAAGATGACCTTTTACAGAAAATGATTTGGCTAATTGAAGATGAGATGGCGGATAGTAGACGTGTGTGCTTGACATGGAATGCCACATTTAATTAAGGTCAAAAATCTAAGGCCAACAATCTTTTATTAAAAAAAAAAAACTGTCATTGTTTATATTTTCATTTATTTCTTTGTTAATTTACGCTCTTTATAAATTATGATCCATTAATATCTATTTATATACATTAATTTTTATTTATTTTTTTATCTATGAGTGAAACATTGAAACAAATTAGAATAGTACTGTGGTGACCTGAGAGAGGGGTCCCACAGCGCCACGACCTCGAGCCAATGAGAAACCGACATGTCACGAGTGACATCCCGATAACTTATCAATCCGAAATCGCAAGGCCTTTTGAGTTCAGACTGTTGGTTTACAAAACACTTTCTTGGACAAATCATTCTAGCAACCAAACAACATACTTTCAATAGCGGAATTTAAAATGGGCTAAAGGATTTGAGCTTATAATAGGAGCCCAATTTGGGAAATAACAAATCACTAAGTAAATATAAGTATGAGAGACGCGCCCCAGTGTTGCCGGTCTCTCGAAATTTTGTAAATAAGCAAATAGGAAACAAATAAAAAGTAAATAAATAAGTGACTTCAAAGTCCGATTAAGGACCAAAACCTTCTTTTGATAAAGTTAAAGAGAAATGCACCAAGCCAAGCCATGCGTCTCCCCTGTACGCTTCTCGACCACATACTCGAAACCTGCAAACTATTGTAGGGGTGAGCTTTCGTCCTCGCATGCCCAGTAGTGGCCGACCCAACCAGGCTAGGTTTGAAAAATAATATACTTGAAAATATTTACTATATAATATTGTGCACGTTTATCGAAAATACTTTTAAAATAGGCAACCACAAACATTTATCTCTTTTATAAAACATATGCAGTATGTTTCACACAACTTGGAGCTCTGAGATACTTACCTGCCGGCTAAAATAAAACAAATCGGTGACCGACTTGGTTCGTCATCCTTCGAGAACCGGCCAACTACTCTGTAGTCTTTGTGACTACAAGTAGCGAAAGTGTCCATTTCCTGGCCCTGAGTCTCCTATGACTGGTTCACTGTCTGTACTCACTCTTCCTCGACAAACATAGGAGCACGGCCCCCTCTGGAGGTTCACGGTTATCGACACCGTGGGATCCCTAGGAATCTACGCGTCTAGGTCCCATTCACTTTTAGGTCACAAGTACAAACATACAAGGATACTATATCTTAACATGCAAGTCTAGCCTCGATTTTCGCAATTAGCAATTATCAGTTCTGAAAACACATGTATCACGAGGCATCGACTAATGAACAACCAAAAATATTCTTACAGGTAATACACTATCTTAGTATAGCATTCCACATATACTGAAAAACCTCTAACAAGGAAGGGATAGCTCACCCTACCTGGATATAGAGTGCTCGCCCAAACTTAGCTTCGTTTCCGACTTACAATACTTCATCCAATTCCATGTGCACACACTCTAGTCCTTTAACAAAAATTGTATCCGATAAGTAATTAATTCATACTCACTTTAAAATTCACCAAATAACCCATATATGATCGATAATTATCAAAAACCATTCCCGAACAACTCACTTAGAATAGTAAGCTCATTTGGGATATGGTGATCATACTTCTTTCAATAATATAGTTCAGGTTAAATATACTGTCTACCATTCCTTTTTTTTAGTAACAATTACGCTTACCATTCCCAAATAATCCAAATGACCGATGTAGCATTTGAATCACTCGAGATATGGTGATCATACTTGGCACTTTCACCCTCTTTTGTTTAGCACTTTTACTTTAAGAAACTAAAGCACAACTACCATTCTCGAATGATTTTGTTTACTAAGTTCATTTCGGGATATGATAACTAAGAGAATACTTTCATTGTTTTTGTTTCATTAACTTTACTATACTTAAGCATAAGAAATCCACCATTTTCTTTATCAACAACTTCTCAATATTAACATCAATCACAGCATTTAGTTTACGTCGTAAAATTGATCCAATCTCAATTTTCAAACTGTTTAAGCCTTTGACCCAAAATGTCATCTTAAATTTACCTTTATTTAACCCATTTTCCAACCATTCAACATCATGCTCACCAACTCACACTTAACTTATTCTTATTACCCATTTCTACAACTTCAATCGTGAGTGACAATACCAAGACTTAACCGAGTCACATAGCTGCTACTAAAAATTTCACACATTAACCATACTTATTCATCGATCAAACAACAGATTACAACCACAATAGTTTCACCAAATAGTAGATTCAAAACCCGGACCCTTACCAATTCTTCTTTTCCAAACTGGAAGCTAATCCAACGTATCTGCATTCCACCACTGTCAACCATTCAAATTCCTAGCAGGCAAAACACAAGTTAATAGACAACCCCCAACCAATATTCATAACCAGAAACCAAGTTTGAGAATCCTTACCAATCTCCGATATCAATTGGACTAAACCAATAATCTCTCTCTTCTCCAACATCTTCAAAAAACGCAGATTCCTCAAACCTCAAGTCTCCATCATTTCTGGTTTCAACCAAAGCTACCCCAGTAGCTCGTCTTCTCCGAAACTCCAATTCGCAGAAATCCAAGAACCTCATTTTGAAATTAAGTGACAGTGGGTTAGGGATTTCTCCATCCAAATTGAAATTGAATGTTTCAACTAAAGGAGGGTACGACAATTACCTAATCAGGAACGTACGAAGATCTGGCGTTCTTGAGTGGTGGAGCTACGGTGGTGGATGCGCCAGCGGCAGTGCGTGTACTGCGTCAGGCGGCTCTGGTCGGAGTCAGAGGTCGGGAGCTTGGGTTTCGAAGGATAGTGTAGCTCCGACTCCGTTTATGGAAGTGTTGAAGCTCGATTCGAGCTGGAGATTGGAGAATGGAGGCATGCAGAACTGGGACCCCCGACGATGCTTGTACTGCGCCATCAGGCGTCGGCGGGCAGAGGGGTTTCTGGGTTTTGCTACGCTTTGCTTGTTTAGTAGAACGATGGTGGCGGAAGGGCGTGGAAATCGCAGGAAAATCGATGAGGGTCGAGGAACAGTGACGCGCAATCTTGGGTTGTCACGTGCGAAGGAGGATGGTGGTGCATGGTCGGGATTTTGGTGAGGTTTGGGTCGGAATTATGTTCTGGTTCGAAGGGTGGAGGCGGTGTCAAGAGGTGGTGGCCGGAACTGGTGTTTTCTGGTGGTTGCAGAGGGAAGGAGAAGGGAGAGGGAACGAGAGGTCGGGAGAGAGAGAGTGTGAGAATGCGGTCAAGAGGGAGAGAGGAAGAGAAATGAGACTAGGGTTTCCAAGTTTTCTATTTATACTTGTGTACATGAAATACCAATTTTGCCCTTGCGATGAATTACGAAACTCTCCTAGCTGATTTCCCTAGGGTTTTGGGTCGTAACTTTCCTTTCTCTCGTCCTTAGTAATTTCTCGACTACGCCTAGAGTCGAAACTCGATTTCGTTAAAACTAAAAATTCAAAACTTTGTCACAACTCAATTTATCGTTTTCGAAACTTCAACAAGCCATTGTCTGATTTGTCTCAATAAACTTCTGTGACCTTCTAGGCCCAAATGAAGGAATCTCGGCCAAAACTTAGTTCAAATAGCCCAAATCGTGATTTGAGACCAAAATGACCCACAATGTCATTTCCTCCACTTAAATCACCTTGTGGAAAAATCTTATTGGTGAAAATTACCTTCGAAAATTAAACAAAATTTTCTGGGGCTCACAAGTACATACACCAAAAACTAATTTAGAAAAATTTAATCAAAACAAAAAAGTCAAAACTAAACTTTTTTCTTAAATGTAATATTTGTTCAAGTAAATCTAGAATATGTGTATGGCCCAAACTAGAGGTTACTTGCTTTAGTTGAAATATGGTTTATATTAGAGATATTCTCAGAGAATCTTAGGAGATATCCAATCAATGTACGATTATGTTTCCATGTAAATTCTATCTCTATGTTTGTAATCCTCTATATAAAAAGGCTCCTATTATCAATGAAAGTACGACTCAATTCTTTCCCAATTCAGTTTTCCTAAAACACGTTATCAGCACAAAGCCCTAACCCTGAAATAAATAGCCAAACTCTGATTCAAGAAGCTAAAAACCTTGAATCCGAACACAAAACCTTGAAGTCTTTTCTGCCTCCACCTCACACCTTGAAGAACTCGATCCCAGGAGTCCAGAACCGGCGGCCCCACCATAAGAACCAGCCGAAAACCTACCGAACCAACCACCGGAATCTCCGTACAACTTGCAGCAAATATTCCACCGGTTCACCATTTTCCGAACCTCCAATTTCCACCAAATTTTGGTAGTAGAAGCCTCTCAAGCCAAAGATTCAGGAAACAGAAGAAAAAGCACAAAAACCGGCCTAAATGGTAAACCGGCCAACTAAATCTTCTACAGAAAACCGGCAGAAAAGAGAAGAAGAGAAAGAAAAAAAAAAGAGGAAAAGAAGGAAGCCTAAAAGCCCTGAAGCCCAGAGGCCCACCACCACGTTAGCTTCCAGGACCCACTGCCACATCAGCATCAAACCTCACTGCCAAGTCAGCACCTAGGGACCTTGTGATGTCCCAGAAATTCGTATTTATTTTCCGAGGATTTTCCGGAATTAATTTTATAACTATTGGACGGTTTCGTGGCTCGTGGATGGAGCGGAAGTGTTTCGGGCGAATAATTAATTGAAGAATATGGTTTTAGGGGGTTGCCAAAGGTTGACTTTTTATTCGTAGGGATTCTCCAAAAACTTCCTTCACGAAAGTTATAGAGCGCGTCGATACGAGTTCGTGGACATGTAGAACGCGAGAATCGGAGCTCGTATGAGAAAGTTATGGCCATTGGAAGAAATTTCCATTTTGGTATAAATAGAAGTTTCCCGAAGGAGAAACTTACTATTTTCATTTGTTTCCTTTTTCGGAAACCAGCTCCTTCCTCTCTCTTCTCTCTCGGCTGCTACCTTCGGTATCGAAGATTTCAGACTGACCTGACCCGGACCCGGTCTATCCGACCCGACTTTTCCGGCGAATTGCGGCGGTCTCTGGCGACGAAACTTTCCAGATAGGATCGCCTCCTCCGTCTGGTCGTCCTTGTGGTGCCCTCTATCGCCGATTCTCTTCCACGGCGGCGCTGCAAGGCGGTGCAGCCTAGTGCTTTCGGACCCGGCCGGAAAACTCAACTCCGGCGACTTCATGGCTTCAGGCTTCCTTAGTTGAGTTCAGAACAAGCTCGCTGATCGATCCATGGTGTTTGTTTTGATCGGTTGACGTGGAAATCAGTTCAACTCAGTTGGGATTACTGTTCACGGCTTGTGAGGTAGTTTTCGACCCTTTATGCTTGTTTTCTGACTTCGAGCTAGTTATGAGTATCCACAAGCATGCTTAGATGAAGAACTTTGATGTTGGGAGTTTTGTGAAATATTGAGTTTTGGCCGGCGGCGGTGCGCCTCCGTCTGTGGCGGCGTTCCGGCGGTGTTCCGACCACTTAAGGAACTGTTTTTGGTATTATATATGTTCTACTCGTTGATACGAGCGTTTCGATATATAATATGCAAATTTTGGAGTTCGTATGGAATTGTTATGATTTTTGCAATTTCATACCGACCAATTTATGCTATCCGTGAGGATTTGAGCGTCCGATCGACTTGTGGTTTGGTCACATCGATCGTGGACGTATTCCAGAGACTTTGGGAGGTCTCGGATGTGGTTTCGCCTCGATTGGTGCCACTTTGGGGGATTTTAGTTCAAAACAGGGGTTTCGGACTTAAATTGGTTATGAATCGTTACTGATTTGAGATCATTGGTGAATAGGTGCTTCTAAAAGGTGAATTGGATGAGTTGTTGGTGATAGTGTACTAGTTCGGTTCTGTATAGAAGATGCAGCGGGATTCTGAGGTGAGTAATCTCACGAAGTTCATTCACGAACGGGAATACCTTATTGTTTTGAGAGTTATTAGTTAACTGCAAACTATAGTTGGTATTAGTAGGCATTCCTGAGCGGATGACTACATATAGATATGTATTTGCGTGAAATATATATGTCTTGGGTGGTTTGTGGATTTATGAAAACAATATGCATGAAATGATGCTTTTTATTGTTTTGGGGTGTGGCTTTTGGAAAACAAATGATTTGTGGAAATGATTGATTTCAATTTGTTTTGAAAAGCATTGAGATTTGAGAAGAGCGTTGAGATTTGGGTATGAAAACAATAGGCATGAATTAATGCTTTTTATTGTTTTGTGTTATGGCTTTTTCGGAAAACAATGATTATGGAAATGATGATTTCGATTGTTTTCAAAAGCGTTGCGATTTGTATAACATTTTGGGTCCTGTGCGACTCCTTTAATGTTTTGCTTCAAGGGACAGTGCGGCCCGAGGATCGAAGGTCTAAGACCTTGGGCAGAATCTCAGGTGACCACGTCTTTGGCCGGACGAGTGGTTACGTTTTCAGTTAGAGCTCTAATCTGTCTGCCATATAGGTAATTCATGGGGTAACGGGAATTGGTTATTTACAACTCATGACATCACGTATTTTTAGGGAACAAGGTGTGAGTTGCTTCCTTATTAATGGTTTTTAAGGGGACAAGGTGTGAGTTGTTTTCCTTATTAATGTTGTGATAGAAATCAAGGTGTGAGTTGCTTTCTATGGTACGATTATGGTACATTTGATAGGAAACAAGGTGTGAGTTGTTTTCTATGTTTTACTGATAGAAATCAAGGTGTGAGTTGCTTTCTATGGTACGATTATGGTACATTTGATAGGAAACAAGGTGTGAGTTGTTTTCTATGTTTTACTGATAGAAATCAAGGTGTGAGTTGCTTTCTATGGTATGCTTCTGGTACAACTGATAGAATTCAAGGTGTGAGTTGTTTTCTATGTTTTATTGATAGAATTCAAGTGTGGGTTGTTTTCTATGTTTCGTTTTAAAAGGAAACAAGGTGTGAGTTGCTTTCTTTTATTTCGATTTGAAAGGAAATTAAAGTGTGAGTTGTTCTCCTTATTTCGTGTTTTAAGGAATTAAAGCGTGAGTTGTGCATGTGTGTTTTGAGTTACTCATACGGGCTTGCAAAAGCTTACCGGGTTTGTTGTGTGACAACCCGGTACACTATTCAAACGGTGTAGGGGTTAATCCTGCAGGTTAGGATAATCAAGGTTGAGGCAGCGAGCTAGCAGCTTTACGGTAGGAAACCATCTTTGTGACTTTACCGTTATTTGGACTTCCGTTGTAGTGAGCTCTGAGGAGCATTTACGTTTTATCTTATTGTTGACAATTTAATTCGTAAGCTTGTGTAATATATAACTCTATGGAGCGAGTGTATATTAACTTTGTGGGTTCAGGGCATCAATATCTGTGTAAGTTAAAGGAAAAAAGATTCCAGGTATTTTGTATTGATGACTGGACGTTCACGCATATATAATTATGGGGTTATATATATCGATTTTCATGTGTGTAAAATCAGGGTCGTGACAGACCCACTGCCGCGTCTGCATCAGGACCCCTCTGCCATGTCAGCGACAGTCAGCACATGTCAACTTTTAGGCGACTACTCCGGCGACTTTTTCCTGCCAAATTTTCCGGCCACCTATTTCATAGTATTTTTTATTAAAAGTTCCCCTTTTTTGAGTTTTTATTCAATTTCTCTTCTTTTTCTCGGGGACTTGCAACCTCCCTTCTTCTACCCCCCTTTCTTCATCATAGGGGAGACCAAATTAAGCTGAAATGTGGGGGCTCGTGCTCACTCCAAGCTTAGAGCTTGTTGAGATCTCCAAACTTAGAGTTTGTATAGAATTTATGATCGACCACTTACGTCATTGTTTCGATCTAATCCAATATCTCTTGGAATCGAATTTTTTGGAAGCGACTACGCTCGAAAATTCCTAATTTCTTGGAAGTGATTACGCTCAGAAATTTTATATGTTTTTGTGGTAGCCTATTGCGCTCCGAAACTAACCCTAATTTCTTGTTCTATTTCAGGAAGAGTAACCTGAACAAATTGGACTTTGCTCCATTAGAAACAACTGGCTCTGGATATCACAGGTGGGTTCGTGATGTCCGTCAGCATCTCAAGGCTGATGGAATCTTGGATATGATTCTCGAGCCTAGTCAGGACGTGATAACTGTTGAGCAAACTCAAGCTTTAGGAGCAGATAGAGCAGCCTTAGAGGCAAATAAAGCGAAAGCCATCATCCTAATGACTCGTCATATGGATGATTCACTCCAGTACGAGTGTATGAATGAAGAAGACCCCCGAAGGCTGTGGGTCTCACTCGAAGAAAGGTTTGGCAACGTCCGTGACTCTCTGCTTCCTGACCTAGACGTGAGATGGCATAGCCTCCGCTTCTATGATTTCAAGTAAGTTCTTGACTAAAACTCGGAAGCACTTCGCATTGAATCCTTAATGGAATTCTTTTAGTTTTAATGACCAAAGGTTTCATTTTGGTATGCACAAGTAGGTTAACCAAATTTTTTTTTTTTTTCTCGTGGGCCGGGTTAGTATTAAACTATTAATTATACTAGGCCGGATTTGCCACTGGTCGAGTGACACTAGATAAGAAAATGTCACAAAAAATCCTATATATACCTAGCTTTTTTTATCAGGGCAGTACATAATATATAGGAATAAAAATAATAAACCCCTATACCAGTTTTCTTATCAGTGCTCATCTTTTCTTTTCACAACATGCATGTTGAGGAAAAACAATATCTTAGTCGATCGTTTTGCATTTCCACTTGAGCTTTCTAAAGCACCTGATAACTTTTCAGGTATTTTACTATTGTAATTTTATGGTCCCAATTCCCCCTCATTGTTTTCGGCTTCATGAAGTTTGATTTTATTTTCTTTGAAAATTATTCACATTCACATTCTATTTTCAGGTTTTTTTTTTTAAATTTGTTTTTTGGTAGTTTAGCATACCTCAATTTGACAGAAAATGTGACCAAAAAAAAAAAAATTTGTCTGAAAAAGAAAAAGGAAATGAGAAAAGGAAAAAAACGATAAATAAAATAAAATCTTCACAAATCCCATAAGGAAAAGGAAAACATGGAACAATTTGCCTATAAATTACCCACCACATACCTAAATGGAAACTCTTACTCACTGCAAATCCAATCTCATTCGGAAACATAATAGCAACTGATTAATGGATCAAGCTAACACCGATGATCAGAAGGGAAAGGCTCTGTCTTTCGCCGACGTCAGTACGGCCATAGACAATCGGAGGTTTCTGGGTGATGTGAGCGACATGGACTTGGATCTTCTGGAGCATATCTTACCTCACTGTTCCAAGAAGCAGTTGATCCATATAGAGATGTCCACAAAAGACAGAGATCTAAGTCCAGTGACTGATACGCTGTGGAAGAGTTTCTATGAGAAGGAGTTCGGAATCGAATCCACCAATTCGGTTTCCGAGATAATGAAGGAGTGGAATCTCAAGTTCAAGTGGTCGGAGTTGTACCGGGAGAAATCAAAGAGAGTGAAAAAGGATGAGAAGAAAGAAGATGACAGGAAACTGAGCTGGCAAGTTAGGGTTTGCAAGAAGGTTTCACCATCTTCAATCGATAAAAGAAACTGGCCAAAGAGCAAGTTGATGAAGAAAATTGTTAAAGATTAATTACGTGAAATGTCTGGAGGTGCGAAACATTCGAGCTATGGAAAAAGAAGAGGAAGAAAGTTGATGAGCTATGAATATTCGAGGTGCCAATTAAGGGTGCTTTCTGTGAAAGTGTTTTGAAGCCTCAGTCTTTTTGGGTGGCTTTTCTCAATTAGTAAAGTTCAATCTTGTGTTGTTCTTTTAATTTTTTATGGAAATGCTAAATAGCTACTTGTTTTGAGTTTTTGTAGTCCAAATCAATGAGATCAGAGAAATTGATGAACTATACAGTATATGAATTTGATGTTATATAATGATATATTTTCTTGGTGTTTGACCTGGCTATGTTGTGTTGTACTTGTAGATATATTAATACCTACATATAATCAGATCCCAGAAACGAGGTAGCTAGAAGGAGAAGGGGAAAAAAAAGGAAGAGGTTACATACATAGTTAATAGGTTTTTGTAGCTACTGATTTTGTTATTAAAAATATACACTGCATAATTTCTACAATATAACTAGCTACAATAGTCATTATATATGCAAGGCAAACAGTTGATTGGAGAAGTACTCCAAAGAGTTCTTACAGTAATGCAATATCAGTACAAATCATTTACCAAAAGAAAAAGACAAACATAAAACAACTAATAATCATGATATTAACATTTTATGATGGACAAATAAATGTAGAGAGAGATTACCTACTGCTTATGATTTTCCATCGCAGAAGACACTGACGCTGTATAAAAAGAATTAGAGAAACACTAGTCATTAAGAACTAATTGACAATCATATATATATATATCATCATTTTATCATGCACAAATACATGTAGAGAGAGATTACCGTTTATGATTATATTAAGCACATCCTTTAATCGCCGTCTGATCAAAGCTACCTTCACATAACACCAATCACTTAGAGCATCTAAGAAATTTAGTAGGAATATCTCCATGATCTCTTGAATATCAAGCTCCCACAGACTCCCCAAAATGCAACAACGTATCCAAATGTTGTTTCAATCCACGTGTGGTGTATTGCAATGCACAAGTGCGTCAAAACAAATCAAAGTGTATCATATCACGAATTTTCCAATTCCTCTAGTGAAAATTGACTGGTCAGAGAAATCAAAAAAAAAAAAAAATCAATTATCAAGTCACACTACCCTTCTATATTGGAATTCAAATATAGGAATGGTGTTTGACTGTCTTCGTCTTTGGTCTCCATGCTGGAGGAACTTTCCGATGGCTATTTGCAGCCGGCTAAGGCCTAAATATTCAACTTATTCAATCCCATTCTGCATCAAAATACTATTTTTTCCACACCTCCTAACTTGGACTCCAAATCTTCTATGTTTTTATATCCATTTTTCCATGTTACCCAGTGACTACGAACCACCGCGTGGTGCTTCCTAATTCCTACACATGCATATATAGCATGCCATGGAAATTGGATGTGTGTCGTTTGGTTGAAACGTACATGATATTTTCCACACCAAAACTCTAGTCAAAGAAGCCTCATCTCTATTATAGTCTTGCTTGCTTGTCAAGTGCCAAACCCTTATAAATAGGACACACCGGCCAAAGGCTCCACTCATTCTAAGATCACAAGCACAAAAACACACAGAATTGCAAAGTTCTTTCCCTCAATCTCTCTCACCAAGATGACAACCAAATGCCTCGGTTTCCTTTTGGTTATTGTTTTGCTCAACTCCACAATTCTTGGGGAAAGTGCTCGACGTTTCGATATTATAAAGCACCGCAATTTGTGTCGTGGAGCAATCGGGGGTTTCTTTGACGGCTTATGTCTCGGATCGATCAAGGAGTCGGGTCCTAGCCCGGGTCAAGGGAACAAGTTCAATGACAACCAAACCCTTGGAGGAAGAAAGGTTTCCGGCCCTAGCCCTAGTACTAGAAACAAAGTCACAAATGTTGAGACACTCGAAGGGGTTAAGGATTCCGGGTCAAGCCCTGGTACGGGACACAAATTTACAAAGGTTGAGACCCTCGGAGGGATTAAGGATGCTGGCCTCAGCCCTGATACAAGAAACTCATTCACGAATATAGATATTCTTAGAGGGATTAAGGATGGCCCAAGCCCTGGTACAGGAAACTAATTTACAAATGTAGATATTTTAGGAGGAATTAAGGATGGGCCAAGCCCAGGTACAGGAAACAAATTAACGAACAACATACATCAATGACTATTTCATTGTTTACATAGACTAAAAAAATATTTCATTTATAATTTTTTTTGTTAATTTATACTTTTTATATCTTCCAGATCCGTTATATATTCATATGCTTAACTTCATTCGTGTCTTTCTCAGTTTTTATTTTTATATTTTATTTTTTAATAATGTAACTAAGATATGTACCAATTTTTTATGTAAATTCGATGAAAGTATTAAGTGGGATTCAAACATGAGTTTTTGCATCGACATGAATAATTTTAGTGACCAATATTATAAATTTTCATTGATCAGAGTGGCAATTAACATGAGCCTATGCCATTAACAGATTTGATAATTGTCTATAAGAATTTGAACTTGATATCTCATCCACTAAACAGTTGGGACAAAAGATTTCTCTTTCATGAAAAAATATGGGGAGATTGAATCATTGATCCTCTTTTAAGATTTATTTTCTCCTATAATTTTCAGCACAAGCAACTTCAACACTAATTTAAAAAAAAAAAAAAAAAAACCTTCAACACTAATTAAGCTTATACAACTAAAATATTGTTAATAAAAAATGAAACCATTGGATTTAGGATTATTAAGATGACCTTTTACAGAAAATGATTTGGCTACTTGATAAGATGAGATGGCGGATATAGTAGACGTGTGTGGTGGACATGGAATGCCACATTTAGGTCAAAAATCTAAGGCCAACATTCTTTTATTAAAAAAAAAAAAAAACTGTCTTTGTTTATATTTTCATTTATTTCTTTGTTAATTTACACTCTTTATAAATTATGATCCATTAATATATAGGGGCCGTGACCATTTACACAATTTTAGGATAAAAATTGCCCACTTACTCCACTAAGAGTTTTTCACTCCCATTTACCTAATTTAATATTTAATGATAGTTGTACCCTTAACTTTATTAATTAATTACATATGCCTTGACTCTCTCTCTCTCTCTCTCCCGGATCTGCTCTCTCTCTCTGTCTCTCTCTCTAACCCATGGCTTCTCTAAAAAGAGCCTATGCATTACAGATCTACGGCCAATGCCGCACCAAACACAGCCCATCTTCCCCTCTGCCGGTCCCAGCACTCCACAACACCACCACCCGCGCACCCAGAACGGAGAGATGCTAGGCTCCAAACCAGAAACTAGAGCGCCACCATCAACCGACCCCTCAAGCCAAAGATATCGTCGTGCCCTCCACCAGTGGTGTCGGGTTCCAGTCCAGATCCCTTCCGATCCCTTCCCACTGCCATGCCTCTGCCGCAATGGCAGCCACAACCGTTCGCCAATGAGTTCGACGAAAATCTCCTCCCGGTCTGCAAGCACCAGACGTCGCTGTCACCCTAAAACACGCCCCGACCACTCCTGCGTCGGCCTCACACTCCGGTGGGTGCCTAGAGATTTTTTATTTTATTTTATTTTATTTATTTTTTATTTTTTGTATCTGTAATGTATTCATTTTAGTTCATTTGAGGGCAATAATATGATTATTGGAGGGTACTAATATGATTATTGGGGTAATAATATGATTATTGGGTGGCAATAATATGATTATTGGGGGACAATAATATGATAATAAATTGATCAATTGTGCCTGTAGTGTGTTCATTTTGGTTTTGGGAGTTCATACAATTCACTGGACAGCAATAATATGATTTTTGGAGGCAATAATATGATTTTTGGGAGGCAATAATATGATTACTGGGTATTATTGGGGGGGTAATAAAATCAGACGCAGGAATCTGGTCACCGGATTCTGGATTCCAGTCACCAATGGCCGGATTCCGGTAACCGGTCGCCAGATTCAGGTAATCAATCGCCGGATTTCGATCACCGGTCACCGGAGTCCGCTGCCGGCCACTAGTCACCGGAGCACAGCATGGTGGAGGATGACTTTTCTATGTAAGTGAGAAAGAAGGAGAGGGCAAAAAAGTCCTAAAAATAAATAAAAAGAATAAAAAAAAATTAATTGGGTAGTAGGGAAATAATCCCTTAGAGTGTTTTGGGTAAATGGGGTTAAAAAACTGTTAGTGGAGCAAGTGGGCAATTTTGTTGTTAAAATTGGGTAAATGATCATTTTCCCTAATATATATTCATATACATTAATTTTTAAAAACCCTAACACAATACTCCTTCCAACAGTTCAACAGAACTCAGTCAAGAAGCCGCAAACTCTCTCATAGGGTTAGGGTTTGCGTCTATGAGAATAAACTTTTTAACAAAGAATGGCCTCTGTTGATGCAATGGCAGCAAGACTTGCCTCCTCCCTTGCTATTGCAGAAGGGAAAAGGCTTGTTGACATTCGTCCGTCCAAGGGGCTGCGACAACCGGAAGTTTTCATGCTTGGAAAACTATTGACTGCAAGGGAGTATACACGCCAGTCGTTCATGGGAATGTTCAGGTCTGCGTGGAGGGTTAATGGCACTCTTCGTGTCGAAGAAGTTGGAGAAGATGATAGTGTCCTGATTTCATTTTCAGATCCGATGGACAGGACTAGGGTTTGGAAGGGCGGCCCTAGGGGTTTCAATCGAGCTCTGATCGCTTTGGTGGAGTATGATGGAGTGAGCCTGGTGTTGTCAATACTGCTGCAGAAGTCATCGTATTGGATGACTTTGATGGGAGTTCCTATGGAGTTTAGATTGGAAAAGATCATGCGCTTGATAGGCAGCACGATCGGGGAGTTCATGGAGTTCGACCAGACGGCTTTCTGGACCAGGGTGCTACGTATCAGAGTGGAGATCGCTATACGATGCCATTGCTTCTCAAGCGTCGTTTCTGGGTTGAGGACGAGGTCCAGTTTGTGGTGCAGTTCAAATACGACAAGTTGTTTGGGCAATGTAGTTGTTGTGGGTTCGTTACCCATGTGGGATTGCCATGCTCCGGGCCTGAGTTGATGGAGGACGAGCAGGGACCAATGGGGACGGTGGAGCTTCCGTCAGCCTTGGCAGTGATGCGTGGAGGGCCAGAAACAAGTACTACTACAACTAGGGTTTTGGCAAATGGCCAAACCCTAGTTTTCCAGGCCCAGGTTCCCCGGTCCATTCCTAAAGCTTTTCTACCTCAACATGTGGTGAATATGCCCCAGGCTAGAAGGCAGGTGCAGATCAGGGAGCTTGAGGAGCCACGGCAGGAGGTACAACCTATTACAGGGGTGCGTCATCATAGAGAAGGTGATGAGGTAACCATCTGCCCTAAAAAGCTTCGTCTCAATTTGGCTGTGGGTAAGAAAACTCTAGATGCAGTGACTATGGGCCTTATTGAAGCACCTGTTGGTGCTCCTGAGCAAACAAAGCGAAAGCGTGGTCGTCCTGTAGGAAGTCTCAACAAAATGCCGTATGGTACTGCAGGAAAGAGTTAAATGGTTAAGAAGGATGATGATCAAGGTAAAAGGACCAAGAGGAACAGCATGAAGACCAACCTGATGTCGAGGTTGTTAGCTACTACAGATGGAGTTAATTCTGACCCTAAGGGGAAGGAGTTGGCCCTTGTCTAGGTTCTCTTATCAATAGACCTTCTGGATGCAAGTCTTGTTTCAGGTAGGGTTTAAATCTCTATATGCTTTCTTAAGATGTTTCTAGTTTGTTTTTGTACCACAATTGAGTGTTGGCAAAGTAGGCTAGATGATTGATTTGCCTTAGAAAGCGAGGTTTGTCTTGCTTAGTTAGGCTTGCTTTCAGCGAGCGTCCCTTAGTTTATTAATGAGTTTAGCTCTGCTTAGATAGGTTTCTGGTTATCAATCAGTTTACTTATGTAAGTTCTGTGAAGGCATGTTTTTATGGTTTGATTATTAATGCAATTAATTCCTATTCAAAAAAATATATATACATTAATTTTTATTTACTTTGTATCTACAAGTAAAACATTGAAACAAATCAGAATAGTACATACACCAAAAACTAATTTAGGTTACACTGGTACACCACAATTCCATAAGAAATAAATGCTCAAGTGCCTATTACAAACAAAAAGTGCCTCACCTTCAAAACGATAAATATATTTTGCTAGCCTCCCATACCGAGCACGTGCTTGTGGTACGTGAACATCTAGCATTTCTAATAAGACTCATAGAAGCACCAGTTGCCAGTATTGGATAAAACAACCTGCCAATCGCCAAGAAGTTGCAACCTCATTCCTTTTAGGGTTGGAATTAACATAACCATTAGGAAAAGACAAAAGGGGCAAACAATCCCTCCTCCCCACACAGCCTTCTTCATAGTACCCTTATGCTTCTTTAGAGAAGATTCAATCTTCTCAGGAATAGAATTTGAACTAGCAGCAACCTTCTTAGGATGAGGTGCCTTATTCTTGCTTCTTTTAGGGCGACCCCTCTTCTGCTAAGCCTACAACATACGAACCATTGTAAGCCCCATACTCCCAGCATCTAAATAATTCATAATAAGCAAAACGGGAAGGTGCTCCTCTAATTTGATTGTGAGAGACATTTATAGTGCTATAGAAGTATAGAGTGAAAAGAGACCCCAGAACCAACTTGGAAGGACATCATAATCAAGGTGGGAAAGACTTTCTTGAGTTCGAAGCCACTTTGGGAAATACGGCCCTACCTTGCAGGACCCTAGTCTTCAAGAATACAATTGAAATTAAGGAAGGTAGCCAATGAGAATCGAAATTAAAACCTAAGAATTTAGAGGATATGGTCGCATGATACTCATCAATTCAATGGAAGGAATTATGAAGGGCAGTCAACAGGTAAAGTTAAAATGTCATCAACTTCGGCATGTTTTTTGTTGTAGATTTAAAGAACACCCAAATTGTGCCTTGAAAGCATTATGCGATTCTTGCAGAGGTAGAATTTAGTTTCTGAGAGATGTGTGTGTGGGAATTTAGTTCCTAAGAGATGAGTGTGTGTGGGTGTGGGTACGCACGCGCGCCATCCCTAACATAGAACCCAACAGAGGCACCAAACATGTTAAGAGAGAACAAGATAAAACTCAAGTGCTAAAAAGTTTCCCATCTATAACAGGAGACAAGCTACAGTACCCCCCCCTATGACATACCTTTTTATTTTTATTTAAAAAAAATATATAACAAGTTAGTATGATGGTAATCATCAGGTTACCCATTCAAATTTTAACACATGGCAATTTAAAAAAATTAATTTTTAATATTGTCCATATACTTGTAAATATTGTCCTAAATGGAGTAATTACCAAAAGGTTTACCCCAATTATAGAATCGAGAACTATATTATGTGAATGAGAACACATGCTCTATTCGGTATAAATATGAAGATTTACCACCTATACAACACATTTGTTGTCAATCGAGAACTCTATTACGTGAATGAGGACACATGCTCTATTTAGTATAAAATATGAAGATTTATCTCTTACACAACACATTTGTAGTCAATTTTGTAAAATGGTTCATAAACTGGAAGATGTTGTCCTAGACCTTGTAATTACCACAAACAGAACATTTTTTACAACATTTTCATCATCTGTCCTTATATTCATAATAATCGTTGTCAGTGATGTAATTATTTTCTTAATGGGCAACATTACACAAGTTACCATCCAATTACACAATCGAGAACTCTATTACGTGAATGAGGACGTACACATGTTTTATTTAGTATGAAAAATGAAGATTTATCACCCAGACAACACATTCGTATTCAATTTTGTAAAATAGTTCATAAACCTGTAAATGTGGTCGTAGACCTTGTAATTACCACAAAGATGACATTTTTTACAACATTTTTCATCATTTGTCCTTGTATATCGTAATAAGCAGTTGTTAGATATAATTATTTTCTCAATGACGAACATTACACAAGGTACGACCCAATTACACAATCGAGATCACTATTACGTGAGTTAGGACACATACTCTATTTCGTCTAAAATAAGAAGATTACCGCCTGAACAACATATTTGTCTTCAATTTTGTAAAATGATTCATAAACCAGTAAATTTGGTCCTAGACTTTGTAATTACCACAAAGAGGACATTTTTTACAACATTTTTCATCATTTTCTCTCATCTCATTTTGACATTTTCAGCTCCTCTCGGCCTCTCTCACTCTCTCAAAGTCTCTCCCTCTCTCTCATAGTCTCATCCATGCACTCTCTCGGTCGCTTCACCAAAGATTGGGTAAGGTTTTAAAACGTAAGCCTAATTCAATGTTTGATTGAACTTTGGGTTGCATTTTTCTTGGTTTCATAGTTTGGGGTTTCAAGTTCATATCAGTTGGCATCTGGGTTTTCATAAGAACCATTTTTGTGACATAGGCTCATCTCAATGATTCAAACTTGGCCAATTTTTCATGATGGTTTGATTTTGATTTAGAGTTAGAGTTTTGATTTGGGTTTTAGGGTTGACAATTCTGATTTGCTTGTTTCAGGTTCTGATTTGGGTCGTTGCCTGCCGGCTCTGGATTCCCAAGTCTTTGAGCACACTATCTGGTGTTGTTCCCAGATTGTCATCTCCGGTGACGCAATTGAAGAGGAAGCGGCCGGCGAAGGTTTGCGTTCCGATTGTATTAATGGGATTTAGGGCTGCTCCAGGGATACCGTCTAAGGCGGCGTGGAGAGAGCTGGTGGAGGAAGATTGAGAAGGTTACTTCTCCGTATATTGTAAGAAAGGGAGGAGAGAGGCTTTGGAGGATCGGTATTCAACCATTCTTAATCTTCAAGGTGATCCCAAACAGGTAAATTTTTTTTCCACTTTTCTTACTGTTTCTATCAGTAATTAAGTTTTTCAGTAGCTTAATTCTGGAACTTTGAAAACTCGTGGTAAAATTGAGGTGTAATTTGGGAAAATGAAAGCTTGAATTTCAAAGTTCCCTGATGAATGAGTTTAGGTCGAACATATTAGGGAATTTTGATACATACATAGTGAAATTATTATAGAAAAAATAGTGTTTGAGATTAGGCCTTGCTTATTGTAGTTGAAATGAGTGGTTGGAGAATTGGAATTTGATATGCTCTAGATTCACGTTTGCAGGCGTTTTTTGGTGTGTTTGATGGGCATGGAAGTACAAAAGCTGCTGAATTTGCAGCCCACAACTTAGGAAGAAACATTTTAGATGAAGTTGTGAGGAGGAATGACGAAATGAAACATAGAGATTTGCACTCATAATTTAGGATTGACTGTTCCGATTTGGGTTTTATCCTAAAGTTGATTGTGAAAAGTAACAAAACATTTGACAATCTCATAAAGATTCTCATGTTTGCTCCTGGTATCATTTGTCTGTGACATTTATCATCTCTTGTTTACTTGTAGAGGCATTAGGAAAGTAAAAACATAGATATTGGTCACTGTTGGAATTAACCTGAAGTTGTTTGCTCCATTCTCATTACGTCTTCTAGGATCTCTGTTGTTAGCTTGATAGTGTGTCTGATGTTAATGGAATATGCTTTAACAGGCCTATGAAAGTCTCAGTTATTCTCCTTGATTAACTTGTGTCGAATTTAAAATCAGTAGAGACTAGGGAAGAGAATTTTCAATTTACAAAGAGATATCAGCTTGCATCTTATTTATGCACTTTGCTTTGCTCATGCTGCAGCTCTGCAATTCTAGATGATTTGCAAGACTCTAAAAAAAGTGTATCAAGTCTTCGTGCTAGACCTGAACATGCCGTAGTGTCTGCTGATCTAAAACCTTCAGATTGCATTCCCTGAGTACATTTGCCAGTCCCTACTTTTCATTGAAATATAGTTTGGTACATGGTATTTATATTGCAACATAATTAAGTATTCGCACAGAGTATGTAAATCAAAGACTATTGGCACTAAAGTCATATATGTCCAACAGAGTATTTAAATCTGAAGTAAAATCATTGACGATTCTATTAAAACAAATTGTTCATGTTTAGATTTATTTTTGAGAGTTTTTATTCTTTGCACCACGAGGGCGACCACGACCCCTTGCTTGTAGTGTTGAGGTTTTTCTCTGCACGACTTTTGAACAGCTCTTGCCATGATGTACGTTGATCAACACTATTTCTAGTAGCTTATTCAATTTCTTCTATTGTCTTGATCTTGTTCTTGGCACCATCATTTTTGTTTTCATTATCTAAAGCCTCATTAATTTTCACCCATGTTTGGTTCTTTGGGTGCTTCAACATCCAAAGGGCAAGTTGCACATGACGATTTACAGAATCTAACTGCATTCAATAAACAACAAAGTTATACAATAGAAAAGAAAAAAAACCATCATATATTGCAATTAAAGTCGAATCATCTTACCTCATCTTTCAATGGGTTATCATAGTTTATTATGTATCTGAGCATGAAAATGCCATAATCGAAGTTGTTTTGTTGAATGTGAATGTCATGTACATTGAAAACTGTGAATGAACAAAATGACCATCCTTTCTTGAAACAACTTTGGATTTCAGTGTCAAATATTGTGTCCAATGCCAAAAGCTGTATTTCAAACAACAAGAAGCTAAGTGTGATGTGCAATACAGTTTCCATATAATCAAGGGAATGATTTCACTCTTTAAAATTTATTACCACATAATAAACAAGATCATTTTGAGCCATAGTGCGTGCAGGGTTCGGGTAAGTGTCCCATATCTCTACATCCGTTCTCGTCCCATATCTCTACATCCGTTCTCGCTAATTTAATCACAATGAAGAACCAGTGGTTTGGGGTAGTATCTGGATCCAAGATGGGGATGAATATCTACAAATGATGAAGTGTTAATATATTGAGCAATTATTTTAGGAATGTGATGTACAAGTACTCATTGTATACCTTTTGTCTGTGATGCTATGTGATCCAATTTGCTGAGTTCTTTCTTCAAAATGTTGGTATCCTCCTTTATCTATGATGCAAGATATGATATCTTGCTACTTAAATAACTTAAATCTCCATGCCTGCAATAATAACAATAATAATAATAATAACAATAATAATAATAACAACAATAATAAAAACAACAATAATAAGAAGAACAATAACAATAACAATAACAATAACAATAACAATAATGTTAAAGGGAAAACACATTATGTGCCTTCGTCGAAGTGATTGACCGAGAGGGAATCAAGTAATTAGCAATCAACATCAATAAGCATGAAACAAGGACCAATTAGTAGTTGATGTCATCATTGTAATTGATATTTCCGTTGTAATTCTCTCCCTATATAAAGGGGCTATGAAATGAAATGAGTAGACCAATTTCAATTGTCATTTTACTTTTACACGTTATTAGCACGCTCAGAGCCAATAGCCAAAGAAAAAAATCAAAACCCTAGAAGAAAAAAAAACTTTTTCTTCTTATTCTGCCGCCACCAACGATTAAAAAAAAAAAAAAAAATCCCCGTCCACCTCGCCAGCCAGACCGGCCGCCAGCCCCACGGGCCTCCAACCCAATGGCGTTGCTCCCTTGCCAAGCGCTGCACCTGCACCTCCGCCTCATCCCAAATCGCACGCGACCTCCCACCTGCACTCACACCGCCAACCCAGCACCCACAGCCGACTAGATCAGTCTCCTCCCCTCCAGATCCTTCTTCCCTTCACCGGCCTCAATCTGCCTACACAGTCCACCCAGCGCCCCGCGCCTGTGCAGCCCACCCACAACCCCTTGTCCTTGCAAATCCCATCTGCCTGCAGATCTCCGCGCCTGCCCAACCCGCCCTTGTAACAACCCGCCCGTCACATCCCAGCCCCGGCGCTGCTGCCCCGCAACTGCTGCAAACTAGGAGGCCAGATCGACAGCACCCTCTCTACCCAGAAGGAGAAGAGAGAACCAGGAGGAAGAAAGAAGACGCGAAAAGGAAGAAGAAAGGAAGAAGAAAAGAAAAAAAAAACCCAGCCCAAAGAAAAGGGCGGCCCAGAAAAAGAAAAATAATAAGTAAAAAAAAAGGCCCTACGGCCCATCTTTGTCAGAACAAAAAAAAAAAAAAAAAAAAAAAAAGAGGAAAAGAGAGAAAAAAAACTAGGCCTTGCGGCCCAAAAAAAAGAAGTGAAAATAAAAAAAGCCCACTACTGAAAAGAAAGAGGAAGCAGCCCAGTTTTCCTCAAGTCTAAAAACATCGCTACGCATGCCTGCATCAACATGCGCATGCGTTAGGATTGTTTTATTTTCTCAAAATCAAGTATGTTTTCTTTATTTTATTTTATGATTTTAGTCGAGCATGTGAATTTTATTTATATTTTCTATTTTTAAGCATGCTTTATACCTTATTGTTTATGCCTTTATTATATTTTGTTATTGAGCATGTTTAGTTAGATAATTTTGATCATTTCAAGCATGTCTTGTTATTTATGCTTTATATGATTATCTTTAAGCATGATTATATATTTTATTGTTTATATTTTTGAGCATGCTACATATATATATATATATATATATATTTTGTTATATATTTGTGATTTTTGAGCATGCCATGTACTTTTTTATATATGCTATGTTTTATTTATTATTACATGTGTTATGATTAATTTTAGAATGCAACATATAAATTCCATTTTGCCATGATAATGAAAATTCATGCGCATTAGACACACACACACACACTTACTGTGATAAGCATTTTCAAATAGCATTGAAAAAATGTGACCATTATGAATCTTGGTCTTGAAATCTAATTCATATTTTTGAAAAATAATTTATGTGGATGTCTTTATGACTATGTAATTTATATCTTCTCTATTGTTTTATGTAGATGGCTGATCCAACTCGACCTAAGTTTGACATTTTGGACTCAGAAGGACTTGAGTACCACCGTTGGGTTTCCGATAGAGAAACTGCCTTTGTGGCAAAAGACTACACCGCCACCATTACTGACCCAAAAGATGATGAACTATCTAATAAGGTGAAAGCAGATGCCTTAATGTTTCTGAGGCGACATATTGATCCTAGCCTACGCTGGGAGTACCTTCAGTTGAAGACACCTAAAGAATTGTGGGATGCCCTTAAGGGACGTTTTGGGAACATTCATGACACTTTGCTCCCAGAACTGGCTATTCAGTGGAATGGAATCCACTTGCACTACTACAAAAAGGCCATCAGACGACGGTGGATTTCTGTTGTGTGATGACCAAGCTCACCGTGGTCTAAGCGAGTGAAAAATCACACAACGGTAATTCCACCGTTGTCTGACATTAGTTTGCTCAACAGAAAAGTTATTTTTCTGTTGTGTGAATTCTGCGCAGCAGGTGCCTACCATGGCATGCGCAGGGATGCCTCGGTCATTCAGACAACAGAAAAGAAATTTTGCCGTTGTGTGAGATTCACAACACACAACGGGTATAACTTATTATTTGTTGTGTGAGATTCATAACACACAACGGGTATAATTTATTCTTTGTTGTGTGAGATTCATAAGACACAACGGGTATAACTTATTCTTTGTTGTCTGAGACTAATAACAGACAACAGATGTAACTCATTCTTTGTTGTCTGAGGTAAGTAACACACAACCGAAGTGAAATTATCTCCCTTGTCTGTTGGTTACTCAGACAACAGAGATGATTTTATTTCCGTTGTGTGTTATGAATCTCACACAACAGAAGTTTATTTTCTTTTGTTGTTGGTTGTTAGTTCACACAACAATTTCTTTTTATCATCCATTGTGTGAGCAACATTAGGTTTGTTGTCTGAGCTTGGTTCTCACAACATTGTTTTGAGCTGTTGTTTGTTCATTATGTATTCCATACATGGAATATCTTTTTATAAATAATGCTCCATATTACCACATAAACCCACACTAATCCATATCATATAAGTTTTTCAAACTTCCAAACATTCAAGTTATTAGATAATGTACCAAACAAGCCTTCCTAGCTACTACCTACACATGAATCAAACTTAGTAGCTCATATGCTGAAAGGAGGTAATCCATAGCACTTGCTTCTCGAGCTCTAAGATTCCAGTCCAAAACTCATTTACGTTGCTTCTCGAGCTTTGGATCATTACCGCAGAGTGGGCATCCTTGTTATGGCTCTAATGTCTTCCTTCCCAGTCCTCACTGTCATAATTGAAGACTGTTGAAAACCAGAAAAACGTTAATTAGAGTAAATAAGAACAGCATCCTTAATCTGGGCAATTGTATGATCATTAGGCCCTGCACCATTAAAAGTGAAAATAAGAATTAAACTACCACATGACTTGGCAATGGCACTAAAATTATGTGTATCATGTACGCATTACCATGACAGGGATGCAAGATATATATCGAGACATGGATAGAGAACAAAATTGTATATAGAACTTTGCAATTTGCATGGAGCTACTGACTGAATACCTTTGATTAAGATTGTGCAAGAATGAGGGTTCTTCACATTTTCGACAAATGTGTACTTCTCTTCACCAAGGACGTGCTCATATACAAGTCCAGCCCAGCCAAGGCAATCAGGAGTTAAATCATCTACAGAGTTCACTGCCTCCCCTCCACAAGCCAAAACCAACCGTTCCATATTTCTCCTCTTTGCTCTTCTCAGAGCAATAATCTACAAAATCAGGGGTTAGAAAAAGGTTGAACAAAAGAATTACACTGTACAAAAGTATAGCTAGTTCATAACAAAACACCAATACAGCTATGCTGTATTCGTAACTTGACAAAACTAATATGACCAGACTTTATAAACAGTATTCTGATGGGTATTCCTAAAACTAGCTAACATTTTAGGTTTTCATCTTGTCATATATTGTGATTAAGATTCACAGTGACATTCAGAAAATTCTTAAAATGCTTTTTTTTTTTTTGGGGGGGGGGGGGTGGTATTGATTTTACTAGAGCAATAGAGAATAATCAAGTTGTTTGTAATACGCTTCCTGCATACGCATAACATTTAAGGCGAGATGTAGAACCATAAAGTAGCAGATTTCCAGATTAATCTTTCTTTTTTAAATGTATTTATGGAAATACTTATGGAGGCCTCTCTCAGATCTTTACCAAAGTGAAGCATTTTTTAGTCAAACAACCAATTCAGAAATTTGACAGAAGGTAATAAATAAATAACAATCAATATTGATCATTGTACTCACAAACTGGACTTGGATGATTGATATTAGGCAATTCTTCAATTAAGTATAAATAGAGCAAAGTGAGTAACTGAATTTGAAATTGTTAAATTGGAGAACAATCCTAGTTGAGAAAATATATGGATTCTTGTATAAGAGATATACAGAGGAATCTTTAAAGCAAGAACACAAAAAAGAGAACAATAGTCGGATATACCTCTTTGCAAATGTCTCTTCCAAGGGAACTGTAAAGTCAAGCTTGTTCTGCGGCAGAGGACCAACTGTATACAGAGCTTTCTCTTTATCATACACAAACTTGTTATTAGCAAGTTTAGAAGAATATGTTTGATAGAGCCTGTCAACCAGTTTTCTGCCAATTCCCTTGCCTTGAGCGGCCTTCTTGTTTTCAGAAGTAATATGAACCTGTGAGGAATAGTATGCCATTAAGAATTTTATACTGAACATAGTAAACTGCACAGCAAAAGAATGACATGAGGTAGACATACAGAATATTGGTAGAATACACAATCTGGAGCTTTCACAGTGAGTTTGACGTGGTTTGCAAGCAATTGTTTCCTACTCGTAATAGAATACTTGGGAGAAGTCAGGACTCCTGGCTTTACATGGGGTGGAATGGTTGGAGGAGGTGGTGGGATCAAATTTGGATCCCTACTTGCGTTGCCCGCACCAGCAGCAGCCACATCCACAATCCTTTATGATCTGCAAGCCATTAATGAAAGAAAAAAATGAAGATACTTTGGCAGAGAAATCATACAGAATCATAAGGACTTTTGCATATACTAAGATTGTGAAATGATCATGATTCATGCAGTTTACGTGCCACATTTCCTATTAACTTAATTCAGTGATTCATCAATCGACAGGAGTATAGATGTTGTAAGACCATGTCGATATGAGAGAAGTATTCTTGATTGATTAGAAAATTTTCTCGCTTTTCGTAAATGTATAAAGCTAACAATGCAAACTGATGTAAGTCGTTTTTCTTAAATGGAGTATAATCTCATTTTAAACATGTAATATCCATCTTAATTGTAAAATATGAACAGAAGCACAAAATCTACAAAATTTAAGCAGAGGAAACAGAATCTACCACAAATTTCCTAATAAATCATTAAGTGATTCACCAATAATAAGTTTTTATACCATTAGATTACAGATGTTGTAAGACCAGATTGCTATCAGAGAAACACTCTTGATTGATTAGAAAATTTTCCAACTTGTTACAAATATATAAGACTAATCATGCAAAGCAATATAAATAGTCTTCTTAGATGGAGTAAAACCTGTGATTCAATAATCCTAGCACGAATTTTTGATAACAACCATGTTAGTACTATTTTAGTCACTGAGCAATCAAACTCAATACAACCATTTATCATTTGTGTGGTCCAAGTTCTATATAGAACTTCAACTCATCCTGTAAAAACATCTACATAATTATGTATGCAGTCTGACAAAAACATTTCATACCCAAGTTCAAAGCACTTTCAAATTCCGATTGCACACTGTTACTGATATCTGCAAACCAAAAAACAAAGAAACCATTTATTTCTACATATACCTATATTCAATCAATGAAGACAATAGAACTGACTAAAGAACAAAAGCCACAAAAAAAAAAAAAAACCAAAACCAGAAACCGGAAACCCACCAAATTAATCACCAACATACCTAGACAATGACCAATCTCAATACAGACCAAGAAAAGCAGCAACTGAACAATACAAATAATCGTTTGCATAGAACCTGCACAACCAAAACAAAAAAAAAAAAAATCACATTATCACCAGTGGAACACAGAAGAAAGATCAATAGCAATCAATGCCAACCAAATAGCTTCACCCCCGAATAATGCATTTAAGTAGAAGGTTAAACATTATGTCTGTTCATAATAAAAAGAAAAATGAAAACAGGCATCATGCAATTCAAGCCATCAAATCAAGTGAACCCCAATTCTTATTTTGCTTTTGCTGAAAATGAAACCACTTGTTCTTTTGCTGATTACTCTAATCATGAAAAGAAGAAACAATAAGAAGAGGGTTCTTACCATCAGATTTCTACATAGCCTACAATCAATTCCAAGGTTGGAAACTCAGAACAAAAACAAAGGCAAGAAACCCAAAACCCAGACTCCTATTTAGACTCCTATTTAGAAACCCAAAACCCAGACTCCTATGTAGAGATCTTCAGTCACAGATCAGCAGACTTCGGCCCTGTCATAAGAAAGAAGAAGCATGTTTAAGGATATTAAAGCTGCACAGGAAAGTAATTATAAGCAAAAATTTTATGTCAGATATGCCATACCTAAAGAAGTTTTCCCAGAAAATTCAAGTAGACAAGACTCCGGTGGCAATTTGACAGATGGCGTACTTGCTCCATGTCTTAAGAATTATATCACAGCTCCTTAGTTCCAAGCCTGGTACACCCTGAGATAAAAATTTACAAGCAAATGCTGGTGAGATAAGTCTTGCAGACAAAATATGGGGAAGAGTTGTTGAATTTCGTAAACATTCAAAGTGAATATTGCACATAATGATCCAAACCCTCAATAGACGTAAAAGTTTAATCATTATTGAAACAGTGCACATAATGACCCAGCTTCTTTATAGCTTGTATAAACTTAGATTATATCACAAACAACAATGTGAACATTTTCAGCTGTATGAGGTATCGTAAATTTAATGCGCCACAGAAATGCATGCTGTTTCATTGAATTGAAATCCTAAACCACAGACCATAAGCTGACCAAGAGCTCCAATGCAGTTACAGTCAGTCCATTGCACTAGAAAAAGGAATAGATGAGAGCTGGACTATATGACATTCTCATCTGAAGACAAGAGCCATCAAAAGCAAGTATAAGTATCGAATTGATGAACTCCTCTAATTATAAGGTTGGCTTATTGGATTTCGTTGGCCTAATCTTACTGGCTATTAACAATGACCATGTGTTTAAACTAATGAAAGGTATGAAGCTATCATTATGAACAGATAATCATTACTTTGGCTTTAAACCTCAGTCTGCTGTGTTTCTGCGACTCTATCTCCAATAGGGAAAAGGACAAAAATCTCATGAAGGCATTAAAGCCAAGAACAAATGGAGAGACAGAGCTCTTATATATTAGGCTCCATAGGGAAACTCGACTCTTGCAGTAGCTTGTGTATTTTTGCCTAAATTTGATAATGAAGCAATATCAAGACCCATGAATAAAATTTCTACTAATCATTTCAGGAATTTATTTCTTTTTCTCCATTTAACAACTTCCTCAGCAAAAACTCAGACCTCGAAACCAATTATTCCACACAAATCTTGCTATGAAATGTAACAATTTCAATCCTCAAATGAACTAAACAATAAAACAAACAACAATTCCTCCATAGTAGAAAAATAACTTATTCAAAACTGCCGCAATTTAACTAGCGGATAACAAATGATTACCTGAGTGCCCCACTGACCTTTCAAGCAAGATATGGAGTCAATGGTGCCATCCTTGACGAACCCATCAGCTACTCATCCAAGTTGATAGATCGAATTGGTGATGACGAAATCCACATGGCACAGTTTGGAGAAAATTCTGAGCCGGAAAGGCATCGTCTTCCTTTTTAGGGTTTCTTGATGAAGAGAGAGGCAGACAAGTGCAGGGGAGGAGGAAGAAGCAGCGAAGGTTTTAAGGGTAGAAAGTGTTTTGGCTGTTTGGGTGGTTTGAGATTTCAATGTGATTCATGAAATTTCTGGAGAATTTTGGGGTTTCAGAACTACGAGAGAGAGATGGCAAGAGAAAGAGATATGAGAGAATGAGGGACTTGATTGTTTGATGGCTTCGAGATAGTCGTGACCGTCGCGGAGCTTGGCGTGCTCAGGGAAGAAATGGCGTAATTTGAGGTTGAGATGGAGTGATTTGGGAACTGGGGTTCTTGCGAAGGATTAAAGATGAAAAATTGGATTTTTAGGGTTTGATGGAAGAAGAGAAAAGTAATGTCGAAGAAGCACAAATGCGGGGGAGAGAGAATGAAAGGAAATGAAATGATTTGAACTTCAAATATTACTTCTGAAGTCGATCCCACAACAGAAGCACAACACACTGTCGTAAGAGTGTATGACATAAAATCAAAATGTCAAAACATGGAGGGAAATATGCCGCCTGCTGCATTTTGGCTCAAAATGCTGCCATCTATGTTCCCACTTCACACAACAGAAAAGTATAACTTCTGTTGTCTGATTTTTACATCTTGCACAAGGTTTGCCTAGTGGAAGATATCCCAGCAAGCTTCCTCAAAATTTGGTGTCTAGTTTTCAATCACACAACGGACAATGTCAAGCACCGTTGTACTAAGTACCCCAAATTTCAGATTTCAAGAGGCAACCAAGACTCGAGAGTGGAGGGAAATCTGCCGCTAAATTTTTAAGACCCAGACAACGGACAACACTTAATTGTGTTGTGCAATGTAGTTCTGAGAAAAAAGTTATTACTTTGTTGACATTCACACAACGGAACATTATTAATACTGTTGTACAAAGGATTTTACTTAAACATACAACAGAAGATTTCTATTCCGTTGTGTGATTAGTGTTGTGTGATTAACTTTTTGTAGTAGTGTTGGTTGACTATAAAAAGGTCAATGACTTCAATAAGGACATGTTGCGCTTAAAGGCACGTCTCAATTTCTGTGGAAGGGAAATCACAGAAGATGATATGATCTACAAGACTCTTACCACCTTTCTTACTTCAACGTTTATACTAGCGAACCAGTATAAGTTGGAGTATGACAACGAAAGAATCACAACCTTCAATAAGTTGATAAGCCTACTGCAAGTGGCTGAGAGACATAATGAGGTTCGCTTGAACAACAATGCTAGGCCTATTGGGACAATGAAAATTCCTGAGGCTAATTATGGAATAATGAAAGGTGGAAAGAACTCCAACGCAAAGGGGTGTGGACTTGCTGATCCTTACCCACGTGGCAACAATGCACCATGTGGAAAGGGACGTGGAGGTGGTGGAAAAAAGGTGCAAAAAGGCACCTAAGAACCCTTCAGTCAAACAGGATAGAGTTGGTAATGAACCATGCTATAGGTGTGAAGTCACTGGGCATTGGTACAAGAACTGCCAAGCAAGCAACATAGTTGCAGCCACTTACAAGAGATATAGGGAGTCTAAAGAACAAGAAACTCACTATATGGAAGAAGGAGGCCATGACCCAAATGTCAACCTCACTATTGCAGACCTCAATGGCAACAAGGAACTTGCTCAGTTAATGGATGCACTAGTTTTTGACTGAGATGCTTTATCTATTTTCCAAAGACAGTTGTGAAGGCATAATGCCTCATTTTTAATTAGACTATTATTTGGTCTTAAACAATGGTTTGATGAATTAGATTTCTGAACAAAGCCCTTGATTTGATTATTGTTGGCTTATTAATAAATTTTCAATTTTATTCTGAAGCACTGAATTTATTCAAATTTATTTACTACACATATTTACATGGTTCAAAATTGCACTATAAAGATGTAAAGCAATACATCTAGAGAAAAAAATTATTAGAATGAAAAGATTATCATTCTACTAAAATAGAAATACTCTAAAGAATATGAGATATATTTAAAGTCACAGACGCTCTATATGCACCAAGAGCTAATCGAACCTTGTTAAAGTTTCAAAGATATTCATGCCAATGGTTATCATGTAAAAACATACTGTGAGAATGGACTTGAATACATTTATATTACCTCTAATAAATGCGGAAGGAAACGCATTTGAGAGAAACTTATGAGTCGATCTAGTGGACTATACCTCACTACGATTCGGATCATTGAATCCTATGCTGTCACCAACAATGAAATGTAGGACACTGACTCATACAGGCTTTGGCATGACCGCCTAGGGCAGGTCGTGACATGATGATCCGTATTTTAAAGAACTCATATGGACATCCCTTTTTTCGAGTGAAAAATAAAATGGGACAAAAATCGGTCACACTGCAAGGTGCCGGTCCTAGTACTGCTCAAATGCAGTCATTGCCTTCTGAAGTACCAGAAGCACTACCTCTCTCCCATTATGCCTCATTTACTATTTCAAAGGCAAATCACTCGTTTTGTAAAGCCTGCTCTTTAGCAAAAACAGGATCGAGACCTTCCTATGCTAAAGATACAAAACAAAACATTCCATTCTTACAAAGGATACAAAGAGATATATGTGGACCTATCCATCCAGAATGCGGACTATTCAAGTACTTTATGGTTCTGGTGGATGCTTCGACACACTGGTCACATGTCGCTTTATTGTCCATAAGAAATGCTGCAAAACTCCTAGCACATATTATACGTTTAAGGGCTCACCACCCTGATCACCTTATCAAGTCTATAAGGCTTAATAACTCTAGAGTTTACATCAAAAGCATTTGATGATTATTGCATGTCTATCGGGATCAACGTAGAGCATCCTGTACCCCATCTGCATACACAAAATGGTCTCGCAGAAGCCACTATCAAAAGGCTACAAATGGTGGCTAGGGCATTGGTTATGCGCACTAACCTGGCCTATATCTGCATGGGGTTATGCAATATTTCACGCAACTTTACTTATTCATTTCAGACCCACAGCTAGCCAACCATTTTCTGCGTACCAGTTGGTAACTGGATATGAGCCTGACATTTCACACTTACGCATATTTGGTTGAGCAGTATATGTGCCTATTGCGCCCCCACAGAGCACCAAAATGGGTCCTCAGAGACGATTAAGTATTTATGTTGGATACGAATCCCCAACAATTATCCGCTATTTGGAACCCTTGATAGGCGATCTCTTTACCGCTAGATTTGCGGACTGTCACTTTGATGAGACAGTCTTCCCGTCGTTAGAGGGAGATAGGAAAAATGATTTTCCAAGGGAACGACAGGAATTGTTGTGGTTTGTCCCCACTTTGTCTCATTTGGATCCCCGCACTTCATAATGTGAAAGTGAAGTGAAAAGAATAATCGATCTTCAGAACGTAGCAGATTCGATGCCTGATGCGTTTACTGATATCGTAAAAGTGACGAGATCACATATACCAGCTGCAAATATGCCTGCAAGGTTAGAAGTCCCCAACAAGGGGCATGGTGTTGCAGATAGAGGCACTGCAACCACACTTAGTGGAGGTGTGGTTGAGGCCGTGGCTCCCTAAAGGAAGAGGGGGAGGCCACTTGGTCCGATTGACACTCACCCAAGGAAGAAGAGGGCGAGTAAGGCACAAACTAATCATCAATGTATAGAATCCCTCTCATGAGATTGTCTCTGATTATAGTTATGTCCATGAATCAATACTGGAAGACGCTCTGATGTTTAAAATGATTCCAGAGAACAAAGAAATCTCAAAGGATTATGAGAGTGCATATGAGTTGATACAAAGATCTTCCATACACATTGATGATATATACTGTTGCTCAAGGAATCATAGAGCACGATGATATCGAACCACGCTCTATTGCAAAATGTCAACAAAGAGCAGATTGGCCTAAATGGAAAGAAACAATCTAGGCAGAATTAGATTTTTTGACAAAGAGACAGGTATTCGGTCTGGTAGTGCTAACCCCACCAAGTGTAAAGCCTGTAGGACATAAATGGGTCTTTGTCAGAAAGCGTAATGAGAAGAATGAAGTCCTGAGGTACAAGGCTCGCCTTATGGCGCAAAGTTTCTCACAACGCCCTGGAATTGACTACAAGGAGACATACTCTCCCGTAATGGACGTTATAACGTTCCTCTACTTAGTTAGCTTAGTAATTTCCGAAGGACTGGAAATGCAGCTCATGGATGTGGTCACTACATATCTCTATGGGGATATAGATTCAGAGATATATATGAAAGTGCCTGATGGCCTTACATTACCCAAGTCAAGTGACTTTAAACCACGGAGTGCGTTTGCAATTAAGTTGAAACACTCACTTTACAGAATGAAACAATCCGGGCGGATATGGTAGACCCGTCTAAGTGACTACTTGATTGGGAAGCGATATAAGAACGATGAAGTATGCCCCTGCGTATTCATAAAGAAAACAAGTACTGGATTTGCAATTGTAGCTGTATATGTTGATGATATGAACATAATAGGTACTCTTGATGAAGTAAGAGAAACCGCGAGCTACTTGAAATCCGAATTTGAGATGAAGGATCTTGGGAAAACTCGATTCTATCTAGGTCTTGAACTAGAACACCGAGTTTGTGGAATACTAATCCACCAGTCTGCGTATGTCCAAAAGTCAGGCGATATAACATGGATAAAGCGCATCCTGCTAGCACTCCCACGATCGGTCGAAGCTTAGATGCAAGGAAAGATCCATTTCGTCCAAAGGAAGATGACGAAGAGGTGTTGGGAGCTGAAATTCCCTATTTAAGTGCAATAGGTGCATTATTGTACTTAGCCCAATGTACTCGACCAGACATTGCATTCTCAGTGAACTTGTTAGCTAGATTTAGCTCAGCGCCAATGCAGTGTCACTGGAATGGTATCAAGAACATTTTCGATACCTAAAAGGAACCATTGACTTGAGACTGTTCTTTCCCTACAGAGAGATAAGAGGGACCGTAGATGGAACTGCAATCCCTAAAGGAAATGTTGATGGCGAAAGCGTCACTCACTACACGAAACGCCAAATGACGTTTTGGTTGGTTTTGCTGATACTGGGTATCTCTTTGACCTACATAAAGGCCGTTCCCAAATTGGTTTTATATTTACCAGTGGGAACATGACGATATCTTAGAGATCAACCAAGCAAACCCTTGTGGCTACCTCCTCAAACCACTCAGAGATCATTACTCTACATGAGGCGGTTCGTGAGTGTGTATGGTTAAGAGCTATCATCACACATATTCGAGGGACTAGTGGTTTGAGTTCTACCATTGAAGAGCCTACTTGCATTAATAAAGATAATGTAGCTTGCATCGAACAGATGAAGCTAGGGCATATCAAGGATGATAATACAAAACACATATCACCGAAGTGTTTCTACAATCAGCAACAACAGGCCCACCACAAGATTCAAGTGAATCAAGTAAGGTCTGAGGAGAATGTGGCATATTTTTTCACCAAATCATTGCCTAAAGCCATATTTGAGAAACATGTGAAAAGCATAGGAATGTGAAGACTTTCCAAGCTCCCTTGATTAATGTAAGGATCAGGGGGAGGTGTAGATGTTAGAGGGAGTCTAACACACACATTTCACCTCAAATGTAAAAGGTGCGTTGTGTTCTTTTCCTTCGACCAAGGTGTATTTTTTGTCCCACAGGGTTTTTATTGTTACTTGGCAAGGTTTTTAGTGAGGCAACAACTCATGCACCATTTCATCTTTGACTTGGCACAAGGGGGAGTGTTAAAGGAAAAACACATTATGTGCCTTCGTCAAAGTGATTGACCGAGAAGGAATCAAGTAATTAGCAATCACCATCAATCAGCATGGATCAAGGACCAATCAGTAGTTAATGTCATCATTGTAATTGATATTTCCGTTGTAATTCTCTTCCAATATAAAGGGGCTATGAAATGAAATGAGTAGATCAATTTCAATTGTCATTTTACTTTTACAAATAACAATAACAATAACAATAACAATAACAATAACAATAACAATTACAATAATAATAATAATAATAATAATAATAACAATAATAATAATAATAATAATAATAATAATAATAATAATAATAATAATAATAATAATATTAATTTAGTCCATATGAATAATGAGGTCATGTTAAAAAATGTCAGTTTTTAATTTTTTTGATTCCGATTATGCCCCTAAGGTAATAAAGCTTTATAACCTTTTTTTTTTTTTTTTTTTTAAACTAGCAAGGATTAGGCGATATTAGTTTCTCTGAAGCAGTCTGTAAGGGGAGACTAGCACCCACACAACCCCGAAGGGGACCGCAACAACTGGGAGCCCACCGCCCGTCCCTTGCCAGGAATTTATTAAAATGAACAAAGATACAAACATGGGAGGGGGACTAGACCAAAGCCTGGATGGATAGACAGACCCCACACAGTACAAAATAAGAACATAACAATTAAGAAACCAAGACCTAATAGTGTAACAGAACAAATAAATAAGAACAAGCCTGCACTAAGAGAAGCGAAAAGTAACTCTAGAAGCCAAGTCTCTAGCATACTCTAAGAGAAAGGATGTAGGGAGTTTCCTCCACCAAACTGCCCCCATATTCAAAGCACCATAGCGAGCAAATTTATCTGCCAATGCATTTCCTTCTCTGAATATATGTGATATCCGAAAGGTAAAATGGCTAATCTTGTATAAACAGTTCATCCAAGGGATACGCCATCTCCAAGGAATCAGATCAAGTTTATTGAAGTAATGCACCACCAAAGCAGAATCAGTTTCCAACTAAACATGAGTCCAACGTCTAACCATTGCCACCTCAACTGCTTCAATAACTGCTAGAACCTCAGCATCAATAGCACTTGGGACAGCAACATTATAAGAAAATCCTCCCAGGAAGAGACCATCTGAATCCCTAAATACTCCGCCAAAGCCAGCTCTAGCAGGATCTGAAAAAGACCCATCTGTGTTCGCCTTGATCCAACCCGGAGGCGGAGACTCCCAAACCATAGGGGTAAACTTTGGGGCCCGCGCTCTAAGTGGAGAAACTCCCAGCAAAGAATAAACCGGGGAAGCAGTACCAATACGACCACAAGGAGCAAAGTAGCACATCGCCGATTCCTTAAAAGAATTAATGAAGAACTGTTTAAATCTCCGGAATTCAAAAACCCTACCATCAAACCTTATTTTGTTCCGTTCAGTCCAAATGCACCAAAATATATTGCAAACTGCTAGCCTCCATAATAATTTAGAAGCCACCGGTAATTGGTTCATCATATTCGAATCAAAAATTCCCTGTAAGGTTAATCCAACTGAGCGCTGCAGTCGAAATATATCAAACAACCATGTCCACAACTCCCCAAGCGAAGGACAGTTAAGAAATAGGTGAGAGACCGATTCCACATTATAGCAGCAAAAAGAACATTGGGAGCAAAGGATCTTACCTCTTCTCTGCAGTACCTCGTCAACCATGATCTTAAGATGGAAAACCTTCCAACATACAATGCTTTTCCTGGGCTGCACTGCTTTGTGCCAAATAGCCTTACCCCACTCAAGTGATGTACTAGGACCAGTGAGAAAAGAATAAGCTGCTGCCGTATTCAAGGATCCGGCAGAGGTAGTAGGCCAAAGGACAGTGTCATCCATGTCAATAGCTGGAATTTCAGTCTTTAGAATGTCTTCTGAAACTTCTGGAAAATTCTCAAGGAACTCATTTGGCAGAACCCAACGTTTCTGCACAATATAGTCACAAACGCGGTCACGAAGATAAGGCCAGAAAGAAGGATTGATATTCAAGCTATCTACCAATGAACCTCCAAGCTAATTGTCTTTCCAGAAATGGATGCTCCTGCCATCACCCACTTGCCATCTCAGGTTAAAAACCAGAGTTGGCCACAACTTCTTCAAGCCGGTCCAAATAGATGATCTTTGATAATAAGAGAACGTGTCTAAATTCTTCTTTAAGAATCTATCCCGCAGAAATATCGAAGAATCGGAAGAACCTGTCACCATATCCCAGCATCTCCGAAGAAGAAGAGCTCTGTTCAAAGTGAAAATATTTTTTAATCCAAGCCCTCCACAATCCTTAGGCAGACAACAGTTCTTCCAAGAAATCAAAGCAGCTCCCTTTCTAAGAGGGTCCCCAGACCAATAAAAGTTGCGCATCCAAAACTGAACTTTTTTGAGCAAAGCACGTGGCCAATGGTAAACATTAAAGCTATAAACAAATAGACTTTGGATGACCGAAGAAATAAGTTGTAGACGCGCTGCCTGTGAAAGCTGCATGCCCTTCCAAGCACTCAATTTGCATCTTGCCCGGTCTGCGATGGCCCTGAAATATGATGCCCTGGGACTCCCAAAAAATATCGGAACCCCAAAGTAATTGAAAGGCACAATACCTTCTCTGATGCCAAGAATACGTTTAATCACTGACGCCCTGGGTCTGGCATGCCTTCCCAAATAAACAGATGATTTGGCTTTATTAACCACCTGACCTGAGTTCGCTACATATTCCTGAAGAAATTTGTTCAGCGACCGTAACCCTCTAGAATTCCCTTGCATGAATATCATCACATCATTTGCATACAGGACATTAGAAGGAGGATGAAGCTTTTTAGGAGCAGCAATACACCTAATTTTACCCCTGCTAACTAGTCTGGATAAGCCCCTGCTGAGAACATCTTCTGCAAGGCAAAAGAGCAGAGGGGATAGTGGGTCTCCTTGCCGAACTCCTCTAGAACAACTGAAGAATCCACAAGGAGTCCCATTCACTGACACAGAAAGTTTAGCTGAAAGAAGGATGTTGTGAATCCAATTCACGAAGGTAGAGAAAAAGCCGAAGGATCTCAGAACCCTGAGTAAAAACTTCCAATCTAAGGTATCAAAAGCCTTACTGATATCCAGTTTAATAGCAACATTGCCCCCTTCACACTTCCTGTCCAATAAGTTCATACACTCCGATGTCAAAATGATGGAATCAGCAATAGATCTTCCCTTGATAAATGCACTCAGGCTTGGTGACACAATTCTCATAGCCACTGGGCTTAATTGGTCAGCAAGGATTTTAGTGATCACCTTAAAGACAAAGTTTGCGAGAGCCAGAGGTCTAAAGTCAGTAAGCCCCTCTGCATCCTCTTTCTTTGGAATCAAATAATAAGACTGGAGTTAAAATTTGGTGCAATACAACCCGAAGCAAAGAAAGATTGAACCGCTGCAATCACATCAGTAGCAACCACACCCCAACAACGTTGAAAGAAACATCCTCCAAACCCATCTGGCCCTGGGGCACTAAAACCATCCATCTTCAAGACCGATTCTGCAATTTCCTCGGAACTAGGGATAGCAGTAAGTGAAGAGTTCTCCTCCAAAGTGATAACATTGGAAATCACCCTTTCCACTAGACCCGTATCAACAATGTTAGGGTCCTTAGTGAAAGCATCAGTGTAATGCTGAACCACATGGCTCTCAATTAAATCCGGGTCCTGAAGTAACACATTTCCAACCCTAATAGACACCAAAGGCTTTTGTAATCTCCGTACTTTGATCATGTTATGGAGAAAGGAGGTATTCCGTATACGCATTTTTATGCTTATAATTATATCTAAAACACTAGAAATAAGCTAAGAGTTTTTTTATTGGAACCTCCAAATTTACTCACTTGACCTCTATGCTTTTTACACCTCTTATCAAATTTTCAAATACTAAATTTACTCACTAAACCTCACTAAACTTCCTCAAATAACCTCACTATAGAATTTTCAAACAAATTATTATCTTTAAAATAAAAAATTTGGTCATTTCAATGATTTAATCACTCTATAAATCTTAACTAAATATACTTTTCTTAATCAAACTTGAGTTTTAAAAATTAATGTCCAATCAATAAGAAAATGCCATGAACTATTATGTTTTTTTTTATCTATTTTAGCTGTGCAAAAAAAAAAAAATCATTCATTTTTTAATGTTTTTTTTTCTGTATTTTTTGTACCACATGATTAATTATTTATATTTATTTTTTATTTTTTTTATTTTTATAGCAAATATGATGGATTGACTTAGATTTAGGTCATAAATCATAACAGGATTTATTTTGTTTTCCCTCACCAATATGCGTTCAACATATATATCATACATTTTTATGTCACATGATTTTAATCATATTTTTAACTCCTATTATATATATATATATATATATATATATATACATATATGAATGCTTTAATGAGTATGTAGTGAAATTGGAAAATGAAAATAGATAAGGAAAATAATAAGGAATACAATCTAATATTATTGAATTGGAAAGTCTACATAAAATAAATAAAATATTTTTTTGGTATAATTATTGTCCTTAATAGTCATTTTATAATAGGTTATATATGTCATTTAATAATTCATAATAGAGTGAGGTCAAGTGAGCAGATTTGGAGGTCCCAATAGAAGCTCTCATAAGCTAATCCCTAAGTCAATTAATATGTAATTTGTTAAAGGAAAAGCACATTATGTGCCTTCTTCAAAGCTACTGACGAGGAGGGAATCAAGGAATTACAATCACAGCTCAATCAGCATTTAGTATCATTAATGTAATCGATATTTCCATTGTAATTCTATCCCTATATAAAGGGACCATGAAATGAAATGAGTAGACCAATTCCAATTGCATTTTACTTTTACACGTTATCAGCACGCTCAGAGTCAATAGCCAATTTCTAGTTTCTTTCTTCTTCCAGTCGGAAAAAAAAACCCCAAACCCTAGAAGAGGAAAAAAAAACTCTCTTCCTTTCCTTTCTGCCGCAACCCAAAAAAAAAAAAAATATTAGCCACTTCTCCAGCGGCCCTTCCCTCCTGACCCCAGCCCCGGCCTCTAGCAACCTCGGCTCTCCCTTTCGCACCTGCGCGACTTGCACCCCAGCCCCCGCGCTGCAGATCCCGCCTCTCAGCCACGCACTCTTGGCCCCGTGCACGCCTCCCCGCCTGCCTGCAACGTGCGTTCGGCCTTGTGCCTTGTAGCAAACGGGCCTCAGCCTTGCCCTGCGCCTTGCAGCCTCCCACAGCAGGCCAGATCAACACCCAGCCTCGCCTTTCATCCCAACTGCAGCCTGCCTTGCAGCGGTACACGACCTCAGCACCTGCAAGAAACAACCAAAGGAAGAAGAAGAAGACGCAGAAGAAGAAGGGAAAGAGAAAGAAAAAAAAAAAAAAAAGGCCTTGAGGCCCGCAGAAAAAAAAACAGTGAAAAAAAAAAGAATAACTCGGCCCAAAAAAAAAACCTGTGACCCGGTCCACAAAAGAAAAACTGCGGGCCAAACAAAAAAAGAAAAAAAGAAAAAGAAAGAAACAGGCCGTGCGGCCCAGACAAAGAAAAAAGAAAAATCAGGCCTCTGCGGCCCAGAACAGAGGAAAAAAAAACGGGCCTGCAGCCCAGAGAAAAAAAAGAAGAAAAAAAAAAACAAGGCCTCGTGGCCCACTGCTAATAAGAGAAAGGAAGAAGTCCAATTTTTTCTCAAGCCCGAAAACATCGTTACGCACGCCTGCATCAACACGCGCGTGCGCTAGGATTGTTTTATTTTCTCCAAACCAAGTATGTTCTCTTTTATTTATTTAATTTCATATTATGGTATAATTAATTGTTTATAATTAGAACTTTTGAGCATGTTTAATTAGATAATATTGATTTATTTTTTTTCATGCCTTGTTATTTATGTTTAAGCATGCTTTATATTTTCTTGCTTATGTTTTTATTTTGAAATCTTAAGCATGTTTTGTGATTTTTATGCATGATATATTCTTGCTATGATTATGTGTAATATATAATTTGTTGTATATTTGTGAAATTTGAGCATGCCATGTAGTTTATTTTTATATGCTATATGTAAATGTGCTATGATTATTTTTAATGCAACATATCAATTCCGTTTTGCCATGATAATGAAAATTCATGCGCATTATCCATACACACTTACTGTGATAAAGCATTTTCACATAGCATCGAAAGAAAAAAATGTGACCATTACGAATCTTGGTCTTGAAATCTAATTCACATTTTTGGAAAATAATTTACATGGATGTCTTTATGACTGCGTAATTTATATCTTCTCTCTTGTTTATGTAAATGGCTGATCCAACTCGACTTGAATTTGACATCTTGGACTCAGAAGGACTTGAGTACCACAGTTGGATTTCCGATTTAGAAACTGCCTTTGTGGCAAAAGACTACACTGCCACCATTACCAACCCCAAAGATGATGAACCATCTAATAAGGTGAAAGCAAATGCCTTAATGTTTCTGAGGCGACATATTGATCCTAGCCTACGCTGGGAGTACCTTCAGTTGAAGACACCCAAAGAATTGTGGGATGCCCTTAAGGGAGGTTTTGGGAACATTCATGACATTTTGCTCCCAGAACTGGCCGTTCAGTGGAATGGAATCCGCTTGCTTGACTACAAAAGGGTCAATGACTTCAACAATGACATGTTGCGCCTAAAGGCACGTCTCAATTTCTATGGAAGGGAAATCACAGAAGATGATATGATCTACAAGACTCTTTCCACCTTTCCTACTTCAGCATTTATACTAGCGGACCAGTATAGGCTGGAGTATGACAACAAAAGAATCACAGCTTTCAATAAGCTGATCAGCCTACTGCAAGTGGCTGAGAGACATAATGAGGTTCTCTTGAACAACAATGCCAGGCCCACTGGGCAAAGAAAATTCCTGAGGCTAATTATGGAAAAATGAAAGGTGGAAAGAACTCCAATGCAAGGGGGTTTAGACGTGCTGATCCATACCCAAGTGGCAACAATGCACCACGTGGAAAGGGACATGGGGATCGTGGAAAAAAGATGCAAAAGGAAAGAGTTGACAATGAACCATGCTATAGGTGTGGATTCATTGGGCATTGGTACACGTTAATGCTTAAAGTTTAGCGGTTGCTAAACCTTTGTTAACGCTGATCCGATGGGCAGACTGCTACCTGTGATACTCAGAGTTTCCTCTACTTGTGAAATGAAATACAGAGGGGGTCAGAGGGAGACCGCGCTGGGCGGTCTTCACTTCTCCGATGCCTAAGTTAGTCAATGTATTTGTGTTGACAAAGTAACAGTAGGTAAGTATTACTTGCGTAGTTAATGAGGAGAGAGGAGATGACCTTTTATAGGTGAGGAGGGAACTGATCTTCTCCATGCTTTCGATGTGGGACTGATGTGCTTTAGTCCCTAGCTTCTGAAGCTACTGATGCTAACTTGGCGCGGCGCGTCAGCCGTGATCTGGGGCGAGCCGGGGCTCAGGCGGTAGCCTGTTTGGCTGTGCTTTCGTAGGTCACACAGTTGGCGGTAGTTGGTACCGCTGGCAGTATCATGAGTATGGCTCATTATAGCTAATTATGCTTGCAAATGCTCATGTAAGTACAAGTCCCCCAAGTTCCCAGTCAAGGAGGGCAATCTTGGTTGGGGAGTTGCATAGCAGTTCGAAGCGTTACTTCTGCTAGTCTTGCAAGAGCATAATTAGCGTCAGTGCGTTGTCAACCATGGACTTACTGAGCAAACACTTTGTACCCTTTCGGGTGGGCCCTTGCTAGGTCCCCCAGGGAGTCCCCCACTACCCGGCTAAGATAGACCTCTGTTTGGCTGGTGTATTGTTTGCTGAGGGGAGCTGCGCGGAGCAGAGGGTGTTAGGTAGCGAATCCAATCTTTGATACCCAAGTGGCGGGGGTCAACATGCCTGGTCAGGGCCTTCGAAGACTGTTGACGCATCTCCCTACTTGTCCCGGAAGACCATGTTTTGACTGCAACACCGCGTTGCGGTCGTTGTCAAAGTGAGGCATTGCCTCGGGAATTGCCTCTGGCGGAATTCCCTCCGTTGATGATAAATGGCCAGAAATGTCGCGAGGACTTGTCTGGCGGCAGCCTGGTGCATGGCTTTGCGGTCAGCGGTGACGGTCTTCCCAGGTTTTGAGGGACAAGTTCCGCTAGCGGAGTTGCGTTTAGCGGCGATTATCTTGTTTGCAAGATGGAAAGAGAGAAATTCCGCTAGCGGAGTTGCGCTTAGCGGAGACTATCTCGCTTGCAAGATGGAAAGAGAGAAGTTCCGCTAGTGGAGTTGCGCTTAGCAGAGACTATCTCGCTTGCAAGATGGATAGAGAGAAGTTGCGCTTAGCGGAGACTATCTCGCTTGCAAGATGAAAAGAGAGAAGTTCCGCTAGCGGAGTTGCGCTTAGCGGAGACTTTCTCGCTTGCAACATGAAAAGAGAGAAGTTCCGCTAGCGGAGTTGAGCTTAGCGGAGACTATCTCGCTTGCAAGATGAAAAGGGAGAAGTTCCGCTAGCGGAGACTATCTCGCCGAGTGTTCCAATGACTGTCGATTTTCTTTTTCAATGGTTACCTTGGACAGACGCTTCGTGTGATGGTGCCCGACACATGGCCTACATGTATTGGATTATCGTGTGCGATAACGTCTCTTCAGCACGCCCATCACCTCGTCATTAATACGAGTAATTATTGATTTTGTAACCGAGGCGTTGCCTCGGTTAATCCGAAGAGTAAGTGCGCTTGTGGGGCACGTGTACGGTTGTTATGCAATGTGGTTTTTCAGCGGACAGCCTAGATTAATTTGATGTTGACATAAAAGAGAGGGAAAACCTGGAGGTTTGTCACTTTGTACTTTTTACCTAGTATCATCGTCTTCAAGCTTCGCCTTGAGTTCCGAGCAGAAGATTGCTATGATTCCGTGAGGTTATCTGCCTTTGAAGTATGGTCATCTGTAGTGAAGACAGGCGACTTCGATCTTACCAAAGCTTTCATCTTTGAGGTTAGTATCTTGAATCTCATCCCTGTTCCATTGGATTTTTGTGTTTGCTTCTGTCAGTTTTTTGGGTTTTCGATTTGGGGTGCTCTTGAAAGAAACTTAGTATCTACCCAACAAATTACATTTGAAGAGCTAAAATAAGATGATATAGAATCAACAATTAATAAAGCTAGCAGACAATTTGATCTTATCCAAATCACTCTCTATTTGTGAATTAGCAGGCTGAAAACAATAAATCTCTCACCTCTTCTCATTTTAATTATTATGTTTCCTGGGATCATAACAATAAGTCAAAAATTCTAGTACAATAACTTAAATTGATCTTCCATAAACCAAATATAATATTTTCCTTAATGACAGATTTATTTTCAGCAAAAAGAAAGGAATTTTAGATCATCTCCCCTGGAATTTTTGGTGGGAAAATATAAATTGACGAAAATACCCATAGCAAAAAGCTACATAACACTTGAGTTAACGGTGTTATTAACAGCGTGTATGAATCTTATGCATAAATAATAAGTTGAGGTATCAAAGTGATATATTTAGAAAATGAGGTACCAAAGCGTAGAATGACTTTAAATTGGGGTACTGTTTGTGACTTTTTCCCTTGGATCCCAAACCCCTAAAAATTTAAAGGGTTAAATACTGTTTACTCCCTGAACTTTCAGGGAAAAAACAATTCAATCCCTGCCTTTTCAATTTCACACATTTACTCCCTCATCTCTCAATTTTGGACTAATAGGTCCAATTTGTTATTCTCCGACCAAAAATGTCTATTCTACCCTCAAATTTTTTAATTAATTAATTAATTTGTTGTGAAAAGATTTTTTCTCTTTTGTTTTGTTTTGTTTTTTTTTTCTTTTTTTGATTGGACAGATGAAGAGAGTTTTGTGTTTCGGATTGATTTGGTCGCTTTAGAAATTTTGATGTTGAAGGAGAAGAGAGGTGGAAGAAAAAGAGATAAACAGAAAAGGAAAAAAAAAGATAAAAAAAATAAATTAAGAAAAAAAAAAAAGATGAATTGAGAGTATAATAAACATTTTAATAGAGTTTTTTGACGGAATGGACCTATTGGTTCAAAATTGAGAGATGGAGGGAGTAAACGTGTGAAATTGAAAAGGCAGGGACTGAACTGTTTTTTCATTGAAAGTTCAGGGAGTAAATAATATTTAACCCAAATTTAAAAGACAAAAGGCCTAAAATTTCTAGTATTAAGTAATCTTAAACTTATGCATATATTCATTTTCTTAGTACATTCCAATCTCTTCTTGGGAAAAAATCCCAGGAGGACTCATCATATAATTAGTCTGGGAATCCTGAAGTCAGCAAAACTAGAAGGAGGGTGGCTGAAGGTACAAGCTGGAGAGACGCAGAGCAATGAGTAAGCTTTAACTCATATTTTCATCTCTTAAAACAAAACTTATATATTTACAGGCGTGACGAAAGAGGGTGTATTTTGCTTTAAAAGTAGAGGAACTATGTTAAATTTTGATCAGCTTTACTTCCTGGTCTTTTTCTTGCCTTTCTAGCTGTAGTTCTTGTTCCCAACTTTTGGTGATATCAACAAAGGCCAAGTAGTTCGGTTTCATTCATTCCTTTTTTTTCTGATTCTGTACAGAATGAGGTTTTTCCTTGAGGTACAATTCTATAATTGTGATGTTTTCTTCTTCGTCTTCTTCTTGGTCAAGGTGCCTTATGTCCTTTTTTCAACCTTCTAATTAGAACATTAATTTGCATCATATATAAATTCATCACAAGAAAATGAAATACAATGTAAATTTATAATTTTTATTGAGGGACCCTTGTGATCGATCATATCTTAGCTAGCTTCAATATGATAGCTATTGGTGTCCAAGTACTCTTACACATGCAAAAGAATTAATCAAAATTATGTGGTAACTAGATATACAGAAAATGATCCACCAGTATTTGGTTTACTTTTGTAAGTAGTTGCTGAGTTAGATTCACAAAGGCCCCAGAATTGTATACTTGTAATAATAGTAAAATTGATATACAAAAAATGAGGTGGAACTTTCGAGTCAGTAAAGGATGTATCAGAAACATATACTGTACAGATTAAAGAAGTTTCTAACTGTAAGTTGCAACTTGTAACGTGCTTACATAGAGGAATTCTTATAGTCATAAGGAACTAGTCAGAACTTGGATGTACAGTTCTTGCAGTTCTACAAAATTACTATGTGTCAAGAACAACTAAAATTCAGTTTTCTACAAACTTATCATGATTTTGGTTACTAGCTATTGGAAAGAAGCAGTCCTCAACTTGATTTTTATCATGTGTGACAGATTTCCGGCTTGAATTTCAGACAGAATGGCTCCAGCAAAACTTTCCCTGCTTGTATGAGCACATCAGCATAGTTATGCAACTTAGTTTCCTTGGCATCTTAGTACTGCATTTTTTACAAAAAATCATGGGTCAAATATGCAAACAAAGAACTACGTTCACAGACCAAAGCACGGAGAACAATGGCACTGGCATTGGCACGCAATTCAGTACCCTTTACAAGACTACAATAGCTTGTTGCCTTTTACTGATGGGTACTCATTTCATAGTGGTGCTGTTGCTGGTAAATGGAAGTTTTACATACTGCAATCATAAAGTTCCCACATTTTCATCAGAGGGCATGCAAGTGGTATCATGGGCACTATCATCAGTTGCAGTATACCGGCTTGTGAATATCAAGTCTATCAAGTTCCCTTGGCTATTAAGAGCATGGTGGCTTTGCAGCTTTATCTTGTCCATCATCTCTGTGGCTGTTGATACATATTTCCAAATCACATACCATGGCCAGCTTCGATTACAAGATTATTCTGACTTCCTGAGTCTCCTTGCATCCACCTGCCTGTTTGGTATTTCAATACAAGGGAAGACAGGACTAACCTCTACCGTCCCAGATAGCATCACCGAACCACTTCTCAGTGGAAAAGGTGATAAACATACAGAAGGAAGACAACAATCTCCATATGGAAAAGCTACTCTTCTCCAACTCATCACATTCTCTTGGCTCAACCCCTTGTTTTCTCTTGGAATCAAGAAACCCCTAGACCAGGAAGAAGTCCCAGCTCTTGACATCAAAGACTCAGCTGAATATCTGTCTCACTCATATGATGAGAGACTAAAACATGTTAAGGAGAGAGATGGAACCACAAACCCAGAAATCTACAAGACAATTTATTTATTTATCAGGAAGAAAGCAGCAATTAATGCTATGTTTGCTGCATTATATGCTGTAGCATCATATGTTGGACCATATCTCATTAATGACTTCGTAAACTTTTTGACAGAGAAGAAAACTCGAAGCTCAGGGAGTGGCTACATTCTTGCAGTTGCCTTTCTAGGAGCCAAGATGGTTGAAACGATTGCACAGAGGCAATGGATATTTGGGGCAAGACAGCTAGGCCTTCGCCTTAGAGCTGCTCTGATATCTCAAATTTTCAAGAAAGGCTTACATCTATCAAGCCAATCCCACCAAAGCCACAACAGCGGAGAGGTCATCAACTATATGAGTGTAGATATCCAAAGAATCACAGACTTCATTTGGTACTTAAACATAATATGGATGATGCCTATTCAAATTTCCTTGGCAATCTATATCCTTCACACGAATCTAGGCATGGGTTCCTTCGGCGCATTAGTAGCAACTTTTGGAGTACTGCTTTGCAATATCCCAATGACTAATCTTCAGAAAAGATACCAGTCTAGGATCATGGAAGCCAAGGACAACAGGATGAAAGCCACTACAGAGATTCTTCGAAGCATGAAGACCATCAAACTTCAGGCATGGGACAGTCAATTCCTTCACAAGTTAGAAAGCTTGAGGAAAATAGAGTACGACTGGCTATGGAAGTCACTAAGACTGTTTGCAATTGGCTCTACTGTCTTTTGGGGAGCACCCTCATTTATCTCAGTGGTGACTTTCTGGGCTTGTATGCTGATGGGTATAGACCTCACAGCAGGGAGAGTTTTATCAGCATTAGCCACCTTCAGAATGTTACAAGATCCTATATTTAATCTACCTGATGTCCTCAACGTGATTGCACAGGGAAAAGTTTCCGCAGATAGAGTAGCTTCATATCTCATGGAAGAAGAAATTCAGCAGGATGCCATTGAGCATATTCCAAAAGATCAGATGGAAAACTCCATTGAAATAGAAAATGGAAAATTTGGCTGGAATATTGAGTCAAGCAGCACAACTCTTGATGGAATCCACTTAAAAGTGAGGAGGGGTATGAAAGTGGCAATTTGTGGGGCTGTAGGATCAGGGAAGTCTAGCCTTCTCTCATGCATACTTGGAGAAATTCAAAAGTTGTCAGGGACAGTGAAAATCAGCGGTACAAAGGCTTATGTTCCTCAATCTCCATGGATTTTGACAGGAAATATCAGGGAGAATATCCTGTTCGGAAATGCATTCGACAAGGTCAAGTATGACAAAACCGTTAAAGCATGTGCATTGGAAAAGGATCTTGAGCTGTTCTCCTCTGGAGATCTAACAGAAATAGGAGAAAGAGGAATTAATATGAGCGGAGGACAGAAACAAAGGATACAAATTGCTCGTGCAGTTTACCAGGATGCTGATATATATCTACTAGATGACCCTTTCAGTGCTGTTGATGCTCACACAGGCACTCAACTCTTTGAGGTTAGTCCACCTGGACTTCCTGTGTTAGAAATGATATTATGATGATCATCTTTAAAGTAGATACTATTATCAAGTATCTCCTACTTTCAAGCATCATCAATTTAATTTTGAAATTTATTATGGTTTTTATACCTTGCAGGACTGCATGATGGGAATTCTCAAAGAGAAGACCACACTTTATGTCACCCACCAAGTTGAGTTTCTCCCAGCAGCCGACTTAATTCTGGTAAGCAAGTCACAGATAAATTTTCCCTGCATTTACTTTATTACCTAGTCATTTATAAAGTAGAGAATTATGGAGAGTATACAAAACTTAATGTCAGTGACTGGAAGGCTATACTTGTTACTGTAAGAGAAGCCTATATTCTGATTAGAAGACTACTAGCAATATTAGGAAACTCTAGTCAGGATCCCAGTGAAAATTATATATGATATATTTTTTTTTTTTGCGAAAAGAAAATTATATAAGTTTATACATGTATACTTTGTGGTCAAGTCACCTTAGGAGTTGCAAATTCTAAGAATCTACCATGACTCTTAGAGTTGTGAGGAATCTGTATCAAACTAGAACTAACATGGTTTTTTTTTTTCTTATAGGTGATGCAAGATGGAAAAATTGCACAAGCTGGAAGCTTTGAAGAGCTTCTAAAACAAAATATAGGCTTTGAAGTTTTGGTTGGTGCTCATAGCCGAGCTCTAGAGTCAATCCTAACAGTAGAAAATAGCAGCAGAACTACTCAAACTCCAACATCTGACAATGAATCCTCTACAGATTCCACATCAAATGCTAAACTTCCACAGACACGACAGAAATCAGAGCATAATCTCTCTATAGAGATTACTGAAAAAGAAGGAAAATTGGTTCAAGATGAAGAGAGAGAGAAAGGAGTCATTGGAAAAGAAGTTTACTGGTCTTATTTGACAACTGTGAAAGCTGGTATGCTAGTTCCAGTCATAATCTTGGCACAGTCATCATTCCAAGTACTGCAGGTAGCTAGTAACTATTGGATGGCATGGGCTTCACCTCCTACAATTGAGACGGAGCCAAAATTTGGGATTAAGTTCATATTACTTACTTATATACTACTCGCTATTGGAAGTTCACTTTGTGTGCTATTGCGAGCATCACTAATAGCAGTAGCAGGACTTGCAACAGCACAAAAGTTCTTCACAAATATGCTACATAGCATACTCCGAGCACCAATGGCATTTTTCGATTCAACCCCAACTGGAAGAATCTTAAACCGAGTAAGTTATTCAGTTCACATTACTCTAGAGGCACCAGTAACAACAAAACTAATTATTCATTGTACACAGACTCTGACTGTACTTCTGAACAAAAAGTAAGACTCTGATAGTACTAATCAGATGTCATTGAAATAGTAACTGGAGGAAGCAGACTGACGAAGCAAACAGAAAAATACTTCATTAGTCAACAAATAGAAATATAACTGTCTGAGTAGTCTGATAGTACCAAAAACACTATATACAGGTCTTGACATCTTACATCCATGATTTATAATATGAGTTGAGTGGTACTGGATTGTTTTAGATTCTTTAATCATATGTGTGTATGAGTGCATGTGTGCGTGCATGCGTGCGAGCGTGTTTTACAAAAAGTAAAAGCGCCCTTTATTTTATTTTGCAGGCATCTACTGATCAAAGTGTGTTAGATTTGGAAATGGCAATCAAATTAGGTTGGTGCGCTCTCTCTATAATACAGATTTTAGGGACCATTGCAGTGATGTCACAAGTAGCATGGGAAGTATTCATCGTATTCATTCCGGTAACTGCAGTCTGCATATGGTATCAGGTAAGGGCTTCTATCTCCTTTCAGCCTATAAGCAATCTACAGAAGATTACTAAATTCTCTTGGCAAAGCCGAAAACTCAAAGATAATGAAAAGCTTGACTTGTATAAAACTTAAATAATTAATTTTTCAATCCTCAGTCATGATGAACATGTAATACTACTAAACACATGATATCAGAAAAATAAACTAGTTTGAAATGCACCAAAAAAATCATGATATGAAAGGAAACTATGTTGTCTACCATTGTATGTGTGTGCGTGACTGTGTGTATATATCTATCACTCTAGATGAATGCGATTGCTCTCAATTATTGACTTGAGATATAATGATGATTACTTCAGCAATATTACATACCAACAGCAAGAGAACTGGCGCGGCTATCAGGCATACAAAGGGCTCCGATCCTCCATCACTTTGCAGAATCTCTGGCAGGAGCGGCAACAATCCGTGCTTTTGATCAACAGGAACGCTTTAGTAATGCAAACCTCAGTCTTATTGACAACCACTCAAGGCCATGGTTTCATAATGTGTCAGCAATGGAATGGCTTTCTTTCAGACTAAATCTACTCTCAAACTTTGTGTTTGGCTTCTCATTAGTTCTATTGGTGACTCTACCTGAAGGAGTTATTAATCCAAGTGAGTATCAACATCATTCACAGAAACTAAACACGTACCATCATGATCTTGAAGGTGGAAGCGGTAAATAATCATTTGTTTTGCACCAAGGAGAACTAATTTTTCTAGGAAAAATCATGGAGCAGACATCAGAAATTCAGAATGTATCTCATTCATATGACCCTGTGCTGTGCACCTCACTCTTTCTTAATGAGAAAAACTAAGTTGCTTTGGATAAAATAAACTTTTGAGTCATAAACATAACAGATATTCAGAACTGGTTTGTTTTCTTTTGTTCCCACAGGCATTGCAGGGTTGGCGGTAACATATGGAATAAATCTGAATGTTTTGCAAGCTTCAATTATATGGAACATATGCAATGCAGAAAATAAGATGATCTCAGTTGAAAGAATTCTGCAGTACTCAAATCTAACAAGTGAAGCACCTCTTGTAATTGAAGAATACAAGCCACCAATCAACTGGCCACAAGTTGGAACAATTTGTTTCAAAAATCTGCAGGTAAGTCTGATAGAAAAGTTTGAATAGTAGGCAGTTCAACAATAAACACCAAATGATCAGACATGTGGAAGGTCTTTAACTCATACTGCACACAGACAATATTGCATCAAACAGCATTTGTTGCTTTACTCTTGGTTTATGCCCTAATTAATAAACAGTGTCTTAGACTCATCATACATGCATTTGACTGCCTTGCAGATTCGTTATGCTGAACATCTCCCATCTGTTCTGAAAAACATTAACTGTACATTTCCGGGAAAAAACAAAGTTGGTGTTGTAGGAAGAACAGGAAGTGGGAAATCAACCCTCATACAGGCTCTTTTCAGGATAGTTGAACCTAGAGAAGGAAGCATTTTAATTGATGATCTAGACATTTGCAAAATTGGCCTTCATGACTTAAGATCAAGACTCAGCATCATTCCACAAGAACCAACAATGTTTGAAGGAACAGTTAGAGGAAACCTCGACCCACTAGAGCAATACTCTGACAGTGATGTTTGGGAGGTAATTATTCTTATCTAATAAGCAGGACTTGTTGTATGGAATTTTGAGTGTTGGAGAAATACTTTTATTAGTTCTATACCTATTCTTGGTAAAAATAATCTAACCGCATTCAAGGGGTAATGAGCTAAACCATGTGACAAACACACATTCATTCCTTCAACGAGCAACAAAATCATCAGTTATGCTAGTGTCATTTTCTATTGAAACTAAATTTCCAAATTTTCAGGCTTTAGATAAATGTCAGCTAGGTGATCTAGTGCGTGCAAAGGAAGAGAAATTGGAAGCCTCAGGTCAGAAACATTAATTTAGACTGTTATATTGAAATGATGGTCTTTTTGCAATACAGCGGCTAAAAATTGTATGACTATGACAGTGACGGAAAATGGAGAAAACTGGAGTGCGGGTCAAAGACAGTTACTTTGCCTTGGAAGAGCATTGCTTAAGAAAAGCAGAATTCTGGTATTGGATGAAGCAACAGCATCAATTGATTCTGCAACTGATGGGGTGATACAGAAGATCATCAGCCAAGAATTCAAAGACCGAACAGTTGTCACAGTAGCTCATAGAATCCACACAGTTATAGACAGTGATCTCGTTTTGGTGCTCAGTGACGGTAAGTATAAACATGCACAAAGACACACATATGCAAGCATGCTTCTATGGCAACATCAGAAACCATATACATGCATTACATTAGAGGACTCATGCACATGATTTTGTGCAAACAGGAAGGATTGCAGAATACGACACACCAGCAAAGCTACTAGAGAGAGAAGATTCTTTATTTTCTAAACTCATAAAGGAGTACTCAATGAGATCCCAGAGCTTCAACAGGTCAGCAAATCTACAAAATTAGTCTTGACTCGAGTTGTTTGAGAGATTAACAGGGATTGTAACCATAATGAACCATGAAATATATGAACACAGGTGACTGCATTGATTGGACCCCGATGGAAGTAGTAGCAGTTATAGTTCTTTCTGCAATGAAACTAGAAGCACGTTCAACATCAACGTCCAATTCCAACATCTCTACCAGTACGTAAGTAGCCGAACACTCACCAATAGAAGAATTCCAAGAACCTTCTTGCAAATTATCCGCATCAAATTGCGTAAGGAATGTGATGAATTCCAAACCCAAAACGTTTGAAAAACCATCGTGACAGAAGTACTAGTTGTTGGTGTATTGAACATTTATTGTTGGTGCACAATTGATAATTGAGTACTTGATGCAATCCTTTTTTTGAAGAGTACTTGATGCAATCCTTATTTACATGGAATACTTGTTTTCTGGAAAAGTAAACTGCACAGTAGAAATAAGATAAACTGCACAGTAGAAATAAGGTTTACCTCAGAATCTCATACAATGTCGACAATTTTCAGAATTCATTGGGTCCCAGCTTTGGGCGCGACGCGCATGTTTTCTTCCTCTTATATACTTGCACATTTACTTGTGGGAAATGATTTCCAAATATGTGTATTATTATTATTATTATTATTTTTTTTAAAGGGCTGGTGCAGCGGCCCTTACACCTTATCCATTAATGAAACCGTAGAATACATTGGGGGGGCGGGGACATAGTATCTTAACTCCGAATTGCAATAAGCATCAAGAGAACCACCCAAGATGATAACAGGCATCTCACCTAAGAATATGCATTCTAACATGCACCAAATATGTGTATTATAGAACGAAAGGAATTAGCATGGTAGTGGGTCTTATTTCAAAAATAGGAATTTATTCCTTAATAATTCGGAGTTTAAAACCTAATTCGGAATTCTTTTTTTTTTTTAGAAGTAATCCGGGGTTCAAAAGGAGGTTCAAAGAAGTTTTATATAGGGAAAATGTCTATTACTTAATGCACACCCTCAATTACTTAATGCACATTCCCTATATATTTTTGTCATCAAATTTCCATCTATACCCCTTTTCATTAATTAATAAATAAAATAAAAACAAAGAAGAATCCATAAAAATAAAATAAGAATTAAATGCTTTATATATCGAAATATTAATTAAATATTTTCTTATGGTTAAAAAATAATAATAATAATAAAAATAAAAACCCCTAAGCCACCCCCCACCCTTACATATGTTGTGAGAATTGAACTCATAGCCTTTACAAGGTTGGAATTAAAACTTATGGGTTAAATTTTCTCCTCATCTTCATGATACAATCAACGTCTCTTCATGGGACTTCCACGACCTGCGGTGGTGTCTTCGTCATGGGACTTCTAGGACTAGTGGCGGTGTGGCTATGGCAGTTCTAAGTGGATCGTTGTGGCGACATGGCTTTGGTGGTCTGGGCGGAGTGGCTATGGAGGTTCTGGGCAGATTGTTCTAGCGGCGTGGCTTGGTGGTTCTGGGGAGTTCATTATGGTGGTTGCGACGGCTTAGATTAGGACAGCATGGTCGACGGCACTGCACCGAAACTATGCATGCGGCTATTGGTGTTGGTGATGGTGTTTGGGCTTGGGTCAACCCTAATCTACTGGGCCTTGAGCTAGGCCTCTTCTCTTGAGCTGCCCTCTTGGGCTTTTAATTTAGGATAGGGTGGTTTGCCCTATGTTTTTTAATTTATATAATTACAATAATTTCCTTGTATTAGGAAGCTAAGCATTTATGTGCACTCTATGTACCTCTAGTGCCTATGGGGTAGTACTAAAGGATTCTTGCTATGTCTACGTATTTGATTGTCTAATGAGTGAGTCTATATATATATACCACTGTGGGTACTACCACTATCTTCTTGTCTAATGCGGAAGGGTATGTAATGGCCTATACTGACTTGTGATGAATATATTGACACCCGATTTGGGTTTGATTCAAAAAAAAAAAAATCAATGTATCTTCAAAATCATACTTCAACGTCGTCAATGACGGTTGAAATAATTGTAGTCCACATGAAGAATTAGCAAGTAACCAAATTGGTTGAAACATATTAAAAGAGACTATAAAACCATAAAATATATCTTGGATACATGAATACATCATCATCATCAATCACTTCGTTTGCAAAACAACCCTCATGACTCATTCTTTACCGATTTTAATATTGACCATGACCCCACACACACACTAGTCCATTACTCCAAACAAGAAGAAATTTGTTTCTTCACACACACATATTAGTCCATTACTCCAAACAAGAAGAAATTTGTTTCTTCTTGCACTCATTGTCATCCACAAGTTGGCCATCGAGTTTCAATCCATTATTATGAACATATAATGGTAGAAATCTTTCATCGTACCTAATTAAGGTGAGCTCATAATAATACATAACCATATAAATGAGATGTGATTAACCAATTTTATTAGTTATTATATGGACATTTAATCCATTTTAACTTCATAAACCTATGTGTTTAATAATATAACTAACCTTAACAATTAAAGGGCTTCAAGGGGCACAAAAATGCATCTATTAAGGGTTGTCTTCATAGAAGTCACAATTAAAAGCAATAAACTACGAAGTGATGCTACCACGATTTTTTGACACGTTTCTAAATAAAATTATTGTTTTTTTTTTTTTTTTTGACTTTGTCAAAGGGAACCCAAAGGCTTCCTAGGCCCAAGTTAAACTCATTCGGTGCATGTGAAATGCTCCAACTATGCATTGCAGCACAGTACCTGGCCACTTTGACAGCTTCGGGATTCGAACCTAGGTTGGGGAGCACACCCAACTAAGCAAGAACCACTAGGCCACTTGCAGTGGTTAATAAAATTATTGTTATACCCTTCTATCCCTAAACGTACACTATGTTGTTTCACTATTTAATGATGCCTCATTGCCACATTCTCTTACCAGCCATAATCTTTCAGATCTTATCTTGCTTCGTTTCCACCTCTAAAACTTGTCAATTTTCCTTTCGTTCCTAGATCTGTCAACCTCTATCTATGCTTCCAATCTTAGTCTTCATGATCTAGCCTCTTACTGGATTCCGGCCATCAAAAAAATTAGGTAAAAGAAAGGTTCAAGTGCTCTTCATTTATATTAAATTGCATTTTCAAAGTGTTACAATTCAAATTCATCTATATTAGTATCTGAATTTAGAGCTTGTATTTCTTAATATCAGGGGATTTATGTGTTTTAATGGATGTAATATTAGGGTTTTAAATCTTAACAAAAAATCATGTAGATCTCGATGTCCAAAAAATCTCGATGTGTTTTAATGGATGTAATATTAGGGTTTTAAACCTTCTTATTGCATATCTTTAACAAAAAATCATGTAGATCTACCAGGTCCAATCTCGATCTAGTCAATTTTGGTCAAAAACAGGCAAAATTGCTGGATTTGCCAAGTATATGCTAAGTTTGCCGAAATTAGGCCAGATCTATATTGGATCTGGCCAGAGCTGTCATCAGTTCAACTTGTAAAAAAAAAAAAAAAAATCAATGTTGGTGGTGGTTTCAGAAATGATGATACCAAAATTCCCAATTCAATGGTAGCGGAATCATCAAATCAACACCACATAGTCCACCACATTGTTAAAAGATTTTCAAGATACTGAGATGACATAGTTGAGTATCATCTACCTAGCTAAGACTGATGAGCGACTAAAATGACTCAATGAAACCAAAGTTTTAGAGATGTGAAAAAAAATACTAATAGGCGAACATTTTTGTGACCAATGAATCTGTAAATGTCATATATGTTCGATGCTGATGGTTGTGCATTTTGGAAAAGCTATGGTGATGGAGATGATGTGCTGCTTCAAGGTTTGTTTGACCTTTGTAAATATAATGTCTGTAATGTGAATTTTCAGTCCTCTGAGCATGGCTACTAAAAGTTTTGTATCGTGCAGATGTGGGAACTAGGGATCCATTTACATCTTCTGATGAAAAATGGTACCAGTATGGGGCAGAAAAGAAAGAAGCAGTCGAAAAATACTGCTCTTCTGTAAGGTATGCACATTCCATTGTCTTATCTAAGTTCTGCCTAGTTTTCATGGAAATGTTGCGACAATTGTTGGCTTTCTTTTTCAGGACAAGAGACCTTATGTCTGAAACCCTGTCTCAAACACTTCCTTCAAGTTCTGGAAGTAAGGAAGAAGAGAAGCTTGAAATTGCGACTACTGGAAGCAGAGAAGAAGACATACCCAAAAGTAGTGCAGAAGAGTACTGTATTCAAGAGGTTTACATTTTTTATTTATACACAGGTTTATAAATGTACAAGAAATAGGTTCAGAACTTTAGATACACAGCTGCAAGTATTAGTTGTACAGTAATTCATATCAACTATTGTAAACCTTTTGTTGGGTCTGGTAATTGTATATATTCCATCAATACTAAATCTCTGAATTCATTCTCAGAATCCTCTCTTCTGATGTTTTGATGTTGATTTCATTGCGATCAAGTATTGCATTTTGATTTTTGTATTACAGCATCTTCTTTAACCATGGAAATCTCTATCAACCCACATAAGGCTTGATCACCTAAGCGATAGTTTTAAGAACTTGTAATGGACAAATATATCTCAACCACATATATTAAATTAAAAAGTTAAAATTATAATAACTTAAAACTTTACATTTGTTTTCAGTCTCTCATAGTCTCTTCCAACTGTCCCTCAGGTGAGTAGACCTCCAACCCACATTACATGTCTACATATATATTTCTTTGTTCTTTTTCCCTTCATTTGGTCATTTTTTTAAGAATGTGATTTTAATTCAATTGAACCATGTAAAATTGGTGGTAAATTAAAAGAAAATGAAGTACACCCAATCTCGACTGAAAGTCAAGTTTATAATAGTGGCCTTGATCGAAGTAATTAGATTGTGCTGGATTCTGCTAGAAACTTAACATCAATGGTTAACTTCATTTAAATTATAACAATGATGTACCAGATTCAAAAAGATGTTTGGATTCGAGTTTTGATTCCATGAAAAGTAAGATATCTGATCAATATACTCTACAGCTTCTAGGTACATCAGTTTTTACATATTTCAGAATTCTAAGGTAAAAACAGAACACCATGCTTTTGTGAAAAACTCTATGAAAATAAAAGGAGTATTTAAAAGTTGCCATGTACCCTCAATAAGTAGTCTTTCCGCAAAGGTGAGTCTTGAAAAATTGCTTTGATGAAATCTTCTACCTGCCAAAAGACGGGGCTTATGAAACCAATGAAAATATGAAAAGCAGAGAGTTCTACAAAATATGTTCTCAAGAGAAGTTGTACCTCTGACGATGTAAAGCCACCATTTCGCAGTTCTCCAGTTTCCCAAGCTGTAGTGATTGCTTTTAAGGGCATATCTAATAATTCTGAAGAAATTAAAGGAAAAAGGAAAAAAGGGCATTAGGTCTTTCCCTGCAAGACATATACTAGACTCACTAATCTTCTACTGAATCCAAAATTTCAGCATCAGAGAGAAAACATGCCTGCCAATTTCCTAATTTTTCGTAATGATGGTATAAGATCATCAAGAGATGTCATGCCTTCTAGTGACTTCTCAATTTGAAGAGCAGCCAGGGACCCCAACAAAGAAGTTAGGTTTTCCAGCATCAAGTGAATCAGTCTTTGAAGCTGTGAAAACAATGTTTAAGATAGCTGCTGACAGATAGGCATTAAATTAAAGAACTAGCTTTGAAGACTACATAGATTATACCTCTAATGTTTCTTCTGCCGCCATATCATCTAAAAGGAGTATGTCTTTTGTGATTCTAGAAAAAAACCGACTCTAGAACCATACACAGGCTTCTCTTGTAAGTTAAAGGCAATAAGAGTGGCTCCCATATAATGTGTACTTTCTCCAGTATGAAAACAACCTGATCAAATTACATTATGTCATCAGAAGTCAACTAAGGCACCTTGGACCTTAATGTAGATAGTAAATATGAAAAAAAAAAGGCATTCATCAAAGTTCACAGCAATAGCACCTGATCTATACTAAATTTTGCAGATTGGAATTGTTGCATTTGATGGGTATTCTGGAATCCATCAGCGACATCTAGAGCCTGATAAATAACAAACTTGCTTAAGGCTAGACATGAAATTGCAACTTCATAAAGTAAATGACATAAATTTCTGAAACTTATGTTTATTGGGACCTTTCAGCATGATCATACCTCTCTCAAGCTATGAATCACAACTTGGATTTGTCTCTGCAGTATTTCCTCTGCCATGAGATGAAATCTTGGAGCCATATCAACAAACAAACTTAACAAAGCATGATCTTTCATTGAAGTTGGAAAGTCTGAGCGATACTGAGACAAAGAATAAATTGTGAGCCAACGAGATATTGGAATTTTAAAGAATATCAAAGTTAACTTCCTTTTAAATATACCTTTTGTCTAGATACACTCTCAGATTACATAAATTCCAGTATTCCACTACTTAAAAGATAATAGTCAGCATGGTATTGGCATCTTTCAAGTTGTGTAACCTAGAAATATTTAACTGTTTGGCACATATCTGGACATTTTTTTATTGGATATCCAGACGGGCGGACCACATCGAAATACTTATAGATATATGCATGTATGCATGTTGTACTTACGGATCTACAAATTAATAACATGAGGTCATTATGAATGCTCATGCATACCTCAAATGCAAACCCAAGAATCTCCTGAGATGGATAAAGGCAATCGTTATGCATCAGAACAGCAACCTGGTTGATGCCATCAAGCTGCCGTTCTCGCTTCATAAATTAAGAGAGAAGATTATTAATATTGAGTTATACATATTGTGTATGCAATTCGTCACTAAATATTGGAATTGAAAAACTAAGAGATATCATCACAGGAATAGAGTGCAATAAAAAGCAACCAAATAAATAAGTCGATAATGATTTGCAACAATGACATTAACATCCCAAGTGTAGTTAAATCACAAAATTCCTAAAATTGAATTTTTAAGAATATGTTTGTGGTTTGGAAAGTTCATACAAATCCTTATGGTAACATAATTTTCACCATCATCAATGACCTCTTTTCTATCCTTCATCAATGAAGCTTTTTCATAAGCTTAGTGACACAGACAAAAGTTACCTCTAATTAACCTCTAGTATGGAAGTAGTGATGGCTCTACAATCTCTCAAAAACATGTCTACTAGATAACTTTAGAAATATCACAGAGAAGATAACTTCACTATAAACTTAAACATTGAGTACCAACACCATCCCTTTTTTTTTTACCCCTCACCCATCTATAGCACAATTTTCATCCAAATGTGTGTGTGTGTGTGTGTGTGAAGGTGAACAGTTTTCTTATATAATATAAAATTCTTATATAATATAAAATGACAACCAATGAATTTTTTTTCCCCCTCACCTCACACCCATCTATAGCACAATTTTCATCCAAATGTGTGTGTGTGTGTGTGTGAAGGTGAACAGAGTCTTCTTATATAATATAAAATGACAACAATCGGTAAGACATAACATCAAACCCCTGCTTTTAGTTGCCTTAGTAAAGGCATTGAGAAAAGGTCTCGTAGGTAATGTTTCTACAGCTGGTTTCCATGCACTAACCTTGACAGGTATAACAACTTCATATAGAAGTAGTACATCCCTAGCAGCATGATAAAATTCCAATGCAACTCTAGGGGATGACAAGCAGACATCCTGCACACATCAATTGGTATTTCCATAAGAAATGATGGATAAAGTCATTATGTTCTCAACCAAATTCTACACATATACATCCAGTTACCTCAAGTGTCTTGTGCACTAACTTCATTAATTGAATTGCTGCTTTGGACACCACACACCGCTCCGAAAGAAATAGCAAGTCAACATCTTCTGGAGTATTGCTAGCAGCCCCATCATGCTTACCTTTCCTCCTTGTATTCTCCTGTGCAAAACAATGTATCGTTCAAAGAGTTTCATATAAATAATCTACAAGGATCTTGATCTCGTCGTAAAATCGTACTTGAGAAATAGCAAAATCACATTGTAGAAGCAAATTCCTAGCTCTTCCCAAGATTTCTGTCTTCTTCCTGGATGAAAAGTGAAACCTCAACGTTTTCAGAGAAACTGCTCAACTGGTTATCTTTGTTTTCGGATACTGAAATAAACTTCATCTCCCTTAAAGCAGTCTCAAATTCAGAAGTACAATTAATGATCTTTAGAAAGTCTGCAAGTTTTGAAGCATCTTGGGGGACAACCTGATGCAAGAAATATGCAAAATGATAAATGTCATGAACCAGAGCAAATTATAATGCATATGCCAAGAAAATTTGAGTACACAGTGAGATTCCTCCACTTGATCAGAGTGGCAGTAAACTTGTAACTTTTAACTAGTAAAAATACCTCAGGGATATATATAACTTATACTGAAATGACCATGCACTCCCTTAAAGTTAAATGCAACCAATGCATTAATAACAATAAGAGTGAAGCAGATTTATAAACAAAATCAAATGACACAATTAGGGCTTGTCCGGTAACGTTTTTAAAAATGATTTTTCAAAAATCGATTTTGAAAATAAAAACGAGAAAACAAGATTGGATTTTTTAAATCCGAAAATGTGTCCGGTAGCTTATTCCGAAAACAATTTTCAAAAACGAGAGAAGATGGCAACTAGAGATGAGAGAGAGACCTGAGAAGAAGATAGCGACGTGAGAATATGGAAGAAGAGAGCACGTTCTTTTTTTTCTTTGTTTTGGAAAATATATCTCCGTGTTTTCTAAAATATGAGAATGAAAAGGTGAAAATGTCTATTTGTCGTTTTCCTGTTTTACGAGTAAAATAAAAAAATATTTTCAAAAATTATTTTCTGCATTTTTGAAAACAGACCAACGAACGCATTTTCAAGCCATTTTCATTTTATAAAATGAAAAAGATGACTTGAAAACGTTACCGAACGCCACCTTAGTGTTTTGTTTTTAAAATTTATTTTTGTTTACGTATCTAAACACTTAATATAAAAGATTGACTAAATGATAGGCTCAAAGAAAAAAATAAAACACCTATTGCAAAGTAATAATTGACTAAAATTTTGTTAAAAGTATTTCAATAATATTTAACCAAAGAAAAGTATATCAATAATGGATTTCAAAAGAGAAAGACCATATACAAAACGAAAAGTGGGGAAGGATTACAAAGAATAACCTTGGAAAGAAACTTAGAAATAATCAACTTCGATATTCTTGGCCATGTCAATCTTCCAAAGCATCGAGTCCAAGAACCCTCTTGAAAGCAAATGTACTTGTCAATAAACTTTATAACCTCAATAATCCTTGGATAGATAGTCTCCCCGTCCATTCTTTCAATCTGAAATCAAGAAGAAATATGCCAACAGACCATTTAATAGAGTCCTCTAGTACAAATTTGTGAGATAAGCCCTAATCAAATTGACAAACTAACAGATGCTTTCCCCATTGCTACGATCATGATGCAAAATCTGAGAACATTCAGTAATAAATTTTCTAAAGAGTGAGTATATGATACACTGAGCTGAACCCATTTTTCCCACACAATTACATGTTCTACTATTAAACATTTTCAAGACGAACTATTATAACAACAGTCCCAAGAAAAATTTAGACAGTAATGACTTGTAACGTTTACCTTAGGATCATTTGATGGTACAATCTTCAGTGTCGCCTCAGTCATTGCTTGTGAGTCTGGATTTATTTCTGTTACAAAGGACACAGGCGATCCAGAATTCAGAGCTGGAGAGATGACATGCTTGATCATCAAGTCAGCTACTTTAGCAAGTCCATAGTGTAAAATGCCAACCATCTAAAAAATCAGAAACTGAATTCATTGCAATACCGATTTCTGTGGCTAAAAATGCTTCTATTCACTGCACTCTAAAGATTACAACTCTTTAACATATATTCAATGGTAAAGGGAATGAACACAAGGTTTCGACTTTCACTTACATCCAAAGCTTGTAACACTGTCTTGAGCTCAATCCCATGGTTCCCATCAATGCTCAGTACATACTTGACTCGAATTCTATTAGATTCGCGTTCGAAACGCACCGCATTGTCCATGAACCTCATCAGCACCTCTTGAATCTACAAACCGAAACCGAATTCCTCTAAAAGAAACCACAACAACAAGCTCAAATCAAGAATCACCACTACAACAGTCACATTTCCACTGAAACTACCAGTAAAAAGCCTGATTTTACCTCATCAAAGCAGTCTGACCACTCCTTCCTCAACAGGCTCACTCTCAGCAACCTGATCGGAAACCCTAAGAGCCTTCTTCAGCTCCCTCACTAGCTCAGCCGCAAATCTCAGCCGTCCATTCCTCACCGCCTCTCTAGCAGCCTTTAATTTTTCGCTTATTTCCAGAACTGCCCTCACCAGCTCCAGCCGCTCCCGCTTCTCCCTCGCCTCCTTCGTGGCGGTGAGAGAGGAGGTGGGATTGGATTTTGAACATGATTTTGAGGGAGTGGGCGTCGAGGCGTTGGATGAGGAGGCGGAGATCCGGTGTGGTGGCAGGACCCCCGAGAGGAGGAGCTCTCGGGAACAGAGATTTCATTCCGGTGAAGTCGGACGGCCGGGAATGGCCGGTCGGAGAGTCTCGGAGGAGCGGTTCTAAAACTCGGCCGCGAGTAATGGCAAAATTTCACCGAAGAAACTAAATCTTGAGGTCGGTAAATTTATGCTTACTGCAATCATTGTAAATTTATGAGGTCAGTAAATTTATGCTCAAGGCAGCTGAGAGTGATTTCATTGTAAGAGTAGGCGTGAAGAAATTTTACGGATTTTGATGTTGGTTTAGGATTTGGTTGTCATTATCTGTGTGTAATTTTATTTGTCAGAATTTTTAACAGAATAGAAAAGGAATAGCACCATATTTGTTTCGAGCAAGAAAAGAAGAAAAATTCTTGCGTACGTCGGGCGTACCAGATACGTGGTACTCCTGACCAATCATAGACTAGAAATTTTTTATCTTATTTTGAAATTACCCCTGCTTTTTAAAAATGCAATACCCAAAATATCCCCTTGCTGGGTACTGATTGGACAGCCGCAACAGCTGCCCCACGCAAGACTTTCTCAGAAAAGAAATGCCTGAAATGGTGAGGAAGACCCTGTTTGGAGAAATAAAATCTAATATATAGCACTCTACCCTTGGGCATAAGTATATGTATTACTTTGAAATTTGAATACTTCGACTACTATGATACAACTTAAGTTTTTTTGACAGTTTGGGGTTCCCAGAGTCTTGAAACATAATAGATTTTCAATTATTTGTATATATCAGATTTTCTTATGTAGTTTAAACTATGAATATGCTATTATATACTCTATTATGATATTTAGGTTTGCAAACAATGTTAGAGGGAGTGAGAGTAAGGATATTTTATCACTGTTGATAGTGAGAGAGTGATGCAAGATGGACAAGTATGCTTTCATTATTGGTCTTTCTGTGGAATTGGTTGTATCAGTTAACAAGGGATACTTCTTCCTGCTGCATGGACAGAGAATATATCTTCCTATGTTTCCATGTATTTAGTTCCAGACTCATTTAATTCTCTACATGTTGGCGATTTAATTATTTGATGCCTAATATAGGAGTATTATTCTATATTCCTCGAAATATTTGCAATTGTTCCAAGCTGTGACTCTATTTTACTTGATCTCTATTACGGGAGGTGATGGTGAACCTATAATTGTTGGAGAACCTGGAGATTTCAAAGTTAGTTCTTTGACCGACTTTGGTTAGTAAGTTGTAATATCCATGAACCACATTGGCACTGGCGGATCCAATCACAGACTAGGACGGGCTGAAGCCCGTCCAAGATTCCAGACTAGCTCTTTTTCTCATCTTGTTATTGTTGCTGTTGATGTATGGTTTTCAAAAGAATTCGTTAGAAAGAAGAAAACCCAGAAGGAAGTATCCAATTTCATTAGCCCTCTATGGAATTTGACATTCAACACTCTATAAGTTAGTTATTTCCAGCTGAATTTGAGAAAAGCAGAGACCCTAGAATTTTGATCTGGGTTTGTGTTTGGTGCTTTTATGAAAGATAGGAATTGGGTTTTGATTAGAAGAGAAGGAGCTGGTGGAATTGGTGTTGTTTGGTGAAGGAAAAAATGGATTTCTTGTCAGAATTTCTTGCAAGTAGTTGGGGCAAAGAATTTGTGGCAGGAGGATGTGGAGGCATTGCTGGTGTGTGTGTGTGTCTATATATATATATATATATATATATATATATATATATATATATATACAGATCTTATCCAGAGCGAGGCATCGCTTTGAAATTTCAGAGCGAGGTTAGGGTTTAAGGTCATTTTTCAGTCGCATATCCACATCTCAACCGTTCAGTTTTTAGGTACTAATGTATAGATCATCTCTGCAAAATTTCAACGAAATTGATGGTCTTTAAGGTATCTAACTCGCTTAAACCAATGGACGAACTGAATCTGTCTAACCTGAACCGTACTAGCTTTAAGGCAGTTATCAATGCCTTAACGACCATCAATTTGGCTGAAATTTTGTAGAGATGATCTATACATTAGTACCTAGAAACTGAACGGTTGAGATGTAGATATGCGACCGAAAAGTGACCCTAAACCCTAACCTCGCTCTGAAATTTCAAAGCGATGCCTCGCTCTGGATAGGATCTGTATATATATATATAGTTTAAGAAATCCAAGCCCGCCCAAGACTTCAATCCTGGATCCGCCATTGCACATTGGGACAATAGAACCACATAGTTTCTACAGTTTTGTATATGCACATCACCTCATGACCGGTTCAAGAGGGAAGGCAAATGATGCACGCAACCATCACCATCACATTGGTATGACATAGAGGCCACTTGATTCTGGGTTTGGTTAATGTTCTTGTGTATTGATATTTTTTATGAAATAAGTTTCCATTAGCGTGCATTAGGACCTTAATATGAATCTCTTGTTTCTTGATTTCATGTGGAGCTGATTTCTTGAACATTTGTTGCTTAACTAGGTTCAACTTCTTGTTGGCTTTGAGAAGACCATTAATCACCTTGATGACCATTTGGTGGACATCAGCTCAGAGGTGAACACTTAGTTTGCTAAACCTTCAATATCACGGCAAATTCTATCTTTTTTCATTCATTTATATATTTATTTTCTATTGAATGCTACATCATTGAGTAACATTACATTCATAACCGCGCAGAAAATTTCAAGGCCCAAGTTAGAAATTTAAAGGGGAAGGGATGCCTTTTCAGTTCCACTCTTACAAAGGAGACTTACACATCACATTTGGGGTTTCAAGGAGCAGAAGACAAGATTAAAGCTGTTCTTGTTTGCTTGATGAACTTATGTTTTCCAACTAATTTGGGGCAAGTGATTTTAATGAATTACAAATTCTTTCAGAGATTATGAACCTTAGATCGATATTCTATTTTTTGTTTGTTCACTACTAGAAAAACAGGTACTTTCACACAGATGAATTCTATGTGAATACATTGAAATACACAAGGAAATCTGTGTGTACAGATAGTTTCACACAGTACAGTCACAGATTTAGAATTTGTACGTGTTGCGAGCGTTGCTAAATCACTTTCACACGGAAAACTCGTCTGTGTGAGCTATATTAGGTGGGTCCCGTATGAATCTCAATTATATATATATATTAACTTCCAAATTTACAAACATTTGAATTTTTGTAATTTCCAGATTATTCAAATATTAGATATTTATTTTTAGGTCCTCCATTTATTTTCATGTTGTTTTAGGTCTTTCATTGAAGTTTTGAAAATCTGGATATCTTTCCTTCATCGTTCTTCATTGAGATTTTGCAAATCCAGGAATTTTTCCAGGGTCGCATCCAGGATTCCAAGTTCGGTGGGGCTTGGACTTCTTAACAAAGTGAAGGAAGAAAAAAATAGGTCGGCCTAGTTTGAGCTTTTTTGGAGAATTGTATAGGAGCTGCTTGTGCACCAGCTATGGCTGCATTGAGACTCGAAGATCTTCCCTCTTCAGATGTTCTAGATGGATCATCGTTTGCAAATATAGACCCCGGCTTCAAGGAAAATAGATCTTGTGGATTTGGAAGTGGAAATTTAAGCGGGAGAGGAACTTCAACCGGGGTGAGACCTCTAATAGCAGCTTCATATATCTGAAACATGTAAATAAGTTAGGTCTAGTACAAAATAAGCACCCAGAAACAGAGAGGGAGCAAATTTTTGCACACAATATGCACCTTCTTTTCCAAGTCGAACGACATTAATAGTTTCTGCATTAACCAAAACCAACACAAACACAGTTTATCCTTCAAATCAAACAGTAGCCATATATTTTATCTTTCAAGTTACACACCTATGGCTGCTCGCAAAGCCAACACATATCGGTATGTGCTTCTAGCCGCACCTGTATATGTAACCAAACAGTCCAAGGTTAGTCAGCACACTTTTGGCACCCCTGAAATCATTAGCTTACTACATTAAGAAATTTAATGGCTTAACTAAGTAATTATACCCACCCCTTCAGGGCTTCAAGTACCATCTCCCAACCAGCTAACTCTTCGCGTCTAACACATCCAGCTACTTCAACACACCTTATCTCATGCACAAAACCATAATTTGTCAAAAGATACAGTCATGAATCATACAAAGCTACAAACTGCAATTGAAGAAGAAATCAACATTAAATGGAAATCAAGTTATCAAATCCATATCTAACTACCCAATCAGTATCATTACCTCAATTAAAATCAACATCAAGTTATCAAGATCAAAAATTCAAAAGGAAATTGAACCCATTTCTAACTACCCAATCACTCAATCAGTATCATTACCTTCATTAAAATCAAGATCAACATCAAAAGGAAATCAAAGCCATTTGAAATTGAACCCATCAGAAACTCAGAAGAGAAGAAGAGAAGGACTGGAGGAGCCGAGAAGGAGGAGACGACGGAGAGGGGTTGCTGGTTGCAGCCTTGCAGGTTGCTCATTGTGTTCCGTGTTCTGGACTCGGAAGTGCTCCAAGTCTCCAACCCTGAGTTCAGCGGTGGCCAGTGGGGCTTGAAAGGCTGGGGGCGGAGCTCGGAGACCAGAGATCGGTTGCCTTCTTGCTTCTCTATCGGACTCGAGCAGGGTGAGGATGTCGCCCTCCCGGACAGGACCATTGACGTTTCTCATGATGAACCGGTTCTGGTCGTCGAGAAACTTGACTCAGACTTGGGTCACCTAACCTCTAGATCCGGTCCGACCCATCACCTTCACCACCAGGGTGTGCTTCACAGTCGATTCCATGCTCATATTTGGGAGCTCAAGATGAGGGTCTAGAGGAGGAGGAGGCGGCTTGGCTTGGAGGTTGGAGGCGGCTTGACTAGGTGTCTGGGTATGTATGTTAATATCCCAGCTCGCTATTCGTTCTTGAGAGAGAAAATCGGAAAGAGATGAGAATGAGGGAGATAGAGAGAATAGAGTCTTTACTCTTTCGATCGGAGATGCAGAATTAGAATTTTATTATTTATATTTTTACACAAATATCCGTGTAAAATATTAAGCTGGTATTAGAATTTTATTATTTATATTTTTTACACAGATATCCCTGTGAAATTAAGTGGGTATTATAATATTTATTTATATTTTTACACATATATCTGTATGAAATTAAGTGGTTTTATAATATTTATTTATATTTTTACACAGATATCCGTGTGAACTAATATTTCACACTGAAAACTGTTTGAATTTTTAATTTACCATCTGACAATTTTATAGGAATTTCTAAATTTAACTTTATTTCACACGGACTCCTTGTGTAAATTAACTTATAAAATATTGGGTCCCAATTTGAACCCTATGTGGCCACAATAGTCAGAGTGAAAAATATTTACACACGGATTTCAGTGTGTACTATAACACTTTATACATGGATATTCATCCGTGTGAATCTCTGTGACAATACCATCCGTGTGAAAGAACCTGTTTTTCTAGTAGTGGTTTCAACAATACTTCATCACATTTTTATGGTTTTTGTTACTGATTTTGTTACAAATTGTGTGTCTGAGTTAGGGAGGGAAGTTCAAAACTAAAACCTGCCTTTTGTGTGTACCATATTGCCATACTAATTTCGGGTAAGGACCATTAGCAGTCATGAGTTGAAAAACCTGCCTTCTATGTATACCATATTTCCTATCTGATTATAATTGAAAATATCACTATTTACTTTGCTTTGTTCTTGTCTCTGGAAGATTATCCACTGTGATTAGTCACCTTATGATTTACATGCAGTGATAGCCCGCCACAACCAACACTAGCTGCAGATGAAACAAACGATGACACCTTGGAGGATAAAATGTAAAAAAGTTGTTTCAACTACAACTGTAGGCTAATTTTATTGATACTAGCCAATTGTGACCAGCATATAACAAAAAAAGATTTGGTTAGAAGATCAATTTAAAAAAAAAAAAAAAGGGCTAATTACTGTTTAGTACCCTGTGCTTTTGCTCCAACATCAATTCAGTCCCCCGACTTCCAATTTCATCAAAAACACCCCCACACTATTATTTCTCCATCCAATAGGTCCATCCGTGATAAATCAGTCAATTTCAGCCGTTTAGGTGCTGACGTGGCGATCCAACTCAGCCCAGGTAGGGCCCACACGAAAATGAAATTCCCAAACTGACCCTGGCCAACCAAATATGAAAAAATCCAAAATAAATTCCTATCTTTGAGGTTGGGGAGACTTGAACCCACACCAAGACCTTTCATTTGCAAAGGCCCAACCACCAGACCACTTGCATGGTATTGCAATATTACAAACGAAAATAATATATGTATAATAGTTTAAATAACTCTCCTTCTCCACCCACCTCTCTCCTCCTCTCCTCTTTTTCTTCCTCTGTGCCTTCCCAGTTTGCCGGGCTTGCTTTGGTTCCTTCTTTCATGTTGTCATTGCTTCTGCGTCTGGTATGCAGCGCTGGGCAGAGGCTCTAGTTCCCTCAGAAACTTCAAAATTCTCAGCAATGCCACATAATTATATATCTACTTTTCCTAAAATTTCCATTATCTGGAGAATGTTCTAGTCTAATTCAACTGTCGTTTTCTAACAAAACCAAAACCAAAACCGCCTCAAAGACAAGGATTTTTCTTCCAAAAGTATTTATGATTTTCCAATACCTTGGGCCAAAAATGAGCTCGAGCCAGGGGCGTTGTGAACTCAAGGAACCGATCTAAATTCGCGCCTCGCTGAGCGCTTCCCGACCTGACCCGGAACTATGTGACGTAGCACAGTCGTCGGACTCCACCACCGACACTGGCCGCCTCTGATGCTGCTGCTTCTCCTGTTCAAGCTTCTGCTGCCGTTGAAGCTGTTGCTGGTGTTTTCGCTCTCGAATCGGGGGCGGGTTGTAGAACCAGTTCTCGCCCCGAGCCCGATCGATCGAAACTCCGCCATGACCAGACATTGGACAAATACGGCGTTGTACTGGGTATTTGACAAAGGTTGGGAAGCAACGACGACATGAAAGAAGGAAACAAAGCAAGCCCGGCAAACTGGGAATGTACAGAGGAAGAAGAAGAGGAGAGGAAGAGAGAGGTGGGTGGAGAAGGAGAGTTTTTTCAACTATTATACATATATTATTTTCGTTTGTAATATTGCAATACCATGCAAGTGGTCTGGTGGTTGGGCTTTTGCAAATGAAAGGTCTTGGTGTGGGTTCGAATCTCCCCGACCTCAAAGATAGGAATCTATTTTGGATTTTTACATATTTGGTTGGCCAGGGTCAGTTTGGGAATTTCACTTCCGTGTGGGCCCCACCTGGGCTGAGTTGGATCGCCACGTCAGCACCTAAATGGCTGAAAATTGACTGATTTATCACGGATGGACCTATTGGATGGAGAAATAATAGTGTGGGGGTGTTTTTGATGAAATTGGAAGTCGGGGGACTGAATTGATGTTAGAGCAAAAACACAGGGTACTAAACAGTAATTAGCCCAAAAAAAAAATTAAAATCTGTAGATTTATGATGAATGTATAAAACTTAGCAAGCAAGAAAACCCGCTTTTGAAAAACAGAATTAGCGATCAATTTTTTTTTTTAAACACCAGCTTTTGAAATATTTAGAATATATGATGAATGTATAAAATTTAGTGGGCAAGAAAACCCACAGTATTGTGTGGGAAGAATTACCTAGTCTATTTTATACTTAGGTACATGTAGATTGCATCTATATAATAGAAAATTCGACACTTTATTATTAGGCTGAGGCTATTACCACTCTACCATTTTCTTTGTTTACCCTACAAATATTTGAATTATTGAAAAACTATATTACCCAAATGCAAAATGACTAATAAGTACACTAATTTTCTAAAATTTAAATCTTTAAGGAAACTAAATACATAACTAATTAAATACAAAACTACTTAATTTCTCTTCTGATAACATTCATCTTCATCTTCTCCATCCAATTTTCAATTTATTACAATTTTATTTTTTATCTTTTTGTTGTGTCCTCATAGGGATGGCAATGGGGCGGGTTGGGGATGGGGATCACAATACCATCCCCATCCCCGGGGTCATTTTCTACCCCCATCCCCGCCCCAATCCCCAATAAAAATATATTGGGGATTCCCCGTCCCCATCTCCATTGGGGACTAAACCTCCAAACCCCTCCCCCCCCCCCCCCCCCCAACAAATCCCCAATAAGAATATAATAAATAAAATAATTTTTTCTCATATTGTCTTTTTTAAAATCAAAATCTACAACAAATAAATTTAAAATATGATTAAATTCATAATCATAATTTAGTGAGGGGTGAGGCTATTGTCACCCTACCATTTTCTTTGTTCACCCTACAAATATTTGAATTATTGAAAGACTATATTACCCAAATGCAAAATGACTAATAAGTACACTAATTTTCTAAAATTTAAATCTTTAAGGAAAACTAAATACATAACTAATTAAATACAAAACTACTTAATTTCTCTTCTGATAACATTAATCTTCATCTTCTCCATCCAATTTTCAATTTATTACAATTTTATTTTTTATCTTTTTGTTGTGTCCTCTGTCCTCATCGTTAATTCGTTATTCAATTCACAAAACCATTAGTGTTAATTTCATCAAAATCTTTATAATACCTTTATAAACACCGAAAGTAAAAAATTTAAAACACGAAAAAAAAAATCAATATTTTTTTTCATTGCTCATAGTAGCACTTACTAATTTTTTAATATGGATTTGAATAAACGAACATTGACGCTGAATGGAAAAAATAAAAAAATGGAAATAAATCAAATTATGATTTTATTATGAAACTTTAATATATTTTAAGACATTTTTTTAATTGATATAAATTAAATTAGAAATTTTCGTTAAACAATTTTTTTTTTTTTAATTTGATATGTTATATGATGGAGGATATTCCTGAAAAGAGAAATTGGTTGGATAAGTAAAAAATTGGTTGGATAAGTAAATCTAATAATTGAAATTAAAATGTAGGGTGTAATGAGCAAGTAGGGTGAACAAAGAAAATTATAGGGTGGTAATAGCCTCACTCTTTAGTGAGTGCAAAAGTCAAAACACCATTAAAATAAAAGTGTAGCTATTAAAGTAAAGTAATAAATGTATATATTTATGATTTATATTAAAAAAAAAAATTAAAAAAAAATATAAGTTAAATATATGTATATATTATTGGGGCGAGTTTGGGGATGGAGATCACAATACCATCCCCGCCCCATCCCCAATCCCATCCCCAATCTTAGATAGCGGGGATTGGGGATCCTCATCCCCATTCTCCATTTGTCCCCTAATTCTCCCCCCATTAGGGGCGGATATCCAATGGAGCTCCGCTCCGCTGGGGATTTTTGTCATCCCTAGTCCTCATCGTTAATTCGTTATTCAATTCACAAAACCATTAGTATTAATTTCATCAAAATCTTTATAGTACCTTTATAAACACCGAAAGTAAAAAATTTAAAACACGAAAAAAAAAATCAATATTTTTTTTCATTGCTCATAGTAGCACTTACTAATTTTTTAATATGGATTTGAATAAACGAACATTGACGCTGAATGGAAAAAATAAAAAAATGGAAATAAATCATATTATGATTTTATTATAAAACTTTAATATATTTTAAGACATTTTTTTTATTGATATAAATTAAATGATGTTGAAGGAAAACCTAATTTGTGTTTAGCCCAAACTCTAGGTTACTTGACCTAGTGGTAATAGGATTTAATTAGAAGGATCTAGAATCCTAATCAATGTAGAATTACTTTCCTTGTATGATTGAGATTCTATGCATTGTAATCCTCTATATAAAGAGGCCCCTATTATCAATGAGAACACACAGCAAATTCCTCCCAAATTCAGTTTCTCTAAAACACGTTATCAGCACGAAGCCCTAACCCCGAAATAAATAGCTAAACCCTGATTCAAGAAGCTAAAAACCTTGAATCCGAATACAAAACCTTGAAGTCTTTCTTTCCTCCACCTCACACCTTGAAGAACTCTATCCCAGGAGTCCAGAACCGGCAGCCGCACCTCAAGAACCGGCCGGAAAACCACCGAACCGGCCAACGGAAGCTCTATACACCTAGCAGCAAATATTCCACCGGTTCACCATCTTCCGGACCTCCGATTTCCACCAAATTTTGGTCGCAGAAGCCTCTCAAGTCAAAGATCCTGGAACCGGAAGAAAAAGTGAGAAAACCAGCCTAAAAGTACGTGAACCGGCCGACTAAATATCCTGCAGAAAACCGGCAGAAAAGAAAAGAAAAGAAAAGAAAAAAAAAAAAAAGGAAAGGAAGCCCAGAAGCCCAAGAAGCAGAAGCCCAAGCCCATGGTAGAGGCCCACTGACGCAGGCCCACTTCCACTGCCACATCAGCATACTGACCCACTGCCACATCAGCAAACAGGGACCCACTGCCACGTCAGCAGGTTAACGGTCAGAGGTCAATAGTCAACGGTCAAAGGTCAACAGTCAACTCCGGTCAACTATTTTCCGGCGACTTTTCCGGTGAATTTTCCGGCCAACTTCTGTGAATTTTCCGATCAGCTACAGTAACTCCGGCAGCTACAGTACTTTCCGGTAGCTACAGTGAATTTCCGGCAACCACTTTTCGGCATCTTTTTAAGGTAAACTTTTCTAAAAGTTCCCGTTTTTGTGAAGTTTTTCAATTTCTTCTTCTTTTCTCGGGGACTTCCAAAATCTCTTCTCCTACCCCCCTTTCTTCTTCATAGGGGAGACCATAGCCGAACTGTGGGGGTTCGTGCTCACTCCAAGCTTGGAGCTTGTAGAGTCCTCCAAACTCAGAGTTTGTTGAGAAGAAAACGATCGACCACATATATCGTTGTTTCGATCTAATCCAAAATCCCTCTTGGAATCGGATTTTCTTAGAAGCGACTACGCTCAAAAAATTCCTAATTTCTTGGAAGCTACTACGCTCAGAGATTTAATAGTTTTTCGTGGTAGCATTTTCGCTCCGAAACTAACCCTAATCTTGTGTTGTTTTTCAGGATGAGTAACCTGAACAAGTTGAACTTCGTTCCACTAGAAACAACTGGCGCAGGATACCATACGTGGGTCCGAGATGTGCGCCAACATCTTAAGGCTGATGGACTTCTGGGAGCCATCCAAGAGCCTGGTCAGAACGTGCTCTCCATTGAGCAAGCTACTGCTTTCGAAGCAAAACAAGCTAAAGTCATAATTCTCATGACAAGGCACATGAATGACGCGCTCCAAAATGAATACCTCAATGAGGAAGACCCAAGAAAGCTATGGGTAGAACTTGAGCAGCAATTTGGCAACGTTCGTGACTCCCTGCTTCCTGATTTAGAAGTGCGATGGCATAGCCTCCGCTTTTGTGATTTCAAGTCTGTGCTTGATTATAACTTGGAAGCTCTTCGTATCAAGTCTCTGATGGAGTTTTGTGGCCAAGCCATAACTGATACGATGTTGATCAAGAAGACTCTCTCTACCTTCCCCGTCTCTGCACTGATGATTTCAAAGAATTATCGGATTGATGTAAATGCAGGACGTATCACAAGGTTTCATGAGCTCATTGGCGCCATGAACGTAGCTGAAAAGCACAACAATATCCTTGTGAAGAACTATAATGCTAGACCCGTGGGAACTAAGCCTATTCCGGAGGCTAACTATAGTCGCGCCCCTAATGGAGGACGTAAGGAGCGAAACCCTAAGGATAGGGACAATTCTGGACATTCTGGTCCATATGTTCGCCCTAAAGAGGAAGGAAATCACCAAGAGAGGCGTGCACGGAACCGTGGAGGTCAATGTGCGAAGAGAGAGAGAGGTGGAGCCTCCGACCATGGTGGTAACGCCACCAAGAGGATAGGTCGTCCAAATCGCGCCCCAATGGCGCCTCGATCAAGGGAGCCTGACCATAATGATGTTTGTTTTCGATGTGGATCAACTGAACATTGGGCCAAATCATGTACCGCACCCCAGAATGTTGCAAACGCATACAAGACGTATCGTGAAGCAAGGGGAAGTGAATTACATGGCACAAGAAGATCAAGATGGCGATCTAGATCTAAGGGTGGAAGACTACAAGGATCAAGACCCAGAAACTGGCGATTTTGATTAAGTCCTTTTATTTTCCAAGAGTTGTAGGCGATTGCCATATTACTTTTTATTGGATTAGATTTTCTTTGATCATAGAAACAATGATGTATTCCGTTGGCTTATGAATAAAATTTCGAGTCCTTTTCATTATGACTCAATTTTGATTCTGAGCATATGACTTTGTGACTACGATGGCTAGACCATCAATATTAATTCAAGGACATGGAATAGCCCAAGTTCCACTTACCAAATGGCACCTTGATTACAGTTGTCACAGAAACTCTCTACGCTCTTAGGGCAAATAGTACCCTATGAATAGCCAACGAATTCCATGCGAAAATGCATGTAGAGAACGGAGATGAGTTCATTTGCATTACCTCTAATGATTGCGAACAAAGACACATCTTAGAGAAGTTTATGTGTCTCTCTAGTGGACTTTATGTCACTATTCGAGCTATTAAATCCAATAAAGTTATGAGAGAAGATCTCTTGGATTTAGACACATATTGGCTTTATCACGACAGGATAGATCATCCTAGTCATGGTATGATGATCCGTCTACAAAAGACTTCACATGGACATCATTTCTTTCGAGCGAAACGAAGCATGAATCACAAGTTGATTTCTAGACTAAGTGTGACCGACGCTGCTGCCTAGGGCACCGACTCCGTCCACCACCATCCTAGGGTTGGCGTAGTCCCTATCCATGACTCCATGGATGGCGTCCATCATGGTGATGGCGCCCTAGGTGATGCTGCAATCACCAACTTGCTTCAAAATAGCGTTTCAGACGCTCAGGCCTAACCAAAATTCTCATTGGTTGCTTTTAAAGCCTCTCGCTCGTTTTACTAAAGCCTGTTCCTTAGGGAAATTAGGACTGAGACCATCCTATGCAAAGGATATGACATTACTCATTGTGTTCTTACAAAGAATCCGTAGGGATTTTGTGGATTGATTCAACCAACTTGCGGACGTTTAAATATCTCATGATGTTGGTTGACACGCAAACACACTGGTCACGTGTTGTGCCATTGTCCACTTGTAATGCTGCTTATGCTACACTCCTAGCACATATCATACAACAACGGGCTCACTCCCCGAATCACCCTATTTAGTCAATTGGATTTGACTATGCTAGAGAGTTTACATCGAAAAACTTTCGATAGATATTGCAATGGGCTTGATGTTGGACATCACATTCCCATGAACACACCCAAATGGTCTCACGGAAATGACTACGATGGTAGTCTGAACATTGGTAATGTGCACCAATCTTCTTACATTCGCTTGGGGTGATGCAATATCGTATGCAGCTATGCTAATTCGTCTACGACCTAATGCCACTCAATGTACCTCTGCGTTACAGCTAGTGACTGGGTACACGTCTTTTGTACTTACGCACATTTGAGTGAGCCATTTTTGTGCCAATTGCACCGCCACAGCGCTCTATGATGGGTCCTTACAGACGAATGGGCAACTACGTTGGATTTGAGACTTCCAACAATCGTCCGCCACTTAAATGCCCTTGCTAGGCGATCTCCTTACCGCTAGATTTGCGGATGTCACTTTGATGAGACAGTCTTCCCGTCGTTAGGGGGAGATAAGAACACGAATGTTCAACAGGAACGACAAGAATTGTCGTAGTCTGTCCCCACTATGTCTCATCTTGATCCCTATTAAAGTGATGAGATCACACAAATATGTTGCAAACATGCCTGCAAGGAAGGACGTCCCTACGAGAGGACGTAGCGCCACCCTACACGGAGGTAGGCATGGCGCCAACGCCAAAGAGAGTGGCACTCTGGCGTTACAGGCCATGGCCCCAACTAGGATGCGTGGGAGGCACGTGGGTTCGAAGGATACTTTGGCACATTCCAATCCTTTGATCATCAAGACTCAAAATCCGTCTCATGAGTATCTTCCGGGTTATGGTTATCGTTGGGGGACGCCTCAACGTTAGAACCTATTCCTGAGAATATAGAGCTCTATGGAACTTACACTACTGTACATGAGACGTGGGATAGAACTCCATCAGAATTGATGATGTAGTTGCGTATTTTGTTGCGCATGAGTTTGTTGAGTCAGATGATATCGAACCACGCTCCGTTGATGAATGAATGCCAACGTAGAGAGTTTTTGGCCTAAATGGAAAGATGCGATCCAGGTTAAGATGGATTCTCTAACGAAGAGGAAGGTTTTCGAGCTAGAGATGCTAACACCTCCTAATATAAAACCTGTTAACTAATGGATCTTCGTTAGAAAGCGTAGTGAGAAAAAGAGATGGTAATCTCGCCTTATGACGCAAGGCTTCTCACAAAACGCCCTGGAATCGACTACGATGAGACATATTCTCTCGTAATGGATGTCATTGCACTCCACTACCCTGTCAGTTTGGTAGTTTCCGAATAACTGAACATGCAGCTTACAAATGTGGTCATTACGTATCTCTATAGGGATCTAGATACGGAATATACATGAAGGTTCATGGCGAACTTCATTTACCCAAGTCAAGTGGCTCTAGACCATGGAGCGCGTTTACAAAGAGGTTGAAACACTCACTAAAGTGACTACTTGATTGGGAAGGGATATGCCCACGCGTTTCTATGACAAGTTTTGGATTCTATCGAGGTTCATGATGGACATGATCTTCATTAGAAGCCCTTAAAGAGTTAAGGGAAACCGCTGAACACTTGAAATCCGTAGTTTGAGATGAAGGATTTTGGGAGAACACGATTATGGCTCGGTTTGGAACTTGAGCATCGTGTCGATAGATGCTTAGGCATTTTGACAAGGTCAAGCCTTCGAGCACCCCCATGATCGTCCGTAGTCTTGATCTTGAAAAGGATCATCTTCGTCGAAAGGATGATGATGAAGATGTGCTAGAGGCAAAAGTGTCTTACTTAGTACAATAGGCGCATTATTGTACTTATCTCAATGCACAAGATCGGACATCTCATATGTTATGAACTTGTTAGCTAGATATAGCTCTGTGCCAACGCGACGCCATTGGATTGGTGTAAAAGATATCTTTCGATACTTGAGATGTATGAATGATATGGGCTTGTTCTATCCCTACAAAGAGATGATGGATTCGGACCCATCACACACCAGAAACGCCGCCAACGCTGGCCTGCGTTCTCTATCCCCATCCCAAAACGACATGTGTTTTGGAAGGTTTTGCTGATGTTGGGTATCTCTTTGACCCACACAATGGTCATTCCCAAACTGGTTAAGTGTTCACCATGGGAAAAGACCGTGATATCTTGGAGGTCTACATAACAGACCGTAGTCGTTATATCTTCGAACAATGCAGAGATCATTGCTCTTCACGAAGTGGTTCGTGAATTTATATGGATTGGATCCACAATTACGCATGTTCGAACAATTGTGGTTTGAAGTCTACCACAGATGAGCCTACGAGCATTTAGGATAATGCTACTTGTTTTGAACAAATGAGGCAAGGCTACATCAATAGCGATAACACCAAGCATAATTAGCAACAACAGACACTCCTCGAGATCAAAGTGAACTAGGTTCGATCTGAGGACAGTGAGGCAGACTTGTTTACTAAGTCATTGCCCAATACCACGTTCGAGAAACATGTGGCAAGAATTGGCTTGCGGAAATTATCTGAACTCCCATGATCGTAGTCATCAGGGGGAGGTGCAGACATCAGGGGGAGATGTCTACATGTTCGTCTCGAATAGTGAAGGGTGTGTTGTGCTCTTTTTCCCCTTCGACCGAGGTTATTTTTGTCCCACTGGGTTTTTGTTACTCGGCAAGGTTTTTAACGAGGCAACGAGAAAAGCACCGCGTTTGGGCAACACAAGGGGGAGTGTTGAAGGAAAACCTAATTTGTGTTTAGCCCAAACTCTAGGTTACTTGACCTAGTGGTAATAGGATTTAATTAGAAATATCTAGAATCCTAATCAATGTAGAATTACTTTCCTTGTATGATTGAGATTCTATGCATTGTAATCCTCTATATAAAGAGACCCATATTATCAATGAGAACACACAGCAAATTCCTCCCAAATTCAGTTTCTCTAAAACAAATGAGAAATTTTTGTTAAACAAATTTTTTTTTTTTTAATTTGATATGTTATATGATGGAGGATATTCCTGAAAAGAGAAATTGGTTGGATAAGTAAATCTAATAATTGAAATTAAAATGTAGGGTGTAATGAGCAAGTAGGGTGAACAAAGAAAATTATAGGGTGGCAATAGCCTCACCCTATTATTATTATTATTTTAGTTATAGGAGTTTCGAATCTATAATCCTAATTCACTCCCTCTCACTGCTTGAACTAACCCCAAGGGCAAGATTTGTGTCTTATTGCCTTAATTTAATATAGATATTATTTTTGTATGATGAGCAGCAACTAATATATATATATATATATATATATATATATATATATATAGATCTTATCTACAGCGAGACATCGCTTTGAAATTTCAGAGCGAGGTTAGGGTTTAGGGTCACTTTTTGGTCGCATATCCACATCTCAACCGTTCAGTTTTTAGGTACTAATGTATAGATCATCTCTGCAAAATTTCAACGAAATTGATGGTCTTTAAGGTATCTAACTCGCTTAAACCAATGGACGAACTGAATCTGTCCAACCTGAACCGTACTAGCTTTAAGGGAGTTATCAATGCCTTAACGACCATCAATTTGGCTGAAATTTTGCAGCGATAATCTATACATTTGTACCTAGAAACTGAACGGTTGAGATGTGGATATGCGACCGAAAAGTGACCCTAAACCCTAACCTCGCTCTGAAATTTCAAAGCGATGTCTCGCTCTGGATAGGATCTGTATATATATATTTGATGCCACAATGATTAAACAACCTCCATTCTCTTTAGCTACAAACAGTTGTAATTAATAGCCAGGAGCCAGTAAGCGGGGAGACAATGAGTTGAATCTGGTTTAAGTGATTGAAGCTATCTATCACACTTCCCATGAACTTGGCTTCTGTACGTATATAAACAAGACAGTACTATCAAGGCAGTAATTGGTTTTTTGACGTCTGTTGGCCAAAAGAAAAATGTGTATTTACATCTTGAATGAGTCTCGATCAATCAAGTCTCTAGTTTCGGTTGCCTTCTTATTCACAAAACCTAGCGGGCTAGGAGCTCAATCTTACTTAATCTGCTCAACATATAGATTATATCGATGTTCGGAGTTGGGAAATTGGGTTTAACTTTTAGCTTAATATAACAGACGGTTAATTATTTGGAATTGGTTACATTTTCTCCATAGAGCAGAATGCCGGCCAAGATGGAACTGTGAGCCAACTTATATTTTCCAGGGGCTTGCCATGTAAATTAATAAAAGATGGCACCGAAAAGAAACCCAGCCGAGCGTCTTCAAGGTCTAGTTGGTGAGTGGTGCCTGTTCAGATGGACAACGATGGGAGACAATTGGGAGACAATTGTAAGGATGTACAGGAATAATGATATATAAAGCACACAATTTTCATCCAACTGGAACTCCCAAACTTAGTGCTAATCGAATGATTGAAAAAAACTGATCGATCAACCAGATGGCTAGTATTTTTTTTTGATATAGCAAACAAAATTCTGTAGAATATCCACCCCCAAACTCATTAAATTGGCATGGAAGGCAGAGCTAGAGGCCGGAGAGAGGAAGAGCATAATGGCAGACAGGCAGACTAAAAAAAAAAAAATTAAGTATAATGTCTCAAATTTACTAGAGAATGAACCACAAAATTTGTCCCTAAAAAAATATGGTGGAATGAAATACTTGGAATTTGGAAATTATCAAGCCAAAATGGGAATATGAGATAATGTTATTGATCGTTATTTACACTTTCCCCAAACTTCTATGTTAGAAGGGGATCTAACAAATTCAAACCTCATATCTCCTCTTCATGATACTTTGAGTTAGGGTGGTGTAAGGGAGTGTGTTAAAAGTAATGAGTATTTTAGGGCAATATGGCTATAGAGGGCAAAAAAATCACTCCACCCTTGCAGATCGATGATAATAAATTTTATCGGTCAGACGTGACTTTTTGGTTTAAGACAAAACTCTGGCCATCATGAATTACATAAACTAAATTAATCAATCAACATTTGAAGTTTGTCTATAGACTATAATTAACCTCAATCCTATCAAACAACTAATTATTGATAATCATCACAAACATTCTCTTTCAATAATTATCAATCAGATCTCTATTAAACAACTAATTACTCTATAGTCATAACAAACATTCTCTTTCAAGAATCAACAATCAGATCTCTATCAAGCAACTAATTACGGATAGTCATAACAAACATTCTCTTTCAAGAATCAATTAATCATACTAATTTATCATATGAAAAGTTCCTACCTCGATCTCTTGCACTCATGTCCCAAAAACCACCCATGAGGCCATGAAAGCTAGAGTTCCTCTATTTCTGTAAGTTAATTTTAAAGATATTATTTTTATAGCATTTATAGCAGATTTTTTTATATTAACTCTTCAGTTATTTTAGAGTTGTCATGTTACGTGCATGAAAGTCTTAACATCAATTATAGTTGAAATCAAGAATTTGATGTTCTTACCGTATATAAAAAATAAAAAAAAGAAACACAATGTACTCATCCTAATGTCAGGTCACTAAATAACATATTGTGATTTGAAAAACAATAAGTTAATAAGCTCAACTGTTGTATGAAACAAACAAAAAACACCAACACAAAATGCATGTATCATACGTGGAATGATAATATTCCACATTCAATCATATGTTTCTCCATGACTCCGTCTCCCTCAGGGAATTCCTTACACATAAAATAAGTCATCTACCTCGATTCTGACTGCATAGTACATGCAATCAATTTACTTGTTAATTATTGGAATAATTTCAGTTTATACTTCTAAGGTTTAAGGCCAACATCATGCTTTTTTTTTTTTTTTTTTTGACTTTGTCAAGGGGAACTTAAAGGCTTCTTAGGCCCAAGATAAACCCCTTCGGCGCATGTGAAATGCTCCAACTGTGGCCACTTTAACAGCCAACATCATGTTAGTCCTTGTGATTTTAATTTAGGGAAAATTTCACAAACAGTACACCAAATAAAGGCCATTAATAATTTTCATACACAAAATTCCAAATCGAGCATTTTGGTATACGGACTCTCGAGCCCGACCCACTATATAGACACGACGTCAATAACGCCGTTAACTCAAATGTCATTATTCATTTGTCAAAGGGTAATTTAGTACTCTCACACTCCTGCTCATTTTTTTGGTTAAAAAAAGAGAGAGAGAGAAACAATCTCCTCTGACTCTCTCCCTCTCCCTCCCCCCCCCTCGTCTCTCTCTCTCTCTCTCTCTCTCTCTCTCTCTCTCTCTCTCTCTTCCCCCACGTACCCAAACCCAGAAAGCCCGACCCCAGCGACCACCACATCTCCTCCACCTTCCAAATTCTCACCCACCAAACTCAACCCCTCTTCTAATCCACCAAATCCCTAACTCTAAGTTAATCTCAGCCCCATCTCCACCACCGATCACCACCACAATCCCTACGCCCATATCCAGATACCTTTCGGGTGCACAACCCCGACGTCGCCGGTGTAAAACCACCCATTCTGTTTCAAGTTTTTTTTGTCGTTTCTGGATGCTCTCTTCCCACACTCTCATCACAACCTCTTAAGATTTTCTAGCAAATTGAGACTAGAGAGAGAAAGAATCGCAGAGACAAAGGTGAGGAGAGAGAAATTAGGTCTGAGAAGATGGGTGCCCATAGTGAGAGAGAGGGTTTGGGTTGGTCCCTCTTCTAGGAGAGGTTTCCATTGATGAGAGTCTGAAATTACAAAGAGATGAGTGAGGAGAAAATAACAGGAGGAAGAAGAAGAAGAAGAAGAAGAAGAAGAAGAAGAAGAAGAAGGAGAAGAGAGGAGCGATTGATTAGATGAGAGACCTTGTTGTTACCTTGTGCTGCTTTGGTTTGGTGAGAAATGTTATTGAATGTCGGGATTGGGATTAGATGGTTTCGGCGGAGAAGCTTGAGGATTGAAGGGTGTGCATTGATGGTAATGGTTGGAATTGCAGAGGTGATCGGGATTGGGATGGGAGAACTGAGAGAGATGGGTGCCCATAGTGTGATTGAGAGAGAGAGAGAGAGAGAGAGAGAGAGCTGGGTGCCTAGTGTAAGAAAGGAAAAGTCGGGTGCTCAGGGGGAAAACCTGAAGAGACGTCATTGACGTCATGTCTACATAATGGGTTGAGCTCGAGAGTCCGTGTACCAAAATGCTCGGTTTGGAACTTTATGTATAGAAATTATTAGTGGCCTTTACTTGGTGTACTATTTGCAAAATTTTCCCTTTAATTTAATCAAGAACACCTTTATACTTTGAAATTTCATCAACCGTGTCCAATTTTTATTGCTCCGTCCAAAATGGACGTTAACTCTAGTGATGAGGCCCACTTTAAGGGTTAAAATGGTCATATCGCCACTAGAATAAAATCCCACGACGAACGAACTCATCTTCTACTATTCCACTCACTCTTCGACTCAGCTTCACAGTTAGCGCCACAAAACTGACTCGTCCAGACCATCCTTACCCAGGACCTCGTCGACGAGCTCGTCCTCATCGACCCACCCCGCCTTCATCCCTCTACTCCGACCAGTGAAACTCATAACCTGCAAACCAAAATTAGACCAAGCTGACCAAATATCAAATACCCATCAAAGAATTCAAAATAACCATCATCTTCTTCATAACTTTTCCGAATTTCAGATTTAGCTCTTTCCGGTATAGTGCTAGAGCAACCGAAATTTCTCGTCGCTGATCACCACCCTGTTCTCGTTATTGGGTCTCCAAGATTTCATCGGACCCAACAATGCATGGTCTGACCCGCCCCACCCGACTAGGATCCCTGAATTCCAGTCCGTCTCTGCCTTGCTGATCCGCCAAATCCTCCTCGTTGTGAAGCTCTCAAACCTGGTTGACCCGTCTGAGTCCTGCATTTTCTGCCGAGGAAAACCAAGGGAGTGGAGAAGTTCCTCAATTTGGGATTTGGGTTTGACTTGTTCAAGAATGAAAAATCTTCATCATCTACTAGGTCACTAGTGAGGTCTTCATCATCTTTCTATATCTGGTGGCAAAGGTCATGGCGGAGGTGGGTGATGGACCTAGGTGAAGGTAGTGCATTAGACTGTCATGGGGTAATACTTATTATTCTAATTTTTTTTTTCTTTTTTCTTTTTAATGTTGTCTTATTTGTATTTTTGAAATTCTAAATAGATCTGAGGGTTACAAACGTAATTTAGCCCTCTAGGTGGACCAAGCATGGGAGAATGAACGTCCATGTTAGCAGTTAACGTCCAATTTGGACGGAGCAATAAAAATTGGATACGGTTGATGAAATTTCAAAATATAGAGGTGTTATTGATTAAATTGAAATCACCATGTTACATGATGTTGACCATAAATCTCAAGAAGGTAAACTGAAATTAATCCTTAATTATATCATAACCACCTACCACCTTCAGGTATATAAAGTATTATATTTGTTGTGTAGGGTCATATATTTTAGCTTTGTTTACATATTTTGCAATAGGGCCATCAAAATATTCAAAACCCTTGACCCTCAGATCAATAGCCCACGTGCGCATCAATACTAACGTGGATTAGTGTCTTTTAGTGCTTAATAATCTTTTGGAAACATTGAAGACTGCGTTAACTAGCACTCTGAGTGATAGGGAGGCCGTTTATGTACCACTGAAATAATTTAGGTAATTAAATCAGTAATTAATTAATTGGCTACAAAGACTAAAGTGGTTTTAATGGCTTTTGTAGCTCTCTTGGGGGCACAAAGCTTTTTGTTTGCTTTTGCAAGTTAAAATACTTGCATTTGGCGAAAGTAATTGAGACGACTTCCTGCTGCCTGAGTGCCTGCATTTTAGCATGATGTGCATGGTACTAAACCCTAAAATCCTTTACTGGTACGATATGCCTATACAATCATTTCATCAAAAAGAGAATATATGCGACCAATCTTTGATCGGACTTAGGAAATAACTTTAGCTGATCAGCACTAGAGATAGAACACAATTATTAATTTGAACATTTCATATATGCTTTCTATACAAAGTATTGCATGAGGCTAAAACACTATGAAAAGTACCTCGTGAAAATGAACACTTCAAAATTGTTTCCATAGAAATGTCAGATTAGACGGTTTGACAGATGTATTGGTCAACTGATTCAACTGAAGACGCAGAAACGTGCCCCGCATAATACAAAGCATATCAAGGAATTATTTCGAAGCACGCATTTTCGATCCAACTGGAACTCACCAAAGCTTTAAGCGCTAGCCACATTATTGAATTTGAAAGGCAGATAGTGTGTCTTCTTTCTTTTTGCCTGAAAGAGCAGACATATGTACAGCTAGTGTAGGTTGTCTTTTGTGATCGATTAACATTGAATCAACTAACAAGAGTGAATTACGCAGAAAGTGTTTTCTACATTAGGAATATAGGCAATCCCAGAAAGCAAAACTCGATGCATGATTGCATGTAGGCCGGGCTTACATTTTATGACTTTGGACAGCGAGATAGTGAGTGGTACGTACCATATATAGTCTTAATTGATCGTTCAAGGGTCTGAGTCAGCAAGATACATGCATGTTGTTGTTGTTCATGAATCTTAAAGAGACAGTCTATGACTCTATGCATAGACTCGTTATTGTTGCTATAATGTCAGGGGCTGGAAAATTTCAAGAACAGTACTTGAGGTATGTATATTCTGAAATAAGGTTTTTATACTTTTCAAAATATCACAATGATGGGTTTGAAAATCCAACCCAAATTAGGTACCTGCCATCAATGACTATGTTAAACTGGCATATTTTCAAGGGTAAGTTTGTCTCTTCATGTTTCTCCTCCCCTTTCTTCTCCGTCGCTCTCTTTTCGATCATCTTACTTCTTACATAGTTGTTCTCCGCCAAAATATATATGAAACACTAATTTGAATTAATGAAATCAAAGCAAAATTGAATCAGGCTTTGTTAGAGGATCATTGAAAGCCAAAAAAAAAAAAAGCAAATCTAACTAGCTATAAGAAAAACTGATTAATGGAAGCAAATCTAACTTTGCCAAAAAAATGAAAGCAAATCTAAAAGTGGAAAAGTGTAGTGTATTTCATACTTGCTAGTTTTATCTATTATTCTCTTATTTATCGGTTAATTGTATATGATATATTCATGTAAATTCATCTCATTTCTTTCTTCTCTTATATATATATATATATATATATATATATAATATGCAGTGTGCATTTGGTTTTTGATTTCATCTGTTTTTAGTTATTGATTTTTTTTTTTTTTAACTTGAACAAGATAGGCAGTTGCTAGATATCACTCCATAGATGTGTCGTCATGATATACATTATGGAGGATTCTTCTAATGCTGGACAATATTAAGGATTTACTTAATTTTGTCGCCATGATATACATTATGATGTATATTATTGAGGAACGACATTATTGAAAGATATTCTACAAAAGACCAATTGAAAGCCCCAGTATGAAATAAAACTTATTAAAGAAAGAAAAGAAGGTAAAATTATGAATTTGAAGCTCAATTTTGATTGTGTTCTAAGTTTTCTCATTAGTATGAGGGTATTATTGGAAAATTGATAGCATTTCTGGATTTGTTTCCTTTCCTTACAAGAACCAAACACTATAATGGTAACTAAAAAGTATATTCTGACTACATTTCTAGTCTTCCCAAACACTGGAAAATAAAATTGATGGGAATTGCAATTTCCCATAGAAAGAGCAAAGAATTGATTTCCATTCTTTTCCTCTAACCAAACGCGGCCTTAAGGTATATACAATTGTAATTAATAGCCAAGAGCTAGTAAGCCGGGAGACTTGAGTCAAATCTAGTGGTCACTCGATGATTGAAGTTATCTATCACATGCATTAATTTGCCATGAACTTGGCTTCTGTATATTAAAAAGAAAGTACTTTCAAAGGCAGTCATTGGTCTTTTGACGTCTATTAGCCAAAACAAAAATCTTGAATGATAGTCTGAAGTCTCCAGTTTCGAGTTGCCTTCTTATGCACAAAACATAGCTGGCCAGAAACTCAATCTTAATTAAGCATTTATGAAACTAGTCCTTAACATATAGATTAGATCGATGTTTAATTTGGAGTTGGGCAATTGGGATTAACTTTTAGTTTGGTGCAATAGGCGGCTCATTATTTGAAAAATGTTACTGTTTTTTCTATAGAACAGGATGCTGGCCGAGATGGAGCCGTGAGCCAACCTATATTTTCCTGCGGTTTCCCTTGAAAGAACATGTAAATAAATTAATAAAAGATGGGCGCTGAAAAGAAACCAACGTCCGAACGTCTCCAAGCTCTGCTTGGTGGGTGGTGCCTATTCAGATGGACAACGATGGGAGATGATTGTGAATTGAAGATGTAAAGGAGCAATAATATATAGAGCACACAATTTTCATCCAACTGGAACTCACAAACTTAGTGCTGAATGATTGAAAAACTGATCAGCCAGATAGCTAGTGTGTTTACTTTCTTTTGGTCGGAAAAAAGCAGATGGAGTGTTTAAAGAGTTATTGTCTTTTGTAGAGACCATGGAATCGTGCATCTAGTCTGAAAGAGAAAAAAGAGATATTGTGTTCAGTTTTTATTTTTATTGAGAAGATACAAGAGAGAAATGAGGAAGACATAGGCATGGAGACCTTATAGTCTTTTTCTTTTTTGTCTAGCAAACAGTATGGTTCGATCATTAATAATTCAAAAGTTGGAAGTACATACATCCGAAAGTTGGAAATACGAACATCAAAACCTAACACTAAACTGCCTAAAACGTTTTGGTCATGCATGTTGCTGCTGCTGCTATTAAACTCAACAAGTCATGTCCTGTAACCTAGAGCCAGCATGCCGGCCAAGATTGAATATTCAGAATGAGCAAGCAGGGAGGCTTCTCGGTCGGCATCTAAGACTGCCTCTATGCTTCAGTACTGATGGACCCAGCTGTCTTTATCCTGGCTCCTCTCATCTCGCCCTTTTTTATTCCTTACTAATTAAACTATTAGTTAGAGTTGAAAATTCGTGAAATTTTATAAATCAGAAAATTTCATGGAATTGAGGTGGATCGTATGTCAGATAGCACCTAGCGAGCTAGCACATAGATCTGACCTGAAAAACAGAAGGGTTGCCTACCTTTTCCGTACGTTCCTGTTAGTAGCTTTCACAAACCCTAATTTGCTAGTTGGTAATTTGGGAATTCATTTCATTTTCACCCAATAGTTTTACCATTTGTGTTCAAAAAACAAGGTGGTTTTGGGAGTTCGAGTTTTTGAACTAAAAACAAAAAGAGTAAATATATGCAGTACTGGTGCATGTAGGGCAAAAACTGGTGCATGTAGGGCATTCGAGCGTCAATAAAATATCGACAGCAGCATAGCCAGTGAGTGTAAGTACCTAATTAATCTCTCTCTGAGTCGAAGGGTCTGAATCAGCAGTGATCTTATATAATCTGGCAGTGATCTTATATAATCATGAAAAAAGGGACCAGTCTATATGTACATACATTAGCTGGTGAGCTATATGTCACATCTCGTCGATCAGAGATGAATCTGACCCAAACCAACCGATCAGAAACGAAGCACTCCCACCCACCAGTCATGCATATAATAGAACATGAAAAGGATACATAGTTATTGGTGTACGTACTCATCTCCATCAACAGCCCATATTAATTTCTTTGCCTTACAGCTACATATACCTCATTATTACTTCTTTGTGGGCAAGTATCATTATTGAATCTGAATATGAAAAAGATCCGAATGCAGAAAGATTTAAGGTCAGAGTTGTATCATGTGCTATTGATTTGGACAGTACGTACGTTATGCATGCATATTCACGTGGCTCAGAGAATTTTATAAGCAAACGAATCTTAGTAGGGTATTTGCAAATCATGGTGACTATTTGCTGCACAACAAAAGACTGGATTTTTACTATTCAAAAAAAAAGAAAAAGGCTGGATTTTCCTGTTCTAGCTGTGTGTATCTTGCGTGTTTGTGAGTAAAAAGATAACCACAGCATCTTAATGATTCACCATAGTTACTTGGAAGGATATACTTATATCAAAATCCCTATTTGCAATTAGAAATTGCAATGAGTTTGACTATATATACTGCCCTTCTTGGCTACGGATATCCACACTTAAGTAAAAGGTGCGGATTTCCAGTTTTTCCCCACTTTCCGATCATATTTTTACATCTTAACCGTTCAGTTTTTAGGTCCTAATGTACAGATCACTTATGCAAATTTTCAGCCAATTTGGTGATCGTTAAGGCATCCAAAAATGCAATTTATCATTATAAATACGAACGGTTCCGGTTCGACAGATGCGGTTCGTTCGTGTAAATTACAGTTTTGGATGCCTTAACGATCATCAAATTGGCTGAAATTTTGTAGAGATGATCTGTACATTAGGATCTAAAAACTGAACGGTTAAGATGTGAAAATATAATCAAAAAGTGGGTAAAAATGAAAAATCCATACATTTTGCATATCCGCACCTGAGCAAGGTTATATATATATATATATATATATATATATATATATATATATATATATATGCCCTTTTCTAACCTCGATGAAAGAGAGAAGTTTGTACACAACTTGCATATATTGATATAGAGTTTGATATATATGATGTTTTCCTTTAAAATAAAAGGATTAACGTTTGTATCGATCATGTAATTAGTTATTATGAGATAATGATGATAAATAACAATCCAAGCGATGTCTACCCATGGCAAGCTAGTACCTAATTGCATTTTCCCTTTTTTTTTTTGGAAAAGGATAATGGTGTACGGATAACTCACTAATCCCGTGAAAGTCATTTTCACTAGTGTTTTCACTAACATTGGCAGATCTAAACAGAGGAACACGTACACTTATATCCTTCAAACCCTCTCAAAAATTGAAAAGACAGCTTCAGACTTTTAAATAAGATAAATGACTGACTTAATATGCTTAATTAAGGTTCTGGATCATCATATATCTCTATTTATAGCCGCCCCAACCCAGTATACTACGTATTGCATAGATATTTGTCGTGTCGAAAGATATAAACCTAAACCCAACCCATTTAATAATTGTGTCAAAAATTTAAACCAAAACCCAACCTGTTTATTAAACGGGTTACCCGTTTTCAACCCGCTTAACTCATTTAATAAATAAGTCGTGCCTTGTTAGATAAAATGACTCATTTAAGCTTTAACAATGGGATCCATTTAACTAAAAAAATGCATAAATTAATTAAATTCACTAAAAACTCCACAAAACGAAGAATATAAATAATTATATATAATTCATAAATAATTAAATCTAATAATTAAAAAGTGAAATATTTCAAATTGTGTAATATTATGATCAAATACTCCGAACATCTAAAATTTCAAGAAGAAACATAGCACAATCTGGTTAGACGGCCGACCCATTTATTAAATGGGTCATGGAGGGTTGACCCACCGCCGACCAAGTTTTAATCGTGTGGGTTCAACCCGCTTTATTTCGTGCGAGTTTCGAGTCGTGTTATCGGGTTGTGTCGGAATTGACAGCCCTACATGATGTCATACATTTAGGAAAGCATTATTTGAGTCTCCTTGCCTCAAAGCTGTTTTAGATTAGCTTTTAATTTGGTCAACATTATAGGCAATCAATGATTTATCGTGAATTGTGATGATGGCGTGCATGAATTAGTGTTCTAAAAATCTCTTTGGCGGCCACTTAGCCGCTAGGTGGCGCCCAACCGCCTTGATTAGTTTGGGCAGGATCTAGGTAGAACAAGTTGAATAAATTTTTTAAATATTTATTTTATTTTGTCAAATACTTAAATAACTTTAAAAACGACTTTTAATTTGTAAGTATTTGTATGAGCAGGACTGCTCACCTAAATGACAGTTTTAAGAGACAGTGAGAGACAAATGCATCTCAATCATATGTACTAAATTAAAATGTTGAAATTATAACAACTTAAAATTATGGAATTTATTTTTCGTCATCAGATTCACTGTCTCTCACAGTCCCTTAAAAACTGTTCATTAGGTGAGCATACCTTCTTATTTGAGTAAAAAGTTATTATATTTTCAAAGTAGTATAATTGAAAGTATAGTTTTTTGTTTTGATTGTACTTATTTTTATGTTGTACTAGCATGTACCCACACTCCATGTGTGTGTTTGTGGTTTTTTTTTTTTTGAAGGAAGTGGGTGATTTTTTTAACCAAAGCAGTTTCCTACAACAATATATTATTTAGCGAAAATGATCATTTACCCAATTTCTGCTTAAAAATTGCCCACTTACTCCACTAACTGTTTTTTAACCCAGTTTACCCAAAACACTCTAAGGGATTATTTCCCTAATACCCAATTAATTCTTTTTTATTAATTTTTGGGACTTTTTTGCCCTCTCCTTCTTTCTCACTTAGAGGGAGAAATCATCCTCCACCTTGCCCGACTACGGTGACCAGTGGCCGGCCGCCGACCGGTGACAGGAATCCGGTTATCGGACTGATGTCGGGATTCCGGCGTATGAATTTATTGTCCCCCAATAGACAGATTATTGCCCCCCAATAATCTATTGACTCTATGTTATTATTTGTGGGAATTATGTTTTTGATAGCTGATACGTTTATTTGTGTTTATAGAATGGAATTGTAGTGTACTATGTTGGTCTATTGGGGGACAATAGACATATTATTGCCCCCCTGATAATCTATTGACTCTATGTTATTCCCCCAATAATCTATTGACTCTATGTTATTATTTGTGGAAATTATGTTTTTGATAGCTGATACGTTTATTTGTGTTTATAGTGTGGAAATGTAGTGTACTATGTTGGTCTATTGAGGGGCAATAGAAATATTATTGCCCCCCAGTAATGTGATTTTTAGACGTCTATTGCCCTCAATAGACATTTAACTTCTCTCTATTGGCCTCCAATTGACATTCAAAACATTTTTTTTTCTTTTTTCTTTCCTTCTGCCCCTTATTTTACTAAAAAAAAAAAAACTAATTTGGGCACCCAGAAAAATGATCTGGGCACCCACATCAAGACCGGACGCGCTTTTCGCCTACTAGGTGTTGGACTCCGGCGAGGTAGGCCGACCAAAGCTGCTTTGTCGTCTTCAGGAGTGGATGCTGCTACTCCAATCGGCGCCGCAGACCGGAAAGCCCAGATCGCCGAAATCGACCAGAAGCCCGGTCGCCGAATCGACCGTGCTCGTCGCCATCCGATCTCAACAGAGTCCTCGATCTGCAGCCTCTGAGACGTTATCTTCGGCCTATGCGGCGTCGTCCGGCCTCTGTGGAGAGCGGCAACGGGCACGGTGCGGAGAGAGAGAGAGAGAGAGAGAGAGAGAGAGAGAGAGAGAGAGAGAGAGAGAGAGAGAGAGAGAAGGGAGAAAACGCAGATCGGAGGGATGAGAGAGAGATAGATATGAGTGTAATTTATAAATTAAAATGAGGGCAATACTGTCAAACACTGTTAGATTGGGTAAATGAGGTTAAAAAACTCTTAGCGGAGTAAGTGGACTATATTTAGCGTAAAATCGGGTAAGTGGTCACTGCCCCTATTATTTATTTTATTCTAGTATATTTTTTTATTGACATTATTGTCCCTGTTGGTTATTTCAATTTCTAAATTTTTTTAATATTTGAGGGTTATCTAAGGAGAGCAAATTCTATTTTCTTTATTATAGTATAGATAGATAAAACAATTAAATTAAAATAGGCACCCACCTAAGCGCTGTCTAGGCACCTAGATGGTAGGTCTTTTTCCACTGCCCACCTACCTCCTAGCGACTTTTAAAACATTGACATGAATTCGATCCAGCTCCATCATACCTATGTATCATTTTAACTGGAATTTTGAGAGGCAAATAAGGATGGAATGGCCATAAGGTCGTAGTTAATTGGTGGCGGTCATGATTGACCGATTAGCCTCGATCTTCCGGAGGCAAAGCCAGGCATAAGTGTCTCTCAGGCTCAATATCACATGCATGGTCGGTGAGCCGTGACTTGTTGGTTAGCTGGCCTAACTAACACCGTAGGGGTCATGGGTTTAAATCTCACGACATCAGGGTAGGGTGGGGTGGAAAGTTACAATATCGTCCAGAATAAATAAAAAAAATTAATATATATATATATATATTTATATATTTCACATGCATGGCGACCTTACAAGTTAAATTGTTTAGTGGTTCAAGTAGAACGCAAGGCACTTAAGAAAGGAACATATACTTATATGCAACTTTGCATATATTAATCATTTCTCTTATATACAGATATGGGGATTCTCTTAGAGTATATCCCAATATATTCCTTACAAAGTCCCTGGATCAGCGCTTCAGAATTGTTTGGATGCATATTAATGTATTGGAATCGAAAATCTTAATGAAACCCAAATTCAATAAAGACATTCTAATCCCATCAGAGAAAAATAAACAAGTATATCATCATGATATATGTTTCCTGACTTTCCTGCCGTATAAAGCCCATATGACTGCTGATCTAATCCCATCAGAGTAAAATAAACAAGTATATCATCATGATATATTATAAGCTTAGTTTCCTACTTTCCTGCCGTATAAAGCCCATATGACTGCTGATCTTTTCAGAGTTCCTACGATGTGACGAAAGACACCAGAAATGGCATCAAATTTCTAGCTAGTGCTCTGGCTTTAAGGATTTTCCACCATCAAAAAGCCAAGCCATCGCACTAGGTGATAAAAAATTTTAGACACTGATCTCACACCTTTATATCTTCACGTTTCCTGCACATACTAGTGGACTAGGGAGCTTTAGAGTAATAAAAGAGTTTCAAGAAACCACTGATAAAGTAATCTGGATTCACATTCAATACCAATTGGCAATTGATGGAGTGGCTCAAACCCTTATAAACTTATAGACAAGGTCTCAATTTTCCCATGTGGGATATATATATATATATATTCTCAACACACCCCCGCACGTGTAGCGAATTTTCAAGCCATACACGTGGACAATTTGGGTGACATGGAGCCCGTGTGGCCGTTAGGCATGCACATGTGGGTAACCCGCTCTGATACTATGATAAAGTAATCTGGGGTTCATATCCAAAACCAATTGACAATAGATGAAGTTGCCCAAACCCTTATAAACTCATAGGCAATGTCTCATTTTTCCCACGTGGGATGTGTATATATTCTCAACAACCACAACTTTAAAATTTGATCACATGATGAGTTGCCGCCACTCTTTTTGTCTCAAATTCCATGTTATTGTCCACGTAACTACTATATAACTGTTGAAAGTAAAAATATTATACATAATGCGACTATTCCACACACAAAATTCAACTCTTCAATGTTATTTATTATGACTGGAGAGTCCATTGGCAGCTCTAATGTTTTCTGATATTATATCATAATACATATGGTCAAGTCTTCAATCGAGAAGAAGCTTGGTTTAACTAACAGACAAAAAAAGGTGAAGTAGATCTACATCAAAAGAAAGTTAGATATTGTAATAAGCCATTAGGGTTAGTCCAAGTTGTGGTGAGATAGAGTGTAGAGCTAAATTGCAACTTGATACTTCAAGTTTAAGTTGTATCATGTCCCCATGCCATTTGTGCTTTTGATACGTTGTACGTCTTATGTGAGTCCAACAAAACAATCTCTCTAAAAAATAAAATATATGTATCAAATAAATATATGGATGAATAGCGTAGTAAATCAAATACACATAATCATTTCTCGAGAAGTTTATCTCAAACAAGTATAGACAACCAAAACTTAACCAATTACGAATTGATTTCTTCATTGACAACCTATGATTGCTTCTTGAGACTTTGTCAAGCGCACTAGCTAGTTATTTGCTTACATTGGTGGGTGTTGTTTCTTTTCACTTCCTTAGACGCATCATATTCATAGATAACACTTTGTTTATTGTTTCTCACATGCTTCTTGTTCAATTTAACTAGAAATCTCTACACACCCGATGGGTGTAAGCTGTGGGTGGTTATAAAAAGTGGACTGAGTGGTTAAATAGTTTTTTCTAGTCTTAATTTTATTTTTTGTTATTTTTAATCTGACGTTATTACTTCTCATATTAAACAAATTTTCTATACTTTTTAATATTTAAGGGGTATTTGAATTCAAATTTTCAGTTATAATTGACAAACCCTCTTCTCTTAAAATATAGTACAAATAAATTGAGTATATAATAGCGCCTCTGCCCGTATTCAAAACAAAAAAAAAAAAAAAAATCTTGGGTGAAAATAGTATAGATAAGTTGAGTATATAAAACATTAAAACCTCATAATAAGTCCCAGATAACCAGCCAAAATGACCGTCCCCATTTCAAAATCCTCACGTGATAAACCCCCAAACCCTACCCTATAAAACACAACACGCATCAGTCACCACAAACAACAAAACCATACACTCACTCTTGAGTAGTACCCACAGATATATACACACACAAAGTGTAACTGCTGTATACACAACCTACATCTACTCTTGTGCTCTCCGATTAGATTCTTCCTGTCATCCTGTCACTCTCTCTGAAACCTTCATTATCTTCGTGGTCCTGGCGACCTAAAATTTGAAAATGATCTCGGATATTTGCCATTTCCTGCTCCTCAAACTTTCTTTATAATCGAGTCTGGGAAGGCTTATCATATTGGTGGTCTGGGAATCTTGAAGTCAGCAAAACTAGGAGGGAGGCTGAAGTTTAAGCCGGAGAGAAGCAGATATGGTCTGGGAAGACATGTTCGATTTAAGCAGAGAAATGAGTAAGTAATTCTTCATATATACCAGTTTCAAAGTAGTCGCTCATGAATATATCACTTGACACATAGATAGATGCATGATGAAAAAGAGTATATCTTGCTTTGAAAGTAGAGGAACTACAATGTTCTTTAGTTCTTGTTCTTCTTCTTGTCTTTCTTGCTGTCTTTCTTGGCACCAAGTTCTTTTGGTGATATCACCAAAGGTCAAGTAGTTCATTTTCATCCTCATAAAAAAAAAAAAGCAGTTCATTTTCATTTATTCTTTTTTACTAATTCTGGTTGCAATGAGGTTTTTCCTTAACAAGTGGATTCATTCTTTCCTTAAAAAAAAAAAAAAACCAATAAAACATCTTCTATAGTGATTATATTTCCTGTTTTTATTTGGTTCAGGACCCCTTCAGAGCCATTAGCCAGCCTCCCTATTTTCATAGATTTCCTACAACTGACAATAGTTAGCAGTTAAGTTTGCTCCATATATGTTCACCTTCTTAGAACATAATTTGCATCATACATATAAACTCATAAAAATGAAACAAAATATAAAATTATAACTTATATATGAAGGCCAGAAAAGAGTACTACTAGTCAATGCACGAATGTCTATGTTTGGACTATGTCGATGACCTTCGATGACCCTGCTATCTCTTTGTATCATAATTGACAATATATCCTAGTTTCATTGTGATAGCTAGAGGTGAAGATTCTATTGTATAAGGATGCATGTCTTACAAGTCCAACTTGAAATGTTAAGTTTTATGCATGTGAAGGAGACGACCGTCAAGCATTCTAACAAAGTTCAAAACAAGACAATAGATCGATATTCAACAGAACTGGCATAGTCTCAAATTGAGTTTTAGTGCATCTCATGAAATGGAGAAAAATGTTACCAGGGAAATGAAAAAGCTATTACCTTTTTTCAGAATTGCAAAACTGTACTGTACAGATTAAAGAACTGCTTAACTGTAACTGCAACTGCAACTTGTAATATGCCTACCATAGAGCGTTTGTAAGATAGTCATAACAGTAGTCATAACTTACATGTACAGTTCATGTAATTTTACAAAACTGTACTTATTATGAAAATAAAAATTCTACTTTTTAGAAACTTATTATCATTTTTTACCGTTGGAAAGAATAATACCTCAATTTGATTTGTATCATCTGTGACAGATTTCAGCAGGCTTGAATTTCAGACAGAATGGCTCCAGCAAAACTATCCCTGCTTGTGTGAGCACATTAGCATAGTTATGCAAGTTAGTTTCCTTGGCATCTTAGTACTGTATTACTTACAAAAAAGCATGGGCGAGATCTGCAAACAAAGAACAAATTTCCCAGACCAAGGCACAGAGAAGCATGGCACCGGCATTGGCATAAGATTCAGCACCATTTACAAGATCAGCATAGCTTGTTGCTCTTTACTGATGGTGACTCATTTCATATTGCTGCTACTGTTGCTAAATGGAAGTGTGACTTACTGCAATCATAAAGTTCGTGCAATTTCATCCGAGGGTATGCAAGTGGTATCATGGGCAATATCATCGATTACAGTATACCAGATTGTGAATATCAAGTCCATCAAGTTTCCTTGGCTATTAAGAGCATGGTGGTTTTGCAGCTTCATCTTGTCCATCATCTCTGTGGCTGCTGATACTCACTTCCGTATCACATACCATGGTCAGCTTCGGTTACGTGATTATGCTGACTTCATAATTGTCCTTGCATCCGCCTGCCTATTTGCTATTTCAATTCAAGGCAAGACAGGACTCACTCTCACCATCCCAAATGGCATCAGTGAACCACTTCTAAATGGAAAAGGTGATAAACAATCAGAAGGAAGACGAGAATCTCCATATGGAAAAGCTACTCTTCTCCAACTTGTCACATTCTCTTGGCTCAACCCTTTGTTTGCTGTTGGAGTCAAGAAACCCATAGACCAGGAAGAAATCCCAGATGTCGATATCAAAGACTCAGCTGAGTATCTGTCTCACTCTTTTGATGAGAGACTGCAAAATGTTAAGGAGAGAGATGGAACCACAAACCCAGAAATCTACAAGACAATATACTTATTTATCAGGAAGAAAGCAGCAATCAATGCATTGTTTGCTGTTATATGTGCTGTTTCATCATATGTTGGTCCATATCTCATTGATGACTTTGTAAACTTTCTGACAGAGAAGAAAACTCGAAGCTTAGGGAGTGGCTATTTTCTTGCACTTGCCTTTCTAGGAGCTAAGATGGTTGAAACAATAGCACAGAGGCAATGGATTTTTGGGGCTCGACAGCTAGGGCTTCGCCTTAGAGCTGCTCTGATATCTCAAATTTTCAAGAAAGGCTTACGTCTATCAAGCCTATCCCGCCAAAGCCACACTAGCGGAGAGGTCATCAACTATATGAGTGTAGACATCCAAAGAATCACGGACTTCATCTGGTACTTAAACATAATATGGATGATGCCTATTCAAATTTCCTTGGCAATCTACATTCTTCATACAAATCTAGGCATGGGTTCATTAGCTGCATTAGCTGCAACTTTGGCAGTACTGCTTTGCAACATACCGATGACTAATCTCCAGAAAAGATATCAGACTAGGATCATGGAAGCCAAGGACAACAGGATGAAAGCCACTTCAGAAATTCTTCGAAGCATGAAGACAATCAAACTTCAGGCATGGGACAGTCAGTTCCTTCAAAAGTTAGAAAGTTTGAGGAAAGTAGAGTATGGTTGGCTATGGAAGTCACTACGACTGTCAGCAACTACCGCCTTCGTCTTTTGGGGATCACCCACATTTATCTCTGTGGTCACTTTCTGGGCTTGTATGCTGATGGGCATAGACCTCACAGCAGGGAGAGTTTTATCAGCACTGGCCACTTTCAGAATGTTACAGGACCCTATATTCAATCTACCTGACCTGCTCTCTGCGATTGCACAGGGAAAAGTATCTGCGGATAGAGTAGCTTCATATCTCATGGAAGATGAAATTCAGCAGGATGGCATTGAGCATTTTCCAAAAGATCAAATGGAAAACTCCATTGAGATAGAAAATGGAAAATTTGGCTGGAATATTGAGCCAAGCAACACAACTCTTGATGGAATACAGTTAAAAGTGAAGAGGGGTATGAAAGTGGCAATTTGTGGGACTGTAGGATCAGGGAAGTCTAGCCTTCTGTCATGCATACTTGGAGAAATTCAGAAGTTGTCAGGGACAGTGAAGATCAGCGGTACAAAGGCTTATGTTCCTCAATCTCCATGGATTCTGACAGGAAATATCAGGGAGAATATTCTTTTTGGAAATGCATACGACAAGGCCAAGTATGACAGAACTGTGAAAGCATGTGCATTGGAAAAGGATTTTGAGCTATTCTCTTGTGGAGATCTAACAGAAATTGGAGAAAGAGGAATTAATATGAGTGGAGGACAGAAACAAAGGATACAAATTGCTCGTGCAGTTTACCAGGATGCTGATATATATTTACTCGATGACCCTTTTAGTGCTGTTGATGCTCACACAGGCACCCAACTCTTTGAGGTTAGACTTCCTGGACTTCCTGTGTCACGAACGACATTATGAGTATTGTCTTTAAAGTAACTTGTACTCTGAAGCCACATCCTTTTGAATTTTTGAAATTGATTATGATTTTATACGTTGCAGGACTGCATGATGGGTCTTCTCAGAGAGAAGACCACTCTTTATGTCACTCACCAGGTTGAGTTTCTCCCGGCAGCGGACATAATTCTGGTAAGAAAGACAAAATAAACTCTCTCTCTGCATTTACTTGGTCATTTAAGAGAATAACGAACTATGGAAACTATATAAGAACCAGACAATGACCGGAAGGCTAGACTTGTTACTGAAGAGAACCCTATCTTCTGATTGGATGACTACTTGTAATAATTAAGAAACTCTCCCTAAAAGTTAATTAGGATCCTAGTGAAAATTATACTGTTCTCTTGGTAAGAAAGTAACTTTATGCATACATGGTTTGTGATCAAGTCGACTTATGAGTCACGAGTTCTAAGAATCCACCAAACCAAAACTAAATTGGGTTTTCAACAGGTGATGCAAAATGGAAAGATTGTGCAAGCTGGAAGCTTTGAAGAGCTTCTAAAACAAAATACAGGCTTTGAAGTTTTGGTTGGTGCTCATAGCCGAGCTCTAGAGTCAATCCTTACAGTTGAAAATAGCAGCAGAACTACTCAAGATCCAACACCTGAGAGTGAACCCATCATAGAGTCCACTTCAGATGCTGAACTTCAACAGACACGACAGGAATCTGAGCATAATCTCTCTCTGGAGATTACTGAAAAAGAAGGAAAATTGGTTCAAGATGAAGAGAGAGAGAAAGGAAGCATTGGAAAAGAAGTTTACTGGTCGTATTTGACAACTGTGAAAGGTGGTGTACTGATTCCAATCATAATCTTGGCACAGTCATCTTTCCAAGTACTGCAGGTAGCTAGTAACTATTGGATGGCATGGGCTTCTCCTCCCACAAGTGAGACGGAGCCTAAAGTGGGAATAAAGTTCACATTACTTGTTTATGTACTGCTTGCTGTTGGAAGTTCACTATGTGTGCTGCTGCGTGCATCGCTAGTAGCAGTAGCCGGACTTTCAACAGCACAAAAGCTCTTCACAACTATGCTACATAGTGTACTCCGAGCGCCAATGTCTTTTTTTGATTCAACACCAACTGGAAGAATCTTAAACCGGGTAAGTTACAATTTGAAACATATGAATGATGCGCACTTCACATTATTCTTTAGAGGGACCACTGTCATTTCATGGAATGAAACTAATTATCCAGATACATAGAAGCTGACATTCTTACAACAAAAAATGAAGACACTGACAGTATTTAAGCTCTAATATTGGTTTAGAATAAAATCAGATGTCATTGAATTAGAAACTAGAAGAAGCATATAGAAAATAACTAGATGCATGGGTCAACCACTAGAAATTTAATGCTGTGTATCCTAAAAGCACCAAGGACAAAGTATATAAGTCCAGGACTATTTTAGATTCTTTAAGTATATCTGTGTGTGTATGTGTGCGTGCGTGCGAATGCATGTGTCTTCAAAAGTAAATGTTCTTTATTTCATTTTGCAGGCATCCACTGATCAAAGTGTGTTAGATTTGGAAATGGCAACCAGATTAGGTTGGTGTGCTTTCTCAATAATACAGATTCTAGGGACCATTGCAGTGATGTCGCAAGTAGCCTGGGAAGTGTTCGTGATATTCATTCCTGTAACTGCAATTTGCATATGGTATCAGGTAAGGACTTCTAGCTCCTTTCAGTCTATAATCAATCTGTATATGAATATTTAATTTTGAGCAAAGCTAAAAACTCAAAAACAATTGCAAATTTGATTTGTATGGCATCTAAATATTCAAGTCATTAGTACAAATAAGAATATTATTGATAAATATTTTTAACCATTATATATTACATGGTATATAATCACAATACATAGTTCTAAAACTTAAATAATTAAAATTTTCAATGATCTGTAATGAGGAACATTTAAAACCACTAAGCAATGATATCAGAAAAACAATCTAATATAAAATGCAATAAAAAAATGCATGGTGTGAATGGAAACTAAATAACTATTTTTTCTAGCATTTTATGTGGGTGAATGCTCTCAAATATGACTATTGACTTAAAATATAATGATGATTACCTCAGCAATATTACATACCAACAGCAAGAGAACTGGCACGGTTATCAGGCATACAAAGAGCTCCCATCCTCCACCACTTTGCGGAATCTTTGGCAGGAGCAGCAACAATCCGTGCTTTTGACCAACAAGACCGATTTAGTGATGCAAACCTCAGTCTTATTGACAGCCACTCAAGACCATGGTTCCATAACGTGTCAGCAATGGAATGGCTTTCTTTCAGACTAAATATACTCTCCAACTTCGTGTTTGCCTTCTCATTGGTTCTATTGGTGACCCTCCCTGAAGGAGTTATTAATCCAAGTGAGTATCAACAGCATTCACAAAAACTAAAAACCATCATGATATTGATTATTGAAGGTGGAATCAGTTAATAATCATTATTTGGATGAAGGGAAATCAATTTTCTAGGAAAATCATGGAGCAGACATTATCATATATCTCATTCATTTACTGTGACTGTGCACTAAATTTTTACTTAATTAGTGTTCTGACTTTCTTAATTAGCAAATGAACTTTTGAGTTATAAGCAGAGCAGATATTCGGAACTAATTTTTTTTTTTTTCATACAAACAGGCATTGCAGGGTTGGCAGTAACGTATGGAATAAACTTGAATGTTTTGCAAGCTTCAGTTATATGGAACATGTGCAATGCAGAAAATAAGATGATCTCAGTTGAAAGAATTTTGCAGTACTCAAATTTAACAAGTGAAGCAGCTCTTGTAATTGAAGATAGCAAACCACCAATGAACTGGCCGCAAGTTGGAACAATTTGTTTCAAAAATCTACAGGCAAGTGTCTGTGGAAAATTTTAAATAGTGGGAGTTCAACAATCAACCAAAAGATTTCACAGACGTGTGTTAGACTCATCGTAATGCATTTAACTGTCTTGCAGATCCGTTATGCTGAACATCTCCCATCTGTCCTAAAAAACATTAGCTGCACATTTCCGGGACAGAACAAAGTTGGGGTTGTAGGAAGGACGGGCAGTGGGAAATCAACCCTCATACAGGCCCTTTTCAGGATAGTTGAACCTAGAGAAGGAAGCATTATAATTGATGATGTAGACATTTGCAAAATCGGCCTTCATGATTTAAGATCAAGGCTTAGCATCATTCCTCAGGACCCAACAATGTTTGAAGGAACAGTGAGAGGAAACCTCGACCCACTAGAGCAATACTCTGACAATGATGTCTGGGAGGTAATTATTCTTATCAGATAAGCAGTACCTGAAATGGCCTGGCCAAGAAATTTAAAACCTTTGAATCGAATTTTGAAATAGCACAAAAACTTTTAAGTTTTTTATCTATCCTTGGTACAGATGATTTAACTTCGTTGAAGAGGTGACTATCGTGTGACAAACACGCTTACACTCCTTTAACAAGCTATAAATGATTGGTTATACTTGCATCGTCTTTTACTGAAACTAAATTCCCAAATTTTCAGGCTCTAGATAAATGTCAGCTAGGTGATCTAGTGCGTGCAAAGGAAGAGAAGTTGGAAGCATCAGGTTAGATTCACTAATTTGGACTCTTATATAGAACAGATCGATCTCTATGCAATACCTTCTTACATGTATGAATTTGACAGTGGTCGAAAATGGAGAAAATTGGAGTGCGGGCCAAAGACAGTTAGTTTGCCTTGGAAGAGCATTGCTCAAGAAAAGCAGAATTCTGGTATTGGATGAAGCAACCGCATCAGTTGATTCTGCAACTGATGGGGTGATCCAGAAGATCATCAGCCAAGAATTCAAAGATCGAACTGTCGTTACAATAGCTCACAGAATCCACACAGTTATAGACAGTGATCTCGTTTTGGTCCTTAGCGATGGTAAGCAAAAACACACGCACACACATGCTAGCATGCTTGCTTATATACCAAAATCATAAACCACATGCACAAATTACAGACGTACACTAGGTTATTGAAAGAGAACTTATGAAAGTGATTTTGTGCATACAGGAAGGATTGCAGAATACGACACGCCAGCCAAGCTACTAGAGAGAGAAGAGTCGTTATTTTCCAAACTCATAAAGGAGTACTCAATGAGATCCCAGAGCTTCAACAGCTTTCCAAATCTACATAACTAAGAATTCCAAGATTCAACTAGCTTGAGGGATCAACAGGGGCCATGTATAATTTAAGAACCATAAAAATGGATTGGCTAGATGAAGTAGTAGCTGTTATAGTTCTACTGATAGATATAGATGCAGCATCGATCAGGAGATTTAATTTCTATGTCAAAATGATCACGATATTTCTCCGAAATTCGAGTATGTACCAGTATGTACGTAGGAGAACTTACCAATAAAAGAGTTCCTTGAATCGAGCGAGCTTGCACATTTTCTGAAAATGGTGAAGAATGTGATCAAAAGTATTGAAAAACCGTTCTAATAATAGTTTACTTACTGATGCATAACTAACTGGATCAAGTCCTTACATGATGGAATCGATCACTTTGATTTTGGAGAAGGAAACGAAGGACTCTCGGCGCTTTCATTATACAATATGTATTGAAGGTATTCTAGGTTTCTGGCCAATGTGACCTGTCAAGTTTTACCCTACCTAAGATAGGTAAGAAGGCAAGGAGATGGATTTTCAAATGAATATCAATCAGCTTGGCTGGAAGAACGTATTATTTTGATCAAACATCTTTTTGTAATTATTTTTGCTACAAACTTTACACTTGTATTGACTATTTAGCCTCTTTTGTAGGCTCATCTAATGAGGTATCATTGATCATATATTGTTGACTATTTGATTTTATATTGTGAGTTTGTTCAAGTATAAATTTCATTTATAAAGTATTACAAATATTCAGAAAAAATGGCTCTGACTCTCTCTTGGGAGGACTATCGTCTGTTCCTCTCTTTGGTGAGCGGTAGCGACAAAACCTTTCACCTGCTTCTCTTTTCATATTGCTGTAGCAATAAACCTATTCGTTTGTCTCTCTCTTTGGGTGGAGGAGGCATTTTTGCTGATGTTGGTAGAGATGGAGTGCTGGTCAATAGGATCTGGCTTAGGGGAGTTCCACTTGGCAATGATGGTGGATCTGCTCGCGAACGGATGAGTTGTGTTTGTGATGGCTGTGGTAGAGATCGGGGGACCGATCTGGAATTGGTTGTTTTCCAGGCTGTGAAGACTGGATGGCCAAAATTTATGGCAGTGACGCCAACGATCCGAAGAGTCTTCTCGCATCTCTCGTCGTCTATCGGCGAGGATCTCATGGTTGACGGTGGTGGCATGACTCTCTAGTTGTCGTTGACAAGGGTTGGGTAATTGTTTCTGCCTGTGATGTCAGCAAAGCTGCACTGTTTGATGCAGGGCTCGCCGCGGTGTTTCTTTGCCTCCAGTGGTGGCAACGGCGGCGTGGGGGGCGGTGGTATGTGCTGGTGTGTCCCTTCTACTTTCAACAGTAAGGGCGGTGGCAATCCGATGATGGCAGCATAGAAGATGGTCACTGGGCTTCTAGGGCTTGCGTTGGTGGCTCTTGGTGGGCCTGGGATCAATGAAGCTTGGGACTTGAGGTCTGTTATTGGATCCCTGGATTGGACTTTTGCTTATAGTAAGGGATTTTGGGTTCGACTTTAGATGTTGGGCCTTTTATGGGCTGGAGATGGAACTGCTTGGGTCTCTTGCTGGACTGAGGTTGTTTGGGGCTTCTTACTTTGGGCGGCTCTAATGAATGAAGATGAAGTAGATGGTGACACATCATCCTCTACTCCTAATGTTGTTTGATTTTTTTAATCTTGGTCGCAAAGACCAGTAGCTCTGAGGGTCATTTTACTTTATTGCTTCGGAGTTTCTAGGTTTTTGTTTGAAATAACAGTGCGTGGACTTCCTAAAAGGTGGGTGTACTGGGGGTATTTTAGGTTCTTACATGTTCTTGTTTTAGAATAGGAGTCTCAGAGTACTCTGAGGAACAATTATTTCTGTCGACCCTATAGAGGTGTTTCGTTTTTGTACTGCTTGCTGAATCTATATAATAGGTTGACCTCTTTTGATTAAAAAAAAAGAAGTATAAATTTCATATAAGACTAAAGTTTGGAGGGCCACATTTTAAGCTTTCGCACAAGGCCTTCAAAAAGTGTGAGACGGCTCTGGATATAGGTCATGCGAAAATCTGAAAATAATCCTACATGAAAAGGTGAGGACTTTCCTTACGAGTTTGTGTAGGATTTGGGTGAGAATTGATTTCAGTTAGGGAAAAAAATATAAACAGTACCTGAGGTAAGACCCATTCTAAATTTTTATACCTAAGTTTTCGAAACTATCACAATAGTACCCAAAATAACCAGCCCGACCCAATATTCGTACCTACCGTCCATGACGGCGTTAACCCACATGCTACGCGCCAAAATTAGATGGGTATTTGGGTAATTTTCTTACCCAGCCCTTGTCTGTCTCCTCCAGCGAAGCAGACCCTTTTCTTTCTCCGTATTTCTCCCTCTCTCTCTCTCTCTCTCTCTGCCCCAATTTCACCAGAACCTAGTTGCTCTGAAACACCAGCAACCATCCTCCTCCCCAATTTATAGGTGAGTACCTTTGGGTTGCTTTTTGCCGCATTTTCTGACCTGGGTATTGAGCTTCTTCGGCGAAACCGCCCCGATTCGTAGAAATTGGACTGCGAAAACGACGGCAGGGATGAGAGTGATGGGGATGTTAGGAGGTGGAGGCTTTCGTGATTAATTGGAGCGAAGACTAAGCAGTTGCGTCCTCATATCTAATTTTTTTTTTCTTATTCATGCTTTCTGGATTTGGTTGTTGTGTAGGAATGTTTGAAGCTTTTTTATGCAAAGATTGCATCTTGGTTTGAGTATTTTTGGGTTGATTTTGATGGAGCTGGATTATAGTCTTAGAAGCTTGCAGGAAGGATTATAGTCCTCGAATCTGTAGGTTGATCTGAAATTGGTTTTTGTTACTGTCGAAGGCGTCTTCAATCTTCATTTGGGTTGCTCAGCTCTGTAATTTGTTCATGTTTCTGGGTTTTGGGTGTTTAATGATGCGTTTTCACCATTGGTGGTAGTTGGGTTTGTGTGTAATTCTGGTTTGCTTTCGCAAAATGCTTGCTTGTTCTTGATTATTACATGTGAATTGTGATGGGGCTGCAGTTGAGATTTTGGAATGTGGTTTTGCTAAGACTGAGAGATGGAATGTGGATATAAATGACAAGAAGTTGATTTATGATGATCTGAGGGTGATGAAGAATGGGTTGTAAAAGAATGGAACTTCATGGGGAATTGATGTTCATCAAAAATCACCTTCAAATAATACAATTGCCTGATGCGAAACCCGTCATATGATAGTTATGAGTGATAAGTTCTTGGTTTTGCTTGATAGCATGTTTCTGTGTTTGTTGGATTTGAATGGGGACGAGACAGAGAGAACATCGGTTTTCTGGGTTTCAATGAGGAAGAAAGAGAGTATTGTTAATACTTTACTTTTTCTTTTTTAATTTCTCCCTCTTCATTAATTATTAATATTATTAATTTATTAATACTAACTTTAAAAACTTAACCACTTGGTCGGATTTACCCTTGAAAATATTCTACCTGGCATGTAGCTTAACACCGTCTTGGACGGCGTGTATGAAAGTTGGGTCGGATTGGGAATTCCAGGTACCATTGTGATAGTTTTGAAAACTTGGGTATAGAAATTTAGAATGGGTCTTAAGTTGGGTACTGTTTATATTTTTTCCCTTTCAGTTATGAAGCCCATTACTTTATCATGATATCTGAATACTCTCTCAATATAAGTTGTCTGTCTATATGACTTGAAATTCACCGCACGCTCACACGACAGGAGTGTTAGAGAATATGAATCCCGCTTGAGAAAATGGCACTTCATTCCTATAACCAGTACACGTGGCAAGTTATAATTCGATTGTGGGTCTATAGAACTATAGAAGAAAGACTCTATTGGGGGAGTTGTAGCTCTATTCATTCCTCTCCCATTGCCCGCCTTCTTCGACAAGCTTTAGTAGCGGTGGGCGCTGATGGCACTCAGAATCGTCCTGAGCCCAGTAACCACCGTCCGATCGGAAGCCACAAATTCCAACGGTGCTCTTCCCCCACGGAATCCAGACCCGTCGCCCCGACTCTCCTTCTCCAAGCCCTCTTGGGTCGTCCGCACCGAGGCAAGTTACTTCAAGAGTTTAAACATTTCCATACCACTCTTCTCTCTTCTCTCTTTCTCTCTGTTTTGGGTTTGCTGAACTTGATGTTTTCCTGTCAGAATTTTTGTACCATTAGCTTGTTGGTTCGATTTTGGGATATGAATGTGTTACATGTGACAAAGGAAACATAGAAAAAAAATAGTGTCTGGTTCCGGATTGAAAATTAAGAAGTTTTGATTCAAGTAGTCTCGGATAGTCATATGTAGGTGCTGTTCTCGATTCTCTAATGAATTTGAAACAAATAACCAAATCCAAATTCTTATCTGTTATTTTCTATCCACAATTTCCAAACACAACATAAGTTTTTTAAGTACTGAATCATCAGACAGTTTATGATTGTGGAAGTTATTCCGATTAGTTTGGTGACAAGGTTGTACGACATTACTGCTAAGGTTTTGGCTTCGACGTTCAGGAATGTGTGGGAGAAATGTAGAGGTGGTCGATGAGGTAAGAAAGAAGATGGACTTGGGGAAGGCCTATGATATTGAGTGGAAATCTTTTGGATTATGTAATTGGAAGAGAAAAATGGAGTTGGATGGTGGAGATGGATTACGGGTTGTCTGAGATCAGCAATGACTGGAAGATCCAGAGGGATCTTTTCTGCCACTGAGACAGGATGATCTCTTCTTTTCTCCTTATTCTTGTGGCCGATTTGTTAAGTAGGCCGATGAAGAGGCAAAAAGAATTCAGAAGTATTGAAGGTCTGTCTGTTTGGAGGGAAGACGTTAAGATTACTCATCTACAGTTAAGTGATTTTAATAAATAACTAACAACTCAGTGAAAAGTGGACTGTGAACTGAACCAACTTCTCAACTTTTTGGGTTTAATATTTGCCCCCTTTAACGGTAACACTTATGTAATTTCATACTGATCTTATCTTATGTGATTGTACCATATATGATTCCTTTTGTTGCAATGTTTATGTGTTGTACTCTTTTGTCATTTTGATCATTATTGTTATGAGTATGATATAATTATTAGCATTCTTATCATTAGTAGATAATTGCTGTGATATGATTCTGTTTATTATCACATAAGGTGTTGCTCATAGAATGACTGTATCAGCATGCTTTCTTTATTAAAACTGAACAATCTGTAAAGTATCATGCATTGATATTATTGTTCTTTGGAAGTTTAAAAAAATACAATGGCATAACACTTTAAACCATGGTTGCAAATATCCTCAGCTTATTGTACTTTTCCTTTCCTTCAAAAACGAATATTCTTTTTTTTTTTTTTTTGCCCTGCCATCACTCATTCTCTAGTGTCTAACTGAAAGAATAGTCAGAATTTAAAATTATTAATCATATAGATGCTTCTCAACAAATCCATCTGCGTGCACATTGAAATGATACAGGACCAGTAAAAGGCAAATAACAAAAGAGTAATCATGGTCAGTAAAAGCACAGGCTACAAAACAAAACCAAATTCCACACATGAACAACTGAATTATATAAGCTTCAATTAACAAAAGAAACACCAATTACCTGGAAACATGTAACCTAAAATAACAAAACACTATCAAATTATGGGAGTCAATATCCAGAAAAGTAGATGCACAATGTCAGTTCAAAAAATAATGAACAAAAAAAAATAAAAAAAAACATATAGGTCATAACTCCAGAACAACAGAGGAAGAAAAGAGAAAAGCTACTAATACAAAGGTAGACAACTAAAATTATAGATACATGCCCAACTTGTTACCAAAGTCTCTGGAAAGTGAATACAAGGTAACTATCAAGGTTATAAGACTAGGGATTATAGTTTCCTGAAATAAACAAGGGTTGCCGTTTGGTATCATTAAACAAGACCTAACGGCTAACACTGTTTGATCAAAAACCCTAAACACATAATAATCATTTAAAGCTTTTTAAGGGTCTCGTACATCACTTGTGGTTTACGGTTTAGATCTCAAGCTTTGAGACCCGCAAACCCAAGAGCTAAAGTCTAGGCACACTCTCTGAGGATAGAACCTCTATTTTGAAAACAGCCCTTCCCATTTGCATAAAAAAAGAATTTGTCTTCCCCTTTTGTTCACTCACACAAAGAGCCATCTTAGGGAATGACTTCTGAATACATATTCGTACAATACTACCTAAAATCTAAATAATCTTGACTACTTTCGTATTCATTTTATTTATATTTTGAAATTAAGTGAGGTTTTTAGTTAATATATGTCAATCATTAGATCTCATTTTAATGATACTCCAGTAGACTAAGCCATGCTCAAGCTACTCTATTTCTAGAAATCCCTTCACACTATGCACAGAGGACAGTAAAAATCACTTCTCATACAATAGGCTTTATGCAAAATTACTATTTCTCACCCAGAAACCTAATCAAAGGCATTTACAGCTATACCTAGATCAAGATAACAACTTCAGACCTAAAGATCAAATTTTTAGGGAAAATTACCATCTCCAACCATAAAACCCTAATCAAGGGCATCAACACACATACCTTGACGGGGAACTTGGATATTACACAGAGGGCACTCTGCTCCAAAATTGGTCCGATTGGGTACACAGGTGCTGCAAGTAAGACCCAAAGCAAGAAAAAGATCAGAACTTTGAAAATCATGTCAATCGAAGAAAGAGACGAACTTGCAGAAGATGTGATTGCATGGAAGCGGCCGATTAAAAAACCCTAGGCTGCAATTCAACAACAAAATCAAATATCAAGACTCAGATTCAGATAGCCAGAAACACAAAAATCAAAGATCTGTTGGTTTCTGATGAAATCGAAGACAGAGAGGAGAGGCGGATACGAACTAGAGAGGGCAAGTGAGCTCAAGGCTGAGCTTCTGGAGATGAAACTTGAGGGGGTTCTTGTTCATGTGCGGAACGACGCCGTCGCGGCAGTTACCGAAATCTGAAGAGTGCTTGGCGAAGGACTCGGCCATTGGGAAATGTGCAGAGAGAGAAGTGGTGAAGGGGTGGGGTGGAGTGTGGAGTATTATCAGGCGGCAGGTTATGTTCGCGAGAGGACGATGAAGATAAAGAGGGCCTGTCTCTCGGTGTTTTTTTTTTTGGGTATAAATTTGTAAGACTTAGCGCGTTTGAATGCCGCGCTTGCAAAATAAAACCACATTCATTTTGAAACGAACCCGCCTATTCTAAAGTTTAAGAGAAAAAATTGGAGGGATTTGTTCAGCTGAAAAGTTTTGGTCACTAAACCAAAATCACATGTTATGAAGTATAGAAACATCAATGACCCAACATAAATGGTCACTAATACTGAACTTTTCGTCATTAAAAATTCAACAATATGTGGGTAAATGAATTTAGTTAGTCCTAAAAGTGTTAGTGACCAGCTAGTAATAGTGGTCACTAATTCAATAGTATTTGTGACCAACATTGATGTGGTCACTGACAATTTGGTCACTAATGCCAGATTTTCTTGTAGTGATAAAAGAATACTGAAAAATGAAAAACTATTTAGAATAAGCCAATAAGGACCACTACAAAAAAGGAACATGTATTAAAAACTATTAACTTGAGTTCAGCAGATCTTTTATCCACCAGCAGCTTGCATAATTCAACCTTTAACCACACCACCTGCAGGTAGAACTTATATAAATCTCAATATCTAGTAGTGCATTTACAATATTAAACAAAAATTCAGAGCTTGGACCTAATTATTATGAGGCCAAAACCATTAAACAAATCTAATTTTGTTCAGAAACATATGAACAGCAAAGCTGAAACCAACAAATGCAACTAAATTTCAAATTTTCAAGTCAAAAGTCAAAACAGAAAGGCAAAAAGTGACAAATGCAATTCGAACCCAGAAATCCAGCAGGACAAAACAGATCACATATCCAATTTTAATCTCATATCAGTCATATGTATAGCGTACAGCAAAAGTAACAAATGCAATTCGAACCCAGAAATCGAAGCAAGAAAGATGGCAGCAACTTACCAAGCTTGAAGTTTCCGAAATTGAGTCGAAAACTGAAATCGAAGCTGCTTCACCTAGTAGAGTTCGAGCCAAACCCAGACTTGAAGACTGAAAATTGAATACCCAAAAGAAGAAATTAAGAGGAAGCCATAAATTGATTGAAGAGTGAAGACCCAGAAGCAGAAATTAAGAGAAACAAAAACCCAGACTCACTGCGCACCTTCAGTCCATCACGGCGTCACCGTCGAAGAAAGAAAAGGCGTCGTGCGGCTGTTCCTGAGAGAGACACACAGAGAGAGAGAGAGAGAGAGAGAGAGAGAGAGAGAGAGAGAGAGAGGCGAGCTTTAGTTGAAAACTTTTAGGTCAGATCGAGTTTCAGGCGTTTTAGCCTAATCAGGAAATTAAAACATGGTAGAATGGGGAGAAGAGACCAAATCTAGAGAAGGAGAAGAGGGAGTTACCTTTGTGGTGATGTTGCTTAGAATCAAAACTTTGGGTTTCTTCCTTTTTGGTTTGCAGGTGAAGAGAGATGAGAGAGGAAATGGTTGGCTTCTAAGAGATAGACACGAACAAGAAGAGGGGCCTGAAGGCAGAGTTACTTTGTGCAAGCCGAGTGGGGAGACAAAGTCACTAAGGCCCTAACTAAAGGCGGGTTTTTTTTTTTTTTTTTTTTTTTTTTTTTTAACTTTTTCACACAACGCATGTATGAAATTAAGTTGTCTGATCATGTACATGTTAAATTTGAGTTAAGGGAGCAAGGAGGGAAAATTCCCGCCTATGTGCAATCAAAGAAGCAGTTTTGACGTTAGGGACATACATTTCTCATTAAGACAACACAAATAAGTCATTCCGTTGTAGGAGCTTAAATCGTGTACCAGCATTTCACTCAAATATTGGCCTTTTTGGGGCTACTCACTCACATTTTGGGGTACATGTGATTTTCTTCCAAACTTGCACAACGGAAACAAAAAAATGCGTTGTATGTTGTTTTGCAACTTACTTTCATACAACATATACAACAATACTGTTGTGCAAGGTGAGTCAAAATTTCGACCCAAATTTGAGCAAGGTGAGGGGGAATTTTTTTTTACATTCAGACAACAGACAAATCCTTAAAACTGTTGTACAATAATCTTGGACCCAAAAAAATTGATGTACGACCTCCTTATACAACGCAAATCTCATTAAACCTGTTGTGTGAAGCAGTTTCAGTGATCACACAACGGAAATTTTTTTTTCGTTGTCTAAAAAGTGTAGTGTGATGCAGTTTTTGGCATAGTGTGTCCCTAATACACTTTTGTATGGAGGGAAGGATTTGATTTAAGGTATGTAGCTCATATTCTTAACTTGATTGTGAATGATGCATGGGTTGTAAGATTGATCACACTGCATATGAGCAGAATGAACTAGATATTATATATTGTATATACATTAGCTTAATGTAAACAAATTATTTTGATTATAAAGTACAACTGTAGTTACTTACATGTATATATATGTAGACTTAATTTAGTAATCGAATTAAGATAATGTGTAAGTATATCTGTTTTGAATTCAAAATTCAAAAGGTATGATCATTTGGACAAATCTGATTAAGACAAACAGTTACTTCGGCAGTTCCTTGATGGAAGGAACTGTCATGTAACTGCTGTTGTCACAACAGCTTATATATGTGAAGATTTCTTTTGATCTCTGCTAGAACACAAACACTTTCTCATCTGGTTTTGTCCCATCAAGCAAAAGGAGAAATACAGTGTGCATCTAGGAGAAGATCGAATGGATTGCAACAGCAATCAACCAAGTCAGTTATCATTCATATCTATTTATTTACATTTGATCTAAATCTGTGCTAGTTTATTATGTTTTCATGTTTAAATATAGTTGTAATCTTTCAATTGGTATCAGAGCAACTATGCTTAGATTTAGATTGATGTATACTTTTCATACTGAGATATATATTCTGGGACTAGAAAATGAAGATATTGATTCATTGAAATCTGCATGAAACATAATACAGATAAAGATTGATATTTTGACAGTTAACTTGTTTAGGACTATTTTCGATTCATATAACTGCTACTATTTTATAACATCGATGATCATATATGCACATTTATATATATGATAATGTTACCAAATAGAAAGACTACTGCGTATTTCATGTACATCCATAATGCTGCCACAGTAGCCATGAATATACTGATATATGCAATAGATCAAGTAATTTTCTTTTGAAATGTGGTCTGCATATACGTTCAATACTATCAAAATAGTTGAAACATGTATACAGATATACATTCATAAAGGAAACCATTAAGATAAATCTGAAAGTTCAATACTGTATCTAACTTCCAAAGCAGTTAGAAATCTAAATGAGACTTTCTGGTTTAATACATATATGTGTGGTAATAAACATCCATGTATCCTTGGAGATAAGTGTATTACAAATGATACCAACATCTTGAAAATGATATATGTTTACTTATCTATACATATAAATTCATTTAAATGTTTATAACATATGAATGTAACATTTGGGATTAGCGTATATATATCTCTGGTATATAGTCAAACTGGAACATATATATGTGTAAATTTAGACATAATGAGTGACTGATTTGAAACTGAACAATTTCAGCAATGCATTTCCCAATGAGCATCAATCAAGTTGAATTGCTCAATGGACTGAATTTCAAAAAGTGGAAAGGAGACATAGAACTCAACCTGGGAATATTGGACTTTGATCATGTCCTTAGAGAAGATCCACCTACTGAACTAACAGCAACGTCATCAAAGGAGGCCAAAGATAGGTACCTGCTGTGGCACAAACACAACAGGATGACACTGATTTGTATGAAAAAGAGCATGACTGATGCTGTCAAAGGAGGTATACCAGATTCTGAATTTGCCAAAGTGTACTTCAATTCAATTGCTGAGAAGTACAAGGTTTCTGACAAGGCTGAGGTTAGCACACTGATGAACGCACTGACTGGACAAGGAAGCATAAGGGAGTATATTATGAAAGGGATTGATATTGCTGCAAAACTGAAGAGCCTGAACATGAATATTGATGATCCTTTTCTGGTGCACATGCTACTGAATTCTTTCCCAGATCAATATAGTCACCTGAAGAGCCTCTATAACACACAGAAAGAAAAATGGAGTCTTAATGAGTTGATTTCCATTTGTGTGCAGGAAGAAGATGAAATGCTCAAAAGGGGAAAGGTAGTGAGCATTAACTACATTGCAAAGCCAAAGAATAAGAAAACCTTTGGCAACAAGAACTTTAAGGCCAGTTCATCAAAATCTCTTGTGAAGACTGATCTGTACAAAAACAAGTCTGTCAAAACAAATGGTCCAATGAAATGTTTCTTCTGCAAGAAATTAGGTCATTTCAAGAAGGACAGTGAGGGTTTTAAAAATTGGCTGAACAAGAAAGGTACTTTTTTGTTAAAATCAATTTTCACATTAGAGTCACATGCATCTGTTAGTAATGCATCTTGGTGGTTTGATACTGGTTCACCCATTCATATTGTTAATTCCTTGTAGGGATTATCAAGCAAAACAATCCCAAACAAGAATGAAACAAGGGTATGCACTGCAAGTGGCCAAAGGGTGGCAGTTCAAGCTGTAGGAAGTGTCAAATTAGTATTTAGGAATAAGTATGTTCTGGTATTAGATAATGTGTATTGTATTCCCTCAATAAAGAGAAACCTCATATCTGGTTCTCAATTTGTAATGGATGATGCTTTCAGTTTTTCAAGTAATAATAGGGCTATGTATTTCTATGAAAATTCATCTTGTTTTGGTGATGCTATTTTAATTGATGGTTACTGGCATGTCAATTGCACTAATGCAGCTATTCAAAATCATCATGTTTTCAATGTGTCAAAAACAGTTGTTGGTGTTAAGAGAAAGAATAAGCAACATACATCATCTTTTCTTTGGCACAAAAGATTAGGACACATTTCAAAAGAAAGAATGCATGAGCTAGTGAAACAAGAAATTTTACCTGCATTAGATTTTAGTGATTTTGAAACATGTGTGGATTGTTTAAAGGGAAAAATGACAAATTTGAGAAATCTGCATTCCAAAAGATCTGATTGTTTGCTTCAACTAATCCACACAGATGTTTGTGGTCCATTTCCTGTAAACACCATTTGTGGAAACTCCTATTTTGTGACTTTCATTGATGATTTTTCAAGGTACTGTTTTGTTTATCTAATTTCTGATAAGTCACAAGTGCTAGACGTTTTCAAGATTTTCAAAACTGAAGTAGAAAGACAGACTGAGAAACTCATTAAGGTGATAAGGTCAGATCGAGGTGGTGAATACTATGGTAAGTATTCTGAGAAAGGGCAGCATAAAGGACCTTTTTCTGCATATTTAGAACAATGTGGCATTGTTGCTCAATATACCACACCATATACACCACAACAAAATGGTGTTTCTGAAAGAAGAAACAGAACATTGATGAACATGGTTAGAAGTATGTTCACCAGATCAGGTTTACCAAAGTTCTTATGGGGAGAAGCATTGAGAACAGCAAACTACATCTGCAATAGGACACCAAGCAAAGCAGTCCTCAAAACTCCATTTGAGATTTGGTGTGGCTACAAACCAAGTCTGAATCATCTACATGTCTGGGGTTGTAAGGCAGAAGCAAGAGTGTATAATGGAGAAAATGATAAACTTGAATCCAAGTCAATAAGTGCCTATTTTATTGGCTATCCAGAAAAATCAAAGGGATTCAAATTTTATTGCTCTACCAGGCACAATAGAATTTTTGAAACACATAGAGCAACATTTTTTGATGAAGTGTTTGATCAGAATGCAAGTGTGACAGAAGAGACAAGCTTAGACAAAGAGTACAGCAACATGGATGACTGGTTTATTTTTCCAGAAATTATGCAGACAGGTACTCATGTTATTTATGAAGATATAATTCCAGAAACACAAATAGAAAATCAAACTCAAGAAGCTAATGTTGAAGATCAAGTTGATGGTGTTAGTGCAGATCAAAACCATGGAAATGCAGAAGTTCCTATCATGGAAGCAGAACAAGTTCTAAGAAGATCAGAAAGATCCAGGAAGCCTGCAATATCCAATGATTATCATTTATATTTGACTGCAGTTGAGTTTGATTTGGGGGAAGAAAATGATCCTACATCACTAAAGGAGGCTATGCAATCAGACAACAGTCACAAATGGAAGCTTGCAATGGAGGATGAACTTCAAAGCATGTCACAGAATGGTGTTTGGACATTGGTAGACAGAACTGCAGATTTAAAACCTATTGGATGCAAGTGGGTTTATAAAACAAAAAGGGATGCAAATGGCAAGGTTGAGAGATACAAAGCCAGACTCGTAGCAAAAGGGTACAATCAAAAGGAAGGTATAGACTACAATGAGACTTTTTCACCTGTCTCAACTAAGGATGCCTTCAGAGTCATAATGGCCCTAGTTGCACATTACAATTTAGAATTGCATCAAATGGATGTTAAAACTGCATTATTAAATGGAGACTTACAGGAGGATATCTACATGCTTCAACCAGAAGGGTTCATAGAAGATGAAAAGAAGGTTTGCAAGCTTAACAAGTCAATTTATGGACTGAAGCAAGCATCCAGGCAGTGGTATTTAAAGTTTGATGCTGTGATCTCTGACTTTGGATTTGAAGAAAACAAATTGGATGAATGTGTGTACTGCAAGGTTAGTGGGAGTCATTTCATATTTTTAGTCTTATATGTAGATGATATCCTATTAGCTAGCAGCAATGTTGGTTTGCTAAAAGCCACAAAAGATTTTCTGATGAAGAATTTTGATATGAAAGACATGGGGGAAGCTCATTATGTACTTGGGATAGAAATTAGCAGAAATAGAAGTCAATGTATGCTAGGACTGTCACAAAAGAATTATATTGACAAGATTTTACAAAGATTTGGCCTAGAAAAATGCAGATCAGGAAATGCACCTATTTCTAAAGGTGATAAGTTACATAAAGGACAATGTCCTCAAAATGTATTGGAAAGGAAATGCATGGAAAATGTGCCCTATGCTAGGTTGGTTGGAAGCCTTATGTATGCACAAGTCCAGATATAAGCTTTACAGTAAACATGCTATCCAGATACCAATCAAATGCTGGTCATGAACACTGGGTTGCAGGGAAGAAAGTATTGAGATATCTGAAATGTACCAGAAATCACATGATGGTGTATAAGAGAATAGAAGATCAAGAACTGAAAGTAGAGTGCTACACAGATGCTTCATACAAGCAGGATTTAGATGATTTGAAGTCAACATCTGGATACATATTCATGTTTGCTGGAGGAGCAATTTCATGGAAGACTAATAAGCAATCATTGACTGCCACTTCAACTTTCCAGGCAGAATACATTGCAATATATGAGGCTACAGCACATGCATTATGGCTCAAAAATTTTATTTCCAGAATGAAGGTAGTGGATTCAATTGAGAGGCCATTGGCTATATACTGTGACAATGCAGCAGCTGTGTTCTTTTCAAAGAACAACAGAAGAACAGCAGGGTTAAGGAATATAGATGTGAAGTATTTTTCAGTAAGAGAGAGTGTGAGGGATAATGAAATAGAAGTGATGAAGATTGGAACAAAAGAGCAACTTGCAGATCCACTGACAAAAGCATTACCAATTTCTGTGTTTGTTAATCATGTAGAAAACATGGGAATTTTAGATAGCATTGATGTTTAGAAATGTAGGTTGCTGTATGTTACTGTTAATAAGTAATGCATTTGATATTAACCATTTCAGTCAGTCATCATTAGTTCATTCATACATTTTGAATGATATCATTATATTCAAATATATTGCTGCATGATTCAGAGAATGTATACATTAATATGTTGCTTGTAACATCCCGAACCTAAATTCACCGGTTTACTAGTCATTGGGACGGTAAACGACCTTTACTTTCACTTTTACTTTCGGTTTAGTACTTTTAGTGGCCCTAAAAGTTGACTTTTTGTTCGGGTCAAAATTTGAGAAAATGTTCTTCATGGAAGTTGTAGAGGACGTTAAACCGAGCGCGTGCATATGTGGTACGTAAAAATCGGAGTTCGTATGTGAAAGTTACAAGCGAAATAGTAAAGTTACTGTTCATTGGTAGAAAGTATAAATTTGAATTTTTACTGTTGGGGCCGGTAACTTTCTTTTCCTCTCTTTCTCCTCCTCCCCGCGTTTTTCTTCCTCTCCTCGGCTCTTTCTGCAACTCCGGCCACCTCCCTCTTCCGGCCACCTGGTGGCATAAAGCCGACATCTTTGGACTCGCCTCCGCCCCCTCTTGGCACCTGTGGTGGTAACTCACGGCGGTTTGGCCGGAAAACGAGGCATCGGCCCGTAAAAGTTTACTGTAGCAGTTTGGGATTTTCGTCGATTTCCGGCGATTCCGGCCATCTCCGGCCACCAAACCGGCGTCGAAGGAGCGGTTTTTCCCATGGATCATGTTGCCCCTAGCCTTGAGCCACGGTTTGCAGTGTGGAGGTCGAATCGAAGGTTTGAAATTCCGAGTTACTATTCACAATTCGGGTTCAAACTTCTCTTTAATTGTTGAGGTACTTCCGCTCATTTTCTAACTTAGTCACAGTTGAAAGAATTAATGGGTGTGTTGAGAAGGTGCTACTGCCAAATTTTGGTGGCCATCGGAGATGGTGGCGGTGGCGGCGGTGCCGCCACTATGGGCGGCGGTAGCGGCGGCTAGGGTAGCTTTTTAATTTCAATTTCTGGCTAGTTAAATTCTATAATTATCATAGAGCATATATGTGAAGTTTGGTGAATTTTGGAGGAGTTTGGAATTGTTTGTGAATTTTCAAAGTTTGGAGTTTTGTGGTGGAATTATGGGAAATCCGGCCGTCGGATTTCCCTCGTTTTCTTTTTGGAATATGTAAATTGAGGAATTAGAATTGTGGAAGAGATTTGGGTTGAATTTGAGAAGTATTGGAGATAGGGATTTTCGGATTTCGTTTAAGTTCGTAATTATTATATCGGATTACCGTTTATGGAAATATAATTGTGTACAGGGCAATGTCGCGAGCTACGGTTAGATGAAGGAACTCGTCTGCGTGGTTGCCCAATAGTACTGTGAGTGGACGTTTGTTTTAAATAAGTGATGCATGCATTTATTTATTAAAGCTTGTCCTATTTTATTAACGTATTTTCCGAGCATATAAAGATAATTGTGAATTATTTCATGGAATTACTTTTAAATATTGTTTCTCATGAAGTATTTATGATTTATACCGGTTGAAAGTTTGGATATAAAGTTGTTATGCTCGGATTCGAATTTATAATTGATGTTGATTTTTCGACGAATGGTTTTAGATATGATTTTAGGATTTATACGATTTATTTTATTTATACTTGTCGATTTGAGATTTTAAGGGATTATCGATTTTTGTTTTGGCATTGGGAATGCCTTATTGATAATTTAAATTTACTTGTTAGCGTGTGGGACACGCGGTTATTTTATACGGCTTTATAAGTATTTCCGGGTACGGTTGGGAATCGTACCCGTGTTCTCTTTATACGTGGGACATGGGGAAGCTTTAAGGATTTATCAGTTTTTAACCACCATACCCAGGGTCGTTATATATACATATTATATTACTGGCTAGCCTATTAGTACTCCTCCCTACTTACTATGTGTTCGTAGGCGAGTAGAGGAGAGCATGGGATGCTCTAGAGTGTGGGACACTCCGACCCGAGCCAATAAGGCTCCCTTCTTTTGTATGGTGAAACTTCTTCCCCATATTTTATCGTTGCTTGACTAGCGGGGCTAGTCCGATTTTCACTGTAGCCAGCGGGGCTGGTCGTATTTTCTTGAGAAATGAGACTTCGGTTTTACGATATAGTTTTTGAATGTGGTGACTAGCGAGGCTAGTCAATTTATCGTTTTGGAATTCTTGGATTTAAAGTTAAATGTATTTTTCTAATTGTTGCATGCATCGGTTATTAAAGAGAATAAATGTGGGAAAGTATGAAATCCTTTTTCCTTTAAATTGTTTATTTTTGTCCACTCACGCTAACGTTTTTCGTCTACTTTTCCCTGGGCCTTTCTGTTTCTAATGCCCAGTTTGCAGGCAAATTAGTGGAGGTCGGGCGTACATGACATTTGAGGCATAGTTGTCACTACTTCCGCAGTGTAGGATCACTTGATCCTTTACTCCTCTGTTATATCCCTGTGTATAGTAGTATTGCTCTGCATAACCTTGGGATTAGTATTTTTGAGTTTTGTGTTTTGTGAAAGTGGAGTTGTTGGTAATTGGGAGCAGGGTGGCTCCAGGAGTATAAGGTTGGTTTGCTTGAAGTGTTTAGTGTGTTTTACAGGTTTTGGGTAGTCCATTTTAGAGGTGACTCTGCCGAATTTTTGGTAGAGTTATCCCTAAGGTGGGCCCCACAGGGCCACCTCGGGTTTCAGGGTGAAATTCGGGGCGGGTCCTGTCAATTTGGTATCAGAGCATTAGGTTGTTAGGTTCTGTAGACTCGTTTCTATTCTGTTACCTTATATACTTGGTGTTGCCCAGTACCTCTCGAGTGATGGCCCGACTGCAGCGGTTCCCCATCGTGTGCTCTTCGGTGCTGTGGTATTCATCAAGTGTGTACGGTACAAAGTTAGTTGGTTTTCTTCTGGTGCTATGCCTCTTGTACGCCGACCTCCTAGGGTTTTCTTTGCGTATTCGATTGGTTAAATATCATGCGCCTATCCCTGGTGATGGTAGAGTAAAACTACTCTACAGTTTCGAGTTGTGCTACGAAATGTGATTCGAGGAAAATGTTGTGGTTGTCTTTTCTTTGATGCCAACAAGTTTGTTGGGGCAGGGATTAAGGTGCGGAAACCAGAGTTCGAGTTGTGTTTGAGTGTCTGAGACGAGCGACAATAGCTTTGGGCTGTCTCTAGATGATATGATTGCTTCGGGAATCAGGATTGTGGGTAGAAATGGACTTGGTAATAATGGTGGTTTTGACTTTGAACCAAGTTTCGGGAAAGATATTTTGTGATGTGATTGGTTGTTAAGTATCATTTGAACATTATTGGAAGTTTTTGGTGGTTCTTTGGGAACCTCAGTGTTGGAACCCATTTACAGAGAAAATTGAATAATTATTCTGGGTTGTTATGGCTAGAGTCTTTGTTTTCAAGTGACTTTGGTCACTGATGATGGCAAGTGAGAAGTGACGATAGTAATTGAGAGATATAAGTAGGACGAGATTTTTAGAAATTGTCATTTTGGGTCGTTGACCTAGCTAAGGTGTATGAGCATAGTTTTGCTCGAAATAAAAGAGATTGATTTTTGATACCATGACTTATAGTTTTGTCTATCTGAGTCTTGGATGGTAGCGAGTAGGGAGATTAACAAGAATGGACTTTTACAGTTGATATGTGCTTGAAGTGCAAGAATCGGAAGAATGTTTAAGGTTTTATAATAGAGTTACGACTTTGGTCGGTAAATAATTGGGAGAGTTGGAATCAACTCTTCGTATGTGGTATTATGCAAATGGATTCCTTTGTTTATCCATTTTTGAGTGAAACGGTTGTGGGGAATAGTGATAGTGACATAGTTCGGTGTTCTTAGAAGTTCAAACGAAATTACTTTGTGATACGGAATCTGATTTGAGTTTTAAATCGCGGAGCCTTGAAGGTTGAATTGTGATAGACTCTTAGTGGAAGTTTGCCGGACGAATGGGTTGTGATATTATATTAGTGGATGGTGGAATAACTTTAAGGAAATAAGTTCTCTGTTGGCTCTGGAAATATTTTAAGTTAAGGCTTGACCAAGACTCTTGTTATCTTGGGTGGAAGGTATTGTAGTCTGTTTTAAGTGACTTTAAGTTTTTCTATTTGGGCTCTTATTCGACTTTCTCTCCAGGTTGTTTTGAGCAAAAGAGTTTTTACGAATTTTTGCTTAGCAGTGGCTAAGAGTTTTTGGTAATGCTTGAGGGCATATCTATACTTTAAAACTGTTGAGTCAACAAGGGATGCTGTGAATTTTGTTGGGATTGTTGCCTCTGACTAGATTCCAGCTTGAGGATTTTTTCCTTTTTAAATGTTGAATTTCTTTTCCTGTTGGTCAAGATTTGGATCAGATTAAGAGCAATTTCTTGTGTTGATGGATGCATCATAGTCCATTGGAGGTATGTGTCCATTAGAGAATTTGACACATACAGAATTTAGAACTTTTCTATAATGTCATACCTGTAGTAGAATTGTTATGAGGTGATGTTTGACAGATGGTTGGAAATGTTCTACTTGGAACAGGTGGAGCAGTTATGAGAGAGAGTTTTTCTAGTTATCTAAGGATGCTATTTTATTTAAGTTTGATCAGAATTTCAGTCAAGTATCTTATATTACGGATTGTGGTGTTTTCAGTGGTGAGAATTACATTGGCATATGAAGTAGAATTATCAATTGTAGCATTAGAGGACAGTGAGAACGACATGAATTTAACCAGATTTCTGACTTATGATTATTAAAGAAGTGTAGCCATAGTTAAGAACAATTTTAGTGATGCATCTCCTCCTAGATTTGAGTTTTGGGGCTGGAGTAGAGTGAGTAGTAACGGTTTTGCTTTGCACCGAGTTTCGAACGACTGGGTACTCGTTGCGTACCGTAAGTATTATCATGTGAGGAATTTTAGCAGTTCTGATTGGGGACGTTGGTAATTAGTAGATTCCTTGAAACACATTTGAGTCAGAAAAGTTTTCCACCACATTATTTTTATAAGAAATTTTCAAGAGACAATGTTAGTTAACCAGTTTGAGATACTATAAGTGTGGCCAGCAGGGCAACTATCAATTGAGTTTTCGTAGTCGACTTGGAACATAATTTCAAGGCTGGACCAATGATTTTTAGTTAGGTATCAGTGTAACGTAGCGGAAGTGTAGTGGCCCCATAACTACATGATTAAGAACTTATAGGTTGTGCGAAGCTACCTTTGTTATATTTGACAATTGTGGGATCTTTATGTGAATGATATTTGATCAATAATCTGTGCACAACAGGCAAAAGAGGAAGTGTTGTTTTGGGGTAGCTAAGTTAATTGTTTTGGACTTGTTGGTTAACAGCGACTATTTTGTGGCATATTAGTAGCGGTTGGGTTACCCCCATGAACGCACGTACGAAGGGAAATGTATTGAGTATGGAATTGATATATTATCACAATATTATTGGAGAACGGGGTGGATCTTCACTGTGTGACGTATTTGAAGAGGTTACGAATGCTACTATTTCGATCGAATGGTTTGTGATGTCAATACCATGTGCTATCTGAATTATAATCACGTTTTGATTTGCTTGTGTAGTTGGGATTATAGGAAAAATCTTTGGGGTTGTCAAAGTAGTTGACTTGTGATTGTAAGAGAAAAATTTGACCAAGGATAAGTCGACAAGCTTCAAGGTTTTGGAAACATTGGATGAGATATTGTTTTGGTTAGTCTTTTGGGGACTATGAAAAGAAGTTCATTCTGGTTGTGGGTTATATCGTTATTTTCACATCTTGGTTTTCTTGATGGGCGAGACGATTATTCCTTGCGGTATTCAAGATTACAGTGACTGGTCATATTTCTGCTTGAGGACTGTTACTTTTTAATGTCGATTCCCTTATTGTATTTGACCACCTCTTGGACTAGATCTAAAGTTAGTTTTTACATGAGTTGAGAGAACTTGCATATCGATCGTGCAATATCATCCCCACCTTGTTATGATCTGTGTACTACATTCGTTGGGGATGTTGCATTGCAGATTAGTATATGTGTGCTACCTCTACTTTAACAGTATGAAATTTCGAGGACGAAATTATTATAAGGAGGGGAGATTGTAACATCCCGAACCTAAATTCACCGGTTTACTAGTCATTGGGACGGTAAACGACCTTTACTTTCACTTTTACTTTCGGTTTAGTACTTTTAGTGGCCCTAAAAGTTGACTTTTTGTTCGGGTCAAAATTTGAGAAAATGTTCTTCATGGAAGTTGTAGAGGACGTTAAACCGAGCGCGTGCATATGTGGTACGTAAAAATCGGAGTTCGTATGTGAAAGTTACAAGCGAAATAGTAAAGTTACTGTTCATTGGTAGAAAGTATAAATTTGAATTTTTACTGTTGGGGCCGGTAACTTTCTTTTCCTCTCTTTCTCCTCCTCCCCGCGTTTTTCTTCCTCTCCTCGGCTCTTTCTGCAACTCCGGCCACCTCCCTCTTCCGGCCACCTGGTGGCATAAAGCCGACATCTTTGGACTCGCCTCCGCCCCCTCTTGGCACCTGTGGTGGTAACTCACGGCGGTTTGGCCGGAAAACGAGGCATCGGCCCGTAAAAGTTTATTGTAGCAGTTTGGGATTTTCGTCGATTTCCGGCGATTCCGGCCATCTCCGGCCACCAAACCGGCGTCGAAGGAGCGGTTTTTCCCATGGATCATGTTGCCCCTAGCCTTGAGCCACGGTTTGCAGTGTGGAGGTCGAATCGAAGGTTTGAAATTCCGAGTTACTATTCACAATTCGGGTTCAAACTTCTCTTTAATTGTTGAGGTACTTCCGCTCATTTTCTAACTTAGTCACAGTTGAAAGAATTAATGGGTGTGTTGAGAAGGTGCTACTGCCAAATTTTGGTGGCCATCGGAGATGGTGGCGGTGGCGGCGGTGCCGCCACTGTGGGCGGCGGTAGCGGCGGCTAGGGTAGCTTTTTAATTTCAATTTCTGGCTAGTTAAATTCTATAATTATCATAGAGCATATATGTGAAGTTTGGTGAATTTTGGAGGAGTTTGGAATTGTTTGTGAATTTTCAAAGTTTGGAGTTTTGTGGTGGAATTATGGGAAATCCGGCCGTCGGATTTCCCTCGTTTTCTTTTTGGAATATGTAAATTGAGGAATTAGAATTGTGGAAGAGATTTGGGTTGAATTTGAGAAGTATTGGAGATAGGGATTTTCGGATTTCGTTTAAGTTCGTAATTATTATATCGGATTACCGTTTATGGAAATATAATTGTGTACAGGGCAATGTCGCGAGCTACGGTTAGATGAAGGAACTCGTCTGCGTGGTTGCCCAATAGTACTGTGAGTGGACGTTTGTTTTAAATAAGTGATGCATGCATTTATTTATTAAAGCTTGTCCTATTTTATTAACGTATTTTCCGAGCATATAAAGATAATTGTGAATTATTTCATGGAATTACTTTTAAATATTGTTTCTCATGAAGTATTTATGATTTATACCGGTTGAAAGTTTGGATATAAAGTTGTTATGCTCGGATTCGAATTTATAATTGATGTTGATTTTTCGACGAATGGTTTTAGATATGATTTTCGGATTTATACGATTTATTTTATTTATACTTGTCGATTTGAGATTTTAAGGGATTATCGATTTTTGTTTTGGCATTGGGAATCCCTTACTGATAATTTAAATTTACTTGTTAGCGTGTGGGACACGCGGTTATTTTATACGGCTTTATAAGTATTTTCGGGTACGGTTGGGAATCGTACCCGTGTTCTCTTTATACGTGGGACATGGGGAAGCTTTAAGGATTTATCAGTTTTTAACCACCATACCCAGGGTCGTTATATATACATATTATATTACTGGCTAGCCTATTAGTACTCCTCCCTACTTACTATGTGTTCGTAGGCGAGTAGAGGAGAGCATGGGATGCTCTAGAGTGTGGGACACTCCGACCCGAGCCAATAAGGCTCCCTTCTTTTGTATGGTGAAACTTCTTCCCCATATTTTATCGTTGCTTGACTAGCGGGGCTAGTCCGATTTTCACTGTAGCCAGCGGGGCTGGTCGTATTTTCTTGAGAAATGAGACTTCGGTTTTACGATATAGTTTTTGAATGTGGTGACTAGCGAGGCTAGTCAATTTATCGTTTTGGAATTCTTGGATTTAAAGTTAAATGTATTTTTCTAATTGTTGCATGCATCGGTTATTAAAGAGAATAAATGTGGGAAAGTATGAAATCCTTTTTCCTTTAAATTGTTTATTTTTGTCCACTCACGCTAACGTTTTTCGTCTACTTTTCCCTGGGCCTTTCTGTTTCTAATGCCCAGTTTGCAGGCAAATTAGTGGAGGTCGGGCGTACATGACATTTGAGGCATAGTTGTCACTACTTCCGCAGTGTAGGATCACTTGATCCTTTACTCCTCTGTTATATCCCTGTGTATAGTAGTATTGCTCTGCATAACCTTGGGATTAGTATTTTTGAGTTTTGTGTTTTGTGAAAGTGGAGTTGTTGGTAATTGGGAGCAGGGTGGCTCCAGGAGTATAAGGTTGGTTTGCTTGAAGTGTTTAGTGTGTTTTACAGGTTTTGGGTAGTCCATTTTAGAGGTGACTCTGCCGAATTTTTGGTAGAGTTATCCCTAAGGTGGGCCCCACAGGGCCACCTCGGGTTTCAGGGTGATATTCGGGGCGGGTCCTGTCATTGCTGAGATCACATCAGCAAACATGCAGATTTGAATAAATTCCATCAGGATCATCTATGCTTGCAATATCGATTTCTACATGACAAGCATGATCATACTTGGGGTGATCCATGTAATTCTGTTCATCATGATGTGATCATAAGAGACTGATAATTTATCAATTGATCATATTCTTTTGTGATTCAGCTTGGTGAATATTAATTGACAGGATTTTGAAAACAGATAATACTTTAGATTCAAAGTGCACAATCCAGTTATAGTTTGCTTACAAGCTATACATTATATAATCCTAGTTCAGTGGGAGATTGTAAGATTGATCACACTGCATATGAGCAGAATGAACTAGATATTATATATTGTATATACATTAGCTTAATGTAAACAAATTATTTTGATTATAAAGTACAACTGCAGTTACTTACATGTATATATATGTAGACTTAATTTAGTAATCGAATTAAGATAATGCGTAAGTATATCTGTTTTGAATTCAAAATTCAAAAGGTATGATCATTTGGATAAATCTGATTAAGACAAACAGTTACTTCGACAATTCCTTGATGGAAGGAACTGTCATGTAACTGCTGTTGTCACAACAGCTTATATATGTGAAGATTTCTTTTGATCTCTGCTAGAACACAAACACTTTCTCATCTGGTTTTGTCCCATCAAGCAAAAGGAGAAATACAGTGTGCATCTAGGAGAAGATCGAATGGATTGCAACAGCAATCAACCAAGTCAGTTATCATTCATATCTGTTTATTTACATTTGATCTAAATCTGTGCTAGTTTATTATGTTTTCATGTTTAAATATAGTTGTAATCTTTCATGGGTTGAGTGTAATGAATATGCATGTCCATCCATATTCGTAATGCAATGAGGTATGTTAGATCATTCCGCAAAGACTTGATCTTTTCAAAATGTGTGTTGAAATGGTGAAAATAGAGTGCAAAGGGCTTGTGATTTTGGATGTCCCTACTTGATGGAATTCCACATTCTTGATGTTGCAACAACTTTGAAATTTCAAAAAGTTTTTGAGAGAATGATGGAAGATGATGCCGATAATTATTGGGCATATTTCCAAGGTGAGAATGTAAAGCCGATAAGAGAAGGGTCATCTAGTGAAGTTGATTGGGAGTATGCAAAGCATTTTTTAGATTTTTTGAGACCATTTTATGAAATCACTTTAAAGGTGTGTTGTTCTAATTTTCCTACGATTCATAATACTTTTGGTGATTTAATTCATATTTATGGTCTCTTGCAATAACAACATAACCCCATTTGTCCGAAATTGCACCACTCATGCAAAAAAATAAATAAATTAATAAGTATTAGGGTAGCTTTGATAAGTTAAATCAATATTTGTTCATTGCTATTGTTCTTGATCCACACCATATGCTTGAGAGAGTTGTTGATTATTTTGATATTATACGTGGGGAGATGGATGAAAATATGAAAGCTAACACAAACAGCGTGAAGGATCTCTTGTATGACATTTACAATGTGTACGAGGAAGAGGAAATTAGAGACAGTGGTGTTAGCGGTTCTCAAGAGTATCAGTTGAGGGGAGTTCTTCTTCAAATAAAGGTTGTACGGAGTTAGAAAGGAGGTTGAACGAGAAGGAGCAAATGAGGATAGCAAAGAAAGCCTAGATCATAAACAATGATATGGATAGATATCTTAGAGATGATGAAGACTTTGACTTGTTGAATTTGTAGAGAGTGAATGGAGTTTGTAAATATCCTACATTGGCGTGCATTGCAAGGATATTCTACCTGTTCCAGTGTCAACCATAGTTTCATAATCTTCCTTTAGCACTAGTAAAAGGGTAATTGATTCATATTGTAGCTCTCTAGCTAAGTCTCATAATGGTGGAGGGCTTGATATGTACACAAAATTGGCTTATATGTAAAAGTGTTCATTTACATTATGTGTTCATTATTGAGGAGATGGAATTGAGTGAAGAAGCGGAAAGAGGTAATTATTTCATTTTTCTTATTTAATATTTGATTGATTAATAAAGTTTTAATTTTTTTTTTATCAGATAAACAACTCAAATGCTACAACTAGTCTTTCATGAGTCGAACTCATAACCTCCCACTTTCAAAGGGGAGACTATGCCACTAGACCAAATGGTATTGGGCTAAAGTTTTAATTTGTATGTTATATATGATTATATGTTTTTCTTTTCTAATCTTTTTCTTTTTATTATATTCCTATGTCCATGTAGAATTGCTTAAGATGTCATGTTCAACCGTAATGGGTAGTAGTCGGAGTGCTATGATGCCTCCAAAGTTGAAGACCTTATCTTTCTGAGCTTGAGATGAAACTCATGCAACATATAGCTTCCTCCTTCCATACGTCAGTCTCCATCAACCATGATGAGAGTTCTAAAGGTTTGTGTAAGTACAAGTTTTGATCAATTTGGTGTGTTGGCATTCCCATACAAAATGGGAAAATATTTTTGAGGTTTAACTTTCTTTATTTAAAGATATTTTTCTGTTTATGAAATTGTGTAATTGATTTCCTTTAAGATTTATTATATTTCTTATATGGAAAGTCTCTTTTTCGATTAAAGAAGAATTAGGTTAGAATCTTGGGACAGAGGTTTTGCCGTTGGTCTACAACATATATACACACAGATACACGGTCAAGAGGCATCTCTTCTCAACGTAAGAATAGTGTAGGAGTCTTGCATGGTTGTTTGAGTTTATGTCTTCACAATAGTCAAAACACTTGATCCATGTTTAAGTGTTCGTGATCATTGTCTCATATGCATATCTTCTCTTGAGATCAGTAGAGGAACTGTGAAGAAAGGAGAGCGATAATTGACGATCGTTCAAGTGAAGAAGGAGTATAAGATTGAAGACAAGCTTCTTGATAGCTTTGTCTAGTGAGTGTAACAATTTGAGTGCTACTTGAGTCTTGTAAAAGAACATATCCTTCGTTATAAGTTGATTCTTATTTTGGGTTCTCAAGAGTAAGAGCCTCGCAGTGTTTTTAATCTCAGAAGTTGAGATTTTCACTGCGTAACCAAAATTTGTGTTCTGTTTGTCTATTTTGGTTTATGCTGCCAAGTAAGGATTGATCCATAGCCTGCAATCCCCGTTCTCCAGAAAACGTATTCTGTCCTTGTATTTTTAGTTTGTTTATCCAAGGGGGGCTAATGGAAAGTTAAAGCATATCAGATTTGAATATGGTATTCCCAAAATCATCTCCCCTTCGGTACTTCTTTTCATCAGGCAAGATGTGGTTTGGCAAATATCTCTACAAGTTCTCCATATATTAATCCGGATAAAGAAATGTTGTATCCTCAAATATTTTGGAAATGCATGGATGCAATAACTACATGTTTGGATGAAGACGACCCTGCAACAGCTCATACTCTGCAAGTGGCTTTATATGATAAGTTTAAGGAGATTTTGAAATTCAACCCTGCAACGGCTCATACTTTGGCAATAAGTTTTATAAAGCAAGTGAATGATGCTGCTGATACATAGATTTATATTGCAGGTTTGTCAGGAAACTTAATTCTGAATGGCAAAACCTATCGAATCAGGTACCTCATTGCCTCATGGAAATGTCTGCGTAATTTTTCATCACCAATGGAGGGATGCAATAACTACATGTTTGGAAGAAGACGATCCTACAATAGCTCATACTCTATGTGGTTGAAAACCGACAGTCTCTGGCTAGGTTTACCTAGAGATACCAATATGGTTGCTAATACAATGTAGTTCCTCAATAAGTGTCGATTGTGTGTCATGCATGTCAGTTTGATCCCTTCAGGGAGAAAAACTTTAGTTTGATCTCCAATTGTGATTGCAATAGTCAACTAACATCCAAAGCTTGGTCTGATCTCCAATTTTTTGGAAAATCACATCATTAAGATTGGATATATTTTAGGTTTTGGATATGAAAAGACAAATTTTTGAAATATCAAAAATTAACTCACAGCAAGGGATAAGTAGTACTTCCCATACCCAAGATCATTTTGAACAACAATGAGATCTTCATGAGAACAAATTTGCTGCCCACCCTTACTTAGGTGGTCAAATGCCCACCTTTTTGTTTTGCTGACATGTGTTTACTTCTTGAACTATGGTTAAACATTAAATAAATCTAATAAAATATAAAAAATATGAATATTTGAAACAAACTATCTTCTTCGGGGAACAAATTGCTGCCCACCCTAACTTGGTTTGCCCACCTTCTTATCTAATGACATATGTCCTCTACTTTAACTATGGTTAAACATTGGGTAAAATCCACAAATAGTACCTGAACAATCACGGAATGCAATTTTTGGTTCCCACAAATTTTTAGAGAATCTTGGGGTACCTCGACTATTCCTCCTTTACCCCATTTAGTACTTCTGTCCAATTCCTCGTTAAATTAGCTTATGTGGCACATATTTGCATGGATAAAATAGTCAGCACAATCAGCCTAGTCATCTCATTCATCCATGTCAGTATCTCCAACACACTACTATCCCTTCCCCCTAAAATATCCCAAATTTCCCTCCAAAATCTTCACATTTTCCCTCCAAATCTTGAACTCAGGCTTAATTTGAGCCTAAATCTATGAATGATTAATAATATGTTTTCTTCTTAAAAAAAAAAAAAAAACCCTAAGGAAGAAGAGAAAAACGCTTAGCTTTTCAAGATGGTTTTGGTAAGGCTTGACATGAGGGCCTTGTTTGAGATGTTTGACTTGTTTGACTTTACGGCGTTGCATCTGAAGGAATACATCAGAGAGGAGTATGGGATAGCCGTGGAGCAGCAAACCCTCTTTCTCCCGCATCCGCACCAGAACAATAAGGTATATCCAAATTTGAGTCAGATGGATTTAATCTGGGATGACGCGCTATTGATTGGTTTGAACCTTGTATTGCTCAACAGGATCTACGTACGGCTCAGTTGACTCCCCGTGGATAACCTGAACAGCTCTCTCAGCACGGCTGAGAGTGTGGGTTCCACATAATTTACGCTCTTGGAGGGTTTCTTGTTTTGAAGGGAACATGGGCAAGATGGCAGGAAAGAAAGGATGAAAAGGAGGAGTCTTCTAATGATGAACAATTTACGCTATAGAATCTGATTTTTAAGTTACAAAACAATAAAACCGAAAACAAAAGAATAGCGGTCATGGTTACACTTTTAAAGAAACTTCAAGAACGCATCCACTTAAGCAATCAAGACCTAGAACGCTAGCAAATCTTAATTTGGATTCAATTAAATGCAAACCCTAATTGTTTCGAACCAACCAAGATAAACACATAAAAAGTGGGATTGAAGCACAAAATCAACAAATAATCAATAACACATAGAGAAATCGCAAATTATTATCTGAAAATCTTAAAACGTTTTCAGGCTTTATATATAGTATTCGAAAACTAAACATCAAGACATGCTCTTTATTCTAACAAAAAGTCGAAACATCCAATAAAACCAAAAACATAGAACACTATAGAATCTGATTTTTAAGTTACAAAACAATAAAACCGAAAACAAAAGAATAGAGGTTTTACACTTTTAAAGAAACTTCAAGAATGCATCCACTTAAGCAATCAAGACCTAAAATGCTAGCAAATCTTAATTTGGATTCAATTACATGCAAACCCTAATTGTTTAGAACCAACTAAGATAAACACATAAAAGGTGGGATTGAAGCACAAAATCAACAAATAATCAATAACACATAGAGAAATCGCAAATTATTATCTGAAAATCCTAAAACGTTTTCAGGCTTTATATATAGTATTTGAAAACTAAACATCAAGACATGCTCTTTATTCTAACAAAAAGTCGAAACATCCAATAAAACCAAAAACATAGAACAGTACTATAGAATCTGATTTTTAAGTTACAAAACAATAAAACCGAAAACAAAAGAATAGAGGTTTTACACTTTTAAAGAAACTTCAAGAGCGCATCCACTTAAGCAATCAAGACCTAAAACGCTAGCAAATCTTAATTTGGATTCAATTACATGCAAACCCTAATTGTTTCGAACCAACTAAGATAAACACATAAAAGGTGTGATTGAAGCACAAAATCAACAAATAATCAATAACACATAGAGAAATCGCAAATTATTATCTGAAAATCCTAAAACGTTTTCAGGCTTTATATATAGTATTCGAAAACTAAACATCAAGACATGCTCTTTATTCTAACAAAAAATCGAAACATCCAATAAAACCAAAAATATAGAACACTATAGAATCTGATTTTTAAGTTACAAAACAATAAAACCGAAAACAAAAGAATAGAGGTTTTACACTTGTAAAGAAACTTCAAGAACGCATCCACTTAAGCAATCAAGACCTAAAACACTAGCAAATCTTAATTTGGATTCAATTACATGCAAACCCTAATTGTTTCGAACCAACTAAGATAAACACATAAAAGGTGGGATTGAAACACAAAATCAACAAATAATCAATAACACATAGAGAAATCGCAAATTATTATCTGAAAATCCTAAAACGTTTTCAGGCTTTATATATAGTATTCGAAAACTAAACATCAAGACATGCTCTTTATTCTAACAAAAAGTCGAAACATCCAATAAAACCAAAAACATAGAACACTATAGAATCTGATTTTTAAGTTACAAAACAATAAAACCGAAAACAAAAGAATAGAGGTTTTACACTTTTAAAGAAACTTCAAGAACGCATCCACTTAAGCAATCAAGACCTAAAATACTAGCAAATCTTAATTTGGATATTCAATTACATGCAAAACCTAATTGTTTCGAACCAACTAAGATAAACACATAAAAGGTGGGATTGAAGCACAAAATCAACAAATAATCAACAACACATAGAGAAATCGCAAATTATTATCTGAAAATCCTAAAACGTTTTCAGGCTTTATATATAGTATTCGAAAACTAAACATCAAGACATGCTCTTTATTCTAACAAAAAGTCGAAACATCCAATAAAACCAAAAACATAGAACACTATAGAATCTGATTTTTAAGTTACAAAACAATAAAACCGAAAACAAAAGAATAGAGGTTTTACACTTTTAAAGAAACTTCAAGAACGCATCCACTTAAGCAATCAAGACCTAAAATACTAGCAAATCTTAATTTGGATATTCAATTACATGCAAAACCTAATTGTTTCGAACCAACTAAGATAAACACATAAAAGGTGGGATTGAAGCACAAAATCAACAAATAATCAACAACACATAGAGAAATCGCAAATTATTATCTGAAAATCCTAAAACATTTTCAGGCTTTATATATAGTATTCGAAAACTAAACATCAAGACATGCTCTTTATTCTAACAAAAAGTCAAAACATCCAATAAAACCAAAAACATAGAACACTATAGAATCTGATTTTTAAGTTACAAAACAATAAAACCGAAAACAAAAGAATAGAGGTCATGGTTACACTTTTAAAGAAACTTCAAGAACGCAAGAAGGTCTTCAAAGGTGGTGGAGGATGATGAGGCTCACGGCAATGATGATGAATGGAGGATGGAACTTGCTTCACGGCTTCAAATCTTGAACAATTGGAGAGGTATCAAAATTTTGAGAGAAAAGGGAAGGAATTGCGTTTTGATTTAGGGTTTGAGAGATTTTTGAGTTGTGGAAGGGATGGACGTGTATGGAGGGAGAGAGATGGCTGAATGGAGTGAAGGAATAAATCGGCCATAACTTCTTCTAGAAAATTGATATTGATGAACCGTAAAAAGCTTTGGAAACTAGACATCCTTAATTTTCCAACCATATAAAGATCATAATTTTCTTCATTTTGAGCTGCTCTCGAGACTCTGTCGAAGTTGACTGATCTGCACAGGCCGATTTCCTCAAAACTCTCCCTTTTTGGGATTTCTGAAATATTCTTGAATATCTTTTGTTTTTTCATGACAAAAACCAAATAGAATTGATTTAGGATTTCTCCAAGACGTCAAGAAGGGTCTAGAAACTCATGTGCAAGTCACATGCTTCAATCTTTGGGCTAGACTTCTCAATTGGACAATTTCAAAGCCTGTTCTTTCAATTGCCGAAATTCCTTGTGTATTCTAGAACATTCTTGAGCAATCTTGAGTCATCTTGAAGCCACAGCGTCTCCTAGCCTCACCAGGTCTCCTAGCAGCATCAGGTCTTCTAGTCCAACTGGGACTCTGTCATTTCTGATTTCCGAACATCATTTTTCTGAGCTCACTGCTAGTTGTATTAGGATTCCTACTTCAACTGGGATTCATTTTCCTGGTAGGATTAGAAAAACTTCATTTCTCCATTTCTGCGCCACATTCCTCATTGCCTTCATTTTCAACTCAAAGGTACCTAAAAACAAAAGCTAAGTTAGAAATGATAATGTTAAGAGAATAACTAAGTAAAATGTAGAGATAAATGCACTAAAAACATAGGAAATATTAGTCCAATCAATGACATATTTACAATGCAAGTTACTCTCTAGATTCACGATAATAGCAGAATTAGTACATCCAAACTCATGGTTTGTAAATAAAGTGGTTAATTCTTGTCTAATTTTCAGCCACCTCTTTTTTTTTTTTTTTGCATTTTACTTTTTTGAGTTCTTTTGTTACTAGTTATAGATTGCACTGCGGTCGGCACAACATCCGAATTTTCATTGGTATAATTTCGAGAATTTCTTTAAGAGCATGACGACCGCGAGCTTGCTCAGGTCTTTTTTTAAATAAATAAAAAAAATGTTTTCTTCTAAAGTTGATTCATTGTGTTATACTTACAAGACTTACAAGTATTTTGAATATGATATATGAATTAATGCAGTACGTAAATCTTAAACTTGTTAACTTCACTTAAATATAAAAATATTGATTACAATAATTAAACTCCAAATAATCTTTATAATATAAAATAACTAAAACAAACAAAAGGTCACACATTGACCATAATCTAGGAACAAAAGCTCACATTGACCATTTATTGACCATGATATCAACAACAAAAGGTCACGCATTGACCATTTAAATCTTTAATGATCCAAAAAAAAAAATAGAGGTAACACAAAATTAGTTCTTCTATATTGCCTTTTTAACATGTTGTCTTGTTGCCCTTTTAATTGTAGGTGATGACTGTGTTGTTTGAGAAGATGATGCAAGAGTAGTATTAATTGACCTTTGAGAAGAGGCAACATATGCTAATGTATGGCCTCCCCTCCTAAATACTCTTGGTGAAGGTACCCTTGATGTCTCTTGGCCTAGCATAACCAACACACAATTTAATAACAATTAACAAATGGCATAACTAACACAATTTGATATAACGTTATTCAATTGCATCTGGTTAATCAATAAGCAATTACCTTTGGTGCTACTGCTGTTTGTACTTGTACATTCACATTATTAGCACCCCTGTTTTTAACACTTACATTCACATTCACATTACTAGTGCCCTGATTATCCACATTCACCCTTATATTTCCAGGAACTCCACTACTTTGTTCTTGCCAACATATATAAAATATGATTAATCACACATTTATATGAATATGCATCACTAAATTAAAAATAAACACATATGTTAAGTCATGTTCTTACCCCAATTCCTCTGGCCTTCCTTGCAAGTTCAATATGGCAGGTTCTTTTGTTGTGATCTCCATACCCACAAACTATACAACTCATTGTCACATATCTAGTCCTGGGAAGTTTGGTTGGCCTTGCTTCACTTGCAGTAGGGGGTTCCTCACCTTCATCTCTGTGCCTCACCATCTTTGGTCTCCCAGGTGGTCTTCTATATGGTGGAGGCTGGACTGGAGCTTTAATGATCGTCCACATCTCAATACTAGGAATTTGATTGATAGCATATGAATATGCATCAAGGTATGCATGCTTGCTATAATAATGATGCACATATATGCAATAGGGTCATCACATTTAACTCAAATTGTTGCTACTACATCTGGGCATGGCAGACCAGACAATGACCACCTCTTGCATGTGCATGTTAGTGTGGCTAAATCAACTGAATGTTGCATTTGCAGAATGCTTCAACCTCTCCTATGAATTTCAAACACAAAGTCAGCAGGCTTAAATGCTTGATATTCTCTAGCTCTTTCTGAATTTTTCTTAATTATTTTCTGAATTCATGGGCCAATATTAACCTCCCACTTCATATTTTACCTTTATACTTTTATTAATTACAAGTTAATTGCAAACCAAAGCAACTAATCAAAAATTGAACATTCTTCACCTTTAACTATCCTTTTTCTCATGGTCACTTTTGATAAATTGAACAAGCTAAATAAATATAAAAAAATTAACATTGTTTGCACCTGTTTTTTGCACGTCGACCTACTAAGCTCTCGCTGTTGGATGAGAGAGAATTTTGACTGAGATTAAGTAAGGGCCAAGAATGAAGTCACTTGATCATTCGACCGAGAATGAAATTAATTGGTCATTCAGCTGAAATGAGGAAATTAGTCAAATAAGCATTAGGTCGACCGAGAATATAAAATTTAGGTCATACGGCCGAAATGAAGGTGTTGACCGAAATCAGAGTTTCTCGGTCACTCGATCGAGATTATAGTTTTGAGTCGTATGACTGGGCGTTGTTTGGTCACTCGACCGAGATTAGAGTTTTGAGTCTGAGATAAAAACATCGTTCAATCACTCGGCCGAGGTTTGAGATTTTGGGTCGAACGACCCAAAAGATGATGAAATTGGATCACACGGTTGGTTACATGGTTGGAAAATCCAAGTTTAAATGAGTGATTACGCAGATGGGCCTAGAAGGAGCTTAGATATGCTCGGCCAAGCCCAACTAACAAACATCGGCCGATGAGTCTGTTCAAGGAAGGAATCCTCACGAGGAAAGAGTTCAAATCAATTAAGGATTTCAATTATGAAGATTGCAGATATCAGCCAAATCATAACATTTATGGATGAATCAACCAAAAAAGGAAGATGAATCCTACTTGAATTCCACGTCTTAGAGAGCAAGTTAGCCTAGGTTTTTGATTTGTATATATAGCACCTTGGAACTCATTGTAAAGGGTCCTGCACCACACAAACAAATCAATATACAACTTTTACTCACAAACTTTTCTATTGCTATCTCATAGGTACTTTGCCTTCGATTCAACTTTTATAACTTGTTTTCATTTCTAGTTTTCTATTTCAATTCAGTACTTTACATTCAAGCACCTTACTTTCTTGTTTCATTTATTTATATGCACTTCACTTTTCGCACTTAGGAGTACTTCGTAACGTAGAATGATTGTCCATTGTTCTCTTTCGGCCAGTCCGGATTGGATCGATGCGATTTGTTGTTCACACACACATTATCTCACAACGTTTTGACAACCGAGTGCACTTCACCGTGATTCGCGAGTACCTTCACCCAATAGATCTCTCGCTTGTCACCCGAACCTTTGAGTTTACCCAAGAAGTGAACGTGATAGAAGATCCCGGTCAGGATTGATGCCTAACCAAAGTCCTTCCAACAGAGGCATCAGAACCTAACGGCCGAGAGGGTTCCTTCCTCGGCCTACAATCATTTGAAAGAAGTCAGATCACGCACCATTCAAATCATAAACCTCGCTTGGCCATTCGGCAGCGAGTTGGCACGCCTGCGCAATTTCAGAAGGACGATTCAACCACAAGTCCCTCGGCCCTCATTCAGCCGAGACGATTTTGAGGCAAACAAACATGTCCGTATACAAATCCTATGCAGAAACCATCCTTCTGAAATGAAATAATACTGAGATTGCTAGTTAAATGAAAGAATTCTCTGGAGCTAAGATGGCTTAGTTAAAAAAAATGGGGCCTGGGACATAGTTTCACACTTTCACTTTTTCCTTCTATTTTTTTTTTTTAAATGTTGGGTGAAACAAACACAACCATTCCCACCATCAGTTTCATGAAACAAACATAAATTAAACAACAACATAGCCAAACTAGAAACAAACAACAAAGACTCATTCCCACAAGATGCATTTAAATACACCCAGAACAACAACAAACTAATTCAACCCCAATTATGTTTAGTCATCAATACACCCAATGAATCTTGTACAAATCTATAATTTCAACAAACAGAAAACATATATAAACCATCTTGGGACCACAAAGTGAATGAGAAGGTGACGCTCACTATGAAATTCAGGGATCTCATAAACCCTCAAGATCATATCTCCAATACTCGTAAGCTGCCTCCTTTATAACCATCTCAGCGAGCTTTTTCAATAAGAAAGAGAATCGAATCTCGCTTTGAATCTCTTTCTGTCGATCAATCAGTAGAAGAAAAAATGCTTGATGGATATGAGATGCAAAAAGGATTTTCGAGTCAAAAGTTTTATGAATTCTGAGTCAAATGTCAAGCAAAAGAGGATTTTAAGGGTGGTGTGGGCAAAAAGTCAATTTTGTCTATGCCCTGATGTGTACGTGTGTACCAAATATGTGCCACATTAGTTAATTTAACAAGGAATTGGACGGAAGTACCAAATGGGGTAACAGAGGAATAGTCGAGGTACTATGAGATTTTCTAAAAATTTGTGGTACCAAAAATTACATTTTGTGATTGTTCGGGTACCATTTGTGGATTTTGCCGTTAAACAATTAACATTGATAAATTGTATAATAAAATATAAACAAAATAAGTCTAAGATTTTAGTTTTCTTCCATTTTCTTCACCAAATCAACTTAACAAATTATGTCGACTGATTTTCGTCAATCGGATAGATTCAATTGCACGGATGAAGATATTTTATGGTGTGTTTTGTGCCTTAGATCAATCGTTAAAAGACAAAACAAAGGGCAGCATTTCTTTCTCTGCAAATACAAAAAAAAAAAAAAAAAAAAAGCAATTATTGTCTTCTTCAATTGAACATATGGAGATGAACATCAAATTGACTTGTCTCGTCTCCAAAAACAAAACTAATCAATGAAAATAAATGCCTAATTTATGCTAAGATGAATACAATGAAACGTGATTAGTAATAATAATTTGCTATCTCAAGACAATGAGTAATAATAATCAAATACCAAAATTCATGCCTAAAAGCATTAAACTTTCTCAAGACAATGTGAAGAATTTGCTGTCTGGGGATCTAGACCTTAGCATAACTGGTTTTGATGTCATCAGTGAATATGGATATGTATTGATTCCCTCCTTTCAATCAACTAATCTCTGTAAACAAATTACTTTTACTGTTTTGTTATATATATATAACCTTGAGCATTGATAGCATCATAAATCCTCTATATGCATGTGAAGGTTGTGAGTTAAAATTATCTAGATTTAGGATTGGTTTTCTTGCATGATTATCTAAACTCAAAACTTTATGCATATAGGAGTAAGGAATTGATACTTATCCAATAAAAGAACAAGTTATCGTGTAGTTAGTTTCGCACTTCTCTAGTGGAAATTGATAAAAAGAAAAGAGTTTGGGTCTTAGTAGTCTCATCTGGATGCTAATAGGGTAATTGGATACTTGGAATTGCATCACTTACAGTTTGAACATCAATGAATGCAAGGAAGGCTATGATAGACAACTTAAAGCTCTAACTTTTCATGGCATCTAATTTAGCTTAGCCTAGTTAATTTACATTTCAAGTTTTCATGATTTAGTTATTTTCGATTCAAAATCATTTCTAAAACCAAAATCAAACCACTACTCCACCTTGCATATATTCATCATGAACTTTGGTCTACTTGTGAGCCCTTGTTTGTAATGTTTACATTTGCATATTCATCTAGCATCCTCTAGGTTTTTCCTAGCTAGGATGAGATTTTCCAATTCCTTGGTTATCTAGGTTAATCATGTACGCTATATAACGGTTAAGTTCATTGTTGTAATCTAAGGATTCTAGATCTAAAATCAAGTACAAAAGTTTTCTGGTTTCTCATCTGTTCTTGCTGCTTCAACTACTACTGCAATTTAATCAAAGCATCTATGTTGTGTTGTTGATTATAGTTTGTTAACTACAAATTAGAATCTCAAATTCTAACATATTGTTCTAAAGAAGGACAAATTGCAATGCCAATTCACCTGATCTTGCCACTTAATTTCTCTCAAGTAAAATTCACATCAACCTCCACTTGCTTAACCTTGGAATTTTATGGGATTGGAAGCAAGTGCTAATCAAGAAATGTTTTCAGAATGCAAAATGGAAGAAGAAGTGGATTGCCAAATCATGAAGATGTCTGACCCAAGTCACTTCAAAAGCTGTATTTGCCATGGTCAATATTTTGTCTCAGTTGAAGATATTGAAACTATAGTTTCTCTCTTGGAGCACCAAGAGATAGGACTGTGACCATGATAAATAACGAACCCAGTAGTGCTTCGCCTATCATTTGGATCCCCTGCCCAATTGTATCCGAGAAGTCTCTAATTTGAACATGAGCTGGCCGAAAAAGAAAACCAAGATTCATGTCCCCTAGCGTTGACATATCTCACAATCCTGTTAACTGCAAGTAAATGGAACTCAGTAGGGACTGCATAAACAGGAAAATTGAGTTAACTCTAAAGCAAATATCAGGTCTCATAAAAGTGAGATACTGACCTTTAAAAAAAAAAGAAAAAAAAAAAAAAGAAAGTGAGATACTAAAGGTAACCCACAAGACTCATCTAGCTAGTGTGTTACACATCTGTGAGTGGTGAGCGTTATCTATCAACAGTTTGACAAATGGTAGACATGGAGTAAAATGCCGTAGAATCATGGATTTTAGCTTTTACTAGGTGATCTTGAGCATACTTAGCTTGAGATATAAAAATACCATGCCAGAAGGCAGATACTGAATTTCCAACCCCAGAAAGTAATGCAATGTTTTTCATTTCAAACTCTTTTGAAGTTCATCTTTGACAGACTGGATAGCAGAAGTGTTATTTGACTCCTTTCCAGTGATTATAATGCCATCAACATAGAGAAAAAGATAGACATGAGAATTACCAACTGTCCTTATAAAAAGGGAAGGATCTGCACAAGAGCTGCTGAAATTGAGAGATGCCAGACAGGAAGTAAACCTCTCATTCCAGCTCTTGGTCCTTGTTATTTCAATCCATGGAGTGATTTTTGTGGTTTGCAAACCTTGAATCTGAGCCATGTATACCTCCTATGGAATGCCATGCAAGAAGGCATTTTTTTTAACATACATCTGATGTAGCTTCCAACCAAATTGTGCAGCTAAAATTAGAACAAGCCGAACAGTGGTATGTGTAACCAGTAACCACTCAATTAAATGTATCTTCATAGTCTTGACTGAAGCCTCTTGATACAAGCTGATCTTTATGCCTTGCAATTGATCCATCATGGTGTCTTTTAATTTTAAAAATCCATTTAGAACTCACCAAATTATTTATGGACAATGAGGATTCAGTTTCAATGTGCCCTAATGAAAAAGATCATCATTGCATTGCCTGTCTCCAATGTGGAATTTTGAGCGCTTGCTTATGTGTAGAGGGATCATAATCTGCAGAAGGTGGAGAGGATTAAGTATCTGCATAAAATACTCTCTTTTTATATATAACATTTTTTCTCCTAGTGATCATTTGCATGATCATCAATAGTAGCAGGTGTAACTTCTGATAAAGACCGAAACTGAGAGATGGAGCCTGTGAAGCTGCAGTTGGTATTCCAAGCTGAATGACTAGATCTTTGATTGGAATGTAAGGTCCATCATGATCAGTAATTTCTGCTGAGTAGTCAAATTGATCCCTTGTATGAAAGGAGGCCAGTGGTGGTAGAGAAGTAGGAATGAGTGATGTAGAAGATGGGTTGGAGTGGCAGATGTTGATGGCTCTGGGGGACGTGCCTCATGCTCTTTAAGAGAAGTAATAGTAATAGAAGCTTGGCCATTATGTGATGCAGGAGACTGATCAGTAACAGATGAAGAGTCACTGATATTGGCTTGAAGCTAGTCTAGGAGGTTGATCAACTGCAGCAGCTTGAAGCAGACAGTAGCTTGTTGCATAGTGGGGACAAGCTGAGGCAGTGACTGAGGCATTAAAGGCATCTTGATAGGGCAAGTAGGAAGAGAAAATATTGGTGAAGAAATTGTAGCAGAAGAAGATGAAGAGAAGGAAGAATGAATAAGTTTATGTAAAAACAGTTTTCATCAAACATTTATTGTCTAGATTTGATGGACTTGCATTCAATGGATTATAGAAAATAAAACCTTTGTAACCCTGCATACGAGAAAAAGACACATCTAACTGTTTTAGGTTAGAGCTCATTGGAATTGTATGGTCTCATTAAGGGATGACAAGCACAACCAAGTATTCTCAGATGATCAAGAGTAAGAATTTTATGAAACAAAAGCTCAAAAGGTGAGTGCATAGAAAGAGTTTGACAAGAAATTTTGTTGATGAGGAATACTGAAATAGCACAATGCTGGCATTCTGACTGAATGGCCATGGATACCTCTTGGAAACTTTAAGATCTTCGTGTTTTTATTTATTCTGATAGACGTTTATTTCCATTTATATATTTAACTGTACTAAAACTCTACTAATTTGGTTGTGTGGTGCACATTACGTGGTGGTGGCTCCCTGGGCGGTACACAGCACATACGCGTTCATTGTTAATGACGGAGAAGACAGAGATCTATCTTACTTCTTCATATTTCCATTCATGTTACTTAGGATGCTGCACAACCAGTTATGGATCTCTCTTTCTCGATGTTAAACCTCCAAAGGCAGCGGCCGGATGATCATCGACAAGGGCCTAGAGTTCGAACAAGTTGACAGAGAAAGAAACTGGTCAGTTTATGCTAGAATCTTTCTTTGTTATTTGTAGTTATTTCTAATTAATTTCGTTTTCATAATATTTAAATATGTAAAGGGTAGTTACGTAAACAAACTCTGTTTTGGCTAACGACTTCTCTTCAATCTCTTAAACATAGTATAGATAAAGATGGATAATTTTAAGAAGGAAACAGTAAAAAAGAAATATTAGTTTTATTATTAATTGATTTTGTATTTTAGAATAAAAAAGGAATAGTCTAGTATCATTTGGTCTAGTGGCATAAATTTTCCATTCGTAAGTAGGAAGTCGTGAGTTTTTTTTTTTTAAGTAAAATGAGGTCAGCCCTTTATTGAAATTGAAAGATTACAACGGTACCATGCCAAAAGGCATAAAAAAGAAAATAAACAAGGCGAAAGGAAAAGATGTAAAAATTGCATCTGAAATACAAAGAATTAAAAATGCAAGAACAGTAGCGTCGAAATGCAGCGCTGATTTTACACTACGGATTGCAGCCGTGTAGTGAATTGAGTAGTCGGTGGTTTGACTACCCATCGAACTCCAACGCACAATTTGACAAAAATCAACTTGGCGCCGGAACTCTCCCACCTAAAGATCGAAGCCGGCCAAGGGTGTCAGAACATGGCCATGTTGGCAGACGATTTTTCACGAACAAATACCATAGAATTGGGTCCTGGATCCAATAGTAAAGCACAGGAGCCCCAATCCATTCTAGCGAGTCATAAAAAGCCCACCAAAGATAGTGGGCCACAGACCAAACCCAACTTCCACCCGAATCCCAGATCCAACTCCATTTGCCGAGCCCACTCGGATCCCAGATCCGGTTCCTGCTACCGACGAACAGGGTATCAATGCCGTCACACTCTGCCCTGTGACTCTTAATTAGTAAAAGAAGCTGCCTTACTACTATAGCCATCGCCGACCGCCAAGTCGCTGCCGTTGTAGCCCCAAAAAGCCTGGTCCCAAACCCGGATCCGTTTGCACAGTCGGCGCTGATCTCTGAACCGCGAAGCCCACGACCAGCTGCACCGCGAATCTTGCCGCCTACATATTCCCTTGCTGCCAGACCACCTGCAAGTACCTGGATCCCACAAACCCCAAACGGTTCCACCGCCATCAACCACCGCCCAATCCCTCCTAACCCATGCCACACGACCCAAATTGGAGCAGTCACCATCAAAAAACAACATCAAATCCTCAAAATTCTCACACCACATTAATCCATTGCTCCCGAAAGCGACGAGGGCAAACATACATAGGCCGAAGCCTAAAGAGATCTCCAAGAATGGAGCAGATTCAGGCTGTGACAACCCCATAAGAGGTGCCGCTCCTCAAACCCTAGCAGAGAGCGTAGGGACCGTAATATATCACTGTTATATTTTAACTTGTTTTAAATCTTCTTGAGAAGTCATGAGTTTGACTCACGCAAACCTAATTGTTGTAATTTCAGTTGTTGATGCAATAAAAAATGAATAGAAATTCATGATTTATCTCAGCCATCAATAGCACTCTAATCCAATGATCTAGAATTACAGTTTAATCTTCACTATAATATAGTCACTAGAAATAGCACCCCTCTATTGAGACAAAAAAAATTATATTGTTCCTTTTTTAATTGAACCACAGATTACGTAGCCTTCCGATCAATTATTACGGATAGACTCCGTGTGGTATGAAGTCCCTACATAAACAAATCAAATGAAGAGGAAAAATTAAGAGAAAGAAGATGCTCCAATTTTGAATTCCAATTAAACCCATGCAATTGATAATCAGAAAAGAAGACCTGTCAGTATACAAGCGAGAAACTGGAGCTACAGAGGGGAAGTGAGAAGATTCAAGCTATTACCCAATCTCAAACGCAGGAAATCCAGTGCAGAATTCAGATATTGAGGCCAACCCATTTTTTACGCCTCGGCAGCACAACTCCTTCTCCATTTCGGACTATGATAGCCGGCTTCCATCTCCAATTCGATCTCCATCTTAGGCAGATAATCTCACGCTGAGAGACACAGCTTATTGATTTACCTGAGATGGGAATGACGTCTGCTACAGGGCCTTTACTAGATGGCCTAAGACATAAATTGGGCACAAATTGGTGTGGATACAAATTAATGGGTGCCCAATCCATGGGCTTGCTAAATTGCCCATCCACGAATCTTGAAGCCCATTTCTAAACAGTTTATCTCGATGTTCGGGCCCGGCTAAATTTGTTTGTCAACAACATGAAAGCCCATTTACACGGCCCAATACAATATTCAACACATCGGGGGCCTAGATTAAATTCGGGTGTCAGCAGAAGAAATACATCCGACGGATTCAAAAATAAATGTACATCCGTCGACACAAAATTCTTCCAACACTAGAAATACAAATTCCTCAAGAACTACAACGGTTTGATCCCTCCTCGAGGGTATGTAGGCAATCTAGCGACCCACTAGATGCAACCGCAAGTCCAAACAAAATCTCTGACTCCCTGGTTCATCCAACCCGAATCCCTGACCTCATCAGTCAAATTCTGTCAAACACCAGGAAACGTCGCAAGCCTTTTCCAAATAAAATCCATGACTCCCTGGTTCATCCAATCCGAATCCCTGACCGCATCAGTCAAATTCCACCAAACACCAGGAAACGTCACAACCTTTCCAAACAAATCCAAAACAAATCGAATCCCTGATTCACTTACACCAAATTCGTCCAAACACTATTCACATTCCAAAAGCAATACCCTCCAATGGGTCATTCACTCATTGGAATTCTTGAACTACGAGTGGCTTGATTCTCCCCCAAGGGTACGTAGGCAACCCATTCAAATATCCGGGTGCAGCCGCAAAAATAAATAAACAAACACACATCTACAATTGGTTTCTTCATAAATGGAATCAAAGAGTGTTTCCCGGTGACAATGGAATATAATTAATAGACACATTCTGTCTTGAATGGGTCGAACCCGAAATAATTAAAACTCTATTCACTAAATGAATTCGAGTGAAATTATGTTGGGTGACATTTACGCTCACAGTGTGCATATTTTCTCTCAACACCCTCGCTTTTCCGCGAGACTTAAAATTTAGCAGAAACAGAGGTGCAATGAGAAATAAGAAGAATCTCAGAAATATATGAACCTACAAAGTATAGCAACTAAAGCCATAGGTAGAGAAACATAAAACTTCATTGCAAAGTATAAGAAAACTTATTATTGTTTCTTTCTATGCATTAAATTGTGAAGTATAGCAACTAAAGCGATAGGTAGAGAAACATAAAACTTCTTTGCAAAGTATAAGAAAACTTGTTATTGTTTCTTTCTATGCATAAAATTGTGAAGTACAAATCGAACTGACAAACACAAATCTAAGTGATTGTCAACCATTAACCACCATGATAGTCTTCAACTTCCAAAAAGAATTTTCCTTAGACGATTTGATTTCCTACAGTTGACCTGCAAAAGTAGATAACTAACAGCACCGTTAACATGATTGAAGAGAAGTATTGTAATGCAAATTATTTGCAGGTTAATTTTCTTATGTAAACCTCAGCTTTTAATGTATCCAACAAAGTATAATGTATTATTTGTAGGCCTGACAATGGGATTGAAAAAAAGCAACCCAAGAACTCAAAAAAGTAAATATCAGGACTGAAAAATGCAGAGTTATAACCAGATCGAAACTATAAGTATAAGGCTCCAACTGCAGTTTAGTTCTCTGCTCTAAATAGAATTATACTCCTGTAGATAGCCACCGCCAAAAAATGCAGCAACAAATCAGGGCATTCTCATTTATATCACTACAGCTATATCTAAAATTATCCTTAAAGTGCCTATCAGCATGACAATGTGTTGAACCAAGGGCACTACAGAACCAAACTTCAGTTTCAACATTGGGAATTTGAAAGGACCCAACCAATTTGTATAAGTTATTATTTGAAAGGAACCAAAACGTACATACGGCGTCTACAAATTAAATTGGTTGATACAGGCCAGGTTTGTTCGCCAATTTGATGCAGACCTTGAACTCTCTGTCTTTCCTGTAAGATAAGTTTACTGACGATTTAATAAACCTAGAGCTCTATGATATTATTAAATGAAATAACCCAGATAGAATGAAAGCCTGAAAGGTACAGTCAACCAAACAAAAAATATTATGAGGAGGAAAAAAAAAAAACTGAACTCACCCCAAGAAGTAAACATGGATGCGAATATTCCCTCTTATAAAATGGTAAGATTTATGTCCTTTTTATATGTATAGCAGCACATTAAGTATTCCACTTTTCTACCTTTTTAGTAGATTACATGTTAGATTCACTTCACATAGACTATATTACTTCAATACAGAAGTGTTCAGAGATTTACTTCAGATGTTAGTAGTCCTATTACAAAATATTTCCTGGTCTCTCTTCTTTTCTAAATCATGACATTTACACCTCCACAGAATTGATCACACCTTTAAATCTTCATTTTCGCAAGTTAATAAGACATCTAATGAATCATACCATTTATGTGCCATTCCACCAGTTTAATCATTACATATGAAATCCACTTTTAGTGATCCACTAACCTAAAGGCGCAAATGCATCTGCAATGAAATATTGCACACACAAACATAGGGAAGAACATCTATGGTTTCCTTCAATTATTAAGATATCATCATAACATGCGTAGCTGAGAGGTTGAAATAATTCCCCTTGATGTGGTAGGTATCAAAGAATAAAAACAAAAGTAGTTTAAAACGAAACCAAAATTCATAGAGTTGTTTACTGTCACATTTCCCACACTCCCATTTTCTCAAATTAATAGCTCTTACACAACCACCTGATCAAACATCAATCAATCCGATCAAACATTCAAACTTTAACAAAGAAATGAACATTTTAGTCAAAGCAAAACCAGTATGATAATCAGTTTCGATGAACACAAACAAAAACCCAGAAACAGTAAATGTAAATGGTGCAAGAGAGGTGGACTAACCGATCAAATTGAACAACTGAACATTCCAAAGGCCAAGTTGTTGAAAGGACAAAAACAACTGAACTGATAGCCTATGAACGTCGTCGTCTTCTTCTCCTGTTCTTTTCTCTCAACTTTGCCTCCTCTCTGTCTCTCTGAGTGTCCGGGGTACAACTAAATAGCTTGTTACTCAAAACAAAAGATGAGAAAACACCCAGAATCCGCTCAACTAATTACCTTGCGGATGACAAACCCAAGTTTTTAGGGTTGGTGATGAAAGCTGAGAAGAGATTTGATACAAACCACCAAATAAAAACCTGCAAATCCAAATCCAATACATATCCCACATCAGAATAAGAGAACAATTCAAAATTGAAACAACAGAATCAAGGTTCAAAAGAGAAACAAAAAAAAAGAACCCAACAATTGGGAATTTGGGACTGTAATCAAATCCCAAATCCCTCTCCCATTGCTTTCCTTGTGTACCTCTCCGATCACTCTCGTGACAAAGAGCAACCGACCTCTTGCTGAGATGACGATCTCTCTCTATCTCTTCGTGCAAAGCAAAGAAACACACACTCTAGCTCCCTCTCTCTCTCCATCGTTCATAATCTCTCTGGATTGTTCTGGCAGCGATTGAATGAGAAGAAGATTATAGAAGGATGGCAGACTGTAATTGAAGGAAAAGAGCAAGGGTAAAACCGACATTTTACTGTTAAATGAACAGTTGAATGAACAGTGAGAGGAACAGCGATTCGGCTTTAGATGTATGTATAATAATAATTGCATCCGCCATCTTTACGGTTGAAATTTAAATTGATTGCACTTCACTATAATTTAGAGTCATTGCATCCGCCATCTTTACGGTTGAAGTTTAAATTAATTGTATGATTTGCAATGCCACACTTTGCAAATCATGCCATCTTTACGGTTGAAGTTTAAATTAATTAATGTATGATTTGCAATGCCATACTTTGCAAATCATTCACAAGGACAACATTCACTCAACTTTTCGTATTAAAACCCACAAAATATTCTACAATGTAATTACTACTTAATTATAGAAAGAAATTTCCGCAGAATCTGACCTCAATTTGTTGCCTAAACCATTCCCCAAAACTTTTCTCTAAATTAGTGGCATTGAAGCTTGGTTTCTCAAGCCTAATTTGCAATATTTTATTCCAAGAGTAATCATGGCTTCTATCCATGTCCTTGGTTTGGTTTGCTTTTCTCTCTTTTTATCAACTCATTCAGTGCTTGCGGCGATAGATTATGGACAAGCTCTTACAAAGTCTTTGTTGTATTATGAGGCTCAACGATCTGGTAAGTTGCCTCCTGAACAGAGAGTGCAATGGCGTGGCGATTCAGCGCTTAAAGATGGAAATGATACTGGTGTAAGTTCTATATGCCCTTTTTCATCTTTGCATTTTGTTTCGGACATGAATTGTGTACTTTAAGTTTTATTTTTTTCCCGAGTTAAAGGGCAATTTGAAACAAGGGTCCTTGACCAAAAGCCCCAAAATGAATTAAAGTTATCCCACTTACCCCAACAACAAATTTTTATTCCCACTAACTCAATTTAAAGTAAAATGACCATTCTGACCTCAACCTAATAAATAAATTACATCATTAATCCACTCTCTCCCCTCTCTCTCTCTCTCTCCAGCTAACACAGGCACGTAGCTCTCTCTCTCTCTCTCTCTCCCCTCTTCGCCGGAGAAAGTTTCCCGGCCACATGGCCGGTAATTCTCGAATTCTAAGGCAGATCCTTCATTATCGCCACCTCGCGCCTCATGTCCTCCTCACGGAGGTGTTACGTCGGCGAAGGTGCAGATCCAATCGAGGCGGCGCCATCGATTGTGCAAGGTAGGCCGGCGGTAATTGTGAGGTTCACGATCGAGCTTAGTGAGAAGCCCAATCTCCGGCGCTACCTTTCCGGACAGAAGGAGATTGTAACCCTAGTAAAATGGTTGCAATGCTTACCTGAAGTTGAAGATGGCACCCACCAATGCCGATTCGCTGCTCCTTGAGTCCTTGGTATTATTTCCCTTCAAATTATACAATTTCATATCAGAAACTCTAGTCCAAAAAACAAAATGGGTCTGTATGTGTGATAAAGAGTCATTGAGAGATGGAGGAGGAGAGAATTAAGCACCTTTGAGGCTTTGACTGACTGGGTCGGTTGGTTTTTGGAAGCCATTTTTGATTTTGTTTTTGTTGCTTACGAAATAGGGAGGCTTTAGAAACTTAGTTTTTTGTGAAGCTTTTGCTGTAGAGGGCCAGAGGCAGTCTTTGAGGTTTCTATTGCTATTAAAATGTCAAATTTAATGTATTTTGTTGCTTCTGTTCGTGACTTTTTATTTTTTTCTAGATTTGATCATCTTCATCACTAGGTGTGCAGCGGTGCATTATAATTAATACAAAAGAGGTCACCATGGTAACCACATGAATCAAATACATGTCAAAAACTTGGTCACTTTGAGTCATCCAGTGACACAGACCTTGCCATAATATTATTTTCCTCCTTTCTTGTCCATCCAATAGCCCACGAACAGACATAATTTGATATGAGTTGCAGAGATTACATGACTGTCCTTTGGATTAAATATTGTAGATTTGATTAATATTCATATTTGTTACCTAGGATAAAAAAGAAATCGAGTATTAATATCCATATTTGGGGGCAATAGACGTCTATTTGGAGGCAATAGACGTTTTGAATTAATATAATCTTTTCATTTTTTTTTACTTAATTACAGTTTTATTTATCTAATCTTAGGAAGAATAGTTCCCATTCCGGCGACCCAAAGTTCTATTGAGGAGTAATAGACGTCTATTGGGGGGCAATATACGTCTATTAGGGGGCAATACATGGCTGATAGACTTCTATTGGGAGGCAATAGACGTCTATTGCCCCTCTATTGGAGGGTAATAAATGTCTATTGGGGCAGTAAATCTTTCCGGTGGGCGGCGACCGGTGACTAGAATCCGGTCACTGGTCACCGGATTCCAGCGAAAGTTGGCCGGAATCCGGCCACCGGTGACGGGACTCCGGTGAAGTCTCCTATGGTTTCTCTCTCTTCTATTTTTTTTTTTCTCTCTCTCTAAGTAATAAGGGGTGAGGGTAAAATGGTATTAAAAAAAAAAAAAAAAAACAAAAAAAAATCTTAATGGGGTATTAGGTAGGGCTGGGCAGGTTAAACCGAAGTACCGAACCCGTCCCGAACCCGTACCGAAAATAGGCGGGACGGGACGGTATCAAAAATATGAAAATCACTATTTAGCCCGGCCCGTACCGAACAGAATTAAAACGGGATGGGATCGGTATTAGTGTTTTAAATACCGAACAGGCCCGGCCCGTACCGATTTATATATATATATATATATTTTTTATTTTTTATTTATATATATATTATATACATATATGTGTACAATATCGTCTTCCTTTTCTTCTTTTATGGGAGTATGGGACCATCAGACCACACATGCCTCCCACTTTCGCAACTCTCTCTCTTTCTTGTCATAAACAAACTCTCTCTCTCTCTCTCTCTGTTTGTCACTTTGTCATCAGAGAAAAAAAAACTCTCTCTCTCTCTCTGTTCACGCTCCTCTCTCTCTCTCTCTCTCTGTTTATCCTCTCCCTCCCTATCTGTTCACTGTCCTCTCTCTCGTTCTCATCCTTTATTCAGCCTCTATTTCGAATTTATATCGGCACTCTAGACATCACCACCTCACCATCTTCGGTCGACACAGGTAGCACAACCATCATCGCACCACCCACAAGAAACGTTGCCCAGATCTGTCCCCATCAATCTTGATGATCTTTTTTAAGTTCTGGGTTTGTCAAATTGTGCATGTTCAATGAGGAAAATAAATTTGCAGAATTTGCAGGGTGGATTAAAGTTTTGTGTTTGTTTATGGGTTTAGGTTTGAATCTTTTTTAAACTCCCTCTCTCTGTTGCACTGAATTTTATTAATTTGTGTTTTTGTTTTGAGGCAAAACAAAGAAAGAAAAGGAATGCTTTTGATTGCAGGAGGACAAAACCCAGAACTCCCGAAGTGCAGTTTGCAACTTTGCAACTTCTTTTTTTTTTTTTTTTTTTTTTTTTTTTTCCGGGTTAGTCCCGTAATGGGCCCGAGCCCGGCCCGAAACCGATCGGGTTCGGTACTGTCGGTATCAAATCTCAAAAAGCCCCTTACCGTCCCGGCCCGTCCCGATTTATAATTCCAGGCCCGGGATCGGGTTTACCCCAAATCTGGCCCGTCCCGGCCCGTGCCCAGCCCTAGTATTAGGGAAGACCTCCTTAGAGTGTTTTGGGCAAGATGGAATTAAAAAAACTTAATGGGGTAAGTAGGAAAAGAATCTCTAGAAATGGGGTTCCCTTGAAACAAATTACTTTTTTTTTTTTTTTCAAGAATATAGAGGTTGGGATTTTCAGAAATTTTCGTTGGATTTAGAGAAGGAAGTTTTTTTGGAATAGTGGTTTAGGTGTCGTTAGGGTTCAGTTTTAGTTACACCCAAAAACCCTTGAACACAAACCCTAAGCCCATGCCAAAACGTACTGGCTATTCCTTCAATGATCTGACCAAAACTCAAAACGCCAAGCAAAGTTAATAATTGATTTAAACACACACACACACACAAAGGTAAATGTCTACATAATCTAGAATGAAATTTACTGCCTACATAATACAGGTTAATCTTGATGGAGGGTATTATGATTCTGGGGACAATGTCAAGTTTGGATTCCCCATGGCATTCACAATAACAATGCTTTCATGGAGCACAATAGAGTTCGCAAGCAAACTTGAAACCAAGAATGAGCTCTCAAACGCATTGGACGCCATTAAATGGGGCACAGACTATTTGATCAAAGCACACGCTCAGCCAAATGTTCTCTATGGTGAAGTTGGCGATGGCGGTTCTGATCATGCTTGTTGGCAGAGACCGGAAGACATGACTACCCCACGGACATCCTTCAAGATCGATGAGCAGCATCCAGGTTCTGATCTTGCTGGTGAAACCGCAGCTGCTTTTGCCGCAGCTTCCATTGCTTTCAAGGATAAAGACCCTACATATTCTGGCCAGCTCTTGACGCATGCGAAACAGCTGTTTGAATTTGCCTGCAGTCATGCTGGTGTTTATCAGAATAGTATTAATCTAGCAGGCCAGTTCTACTCCAGCAGCGGATATGAGGTAATGTAATTAACATATATATGACAAGCTAAAAACCAATCGGATAATTCTTAGGTTCACCCCTTAATTGAATGAGCATATTCACCATCTCTTGCGATTAATGCATAATAACTTAATAATTTTTTAATCCAACCAAATTAATACAAAGATTAGCTTTGTAAAAAATCAATCAAATTGAAAACTGTTCAAGTAAATCCAGAATATGTGTCTGGCCCAAACTCGAGGTTACTTGCTCTAGTTGAAATAGAGTTTATATTAGAGGTATTCTCGGAGAATCTTAGGAGATATCCAATCAATGTACGATTATGTTTCCATGTACAAATCTATCTCTATGCTTGTAATCCTCTATATAAAGAGGGCCCCTATTATCAATGAAAGCACGACTCAATTCCCTCCCAATTCAGTTTTCCTTAAACACGTTATCAGCACGAAGCTCTAACCCTGAAACAAATAGCCAAACCCTGATTCAAGAAGCTAAAAACCTTGAATCCGAATACAAAACCTTGAAGCCTTTTCTGCCTCCACCTCAAACCTTGAAGAACTCGATTCCAGGAGTCCAGAACCGGCAGCGGCACCCTAAGAACCAGCCACCGGAAGCTCCATACAACTCGCAGCAAATATTCCACCGGTTCACCATCTTCCGGACCTCCAATTTCCACCAAATTTTGGTAGCAGAAGCCCGTTGATCTGAAGTTTCAGGAACAGGAAGAAAAAGTCCAAAAATCGGCCTAAAAAGACGTGAATCGGCTACCTGAGCAGCTGCATCTTGAACCGGCAGAAAAGAAAGAAAAGAAAAAAAGAAGAAGAAAGAGAGAAGAAAGGAAGGCCCAGCCCAGAAGAAGAAAGGAACAGGCCCAGAAGCCCACTGACCCAAGCCCAGAAGCCTGCTGAAGTCAGCCCTAGGACTCGCTGCCACGTCAGCATAGGGACCACTGCCACATCAGCATCAGTGCCACGCCAACCCTTCGGTCAACATCCGGTCAACGACTTTTCCGGCGTTTTTCCGATCAGTTTTCCGGCCAAATTCCGGCGACCTATTTCGAGGTTTTTTTTCTTTCTAAAAGTTCCTGTTTTTTTTAGAGTTTTTACATTTAATTTCTCTTCTTTTCGGGACTTCCAACCTCCCTTCTTCTACCCCCCTTTCTTTATCATAGGGGAGACCAAATTAAGCCGAACTGTGGGGGTTCGTGCTCACTCCAAGCTTGGAGCTTGTAGAGTTCTCCAAACTTAGAGTTTATTGAGATAAAACGATCGACCGCAAACATCATTGTTTCGATCTAATCCAACCCCTCTTGGAATCGAATTTCTTGGAAGCGACTATGCTCGGAAATTCCTAATTTCTTGGAAGCAACTATGCTCAGAAATTTTATTTGTTTTCGTGGTAGTCTTTTTCGCTTCGAAACTAACCCTAATTTCTTGTTCTCTTTCAGGATGAGTAACCTGAACAAATTGGACTTTGCTCCATTGGGAACAACTGGCTCTGAATATCACAGGTGGGTTCGTGATGTCCGCCAGCATCTCAAGGCCGATGGAATCCTGGATACGATTCTCGAGCCTAGCCAGGACGTGCTAACTGTTGAGCAAGCTCAAGCTTTGGAAGCAAATAGAGCAGCCTTAGCGGCAAAGGCGAAAGTCATCATCCTAATGACTCGTCATATGGATGATTCGCACCAGTATGAGTGTATGAATGAAGAAGACCCCAGAAGGCTGTGGGTCTCACTCGAAGAAAGATTTGGCAACGTCCGTGACTCCCGGCTTCCTGACCTAGAAGTGAGATGGCATAGCCTCCACTTCTGTGATTTCAAGTCAATTCTTGACTACAACTCGGAAGCACTTCGCACTAAATCCTTAATGGAATTATGTGGTAAAGAGATCACAGATGCGATGTTGATTGAGAAGACTCTCTCTACCTTCCCCGTCTCTGCATTGATGGTTGCTAAGAACTATCGAATCGATGTTATTGCAGGACGGATCACAAGGTTTCATGAGCTCATTGGAGCTATGAATGTCGCTGAAAAGCATGACAACATCCTTGTGAAGAACTATAATTCGAGATCCGTGGAAATAGAGCATATTTCGGAATCCAATTATAGTCGCGCCCCTAAGAGAAGGCGCCAAGAGCGAATCCCTAATCTTAGGGATACTTCTGGACGTTCCGGTCCATATAATCGCTCTACTTGGGAAGGTAACCGCCAAAATAGGCGAACACGGAACCGAAGAGGTAAATGTGGAAAGAGAGAGGGAGGCAACGCCTCTGGCCATGTTAGTGGCGCCACCAACACTAAGAGCCATCTAAATGACGCTTTCCAAGCTCCTCAATCAATGGAGTTTGAGCAAAGAGATGTATGTTCTCAATGTGGAGTGTTTGATCATTGGGCACAAATTTGTAGAGCTCGTGAAGAAATCGTCACCGCCTACAAAGCATATTGTGAAGCAAGAGAAGCTCACTATATGGAACAAGAAGATCAAGAAGATGATCTAGAGTGAAGGGTTGAAGACTACAAATCTGGCTGGGATCAATAGATCGCCAATTCTGTTTAAGTCTTTATTTTTCCAAGAGATGTAATAGGCAATTGCCATATATTTTTGTAGTAAATGCCATTGGTTTAGTTTTTCTTCAAAGTAGGCTCACTCAAAGTAAGTGTGATATCCAGGAAAGTTCTGAGATTAGTGGTACTTAAGCGAGCCTTGCTTCACCGAGATCTCTCTACTCACCTGGTCACATTTATTTTGGAATTACCGAAAGAAGTTAGATGACTACCATTGTTTTGCATTAGCTATCATTTTGGATTAGATTTTGTTTAGTCAATGAGACAATGATGTAACTCCGTTGGCTTATGAATAAAATTTCGAGTTCTTTATGACTCCATTTTGATTCTGAGCATATGACTTTTGTGACTACGATGGCTGGGCCATCAATATTAATTCAAGGACATGGAATAGCCCAAGTTTCACTTGCCAAATGGCACCTTAATTACTGTCACAAAAACTCTCTACCCTCCTAGGGCCAATCGCACCTATGACTAGCCAACGGATTCCATGCGAAAACGCATGTAGAGAACGGAAATGAGTTCCTTTGCAATACCTCTAATGATTGCGAACAAAGGCGCATCTTAGAGAAGTTTATGTGTCTCTCTAGTGGATTCTATGTCACCATTCGAGCTATTAATCCAATAAAGTTATGAGAGAAGATCTCTTGGATTTAGACATATATTGGCTTTGTCACGACAGGATAGATCATCCTAGTCATGATATGATGATCCGTCTACTAAACACTTCACATGAACATCATTTCTTTCGAGCGAAACGAAGCATGAATCAAAAGTTGATTTCTGGACTAAGTGTGACTGACACAGCTGTCTAGGGCACCGCCTTCGTCCACCACCAGCCTAGGGCTAGCGCAGTCCCTATCCATGACGCCATGGATGGCATCCATCATGGTGATGGCGCCCTAGGTGATGCTGCAATCACCAACTTGCTTCAAATAGCGTTTCAGACGCTCAGGACCAACCAATATTCTCATTGGTTGCTTCTAAAGCCTCTCGCTCGTTTTACAAAGCCCGTTCCTTAGGGAAATTAGGACTGAGACCGTCCTATGCAAATGATATGAAAATACTCATTATGTTCTTACATAGAATCCATGGGGATTCTATGGATTGATTCAACCAACTTGCGGACGTTTAAATATCTCATGATATTGGTTGATACGCAAACATGCTGGTCACGTGTTTTGCCTTGTCCACTTGTAATGCTGGTTATTCTACACTCCTAGCAAATATCATATGACAACTGGCTCACTCCCCAGATCATCCTATTCCGTCAATTGGACTTGATGATGTTAGCGAGTTTATATCGAAGATTTTCGATGGTTATTGCATTGGGACTGATGTGGGACATCACATTCCCATGAACACACCCAAATGGTCTCGCGGAAATGTCTACGATGGTAGTCCGGATAGTGGTAATGCACACCAATCTCCTTATATCCGCTTGGGGTGATGCAATATCACATGCAGCTATGCTAATTCGTCTACGACCCACCGCCTCTCAATCTACCTCTACGTTACAGCTAGTGACTGGGTACAAGTATCGTACTTACGCATCTTTGAGTGTGCCATTTATGTGCCAATTGCGCCGCCACAGCGCTATATGATAGGTCCGTACAGACGAATGGGCAACTACTGACAGGACCCGCCCTGGATTTCACCTTGAAATCCGAAGTGACCCTGCGGGGCCCACCTTAGAAGAAATTCTACCAAAAATTTGGCGGAACTTCCCCTAAAATGGGCTACCCAAGCCTGTAGAAAACATTTACACTCCTCAGTCAATTCATCCTTATGCTCCTGGAGCCACCCTGCTCCCCAAATCAACATCAGTCTCCAATTCACAAAACACGCATCCCAACTCAAATATCATAAATCCCATAAGTAATCAGAGCAATTCTAACAGAAAGGTATAAGAGGAAAACCTAATTCAACGACAGATGCAGAAGCCATGCTGTTGACTATGCCTCAACTCTGTGTACGCCCGACCTCAACCAATTCGCCTGCAAACTGGGCATTTGAAACCGAAGGGCCCAGGGGAAAGTACATAAAATACGTTAGCGTGAGTGGACAAAAATAAACAATTTTTAAACCAAGTGGATTTTATACTTTCCCATATATATATTTCCTTAAAAACTCTCGATGCATGTAACGATTCAGAAAACAATTCACGAGAAGCCCTGCTCAAGAAAAACCGATTAGCCCCGCTAGTCACAAACAACCGAGAGGAAAGATCGAAACTCCGATACTCGACAGGATAAAACCAGCCCCGCTGGTTACACGGAAATCAGACTAGGCCCCACTAGTCGAGAAATGGTAAGATATAAGGAAGAGACATCACCATACGGGAAATGGAGCCTCTCAGGCTCTACCTACCCTCAACTGCCACTCACACATAGATTGTGCGAGGAGGAGAACTAATAACCTCAACTTCCACTCACACATAGATTGTGCGAGGAGGAGACCAAATGACCTCGACTGCCACCCACGTGAGGAGGAGAATAAATCACCTCTACTGCCACTCACCAACACAAAGTAGGTGAGGAGGAGAACAAGCTACCTCAACTGCCACTCACTAACACAAAGTCAGTGAGGAGGAGACCTAATAACATAACCCGCGTATGGTGAGGAAAAATCATCGAAAACCAGTAAATCCATGTAGCTTCTCCATATTTCTCACGAGATAGAAACCATGTATCCAACGACGTGACCCCGCACGCCAAGATTACTCTAAATCTCAAAATGGATAAGTGAGAAATAGGAATAAATCGACGGCGTGTCCCACACGCCCAGATATTCTCAAATCCGTAACCAAAACCGGAAATTAGAATAGGTAAATCCCATTTCCAAAAATCTCTCAAAGTCTCCAAGAAGCCAACCAAATCCAAAATCCTTAATTAGGCATTCCCGATGCCAAAACCGAAAGTCAATAAACAATTGAGAATATCCAATTCCATTGAAACTCATCTTAAAAATCTTCTAGGAGCTTAACTCGGTGATTAGAAATATACTTAATTCCGGAAAATTACCTCGAAAATAAGCAATTTGTCAAATAATATTATAAATCATAATCAACCTTTGAAACTCATTATCGACAGCCAATCCACGAGATAAACCGAGATCGAATTTCCGAAAATCAAATCATTTGCTCAATAAGTAATATGATTAAAACTAGAGCATTATTTAAGAAAATAAATGCATGCATCAATATTTAAAAATAAAAGTCCACTCACAGTACTATTGGGCAACCACGCAAACGAGTTCCTTCATCTAACCGTAGCTCGTGACATTGCCCTGTACACAATATATTTCCGTAAACGGCAATCCGATAAAATAATTACGAACTTAAACGAAATCCGAAAATCTCTATCTCCATTACTTCTCAAATTCACCCCAAACCTCTTCCACAACACCAATTCCTCAATTTATATATTCCACAACGAAAACGAGGGAGATCCAACGGCCGGATTTCCTACAATTCAATCACAAAACTCCAAATTTCGGAAATTCACAAACAATTCCAAACTCCTCCAAAATTCACCAAACTTCACATACAAGCTCTATGGTAATTATAGAATTTAACTAGCCAGAAATTGAAATTAAAAAGCTACCCTAGCCGCCGTTACAGCCGCCCACAGTGGCGGCGCCGCCGCCACTGCCACCAACTCCAATGGACACCAAAATTTAACAGCGGCACCTACTCAACACACTGATTCAACTTCTCAACTACAACATTCCCAAATAACAATTAAAAACGGCCGAAATCGATCAATGAACAAAACCCAGAAATCCTCAAGAACCCTAGAATTTCAATTCGTCGATTCGGCATCTACACAATAAATCGTGATACAAGGCCATAGGGGAAATGATCAGTGATGAAAACCGAACCTTCGACGGCGAGATGGGGACCGGAGGTGGCCGAAACAGCCGGAAATCGGCAAAAACCTCAAATTGCAGCCGGAGGGGATTTTGCTTCGATCCGTGCTTTTCCGGTCAAATCGTCGAAAACCAAGGTTACTAGGGTGATCGGAGGGAGGAGGCGCTCCTCTGATGACCGGTGGCACGCCGGTTGGTGGCCGGAAAGTGGTAAATCGAAAGGGAGAAGAAAAATGGCCGAACCGGAGAAAAGAGAGGTCGGGGGAGAGGAGAGAGAAGAGGAAGGGTGGGTTTCCGGAAAAAATGGACACCTACCCTGGGTAAATTCCTATTTTAATCAAAAATTACCATGAACAGTAACTTCACATTTTTGGCCATAACTCTCGCATACTAAGTCCGATTTTTACGCACCACATATGCACGCGCTCGGTTTAACGTCCCCTACAACTTTCATGAAGAACCTTTCCTCAAATTTTGACCCGAACAAAAAGTCAACTTTTAGGGCCACTAAAATACCGAATTAGGGTAAAGAGTAAGAGCAGTTGTCGTTTACCGTCCAAATGACTAGTAAACGGGTAAGTGAAAATACGGGATGTTACAACTACGTTGGATTTGAGACTCCAACAATCGTCCGACACTTAAAGCCCTTGCAAGGCGATTTCCTTACCGCTAGATTTGCGGGTTGTCACTTTGATGAGACAGTCTTCCCATCGTTAGGGGGAGATAAGAACACGGATGTTCAGCAGGAACGACAGGAATTGTCGTGGCCTATCCCCACTATCTCTCATCTCGATCCCTACTAAAGTGATGAGATCACACATCTGCTGCAAATATGCCTGTAAGGAAGTACGTCCTTACAAGAGGATGTAGCATCACCCTACACGGAGGTAGGCATGGCGCCAACGCCAAAGAGAGTGGCACTCTTGCGTTACAGGCCATGGCCCCAGCTAGGATGCGTGGGAGGCCCGTGGGTTCGAAGGATGCTTTGACACACTCCAATCCTTTGATCATCGACACTCAAAATCGGTGTCATGAAAATCTTTCGGGTTATGGTTATCGTTGGGGGACGCCTCAACGTCAGAACCTATTCCTGAGAATATAAAGCTCTATGAAACTTACACTAGTGTACATGAGACGTGGGATAGAAACTCCATCATAATTGATGATGTAGTTGCGCATTTCGTTGCTCATGAGTTTGTTGAGTCAGATGATATCGACCCACGCTCCGTTGATGAATGAATGCCAACGTAGAGAGATTTGGCCTAAATGGAAAGATGCGATCCAGGTTAAGTTGGATTCTCTAACGAAGAGGAAGGTTTTTGAGCCAGTGATACCAACACCTCCTAACATAAAACCTATTGACTAATGGGTCTTCGTTAGAAAGCGTGATGAGAAAAAGATATGGCAATCTCGCCTTATGGCGCAAGGCTTCTCACAAAACGCCCTGGAATCGACTACGATGAGACATATTCTCTCGTAATGGATGTCATTGCACTCCACTACCTTGTCAGTTTGGTAGTTTCCAAATAACTGAACATGCAGCTTACAAATATGGTCACTACGTATCTATATGGGGATCTAGATACAGAATATACATGGAGGTTCATGGTGAACTTCATTTACCCAAGTCAAGTGGCTCTAGACCACGGAGCGCATTTACAATAATGTTGGAACGCTCACTAAAGTGACTACTTGATTGGGAAGGGATATGCCCACACATTTTCATAACAAATTTCGGATTCTATCGCGGTTCATGTTGGACATGATCTTCATTAGAAGCCCTTAAAGAGTTAAGGGAAACCGCTGAACACTTGAAATCCGATTTTGAGATGAAGGATTATGGGGGAACACGATTATGTCTCGGTTTGGAACTTGAGCATCGTGTCGATAGATGCTTAGGCATTTTGACAAGGTCAAGCCTTCAAGCACCCCCATGATCGTCTGTAGTCTTGATCCTCAAAAGAATCCTCTTCGTTGAAAGGATGATAATGAAGATGTGCTAGAGGTAGGAGTGCCTTACTTGAGTACAATAGGCGCATTATTGTACTTAGCTCAATGCACAAGACCGGACATCTCATTTGCCATGAACTTGTTAGCTAGATATAGCTCTATGCGAACGCGACACCATTGGATTGGTGTAAAAGATATCTTTCGATACTTGAGATGTATGATTGATATGGGCTTGTTCTATCCTTACAAAGAGATGATGGATTCGGACCCATCACACACCAGGAACGCTGCCAACACTGGCCTGCGTCCACTATCCCCATCCCAAAAAGACATGTGTTTTGGAAGGTTTTGCTGATGTTGGGTATTTCTCTGACCCATACAAAAGTCATTCCCAAACTGGTTAAGTGTTCACCATGGGTAAAGACCGTGATATCTTGGAGGTCTACAGAACATACCATAGTCGCTATATCTTTGAACAATGCAGAGATTATTGCTCTTCACAAAGTGGCTCATGAATGTATATGGATTGGATCCATAATTACTCATGTTCGAAACAATTGTGGTTTGAAGTCTACCACAGATGAGCCTACGAGCATATAGGATAATGCTGCTTGTTTTGAAGCAAGGCTACATCAAAAGCGACCACACCAAGTATAATCAGCAACAACAAACTCTCCTCAAGATCAAAGTGAACTAGGTTCAATCTGAGGACAGTGCGGTAGGCTTGCTCACTAAGTCATTGCCTAAATTCCACTTTTGAGAAACATGTTGGTAGCATCGTTTGCGGAAGTTATCCGAACTCCAATGACCGTAGTCGTCAGGGGGAGATGCAGACATCAGGGTGAGGTGTCTACATGTATGGTCTCGAAACGTGAAGGGTGTGTTGTGCTCTTTTTCCCCTTCGACAGAGGTTATTTTTGTCCCACTGGGTTTTTGTTACTCGGCAAGGTTTTTAATGAGGCAACGAGAGGAGCACCACATTTGGCCGACACAAGGGGGAGTGTTCAAGTAAATCCAGAATATGTGTCTGGCCCAAACTTGAGGTTACTTGCTCTAGTTGAAATAGGGTTTATATTAGAGATATTCTCAGATAATCTTAGGAGATATTCAATCAATGTACGATTATGTTTCCATATACAAATCTATCTCTATGCTTGTAATCCTCTATATAAAGAGGCCCCTATTATCAATGAAAGCACGACTCAATTCTCTCTCAATTCAGTTTTCCTTAAACAAAAACCTTTTAGTTATTCATTTCTATATAATGCATGGACAATTTATCATAATAGTAGTAAGTATTGTTAGAACCATCCATTTGTTTGATTCAATTAGATAATTAAACGATTTCTGATTCGATTAATTTTTTTACAGAGATTAGTCTGGCTATGCTGGGATACACTGCATGGGTGTGTGTGTTGGTTCTATTGACGTTTTCCACTCAAAAAAAAAAAGATACAGACCGATGAATTATAAATTTATTAAATAAAAATATGTTAATCGACAGTGGGGTGAACCTAAGAATTGTTCAAACCAATCACATCTTCTTCTTCTTCTTTTTTTTTTTTTTTTTTTTTTGTGGTCAAAATTCCAAAATTGTGCTATTTTTTTTTTTTGTCGATCAGGATGAATTATTGTGGGCTGCAGCATGGCTTCATCGTGCTACTGATGATAAATCGTACCTAGATTACCTTGGTCAAGCAGGCAATACTGGTGGTGCAAGAACCGAGTTCTCTTGGGATGACAAGTTTGTTGGCGCCCAGGTCTTGGTTGCAAAGGTAAGAGATTATTGCATATATATTTATTCGACATCACTAGATCATAATTTTGAACCACATTGATAGATTAGCAGTAGATTATGTGTCTAGTGTGTGTGTGTGTGAATGATGGAGGGTGGCTAGGATTTTGTGAAACCTACAGGGTTTCTAGTAATCGTTCTACTTTTCTTCAGCTGTCAGTTTGTTCGTTGGGTTTCTTTCTTTTTGTCGTCAACTCACGATATCATTAATTTGCTTGGATATGCACTTTTGCTTTTTTTATTTTGGGGGGTTCCGGCTTTAGGGGAAGATTCTTGCGCAGCCTTGATATAGAAGTAAACCAAAAATTGTGTGACTTTATGTGTATTCTTTGCATGTTTGAAGCTTGTCTTGGAGGGCAAGGTACCGGCTGATTCAGGACCGTGGTCACAATACAAAAACCAGGCAGAGCAGTTCATTTGCTCTTGCATTCAGAAGGGTAACAGCAACGTGAAGAAGACGCCCGGTGGGTTGTTATGGTTTTTGCCATTTAACAATCTTCAGTATACTACAACTGCTACACTCATTGCAACTGTTTACTCTGAATACCTATCCCCAAAACGTGCCTCCATTCAATGTAGTGGTGGCATTGTTCAGTCTTCTGCTCTACTTGACTTGGCCCGATCACAGGTATAATTAAATTATCTATACGAAACTAATCACCCCTTTGTACCAACCACAAAATGTTATTGTCACATAACCCAATAATCATCTTGGCAAACAAATAAAGCAAATCAAAGACCTGACTAGGGTTTAAGCACTTGTACGTAGTTAACTCATTAATTTACAATGTTTTTCCATTTAACGTACAGGTGGACTATATCCTGGGTTCAAATCCTAATGGTATGAGCTACATGGTTGGATTTGGGTCAAAGTATCCAACTCAAGTTCATCATAGAGGAGCATCCATTGTTTCAATCAAGAAAGATCCATCTCCAGTTGCATGCCAAGCTGGCTTCGACGCTTGGTTTAACATGAACGCCCCTAATCCGAATGTATTGGATGGAGCAATAGTTGGAGGACCCAATGATAGTGATGGTTATACGGATTCAAGATCCAACTTCCAAATGGCTGAAGCAGCAACTGTTAATACTGCACCACTAGTTGGTGTCCTAGCCAAGCTTGCCTGAATATCATATTGAATTATTTAGTTAGGGTTTATAGCACTCTTGCTGTAATGCTCAGGAAAATAGTGAAACAGATACGTGGTTTTTGATATACATGCATGGTGGCAATTTTTCATGTTTAAGGAATCAGTGTGTATGGATTCATATCAATAAATAGTAATAATTGTCTCTTTCTAGAATGGTATCTAATCGGTTCATTGTGACTTTTTTGCAATGTGGTCCTCTGTAACCGTATAGGCCTTTAAATGTCGGTGCGAGAAATCGATCTTCAGGGAAATCTCTTGCCAATTACTCGAGTTGTAAGAAATCTTTTGTGATGACTACCTGGTGATGGTTTTTACAGAAGTGGGATGAATTCAATTTGAGGGCTGAGCCCACGCTAGGTCGGGGTTTAGGTCATCAGGCTCATTTCATTCATCCAAGAAAGTACATACTGGCCCGGGATGGACGTAGTACCAATACCATGGGAATTAGTTTACATTATGATCCTGCAATACAATCAAAAGCCAAAAAACCACTACGCCAATATTTGAATCAGACAGCTGTGCACGTTTTTTTGTCGTCTGAAAAATTCAAACAACAACAAGAATTATTCTATTGTGTATGATTCAATCATACAACAGTTATTCTAAAATAGGTGTGATGTTGTCCGCATTTCTTAAAGGGACAACAAATTTTTAGATTGCTGTTGTCCAAATAGCTAGTTTCAGACAACATAATCAATGTTGATGCTGTTTCATTGTTATTCAAACAATGGTTGAAATTTGAAGTCGTCTGAATGAATTTATTCAGGCAACTCTTATTACATTGCTATCGTGCAATTACTATTAATACAATGGTTGAAAATGATGTCGTCTGATTGTTTTGGCTCACACAACAATTTTTTAGTTGTCTATTGTGCCACTCTCTTTCAAACGATGTACTTAAACTGATGTCGTATGAGTTTTAGGGTTAAAAATGTTTGTGCGCCCTAGTTAAATTTAACACTTAGCCAAATTTTCAATTTTCAATTTTCACTCTTTCCCTTTGTTCCACCAAATTTTACCTTGATATTGGCCACTATTTAAAGGAACTAACCCTAGAAACCCAACACTCTCTCTCTCTTCCTCAGCCGCACGGCTAATTCTCTCTTCTCTCTCCCTTCCACTTCTCTCTGCCATCATCGGAGGCCACCATTTTCGGTCACCAATGCACGACACGGCCACCACCAATCGAACCAACGGTCAATCAGATAAAAACCAAAGCCTAGCACCGCCGTGCAACCACTCCTCCCTCCACACGCGATCCTCCAATCCGCAACGCTACTGCTACCTAGTCTTTGTCAGTTTTGGGCCGCCGTCTCGCAACACCTCCACCATCGCTTTGATTCAGTAAGCATTGAACTCTCTTTTTTGTCAAGAAGTTTCAGTTCTAAAGATTATGGATTTTGATTTGCGTTTTCTGAATTTGGAGGTCCTGTGGATCTTATTATTCATACCCATGATCGACCACTTGATTTTATTATTCAAGCCCTGCAAGCTCACTTAGCATGAGCGCTTCTTGGTACTTCTTTCTTTCATTCTCATTATTCATACGCATGGCCACTTGATTTTATCATCTATTCTATGATTCATAAATGTAATTGTAGATGCCTGGCAGCTAAAATATGTTATCAAGTAATAGAAACTAAATATGTCATGTTTGTAAACATGCCTTTCATAAGCAAGCATGGTTCTCTTTGGTCTTTAGGGTTGCCGGAACTCCAAATGTTAAGGTTGGTGTCGTCGGGGCTGGTATAGCAAGTGTCTTTGAGGAAGTACTGCAGTCATCAAAGAAATCCCTCAATCTTGCCGTTGTGCCATCAAAAGGTAGTTATTTCATGGTTCTACATTACTTTTTTTTTTTTTTGATAAAAGGGGTTCGAAACCCAGTCAAGCTGGGATGCTCATCCCCACGCCCATATTATTATTAATTATATTTTGCCGCATCGGGGGGGGGGGGGGGGGGGGACGTAATACCTGAACCCCGAGCATGTATAGTTGCATTACAATTATCCTCATAAAGTACATCCTGCAGAAATCCAGGTGCCTCATCTAAAGAAAGATCCACAATATGATCCAAACTAGTAAAGTGAGCTAACCTATGAGCTACACTATTTGCTTCACGATATATATGTCGAATTCTAAAAAAGTAAAAAAAAAATTGCAAATATTCTTTAGAATCATCAAGAATTCAACTTACCTCTGAGTTATCCTCCACATTATGGTTCAAGGCAGCAACCAAGACCGCACAATCACTCTTAATTTCAACATGCTTCCACCCTTGGTGAATAGCTAGCAACAATCCTGCTCTGCAGGCCTCCGCTGCACCATGGAACGCTGACCCCATATGGGGTATAAATCTCGACCATGCACCCTTGAAACTGCCCTTCTCTATCATTTTTGGTGGATCCTTTCTATCTTTTTGTTTGCTTTGTCATGCCGTAGTCTTTTAAGATTCAACCTGTCAGAAGAAGGCCAGTTGTACCTCTTATATCAATACCAATAACAGCAGATGCAGTAACTGAGACGGGAGGCAGTTCGCTCACCCTACCGACTACGAAAGAAAGAATGCTCCTATTTAGAGGTACAAAAAACATATTCATCACGGATAATAACTCCCATCCACCACTTCCTTTGTCAGCATGGAAAGCTCCATCTATGTTGATTTTAAGTCATCCACGAGAAGGGAATAGCCATTTTGCTACACCCCCTCTATTCACCTTGCTTGAGGTCTTGGCTGGGTGTAAAGATTGATAATTCTCCAACAAGTGCATGGACCACATGACTGCATGCATGGGATTGAATGTCCCACCATTCCATACCAATCTGTTTCTCTCAGACCAAATAGTCCACAATAGCATGAAAAAAATATCAACCTGCTGCTTGTTAAGTGTCCCAATTACATCCATAATCCAATCCTTCATTGACGTTGCTGCATGGCTCCTAGGACGTAGCCCAAGTGGGATGTAAAGCCACATGCATGCAACAACATTGCACTCCTTAAACACATGCATGTAGGTCATTCTCAATATCACACCGACAAAAAACACATACTTGCTCCTTCATGCCAATTCTTCTACTCAAAGCAGCTTTGGTATGGAGTATGTTCTTCAACAAGCGCCACACAAAAGCTCGAATTTTTGGTTGGACCCTTGCATGCCATACCGCCCTCCATAACTTCCTTATCTCATCATGGGACTGAGCTATGGAGCCTGGGGCCAGAAATCTTCTAGCTACATGGTACACTCTTCACCGTATACATGCCATGCTCATCATAGTGCCAAATTAGCTGATCTTCCGGTTTTCTCATGCTTAACGGGATTTTAAGAATTAGCTCCACTTCCTCCTCTGTAAAAATCTCATACAACCATGCAAGCACCCATTCTTTGGAATCAGGGTCAATCAGATCAGAAACTTTCAGCTCTTCTAAGCCTTCCATCACCATGTTGTATGGTTTGAAAGTATAGGGCCTGGGTAACCAGGGATTATACCATACTAAAATATTGGAGCCATTCCCCACTTGGAATCGAACACCCTTCTGCAAAAGCTCCTTACCCTTTATCAGGCTTCTCCATGTATATGAATCACTCGGGCTAACCCTAGCATTCAGAAAGTCACCATCCAGAAAATATTTTGCCTTCAAAGTCTTGGCCAGCAATGAATCAGGATATCTTAGCAATCTCCAACCTTGTTTTGCTAGTAGAGCTTGATTGAATAGCTCCATGTTGCGAAATCCCAAACCGCCACCTTCCTCCTTTGGGACACATAACTTATCCCAAGCTAGCTAATGAATCTTGCGACCATTTTCATAATCACCCCACCAGAATTCCGCCATCACCGATGCATTTCCTGACAAAGATGTTTGGGTAATTCAAAACAGTTCATTACATAGGTAGGAACTGACTGAACTACCGACTTGATCATCACTTCCTTTCCTGCCGTACTTAGCATTTTATCTTTCCAATCTTTCATTTTGTTTCTAGTCTTCTCTGCAATAAATTGAAAAACCTCCGTCTTGGAATAACTTACTTCCATTGGAAGGCCAAGGTACTTATCATGCTTGTCCACCCTTTCCACACCAAGGACCGCAGCTACCTCTTCTTGGAAATCAAGATTGACATTCTTAGAGAAGGAAATGCAAGATCTTCTTCAAATTGACATTTTGGAAGTTTACCTGTTGACCCGAAGCTTCCTCATAACATTGCAAGATCTTCTTCAAATTGATACATTCCTCACTCTCAGCTTTCATGAAGATAAAAGAATCATCAGCAAAGAAAAGATGACTGATTGGAGGAGCATCACTTACGATAGACACCCCATGTAAAGCTTGCTACTCTTCTGCCTTCTTTAGCATTCTTGATAAGCCCTCCGCACACAACAAGAACAAATATGGAGAGATCGAGTCACCTTTTCCAAGCCTCTAGATGGCAACAGTTTTCCTCTCGGTTCCCCATTGAGCAAGAAAGAATAACTCATCGTTCTGACACAACCCATTATCCACCTGAGCCATGTAGAGTGGAAACCCATGCTTCTCATAACTGCTTCAATAAACTCCCACTCAACCCTATCATATGCTTTACTCATGTCGAGTTTCAAAGCACCAAAGCCTATTGAACCTCCATTATGACGCTTCAGAAAATGTGATATCTCAAAGGCCAACAATGAGTTATCTCTTATTTGTCTTCCCGACACAAACGCACTTTGGTTCGGAGTGATCATATCATGTAGTAGAGCCTTTAATCTGTTAGCCAGAACCTTTGACCCCAATTTGTAGATCACGTTACAGAGACTTATAGGGCGAAGCTGCTTCATGTGTTCCAATTTTTTCACTTTAGGGATTAGAGTAACAATTGTACCGTTCACTTCCCATAACAAGTCTTCGGAACGCATGATGTAACTCCCCAAGATGCACCTCACAGCCTAAGCTCGTTACAGTGCTGCGAGTCTCTAAAACATAAACCGAACGCTTAATTTACATCCTAGAGAACTGCTAGGCATTCTGCTTGAAAACTTTTTGAAAAACACAGCGGAAGCTAGAAATACTTTTGAGGTGAAAACTGGAGTTGCTAAGGTCTATTTCGTTCATCCAGAACTTGGATAAAGCTCACACGAGGTATGAATTTCAATGAAAGAGAATTCAACTAAATTTCACACGAGGCTAGATATCAACAAGTTCCGAAACACAAAGTTCGAGAAATAGAATTTAGAATAAAATCCAAACAATTATTTACCGAAATTGTTCTGCACACCCAGCTCCGTCCACTACTGTCCTGTCACCAGTGCACAATACTTGCATCCATACTGTTGTAGGGGTGAGCTTTCGTCCTCGCTGCTCAACAGGAACTCAAAATCGACTAGGTTTGAAACCGATAAATAAAGTTTTGGAGCTCTAGTAACCAAATATTGAAAGGAACGACAAACTTTGTAAAAATGCTTTTTGATTCGAAAATCGATGCAAGGTACTCAAGTAGACGTGTGTACTGAATCTTACCCGATGGCCGGTCCCATAGACCCACTACACGACCTTACCTCAATTTACTTTATCACTAGGTAAGCGTAGCGAGAGCGTCCGCTACCTAGCTATGCACACGTACCGAGTCCATTATTACGGATACTCGGACGACCGGCATAGCTAACCCTCCGGAGGTTTAGGGAATCGAACCCAAGGAAGTCAGTGCCCCTTTCGCTCTCAAGCCATCACATTTCTCACGATAAGGTTAGTATGCATTGCATTTTAACATAACCAAACCATACCACTTAACATGCACAACTTAACATGGTAAAAGCGCATACCGAGAAGAGTTCCGAATCCCTACCTGGATTCCAATGCTTTTCCTCACGTACTCCGAGAGTCGCGAACCTTCCGTTCCTCGGATAACTGAAGTCCTAAATTCCGACATTTCGATCGTTAATAATCTATTGAACAATTATACGAAATCTCGACGATTAATAAATCGTCCAACCAACTTCCTGGTTCGACCATGTGTTGACGAAGGTTTGACCAACCTTTCCTGGTTTGACCAGGATTGACCATTTTGACCATTGTTTGACCAATCGTAGTAGGTTTGACAATTAACTTAAATCATCAAACATTCACTTGAAATTACAGTACCAACCAAACATATATTTAGCGCACCTGATTCACTAAGGCCACCCAACATATTTGTAAATTTATTTTCTCTACTTATCATCACTTCACGTAGTACTCAAGCAACGAAAGCTATGTTAAATTCTCAATTTTTGCCAACGAATAAGTTCACTTTACTTAATGATTGTGTCGCATAGTAATTCCATCGAATTACTAAGGACACCCAATATTTTCTAACATAATTTCGACTCAATATGGGTGTACCTAATTTACTCTGGACACCCATAATTAAAACTTGATCTTTTCCAAACTTTTCACAAACATCTAAATTCTCATCTACATAATCATTTCAATATCACCAACAGATCCACCAGTTCACTCCAATTTAGCCCATAATTCAAACATAACTTCAAACCACCAAAACTGCACAGCTCGATTAAATTAGGCAAAACACAATAGTTCATCCAATATGCCAAACGTACCAAAAGTGCAGAACTTCGATTTACCTTCGATAGCACAAATTGCAGGTGGAAAACCCAAGCTTCTACTCCAACTCCTTCCCGGAACCCGGCTATGAACACACTGTCAAATGGATGCCCACCAATTCACAGCTTTTGGAATTTCATCTCCACCAAAACAACAACCCATCAACAGCGTAACAACAATCACAATTCACCAAAGCCAAAAGCAATTCAACTCACCTTGTTTTAATTAGGGCTGGGCACAGGCCGAAATCTTGGTAATCCCGATCCCGGAATTATTAGTCGGGACAGGCCGGGACGGTTAAGGCTATTTTGAGAAGTAATCCCGACAGGCCCGAACCCGATCGGTATCGGGCCGGGATCGGGCCCAATCCGGGACAGGCCCGGAAAAAAAAAAAAAAAAAAAAAAAAAAAAAAAAGAAAGAGACAGGTTACCTGAGTTTGCAATCTGGTAAAATTTCCCAGTTTGCATTTCTATTTTCCATTATTTCAACACTACATTCAAATGATCATTTCAAAGAGAACAAGTAACATTGCAATTCCCTACAACACTTCATCATTCTATAATCCAACAAGCTGATCTTAATCATCTTATTGACTTATTCAATAAAAGCTGAAAGCCTTTTCTAAAAGTGATGAAAAAAAAGACCAATGTACAAAACCTGCGAGGCTGCAGCTAAAAGCTAAAGTGCTAAACAAGAAGAAAAAATGACCAAATCACCAAATGTCTAAATCTGCATATTGCAATATTGCATACTAAATGGGCAAATTACCAAACCTGCATAAGTGCATACCAAACATTCAAACAAGACCAAATTTGCATAATCCAATATCCCATTACAGTCCACAACTCCACACAACTAAACACTTCAATTCCAATTGTAAAAAATTAAGTTCTTAAACACTTAAGCCATAACTGCATAATCCATTACAATCCACACAACTAAACACTTCAATTCCAAATTGTAAAAAATTAAGTTCTTAAACACTTAAGCCATTACTGATAATGTGCACACAACCAAATGAAATCTTCAAACTTCAAAGTTCAAACATCTATCACATTACCAGCTGCCCCAAGCTTTCCCTTGCCTTTTGCTCTTGGAATTGGAGCTGGACACACATTGATTTTGCTAGATGCAGTGCTTTCATGGTCTGCAAAAAAAAAAAGAAAAAAAAAAGTGATGTAAAATGTAAATGCCTCTGCACTGAAAATACTGAAAACAGTCAAAAGACATGTAAAAACTAAAAACTAAAAAGTGGATACCTTTCTCAACTTCTTCATAAAACTCAAGGTTTTCAATTGAGCAATCATCAACAACCTCTGCAATATCATCACCTAGCAACTAGTTCTGCATGCAAATCAGTCCCTCCACTGTTTTAGGAGTTAATGAGCTCCTAAAACAGTCAATCACTCTGCCTCCTGTTGACAAACAAGACTCTGAGGCCACTGTGGAGGTCTGAATCCCAAGAATATCCCTTGCTATTGCTGCCAAGACTAGAAACTTACAGCCATTTATCTTCCACCAACACAAGATATCAAAGCAATCTTCATCATCAGTTGGGTCCAATGGAGAATCCAGGTATTGATCCACTTCATGTGCGACAACTGCATCACTGCTTTCTTCAACAACCTTCTTCCAATTATTGAGCAGCTAGCCTCTAACTCCTCATCTGCTGCTTCTACTTGTAAGTGTGCTAGATGAAGAGCCGGGAGATGGCTGCCATTGCAGGTGTCTACCTCCATCTATAACCGGGACATACTAAGACAAAAAAGACAGAATTAATATATATTTGAAACCAACTAAGAAACTGAACTTCAAACAATGGAACTAGTGTAATACCTGATCATATAGAGCAAATAGAAGGGTTTTAATTTCCAAGGTTCTTCTCTGCACCTCATCATCATTTAAACCTTCAGTTTGAAAGATGTGAGTCACATTCTTCAACTTGAACCTTGCATCTAACACAAGGCCAATGATGATCATGTGATTGATTTCATGAAATGAACCATAGTACTTGAACCATCTAGATCTCATGTTGGCTGCCATATCCATCAAAACTTTCTCAGTTTCTGATCCAGTAGCTATCTCAGGTTCCAAAAACATGTTGTCTATGTTTTTTTCCATGGTAATCACATCATGGAAAGTTGTGTGCATAGTAGGGTGCAATGATGCACTAACCCTTAATGTGACATCATAGAACACTCTTAGAAACTCCACAAAGACCTCAGCCTTCTCCCAATCTCCCACTTCTGGAGGTCCAACCCTATTTCTATTATTCCTGCTTGGTACAAGATTTCCATCTTCATCATACTCTTCATCTGGTTCCTTGAAGTAGTTTGCAAAATTGCTATCTTCATCTTCAACCATCACTGTAAATGCTTTCTTAAACTTCAAAGCTGCTTCCAACATTAGATAGGCGCTGTTCCACCTAGTTGGGACATCCAAACACACAAGTCCCTTACAGGGAAGCTTCTCTCTCTCCGCAGTCTTCTTAAAAATATCCAATCTGTTTGCAAAAGATCTCACAAACTTCACTGCATTCCTAATTGCTAACACAGACTTTTGCAACCTTTTTAAGCCATGCCCCACTATTAAGTTAGTGATGTGAGCAGTGCATCTCACATGCATGTATTTGCCACTCAAAATCTGTTGATAAGATGCAGACTTGTTCATTTTAGACACAAGCCACTCTAAAGCAGACTTGTTTGTAGAGGCATTATCAACTGTAATGCACATGACTTTCTCAATTCCCCACTGCACTAAACATGACTCAATAAGTTTCCCTATTGTTGATCCTTGATGATTGTGAATCACACATAAATTAATAACCCTCTTGTGCATCTTCCAATCTACGTCAATGAAATGGGCAGTAAGCTCCATGTCATTGACATTTTGAACACTAGTCCAAGTATCGGTGGTTAGACTCAACCTATACTTCCTCAAAGTCTTCTTCAAATCCTTCTTTGAAGTATCATACATACGTAGAAATGTCCTACACAATTTCCTTCTAGAGGGAACATCAAAAAGAGGACACACTTTAACACAAAATCTATTAAAGCCTTTCTTCTCCACAAAACTAAAAGGAAGCTCATCAATAACAATCATCTCTACACAAGCTTCTAAATAATCATCTTGATTATAAGTTACTGTGGTCAGTCTATTGCCCTTAAATTTATCACCAACAAGATTTTTCTGCGACTTTTCCATATTAGGAGGATAATATCTACAAGTCAAGTTAATGTGCCTAATCATTCCAGAAGTGCCATTCTTAGAACTTTCAACAGCAAAATCACCAACCTTTCCCCTAGGACAGTAGATGCAATGAGCTCTCTTATGAACTATCTGAATGTCTTTTCCATCAGCATCTTTAGCATGTTCAATCTTATCATACTCTTTAAAATGCTCCCAAACAAAGCTACGCTTTATACCTGATTTTTCAGAGGGAGCCTCACCTACAGATGCAGCAGCTTCACTTCCAGAAGGTTGACTTGCAGCAGGTTGACTTGCAGCTTGTTCAAGAGTTGGATCTGCACCTTCAGGTTCTCTTGCAGCTTCGAGCAGTGCAGGAAAAGACGGTGATGTGGCTGTCGAAGAATCCTCAAGACCAGAAGCATATGATCGAGGTCGAGCTATTTTCTTCCCTCCACCCATCAGCTTCCTCAGGCCGCAAGAATCAAGATGTTGATGACTCGGAACAAAACATCTGCACAAACAAAGATAATTACATCCAGGGGAAAAAAAAATTCACAGCCTTGATCCAAGAAATGAAAATCCAATATATCTACAGCCTTAATTCACAATCAAAATCAAACCCAATTTCTGAATCGAATTCAATTACTCAAAGAACATATCTTTCACAATCCAAGGCCAGAAGCAACAATTTCCCCCAAAACAACCGCCATTTTCAACTTTCGTTTGGGACCCAAGAAAACCCAAAACCCTCACTTATCAGTTATCACAGCCCAAAACCCAGTTTCCAATTTCTATTCTTTACAGAAACCCAGCTCGATTTCACAAAAAAGCATACGAATAATAATCAAAGAAGCTGAAAGAGTGGTACCTGTTCAGAGAGCAAAGCAGTCTTGCTTCATATCCGATCGGAACAACAAAGCAAGAGAACGAATTGATGAATTATGAATTGGGGATCTAGGGTTCTAAGCTTGGAACGGTGAGTGATACTGTGAGTCTGTAATCGCGTGAAGGAATGAAGGGATTAGAATTGGGGATTATTTTACCGTTTGGATCGGCCTATCCAGTGTGCTCGAGTTCATGTTAAGACTATAGACTCGAAAATCAACCAATCAAATTCCATATAAATAGAAAAGTAAAAAAATAGAATAAATGAAAATAAAACGGGACGGGCCGGGCCTATGCGGGATTCAAACTTTCCCAACCGAAGCCCGTCCTGTTAAAACAGGACGGTTCGAGACTGGCCCAAATAGTTTATTTTCAGGATTTCAAACCGTCTTGTCCCGCCGGTTTTCGGTACGGGACCGGTTCGGGTTCGGGTTTTCGGTTTCAGGTGCCCAGCCCTAGTTTTAATCTCTAAACCGGAAACCCGACTGACGATGAACTGAGGATTCGACGCACCAGCTAGCAAGTCTAGAACGACAAGCATCAACAGGTGGAAACGATGTGGAGAGCGAACCAAGAGAAGCCAGAGAAGTCGCCGGCGTCGAAGAACAGCGCCGGACCCGAGCTGAACCCAGAAACAAAATTATCAAAACTTGATCAAAACGACAGTTTAATTATGCTAGAGTGTAGAGCACAAAGAAAGGAGTGAGTTCCATACCACATGCAGTCCAATCGGCCTCCAAAAGTTGCAAAGGTGGCCGGAGAAAGCTCGAGGCTTCCCGTCATTGCTGCTCAGTTCACTGTCGGTGCATGGACGATCTGAGGATGTAGGGAGGTCGGCGACGCGGAGATGAAGAAGATGGTGGTCGTCCGTCATCTATCGGTGGTCAGACGATGGCGCGCCGACCGGGTTGGGTCGCAGGGCGTCTTGGGTCAGAGAGCACCGAGCTCTCTCTCTCTCTCTCTCTCTCTCTCTCTCTCTCTCTCTCTCTCTCTCTCTCTCTCTCTCTCTCTCTCGCGCGCGCGCACATGTTTTGGAGAGAGGTGACCGGGTCTCCCTTCCTTTAAGGAAAGATCAATGGTCTAGATCAAGCGGTGGGGAAAATGGATGGCTAGGATCGCACCGCCTAATTTCGATTTCTTTATTTAATCTCTAAAGTCCCAAAACTTCAGGAAATCGTTATAAATAGCTTGGGTATCCAAAAAATCCTCCGAAAATTTTCATGAACTCGTCGTGATGTGTACTTTATCATCCAACCCTTAAATCGAGGATTTCACTTTGTGGAAATTTCTGAAAATATTCCCGAGTACTTTAACGTTTATCGAGATTGATAAGTAAATTATCGAACTATTTCATTTAAGCTCAATAAACTTTTTCGGGGCTCACACATGAAGTACCTTATAGCGGCAGTCACATCTTTGCCAACCACCGACCAGTAGCGTTGATGAAAAATGGGAGAGAAACCATCGGGTCCGGGCACTTTTTGTTTGGCTCCAAAACCAGTATGGGTGCAAACTGTCTCTTTTGAGCGTGTGCGCAAACGTGCCAGCACCGTGGGGTGCAGTCGTTGAAGAATCCCTTGACCTGACTTCTTGATCAAACTCTGTGGACGAGGAGAGCACCAACCTCGTCACCAGGTTCTTCTCTATGCCTTCCGGAAAAGGACTTCTTGCCTTACGGATAAGGGCTTTGGTTGTGATCTCTTCACGTCACCGGATCGATACTCAACGTTGTAGGTTGAGCGGAGCAATCACTGGGAAGTTTGGAGAAAGCACGAGTTTTGCTAAAGCATGACTTTAGCTTCGCTGGGTTGCGAGGGCGTTACCCTTGCTTCGCAGATAGTATTGATGGCAGTAGCACTAATAGTCGGCTCTTGGGGAGACTAGAACTAGAAGTACGGTCGCTGGGTTTCAACTAGGTTGAAGGTTTGCTCCGGGGAGGCTTGATAATCTGAGAGATTAGTTGATTGAAGAGTTGTCTTTGATTCGTCCTTGAAACTTGGTATTTATACCTAGGGTTTCGACTGTTCCTTGCCATAGAAGGATTATTGATTGAAGTTTCATATTCAATCTCCGCTACTTGACTCCAATAAGGGCTCGTTTTCCTTATGGATCATGGAATGGATGAAGCTGTAACCCAAACCCAAGTAGACTTATTTTTGGGCCGTAGGTATTGGTCCGCTATGCTAAATCCACTAAAGGATCTTGCCAAAATCACTTTTGGGCTCAAACACTTTCATAGGATGCATTTGTTTCAAAGCCATTAGAACTTCATGTTCTTCAAACTCCTTCATTAGCTTAGAGTTCATTTCCTTGGCATGAGCGCATCTTGGTACGTCTTTCTTTCATTCTCATTATTCATACGCATGGCCACTTGATTTTATTATCTATTCTATGGTTCATAAATGTAATTGTAGATGCCTGGCAGCTTAAATATGCTATCAAGTTATAGAAACTAAATATGTCATGTTTGCAGTGATTGGGTGATTTCTAAGAACTTGAAATTGTAAACCAACCTTTCATAAGCAAGCATGGTTCTCTTTGGTCCTTAGGGTTACTGGAACTCCAAATGTTAAGGTTGGTGTCGTCAGGGGTGGTACAACAAGTGTCTTTGAGGAAGTACTGCAGTCATCAAATAAATCCCTCAGCCTTGCCTTTGTGCCATCAAAAGGTAGTTATCTCATGCTTCTACGTTACTCTAGGCGAGCATCTAATTCTGTACAAATTGTACTACTGCCTTTTATGCTTCAGTCACTTTGAAAAACCTAAAAAGAAACATCATGACATTAAGACTATCTGGAAAACATTGGAGAACACTATTAAATTGAAATTTCTCCAAATGAAAATGCATCGAGTATGCCTGGAAAGGTTTTATTGTGCTGAAGTTAGAATGCTATTGAAACATGATGGATTTTGGATTGCTTAGTTTGATTTTGATACTTCCATGTGCCTTTTCAGCCGCTTCATTTTGGTGGTACTGAGTTGCTACATTGGGGATAGCTCTGCATCCTGACATTTATGATAGACAAAATCATGACTTTGAACACAAATCTGGTAGTGAACCAATACCAAAACCCTGCTACTAGTCAAGACACAAATTATGAAAGTTTATAGCACCAGAATGCATATTCTTTCTCCATTTTGAAAGGTCACTATGAGTATGAAGGTGCTAACTTGTCCTTATCACAGGTAATGCAAGCAACAATTTTAAGAATGATTATACTTTTCCACAAATTAATCAAACTTTAAATTATCTTCCCTCAGTTGGTCACTAATCTAACCTATACTTGAATGATTATACTTTTCCACAAATTAATCAAACTTTAAATTATCTTCCCTCAGTTGTTCACTAATCTAACCTATACTTGAATTGTACGTAAGTTGGGTTGGTTCAAGTATCAATTTCATTTTGACTTCTTGCTTGTTTTGAGTTGTAAAATCACTTGTTGTTAATGTCAATAAATCCAAAAGATCGATCTTTTTTGTTTATCTTTTAGTGTATTTCATTTGTTTTGTTTATAATAAGTTGTCTTTGGTTTATTGAATAGGGTTAATTACATATAAATGCATCTTTGATTGTTTTTTTAGCCATAAGGCCACCAACTAGTTTTTTCCCTCATAAGGCCACTAGACTAAAAAAGGTGTTATATTTTGGATATTAAAAACCAACATATTTACATAAATGCCACTAGAGTACAAAATCAACAATTATTCTCTCTCTCCTCTCTGGCGAGGTCGTCGACCAACTCTGGCGGGTCTCCAGCCGACTTCCGGCGAACTTCGGCCGACCTTCGACGAATCTCCGGTGACCATAAAAGCTACTGTCACTGACACCAAAAGCTACTGTGGCTAGCAACAAAAGCTACTCTTATGAGATTTCTAGTCACCAAAAGCTACTGTCACTAGTAACAAAAGCTACTCTAGTGAGATTTCCGGCAACCTCCGGCGAAATAACAAAAGCTACTATCACCAACAACAAAAGCTACTCCTTACCAAAAAAACCTCTGCTCCCCAAAACGGAAAGCTACTATCCCCACAAACAAAAGATACTGTCACCAATACCAAAAACTACTCTCATCAGCAACAAATGCTACTCTCACCAACACCAGAAAATTACTCTCACCAACACCAAAAACTACTTTTACCAACAACAAAAGTTATTGTCACTAACACCAACGAGCTACTCTCACTAACATTACAGAGCTACTAACATAGGTATAGAAAGCTACGATCACTATGATGGAAAACCACTCAAATAGTTACAGAGAGCTACTGATTTGAAAAAAAAAAATCTATTGACATTAGCTTGAAAATATACTAACATAGACACATAAAGCTACTATCACGATATTGAATTGCTACTAGAGCAATTACACGGAGCTGCTAACTTGAAATAATGAAAATGAAAATAGAAGCTATTGACATCATGTTGAAAAAATACTAACATAGATATAGAAAGATACTATCACTATGTTGAAAAGCCGCTATAACAGTTATAGAGAGTTACTAACTGCAACAAATAACATACAAGAAATGGTTCATTATTCATCAATCAAAATACATCACAACACTATCAGAAAACAGAATTCAACCACAAAACCATCCCCCCATCACACAAGAGCACAACTCTCTTTCTCTCCCCTGCAAAATTCCACAACAGATGAATTCAAACAAATCCAAGCCCATTTATTCCAATAAATCACCATCAAATCAAACCAAACTAAACAAATTCTAATCATGCCGTCTAATTAATTTCAACAAAAATACCAGAAGGATTTGGTCTCAACCTCAATAAGTAAACCAAATACAATGACAATAATGAATGGAATTGAAAAGCTTATCACATTTCTTGGCCGGCGGTGTCCCAAATCTGGGCCTTGACAATCTAATCATCGACATGGATGCTCCGGGTGGCAAACTCGACACTAATGGTGGACTTAGACTCGAGGTTGAACTCATTGCGCATGAACCTGGACAACAAATCGGATTTGCCGATACCGGCATGGCCGATCAAGATGACCTTGAAGTGGTAGTCATTGTCTGACCTGTAGGCCATGTCGAAGAGCTGGAGCGACTTTCCGGTTGGAGATGAAGAGGTCGCGGGCCTTGTCGTCGTCGCCGGAGAATCAGTGCTCATTTAGGTTTCCGATGCAGGTGAGGTGGAGGAAGAGGCAAAGGTGGCGGTGGAGGAAGGGTGTTGCCGTAGCCGAGCTAGATGTGAGGAAGGGAGTTGTCGGAGCCGAGGCTCGTGAGTTGTCTCAAGTCAAAATTGGAGATCTGAGTGAATCGGAGATGAGTAGAGAATCAGAGAGATCTGAGTTGGACTCCAGTAAGGTAGCTCCGATCAGAGCTTCTTCGTTGACGTCGTCATCTTCAGGCATCTTGACGACGATTCGAGGTTTTGTAAGCTTGGAATCTCACCAGATCAGAGGCAATGGTCGTCAGAATCGGGGTGGGGGGTGGCTGGGCTTTGGTCGGGTTTGTGTTGTGGTTCAATTGATGGTGACAGTGATGAGAGATGATGGCCAGAATTGATTCTTTCCGATGATTGCAGAGGGAAGAGAAGAAGAGAGATGTGGGAAAGAGAGAGAGAGAGGAGAGGGAATGAATTTCTATTCATTTTAGCCGGATGATTATGGAGTTAGTGGAAGGGTAAAATTGTCAGGTTGAAAATAATTTAAAGCCACAAGTGGCCTTATGTATACAAGAAAACATTGGTGGCTTTATGGCTAATTTAAGTTTCAAGTTAACACTTGTATGTAATTTTCTATATTGAATATTGCAGCTGCTGATGTGTTCTTGTGGAGGAACAAGAAAAATCTGCCCCCCCCCCCCCCGGCTGCTGCCATTTGGGTCCTTTTTGGGTTTCTTGGATGCCACTTGCTTACACTTATCTACCCCATTCTGGTTGGTACGTTAGTAACTCCGGTATGGTCAAAACTCCATTGCTATTAGTCTGAATCAGTTGGGATTGTATTTACAACCTAATTGCAAATTATGATTGAATTCATCCCCTAGTTGATTTCTTCTCAACAAATTGTTTTTGTTTTTGGAAGTGTGTCAACAACTTTGGAAGTGATATTAGCAAGTGCCAGTTCTACATTGATATGCTCTCTGCCATGGTCATGGAATATTACACAGCGGAAAAGCGAGCACTCTATGCAGTGAAGGCTTACGTCAAGGATGAACCACCCAAGCCTGCAAGCTGACTGCTTCCCATATATGGAACAATTGTTACATTCATGGAGGTCCAAATGTTGTTCATAGTAGTTTTATTGTTTTTTTTTCCCTTCCTTTTGATGCTATTGCATTGCCCCATGTACTCTTTAGTTTCATTTAATAAAGATTGGTGTTCTTCAATACAAGAAAAATTTATGCCATGAGTCACTTTTAGACCACTTAACTAAGTAAAAACAATTGTCAGAGAGAGTTAAACACAACTAAAAAGATAACAAAAACTATTGTTGGAGCCATTTTAGCACAAAGAGACTATATCAAAAACCATTGTCCAATAAAAACTCAGACAACAGTTATTTAGATAAATCCATAGTATCAAAAGTGGACAGCCAGTGCCACTTTTAGCAACCTGTTGTCTTGTTTAAATTCAGTCAACAGAGTAAACCTAATCCTTTGATGTAGAAGTTTGATAGAGACAACAGTAAGCATATAAGACACTGTTGTTCTTTCTAGTGTTCAGACAACAAGTTTGTTAGCTCTTGTTCTTGTCCAAATTTTCTTCAAACGACATAATCTTGCTGTTGTCTGATACCCTATATCAGACAGCACTCACTTAGTCAACAGCAAAGAAGGTCATCAGACGATAGCGAAAAACTGTCGTCTGATCATATTATTGGTGTAGTGAACTCATTCTTCAACTAAATAAAAAGTCGTGTTCATGAACAACAAGGCGAGCAATAGTACAATTTACCTTGTTGCACTCCCTCACTGTCCGTGCATTTGGATAAAAACATTATAAATTATATAGAAGGCCATATGCAGTGAGCATTGACATTGGATTTAGTGTTTCAATTAGTTTTTGATTGTAAAACCTTACATTCCGATTTCCAAAAGATTTTTTTTTTTTCTGATACAACAAACAAAAACTACATAACTACCAACAAAATCCTCTACAACATCCATCCCCAAATTGTTGGAAGGTAGACTAGAGGAGAGAGGAAGAGCATAATGTCAAACTAAAGAAGACCGAGTAGAATGACCCAAATTTGCCAGAAAATTAGCTACAAATTAAATTTGTCATTCCAAAGATATGGTGGAATGTGTTAAGGGTAAAAGTGTGATTTTCCAACTCAAGTTAGAGTGCATAGTATAAATACCTGTAGTCCTATGATTGACACATATCGATACAATTGCAGCCTTGAAATCCATCTTGTTCTTCAGCTTTCTCTCTGTTTTTTTTCTGCTTCCCTATTTTTCATAAAACTCTAACATGGTATCAAGAGCCAGGTTCGATTGGGATTGGAAATCGGCGCAAGCGACCTAGTTGTTCAAGAAATTCATATTCTCAGTCTCTATTATGCTTATGATTCAAGTATATGAGAAGTGTGATTCAAGCTTTTTCAGATAAGTTCATCTTCGTGGTTTTGGTTTTGGATTTTGTTAAGATTGTTTATATTTGTTGATAATTTCTACATTGAAGCTTTGGATTTGTGTTTTGAGTACTCTATTACTGATTGAAACAAGTTATTCATGGAGATTTGTTAAAGATTGAGGAAAAGTGAAAAAAACCTAGAATTCTAGACATTCAGACTATAATCAAGGACACCAATCAAGATTAGTGAAATTTGATGTTAAAATTCAAATATTAAGTGAATCATGGTGGAAATTTGATTGAAGAAGACTGGAACTATCTTGAATTTTTTTAGGATAATTCTCTTTGATTATGCATTTGGGCATTTTTGTATGAGAGGAGTATATGTTGATTTTGGACTCCTATTGAAGAACTCTACTCAGATATTACGAAGTTTGCTACTAATTATTGAAGGTTGTTGAGTTTTGTGATGAATATCTCAGTAACTTCTGTATTATAGTTACTCCAGGTTTTCGAGTAGGTTGCCTCCTGCTTATTCAAGATAGTAATTCCTATTTTCTCTGCTTCTCTACATTAAAGGAATCATAGTTTCATCCTTTGCCATCTTGAATCATGTATCAGAACAATGAGCTACAACTCTCTCTAATCTCCAATTTCAACAATGCGATCATAGTTCGCTTGGATGACACTAATTACATAACTTGGAGATTTATGCTCAAGTCAATGTTGGTAGGGTGTGATCTAATGGGATACATTAATGGGTCTATTCCGTGGCCTCCACAATACAAAACAACAAAAGAGGGTAGTATTACCTCAGAGCTTACACAAGATTATAAGGCCTGGAGGAAGAATGACTCTGCTTTAATGACATTACTAGCTGGTACCTTGTCCCTTAATGCTCTTTCTTTTATTGTTGGGAGCAAAACCTCAAAAGATGTCTGGTTTTCGCTTTATGAGAGGTATGCTAAACTTTCAAAGTTCAAAGCTTCGAGCTCCAGACCTTAATGCAGAAAATTCAAAAAGATAAAGATAGTATAGACAAGTATATGGAACGTTTTAAAACTGTTCAGGACCAACTCTCTGTTTCTGGATTTTTCATTCCTGATGAAGATATAGTGTTTTTGATCCTGAATGAATTGCCTATTGACTTTGCGGCCATTAAGACTATCATCAGAGCTCGAATAACGCCAATATCTCTAAGCGAGCTTCGCACAATGTTATTGGATGTTGAGTTTGAAATTGTTCAAGAATCAAGATCATTTGCTTCTGCTCCCGTGCTTGAGCACAAAGCACTACCACTGTCTTCTCTTACAGCTATGATTGCACAAAATATTCTTGCCAATTCATCTCAAAGTATGCAATATGGGCCGGATACCAAGTACAGGGCCATCATCTCAAGCAATCTTTCCATCCCATTATACTAGATATTCTTCAATGACATATGCTCTACACATTGCTGCATCAAATGTTGGTTTCTTGCCTAGTGTTACCAATACAAATCTGATTCCAGGTATACCTGCTTATAACCATTACAATACGTCATCTTGTGCCTCCAATGTTCATCATTATAATGCTCCACCACCTAGCTCTACTACACATTTTGGGATACCACATAATAGCATGATATCAAGTTCAGCTCTTAGTATGCCTAATGCTCCTCCAAATTGTCAAGACCTGCTCCCATTCACTACCAATATTGGTGTCCCGCAGTCAGTGCCTAATTGTGGATATATGATGCATGATAGTGTTGGAAATGGAAATTACTTTTCATCATCTGCTCCCTCTTATGGTTATGCACCTCAACATGGTTCTAGCACCGTACCTTATATGTTCAACAGTCCAATCTTAATCACAATGGAGCTCAACAACATGGAAACTTCTCTAAACAAAATGTGCAACCTGGTACATTCAACAATAGTTCTCAGCAAAATCAACAGCAAAATGATGGCTTTTCTAGTAAGGGAAAATTTTCTTCACAGGCCATGCCTTGCTCTGCATCATCATCTGTACTCAAAAATGCAGCCTTTGCAGCCTCTGTGTCTTCTGCAAACAAAAGTTCCACACCTGCCCAGGTGGCACTCAGAAATGCTTCCACCTTTAGAGAGTTTGTGCCTTCAGTGAAAAAGGTAATCCCTCAAGATGGCAATAACTCTTATGTCACTACTGAACTTCAAGAAAATGAGAATTTGAAGAAAACTGATACCGCAAAGATAGTTCAAGTAACTTTGCTTGTCAAACTGATATGGATGTTGGGGCTGTTACTAAAAATCTCACTAAGAGTTGTCAAGAAGTTGTTAAGGGTGTTGATGGGGATGACAGCAAGGAGGAGGATATAAGAGTGGAAAAAATATGTGTACAGTAGGTCTATGAACAAAGTAGATACCAAGGAGTTGGATCATCTGTGGAGAATATTGATGTTAAATTCAAATAAGGAAGCTGAGGGTAGTTTGCAACATGCTCTCCTCAATAAAATCGAAGCTTTGCCAACACCAGGAACTTGGCTCTGCCCTTCGACTCCAGACAGAAATCTAATGAATTGTAGACAAGCTTATGGGTCTACGAATATGTGGTGATTACTTCCCCTCATTCCTCCTGGTTGACACAAGTTGCTGCACTCTTCTAGCTTTTTCTTTTCTGCTGCAATCTGATGTTCGTATCACTCCCATCAGCTTGAGGGGGGGGTGTTAAGGGTAAAATTGTGATTTTCCAACTCAAGTTAGAGTGCATAGTATAAATACTTGTAGTCCTGTAATTGACACATATTGATACAATTGTAGCCTTGAAATCCATCTTGTTCTTCAGCTTTCTCTCTGTTTTTTCTGCTTCTCTTTTTTTCATAAAACTCTAACAGAATGAAATATTATTTGAAAATTCCCGGCCAGGAACTGAATATGAGAAAACGTTATTGATAGTCATTATTTATACTTTCCCCAAACTTCGATCTATGTTAGAAGGGGATCTGTTTGGCTCCAAAACCAGCTCGGGTAGCAAACAGTCTCTTTTGCTGCTGTGATTGTGCGGGTGTGCCAACATTGTGGGGTGCAGTCGTCGGGGGAGTCTCTTGACCTGACTTCTTACCAAACGCTGTGGACGAGGAGAGCACCGACCTCGTCACCAGGTTATTTTCTATGCCTTTCGAAAAAGGACTTCTTGCCTTACGGGTAAGGGCTTTGGTTGTGATCTCTTTGCGTTCACCGAATCGATACTTAGTGTTGTAGACTAAGCAGAGCAATCACTGGGAAGTTGGAGAAAGCACGGGTTTGCTAAAGCGTGACTTTAGCTTCGCATAGTTGCGAGGGCGTTACCCTTGCTTCGCTGGTCGAGATAGTATCGGTGGCAGTGGTACTGGCAGTTGGCTCCTGGGGAGACTGGGACTAGAAGTACGGTCGCCGGGTTGGTTTGGTGGCACTGACAGTCGGCTCTTGAGGAGATTGGGACTGGAGTGTGGTCACCGGTAAGAAAGGTTGCTCCGGGAAGACTTGGATAATCGTAGAGATTAGTTGATTTAAGAGTTGTGTGTTTTTGTCTGTTGTCTTTAGCCTCTATATATAGGCCACTGCAGATTCTCCTTCCTAATAGGAATGAAATACTATATTTTAGGCCACAGTTATTGGCCTTGAATCGAATCAAAACTCTTAATAGTCTTGATAACTATCGTATGCAATAAGAGATTAACTCTGTCGTAGCAATCTTCTAGGCAAGGTTAATTACCTTTTGGAGTCCTGAACGTAATTTTCTCGGATGCGAACAGTAAGATATGCACGTATATATGTTCATATATATCTTCGCGAGGACTCTTCGCAGGGACTCATATGCACGTATCTTTAATTGCATGCAGCTTGCAATTAACTTGTATGTATATCTTCCTTAGTTGGCCCACCACTAAGCAATTATATATACTCCTTGATTATTGCAATTAAGGTGGTTGATTCCTTCCCCAACTGTTTACGTCCATTGCATGGGAATCTTGTGCATTGCTTGCATATATAGGACAATTGAATCCTTCCTGAATTGGTCCATGTCCACCATATTAATTGTCGCATGAGTGCAGCTTGCACGTCTCCCCTCTTGCACAATCTTTAAGCAAACAATTATCCAATATTTGATAATAAATTAAAGAATATCACGATATGCTCTGAGATTGCTTGATCTTCAAGTAGGCTTTATTTAGCCTCTACACAATATATTTCGAGCTTATCGAAAATATATAACTTGGGCCACCAATATTGGCCCGGATTTCTTCGAGTCCCCTTTGTTAGGAAAAATATTCATTTTGGGTTCAAACATTGCCCCCCAGACCTCGAAGTCAAAGGTTCCCGTCTTGACTGAAGAGGTCTTGAGTCAGCACTAGTCTTGTAATAACGTCGCTCTAAAGCCACTTGCATTGGCCTAACTTGATAAACAAAGACTCGCAAAATATTGCATTGGCCAAGAGATTTTGATGGATTCTATCTCACTTAAAAAATGAAGAAGCTCTTCACCAAAAAAAAAAAATTTGAAGAAGCAGCTCTCAATAGGTGACACTCATCCATTTTGCATTAGACCTATTTTCCCACTATCATCCTCTGCCTCTGCTCTCATCTAATAATTTTTTTTTTTCTCACTATAGCTCTAGAAGCCTTAATCCTTCTAGCTAATTAAGCTCACTTCAAATGGTATTGTTAAGATGATATATATACACATGTTTCTTTTGTAAATTAGATATGAAATAAATTATGTCATTAGTTTACTACTTTATTTTTTGTCTAACATTTTGGCTGGTTAGTTTTCTCTTACTGTTCATATATCATTATACACAACGTAAAGAATGGTAAATTGCCATACTTTTTGTCATTGATATAGTATTATAGTTGGATCTATACATCCATTGCTTAAATATTAGGGGCCGTGACCACTTACCCAATTTTAGCCTAAAAATTGCCCACTTACTCCACTAAGAGATTTTTAACTCCATTTACCCAATTTAACATCTACTTACAGTTTTGCCCCTATTAATCAACTCTCTCCTTTCATACTCTCTCTCCTCCCCCTCCGTCTTCGATCTATTTCACTTTCCTCCACCTTCACCGATTTCAGTCTCAGTCTCTCTCTCTCAACTCGTCTCAGTCACAGCCTCTCTCTCTTAACTTGTCTTAGTCTCAGTCTCAGTCTCTCTCTCTCTCTCTCCATGTCTGCAGATCGAAAAATGGGTTCGGTTTGTCAAAATCGAGGGAGAGCCAAGCAGATCGGCGGCGAGGGTTTTTCCTATGCTTGCTGCTTTTCTCGCTCGGTCTGGTTCAGTACGGCTTCAAATCCTAAATCAAGCAGTCGCATTCCAGTTCCACGACGGTGGAGGAGATCAAGTCGAGTCGCCAATGGCGGAGGGTCTGCTGGAGCGAAATTTAATGGAGGTATTCCTAGGCGGCGACGGAGGAATTTTACGCCGGTGGCAGGGATGGCTGCAAACAATCCCAGGTTTGCGATTTGGCTGTTGGTGTTTGATTTCGAGGATGAGCTTGTGCTTCTTCTTGGCGCGCTCGTCGTCGTCGTCCGGCGGAGGAGGAAGAGGGACCGGCTTCACACTTTTGGGTGCCCAGAGCAATTTTTGGGTGCCCATAGCACTTTTTATTTTTTTTGTACACTGTGAACCGCGAGAATGAGGAAGGAATTGCAATGTAACTGTGGGGTTTGTTTGACGGTTTACTGGGGCAGTAGACACATTATTGGCCCCCAGTAGACTTTTATATGAGGGACAGGGATCACTATAGTGTGGTGTTTTAATAAGTTACCTGTTGTTTTCTGTGAATTAAAGTCAAATTATCTGTGAATCCTACAAAAATGTGCATTTTTGGTGGTCTATTGGGAGGCAGTAGAAACATTGGACTTTGTATTGGGGGGCAATAATATGATTACTGGAGGGCAGTAATATGATTATAAATTGATCAATTGTTCCTGTAGTGTATTCATTTTGGTTTTTGGAGTTCATACAATTCACTGGACGGCAATAATATGATTTTTGGGAGGCAATAATATAATTACTGGGGGGCAGTAATATGATTACTGGGGGGCAATAATAGCCGGATTCCTGTCACCGGTCGCCGGAATCCGGTCACCGTTCGCCAGAGTCCGGAGTCCGGTCGCCGGAGACCGCGCCGACCACTGGTCACCGGAGCACAGCAAGGTGGAAGGTGACTTCTCTCTCTAAGTGAGAAAGAAGGAGAGGGCAAAAAAGTCTAAAAAAAAAAAAAAGAATTAATTGGGTAAAGGGGAAATAATCCCTTAGAGTGTTTTGGGTAAATGGGGTTAAAAAACAGTTGGTGGAGCAAGTGGGCAATTTTTAGCCTAAAATCGGGTAAATGATCATTTCTAAATATTAAAGAAGAAAGAAAAAAAAATTAACCTACCAAAAACATCATAAGGAATTGTAAAATCTCAACAAATACTAGTAAATCAATTAATTAGAATTAATCAGAGTCCATATAGAATTTAAACAATCCGTGGATTAAGTAAATCCATGGATTATAAAAACTCAAACAAAATCTTTTAAAATCTGAATTGAATACACCCCCCTTAATGACTTAAGATGAGTCATAAAAAATTAATAATTATCTATTATTTTTCTTTTCTTTTCTTCTTCTTTAAATTAATTTGTTAATTAATGTATTAAAGACATAATAAAAATCCCATTTAAGAAAAAAAAAGTGACAATTAAAATCAATGATTACTGCTCCGATTTGGAATACAATTAAGAGAATTAATTGTTTGGATGGTTCTAAACTTCTAGTTGGACATCAAATTAATTGCTCCAGAAAGTATCATCAACTTGGATGTAGTTCATTTGTAGGCCACTGGAATTGGCCTTAAAAGTACTAAGACACTACATAAGTCTTGAGCAAGAATATTGGCAAAGCAAATTCACCACTTGACAAAGTAAGAACTTGAAAAATTAAAAGCCACGTGTGTTGGCCTTAGAAATACTAAGACACTTTAATATCCAAAAGAAGAATACTAAACTGATGAGATCAGTAACTAGAACCATAACACTGCCCATCATGCTTCTCTACATGCATAACCATCAGGCTAACCAACCAAAAATTTGGTTTTAAGCCTCTTTTGTGTTCCCCAGTGGGTAAGAACATGCTGCAACCAGTTATTTAAATATCATTGTAGAAAGCATGCTGCAAGCAGCCAAATGCTTTATGGCCACTAACTTGGCTAGCCGACACAGGTTGTGCCACATATTGAGCACATAAGGCCAAAATCACATCTTCACCACTTCATATGCACATTTATGGATTAATTTCAGTTTACCCCCTTGAGGTTTGGGGGTGTCATCATTTCACTCCCTCTACTTTCAATTTTGAATTTTTACCCCCTAAACTTTCCAATTTCAATCAATCGTGTCCAATTTCTCCTATTCTGTCCAAATTGGACGTTATGTTTGACCCTTGAGGGCTAAAATGGTCATTTCAACATAAAAAAAAATAAAAAAAATAAGTTTTATTTATTTATTTATTATTATTTTTTTCTTTCTGTTTCTTCATTTTTTATTTTTTTATTTTTTTATTTTGTCTTCAACCTATACACTACAAGTTCTAATAGGTTTATAAAAATAAAAAAAATACTCTAGGTAGTTGAAAGTCGCTCGCTGATCTACGATATTTGTGATATATCTCCGATAAAGTGAAGAATTTAGGCTATATCCCCAATAAAGTAAAGAAATATCTGTAAAAAATAATTTTACACTTTATATGTAAATATATATCTGTAAAAATGATTTTACACAGATATTTCTTCACTTTATTGGAGATATATAGATATTTACAGATAAAGTGTAAAATCATTTTTTACAGATATTTCTTCATATTATTGGGGATATATCCTAAAATTCTTCAATTTATTGGAGATATATCACAAATATCGTAGACCAAAAATGATTTTACACAGATATTTCTTCACTTTATTAGGGATATACAGATATTTATTTACAGATAAAGTGTAAAATTATTTTTTTACAAATATTTCTTCATTTATTGGGGATATATCCTAAAATTCTTCACTTTATCGGAGATATACCACAAATATCATAGACTAGCGAGTGGTTTTCAACCACCTACAGTATTTTTTTGTTTTTATAAACCTATTATAACTGGGTGTATAGGTTGAAGGAAAAAAAAAAAAAACAAAGAAACAGAAGAATTTTTTTTTTTGTTTTTTAATGTTGAAATGACCATTTCAGCCCTCAAGAGTCAAACTTAACGTCCAATTTGGACGGAATAGTAGAAATTGGACACGGCTGATTGAAATTGGAAAGTTTAGGGGGTAAAACTTTAAAATTGAAAGTAGAGGGGGTGAAATGATGACACCCCCAAACCTTAGGAGAGTAAACTGAAATTAACCCTTCTTTTGACAAAGAAGAAATATCAATCAATAATGCTTTCCTCCCCTGCAACTTGTTTCCTCCATGTGAACTCATATCGAGAACAGTTCTCCAAGCTTTAGCTTTCATGTCCCAGAATCTAGGAAACTGCTGCTATACATGGATTATACTTTTCTTTGCCTCTGATAACAATAGAGTTTCATGCTTCCCTGAAGATGAGTCCCTCACTGGGCTAGCCATTCACCTCTGTATTCAGAGCTCTTTATGAAATGAAGATTCTGAAGCCCTGTAGTATTGAAAGCAAAACAACAAAACCATGGAAAGGAAATCTTGATATTTGCAAAGCCACAGAATTTGGCTCAAGTGAAGATGGTGCTGGTACTTTCTTCATGTAGGCATATGAAAACAACTCCTGAATAACACAAGCAATATCTTGTATGCCATATATTAATCATATATATACGAGACCAAAATCCACCTCTTCACTGTTGCATATGTGAATCTCAAGAGATGATCATAATCATTCTGCTCAAGCCAATTGTTTACTCCTCCACTGCCATCTTAATTAGTTCAACAAAATGAATTCTTTTTCAACTCCAAAAAGCTCAATTAGTCCCAGCTCTTCATTCTCGCAGCAGACTCTTCTTGAAGTTCCGGAAATCATGTGGTCTTATTCCAAAGCTTACTGCACATGACTTTTTTGAATAAATAATTCAACTGCTGCCAAGAATTCTTATCGGCTCCCTCTTCGCTTAGTAGATGACGGTCTGCTCTGGTATTTCTTAGAACCACAAAGTAGGCTTCCATAAACTTTTGGTAAATTTATTTAAGGCCACAGGGATTGGCCCTAGGTAAGATTAAGACCCCCAAAGTCTTAATCTTATCCATTTTGGCGTTGAGAATACTGCCACAAAAAGAAAACTTGAAAATACCTGTCCATATGGTGCCCCCCGGTTTTGATGTCTGAAATGAATCATGTTAAGTGTAGATGCTAGTGCAGGACATCAAAACATGAGTGTGCCATCCGGTGTGAGCTAGGTAAATGTTCATAAGCCTCTGTTCTTTGAACTTGACCATGTAGGATTGATATTCCCTTGTAATCTCTCAGAGAGACACTAACATGAGGCATTGAGGATTGATAGTTCTGCCCCTCAAGTCGGCATATGTCATCTTCGTAGAAGGTTTCTCTCAGGCATCCCATCAAACACCTTATATGCATATTTCAGATTCGCAGATTTTCGATGAAAGTTCAACAGAATGACCCACAAGAGATTAATTTATCAGCAAACAGAGTACAATCAACTACTCATCGGGATTCGACTCAATTCTTCGCGGCAGCAGTGGGAGATTACTCTGGATTGGATATGGAGTCTCCTGCACTTCAAGTTTTGCTTCTTCTTGCTGCCGGAGGAAACTCTCTCTGAATTCTCTTTAGCGTCGAAAGTCTTCCGCTTGGTTCTGCCTTGATGTTTTCCACTGCGGTTGGCAGAAGATTGTCCATTGCCCACTCGTTGGCCTTTAGATCGACTCCGCTTCGTTGTATTTCGCTCGCGAGGAATGGGTGAAGTGTCCCTCGCGAACATTCGCTAGTATTTGGCCTCCTTTGCGAGCACTCGCTTCGCAGGTGTATGGCCTCGCGGCTATTTGCGTCCCCCGCGGCGCTGGAACTTGAAACTTTTTTTTTATATTTTTCCTTTTTCTATTTTATTTTTATTTTATTTTTATTTTTTTTTAACGAAATGAAGAAACTGAAAATTGACAGCAAATTAGAAGCAAAGAAAGAAGCTAGTAGCAACATGTTTGGCTAACCTCTAGAAGGCCACGGGGTAGGCCATCTATGCTTCACTCCAAGCTCCGATTTGTCAAAATTTGTAGTAGGAAAACCCCTCTTGTGAGAGCTTGCAGGAAAACAATAAAGATACTTCGCGTCGAAAATTTGGAAGGAACTTGGCTCGTAGGAGGAGTAATCTTACCCCCAAGTATCTTTGTTGGTTGACGAAGCATGATTTTCAATTGCAACTTTGGAGAGGAAGATGTTCTAAGATCAGCTTTGTCGCCAACTACCATGTCATAGAACATGGTGTCTTTAGATTAAGCCACAGATTGGCTATTGCATTTGACCACTTGTTGGTCTAAATCCTCCATATCAAGAGCTTCAAAGGACTTGAACTCCTGCATATGATTCTTGGAACCAATAATCAAATTGTAATTATCATCATATTCATCATAGATTGGCTCCGTATTGAGATCATATTGTGAGTCACCAAAGAGTGGTGAATTGACCTCTTCTTCAAAGATAGGCATATCAAATATTTGTTTGCCTCTGTCCACTTTCCAGGCATAATATTGAGACACCTCTATGGACTGTATAGTATCATCATAGACAAATTTCTTTTGCAAGAAATTTGGAGCTTGATAATGGTAAACAAGAGTTAACTTGTATTGATGATACTCAAACTTACAGTCGCGAAGGACAAATTGGCCACTAGAATAATTATTCTGGCGGTTCTTGCAAGGTGGGTTGCAGATGTATCCTCCACATATATTAAAGCCACCGCTTGGCCTTGAAGCACTGATGAGGAATTTCACCTTGAATTGATCAATAAAGCCATAGATTGGTTTCCAAGACCACAACTTAATTGATAATTAAGTTGGCCATGATTGTGATCATCTTCACCATGATGTCCACTAGCATAACCAAGGCTAAATTGATAATAAGGTGGGCCATGCCTTAATTGATAATTAAGTGGATCATGCTCTTGACCCTCTGCATGGTCATGATGATGCCCAGTAGCAAAATCATAATTAAATTGATCATGAACTTGCTTCTGCTGATCAAGGGAATCAACATGGGCTGCATCTTGCCCCCCATGCATCTGATCAGTATCCACGTATTTGGCTTGATCAGTGGAGAAATCAGCTATCTGTTCAGAAGAACAATCTCGTGGACCATCTTCTCCATATGCAGCCTCTATGTAAGGCTGTGATTCACCAGTGAGCAAACTGGTCTCTTCTTCTGCAACGGGTTGGTTGAGATGAAGGCTTTTGTCCTTAGATTGATCGCCTCCTATAGGCAATTCAATCTCAGTAACACCATCTTCTCTTGCAACTTCTTGACTCTCCAAGAAGTTTTCTTGCTTTGTGTTGATGGCGTTGACCTCCCCATGCTGCGAATCCACATGAGTTGCAGTCAGATTGGCATCCTTCTTGCACATGGTCGCGAATTCTGCTATGGTGTTCGCGATATGTTGAGCAGCCTGTTCGTTGCTACTCAAGAAAAGCTTCTGGAAGAGCTGCTCCCTAGCTTTGGCGTTCTGCTGGAAGAGTTGCTCTGTCTTCGCACGCGATTTGATCAGCATCTTCCAATGCCTATCACTATTATTCTTTAGGATGTCCAGCTTCTCCGAAGGGCTCGCATCTTCTGGGATGGGGAGAGGAACGAACTCGTCATTAATCGCAGTATCACCGGTGACTGCAGCATTGCCCATCTTGTCTGTCTGAGAGTCTAGAGCCGAGTTCGTAGACACTTCTTCCTTAGAAAGACCACGACAAGCATCACTTTTATACGGCTTGTAACTGGAGGTCTTGTGCTTTGGAAAGTTTAGGAGTTTGCACTTCTTCTTGAGAAAGACGGGCACGACTTTAGGAATTTCTTTTGGTAAAGATTTTCCTCTGGCATCCCAATGATGGTGAATACAAAAAGACTCTAGTGCAGTCCCACTGGGCGTGCTAAAATGTTTGGCTGCAAAACCAGCTCGGGTAGCAAATAGTCTCTTTTACTGCTGTGATTGCGCGGGAGTGCCAGCACCATGGGGTGCAGTCGTCGGGGGAGTTCCTTGACCTGACTTCTTACCAAACGCTGTGGAGAAGAGGAGTTTGCACTTCTTCTTGAGAAAGACGGGCATGACTTTAGGAATTTCTTTTGGTAAAGATTTTCCTCTGGCATCCCAATGATGGTGAATACAAAAAGACTCTAGTGCAGTCCCACTGGGCGTGCTAAAATGTTTGGCTCCAAAACCAGCTCGGGTAGCAAATAGTCTCTTTTACTGTTGTGATTGTGCGGGAGTGCCAGCACCGTGGGGTGCAGTCGTCGGGGGAGTCCCTTGACCTGACTTCTTACCAAACGATGTGGACAAAGAGAGCACCAACCTCGTCACCAGATTCTTTTCTATGCCTTTCGAAAAAGGACTTCTTGCCTTACGGGTAAGGGTTTTGGTTGTGATCTCTTTGCGTTCACCAAATCGATACTTAGTGTTGTAGACTAAGCAGAGCAATCACTGGGAAGTTGGAGAAAGCACAGGTTTGCTAAAGCGTGACTTTAGCTTCGCTGGGTTGTGAGGGCGTTACCCTTGCTTCGCTGGTCGAGATAGTATCGGTGGCAGTGGTACTGGCAGTCAGCTCCTGGGGAGACTGGGACTAGAAGTACGGTTGCTGGGTTGGTTTGGTGGCACTGATAGTCAGCTCTTGAGGAGACTGGGACTGGAGTGTGGTCACCGGTAAGAGAGGTTGCTCCGGGGAGACTTGGATAATCGTAGAGATTAGTTGATTCAAGAGTTGTGTGTTTTTTTCTGTCGTCTTTAGCCTCTATATATAGGCCACTACAGATTCTCCTTCCTAATAGGAATGAAATACTATATTTTAGGCCACAGTTATTGGCCTTAAATCTAATCAAAACTCTTAATAGTCTTGATAACTATCGTATGCAATAAGAGATTAACTCTGTCGTAGCAATCTTCTAGGCAAGGTTAATTACCTTTTGGAGTCCTTGACGTAATCTTCTCGGATGCCAACAGTAAGATATGCACGTATATATGTTCATATATATCTTCGCGATGACTCTTCACGGGGACTCATATGCACGTATCTTTAATTGCATGCAGCTTGCAATTAACTTGTATGTATATCTTCCTTAGTTGGCCCACCACTAAGCAATCATATATGCTCCTTCATTATTGCAATTAAGGTGGTTGATTCCTTCCCCAACTGTTTACGTCCATTGCTGACAGGGTCCGCCCCGGATTCCACTCCACCCTGGAATCCGAAGTGGCCCCGCGGGACCCACCTTTAAAGAAGGTTTACCAAAAATTTCGGCATAACCTCCCTTAAAAATGGGTACCCAAAACCTGTAGAATTTCAATTTCACTTCTAAACAACCCTCCCAAAAACTCCTGGAGCCACCCTGCTCCCAAAACCGCACAACTTCACAATTTAGAGTACCAAATTATCCAAATAACTCAAATTACAACCAAGTCATAGGTTACAATATTAGTACAAAATACTCAAGGTTATCAGAGCAATCTAGAACCAAAAGAAATAACGATACACAAAGTAGGTTAGCAAGTAACCTACGAGGAATAGATGACAGCGGTGGTGCTAAGCCTCAACTCCTAAAGCCGAACAGCTACACTGCGAACTGGGCATTTGAAACCGAAGGGCCCAGGGGAAAGTACAAGAAAAACGTTAGTGTGAGTGGACAAAAATAAACAATTTCAAATAAAAGGGATTTTATACTTTCCCACATTTATTTCTCTAAAAACTTCCGATGCATGCAATGATTAATGACAAATAAACAAGAGGAGTTACACTCATGAAAACCGACTAGCCCCGCTAGTCACATACGAATTAAAAGAAAAAGTTGGAACTCCGATACTTACGGAAAATAAGACCAGCCCCGCTGGTTAAACAAAAATCGAGCTAGCCCCGCTAGCTAAGTAGTAAAGTGAGTAGGGGAAAGCGATAGCCATACGAGTGAGCCTCCCAGGCTCGGGTGATAGCCTCCCAGGCTAAAGTACTCCCATTACTCCCGTAATATACCCTTACGCCACTAAGTGTAGCGATAGGATACTGGGCTTCAGAATTACTGTCACAGAGACAGTAACCAGTGCCACAAAGGCGGAGGGCTTCGGTGATCCCATCACCTCGCCACAAAGGCGGAAGATCAATGCTAGCAATGATAAGTCACCCCAAGTATGGCAAAAGAAAATCCGAAAACCTCATAAATCCATAAAACTTCCCCAACTCGTAAAAGAATTTCCAAAGACGTGTCCCACACGCCAAGATAATCTCATCTTCAAAATAGATAGGATAAAAATAAGTAAAAAGATTAACTTCATCGAATCTCATAGAAATCTCAAATTGCCGAATATAAGTATATTATAAATAGTATAAATCCGGAAATCACATCAGAAATAAATAAATAAAAGAAGATAAGCGTAATCCAATGACGTGACCCCGCACGCCATAAAATCTCCAAGTAAATCAATTAACCAAAACCGTTTCCGAAAAATAACCGTATGCTCAAGAAGGTAAATGGATAAATAAAATAATCAACTCGGAAGCAAATAAGCAAATAAATATATATGCATGCATCAATCTTTAAAAATAAAAGTCCACTCACGATATACGGCTAACGTGGTATCCAAGCGTAAGGATCTTCGTCGAGCGATAGGTCGGTATCACGTCCTGTACACTATTATAATCCGTAAACAACAATTTGATAACTATTTACGATAATTAATAATTAATCTCAAAACCCATAACCTCAACTTCTCCAATCCTCTTCCACACCCAATCAAACTTCACCAATCCTTACCAAACTTCACCATTAATATCCATCCGTCGATTAATGTATTCCATATCGGAACAAGGGAAATCCGAAGGTCGGATTCCCACAATTCAACAACCGAAACTCCCAAAGTTCGGAAATTCATAATCCATGTCAAACTTCTCCCAAACTTAACCAAAATCACATAATTAACCTCTACAACAATTATACAATTTAAAGGGCTAAAACTAAAATTAAAACACTGCCCACACACGCCTCCACTCGCCGCCACAGTGGCAGCGCGTGGGCCCCACGCGCCGGCGGCCACTACCTCCGATGGCCACCATATTTTGACAGTAGCACCTACTCAACACACTGATCGATTCTCTCAACTACAACACAACCCAATTTTACCTCGAAGTGGTCGAATCAAGCCGGTGAAAATTTTCCAGAAAAGCTCAAGAACCCTAGAAATGGAAAATTGTCAATTCGATATCTACACTGCAAATTGGATTGAACTACCTTAGGGGAAATGATCACCATCAAAAACCGAACCTTCGATGCTAACCTGGTGGCCGGAGGTGGCCGGAATGGCCGGAAATCGGCGAAACCCCAAAACTGCAACCGGAGCAAACCTTGCTTCGATCCGAGCTTTTCCGGCCAAATCGTCGAAAACTAAGGGCACCAGCGTGACCAGGGGGAGGAGGCGACCCTGTGGTGGCCGGCTTTCTGCCGGGTGATGGCCGGACGGCGGCCAATCGAAGGGAAGAAGGATTTCCCGAAGAAGAAAGAGGCGAAAATCGGGGGAGAGGAGAGAGAAAGGTGGGTTTCCGGTTTTGGAAACCTACCACAGTAATTTTCCTTATATAAATAGTTTTCTTACCATGAACAGTAACTTTCTTAAATCACCCATAACTTTCGCACACGAACTCCGATTTTTACGTACCACATATGCACGCGCTCGGTTTAACGCCCTCTACAACTTTCATGAAGGAAATTTTCTCAAATTTTGACCCGAACGAAAAGTCAACTTTTAGGGCCACTAAACGTACTGAAACGATAGTAAAAGTGAAAATAAAAGTCGTTTACCGTCCAAATGACTAGCAAACGGGTAATTGAGATACGGGACGTTACAATTGCATGGGAATCTTGTGCATTGCTTGCATATATAGGACAACTGAATCCTTCCTGAATTGGTCCATGTCCACCATATTAATTGTCGCATGAGTGCAGCTTGCACGTCTCCCCTCTTGCACAATCTTTAAGCAAACAATTATCCAATATTTGATAATAAATTAAGGAATATCACGATATGCTCTGAGATTGCTTGATCTTCAAGTAGGCTTTATTTAGGGGGGTGTATTCAATTCAGATTTTAAAAGATTTTGTTTGAGTTTTTATAATCCATGGATTTACTTAATCCACGGATTGTTTAAATTCTATACGGACTCTAATTGATTCTAATGGATTGATTTACTGGTATTTGTTTTGATTTTACAAGTCCTTATGATATTTTTGGTAGATTAATTTTTTCTTCTTCTTTAAAAGCAATGGATGTATGGATCCAACTATAATTCTATATCAATGACAAAAAAGTGTGTGTGTGTGTGTGGTAATTTACCATTCTTTATGTTGTGTGTAAAGATATATGAATAATAAGAGAAAACTAATCAGCCAAAATGTTACACAAAAAATAAAGTAATAAACTAATGACATAATTTATTTCTGTTTTAGGGAATCAGAAATTGAGAGAAATTTTCTGTGTATTCTCATTGATAATAGGGGCCTCTTTATATAGAGGATTACAATGCATAGAGTCTGAATCATACAAGGAAAGATAATCTCTAGATTCTTCTAATTAAACCCTATTATCACTAGGTCAAGTAACCTAGAGTTTGGGCCAAACACAAATAGAGATATCCTTAAACAATTTCATATTTAATTTACAAAAGAAACATGTGTGTATGTATCATCTTAACAATACCATTGAAAGTGAGCTTCATTAGCTAGAAGGATTAAAAATAAAAATAAAATTATTAGATGAAAACAGAGGCAGAGGTAGAGGAGGATAGTGGGAAAATAGGTCTAAGACAAAATGGATGAGTGTCATCTATTGAGAGCTACTTTTTTTTTTTTGGTGAATAGCTTCTTCATTTTTTGAGTGAGAAAGAATCCATCAAAATCTCTTGGAAAGTGGTTGGATTGTTTTTGAGTTTTGATATGTATAAAAAGCACTATAAAATCCTTCAAAATCCAGCATTTAATGAAATCCTTAAAAATCCTTATACTTTTGAATATCTGCAGATTTGAATGGATAATTTTAAATCTTAATTGAATACATCAAGATTTTAAAGGATTATTTACAATCTCAATTGAATACCCATAGACTTTCAAAATACAAAAAAATCTTGTAGATTCTTAAATGAATACACCCCCCTTAGTCTAAACAATATATTTCGAGCTTATCGAAAATATATAGCTTGGGCCACCAATATTGGCCCGGATTTCTTCGAGTCCCCTTTGTCAGGAAAAATATTCATTTTGGGTTCAAATAGAATCAAACAAATTCAAACCTTATATCTCCTCTTCATGCTACTTTGAGTGAGCGTTGTGCACGTATAAGAGAATGTTACAGTAACTATTATTTTAGGGAGTTACAGATTTTGAAGTTGAAACAGAAAAGGCAACTTTGTGAATTTAACAGATAAGCAAGAATCACACAGGACTTTACACGAATCATGAGAAGAAGAAATTTTACACTAACTCACTAGACACTACTGTATTAGAAATTTAGAAGGATGTCCCGATATCTGATGCCAAAGTGATCGTGAGACCTTATTTCCAAAAAAAGCATGTGGAGAATGGTAAGTTGGAGGAGAATTTGATAAAACTTCTGTGTATGCATGAGGGGATAGTTCTCAAAAGTATCTTCCTAGGATAAAGTTATGAAACTTCGATCTGTATATGTGTGCTTGATTTTCCATGTAGGAACGATAATCCATGTCATTCCTACCATATAGGAATTTCTTTTTACAGTTAATTAGGCCATTAGTTTCATCCATTTCTTCTGTGTATGCATTGATAGATTAGTTTCTCATATTCTCTTCTGTAAGAATACATCACACTAATTCCTTGAATTAAAACAACTGAACTTCCAAACACCAAAGTAAAGTCATTATATCCATAATAAACTGGAAAGGACTCCATTTAATTATTGTACAGTCGAAGGGGTTGTTTTATAGTGTCATAATCATACTAAAGAAACATTCTACCGAGTTATGTTTGTCTTCTCATGCTTGGATATGAATGAAGAATATATATGATTCTATTGAAAACAAATAAAATAAATTTCAAAATAAAGGAAGTAAATATCATGATATACAAACAAGTAGAAACTAAAAGTAATGAAATTAACTGCAGTATGATAACAAAAGTACAGAGCCCTTTGTCATTAATTTTTTAGGCCAGCCCTGATCTTCCTAACGGTACTAACATCTGTCTTGAATGATTTTGCCAGGACAACATCACGAATTCCAGAGCTGAAGATAGAGGCTGGAACTGCAACTGTTCTAGCGCTTGCGCTTCCAAATGCTGCAATGGCAGTGGCTGGCAAATTAGGATCCGCGTTATACTGATAATGGATCAATCCCTTAGGAAACACAAACATATCTCCAGCTTGAAGCTTTTTAGTATACAGAACGTTTTTCGTGTCGATTAGGCCTACTTCCAAGGAACCAGTAAGGACAAACATAAGTCCGGCAGAGTCAAGGCGGGTGTGAGGTGGGAATATTGTGTTTGGAGGGAATTGAAGCATGGCGTATGACACACTCTGGCCTTTGAGAGCAGGGAACTCATCCATGCTTGCTTTTGTTGCCGTGAAGGTTTTGGGTGCTTGATCAAATAAGCCGCGGAATCCTGTGTATGTGAAGAATGAGGCATCAGCAGTTGTGCTCGTGTGGTTTTCTGGGAGTATGTAATCGGAAGTGATGTCAGGATCACTTGCCAGCGCTCTTCTGGACAGGGCCAAAGCAATTACCGATATGATCACCAGTAATTGGATCAGTCTCATAGTCATAGCCATGGTGGGTGGTTTATAAGGGTTAGAAATATAGTACCAGCTAGGCTGCTAGCTGCTTCTGTTGTATATGGTTTAGTGTGGTTTAACTTGCTCGGATGGTATTTATATATGTTCGAAAGGATCGAGCTGAGCAATTGCAATAACTAAAGTTGGTGGACGCTGGGTGATGAAATTTTGTTTGTTTCTTTGTTTTCTTCATTTGGCATTAATTGAGAAAGCACAACTTCAATTCTCACAGGTACATCCACAGGAGTAGAAAGACCATGTCAAACAGTAAAAAAGTCAAGATATGCATACATATATATACAGATAGACTAATATATAGAAAGACATATTCTGAAATCTAGATGATGGTGTTACGTGCATGTCCCTTACTGTTTTGTTGAGGTCTTGAAGGGTGTCTTCATTTGTTGAGCGAGTCTTGAGGGTTTAGATAAAGCCTTTGCTTCTGTTGAATAAGTCAGTTCCGGCCAGTCTTCTTCCAAACTAAACATGCGTGTTTTAGATTATAGAGTCTATTAAATATGGATTTGGTTGGTTAATGGTCTTTCGAATCTTGTTTTATGTTTGGCAAAGCAAATAACGTCAAGTGATTAGAGGCAGCAAGAGTATTATTATAAACTCACAGAAATAGTTTTCTTCTATTTTTAAGTTTATTTCTGGTCATTATCAGATCCAGTTGGCAGATACATAATCAAGCTATATTTTCAAGTTCATGGACGAATGAATGTTTCTTTCGCTTATTCTTCAACTCGATCTGAGTAACAAAGTTCTTCGATCGGTGATGAATGACTCAATTTTGTTCCAATGTGCTAATGGAAGGATCTAAAGAATATATTCACACCTGTACCACTGGTAATTAGTCTTAAACTTTACAAAACTACAGCACATTAGCAGAGAACTGATCAATTTAAAGAGGTATAAATGTTACTTTAGCGTTATTCTTCAACTTTTGAGTAACAAAGTTCTTCGATCAGTGATGAACTATTCAATTTTACTCTGATGTGATACATGGATCGGATTGAGCTAAAGCATAGCACCCTTTATATTTAAAGGGTAAATTTCAATTTTGATAAGGTCTCTGTTGATGAACTATTCAATTTTGTTCCAATGTGCTAAATTGATCCTCCGGCCATGACCTTTTGGAGGCAATTCTCAAAATGTGAATGAGAAAATATCCTATTTTTACTTTCAATGGGATTGCTAGAGATTCCAACTAATGCATGTTATGTACTAGCTAGCTACTAGCGAGTACCCGTTCATCAGCACTCTTGTAACAGAAAGAATCAAATTATAAATATATATGCCAATAGAATGTAGCAAGCTCGAGATATATGAACTTCTTTAATTAGTCTGTAAAACGAAATGATATGAGAAGCCCAATTTACATATGCAGTGAACTAGCAAAGATGTTAGTCCATCTTGACATTTGCGATATCACATAATGATCAGTTAGTTATATACCTCTGTTTTTTTTTTTTTTTTGTTTGATAAGCAAGAACAAACTAGATGGATGAGTCTTTACCATATATAACGTTCAAGTTATCAAATAAGATTATATCAAATATCAAATTAAATAAAATTCAAGTCCACATTCGCTTGAGGAAATTTTGTGGCCCAAGTTAAACATCGCTATGGTACCTGAAAATGTCAACAGGTGATGTGCGGTGTCATGCATGCACTGGACATTGGCGTCTAATGAATGTCTAATGATCTTATATGGAAAATATCAATTCAACCAAAGTAAATTGGACTTGGCCAAAACAGGGAAAATAATAATAATAATAATAAATCAAACTACTGTAGTAGACTTTTTGGATCTCTCTCAACTCAATCTCATTTTTTGTTTTATTTTTCTATGGAGACATAGATCTCGAGACCTTGAAATATCCATGTGATTTTCATTAGTTTGATTCGACGTACAAGAACTTCAATGCAAATTCAGTTTTTGGTGTTCAATTTCATTTTCTGGTCATGAATGTTTGATATTTTCTGTCATAGGTTCAGCTAATACTACCATATAGATTGATAAGATTATAGCTAATTCGCACTTCGTCCACTGAGAGCATGGAACATTCCAGCTTGCTTTTGTTGCTTTGAAGGTTTCCTGTAGGTGCTTGGTCTAACATCCCGCATAGTTTTATTTAGGTAAAAGATTACATCAACAGTTGTGCTAGTATGGTTTCGGGGGAGTAATAGTCAAAATGTGATAGCTCTGTATAAATATACAAATACAAAGACATAGTCTAGACGATCATGTTGCTTTCCATGTCCTTGAGATCTTCAAGTTTGTCTCCTTTTGTTGACTGACTCTTGGAGTTGAGGTAATTGGGATAGTAGTTATTTTGAACAGTCTATTTACCAAAGCTTCTTTGGTCAGTGCAGTCGGGATTTTTAATGAGCTGCATGATTATGGCAAAGACACGCTGTAGGAAGTTTCCTCTGAATTTACATGAAATACACAATGAGGACATAACCGGCCCGCTTCCCTAAACCCTCTTTCTGGCTGAAATCGGAGGCTAATAAGAGAGGCAAAAGGGCTCCTTAATCTCTAAAATTTATTGATGTAGAGATAAAATTACCAAGAGGGATGGGAGTCAGGGGAGTCAGCCGGGGACCAAATTACCAAACCGGCCCCGTTCACATGGTCACCTACTGACCAAATATCATTTGGTCAGTCACCGTTCGATTGAGATCAGACGGTTGACAGCTCTCATCTTAGATTTCATCACTTAGCTGTCAACCGTCCGATGTCAATCGAACGGTGACTGACCAAATAATATTTGGTCAGTAGGTGACCAGGTGATCATGACTGTTACCAAACTTATCCCGAATAAAAGCCAAAACAAAATAAGAAATGTAAACCAAGTACTGAAAATGAAACATTGGGTACTTGCCAGTGGTCGCTTTGACAAGTTATTCATAAACAATAATTAGGGGTATATTTGAAAAATATAATATTCAGTTTGTAAAACATTAAATGTCATAATTTTAAGTGAAATAAGAAGACACTTTTCAGTTAATAAATAAAAAAGTAAAAGAGAAAGGTAGATAGCAATATTCCTCCTTCCCTAAACCTTTCCACAACTAATCGACCACAGTAACACAAACTATGTATTTTCTTTAGTGAAGGAAAACTATGTCTATGTCTGCATGGCACTCGTTCAAAAGTAGCACAAGTAATAACTCTTCTATTTTCGTTCAGGGGAGGATACATAGTGTTCTTGTTCGTTTTGTTGCTCAAGCAATACGTGGGGGTGAGACGGTTGAGCATAGTAGATTTTTGCTTTCTTGGGTTGGAAGACGACTCGAATAAAGAAAAAGAGAGAGTATGAGAATCATTATAATCTCTCGTTAAACATTTGTGCTTCTCAATATTAAAAATGTTTTTGAAATTAAAGGGGGTGTATTGTATATGAAATTAGTGGAATTTTTAAAGAAATTTATGGAATTTAAAAATCTGGGTGTATTCAATATAGACTTTTAGCAGTCCATGAAAGTCTTAGGGGGGTGTATTGTATATGGAATTACTGGCACTTTTAAAGAAATCCATGGAATTTAAAAGTCTGGGTGTATTCAATAGAGACTTTTAACAGTCCATAAAAGTCTGGGTGTATTCAATTAGGATTTTAAAAAATCTTTATGAATTCCACCAAAGTCTAGGGGTATTCAATTAGGACTTTTAAAAATGAATAGAAGTTTAGGGGCATACGGAATTAGAAAATCATGGAAAATCATGGACTTTGTAGTGTTAAGTATAAATACCAAATTCCAATATTTTTCCAGCCACCAGAGCAAAGATTTTGAGCGTGGAAAAGTCTGTCAAAGTTCTTCTCTCTGCGCGTTCAAGATTGGTCCTCCATCATCTCTCTTTCATGATTTCTTTTTTCTTTTCTCTATTATTTTGTGATATCAACCTCTAATACCTAACATGTTCATTGTTGTTGTTGAATTTGATTTTTTTTTTTTTCAATTGTGATGCTTGGAACCCTAATATTATCATCAACTCCTAAAACAAAGCCAAATAATGTATATGCCTAATGCTTTTACGGTTCGATCATAGTCCTGCATACTATTGCGGTTATTGCTATTATCGTCGCTTGTTTGCTGCGTATGTTTCTTCTTCTTTGTTTTTCTCGCTAGGTTTTCTGTTTCTTTTGTATTTGTTGTTGTCCTATATGGCATGGTTCTCTTTTTTTTGCTACTGCTTTGCCCTTGTGGCTCTTAAGTTCGGGTAGATTAGCCAAACGGTGGGTGGTTTTTTTTTTTTTTTTCCTTCATGCCAGAACTTCTTTTCTATACCTAATAGTGTGTGTGATTTTACCCTGCATTGAGATGGGACTTATGTTGACAATCTCATGTCAACTTTCTTAAAATGATAGTAATGTCAGAGGTGCAATTTGGTTCAAGCTTTGGGTGAATCTATACAGAGTTATTTGGCATGAAACTTCATCAATGTGTTTTTTTTTCCTTCTCTTTTTTGGATATTTTTTGGTTTGGTTGATTATATTTGGAGACTTTTCCTTTATTTTCTTATATGTTTGTTTCATGACATTATTTGAGCTTCTCTGATTCCTACGCTAATGGTCATTAGTTAACATAGCTATGGCATCGTATTTTATTCTCTGACTAATAAACTAGCTTGGTTTTTCTTTTTTATAAGTATTGTGAAATCTACATAAGTCATTCATATAAAGTCTGTAGATTTTTACAAATCAGTAAAAATCTGTGCTAAAAATCAATAAAAGTCAATGGTTTTTAAAAAATCAATAAAAGTCTATGAACTTTTTATAGAATCCATGGACTTTTGAAAAAGTCTATCATTTAAAAAAACTCCACATAAATCCAAATACAATACACCCCCCTTAAGGTATTCAATTAGGATTTTTAAAGACTTTATGAATCCTACAAAAATATAGGGGTATTCAATTAGGACTTTTAAAAATGAATAAAAGTACAGAGGTATTCAAAATATCATTCATACTTATGCAATTAGAAAATCATGGATAATCATGGACTTTGTAGTGTTAACTATACATACCAAACTCCAATAATTTTCTAGTCTCCAGACCAAAGATTTGAAAAAGTCTATCAAAGTTCTCTCTTAAAAAAAAAAAAAATCTATCAAACTTCTTCTCTCTGCGTGAAGAGGTTGGTCCTTCATCATCTCTCTTTCTTGATTTTTTTGTCTTTTCTCTAATCTTTTATCATATCAACGTTTTTTGATACCCAACATGTTCATTGTAGCTATTGAATGTGATTTTTTTTGTTTTTTCAATTGTGTTATTTCGAACCTTGATAGCAATAGAAATGATTTATGAAACCCTAAAACCCAAATATTGTGGTCTGTACCCCTAAGACCTTGACCAGTGTTGCTATGACATACTAAATTTTATCTTATTAATTATTCTCATCGATTTGAATTTATATAATGGTTCAAAGAAAGGTTGAACAATTGAATTTCAATTGATTGATTATAGATCAAGATATTGACTAATATTGTTATGATATATGTTAATCGGCGAAAACAAAATTGATGAGAATAATTAACCATAAACATAAAGTGATCTATATTGTATTTTTATGTTGTTGAGAGATTAAGAATGAGAACAAACTAGCTGGACATAGTAACAATCATTCATTTGAGTCAATTTCTATTATAATTAAGATACTTGAGCATTGAAGAGGCAACAAGTTATTATCTTGTTTTGTGTTTGGGCTGCATTGGTTTTGTTTTTTGTTTTTATATTTTGTACATGCTAGGAAATCTGTAAAAGTAATTCATAATAAAATATATAGATTTTCATGAATCAATAAAAGTTTGTTGCTAAAATCAATGGTTTTAAGAAATCAATAACAATTTATCAAATTTTTAAAGAGTCCGTGGTCTTTTCAAAAAGTATGTCATTTAAAAAAAAATCTGCACAAATCCAAATAAAATACACCCCTCTAAGCTTTTCATTGAGAACAAGGAATCAGCTGAGGTATATACCATGTTGATAGTAAGAAATATAACCTCTTGATTCAAGATACAGGTAATCTAACGGAAAAGCTAACAAAACCATTGAGATTGTGACAGCTGGAATGAAAGAAATGAATATTGGCTGCAGATATATTTCACTGATAGATACAAAGAACCTTTTTTTATACAAGAGAGGTCTAAATGTGCTAGACTCTTAACTACTACAAATTAGGAATTCTATTAAGGTAAGTAATCTATGTAATCTTCTAAAGTAATATTCTGTAATCCTAATTCAATTACAATTATGATACACAATATCTGTAATCCACAATATTTTCTACATGGGATGCATCCATCTGAGATTGTTGACTTTCCTTGTAATGACTATTGACTTAAGGGTTGTTTACTCAAAAGCATCAAAATTGGCCAAAATTATCCACTTACCTTACCAACAGATTTTTATTCCTACTAACCCAATTTAAAGAAAATGACAATTTTGCCCTTAATCTAATTAAGAAACTACATTACGCCACTCTCTATCTCTCTCCTCCCTCTGATCCCATTTCTCTCTCCTCGATCTGCACAGACTAGCTCTCTCTCTCTCTCTCTCTCTCTCTCTCTCTCTCTCTCTCTCTCTCTCTCTCTCTCTCTCTCTCTCTCTCTCTCATCACAGCCAAGCCCGGCGAGGTTTGCAGATGTTTTCTGGCAAGCAATTATCTCTCTCTCTCACATCACAGTCAAGTCCGGCAAGGTTTACCGATATTTTCTGGCGAGCAGGTCTCTCTTTCTCTCATCACAGTCAAGTCTCCGGCGAGGTCTCCTTTATATTCTGTCCTCCTCCTCCGTGCCCAACTTCGAAAATGATCCTCCAGGCTTCGCCTTCCTCTCACTATTCCTCCTTGCCATGTCGACTTTCGCATGCTCTGCCACGCCTCCCGCATCGGCGGCGTCATTAGCAAGTCCGGCACCGTCATCAAGCGGCTCCAACAAGCCACCGTGTCGTCGTTGTCATCGCTCCCAGTGCGATCTTGTCAAAACCCTTATGGAAGCAGAAGGGAGAGTTTGTGGGTTTAGTTGGGCAGTAGAAGCAAGATCACGGTGAGAAAGTAATTCCATAGATGGTACAGTTGTAATTTAAAACTCCCTCAAGTATTATATTGTTTTGTTTGTCTGATTCATCCTGGTCCTTAAGACTCGTGGAGTTAGAATCCATCCTAGTATTCACTATTTGATATGTTGTGGAGTATTTTGTCCACTTACTCCATTTCTAGGGATTTTTTTTCCTGGAGAGGATCCTCTCTTGAGCTAAACTCTCTGCTGACCTACCTGAGCTTTGAAGGAGATGATGACACGTGTATATTATTAGATTCAATGGTCTACAACAAGTCTGGCTTTACTCTCTCTCTCTCTCTCTCTCTCCCCACTGTTCCTCTTCTTTTGCTCTTGGTCTACTCTCTGTTCTTTTTTATCTTTTTCTTTTTATCATCTCCGACTCGAACGAAGACGTTTCCAACCCTACCTGGATCCAGACTAGGATCCCCCAACTCCCCCGCCCCGATATTCGCCTCGAGAAGGGGATCGTTCTGAAATGGAGAGCCGAGTTCGGCGAAACCATCAGGACCTACGTCATCCTCTGGGAAAATTGGGTTTGGTGAAAATTGAAGAGAACATGCTGATGGCAAAATGAAATTCAGATATTAGTCTAGAACCCATCCATGGAACACCTAGCCCCAAATTGAACCGATCAATTGAATCCCAACCTCAAGTTCAACCAACCAACAGAATTCAATCCCAAATTGAGTACTAAATATTGTTGAAACTTTAAATTTCAGACCATTGAGACAAAATTAAAATGTGGATTGCAAAACAATAAAACTCAAGGTGCAATCCCAGTGATTTGAGAGAGAATTGAGTTCAATTTGTTGATGTTTTAATTAACTGATACCCAATAGCAAGACGATAGTTGGGTAGTTGATGGCGGTGGTGATGATGTGCCGGGGTGGTTGATGGTGACGATGGGCTAGGTGGAGTGGGTGATGATGAACAGATAAATCGCTGGTCTTCAGAGAGAAGATGGAGAGTGTGAGAGTCCTCCGTTTTTGAGTTTTGATGGAAAAAAAAAAAAAAAAAAAAAGATAAATCAAAATTAAGTTCAAGCAATAGGGGCCATTAGATGTGGTTTTATACACATGTCATCTTGTGATGAAAAGCTCAGGAAGCTCAGCTCCAAAAAGTGCTCAGGAGAGGATCTGCTCCCTTTTTTTCTCACTTATCCCATTAAGTTTTTTTAATTTCCTCTTACCCAAAACACTCTAAGGATGTATTCCCTAATACCCCATTAAAGTTTTTTTTTATTTTTTTATTTTTTTTAATATCATTTTACCCTCACCCCTTATTACTTTGAGAGAGAGAGAATGGAAGAGATGAAAACCATAGGAGACTTCGCTGGTGCCGGTCACCGGTCGCCGGATTCCGATCACTGGTAGCCGAATCCGGTCACCGAATTCCGGTCACTGACAGACGCCCATCGGATTTTTTCTGAAAACCTTTATTTGCCCCCAATAGACGTCTATTGCCCCCCAATAGAGGGGTAATAGAGGTCTATTGCTCCATAATAGGAGTCTATTGCCCACCAATAGAGGGGCAATAAACCTCTATTGTCCCCCAATAGACGTCTATTGCCCCCCCAATAGAACTTTCCATTGTCGGAATAAGAAGTAATCTCCATAAAATTAGACAAATAAAACATTGATTAAGGAAAAAAAGGAGAAAATTACATCAATTCAAAACATTTATTGCCCCCTAATAGACCTTTAACGGACCTTTATTGCCTCTCAATAGACTTTTATTGCCCTATAATAAACACTTTTTTTTTCCTTTTTCTTTCTTTCTGAGCCAATTTCATTTTCCTTTATTTTTCTGGGTCAATTTTAGTGCTTTGAGTCAATAACCCTTGATATTGAGTGTGAGCCCCTATATGCTTATGGTTATACGAATTACAGTTGCAAGTAAACCTTAGTCGACGATTTTTATTGTGGACGTACAAATGTTGCTTGACTACATTAATTTGGGGCTCGACTAGTTTGATTGTCGGAATTGGGCCTATGGAAAAGATTTGGGACAGCCCAGTCCACTTTGGGTCACTAATGGGTCAAGTTGAGGGCAAAACTGATTTCACACGTTAGACTACAAAATGAAGAGCTTGGTCTGGAAGCATTCTCGCATGCACTCTCTTCCTCTCAAGAACTCTCTCTCTCTCTCTCTCTCTCTCTCTCTCTCTCTCTCTCATCTTCTGCATCTCTTACGACATCACTCTCTGATCACGAAAAGGCTGCTAGTTAGTTTGGGGTTTGACGCTAATCTTCAGTTCGAGGCTACAGCGGAGATGGAGTTCGGGTCGTTCGGTGATGCACCGTCGACATCGAGTCGAGTGGTAGAACCCGACATGCAAGATCGTCGTTCCTCGTCTCTTGTCGTTCTGAGGTAAAAACCCAAGAACCCATCAATTTTGGATTTTGGTTTTAAGAGAAGTTGGGTTCTGATTGTTGTTGACAATTTGGCTGCTGGTGACGACGATGCCGGAATCGATTGCGTATGCTCCCTTGTTCGTGAGCTTTGAGGCAGAAGACCCAGACCTCTTTAAGTTGTAAGTATATGTCTGGGAACCTATCTTGTGTTTTTAAGCTTGGATTATTAAAGAAATAAGTTTGATATTGGGTTTTTGAATTTGGATTTTGGCTTTCGGTGATGACGGGAAACCGGAACTTAATTGGGTTGAGAAGCAATATAAGGATTTTCCATTAAGTCAGAATTGAGAAGGATGCAGAGCGTTGGACGATGAAGGTAACAGAGAAGGAAACAGAAAAAGGTAAGATCCTCTTACGAAAGTGAATGAGTTCAGTACTTTAAAGTTTGGTAATGGTGATTGGTATTTCTATTCGATGAAAACAGAGTAGAGAATGTTCAGTTGCTTGGTCCAACAACGCAGCAGGAAGAAAGAGTTTAAAATAAAGAATTTATAAGGTAAGTGGGAGATCACTTTGGACAATTATTGTTGGACTTGTTTGCATATGGCCTGGGTATATTTTGGTGAAAGTATTACTACTGTAAGTATGCAATGATCACTTGATATGGTTGTGGAAGTAAAGCCACTTGTGCATCTTACTTCATGCTTAAGTTCTTGATAAGCATGATCTTCTTGATTAGTCAAAAATGGAGGCTTGCTTCATGCTTAAGTTCTTGATAAGCATGGTGTTTTTGATAAGTTAAAGATTATGACTTACTTCATACTTAAGTTGTTGATAGGTCAAAGATTGTGACTTACTTCATGCTTAAGTTGTTGATAGGTCAAAGATTGTGGCTTACTTTCCAACATATGATAGTCGTAAAGATTGCATTTACAACTCATCTATAGCTAAGTTTCTTAAGCTTTAAGAAGCTAGTTGTAACCTCCTCTATCTAGTATAAATAGAGGTCTTGAGTTATAGAGTTTAAAAATCCCATGTTGTGGTGAGTGAAAACAAAGAGAGAGAGGGAGTGGAGTTTAGAGAGAAAATGGAGATTTCTCCTAAAACTCAAGTGTCTTTCCTTTGTTAGTGTGTATTTCCTCCTGTTATAAGAGAGAGGGTATTCTCAATTGTTGCTCTCCTTATTGCAGAAGAGAAATTGTTGTATCCTTTTGCTATAGTGAAATCCTTCTACAATTTGCCTATCATCTTGTGCTTCACTCATTTTCATAGTTTCTACTTCAGTTGTAATTGGGTGCCCCATACCACAACGTTCCTAACAATGGTTTTGATCAATTGGTAATGCGCTGCATCATATTTACAAGAATGACAAAAGTTGCAAACTAGTTTATTTTGAAAGGTGTAATTGATATTCCAATTTGGAAATAATGACAAAAGAGATAAGGTCACGTTTCCATTAAAGGGATGTAGTACCAGATTTGTTCAATTTGGAATTAGTAATTATAAATGTAGAGATTGTTTTCGGTCAGTATATGTGTAGTACTGACTACTGAGCAGCCCAATTGAAAACAAATGTAAGGTAAGCTTGATTTATAAGCTTGGATAATGGATAAAGACTCCAAATACCAATAACGTAAACAAATTAATTTGGGTGCCTATATGGTTATACTTATACCATGTAGTTATTGGTGAATCATGGAATTTTTAGTAAGCCCGCCCTTAAGTATGATGAACTTGAGAAAAAGGTTGCTTATGGAAATAAGAAATTCAGATCGGATTTGTTGGACATATCTCCAGTTACTGAGATTGTAAGCAATGGTGGTGTTTGCCAAACATTGTGGAGTAAAGGTTCGAACTCCAGGAATATCAGGTAGGGGATTCAGGACTCTCCTCGATTAGTGGCTTTCATATATAACGTATATACAATGGTGATTGCATGGCTATGGTTATTTCCTTATGAATTTAAAGATTTTGATATTTTATTGCCATGCTTGTTTTCAATTGTTTTCAATATTGTGTGATGACCTGAGATTGAGCGGAGCATAGCGACTACCTTGGGTTTCGATCCCCTAAACCTTCGGAGGAGCTGTATGGACGGGATGGTGTCTTACACATCCTTCGAGGTGTGGCACCACTTCTAGGTGATACGGCATAAACGGACACTCTCGCTACTTTTTGCCGGTTATGATGTAAATCTTGGTAAGGGTGTAGTTGGCATAGTGACCGGTCATCAGGTTTGTGTTTTCTGGGCCCGCAAATGTTTCTGAAACAAAATCTATGCCTTGTGATTTGATATCTATTTTTATCCATGTACGTAGTTTTCACATACTGGCTAGTAAATTAAATAGTTTTTAAACCTAGTTGGGTTGAGTCCTTATTGAGCAGCGAGGACGAAAGCTCACCCCTACAACAGCTTTGGATGCAGGTACTGTGCACAACAACGGAAGAGAGCTGAATCAAGCGGGATGTGCATAATTGTTCAATGTTAAGTGTCTTTGAAACTTTGTTATCTCATGTAAGGTTTCCATTTCATATCCTTGTGTTTGGTACATTTTTTTTTGTATTATTGGAAACCTTACTCGAAGTTGTTTGTCTTCCAATTGCCTTATTCTTTGACCATTTACCTACACCGTCAATGAGCCATGTTTTAGATAGTATCAAATGTCATTTTGGATTGTACTTCCATACTAGTTTTGCCTTGTGGTTTAGGGTTTAGAGCTTAACTTCAAAGAAAGTTAAATTGATTTCTTTACACGTTTTACACCTCAAAAAAAGTTTACGCTTCCGGCTTCGATTTTGAGCTCAAACTCTAGTGAAAACTATGGCTTGTTTTAAATAAAACGCCTTGCTGTTCTTTAAGATGTGAGTTGGATGATCTGGCTTATGTTTTAGAGACTCGCGGCACTGTAATGTATTCAAACTGGTGAGGTGCAGTTTGGGGCGTTACATTGAGGTCCATGAAGACCTTTTGTTACTATATGTGCTTAGATGATCAATTTCACCAGCAGCGTTTGCAATGGCTCTATCCTATACTCAGCTTCAGTATAGCTTCTTGAAAACATTTCACCAGCAGTATTGCTAGGCTCCAACTAACTTCTGTATAAATCCCATAATTCACCTTCACATTTGAATAATTGAGTGTGTGGAAGATGTGGAGTAGGAAAGGGAATGCAGGAAGACATACCTGCTTTTGACACTAGACCAGTGGCATACTTCTGCTGATTAATAAAAATACCATATATGCTTCCGGTATTCAACTTGTAGACCAAGAAAGTAAGTCAAGTGCCCCATAGCTTTCATTTATCATATACACTGCTTATATCATCAATCACTAGCTGAACTAAGTCTTGCATTAGAACCTGTGATAATGATATCATCTACATACATAGTAGAATAACGACACCAGTTGAATCTTTTTCCACAAACAAACTAGTATCAGAATGTAAAGCTTTATTTCAAGAGCTGGAAGATATCCTGTGAACTTTTCATTCATTCCACGCACGTGGAGCTTGCTATTTGTCCATATAAGGATTTCTGGAGTTTGTATAAATATTGTGGATTATCACCATCAAGAAAGCCTCTTAAGTTTTTTCATGCATCTAAATCTCCCTTCTAAATTCCCATAAAGAAATGTATTTTTCACTTAAAGTTATCATAATGTCAAACCATTTGTAGCTGCTAAAGCAATAACCATCCTCATTTTTGTATGTCTGACAACTGGGCTAAAGGTTTCGTCAAAGTCAAGACCTTTGTTGACGGAAACCTTGAGCCACCAAGCTGGCTTTGTATTTTGACACAATCCCATCAATCTGGTTTTTCCTTTATCTTGTTGACCCACTTGCACCGTAAAAAGTTTCTATCAGCCTGCCTGGAGGTGGAACAAGTATCCAAGTACCCTGTGTTTGTAAGGCTTGAATTTCCTTAAGCGTTATCTGTTTCCATTCTGGTTTAGTAGCTGCGGCCTTATAGCAAGAAGGCTCAACTGAGTCCCTCATATCAGAAATTAATGCTGGTGAAACCAAAGTAATATGAATATTCATCATATTTCTGCTGGTGAATCACACTAAAGAGACAGTGATTATATTCAAACTTATAGTGTTTGTCTCTTTTACAACACCATTGATCCTCATGTCTTGGGACTTGTTCTCATTAACAGGGGCAACAACATGAAGCAGATAATGTGGGCGATGAACTAACAGAAGAAATATAGGAAGAACTACCAGCAACTGAGCTTTATAGGACAGGAAACATGGGTGTTGTGCTAGACTGCTAGTAGCCTTCACCAGTGGCATTGATCGATATATGCAGTAGGAGAAGCCATGGGATCAACTATCTGGTATAAAATTCTTTGATATATATGGAAGAACTGGAATGTGAGGAAAGCAATGGAGTGGAAGGATCAGAGACTGAAGATGAACTAACAATTGGGGTTTGACAAGATGGAAACATAGGAGCTGTTTGAGGCGTGAGTGAACGAACACTTGCAGGAACAATAACAGGTGGTGAAGAATGAGAACTGGATATTAGTCTTTGAACCTACTAAGGGTATAATATGGGAAAAATGATTCATCATGGATTACATGTCTTGATATAAGATATATGTACCTATTTTATTGTGAATTAATGCACATTACATTCACACCTTTGTACCCCCAAAGCATGACCCAAAAATACACAGAACTTGGTTGTTTAAGTTTGTGTGTATTATGCTAGTAAATGATAGCGGGCTGAACCAAAATCTTGAGACGATAAATGGCAGGATGTTCTTTTCCAAAAAGAACTTCATATCAAGTGCTTTGCATGGGATCCTGTTTATGAGATTGATGCATAGTACGAAATTTATGGGTAATTTTGCAGCAGAAAGTAGTGTCTGTTTTACTTTCAGCAAGTCCATTTTGGTGAGGGTGTATGAGCAAGAAATTAAATGCACAATACCCTTCATTTGTAGGGTGACCAATTGCAATCCTGTGATGCGCTATATAGCGTGCAGGTGTTGCATATGATTTTCTTTTGTGGTTAATCACTGACTTGCTCACTTTGCAAGCATGGTATTCATATGCTTTTTCAGGAGGTGATCATCAGTTTATATTTATTGTTGCATGTGTTATGAACTTCTCGATCTATATGTTGTTGCTCTGTTTTCTTCTTTCGGCCAGCTAAAGATGCTGTATACAGCTAAGAACAGGAGATTGACTATCTAATTAATTTAATTGGCTGCACTTCTTAGGATTTAGGGATAGAAGGCAGTACAAATTGGTAGCTACAATGTCCAATTCTCTTTTAGTCCACGGACGTACGTATGAAAATAAGAGCTGCAAATTAATAACTCTCTTGCTTGCAAGTCAAGCATCTGCCAAAAGATCATTACAACCATCCAGGGATAGTAATTAGGATGGATATATACTTAGTTACTTACAATGGAAATGGACAGGTACTATTCATACATGCATGTACAGATCATAAAAGACAATGCTGTACTTTTAAAAGTAATAGCAAACCTAAAGGGCAAAGCTGCTTAAATAAACAAACAACTCAAGAACAGATCATGAAATAAAAAATCAAATCAAATTTTTGTGTACAAAATGTGAACAAAAGGAATTCAAGTTATCATTATTGAAGTCTTGATCATTCAAGAGCTAGCTTAGCTAGTAGTGAGACCATCCTTAATCTTCTTAATGGTATCAACATCAGTCTTGAAAGATTTGGCAAGGATGACATCGTCGACACCCGAGGTAAAAACAGAAGGTGGCACTGTAACTGCTCTAGCACTTGCACTTCCAAATGCTGCAATGGCGGTAGCTCGCAACTGAGGATCAGAGTTATACTGATAATGGATTAAACCCTTGGGAAATATAAATATATCTCCAGCCTGAAGCTTTTGAGTGTGTAGGACATTTTTTGTGTCAATGAACCCGACTTCTAAGGAACCAGCAAGAAGGAACAAAAGTCCAGTAGCATCAGGGCGGGTGTGAGGTGGGAACAGTGTGCTTGGAGGGAATTGAAGCACTGTATATGACACACTCTGGCCATTGAGAGCAGGGAACTCCACCATACTGGCTTTTGTTGCCTTAAAGGTTTCAGGTGTTTGATCAAATATCTCGCGGAATCCAGTGTATGTAAAATAGGTAGCATTAACAGTTGAGCTATTTTGAGGCAGTAAATAATCAGAGAGAATGTCAGGATCACTTGCTAAGACCCTTTTGGAGGTGGCCAAAGCAAGTACTAATATGATCATCATCATCATTAATTGAACCAACGTCATAGTCATACCCATAAATGGAAGATGAATTATTTTTGGCTAACGACTGTGTTGCTAGCATCGTATTTTTATACTGTTCTAGGAGAAACCACAGTCTCGATTGTTGTTGCGTGGATGGAACTTTCAATGTGGTTTCTCTGTTTTCTTCTCTTGGCCTGATTGAAAAGCCACAAATGATGTGCTATTTCTGCATACAGAGAGATGCTTCAGCTTATTGACAAGATCATGTAATGAATTTGACTGAACTTCTTAGGATTTAAAGGCGTAGTGTCACACGGCAGCTACAGACTGCCTCCCTTCCTTTTCAGGCTTATTTTATGAAGTAGGATGGATACTTTTTTTTTTTGACACTTTTTTTTTTTGACTTTGTCAAGGGATCCCAAAGGCTTCCTAAGCCCAAGATAAACCCCTTCGGCGCAAGTGAAATGCTCCAACTGTGCATTGCAGCACAGTGCCTAGCCACTTTGACAGCTTCAGGGTTCGAATCTAGGTTGAGGAGCACACCCAACTAGGCAAGAAGCACTAGGCCACTTGCAGTGGTTAACTAGGATGGATACTTGGTAACATATAAACAATATATATGTACGTAACCTTTTTCCTTGATTTTTATCACCAAAATTTCCTTGGTTTAACAGTGACAATAACCCATCATGAAATAGGAATTCTTTATACTTTGGCCTATACTTTATGACTTTAGAGCATCTCCAACAGAATACTTATTTCAAAAAAAATTTGAAATTTAACTAGTTTTAGACTAAGTTTGATCTCCAGCAGACTAGCTAAACAAAAGCTAAATTTAGCTTTCGCTAAAAGACCTAGCTATATTTAGCTAGAGAGGAGAGAGAATTTAACTAAAAGTTAAATTTAACTTGAGATTTAGGTATTTGCTGGAGCATAACTCAATATTCAACTAGCTATATTCCAATTTTAGCTACTTTTAGCTATCAAGATAGCTATCACTGTTGGAGATGCTCTCAAAAGTCTATATGCTAACTCGATGCTGTCTAGCATTATGAAACAGGCACTATACATAATACTGGAATGGTTTTGTTCCAGTTTTATAGAGCAGAAAAATCTGTAAAGATTGATCAAAAAACAACTCTCATGAATTTAAATTTTTAATACTATCATATATTAGATCAGTTGGCATGTAAAATTCTCATTTTACATTAGGGAAACAAAGATTAGCAGTTGGTTCAAAGTGGAATATGTGAAACTTGAATAAGTGGAGTGGTTGTCAAATTTACATTAGAAATTTCTAGAATTATATTATGCAAACCAAAAAGATTCATCTGATTTTATAATTCAGGAACCATTGGTAGTAGCCAACTACTCATGAAGACACTTCTTTGAGACCTGCTGCATCCCCAGTGGAGAATAGCCTCTTGATCCTACCTAAATCCTGAATTGCCCAAATTTCTTGTGACGCAAATAATCTGCCCCTCTCGGCGATTCTAGAGCAACAAATCATCAAATAGCCCTCCTGATAATTAACTGAGAAATGAAATATAATTTAGCTCGCCATAAATGAAATATGAAGTTAATTAGTTGCTCCTTGTATGGATTAGTCATTCCTAATGTCTTTTGAAGTTATGTACTTTGCTCAACTAACTATATATCTAATCTCAAGATTCTTACGCCCTCAAATGCTATCCAAGCTTACGGATACTAATTTGCTGAAAGATCAAAGAAGCAAAACTCTCACTCAAATTTTCAACAAGGTACCAATCTTTTTGTTTTGTCATCTGTTCCAAGTCAGTCAGTGCCACCATGGAAAGTTTTCTAAGCTGTGCAATACAGTCACATACTAGCATATTAGGTTAATCAAACCATGGTTCCGGTTATATGCATTCTTTTGCTTCATTTTTCATGAAGCAAAGCAATTTTCAAGGTTTCATCAAAATAGATATGAAGTAGAATTGAAACTTAAAGTGTAAAAAAGATGTAAAGAAACAAAGGTAAGCAAAATCTATTGATTCCTCAATTCCGCATGAAGTTTCTCTTCGCTCGTATGATTGACTAATACGTTGAGCTGATGATTGATTATCTGTTCTTATCATGAGACTTTGGTTCTGGTGTGGGAAGAGGAATCAATGGAAGTATGGAACGAATGTGATTATACGTTTGGCTCTAGTATTGCTTCTGAATTGGTTCAGCTGGCTCCATTACTTCAAGTCTTTCTGCTTCTATTAAAGTGCTATCATTTGGATCCATTCAATTATGGTGAGCTAGTATAATCAACTGCCTATTTCTTATCCTTGTTTTGGATCCTTATAGAACACAGTACACTGTTCTGCTACTTGATGCATATGCTTATGCTTAATGCAAAAACAAACAGATTGATCAGAAGTGTACTTTAATTAGTAGTACTAGCATATCAGCGCGCACTATTTCTCCATCAGTTCTTCAGTATACAATTGTAGAAAGGCAAGCAATATGCTCAATACTGCCATAAGAACTGGGCAAATGATAACATAGAATGGTACAACCAAACTGAAAATCGTCAAGGCATTTATTAAAATTTACAGTTATGAACATGAATACTTTCGTATTGCACATATTTAGTTCGTTAAGTGATTTATCTAATTCAATATCTTAACAATTTCCAATTTTGCTGAAATTTACAACAGTTATATACTCATGGAGATTTAAAAACTGAATAATTGAAATGCTCAGTTAACAAATTGTGGCATTCAAATCCATCTCAGTTTCTTACCCACTACCACCTGGAGATTATAGCGAAGAGAGACTTTAAGTCCTCAGGAAACATTACTCCTGACTTTCTCACCCACTTCCACCTGAGATTATAGTGACAACAGACCTTAACTCCTCAGGAAACATTGCTTCTGACCAAAATCATAAACCATAATACACTAACAAAAAATTTGCAACAAGCACAGATAATGACTGACACTTCCAACAAAACCTTGCAGCTATAGCAAGGAAAGAATGATCACCCACCTCAACAGTCCAACAATACAACAAGAAGTTCAAACTTCAAACCATTAATCGATAAGATAAGAAAGGAAATCAAAAAATGAGATTCAGTGAGTTGGCTTAAAAAATCCATCACATGTAGGTAGTATTCAAAACGGACTGGATGACACTGGCCCCAACAGTTTTGGCATCTTCGTAAAAGCAAAAATTGTTCTTTGCTCATTAAACCATGTTTGACTCCTTATCATTATCATCATCTGAGACACCTTTGGTGAATGTCTACAACATATACACAATTTGCCACAAAAGCAACCACCCTTCTCAGAATATAACCATTGCACAGAAGCGCCATCTTCAATATGCCCATGTTCTTCATTTAAGATTCCTATGGTTTGAATGTCAGTCCTCCGCCAAACGGATCTACCAAGGAGCATGACATCTTGATGCCTTCCAGAAAAAAGGGACATATGATCCAAACTTACCAAGTGATTATCAGTTTCTGTTAAATTCAATAAAAAAGTGACCAACAGCCATAATGGTCACTTTTTTATTGGATTTAACAGAAACTGATATGCTACAATATGTCAAGATGCTTGGTAAGAGGTCTAGATGGAGGTCACATAAGAATATATGGAGGTTCCAATGGAATCAAAGAAGTCATTATATTTAAGACTACTGAAACCCAAGCTGACATTGGTAGACATACATATACTTGCGATCTAATTACTAGAAAAATATACAAATTAAAAACCATAAAACTGCAGCAGCCTGCTGGCCTCGTAGGAATGAAAGGCATCAAATATCAAATCAGGGCAGGTGTAACGTGATCTCTTGACCAGAGATGAACAATAAAGTGAACATAATAATGGAGTCGATATTAATTCAAACTCATATATCCATACCGATTCAAAATGATGATTACAACAGCAACATATAATTAAGCGTAGAATATGGATTCTGGACTAGCATTAATTTCCTGCAATATGCATGCCAACTGAGGATCATATTTGGTGCTATTCTAATCCTAACAAACTTTCTCCCCATAGAACGATAATAAAAAAATAAAAAATTTAATCACATAAGCATGCCATCTAGGTGAAATTTAAAAAGTAGAGGACCATAACTAAACCCAACTAGATTGTCCATATTGTACAGCATGATGAAGTAGAAACCTTTATAGTTTTACACTGTCACATACATACCTAGCTCCCATTTCAAACAGGTTATTTCAGTAGCAGCTAAGGCAAGTAAGAAGCAGTAAAATTAAGAAGAGACAGCAGCTAGCACCTGGGGTGTGTTTTGATCAATCTTGAGTTGGCATTGGGTATCGGCACATGGGGCATAGGTGGTTGATCTCCAGACACTGGACAATGCAATGCAGATGATAATGGTGTCGGCAGGGCAAGCGAGTAATCAGAGCTTCTTGTTGTTGTCGATGATCAACCAAAAGAGCTGCAAAATCCTCCAAACAAATAGCACACGTGGGCGTGTGTGTAGTAATACGACTATCAAGTCTCACTTGCTGCAAACCGTCAATTGAAGATTTACTCGCAGGAATGAAATTGGAGTTCCTGAAAATAGTGGTGTCCGACACACCCACAATAATAGGGAGGTCGGGGGAGACGGCAGCCTCGACAAACCGGAATAGCTTGTGAACAATAGCCGGATGTTCATGTTGAGGCACACCCATGCTCGAAAGAGACTCACAGATAATCTGTGTATATGAATATGATGATGAGGATGATGATAATTGGTGCTTCATGTGAGAAAAATCAACCCAAATATCTCTTTCAGCTATTAGAAAATATCTTTCATAAACATCTGGTTGATCCCCCGGAAGGGTCCTTAGCCTTACATCAAAAAACTTTAATATGATGAGAAGCTTGTCTTCCTCCAGCTCTGGCCAGCGATTGGGTTCACGTCTTTGCACCACATGGTGAAAATAACGACAATATCTCTTCCGAGGCATCCTTGCTCTTGTTTCACCAACTCAACCGCTTGGGTTGGATATATACAGATTCTAATCCAACGAGGAGAAGAGAGTACAGCAAGACTGAACCAAATCGACAAGGATTAGAATTTCGGAAAGAAAAGGTTTTCTGTTGGGAGCCAAATTAAGGAAAAGAGGAATACAAGAATTTAAAGTTTAGAGCTTCATTTTTCATAACCAACTCTGGCAATTCCAGTACTATGATATAGATGGCATCCCATCTAGACAGAAGAGGACGGCGTTGGCAGTGGTACAGGACCTCCAATGTGTCCTTCCAAAATAGTGGCATCTGGGCCTAATGGGCTAGTTACAAAAGGGATTAAGAGTGATTAAGTGGGCTACTCTTAACAAGTCCTGCCCCCTTAGGTAGCAGGCCGGCCTAGGCTGCTAAACTGTGGAAAACGGGCCATAATTGATTGGGTCTCCTCCCAAGTAGAGTCCTCTTTAGGCATACCTGACCACTGCACTGCAGCACGACCTTTCTTCTGCGCCACCGCCATATCAAGCACTTCCGTTAGTGTCCAGACGATCTCACCTTTGTCGTCGAACTGGGGAAGGGTTTGTCGGCTGAGCCGTTCAAAAGGATATCTCTTCACCAATCCATCAATTTTCGGGGAAAATTTTCAAACTACCCATCTGCATTCACAACACTGAAGTGTCGGCGGGTTGCCTAGCGATAGGTAGTTTGAGAATTTTCCCTATGAGAAGGTCCCACGTCAGCATTTTAACAGTGAAAATTGACGGAATAGTGACGGATTGGATCGATTTGATGAAATTGGAGAGTGCAAAAATTTTTCTGATTAAATTATAAGTGTAGGAACTGAACTAATGAACACTTAAAAACAGGGCCAGCTCTAAACAGGTGCATTGAGTGCGACAGATCAGGGCCCCAAATTGAGAGGGCCCCCAACGTTTTTCTTTAAAGATTTATGTTTGCATGATTGAATATAAAAGACTTGGATCTATGCATTGAACACTAACACTAATATGGAAATAGGGCCCCAGATTTTATATTTTTATATCTATTTATATAAACAATAACTTAAAAGAAAAAATAGGGCCCCATACACTAAATATTTATAACAAATTACATATAAGTTATTGACAAAAAATGACATAACAAATACATCCTTTAAAGATTGAATTAAACATATAAGGACTAAATCTTACAAATAAGGACAATGTGTTCTCCACTTGCCACATGTCATGAGTTAATTTACCTTTTTACCCTTAACTACTTCTTTTGACTTCTAATCCCTTTATAAGGATTAAATATTACAAATAAGGACAATCTGCTCTCCACTTGCCACATGTCATGAGTTAATTTACTTTTTTACCCTTAACTACTTCTTTTAACTTCTAATTCCTTTATGTTAGTTTTTTTTTTTTTTAGAATAATCCCTTTATGTTACTTTTTTTTTTTTTTTAGAATAATATTTTTTATATTACTTTTTTTTCGTAACTTAGCTTTATCGATATTTTAAACTCTCCAAAATATCTTCAAAACTAGTTTTAGATACGAATATTTACCCCATATATCAAAACTTCCATCAAATTTTCTAAATTTTAATTTAAGCAAAATATCCATTGAAATTTCCACAATTTTGAAGTACCAAAATTTTCTAAACTTCGTCTCACTAGTATTTTTCCCAACACAAATCCCCTCTTCCGGTAATGCACTCGTCATCACGTAATCCTGCTATTGCACTCGCTGCACTCATACTCGTTCAGTTCTGCTACTGCACTTGTACTCGTGTTCTGCTACTGTACTCGTCATCGCCTAATCCTGCTACTGCACTCGTCAAATCCTGCTACTGCACTTGTCATCGGCTAATCCTGCTACTGCACTCATACTCGTCCAGTTCTGCTACTGCACTTGTACTCGTGTTCTGCTACTGTACTCGTCATCGCCTAATCCTGCTACTGCACTCGTCAAATCCTGCTACTGCACTTGTCATCGCCTAATCCTGCTACTACACTCATACTCGTCCAGTTCTGCTATTGCACTTGTACTCGTGTTCTGCTACTGCACTCGTCATCGCCTAATCCTACTGCTGCACTCGTCAAATCCTGCTACTGCACTTGTCATCGCCTAATCCTGCTACTGCACTCATACTCGTCCAGTTCTGCTACTGCACTTGTACTCGTGTTCTACTACTGCACTCGTCATCGCCTAATCCTGCTACTGCACTCGTCAAATCCTGCTATTGCACTTGTCATCGCCTAATCCTGCTACTGGACTCATACTCGTCCAGTTCTGCTACTGCACTTGTACTTATGTTCTGCTACTGCACTCTTCATCGCCTAATCTTGCTACTGCACTCGTCAAATTAATCCTGCTACTGCACTTGTCATCGCCTAATCCTGCTACTGCACTCATACTCGTCCAGTTCTACTACTGCCCTCGTACTCGTGTTCTGCTACTGCACTCATCATCACCTAATCCTGCTACAGCACTTGTCATCGCCTAATCCTGCTACTGCACTCATACTCGTCCAGTTCTACTACTGCCCTCGTACTCGTGTTCTGCTACTGCACTCATCATCACCTAATCCTGCTACAGCACTTGTCCAATCCTGCTACTGCACTCGCTGCAGTAGCATGAACAGTAGCAGTAGCAGGATTCTTTTGCTTCTTTATTGCTGAACGTGTTCTTGGTTCAATAGCAGCTTCATTTGCAATAGCAAAAGCAGGAGCAGGATCAGTAGCAGTAGCATGAGCATGAGCAATTGGATTTGTCAATCCATAATAGATCTTCAGTAGCATATTCCACAGTAGCAGAGTAGCACATGGCATTACATTCAATCTTTAATAGATCTTTGAAACTTTTTTTTATTTTTTATATGTATGTTCACACTCCAATTTTATATTGTAGATGTGCCTCAAATTAATTTTTTGAGCTCTTAAGGAAATGAGTATTGTAGGGATAAATTGTCATGTATGACTGTTTTTATGCAGTAGCATATTCAACAGTAGCAGATGACATTGTATTGTTGTGATAAATTAAAGATTTTCAAAATTTACAGGAATAAATTTAATTTCAGTGATCAACTTGGCCACCACAACTTTAGGTCATGCAATATGGCTATCTGAGCAGTAGCATATCTAGCAGTAGCATATTCAACAGTAGCAGTAGCATATGATATTACATTCAATATTAGTTATTACATATAAGTACTATATTTTAATGAAGATTATGGTATGTTGATGTTGGTCTCTAGTTGTACAGCTAAAATATCTTCATTCCCAGTAGCACCGTCTTCTATCTTACGCTGCATTTGTTTCTCTAGTTTTGATCTCTTCTTGCTTCTTCTTCAGTTTTATCTTCAATTGTTTGTATTTCTTTGTCACTTTTTCCTTTTCATCCCACAGCCTCTCTAGTTAAGCTTGCTTCCTCTCGCAACTCTCGATAGCGCTTCCCGCCATATTTTGCTTCCTCTTACATCAATAGTTTCCCCTATTCCAACCGCTGCCGCTACTGCTACTGCTACTGGCTCCAAATCAAGAATGAGTAAATCAAAGGATCAATCATGTATTAGGTTGCTACTGCAATATTAACAATTTTATCTCCTTAAGTACTGAAGCATTACACTCTAGGTAGAACTATCACTTATAAAAATGAATTGCTGGTGTCTAAAAAGTATAATTGAAACTCAGAACACTAATATATCCATAGCCACTACAAAGTGACCAAAACCACATGAACTTAGCAAAACACAGTTTCCTGCTATATAGACTTCTTTAGGAACCAAAAAGCCTACCATAATAAGGAAAGTAATTAGCTCATACAATGGTTCATTCATAGATAAATGCATGTTGATACTGTAACCAATAGTTCTTACTTTCTTGTAAAATTTCTCTCTTAACTATAACAAAAACAAGGACTGGAAATTACATTCTCTTTTCAACAAAAGCAGCTACCAAATTACATGTATTCATAGCTGAATGCTAACTAACCATCTAACAAAACATTTATTCTAACATTGCTCATTAGTACGCTTCTAGGTCAGTAGCACTCACCACACCAAAATGTTTTGTTAACTTCTCAATCCACTTTTACCCACTACAAAAAACAACTATGCATAACCTATAACAACAGATAAAAGCTCATACTAACCTATCAAATCGTCGTAATCGGATATTGGCCGAAATGTGGGTTCTAAAGCATTTTCCATTAACTTCTATATAGATCAAAACCCACAAAACAATAACAAATATAACAATGACTATCATATCATGATGATGGATCAGCACAAATATTTTTGATCAATGCAGTAACTGTCATGGCAGAATACCACCAGATGTCAACAATCAAAATTCAAATTCAATAGACATTTAAGACCACCGCAGAACAAAGAGTACCACTCTAATTACTCCACCATAGGGTAAAATTTGATCACTAGTGAATCAAACTTGCACAACTCTCTACAACACTATCCTTATCATTTCAACATAGATGAACGTTTTCATTTCCTGAGAATCAAATAAACAAAAAATTGCAAAACCAGCAGACGACACGCACCGTTTTGGGGACGGGCTACCAAGACCCTTGCTTGACGCAGTTGAGCATGCCGTTGGAGGCGAGAGCGCGGAAGACGATTCAAGACATACGGAGATGAAAACCTTGAGAAGAGTTTTCTATGCAAGCTGCTATTGATTCGAAGATGAAAACCTGCATTTTCAAGATCGTTTTAAATGTTCGCCACTGAATTTTCATGAAATGGAAGCAAAACCTATGAACGAGATTCAAAATCTGACCAAACTTACCGATTTTTTTGCTGGAAATTAAGATGGGGAGTATGCTGACTTGATTTCTTGGGTTAGTCTTCGTCGAATTTGACTTCTGCTACTGATCGATTTGATACCGTTTTGTAATAGTAGGGTTTCAGATTTGGGAACGATATTGTTTTGGGGTTTCTGATTTGATAACTACCCGTGTATTGGGTGTTTTATTCACTCAATGGCATGCGCGTAAATTTTTCATCAAATTGAGCATTTTGGTCATTTTACATTAAAATTGGGAGCCAGGCCTGCTTCATTTGGTTTTTGGGTTTGGGCTCGTGTCCTTATTTGTATAAATCTATTTGAAGGTGGGTTTTCTGTTTTTATATCTTTGGTCTGGTGCTACTGTGTAATTTTCTAAAATATTTATCCTATGCTCTTTGCATTCACACACACACACTCTCTCTCTCTCTCTCTGACAATGTGTAGTTGGTCACGGTGACACCGACCACGGGTTGTTCGTCCTTGTACCTACCAAGACTTCCAACAATTATCTTTGATCAAGAACGTACTGAATAAATACAAATTAAATGCATACATGCAATATTATAATTAGCTAGTTAGTTTGGTACGTACCTAATGCCATGGCCAGGCCCCTCAATTCTCATCGACCCTTCTCTATTCCCATCGATCTCTTCTATCCTTTTTCATTCTCTAATTACTCTAAAAAAATCCCAGATTAATTCTCTCCCACTTCAAGTCTTCATTCTTCAATTAGTGATTTAGAGGCAAAATGAAGTTCATCAGAAATCCCTACACCCTAGTCATGACTCAGGTATGATTAATTGATTTGTATCCACATATAAATAAATGTTTCTTTAGTATAGTTCTCCTAATGGTTTGATTTGTTTTTCAAATTGCAAAGGCCTAGCAATTTTATGGAAATTGAGAAATGTAAATCAAGGATTGGAGAGATCAAGGAGTGAGGAAACTCAAGAGTCTTATGCTATACTTTGAGACTTTGTTCTTCAAAGAATCAGGTTTCTCATAACACATTGATTTGCTTGGATTGTTTGGTGATGCTGTGTTTGAGACGGCTCGATCGTTTCAAACACAGCATTTTAATAAATCAAGGATTAGAGGGCCGCATTTTAAACTTTCGCACAAGGCCTCCGAAAAGTTTGAGACGGCTCTGCTTAAAAATACAAGGTAGTAAGCATAATTTAATCCTTTTTTTTTTTTATAATGGAAACATATCCATCATTGAGAAACAAGGCTCGAAACTTAGAAAAGTCAAACTCAGCAGACCATAGACTAGAGCACACAGAGTTACTATCAGAGAGCTTATAGCTATAGGATTAGATTCTTTGTAAGCCTTAAGAGAGGGAAGATCATATTCCTCATCAGATGACGCAATAAATAAAGGTACCTTGAGAAAAAGACTCATATCCAACACATGATATTTTGCAGGAGTAGACATATGAAGTTTATTTCTAATAGATGAAGCAACTGCAGAAGCACCACCACTCATAGCTTCCATAAATGACACACCCTCCTTACGCAAGCAATCATGAGCACTAAGCCCTCTATTCAGAGTATTTGCTTAGGAAGATCTTCAAAAAACTACTCTCTATTCAGACTGAAGAAAAGCATTATCAACAGGATATATATACCCCCAATTGGGAGCATGAACAAGAGATCTCATAGGGGAAGAAGCATTGGCTTGTTGTTGCTAAGTAGGGGAACAAGAGATCTCATAGATGTTTATTAGGCCTCCTGCAGAAGTTTTGTTTAGGATTTTAATATGTTCGTTTTGATAGATTGCTTTTTGAGTTGCTGTATTCTGTGATTGGCTATTTAGAAGTGTAATCATAAGAGTAGGTTTCGATGAGAATCAAATTTTCTCTCACTGTCGTCCTCTCCTTTGGTACTGAGATTTGATGATATGTGTAAATGAGAATTTTAGTTTCTATGACTTTGTTACTATATGAAAATTTCTAAATGCCACTTTTTTTTTTATTGTAGACATGGTGCCCCTGATCTTGACCACAGCGCGGGAGGTCTTGTCCTCATCACAGGAGATCTTGGCCATGTTGCAGGAGGTATAGGCCACAGTGCTGGAGGTCGAGGCCATTTTGCAGGAGGTATAGGCCAGGGTGCCGGGGGACGAGGCCACATTGTCATAGGGCGAGGCCATGGTTCCGGTGGGAGGTATTCAGTCAACTACTTTTTAAGATTCGTTGTGCGCCTTGTGAGGGTATATGCGCGCCTTGTGAGGGTATATGCATAATAGTATCTTTTAGCACACTCAAATTAAATTATTTGTGCGTTCTTATCAAAGACTTTATATAGACTGGTGTGTTTCAGTAGAACGTAAAAAGATTTATAAAAGCAATCTCCCTCCAACTTTCTCTTCAATCATTTGACTCTGAATTTTCATACAGCCCATCTCATAGGAAGCTAAGTTTATTGAAGTATCATCAACAGTGGTCTGTGGATGGTACTTAATTGGCTTGTTGGAACATAACTAGAAAAATGATATGTTTGGAAGATAGTTTCTAACCAGTGACTTTTGGTACTTGCCTGCATTTTTAACTTGAGCATATATTTGTTTACCTGCCTCTAGCACATGTGGGTGCTTTCTAATAGATCAAAAATCCTATTCTTTTTCTTGTAGGCTTTCAGACCGGTTCACTTTCGAGGATTACTAGGATTCACAGGAATGATGGGGTTTATGCTGTGCAGGTATTACATTGTCATCAGTCCAATACTAAAACTATTCCACTTGCTGAAATTGGAATATGCTCAGATTAGAGAGGCAGCTGATCTTTCTCTACTTTTGTTTTCTTATACAGCTGCAGAGCGGGAAGTTTCACGCGTGGTGCCTGCTGTACCATCTTCTGAAGTAAATAGGAACTCTTTGAGATTTGTGGAGTAGCGAATGCTAGATGTTGATTTAGTGTACATTTTGTTGTTTACAAAGCTGGACAAGTCAGGGTCTTACTGCTACTACGGAAACAAGTATATTTTGTTGCACCTTTTGAAGGAGTTATCCTCTCTTGCTTTCTTATGTTCATGTTGTATGAAGTTCTCTCTTTCGTGCGTATTTCTATGACTGCTCTGGTGGCTGTACTTCTCGAGGCTGTCAATTACATAAATTGAAGATACTTCTCTAGTTACAGTCATTCTCTGGACAACTTATTCTCATTTCTATAGGTATTGCAGAATGAAATGTTCTCTGAAACCAAGTTGTATACTGTTCTTTTTCTTTCCCATCCTCCTTAATGTGTTGTGTTGAGTTCGTTGACTTAAAAGCACACGAACGGAGATTGTCACTGTCACTTTGGCCCTTGAAGTCGTATCCTTCTACTCATCTACTCCCTAAATAGTTGTTTTGCTACTGGCAATCCTCTACAATACGACCTACCTCGGAAAGGTCTTCCTTGTTGGTAACGGCAGCCACAAGTAACCTCATTCGAGCTGTTGCTACTTCAACAGCTGCAGCTAAATTGCTAAAACAACATAGATTCCGTCAATCAATTCACAATAAGTTCATGTATAGACTTTGTTTCACAAAGAAATGACGTTTTAGAACAAGACTGATAAACTGAAATGAAATGGTGCTCTTGCTGAACCCGACCAGGTGAATTAAGGGCAGTGAAACTGGGTGCCGAAGATGACAACACTACTACACAAAGTGAATCAGACGACACGTAACAGACGACATACGACATTTTGGTGTCGTCTGAGTTAGTCAGACGACATGTTAGTTATATTTGTTGTCTGTTCTCAAACTCAGCCAACACATTGTAATCAATTGGAATTTGTTGAAATTGACAACTTTAGGACAACACTTACTAGGACATATGTTGTCTGAGAAATCAGAAAAAAAAAAAAAAAAAAATTTAATTTACATTTATTTTCTAGCCAAAACACAAATCCCTATCTGCTCAATTCCCTCCCTTAGTCGTATCAAAACAAAAAACTTCCCTCCTAAGTTGAAAAAAATTAGGTCATTCTCCCTCCCTTTCACTCTCACCATCTCACCAGCCTATCGAGAGTGAAATCGATACACTCTCGCTCTCACTCTCACTCTTAGTCCCAATCTCTCTCGCTCTCGCTCTCACCTCTCACTTTCGCTCTCACTCTCTCTCTCTCTCTCTCCGCCGGTCCAGCTCAAAGTCGCTACTTGGTCCGGTAGTTTACTCTCTCCGCCGCCTCAGCTCGAAGTCGATTTCAATTATCTTGAGAAGCCATCGCCGCCACCAAGATCTCTCTCACTATCGCCGCCGGTCTCGGGATCTCTCTCACTATCGCTGCCGGTGTCAGTGTCAAGAAATATAAAGAGCCTCCTTCTTCTATTGGAGATGCCTCCAATAGGGTTCGTTCTCTTCTCTCTCTCTTTCTGTTTATGCCCTGGGGCTATTGTTGGTTACTTTAATCAGTGATTGATAAGCTTCCTTCTGTGTTTGTATTACTGTTGGGGCTTAAATGGTTCTGGGCTTAATTCTAGGTCATTCAATGACCAGTGGGATTTCTTGTTTAGGCGTTTTAGCTTTAGATTGGTATATTCTGTGCTAAAGTTGTTGGTTTATTTGCAAACAAACAAATAGATTAATAAAAGGGGCGATACAGTGGATGAGAAGATCAAGAAGCTTGATGTTGAACTTAATAGATACAGAGAGCATGTCAAGAAGACAAGGAGCTTTCAACAAAAGTTGCCAAGATTGTGGGAGCGACTCCCATTGTTACAGAAGATCACACTCAGCCATCAAAATCAGCAGCAGCAAACACTTGGTAAGTTGATATAGCTGAAGTCATTTCCTTTTATTAGTCATTTGTTTTCACGTTTTTAGCAACAATTATCAATTTCTCGACTTTTACAATCTGTGAAAGCGAAAGTTTTTGTTATTTCTTTCTTTTGTTAATTGATACTTATCTGATTCAATTCTTCATGTATGTAATTTGGTTTTCTTTTGTAGTCTATGCTCTAGCTTTTCAATAGCTCCGAGAACCAAACTTTTTTGACACTCTCAGAGAGAAAGATTGGGTTGGGAACAAATAGAAAAGAGATGTTTAGTCTGCAAACATTTATCTAAACTCTAAACCCTATTTAATCGATTTCCCAATTTTAATGTAAAATTTGGGGTTTTGATTCTTTGATCTAATATAAAATTTGCAGATATGATATGCTAGAGTTTATATATGATTACCACTACATGAAATTGTTGTGGCTTTGAAACCCCCAGGCCTGAGTTTTCAGGGAGGATACCCGAGAAAGAGAAAGCTATATTAGGCTTATCGTGGACATGTTGAAAATTGTTGAAGGGATGAAGTCATTCAGTCTCCGATCAATATGCAAGTATGTACCACCCACCACTAACTAACTTTGTAGACATTATTTCATTTTATACTAAACATTCAAAGATATCAAATCTTCCTGAGTTCAGACTTTTTCTAACAAACCTTTTAGTACAACTTATTTAAGAGAATGATATTCCCATATTCAGTTGTTTGAATTTTTATCTGCTATTAGAATCATTTTAGCCTTAGTTTGAATTTTTATCTGGTATTAGAATCATTTTTCTGCTGAATTTTTGTTTCTTTAATGGTGTAGACACTTGAGATGCTGGAGAAGGAGGAGAAGCTCCTTGGCAGCGTTGTAATAAAGAAACACTACTGTTTCTATGAGTCGCATTTGTAATTGATTGGGGGTTCTTCAAAATTGAATCCTAAAGACGGTCTAGAGACGAAGGGGGAGACTCTTGGTGGATTGGGTATGTCAGTAGCTCCTAAATTTTCATGTTTTTACTCAATTGGGTTATGATCATACAATGAATGCTATGTAAATGAAGGCCCCATTAAAATAAAATACTGCATTCTTTTGTAGAAGTAAATCATACGCCTATTTCAGTGGTTGTACAATTGTGTACTTGCATTTTACGGTATAATATATGTTTTTGAAACTGTTAAAAATGGTGCTGCAGGTGTGCACTGAAAATGGAGCAAGGCCAACCAGAGGTGAGCTAGGTTTTGAGTTCTTGGTGAATAGGAGTGGGCAGCCTTATCTGATTCAGACAAATACCTTAATCAGGTTCTTTTCTTCCTTTTTCTTTTGAGTTCATTAGCATGCATCTATCTATTTGATTACCAAAAAAATTGAGCAAAACGATGAAGGAATGGGAAATTCAATTTGAATTCTTTTTCATCATAATGTATGAAATTGTAGTCTTGGTGTTGTACATTGATGAACTGTTGCACAGAGAATAATGTCTAGATATATATGTGAAGATAAATTTGGTGAGATTGTAGTCCAATACACTCTCTATTGGTAAAGGTGAAGATGTAACAGAAAGAAGACGAACATAAATAAGCATCCCAATTAAATCAAAACAGTAATGATAAAAGAGTGTAAAGCAAAGACATTATCATCTTTCTATTGGACTATTGGTTTAATTGGGTTTAATTGTGTCATTTTTCATATATTGTCATCTTTCTGCTCCTTCACATAGACAAGCATATGTTTATGTGGAACTTCTCTTTTCATTTTGTTGTTTTAAAATTGATATGAATATGGAGCTTCTGGTGATAATGGGTGTTACTAACTATATATCACTGCATTAAACTACTTTGAATCTGAGATGATATAGGAGCAGATTGCGAGCTTGGAGTTGAATTAATCAGTCTCAAGTGCACCTTCAAATATCTTTTGAACTTGGTAAAAATTGAAACCAACAAGAAGGAGACAGATTAGATTAACAATTACTTTGGATTTACTTTCTAATTTGAGTCACACACTATTTCTCCATTTACAGGTACTGCTGGTAGAAACATTCACAATCAGGAAGAATTTCCAGGTCGTACAATGGCAATTATTTTAAGTGTTTCTGCAAATTTAACTCTCGATTTCTCAAATTTCTTTGTTTTGTTTTTGAGCTAGAATCGAAGGAGAAGGGCAATAATGAGCTAGGGGAATCCTTTTTTTCTTGTCTGTTTCATTTTACATCAATTATTACTTGAGGTATTCCTTGTTTTGCTGTGTTATTTCTGTTTTAAGTATATTAGGATATAGCTAGTCTCTTCAATTTCTATATGTAATCTAATTGAGATTTTTTACAGGTAAAGAAGTATTCAATTTGCCAAAACTTCAGTATCTGTAACTGTACTCATCAAGTATGTGTGAGTGATTTTCTGTATGTAATTAAACTTAAAAATATTAAAGTTTCAGTCTTTTCAACTCTTAAACAATCATAGTTTTGGTTTATGGCAATCCAAGTTTCTTTTGCTACTGAAGTTAGACTTTTAACTTGAGAATCCTAAGTATCCTATAGCGGATGTTCAGACTTTATCTACATCAGTTTGGGACATTTTAGTTATTTTGATTTTGAATTATGTTCAGTTTTTGAGGCTGTTTGTTACCTTGTGGTCATTCAGGTTTTGCAAATTTCGGGACAAAATTTTTTGGGAGATGAGAAGGGTTGGATGCCGACTATAGTGAGGGAGGGAGACGGGAAAGAAGAAGAAAAAGAGAGACATGGAGAAGAAGAGAAGAAAGAAAAGAAGAAGGGGGAGTCGGATCGAATAAAAAGAAAGGGAACAGGGAGGAAGGAAGAGAAAAGGAAGAGAGAAGAAAGAGAAGAGAGGGAGGAGGAGAAAAGCAAAGGAATCAGGGAGAAAAAAGAAGAAGAAGAAGAGAAGAGAGGGAGCACGGGAAAGAGAAAGAAAATAGGGAAAGAAAAACAGAAGAGAGTAGTGATCTGTTTATGATGGGTTTGGATTTCAGAAGAAGAAGAGAATGAAGATTGAGATAATTTTGGTTGTCGGCTGTACAATATAGCAATGGGTGGAGGTTTTGCCATTCGTTTTTGAATGGGTGAGGAGGAAGAACTAGTTTAAAACGGTGAGTGACTTTTATATCTGAAATTATGCTTCTTTTTTTTAATGTTTTTTTTTTACTTTTTTTATGTTTAGACTCGTAAGAGTAAGCGATTGTTCAGTGAACCATGTTCTGATTTCTCCTAGCACTTATTTTTGGGAGTTTGGGCACTCTGCTATTATCGCTCTTGGATTTTAAAAGGTCTTGCAATTTGACTTTACCAACTAGTTTTGAAAACCATTTATCTAGTTCTTATATCTATGTCCAGTTGCCTAATTGTTTAGCGGAGAAAGTTGTTTTATTCCTTGTTTGGTACCTTATTTTGTGTTCTTTTAAATATCAAAAAATTGGTCAGGGCTAGTTGTTTTGGTATGCTGTGATATTCTGGAAGGCAAACTGTGTTTGGAAGGAAGATTTTGGGGGTTTGGTGCATGATAAAGTTTCTGAAATTTTCAAGTCTCTTGGACTTGGTTGTTCCTGCTTTTGGTTCTGCTCATGAAACTGAAAAGTTAAATTGAGGTATTTGCATGTGTGTATTTGATTGAAAAAAATTCATAGTGGAGATAGACTGCTGTTTGCCTTTACCTTCTGATTTTGGTTGCTATCGTTTTACATGTCTTTTGGTGAATATGTATATATATCCTTTTGGTTGATGTTGGTTGCTTGGATTATGTCAGGAAAGTCCAAAGTGCTTGAAATTTTGGTTGCTCGAAAATTTGGTTGTTGTTGTTTTGCATGTGTTTTGGTAAATGTCATATATTTAATTTTGGTTGCTATTGGTTGCTTAGATTATGGTTATTGAAATTTTGGTTGTCATTTACTAAGTGGCATATATGTAATGCTCAAATTACAAAAAAATTTCAAGGTTGGCCAGAATACATAATGCTCAATGACAATTATAGATTCTTTTCTGCAATTTTGTCAATTACTAAGTGCAAACCCTTTTGTTTCAGTGGGAAAGAAGAGGCAAAGAAGCATATCCCAAGAAGATATGGATGTGGTTAGAAATGAGTGGACAAAGTTTGTGGTCAAGACATATATGTAAGCATTGTACTTGGTACTTGGGTACCCATATATTTTTTTAGTTCAGTTGAGACCTTGTTCTTTAGATTTGGTTGGACATGAGTTGATGCTAGTACTTTGAATTGATAATGTAAGATTTGTGAGAATGATGTATGAGAATGTGGTAAATGAAATTGGAACTTCGAATTTCATATCAGTCTATTTCCATATCAATTGGGCAAATTCGATTCCAACAACATATATAGGATTAGTAACTGTTGTAATGCAAAATATCACACAACACAAGTCCAAAAAGACATAACACATTGTCTGAGGAAAATTTAGACAACATTTTTATCTAGCAACTTGTCATCTTAAAGCTATTCAGACAACATCGGCGTCTAGCAAAGTGTGGTCTGAGGTTCATTCAAGACAACAAATTCATCAACATCAAATGTTATCTTAAATAACATTCAGACAACATTAGCATCCTCAAACTTGTTTTATAACATTAATTCAGACAACAAGAAAAATAAAATGTGTGGTTTGAAATTCATCCGGTACAACACATGCATCCAAGAGATTGTCATACGAATTGAATTTCAGACAACACCGAAATCCAGATAATTGTTATCTTAGATAAGATGCAGACAACATAAGGTAATCGGAAGTGTAGTCTGAGGTTCATGCAAGACAACACCATTTCGAGCAAATTGATATTTGTAATGCATTTGACACGACATCTGGTAATCGAAAATGCTTGTTTGATGTTTACTTCACACATCAAGTCTCGTGCAATATTGTCATTGAAGATATTTAGGAGACAACACCAGCTTGGAAAGATTGTTGTGTTTGGTGAATTTCACTCAACACCCTTGCAGTAAGCTGTTGTCTGAGTTCATACCCGACAACAGACTACTGTCATGAATCGAAATTTGGTAAATTTAGACAACACATATTTAGATACACATGTTGTGTGAATGACCAGAGAGACAATTAAAAAAGAATGTTGTCTGAAGGGGGAGATCAGACAACACGCCAGTTTACAACATCTCCATTTTCATTCAGACAACAGGCTTTTGACTGTTGTCTGATTCACTTTGTGTAGTAGTGCAATTTACTGTAGTGGTGACAATGAAGTACATGTATGCTTTTTAAGTTCTGAATTCTCAGAAGTTTAGCTGGTCCTAATAAAAACAATTTCATTCGTTACAACAGAAAGAGAATACATTCTGGACTATTTCAGTGGCTTCTAGCCTTCCTAGTAGTAGTAACTAGTGGCAATGAGTTTAGAATACCTAGCTAGTAATTCTGTTAGTTTTGTTGATCATATATAGAAGCTACGATCTTATCAATGAATAGAAATATTTTATTAAGAAATAGATTAAGACAAAAGTAACATGAATCCATACACATTAAAACAAAAAAGAAACGGCAATAATCAAGTAAACAACATTAGAGTAGTTAAACAAATCCAGCTTTGCATGTTAGAGAAAACAACATGAATTAGTTATTGGAGTCTTGAATCATTCCGCAGGTAGCTAATTTAGCTAGTGAGGCCAGCCTTAATCTTCTTAATAGTATCAACATCTGTCTTGAAGGATTTGGCAAGGATGACATCGTCAATACCTGAAGCAAAAACAGAAGGTGGCACCGCAACTGCTCTAGCACTTGCACTTCCGAATGCTGCAATGGCAGTGGCTGGCAATTGAGAATCAGTGTTATACTGATAATGTATTAATCCCTTGGGAAATACAAACATATCTCCAGCCTGAAGCTTTTGAGTATACAGATTATTTTTTGTGTCTATTAGGCCTACTTCCAAGGAACCATCTAAAAGGAACAGAAGTCCAGTTGCATCAGGGCGAGTATGAGGTGGGAAGAGTGTCTGTGGAGGCAATTGAAGCACCGCGTATGACACACTCTGGCCATTGAGAGCAGGAAACTCAACCATGCTGGCTTTTGTTGTCTTCAAGGTTTTGGGTGCTTGATCAAATATTCCGCGAAATCCAGTGAATGTAAAAAAACTAGCATCAACTGTTGAGCTGTTTTGTGGGAGTAAAAAGTCCGAAAGGATATCCGGATCACTTGCCAAGACCCTTTTGGAGGTGGCCAGAGCAAGAACTAATATGGTCATCATCAGTAATTGAACCAACCTCATTGTCATAGCCATATATGGTGGATAGTTAAGAGTGGCTAATATGGTTTTGTTTGTGGACAATGGCTGACTTGGTAGCATGGTATTTATAAGCCATTGAGGAGCTGCACAGTTTGTTTTTGTGTTGTGGATGATGAAACTATCTATGTTGTTTTTCTGTTTCTTCTTTTGGCCTAATGTACGTCAAAGCCACATGTGAGAAGGCGGCATAGCAATGTACAGAAAGCTGTGTACAGCTAACGAATGAACGTGACTGAACTACTTGGGATTTTTGCATTGAAAAGCATAGTCTGACTACATTCAGGGTCATATGAAAATGAGTCGAGTTGCAAAGCATATGCCGCAAATACAACTCTCTTCCTTTGTTGAAAGAAACAATGTAGGGTATATTCGACATGAATTTGATCATGCAAGTGAAATGTTGTAGTTGCATTCTGCTATGAACATAACCTACAGTACATTCAAGCACAGCTCATTGAGCTTTAGGCTGCTTGTCTTGCATTGCTTTCGGCAATTGGCATCAAAATTTAATATAAGCCAAACATGCCCGCATTAACAGACTACAATCAGTAAAATAGCGAAAAGCCTAGAGTCTCCTTAAAAGCGGTTTCAAGTAATGCTTATCGTCAAGCCAATGTTGTGGCTCACACTTTAGCTCGTTTTGCTTGTTCTTCTTCTAGTTCTTTATTTTGGGGCCTCGAGCCTCCAGCTTGTATTGTTGATGTACTATCCAAGGAGTTTACCTCTTAATTTATTTACGTTGACAGTTTTCTCAAAAAAAAAAAAAACTTGTAGATAGGTCACTTTCGGTTACCTTGTTATTTTCTAAACCACCATATATTTCCATTCTCCATTAGGCCACTCAAAAAATAAAAAAGAAGAAAAAAGTAAGAAAATTAAAAATGAAAGGGAGCAGCACAGAACAAGAGAGAAATTGATAAATATGGACTAAAGATAAAATTCATGCTATAGAAGATGTTGATCATGAATTCATGATGAGAGAATCAATTTTCATGCTTGGATGAGTGCCACTAGAGTTGTTGGAAAACAGAGAAAAGCCGTTGGAGGATCATGAGTTTCGAGGCTCGATTTGTTGTCACCATTGATCAATCGACAATCCAAGGGTATAGGTAGACTCAAGCTAGCAAGTGGAACACATCTACACTGGTTCTCTGTTGAAAGATGGCCGGACGGCGGGAATCCAACCGAGTTGAGTTTGGCATAAAAGCAGTCATAGATTTTGAGTGGGGGAGACAATTTTCGATTCGGCAGCAGTAGTTTTTCAGTTCATCGACAATAGTTTTCCTATTCGAGACAATTGCTTTTCAAAAAATCAAATACTGCATAGCTTTATGGTAACTTTTCTAGAAAATAACAATAGCTTATTTTAAAAATATCGGTCATCATTAAGAGAATGAGAATAGCATTTCAAATACAATTGCATTTTCGTAAATTATTCAAATTAAAAATGCACAGGAATTCTTGTAAATGTTGCATTTTACTGGCTTCATTGAGAAAAACAATATATGGGCAACTTCAAAGGTAACCTTGTATGTCCTGGTATTACTTGGTGAACCATATTTTTTAAGTACCACCAACATCTCACCTTTTTAAGTAGCCATCTGCATTTTCTGTTATATCAACTGTCACATAAAATGTAATGCAAATAGATGCACAAATAGATGCACAAAAAGATAGTTCACCTGACATTACCCTCCTAGTAAACGTACATAAACTCAAGATTTCAGTTATAATTGGATTGAATGCCCATGAGAGTCGTTTGAAGTGCTTTCAACCGCGTGTTGAAGCAATCCAACAAAAACTTAGAAAAGCATCAAGAAAAACACCTATCAATATGGCCAAAACAATAATAGCAGTTTTTTTCGGAACTTACTTCCATGCCAAAGTACTGCATACAATTACTTAAGCATGGGTCAATACAACGTACAACACTGATCTAACGTTAAAGAAAAGCACAGATTCTCACATGCAATTACGGGGGAAAATTGAAGTTAAAGAAAAACATAGACAAACAAAGGGCTATGAACCCCTTCTCTAATTAACTTCTTCTGACTACATTGGCTATCTTAAGTAATGAGAAGTTACGCTAAGGCTGCTTTGCCGGTTCTTCAGGTAAATCATCTTCATCATGGTATATATTCTCTGCCATCTGCCAGATCTGCAGTATGTTATCTTCAGCAACACTAGATATAACCCAATCTTCACATGGATTCCAAGAAAAATCAGATATTTTACTGGTGTGACCACCATGAATAAAAAGCAACTCTGGGGGTCCATCTTCTGCATCTTCCGGTGTTTGCTCCTCATCAATTCTGTATAAGAACCCAAAATTGTCAAGTGAAGATATGTTGACATGCAAGTTATAGAATGATACATCACTAGGACATTAAGTACGAGCAACTAAAACTTATGCCGTGGTATATCATACATGGCATATGAACGGGAAGTTCATCTAAGTCTTCTAATGTGAGATCTAACAGTGCCTTGGCTTAGGCCTTTGTTTTATGAGCATTATAGCAATTTTAAATGCCAAATGCCAATATCCTGATATGTTGGCCGATATATCTCTTTCATTTTCAGTAACTATTACAGATACTGGGGTTTAACCCGATATCCCAAATGTCATTGCCAATGATGCCTGATTTCAGACTAATATTCGAGAACTATCAGATATCAACAGATGTTGTTTAGAAATGTACCAGATTGGCTGAAACCAAAGTAACGGAAAAGAAGATGGAGACAACTACCAAAACACAAGCAACTAGCTTACTACTAGGTTTCCATCAAACAGCCACCTGTAGTAGGGTTATACATACTACCGGTTTGAAAATGGTCTTATATAATGTGAAATGGAAATAACAACCTTGCATATTCAATAAGTTCATCTAATTGTCCCGTTCACCGTAAGGATAGAATGGAGCTAAAGTGGGACATATGCCTTTCATGTTAAGCATGCATCTCAAACAATTTAGATTACACGACTTAGTAAGACAACTGCATGTATGTAGATGTATACTCATCACTTTTCACTCTCTTGCTGGATGTGTATATGGATTTGTCATCTGTACCAAGATATTGAAAATACAAAATTGTGCATAATTTATCCTTACAATAATGTCATATTTGCTCAATATCGAACTGTCAATGTTTCTTCAAAAGTTTAGGCCTTGATTATATACATTGCCTTTCAATACAAAGAGGATAATGCCTACATTTTTGTCTGTTGTCTAAGGCCGCCTTTTTCTTTTTTGTTCAGTTTTTTTTTTTCTTTTCTCTTCTGTTTCTTCCTGTCCCTTTTATGAGTTTATCTTTTGCTATCCATTTCATGTGCCTCGGTTTTTTACAAGTGGTGCAGTATACCTACTGCCTTAGAGACCAGGATCAGCCACCTCTAATATTAGGAGTAAACTAGGACAGAAACAATAGGATAGGGGATAGAAAACAAGAATTAGGAGTCTCTACGAGACTTCACACCAACAAATCCCATCTCAGGAAACTCAGAAAACTCTGATAATTTTATTCATCAAACCATGACTTGACAAGAGGCACTCTTACACTCCCATTAACTATCAGTTACGACTCAATTAAAGATGAGACTCGGACTTGTGAGGCTGAAGCATACAAGACAAGACTTAATAAAGGAAACTTTAAGGCTCTGAGATCAATTAGATCCAGCCATATGGATAGAGATGGCTAGAGATGAACTAGATGTTCTCTTACTAAAACTTAGCAATTAATTTGAATTCAATTAATCCAGCAAATTAGATGTTCTCCTTTTCCATTTCTTCCACTCATAAACCCTAACTGGTTTGACAATGATGTCCTCATCAATGAACCAGCATCCTAACCCCCAATCGGAACCAACAGTCTAGCTTTTTTCTACTTATCAAAGTATTCTAACCACGTTCATAATAAGACGCAACCATTTTTTCTTTTTATTTTGTGAACATATCTCCCTCTTATAACACAGTTCACTTGATCTGGCTGTCCAGACCAATCATAGTTCTTACCATCTGGGCTACCAACCAAACCACTAAATGCTATAGATTCACAACCCTACATACATGCATGAAATCAGGAAATTGTTTTGTAAGAAAACAGGCACTTAAAATGTTTTGATATCTAGTATAACAGCAAATGATAACGTCAATATCACCTCTTCCTATGTAATAAAATGAAATGGTGCAATTGGTTGGTTAAGGGATTACCTGCTAAGATCCCACACCATCAGTCTCCTGCCAAGACAACAAGAAGCTAAGATAGTCTCATTCTTCGGATTCCAACCGACTTGGAAAACCTCCTCCCTACAAAAGACAGAATTTGAGATTAAGATTTTGCAGACACATTCTATCAAACAGAAGTGTATCATTTGAAGCTATCAGCTCCAAGGACGGAAACTTACTTATGGCAATCAAAGGTGTGGAGAGCGGTACTGATTTTGCGTAGATCAAAAAGCTTGACAGTTTTGTCAGTGGACCCAGTTGCAACCACCCATTCATTAAAGGGATTGAAAGCCAAACAATTGACCTAATAGAATGTACGAAAATCTTTTCATCAGTTGAAAAGGAAAATAATTTTTATATTCTCCAAAACATTCAGGGATATTATATTACTTCAACTTAGTTAGCACTTAGCTCTACAGGCAATGCAAGCAATGGTGGCATTTGCCAACAGGATGATACATAGCCGATATACAGCCTAAAAGATAACTATTTCAACCATCTATAACAACTTGTTCCTATTAGAAGTTCCATGGTCCTGAATGAAGTGATAAATCCATTGATAAAGAGTAGTGCCAAATCTCAGAGAAATAGGAAACGCTTTGTATTAAAGAAAAAATTCATCTTGGACCTATTAGAAGTTCTGTGGTCCTGAATGAAGAGACAAATCCATTGATAACAAGTACTGCCAAATATCAGAGAAATACATCTTGGATCTCCAGTTTTTTTTATGATGTGAAGGAAAAAAAAATCTTGGATCTTCAACCCAGAACAGAAGTTCATCAATCTTGAATCTGCTTTTTGCTATTTTTCCTCAGCCTTGACTCAAACCCAGGATACAATTCTTCATAAGCCTCGAATGATACCAACCCAGAAGTACAAACTAGTGAGTGGGAGAGCATAAGTTAAAGATGGAGAAGATGAGGTACATAATCTCTGAAAACAAGGATAACATAGGAAAATATACGAAAATGATATGGAATAGGATTGTGAAATTTCCATATGGGTAACGATCGGGATAATGCAATGGATCCAAGAACTAGGTTTTTAAAGGTGCTCTGATCTTACCTGTCAGAGCTGATCACTTAAATTTAGTGGCTGAAAACCTTTCGTCTCTTTTTGTCCCTGAATTACAGTCCCCCAGGTGGCAGGACTGTACTCATATAACATCCTAATATTCTAGCTTCAGGAATAACCATGGTTACCTGAGTCCATCCTAGTCTTCCAAAAAACATTTCCTAACTTTTATAAGCCTTTCCAAGTGTTTGCCAGACAATTTAATTTTTATGAAACAAACTTCAAAAGCTAAGTACTAACTTTGCATACATCCAAACCATGACAACAAAAATTTTAAATAGCTAACTTTGTGTCTGTGTTTATGAAGTTCATTTCATCTCAAAGAAAGCAAATTGTATCACAGGAACAATGGTAAACTCATTGATCCTGGTATATGTGACTCTGTATTTAACAAATGCCTGTGACAATGTAATTCCACTGCTAAAATCACCTCTATTGTTGATGAAAGAGTGGCTCGAAACATTAATTTAGAACATATAGATGCCATTATTAGAATATAAGTAATTTATGACAGAACTGAATCTACACAATTGATCTATAACAATGCTGTCCATCTAAATGAGAGGGAGAGGGGGAGAGGGATATTCACATCACTCACCTCACTTTGATGAGCAACTACAGATTGGACAGGCTTGGTAACTGATGGAGTCCGGAGATCCCATATCAGAAGGTATTGATCATCACCAACAGAACCGAATAAATATTCATGCCTCAAATGCCATGCTACATCTTCTACAACACCTTCGTGGACCTAATTCAAAAGCAATTTCAAACAACGGTAAACTTCGACATGTCAAATGCATAGAACTGCATATGTATGCAAGTAAAATAACTTTCAAAATTGCATCAAAACCAGAATACTGCAGCCATTCATGTTTAACAGTAGCCTATCTCCAGTCCAGGTGATATGCTTCTTTACCCAATATTAAGAGCAACCGCTTTACACAATCATCAATACATGAAAAAAAATATGTCCCAAATAGATGCAGACAAGTACCTTAAATATCTGAGTAGCCTCCAGGGTTTTGTTCTTAGAATTTGCATTGATATCCCACAAACATATTTGCGCATCATCAGAACCACTGAGTAAATGACCCTGCTTGAACTTACTCCATGATAAACCATATCCTTCAGTGCTATGACCCCTGAGCCTCAAATCAGGACTGCATGCACCATCTAAAGGAGGCTTAGATGGGTGTTTGCTATAATCAAACACAAAAACTTCAGCACTGACAGTTTTTGTGGCAATAATAAATGGATTCTGAGGCATATAACGAGCCCGATTAACCTCTCCATCATGGTTTATTTGCTGGATTATTTGCACCTGAAGAAATTTCACGAGAAAGAAGACTTTAACACTAAAGTCACAATAATATTAACAAGCACTCAGAATATATAAACTCAATATCATGTACTTCAGTCTGTTTGGATGTAGGAGGATAGAAACAAATACAACATACATCAATAAGGTGTTCTAATTCAGATATTAGTGTGGAGTGAGCTCATGCAACTCCTTCATACGATGAGCCATTTGCATTGTCTTGTAGTTCTCTTTTGTCTACATGATCCTGGGATGATTATAACCCTAGCTATCAGTATTGTTCAACTACATGGGATCAATAAGCCCAGCTATTAGTACTGCTCTATCTTAAGCCCTATAACCCTCCCTCATGGGATCAACTTGGATTACAGTTTTAAAAAGGCAAAAATAAATTAAAAAAAACTAAAAAGAAGAAGAAACAAAGAAAGAGTTGAGGTGTTTAGTCCATATGGGATACGCTCAGTTTCATTTCTGTTATGTTTCAATTCAAGTAAGGTTTATCTCAGATTCAAAATTGCTAACAACAAATCTACACTAACCATAAATAACATAAATCTTCCTAATTTCTTTCAAACTATTCAAATTTCACAACTTGATTGACATTCCAATGCTTCCTCCTCGAAAATTCAAAACCTTTCTCAACCCAACCCAGAACACCAAAACCCCTAAAATTCCAAATCTCGACCCCTTCGCCAAAATTAAACAACTTGAAACCGCAAAAAACCAAAACCTACCTTGCCATTAGCGCAGCCGAAACCTCCAGCCTCCGCGCGATCATCATCATAATTACGAGCATCGTTCTCCGCGTCCTCCAACGGCAGCTGGACCTGCGCGAGCATAAGATAATTGGGCTCATTTTCCGAGGTGTGCGTCCCCAATATCATCTTCTGCACCGAGTAGTCCTTCCCCGGCGGCTCCTCCCGGTCCGGCAGCCACTCGACGGTGAGCGACGGCCACTCCAGGGCGTGAGTTATGACCAGATCGTAGAGAAAGGGAGTGTTCTTCTTCCATATCTTGTACTCCTCGTTGACTAGCCTCTCCTCAATCTCTCCCCGCATCTCCTCGTCGTCTTTGCCCATGGTCGGAGTCTGAGTCGGAGGCGCAGGGGGTGTTGGGATTTTGGGGAGGGGTGTGAGTTTGAGAGGGGGGAAGGTTTTCTTGGCGGGAATTTGGCGGAAACAAACCCTAAATGGAGGGTTTGAGAAGGAGCGAGGGTGAAATAGAGTGGTTTGGGCAGTAGGAGGATCTTCTATACTTGAAAGCCCTCTTCCGGAGGTTCTTCGGTGTGGGAAGGAACATGGGGGCTTTATGATGCTGCTGAGCTATCTTTTATAATTTCTTTTCTTTTTGTTATTTTTTTGTGGATAGATGGAGAAAATTAAATTATTTTTTTTATTACAAAGAAAAAAGATTACAAGTAAGAACCTTAACACAGTCAACACCTAACGATTCAAGTCTGAGAGCATGAGGTGCTTGATAAGGAACTTCTTCCACTGTCCGGCATGAATATTATCCGAGTTGACAATTAAATTGGCTATAAAATTCGCTTCTTTTTAAAATGTGATTGAGAGAAATACTTTGCGAGATTTTGAAAGGTAGGATATCTCAGATGATAAGCTTGATAAGCCAAGCTTGATGTTCTCAATGCGAATTTAAGAATCTCCTTTGACTTGAAACTCAGTAGAAGCACAAGGTAAGAGGCAACTTTTAATCCAGCTCTGAGCACTAGAGCTTCAGTTGTAAGGACATAAAAAAGAAATGAATTTAGAGAAAGCTAAGATAGGAATACCTTGGTCATAAGACAAAACTGCAGCACCACTGTTGTCATGCTTAAGAGATCCATCAAAAATTTCATTTAACAAAATTTTTATTTGGAGCAGTTCATCATATAAGTTTTTGAGAATATTTGAAAGAACTTTTAGAAGGATAATTTTGAGAGTAATAATTATTAGCCATTGGAACAACAGCATATATTAGATGAACTTTTAGAAGGATATATATACTTGAAGCAAAATAAAAGGAAATGAAACAAACTAAAAATAAAAAAGAGAAAGGAAATTGAACAAGGATATAGTAGACATTTTACCATCTACTTCGCTTATATGGCGTTGACATGTCATCTAATTGTGTGCCACGTCAACTAGTTAACAGAGTATTTGGACGGAGTGGACTTATTGAGAGAAAATTGAGAGGTCAGGGAGTTTTTGGATAAAATTGAAATGTCAAATACTAAAACGATGAGAGATGCAAAGTAGAGGGACTAAACAAAACTTAACCTTGTAAAATATCAACTAAAGTTTAAAACACTCATCCAACTATTCATTCAAAAGTCCTCACTTGATCCTTATTATAAGGTCCTCAATATTAGAAGCTCTCCCTACCCAATAATAGATGATTTAGCAAAATAGGGCTACAAGAAAACAACACGTGTTAAGGAATATAAGCATGTGGTTAGCTAACACATGTGCTGATCATCAAGGAGTGAAAATATATAATTATTTTAGAGTTTTTGTCCATTTACCCTAATTCTAGGGTCATTTATCCCACTTATCCCATTAAGTTTCTTTTCATTCCCTCTTATCCATGAGAACTTTAATAAGGTCTTCCCTAATACCCAATTAAATTTTTTTTTTTTGGTTTTTTGTTTTTTTTTTTAGACTATTTTATTCTCACCCCTTTGTTACATAGAGAGAGAGAGAGAGAGAGAGAGAGAGTGGAAGAGAAAGATAATGCATAGGAGACTTCGCTGGAGTCCTGTAACTGGTGGCAGGATTCAGGGCAACGACTACCGGATTCCCATCACCGGCTGTCGGAATCAGGTCACAGGCCGCCACCCACCGGACTTATCTGAAAACCTCGCCAGAGATCTCTAAAGAGGTCGTCAGAGATCTCATAGGTCATGAAAATGTTTATTGCCCCAAATAGACCTTTATTGCCTCCCAAATAGACCTATGTTATTTCCCAATAGACCTTTATTGGGGGGCATTAGAAGTTTATGAAACCTCGCCGGAAATCCCCAAAGAGGTTGTTAGAGATCTCATATGGAGCTGGAGAGGTTTATTACCTCCCAATAGAACTTTCGGTCACCGGAATGGAAACTAATCTCCCTAAAATTAGATAAATAAAATGTGATGACTTGGATTTTCATTACTTAATTCTTGCAATTAATAATGGACCGGTTTATGAATTATGGGTGTTGTGCTTTATTCTTATGCTATTTGTGAATTATAGGTGTTGTGCTTTATTCGTATGTTATTCATGATTTGAAATTATTTTCAGAAGAATAATTATTCGAAATGCATAGTTTTTTTTTTTTTTTGGGTGGGGGGGTGTCGCAGAGGCTTTTTTTTACGTGAAATATATGTGTTGGTGGATTTGTTATGATGAAAGCAGTATTTGTGATAGGGTTCATATTATTGTTTTTGGGTTGACTTTTTGGAAAACAATATATTGTGGAAAGTGTTGATTTCTATTGTTTTGAAAAGAGTTGAGAATTTTGGAACATTTTTAGGTCATGGTGACTTATTTAAACGTTTGGTTTTTGTACCGCGAGTAATTGATAAGGATCAATTATGGGGAATCCTTTGTTTTAGATTCGGGTAACATTTTGGGTCCAGTGCGACTCGCTTAATGTTTTGGTATTTATACCGAGGATCCAAAGATCTGAGGGTTGAGGATCGGGGGTCACGAATATGACCATGGCATGTTATCGGAAAACAACCCTTTGGCCAAATTATTGGTTACAACCAGTTAGACCTCTTGTCTGTTTGCCGAGGTTTTTATTGTATATTATGGGGGACTCATAACTTCGGGTTTGAAAAAGAGTTTCGAGAGTATTCTTTCTTTTATGGTCCATGGGGGACTTTGGGGTTCATATTCATTTTATTGTATGATCAAATTGATGCATCTCCTTTAAAGAGAGGAATTAATGCGTGGGTTGTTTTCATTAAATTGAAAGGGTGGTTTTCTCGTGGTTGGTGTGAGTTGTTTGATTGTTATATTCGAGTTACCCATACAAGCTTTCATAAGCTTACCGAATTTGTTGTGTAGCAACCCAATGCACTATTCGATGGTGTAGGGGTTAATCCGGCCTGCAGGTCAGGATTTGAAGTTGAAGTACCGTGTTTGCAGCTTTATGGTAGGAAGCCAATTTTGTGACTTTACCGTTGATAAGACTTCCGTTGTGCAGTAAGCTTTGAGGAGCAGTTACGTTTTAATTGTTATTGCAATTTAATTAGTAAACTTGTGTAATATATGACTCTGCGGAGTGAGAATATATTGACATTGTGGGTTCAGGGCATCAGTATGTACTTGGTTGAAAAAGGAAAAAGTTTTCCAGGTTTGTTATATTGATGGCTGAACCATCACATATGTATAATTCTGTTTATATTGATTTTTAATTATGTTTAAAAATCGGGGCATGTAATAAAACTTTGATTAAAGAAAAAAAAGATGAGATTATATCAATTCAAAACATTTATTGTCCCCCAATAGACCTTTATTGCCCTCCAATAGAACTTTTTTTCTTTCTTTCTTTCTTTCTTTTGAGCATTCTGTTGCAAAACAAAAGTAGCACCATTTTGATTTGCAACGAAGAAGCTCCATCCAAATTAAGGAAAAAAAAAAAAGCTTTTTAAATCAAAGGCACAATTGGCATCGTCTTCTTGAAAGAAATGATGTCCAAAACTACACTTTCAATTATCATGTCAAATAAATATTCATATGGCTTGGTGTCTTCAGAAAACACTGCGGACTGGAGTCGCTTAAATTCAGACAGAGGCAAAAGAATGAACTCTGACAATTCTACCAAAACTAGTACTCCACCTGACCTAAATTCTACTTGACAGAACCTGAATTTGACCATGATAAGCACAGAGAAGAAGAAGAGTACTGCTCCAGCAACCGTCCCTGGGAAATCTGATGCTCGATACATGCTTTTCTTTCCAATAACCTACCAGAGCCGAAATCTAAGGAGGCACCATCACCAAAGGAAGCTTTTCTGGCACCGTAGCCTCCTCCTCCTTCGTTGCATTGTCGCCGAATCCGACGTCATGGAGAACCTTACCATCTAACAGAAAACAATCAAATCAGGAACATATGAAGGCCTTTGCTGCCGGTGTTATTCTGGCCAATGGATTCGTGCACATGCTCTCCGGCAACACCTGCTTTTCCTTGAGAACAACGACAACCGAAGAGAGCTAGGCTTCAGCTACATCGCGAAAGCCGATCCTGTATAAATGTGGAGCAGCTGATGGAAGGATTTGGGCAAGGAATCCAGATCGTTTGTGGAGAGAGATCGGAAGACTCTTCGAGGGAAGAACGAACATGGTCGTGGAGGTGAGATGGTGGTCATGGATTTCTGGTTCCGTCCACCATCAACGGCGTGACCGACGACGACAGTAGAGACAATTTGAGAGAGAGAGAGAGAGAGAGAGAGAGAGAGAGTTAGTTTTAGATTGGAGACTCCGAGAGGGATGAGAGAGAGATAGAGTGACATGATGTAGTTTCTTAATTAGGTTAAGGGCAAAATTGTCATTTCATTTTAAATGGGTTAGTGAGAATAAAAAATACTCATTTTGGTGCTTTGGATCAATGACCCTTTATTTTATTACTAAAAATTAAGAGAATAGAAATTTTACAGCTTCCATGAGTGCTTCATGTGTTGGCTAACTTTCATCTACACATCTAAGAGAAGAAATGAACTATTAATGTACCTCAAAGTAGCAACATACAACTCTGTCACTCTTGAAGATTCTTGAAGAAAAGTGGCTAACTAGACCTTTGGTAACAACCACTAACAACCCTAAACCTCTATACCCAGTAGTATTTAATACCACTGCAACAAAATAGATTTTTGTAAAAGGGAAATAGTCCACCTAGAACTCGATCGATATAGTTTGATGTTACAACCTATCCTGCTTCCTTCTATTTTGAAATGAACTCGCATTAGCGTTGCCAAACTCCTTAATTAAATCATACGCTTGTTGCACTACCATCAAACCTGCCATCTCTCCGTTAGGAAAAAAAAAAATTATTTCGTACATGTCAAATTCCCCAACTAATATAAGTCAGAATTCATTATATGAAGTTTTCAAGACATCACTAATTAGCCTTACACTTTTTAGTTCAACCTAGATGAAGATAAAATATTTCCTCCCCTCTCTCTTGATACTCATTGTTTGAGCCCAAAATGTATTTTGTTGGAGACTGAGTGTGTTCGGTTTATTGGGTCAATCCCTGCGGCCCAAATAGTTTTATTAACTTTCTTGGGTTGGGTTTTTCATAAGCCTAAATATACAACTGAAAGTATTTATGTGTTTACTAGTTTGTCAGGAATGATTATTCTTCAACGATAAGGAATTAGCGAGCCTGTATAAATAGGAGGTTCTAGGGCAAAAGTATGACACAACTAGCCATGTATTTAGATACAAAAGTCTTTCCGGAACATCTATCTCAACCTTGATTAAACCCCTGAGAAGTTAATGTCTACTCAGTGGGGAGGCCTTGAGGTCTACCTAAACAACCCAAGAAGTTAAGGTCTATCTTAGCACAACCTGTGTTTCTCTTACTTCCCAAAAATAGCTATGCCTAATCTACAATATTAGGTATCAATGTTTGTGACGCCAGAGACCATAACCAAAGTCCTTATTCTCATAAGGTAAGAAGAAGAACCTTGTGACAAGGTTGATGCTCTCCCTGTCCACAAACTTGATCGCAGAATTCAGGTTAGGGATTACCTCGACAACTCTCACCCCATGGTGTTGGCACGCCTCGTAGCATATAAAAGAGATAGTTTGCAACTCCTTCTTGGCAGCTGAACATTTTGCCACACCAAGTGGCATGGGACCACTAGTGTTTCTTGGTGTTAACCATTATGAAGCCTAAAAGGAAATCTTCACCTAGTGAATCACCCAATCCTTAAGTGAAGAGTTTCCCAGCTTGCCTGAAACACCCGACCTCCAGTTACACGTTTCACACTAGTGCTACGTGTCCTGGTCTTTCCGAAGAAGAAGTGTCCGTGAAATCTGTCCTTAGCAATTTGTAGACAGATGACATGGCCAGAGATAGAGCTTCCGATGTGCATGGAATTGTGACTCTGGAAAAGCTTTTGGAGCATATGGCTCAGGAGATGGTGGCTATTACGACCATAATAGACTAGTTAACGGTCCTAAAAAACCAGTTAACTCAAACGAACAAGAGGATTACCAACTTTCTTCCAAGGTTGATAATATTGGCGCAAAGCAGATTCTGCGACCAGAGAAATCCACATGTGAAGTACGGAACTGACTTTGGCTAAGCATGGTTCTTTCGAGATAAAGTTCGCGCCGCCTAACAACTATATTATTCCTAAGGGCAGTATGACTTTGAACCCTAAGACCGAGGGTCTACTCATCTAGACTTCAATAGATCCTGGTATTTATGGACAGAAAAGCGGCTCGGTTGGCAGTGGAAACCAAGCCGGATATAGGTTCTCGAAGATTGGTGGACATGTTGCAGATAGTTGGGTAGTAGGAAAGGCAAGTGCTGCTTTAGAGCAAGTAGACAATGCTATCGCTTCATGTTCCGAAGATGAGGAGGATGACGTCCTACTTGAGGATGCAGTTACTGGCAGTCTGCCAGGCTCCGGTAGGAACGACCAAGAAGCTGTCCTCTCAGAGGCACAATGGATCGAGCAGCAAGTCATGGCTATTATCAAGGCCTATAACCAGAAGCCCGAGAACAATGTCAACTATAAGCATTTATACGCAGAGAGCATCGCATGGTATTAGTTTCCTAAGAACTACAAGAATATTACTTTCACGTTATTTTTAGGTGAAGATTATAAGAAAATGCAGCAATGCACATTGCGAGGTTTGTAGTGCAGTGCGGCCAGTATGGAGATGATGAGAAGTTGAAGTTAAAGTTGTTTGCAAGTTCACTCTCTGGGTCTGCCTTCTCCTGATATTCTAAGTTGAAAACCAAATCCGTCAGAAAATGGAAAGAGATGGAGATGGCTTTCAAAGAGGCCTATATGGGAAGATTGAGCCAGAAGTGGAGCTTAGTGCACTTTTCTAAATGTGTTAGAAACCTACCGAGTCAGCAGTAGCTTATCTTCAAAGGTCCAAGATTCAGCAAGTGGAGTGCAGCTATGCTTTCCCAGAGAAGGAAGTGGTTAAGCTGGCTATTAAGGGGTTGGAAAAATGTCAGCGAGTCTAACACCATGGGACAACATTCAGCTGCATGGGTGATTTGGTCATAGAGATTGGCAGTTTTGAGTTGCTGCTCAAGGAGATGGATTACAAGAAGAATTCCTCGAAATGAACCTACATCCTCAGCAAGAACAGGACTGTCAATGCCTTAAGTTGCAACCATCATCCTTCGATCCTTTTTACCACCGCTGAGGAAGGGAGTGAAAAAGAAGACTCTATAGGCGAAAAAGGACATAGCTAGCTAGCTACATTAGAGCTGACTAAGTGAAACACGGCAAAACCTAAGCATTTGAAGATTAGCCAAGACCCTATTAAACGGAAGTCAGTGGCTTTTACCAAGCCAGAGTTGTAACACCACCACCTGAATTAATTCAAGAAATAATTTGAATTTCACCAAGCTTACCTTTGATTAGACTAAATCCATCGCTGCTCTTGCATGACTCCATCGAGTTAAAGAGCAGGGAGTGTCATCCTTTACTTTTCCTGGGTCAATATTAATGGTTATGTGATAATCGGAACAATCAAAACCTCGATTCACCGATCATGGTCACAGCATCACCAAAAATCACTTTCCCGACCAAATTATTGAAACATGATTTTCAAGGAGATGAAAGTTAGGTGATATTTCTTTACCCAGACTGTTGTTGCCGATGATGCTCAGGACAAAAAGGAAGAGAGAGAGTAACAAAGGGAATGTTTTCCTTAGATTGGAGAGAGATTGTGTGTGTGTTTGTTTGTTTATTTTTTTTTCCCTCTTGATAGCTGAATTTAAAGCTATTGATTTTCCTTATTCTCCTACAAATATGTCAATTGTAATATAGGGAAATAAGGGTCTCCCGCAGAGGATTAAGTTAAACTAAATGCTTCAACAACAGTTACAAAAACGTGACTGCAGTTCCTACTGAACAGCAGTCAAAAAACAAACTAATAATCTAACCAAAACAACCCAGAAAAACATGAAAATTTACAGAGGCGCACTAGACACACAATTCGTTTACTATATTAAATAAATACAGGAAAACAGAGAACATAACGTAAAATAAAGAAAAGCTGATTTGAGAATGATTGAGATCAAGATAGTGAACCTAGCTAGGAAGGAAGTATCCACCCCCAACAATCACACACAGCACACTTTGTCCAATTTACTTCCAATTAACTTAGTTGAAGACGCTCGGATTGGCTATGTACGCTTGAACACAACCTATTACTCTTTCTTACTTTGTACGCTAGGCAGGAAGTGCTCTACACCTAGACTATTCCCAAGCAATGCAACCTAAAGGTACGTTTATTAGATTAAACATGCAGAGATCATTAAGTTTGAAAAGAGTTTGAGTAATCACTAGGCATCGCAAATAACTTAGAGCCTTGCTAAACCTAGGGTTTTGTTTACTTCCTAGTGAGAACTACCAATTACTTCTCTAGACAATTTGAGGAATCCAACTATTGATCCAGGCATCAACCAATCAAAGTATTAGAACCCTAGCATGCATACTAAGTAGGCCTCCAAAGCATACTGTTGTAACATTTTAATATTTTATTTATTATTGAAATTAAATTTGGGTGAATTTATTTTGTGTTTAAATTCTGAATTTATTTGTGTGTTTAAATTCTGAATTTATTTTGAATTTTATTTTGTAACTCATAGTGTTTTATTTTGGGTTTTAATTTTTGTAACCTATGGCATTTGGTTATACTACCCTATTAATTGTAGGGAGTGTCCTAAGAGCCTATAAATAGCACCATTTGTTTGGAGACCTTGACAACTTGCATCCGCATTGAGGAGGAAACAACAAGATGTTCTTATACAACATACAAGCAAAGACATCTCCAAGGTAAATTTAGTATCTTCCAATAATAATATGCCCATTGGTCATTTTCATAAAAATTCTCATATGTAGCCAAAGAAGAAAAATATGAAAAAAGTTGGTAAACCTCACCAACAAAATAAAGGCAAACCAAGCTATATGAATAAGAACCGATATCCTCCTTCAGAAAATAAGCAACAATATACTTGTTGTTATGTTTGTGGCAAAGTGGGCATATTGCTCGAAATTGCAATTACCGAAAACGTGAGGCTGTTCCTCAAGCTCACGTCACTGAAGAACCATATGTGGCAATGATAACTGATGTAAATATGGTTCAAAGTGTTGAAGGATGGTGGGCAGATTGCGGTGCTAATAGGCACATTTGCTATGATAAAGATTGGTTCAAGAAATACAATCCTTTTAAGGAGCCCAAAACAGTTATGCTTGGAGATTCACATACTACTCATGTGCTTGGAACTGGTGAGGTGGAACTCAAATTTACTTCTGGTAGGGTGCTAACTTTGAAAGATGTGTTGCATATACCCTCCATGAGAAAAAATTTGATGTCTAGTTATCTTCTTAATAAGGTGGGTTTTAAACAAACTATGAAATCTGACCAATATGTGATCACAAAAAAAGGTGTATTTATGGGCAAAGGTTATTCTTGTGATGGCATGTTCAAATTGAATATTGAGAATAATAATAAAGCATCTACTTCAGTTACATGCTCTCTTCTTTGAATTTTTGGCATGCACGTTTATGTCATATAAATAGTAGATATGTGGGAATCATGAGTAGCTTGGGTTTAATTCCTCCAATGCAAAAAGATTTTGAAAAATGTGAGACTTGCAATGAAGCAAAAATTACTAGAAGGCCTCACAAAATGTTGAAAGGCATACCGAGCTATTGGAATTAATTCATACAGACTTGTGTGAATTTGAGGGAGTTTTAACTCGTGGAGGTAACAGGTATTTTATCACTTTTATTAATGATTGTTCCAAATATGCTTATGTCTATTTGTTGAAAAATAAAAGTGATGCTTTTGCCAAATTTAAAGAGTTCCTCCTTGAGGTTGAAAATCAATTTGGTAGAAAAATTAAAAGGCTCCGAAGTGATAAAGGGAGAGAATATGATTCTTTTGAATTCAATTCTTTTGTTCAACTTTAGGAGTGATTCATGAAGTTACTCCACCTTATTCACCTGCATCTAATGGTATGGCAGAAAGAAAAAATAGAACTTTGATTGAGTTAACAAATGTCATGTTGATTGATTCAGGTGCTCCCTCTAATATTTGGGGTGAAGCAGTTTTAACTGCTTGTTATGTGTTGAATAGAGTGTCACATAAAAATACAAAAATTACACCTTTTGAGGTGTGGAAGGGGCATAAACCAAATTTGGGTTATCTTAGAGTTTGGGGTTGTCTAGCCTTTGTGAGGTTAACTGACCCTAAAAGACCAAAATTAGGTGTTAGAGCTACTACTTGTGTTTTCGTTGGATATGCTTTAAATAGTATAGCCTATAGATTTCTTGATGTCAAAAATCATGTTGTGATTGAATTTGGTGATGCAATTTTTCATGAAGAAAAATTTCCTTTTAAATCGAAAAATAGTGGGGGTCAAGAATCTAGAGAAAATATTTTTACACAACCTAATTCTTCTTCTTCTAATTTGCATATACAAGAAACTAATGAAAATGAACCTAGAAGAAGTAAGAGAATGATGAAATGGAGTCTCTAATTTCTAATAATACTTGGAAATTAGTAAATTTACCAACAGGTTTAAAAACCATTGGGTGTAAATGGGTCCTTAGAAAAAAGCTCAAACCAGATGGAAGTGTAAACAAATATAAAGCTAGACTTGTTGCTAAAGGCTTTAAGCAAAAACCTGATCTACACTTTTTTGATACTTTTTCTCCGGTTACAAGGATTACATAAATTAGATTATTGATTGCTATTGCTGCAATTCATGATTTGATTATTCATCAAATGGATGTGAAAACAGCTTTTCTAATGGTGATTTAGATGAAGAGATCTATATGGACCAACCAGAAGGTTTTATAGAACCTGGTCAAGAGCACAAGGTATGTAAGTTATCTAAATCCTTTTATGGTTTAACGCAGGCTCCTAAACAGTGGCATGAAAAATTTGATTCCTGCATGATTGCAAATGGTTATAAATCAAATGAATGTGACAAGTGCATATATTATAAATCTTGGAAAAATTAACATGTTATTATCAGTCTCTATGTGGATGATTTACTAATTTTTGGCTCAAAGTTGCATGGAATTGATGAGACAAAAACTATGCTTAAGAGCAATTTTGATATGAAAGATCTTGGTGAGGCTAATGTTATATTGGGCATGAAAATAACAAAAACATGTGATGGTATTTTTTCTTGATCAGTCACATTATGTTGAGAAAATATGATTATGTTGGCCATAAACATGTGTCTACTCCTTTTGATTCTAGTGTTCACTTATTTCCTGTTGAGAGTGAAAATGTTGTGATTAATCAAAAGGAATATGCTAGCATAATTGGCAGTTTGCGCTATGCAACTGACTACACTAGACCTGGCATTGCATATGCAGTTGGAGTACTTAGCAGGTTCACAAGTAAACCAGGTAAAGAACATTGGCATGCTATTGGGTGTGTTATGAAATATTTGCTTGGTACTAAAAATTATGGATTATTTTATAAAAAAATATCCTGCTGTACTTGAAGGCTTTTGTGATGCCGATTGGAATACTCTGTCAGGTGATTCTCTATCTACCACTGGTTATATCTTTACATTAGGTGGTTGTGCTATTTGTTGGAAATCAAAGAAGCAAACAATAATCTCTAATTCAACCATGGAAGCTAAACTTATTACTCTAGCTTCAGCAAGTGAAGAAGCAAATTGGTTGAGAGATTTATTGCATGAAATTCCCTTGTGGGAAAAACCTATACCACCTATATTGAATCATTGTGATAGCACTGTAGCTATTGGTAGAGTAAATAACCGTTATTATAACGGTAAATCCAGACCGATAAGAAGAAAGCACAGTACTATGAGATCATATTTGAGTGATGGAATTATTAATGTGAATTATGTTAAATCATGTGATAATCTTGCAGATCCTTTAACTAAGGGATTGGCAAGGGATAAGGTCTGGAGTACATCGAGGGGGATGTGATTGAAGCCCATATCGTCATGAGCCATATATGAGGACACCCAACCCGGTGATTAGAGATCCTAAAAACTGGGTTCAATGGGAAAAACGAATCATAAGGTGACCGTAAGAAAAATGCACTATATTTTCTTACTCATCCCTATGATGTAAGTGCATTAATCTTGTAACGTATATGAAGGTTGAGTTCACTTAAAACTCTTAATAAAATCTGTAACTCATATGAGTGGGATGTTATAGTTACAAGAGCATCCTTGACGGATTTTACCTATATGAGTGTGAGAGTGGGGCTGCTCTCTATGAGAATTGGGCTTATTCTTGAAATGCACTCATGAAAACCGGGATAAGTACAAGGCCGTAACTTGCTGGCTAATAAAGCTCATATTAACACCTGAATTATTATGTGTGAGCAGTAGTTCTTATTTCCCCTTAAGCAGTTGTAGTTCAAGTCTGAGACCACTATCAACTCTAGAGTAGGGATTGCTGTTTCACTAAGTGAAGGTTCAATGCAGAGCACACCTTCATGAAGCATAATGGTTCGTCTTTGGCCGGTAACTTTGGTTTAAATTTGTTTTTAAAATATTAAAATGAGTGGGGGAATGTTGTAACATTTTAATATTTTATTGATTATTGAAATTAAATTTGGGTGAATTTATTTGTGTGTTTAAATTCTGAATTTATTTTGAATTTTATTTTGTAACTCATGGTGTTTTATTTTGGGTTTTAATTTTTGTAACCTATGACATTTGGTTATACTACCCTATTAATTGTAAAGAGTGTCCTAAGAGCCTATAAAAGCACCATTTGTTGCATGCTAACATATATCAAACTCTTACTCTGTTATTCACCCATCAACTTTCTCTCAAAAAAACTCCAAATTGTTTTTTTGTTCATTTGTCCAAAGAAAGGTGTTCTTTTGGTGGAGCTTTGGGTTCCTCCAATTTGTGCAGATTGGTGTGAGACCGTACAATTATTGTTGGGTTGTTGTATCCTGGAGGGGACAAGTCAAGAGATTTCTGGTGCACCGGCATTGTTCCGTAGATGGCTTGAATCTCCTTAAAGAGAGCGAGATACCCGCACCTCAGCCTTTTGTCAACGAGTTTCTCAAGAGAAATTATAATTATTATTGTAATTTCACCAACACATACAAATATAGAATTCATCAATGAGAAATCGGTAAACAAAACCTCAACTTTATTAATTGGAAAACAAATTGAATGTCAAAGCATGTTATGGATCATGTAGGGGCTTCAACTGCCCCCTAACGACTGGAAATTTAGTTACACATAATGGGAATCAAAAACACAAAGGGGTTCATGGAGAAAGAAGACAACAAAAATCAGAAAATTGGAAAATACGGATCGGCGATCGATTTCTGGTGTGCAGCGATCGATCGTTTCTAGCAAGGTTGTAGTTCTTCATTTTCTCAAGCTCTTGTGCGTCTATGCTTCTTCGTATGTGAGATGGTAGGTTTCTTCAACGTCTAAGGAGAGATTTTTTTTCTTCAGTTTTTAACTCTTTCCTTCTTTCCTTTTGGGACTCTAACTCCTTAGCTTTAACGGTAAGCTCCTTGGTTAATGTTCTGATTGATTTAGGATTCATTGACACCCTTCTATCCAATAGGAGCAGCCAAGAGAATTAATTGCTGAATATCTTTTTCTTCATGTTGCCTTAAGCTTCCTTGATTCATCAAGAGTCCACAATTCTCCATTATTTGTACATATCTCCTTCCTTTTGCTCTTATTTCTTTCCTTACTTTGGAAAACCTAATAAACATAAAAACAACTAAATTAACCAGAAAATAAGATAAACTACCAAAGTAAATATGGGGATTATCAACATTATTATCGCATAATTATGCTCCTATCACCTCTCCCCTCGTTTTTCACTTTCTCCATTCTTCTTGATCTTTCTTGATCCATTTTTATTTATTTATGTATTCAGCTAATGTCGGCAAACAAATCGAGGGCTCATAATTTGCTACATTTATTTCTTTAAAACCATGTTTGGATGGACTATCTCATAATAAAATCTTTATTTGCTAAGGAAATGACGAATATCAAACAAAAAGAAAAGATTTGGATTATTTCACAAAAGGCTTCAAAATCACTCTCATAATCCATCGAGATCATGAGAAAATATTCATTACATTTTCTCATAATCTTTCTTATGCAAGAAATATATTCTTTGTCTAGGATGCAATCTGGGTTAATTTTGAATTAGGGTTGACCGCAGGTTTGACTAGGATGCAATCTGGGCTACAGTCTTTTGGGCCGGAAAAGGAGGGGTCTGATAGGCTTTATGTTGGGCTTATTGCTAGGAAAAGCCCAAAATTGGGTTTGGGTGTGAGAAAGAAGGTGTTTAAACCTAGTTTGGCATTTATACCTCCAGAATTTCACCTTGGTGAGTCGGTGGAGGTTCTAATTTCGATGGGGACAGCTCAAAAGAAGAAGGGTTGTTCGTTTGTACGCTGAGCAAAACGTATATTATCTCCAAAAGCGGAAGGTAATAATACACGTGTGGATTTATGCTCCAACTAAAATGAGAAGGAGCTATTTATTGGTTAATTGTTCTGGCTAGGGGTTAGAGCCTGTGTGAGGATGTTTAAGTTTTTATGAGTCTTCTATGACGTTTCTAGTTCCTTCCTTGTACCACAATTGCGTGATTGGCAAGGGAGGGCTAGTTGAATGATTTTTTTCTGTAGGAGGCGAAGCTTGGTCATTCTTGGATAGGCTCGCTTAATTGTGAGCTTCCCAATGATGTTAATTAGTTTGCTTTAGCTTGGATAGGTTTTACCGGATTTTCTTGCAGGAATTCTTATGTAAGTTTGTAAGCTATGGCCTATTGGCTGTTGATTATTGAATAAAAATCAACTTCTATTCAAAAAAAAAAAAAAAGAGAAATATATTCTTTGTCAATAATGACTTGTCACTAACAATTTACGAGCATTTTAACATATAATTTATTTTTAAAATGTCTCGGATATTACAAGAGTTCCAGTCATATACATACAATGCAAACAAAGCTCATAAATCCTAAAAGATCTGATTGAAGCAGCCAAGATGATCAAGATAGACTTCGGGCCATACCCAAAACCAAAACAACTGAAGGGTAAGAATTACTACAAGTTTCACAACCTGTGGAATCTTTCCATGGCGAACTGCGTCAAGTTGAAAGATCAGTCCAAAGATGGCTAAACAACGCGAGAATCTAGGTTGAACCCACAATGAGTGCTGCCCCCTTAGTAGACATAGATCCTTTTCCCAACACAATGATCAACATGGTGGAGGTAGGGTGGCCCCAGAGGAGTTAGCAGAAACAGACTTTTGACCTTACTACAGGCCGAGCAATCTCCTCAAGATGAATCTGGGTGACTAGTAATTTCCTCAATGAGTATCTGGGTGACGAGTAATTCTCTCAAGGGGAATCTGGATGAAGAAAAATCTCGTCAAGGTGAATTTGGGTGAGGAGTAATCCCCTCAAGGGAGATCTAGGTGAGAAAATCTATGACTATCAAGTTCATCACTATAATTTGCACTATATGGGTTATATGTCTTGATCTGATTATTGTACTGTCAGACCACCAAGCGTCTTTTCAACTATTTAGAGTCTCTTTTTAGATATAGGTGAAGTTGACATTTAGATCTGTTTATATGTAAATTCAATAAATTAAATCTTTCAAAAAAAAAAAATTATTTTCCAGAATATCTTCAATCTGTCCTCAGTATTTCTGATATCTCCATTTTCTAAAGTTCCGATAGATATGTATGACCGACATTTTAATCCTCAATGGTAACTTCTATCATGGTGATATAAAAGCCAGTATATCACTGACCAAGCATAGGGAACCGGTAGTTATTCATGAAACAAAGAATTCCCAAAAACTGATGAAATTAGTTCATGAAATAAATCTACGCAGTGGGTATATACCTTGCTTGCACAGAGTAAACAGGGCAAATTATAAATGCATTTTCGCATTGTTGATGGACCACTATGACAAGGCCTCTAAAGAATGGGAATGTAGAGGAGTTCCATAGCTGCCATGTTAAAAAATTGATTTTAGAGTTATTTACCAATAAGGTAAATTAAGATTATAGCTCAAATTACCATGCATAGAGACAACCATAGTCGACACGCTAAAATAAACATTAAAATTTTAAATAATCACAAGATCACCACTACTTCTTTAAATGGTCTTAAAATACTGGAAATTTCCATACTCATAGTGCAACCACACATCTTCTATCACACTAAACATAAAAAGTAAAATATTATTCAAATGAATCATTTAAACAATTTGGCCGATAAAACTTCAAAACTATATCCCGGTACTTTTGCCCCTCAATAACAATCCACCAAGCATCCAACAATAATATTTGCAATTTTATTTCTACAAATACTTCTCAAACTACATTTGGCCGAACTTAGTGACATTCTATAACCACAAGTACTTTTGTTTTGTACCATGTAGCTTGGTCCAATGGCCTTTAATGCTTTTTAAAAAGCAAGTGTTACATATCATTTACAAAACACAATAGCAATTACTTTCTCAAAACACAATAACTCAAAGCAAATACATAATTGTGTCTTTTTTTATTTGGGGAGTGAAACTAACACTCCTTTTTTTTTGCAAACCAAATCCCCTGCCTTCTTCGCTTTTGCAAACCACATCTCCCTCTCTCTTTTGCATGAGCGTTTTTACAATGCATTTGTTCACAATAAAGGAATCACTCTATTGGTGATAACCATACTGCAAATAATGCTCTCGACAGTAAATAGAAAATAATGCTACTAAGCTTCAATAGCAAATCATGATGTGTGAGTCAATAAAAAATTTAGTTTCTCAAAACACAGAAACTCAAAGCAAAGTTTGTATGTCTTTTTTTTTTTTTGTTGACAAACGATAAGAATCACACAAGTACGCTAGTGTTGCAGTTAAAAAAATTATATATGGTGCGATTGATTAGTCAGTAGCAAATAGTGCTATTGGTGATGGCTAGTGGTGCTCGTGATGGCAAAAATGGCTACTAACGGTCAGCAGCAAATAAATGTATGCTACTATACCGTCATTAGTAAGTAGAAATTTTGTCACGAACTATCGATAGCAAAAAGGATAGTGTTACACTATTATCAATCTAAAAGAGGATAGTGCTACTGAATGTCAATAACAATATGATAGTGCCTATGACACACTATCAATTAGGATATTATTACTGACAGTCAATGGCAAATGTATATATAATTATTAATAGCATATGAAATTCAATTCTTGATGGTCAATAACAAATACAAATATTCCTACCGACAGAGATAACAAAGAAAATATAATATTACAAACGCGAGAAATTGGGAACAAATAGCATTTGAAAACTTGATTTACTACATACAATAATGTATAACAATCAAGTTTTTAAAATAGAGAATGCATTAGACAAAAGCAACAAAGGTCTTGCTCACAGTACAAGCACAACATCAATATATGATACCTGTATTGCGTTAATTGTCTGTATAAGCATCCAAGTTCCTTGATATACCCAATGAAACTTGGAATGATTCCATTAATTCCCCTGCATAAGAAAGAGAATAATAAAAGAAAACTTCTCTAGCCAAACCGCAAGATATATTTGTCTTATGTTTCTTAATTTCTCTCCTATATAGGAGAGAAATTTAATTTTTTTTTTAAGGAAATACGACAAACTATATTAAGTGATAATAGAAGGTTACATGAAGTGATGGAAAAGCATCGAAAGAAAACAATAAAGCATAACGAGATGCACAAAAACATCTATAATAAAAAAATAATAATAAAAGATAATAAGATGCACAGACGCATCTAGAATGAAAGGTAACCAGGATGTGACTTGATGTCGAACGACATCGCTGCACTGCATATGTCACAAGAGCAGTGTAAATGTAATAGTAACCGTAACCGTAATCGTAATCGTAACCAGTGATATGATCACCTAGGAGAGGTGATTCGCCCACCAGGAGTTCGAAAGTAACCAAGGGTGTCAGAAACTTGAAAATTAGCAAACAAACTCCTAAGAACCAGAACCAATACCAGATCAATATGAGCAGCTGTCTCGGATCCGAAATCCTGATTTGTAAGCGACCAGGATCCCAAATACATATCCAAATCCGGCCTAAGACCAAAGTCAAATCTGCCAAAGTAGCCTTGACAAAAGCCCAAGCCCATTTGAATCTGATTAGGGCACCCTAGCATCAGCTCCTCTTTGGTCACCCGAACGCCTCTGCATCCAAACACCATTGATCCAAGCAGTAGCACCGTTATCCCCACCTGAATCCACCAGGGGCTCCACCAAAGCTTGATGGAAGAGAGCATTCCGGAGAAGGCAACTGCACAACAAGCCCTGCAACGTCAATTCGATCTGCAAATGCTACCAGAGTCTACCAGAATGTAGCCCCTCCAACCCACGTCGAAGAAGACTCAACCATCATTCCAACCTTTCATGCCAGACGGGATTAGCCTCACCTTGTATCGATTCGGTGTCAACGCCGCCTGATCGATCCGGTCTAGGCATGCCCCGAACATCCAAGCACAAACCAACCCGACCTACCCCACCAAATTTGAGACGCACCCGCTGAGGCCTCGACAAACCACCATTCTGAGCCGTCATCCACGATGAGAGATAGGCTAACATCCTCAACACCGATTGAGCCGGCAAAGCGCACGCTGCTTCCACCTCAATGCACAGGAGCATAATTGGATAAAATGAGGAGGGGAGAAGAGAGTCGCCACTCCAAAGAGCCGACACCACAGAAGGTGAAGGAATAGATCCCTATTGAACAAGGGGGAAGGTGCTGCAAAACCTTGCCCAAGGGCCGCGGCCGCTCAACCCTAGTAGAGTACTGCTAGGTCTCATTTTTTTTCAGTTCACTGTGAGAAATTAAGAAACATAAAACAAATATATCTTTTCAATCTTCTAAATTTCACAACTTTCTCATCATCCCTAGATGTAAAACTGATAGGATGAGTTTGATAATACCATGGACAAAGTCAAAGCCAATTTTGATAAGAAAAAAATGCAAAAATAAAAAAAAGAAGTCTACATACAGAATAATCATGATCAAAGGTGAATCAAATTAGACACCATGATGGAAGGTGAATCAAAGCCGTCTAATCCACCTAAGTAATAAACAGCATAATACTAATGGATTGTATGGTACGTGCAGACCAGTGAGACCAAAATGACATATTTTCTATTATAGAGAAGTCAAAAAGCTGCTCGGCTGCTCCCTACATCAACTCAACGCTTCCATGGCCTTACATGCAAAAACTTGAGGCCAGTTATCGGGCATTCAAACATTAGCTTTCAAGATCTTTATACTATATAGTCTAATCTACAACTTGTCTCAGTGCTCAAACATAAAAGGGACATTCTGATAACCTTTTACCCGCCAATGTAATCGCCTTTCAAGTTTTTTTTTTTTTTCCTTTATGTTTTTTGAAGAAATTTTTTTCACTAAAACAAAAACAAAATAGTTCTACTACACAAGCAGCTCACCAGGACTTCACACTAAAAGAAGAAAAAGTATAACGGATATCGAACACTACAGAACCAAACTCAGAACTAGAAGATCTTATGTAATAGAAGCCTTCCAGTCTAAAATATACTAGACAGTTTACAATTATGTCGTAAACTGCAGTTTCACAAACCTGGGTGCTTCGAACTTAATTGTTCACAATGGACTCTACTAAAGGCTTCTGTACAACCTGTCTCTTATGATGCTTTCTCTTGAAGTATGTTAGCGAAAAATATTGTAGTATTGGCATTTCCTAGCTCAACAATCAAGAGTCATTATAACTAGAATTTGTTCATCAATTGGGACTTCATATATTTGGACGACTTCAAAGCTTCAAGTGCTACTCGTATCTCAACACTCTGCCATCAGGTAATTCTTGCATTCATATGCTTGCTCATACTTGTGTATAGGAGTGATCTTGTTGTTCTCTCCTAAGTCAGGATTGAACTTGCCTTTCAATCCTAATGTGCTGACCTGGAATTGTGCTAATATAAATTACTCCAATGACATAACTTCTATAGGCTTTTGGAGTGTTGTTTTTTTTTCTGGTCCGTTCCCATATGAAACCCGACAGAAATCTTATCAGTTTGTTGTTCAATATATAAGTGGTGTTTTGGGGACTTTTAGGGTTTGTGAGCGAATCCATCATAACATCTTCGCTGCCTCTTCTTAGAGAGCTTTTTGCCCCTATGATCTGTAGAAGTATGAGCCTTTATTCCATTTCAGAACCTTTCATGAACTGTTCCTTGCTTAGCTCGTGAATGATTGTCAAAGTCTCAATCCCTTACTATTAAGAGTAAATTGGTGAGTCTATGCATTCATGTGTGTTGCATACATGCCTTTGTGCCTTGAGATGATTGACGACTATGTGGAGAGTTGTGCCATCTGAAGATTGACGAAGGAGGTTCATATCTATCATTCAGAATCAGCAGCAAAGCACAGACAGAGCTGCCTTCTAGATTGGGTCTAGGAAGATTGAGCTTTTGTAAGTTCTTTATGTACTGATTTCTAGCTTTAGTGGATTTGTTACATGCATAGTGCCCGCAGTTGTTTCCATTTTCTAAAGGTTTTACTGCGTCAATAGATTTGGTGTTTAGGTGTGATGTTTTAGTTTTTGTTGATGGTTTGGTAATTCAAGAAAGTCATAACATCATTAGAGATATTGACATCGATCTGCAGTTTCAATTAGGATTCAAGTTATTCTACAATCCTATTTTTCGATACGAACCAGCCTGCACTCCTAAGACTGATTCCTAATGTTGTTGACACATTGACTCATTTCCATTAGTTGGGAAATATATACCCATTCTGTACTTACAATTGGTATCAGAGCGGGTCACTAGACGGACATAGTGAGATCGTTTGGGCTACACATAATGGAAAGATCAATTGATCGTTCTGCTGGGTCAACATATCATCCACCATTCCTTGATGATAACGCCAACTATGCTGCTTGGATGGCTAAAATGAAGGCATTTTTATGGGCACAAGATGTAAGTATCTGGTCCATTATTGAGAGCAGTTGGGAATATCCAACAAAATTAGCAAAGACTATTGAGAGTAGTACTTCAACTACTGATTGTAAAGTGCAAAAACCAATGAGTGAGTGGACTGTAGATGAAAAGATCAAAAGCACAAATAATCAGAGGGCTTTAAACTCATTTTACACTGTCTTATCTTCAGACAAGTTTCAGCTAATATCTCATTGTGAGTTTGCAAAGCAAGTTTGGGAGGTTCTTGAGATTACACATGAAGGTACTTCTACAGTCAAAGAGTCAAAACTTCAACAGCTTATGCAAAACTTTGAGAATATGAAGATGACAGATGATAAGTTATTTGATGACTTCTATGCTAAGCTCAGTGTGGTTGTCAATGGATGTTTCAACTTAGGAGATCCTATTCCTGAGCATAGGATTGTCAAGAAGATACTCAGATCTCTTCCTATGTAATATCATTCCAAGAAGACTGCAATTGAGGAGTCAAAAGATTTAAATGTGTATAAACTCGATGAGTTGATTGGAAACTTGACCACTTATGAGATGGATTTTCCTGATAAAGAGAAAAGCAAAAGAATTACTTTCAAAGCTTCAAAGTTCGTGGAAGATGAGACTTCAAGTGATGATGCTGATCACGATGAAATTCTCTCTAGGAAAATCAGAAAGTTCCTCAAGAACGAGGGTGATAAAGGACGTGAATCAAGATCTAGCTCTAACTACGAAAACACAAATTTGCAAGAGCATTCAAGTGAACAAGCTGCAAGGTTCCGGAAGATCCTTCAGAAAAAGAGAAACAAAGCTAAAGTCAAGTGCTTTGCATGTGGAGGAAATGGTCATATTGCAAGTGAATGTGCAAATACGTTGAAAAAGCTAAGGAATGATCAAGATATGGCCAAGAATGCTCAATCAAGTGATAGTGAATCTGGAGATGACTTTTCAACAGATTGTGAATCTGAAGTAGTGGCATTTGTTGGTCTAGTAGCTACTGGTGATGAGTCTAATGATGAAGAACCAGACTTGGAGGAGGTTTTGCAGCAATACATCAAGTTGTCTGAGACCTCCTTAGACTTGAAACGAAAGAATCAAGTTTTGAATGATGAAGTTGAGTTTTTAAAGATGGAGCTCAGTAGGAGTGAAACAAGTTTTCAATCCCAACTGGAAGCTAGTGAAAATTCTAGACTTCCTTTGTTGGAAAAGATTCAATTTCTGGAGGAAAAATGTCAAGAGAAAGCTGTTATAGTTGATGACATAAATGCAAAGAAAGCTAATCTGGTGAATGAGCTTGAGCTTTTAAAAAATAAGCTGGTAGTATGATTACAAGTGAAAATAAGCTAAATAATCTATTGACCATGGGAAGAAGTTTTGGTGATAAATGTGGATTGGGGTATATTAGTGAAAATGCATTTAAAGGTGAGCAAGTGACCAAGTTAATGAAGGATTCAGCTCAACCAAACTCAGAGTTTATTCATCCCATATCTACAAAGTTCAAACCAAGATTGAAGAAGTTTGTTCCTGTTTGCCATTTTTGTGGAACTCTTGGCCACATAAAACCAAGATGTAACAAGCTTCGTCATGCAATTGTGAACTCAAAGAGAAGGTCTGTGAAGCAGAGATTAGAAAAGCACACTAAAGAAACAAGTCAAATTTCAAAGCTTGTGCCTAGCTTGAAATGTAAAGTGAAGAAACTTTGGAGAAGGAAAGAACCACATTGTGGGTGTGGCGACCCGAATGGGTATACCACAGCGCCGTAATATTAAGCCAATAGGAGCTCGATACGTCGTAGATATACCGTAGACCTACCAATTTAATACTACAAGGCCTTTTGAAAATGCAATTTTTAGAAAATAGGAGACCAAGAAAAAAACTTTTTTAAGAAAGGACTTTAAATCAACAACCCAATACTCAATTTAACAAGTTTGGAAATGCTTAAAAAATAAAGTGGGCAAGTGCACTGTGGCGCCTTAGGGCTTACATCATAACTGAAATGAAAGGAGCTCAACAATAACAATAAAACAAAGGGGTGAGGCGCGCTCCCAGGTAGGCGGACCTTACAGAGTTCAACATGGAATGAAAAACGAGTAAATCGATGGAATACCAAAAGGGAAGAACTTCAAGCAACAGGAACAGCAACACACGAACTCGGCCAACGACCCACTTCTAATCCAAATCATACGGAATGACCTCGTTGTAACCTGAAATGTAGGGGTGAGCATTTCGTCCTCGCTAGCCCAATAGGGGCCGACCCAACCTTAGTTAGGTTTGAAAACTATAAGTAAAACATAGCTACTAAAATATAGGTTGCGCGCATTTGTAAAATCAAGTAAACAAATGCAAGCAAAAACAATCATAGTTGTTTCGTTTCAGGAAATTATATGCAGCATGCTTCACACAATTTGGAGCTCCGAGATACTTACCTGCCGGCTAAACTAAAATAAATCGGTGACCGACCTGGTTCGTCATCCTTCGAGAACCGGCCAACTACTCTATAGTCTTTATGGCTATAAGTGGTGAAAGTGTCCATTTCCTGGCTCTGAGTCTCCTATGACTGGTTCACTGTCTGTACTCACCTTTCCTCGATAAACATAGGAGCACAGCCGCCTCCGGAGGTTCACGATTATTGACACCGTGGGATCCCTAGGAATCTGCGCATCTAGGTCCAATTCACTTTCAGGTCACAAACACAAACATACAAAAGGGTACAGTATCTCAACATGCAAGTCTGGCCTCGATTTTCGCAATCAACAATCTTAAGTTATGAAAACATAGATATCACGAGGCATCGACTAATGAACAACCAAAAACATAGTTGCAGGCAACATAATATTATACTAGAGCATTCCACATCTATCGAAAAGCCTCTAACAAGGAAGGGACAGCTCACCCTACCTAGAAAATGCTGGCGTACTCCACACTCTGATGCTTTCCGCTTAAGCTTCCTTAACGATCGTGTTTCCTGAACCATTACTTAGTTTATAAGTAATTATCCAGGTAAACATTATGATCAACTTTAAGTAACCGCGCACACTAAATCTTTTTTATTTCAATGAGGCCATTAATTATTGCTTTCAACCTTTACCAATTTGGGAAAATACTTCTTTCTTTAAAAGGAAAACGTCCTTATCGCTCCGCTAAACTTTCGCCAATCCGAGCGACCAAAGTCGAGTAGATCCTCATGTTTTTCGAGGTCATTCAACCCTGGTCAACTCTCTGAGTTGACTTTTGACTTTTGATTTTGACTTCTGACTTTGACCAAATATTCCTTTATTTACCATTAATTATTATTTATTAAAAATAAATAAGTAAATAATTCTTATTTATTAAAAATAAATAAGTAAATAATTATAAATAAAATTTTACTTTTATTTTTACCCATTTACTTCTCCCTTTTCACCTTTTCACTTTTACCAGGACTTTTACCTCCACACTTTCACTTTTACCTTTTACCTCCTTTTTACTGAATTACCTTTACTTTCACCTTCTTCACTTTTTACCACTTTACCACTGTAAAACCTCATTTAATCCAACTTTTACCATTTTCTTTATTTTCCTTTTCTTCCAAAAAAAAAATCCATTTCTTTTCTTCTTCCTTTTCTTTTCTTTTGGCCAAAACTACACAACAACAATCACCAAATCTTCAACAACAAAATTCCAACACTATGAAAATTAGGCTAATAAAATCCTACTAATTAAACCATCCTCAAATCCCTATTTTTCACAATTCTTCCAACAACAACAATAACTCAACATAATCAAAATCAACCAAATAAATTTCAAAAATTCTAGGGTTTGTCCAAAACCCATTCCTTACCCTTTCTTCTTAAAAAATCACGGCCTATTCCTTCTCCTTGGCCATCTTCACCTACAAATCCATCCAACATCATCATCTCAACCAAAAAACTCAAAAACAAGGTTGCATGGATAGATCCTTACCACAAATCCTTGCCAAACCCGTAGCCTAGCTTCATGGTTTAAGGAGAAATCGGGTTCGTGCAAACAAAATCACAAATCCAAATCAAAAACTCGGATTTAGGAAGAAATAGGTGTAGATCGGATGAATAGAGGCTAGATTTGGAGGATATTACCTTGATTTAAGCTTGGAAAGAAGAAATCACAAAAACCCCCAAATTAGCTTTGGGTTCTAGGGTTTCTGGAGGATTAAATGGCCAAATTTCTTGATTTTGGTTGGAGAAATGGAAAGAGGGGAGGAAGAGAAGAAAATATGGAAATTTTGGTTGAAATCGGGGTTCCGGCGACGGCGGCGGTGCGGCGACTTCCGGCAGCTTCCGGAGAGGGAAGGGAACGGATGAGAGAGCGGGACAGCTGAAGAGAGAGAGGGAGAAGTGAGAAAATGAGGAAGAGACTAGGGTTTTTGAGAGAATGAGATGCTTAAATACCTCTCCCGTTAATGAATGTGAAAAGTCGAATCTGCCCCTCCTTTTGGGCCAATGGGATTGGGCTGCTCCTATTTCATTTTCCTCTTAATTTTCCTTAAGCTTACTCCGAAAATTACCTCTTCAAACACCCTTATTTCTCCAATACTTCACCGAATCCTTTCGCGAAAATTTTCCGGGCTTGTCCTAAGCCTCGATACTTTAAAAAATACTTGTCTAGACCCAAATTGGATTTTCTCTAAATTTTTAATCCTTTAAAATGGCCTCAAAGTTATAACCTAAGTGCGAATACTTGTGTACCTTACGAATACGTAGTTTCATACGTTATACGATAAATTAAAATAAACAATATAAAGTACGGGGGTCTACAGTGGGAGGAATAGACGTATGGAACCAAGGTACATTCAGTTGAGAGTGAATTCTAGGAACTTCACGGAGGCATTCATGAACAAAGAAAAAGAGTTGCTTGAAGAAAATCTGAAAATTCATTTGAAAGAAATAAAGAGGATATCAAAGCTCATTTCACTCCCATTGTCACCTGTCTCCGAAATGAAACAAGTTTGGAGAAGAATAGAACCTCATGAGCCTAAGCTTCCGCATACAGGTATCTGAATTCTTCTCTCTTTATGTGCTTGTGTAAATGTGATCATTGTTTTACTTGCATATATCAGTATTTTATCGTCATCATAAGCACATTTTTAAGGGGAGTTGTCTTCTGTAGCATCGTATACTTTTTTTTGTTTTGTTAGCATTTCAGAATCTTTAGGATTGAAATTGATTTTGAATCCTATATTTTCAGCAGCTTCTATAGTGGTGATATTGCATCTGGTTTAGATTCCCAGACAGTGTCTAATTTCACTTGTTGAGAAGTTGTTCATTAAAATTTCAGCTAGATCTTGTTTTGAGTTTGGGACACGTAATTTTATAGTTTATTTGATTGGTTGTTCCTTATTTGTTGAAATTTCTTGTCTGCCCATGTGGTTCATTAGTTTAAGTGTTCAATTACAAGGTTCAAGGGGAGTTGGGCTCATGTTAGTTTCTTCATATCTATGCTTTGTGTGCACTTGATTTTTCTGGATAACAAGTGAAAATTTTGATTAAATGCATCCCTTGACTTGTTTGCTAAGATCATTCTTATGTTTTGGCTTTCTCAAACCATACCATGCGTCACAGGGGTTTTTGTTTATAAGTGTTGAGATTGCAGATTCAATTTATGTGTGATGGGATCTTCATCTACCAAGCAACGCTGACATAATGACAAGTGAAGAATTTCGAGCTTGAGACTTCTAAAGAAGCCTCTTCTGACCACAAATGAGAAGATCTCCAAAGATGCTATTGGAAAGTATATTTTGATCAGACACCTTACGTTGGTTAAAGGATCTTTATTTGCTAATTGGACTGGTAATGTGGATACTTGAAAAAACTTCGTCTTTGAAAGAAAAGTTTATGCTTTATGATTTCTTTTGATTTGAAAAATTCTACTTGTCCATGTGTTTCGTGTAACTTGCTGATCATATGCAATTTGCGACTCTAAGGAGATTTAATTGGGTTTGTGGTCTTAGTTTGTTCTTATTAACTTGTGTTGGCAGTAGCATTGTGTGTTCATGTAGTATTACTCTAAATTTATCTCATGTAGAATAGCTCTGTTGTAATTATGCGTCATGGCATCTATACTGTCTGTAGGATTCATATTATGTTTAGATCCTAGTGTAGGATTCGTTGTCAGGTTCAATCCTACTATTTGCATTATGTCTCATCCTCACCTCAAAGAGTAATTCATGATCTAAGATTTAGATATCATCACTTGGTCTTCTTTTTGAGTGATCTGTTCTCGTATTTTGAGTGTTTAAAGGTCCAGAATTAAACCCTATTCTTTTCACTCCTTTATTGTGTTTACAGAGACTAAATCTTTGCTTTGCCTCTTGTACTTGCACACTAAGATGTTGAGTGAGGTATGCGGTCAGAGTTTTTCATTCCTGTAATGGCACCATTAGTTCTTTAAGGAGACATCCAGTCTACCACCAAATGAAGGTGGGACACCTGCCTTGTAAAGCTAGTGTGTTCCAAGTCGAAACGGTGGTGGTCTAGGTAAGTCGGGCTATCTCCAAATGTAGGTGGGACACTTGCCTTGTAAAGCTAGTGTGTTCCAGGTCGAAATGGGGATGGTTTGACTTATGATCTTTCAAAAAAAAAAATGAAAAAAAAAAAGATAGCAACAAAAAAGAAATGTATATCAGTTGCTTAGAGCTCAAAGTGCCCTCAAAGATCTTGTCTCCATTTAAAAAAAAAAAAAAAATTGTGCCACTAAGCTTGTTCGATGATACTCTCTCTAAAGCCTCTGATGATCTTGGTTCACTTTTCAGCATATCACTTTTAGTACCCTAACTCAATTTGGTTTTGAAATAAATAGTGTTTAATTACTGAGACATGCTCTCTTTCAAAACTGCTGGTTGATGCTCTTGAAGAAATGCTCATGTTGATGTTATCTTGGAAAAGCTCTGCTTGGTTTTCTCTTTGAGTTGGTGATGGTCTGTCTCATACATTCATGCTGTATGATTTTTTTTACACATATGTATCTACTACAAGTACACGAGTTGGTTGGCTCCAAACTAAGATTATAATCTCAAGAAATCTTTGCTTTTTCATTGATGCATAAATTACTTGAGTGTACTCTTTTTGTAATTATATTGCTATTAAGATTTTGGTGCATCCATTTAGGGGGAGTCACAGATTGTACCCCTTTGTCATTTCCAGACAAAAAGGGGGAGAAGTTGCATTGTGTTGTGGTTCATATGTTTATGCCTTTCTACCATACATGCTCTTTCACTTGGGTCACGTTTTCATGTTTGCAGGTTATAGCTATAAAGGGAAAAGCTTTGTATGGTTATGGTAGAATAGGATAGCATACTGTGTATTGTGAGGTGTATGTTCATTTTGCCTAGGAAATGCCAAAGAGGGAGATTGTTAGCTCAAAATATTGTAGTGTTGGCATTTCCTAGCTCAACAATCAAGAGTCATTATAGCTAGAATTTGTTCTTCTCTTGGGACTTCATATATTTGGACGACTCCAAAGCTTCAAGTGCTACTCTCATCCCAACACTCTGCCATCAGGTGATTCTTGCATTCATATGCTTGCTCATACTTGTGTATAGGAGTGATCTTGTTGTTCTCTCCTAAGTCAGGATTGAACTTGCCTTTCAATCCTGATGTGCTGACCTGGAATTGTGCTAATATATATTACTCCAATGACATAACTTCTATAGGCTTTTGGAGTGTTGTTTTTTCTGGTCCATTTCCATATGAAACCGGACAGAAATCTTATCAGTTTGTTGTTCAATATATAAGTGGTGTTTTTGGGGCTTTTAGGGTTTGTGAGTGAATCCATCATAACATCTTCGCTGCCTCTTCTTAGAGAGCTTTCTACCCCTATGATCTGTAGAAGCATGAACCTTTATTCCATTTCAGAACCTTTCATGAGTTGTTCCTTGCTTAGCTCGTGAATGATTGTCAAAGTCTCAATCCCTTACTATTAAGAGTAAATTGGTGAGTCTATGCATTCATGTGTGTTGCATACATGCCTTTGTGCCTTGAGATGACTGACGACTATGTGGAGAGTTGTGCCATTTGAAGATTGATGAAAGAGGTTCATATCCATCATTCAGAATCAGTAGCAAAGCAGAGACAGAGCTGCCTTCTAGATTGGGTCTAGGAAGATTGAGCATCTGTAAGTTCTTTATGTACTGATTTCTTTAGTGGATTTGTTACCGGCATAGTGCCCGCAGTTGTTTCCATTTTCTAAAGGTTTTACTGTGTCAACAGATTTGGTGTTTGGGTGTGATGTTTTAGTTTTTGTTGATGGTTTGGTAATTCAAGAAAGTCATAACATCATTAGAGATATTGAGATCGATCTGCAGTTTCAATTAGGATTCAAGTTATTCTGCAATCTTATTTTTGGATACGAACCTGCACTCCTAAGTCTGATTCCTAATATTGTTGACACATTGACTCATTTCCATTAGTTGGGAAATATATACCCATTCTGTACTTACAAAGTATCGTCTGGGCACTGCATATAAACATAAAGAAAGAATTCATTTAAACAATTGTGCTGCAGCCAGAAGAGACAAAGCATAAACAAAGTAGACTTTAGCCTATAAAAGACTTCTAGTCCACAGCTTTTGTTTCTTGTATATTGTTCCCTATTCCAATAAAAAGTTCATTTCTTATAAAAACAAGCATATGATAGGTGAACTTACCAGAATTAAAACAAGCATCAACGATCCAGCGTAGGTAGAAACCAATTGATTAAAACAAGTTGTGGCATTTGCATACATGAAATATCTGCATGGAGTTAAATATATATAATATGTAAAGAGATAATCAATAATATGCAATAGCATCGAAGACCTAATTTGATCAAGAAACCTTACACATTACTAAGACTTAGCTCTTTAACCCAGACATCAGCATGCCTGACTATCTACATCAGGAAAAGAAAAACATTACTATATTTAACGCAGACATAATATTGAAACGAGGAATGAGGATCAATTAATTATACAATAACTAAATCAGAAACTTTCGAGTGTATCAAAATTAGCCCAAGAGTTTTTCTGTTGTATTTCCAGTCCCAAATAATATCTCACAACTAATTCTCTTTTAGTGAGCTAGATGAGAAATCTGCTGGTACCTCAGAATTTTTACATCGTAGACTAATAAATGAAAAAATATATATAATAAGTACTCTCCCTCCCCCCATCCCCCCCAAAAAAAAAAAAAACACTCACACACACAGTGATGATGATAAACACCATAAAACATGAAGGACAATTTGAAATACTGTTCCTATAAAATGAGCAATGGTTATGATAATACTAACGCCTGTACCTTAGGAGGTAGTTTAGCCTTTCACTTTACAGAAGAGGGAGAAGAATTGTCCATCAAATGTCAAACCAAAACACAAGCAGAATATGTGTGTACGAGTAAGCAGCTGCCATAGCATAAATTAGAGTAGATATAGCAATTTTCTAAGATCCCTAAGAATAAAGTCACATAGCTCAGTACACCAAAAGTGTTAAAAAGAGGCAATAGGGCTCCAACAGATCTGTTAATATCATTCATAATATGTTTAACAAAGAGCTGCGGATATGAGCATTCGTAGAGCAAAACTGATGCAGGATCTTTGCTTAGTTGCAACTGCATGACCCCCAAAAATCAATAATATTATGGGGAATCATAAAATTTTGTAAAACTGATCCTTCTATATGCTAACTTCACTAACTACCTTGCAATGGGTCTAGTTTTACAACTCTTTTCCATGCAAGTGGGTGCTCTTAAGTTCAACTCAAGGCCGAGTAGCTATTGTGTAATTTAATTTATAAAAAATATAGGGCCAATGATAAAAGAAGTCATTTTGAAGTGCTTTATTATAATTTAGGTAACACAAATGTCTCTATGATAATTAAAGTAAGACAACCTACCACTAGAGTTGAACTTAATTAGAAAAACTGCCACCGCAGCTTTCTCTCCTCCCGTTACCCAAGCCCGTCTGAACCCTCATCCATTCGGACTCAGACCATTACCAAATCTCTCTCTCTCTCTCTCTCTCTCTCTCTCTCTCTCTCTCTCTCTGTGATCGGAGCCAGCCATGTCCATCGACATCGTCACGCTCGAAATGTTGTCCATGCTCACGTTTTTTCTCTATTGTCATCGAGTCAAGCACCAATCAGAGACTCAGAAGCTCGTTAATGGTGGAGGGAGCAGCTCATAGTGGTTCACCGACGATTCCAAAGCGGCACCTTCAAACTTTGTCTATATCGGCACCGTAGAGCAGAGCCACAACTCCACGTACGACTAGCGACACCATGAGTGGAGCAACGCCTGAAGTGAAACGGCCTTCGTACCGAAAACTCAACAGATCGGATCTGTGTAGGCCGAGTCCTGAGTTGCAGGCACTTTTGCTGATCGCGAAGCTGCCGCCTCAGAACCTCGATTCACTGTCGCCGATGACATCTTGAGTTCCCTATCCACTGCCATGAGTTTCTTCTTCGGCAAGCGAAAAACACCCGTAGGTTCGTAAACTTGATCAAATTTCTGGTTTCTTTATCTATACTATTATTAAGAGAGGAGAGTTTGTTAGACAAAATCAAAAATTTTGACAGAAATGACCTTAGAAGATTAAAAAATTTTGAGAATTAATTAAATCACAAGGATTATGCCATTTACAAAATATACTTTTATTATAAAAAATAATAAAATAAACCCACAACCCACTTTTTACTTCCACTATCTTTTCTCTGTAATGGCAGTTTTCTTTTTCATTTCTGAAAAAATAAAATAAAAATACTTGCACATGCAAAACACATGTTTGGAGAATGGCTAGTCTCTATTATCATAAGAATTATTTTCCTGTAGTTTCAATTCATTGAAAATTTACATGATTTGTGAAGCTGTTCATGGAAATATTGCAATTTTTTTTTCTTCATTCGCTGTGTTTGACAAGATTGATAGAAGGAATATTTTCTTGTTGCTTGACATGACTGGGTAAGCTGCTCTCATTCATCAATCTAATTTCTATTTTGTAGTTCTAGAATCACCAAAGCTTGAATCAAGTCTTTAGTCTTGTCAAAATGTGATAAGGCCCTATAACTCGCTGCTTAGCACCTCAGGCATCATGCGTGTAAAATAACTCTTGGTCCATTATAGACTTGCTAAAGGCATGACTGATCTCTCCCTTATTGATTCTAAGACTGAGATTAAAGCCTTTCGAGGTAAATCGATTTGTTATCTTCTTCTTTGATAAAGTTTTCGTGCAACTTGATATGTCTTGCTTTTTGTGATTGCTGATATTTGGTATAATAATCTCACTTAGTAAGAATTATGGTCTTAGTTTTAAAGTTCGTGAATAATTGTAACAATCTGGTGCTGCTTGTTCGTGGGTTTTTGTTGTACTTGTTATAGCTATGCAGTTTCTTTTGTCAAGTTTATGTAGAACATAGCAGAAAATTTTAGGAGTTGTGGGTTTTGTAGTTGTTGAGTGCCAGTGATGACCAGAGTATTTGTATATAGAATGCTAGCAGTCGCTCACTTTTATTTCAGTTTTGACAGGCCATAATCATTGTGTTTTGTGTGCCTCATTGCATCCTAAATGACCCTGCTTTACTGATGTTGGTACCTTAGCTAGGTGTCATTCATTTCCCTTAGTTTGGGCTATTTGTTCTTCAAATGCAACACAATTGGTTTTGTAATGACTTTCTTATGTAATTTCTCATTTTATTTATGAGTTAGATATCGTGAATAGCTGCTTCGTTTTTCTACTTATACTAAGTATGCTTATTAATTTTTGTATGCGTGCTATTTCAGTGGTATCGAGGTGGGTCCGATCCAGCTGAACACGGGGTATATCGATCTGCTACTATCGTTATCGGTCTCACATATCTGCAAAAGAGACAAAGGTCAGAGGGAAGACCGGGTGTGCCGGCCTTCAACGCTCCGATGCCTAAGTCAGTGTTGTTATAAGATAATGATAATGGAAAGCGATAATAAACAGTTACATCTTTTTGGGTTGTTGGAGATGACCTTAGTGTAGCAGATTTGTGGGAGTTTGGCCTTGTTTCTTTCGGTGTAGGACGATCGGGGTTCCCGATATCGGCCCGAGGGGTATCGGGAACCTCGGCTAGGAGCTTACCTCACTTGTGTATTGGCGATACGAGTCTTGTGCTTCCGATACTTGTGTCCAGGAGGTATGTGTATACTAACAAGTCCCCCAAGTCCTCAGTTAAGAGTTCTCTTGGGTGGGGAGTTTGTCTATGGTGCAAGTATCAGAAGAGTAAAGCGAGTTCATGCCACGTGGCTTCCGTATAGCCAGTACCCCCAGTCCCCACTTGAGAGGAGTCTTGGATGGGGTAAGGAGAGCGTATTTGTACTCGGCGTGGTGTCGCTATTGCGAATCGGTAGTAGGGCTCATACATCTTTTGGTGCATGTGTAGTCCCGTGGGGACACGTGGAGGGATGTCATTCGTTTGTCGTGTGCGGGAAGCCTGGTGTACTGGAGTTCGGATCATGTAATAATGGCGTAGTGGTAAGGAGCCGAGGCGACGGTGCATGACCTCTGCAAGGTTCAGGGGTGTCGAAAACGTGGTGAGATCTTGTGTCGTCGTCCTTGCACGTCCAATGGTCCCCGTGTGCTTGAGGTCCCTATATAAGGATAGAGGAGAGATATAGAGGCGGTTACTGTTCCTGTGTTGTTGCTGGAAATTGTGATAAGAACTTAGTGAGGCTTGAAGCCCTTTGGTGTGCAAGAGGTTTGGAGCTTTCGGTAGGTGGTCGAAATTTGGCGTTGGAGGCGTTGCTGTTGGTATTTTCCGGCTGGAGGAGTGAATCAGGTACGCCATCTCTTGGCCTTTCTGAGTGTGTCTGAGGGCGTGTGTGTGCGTGGATTTTGGTAAAGGGATTATTCCCCAGGGATGAGAGTTATCGGCGAGCTCGGGGGACCTGTTGGGTTTGGTGGGGCTTTGGAGAGATTGAGTGGTCGGTCGAACCGGGCTTCTTGTTAAAAACCATATACATGCTCACAATATATGCACACAATCATAAAAGGGATTAAGGCTTACCTTCAGCAATCACTGGCATGGATTCCATCTTATGCTGCAAACACGAACACTGAATATGGCATTCTGTTACTTACCAACTTGCTTCTCAATGGACAGAACAATATGCAAAACGTCGGTAGTTATCAGGGACCAATTCATCTGTATATATAGGAGACTTAACCCTCAAGAAGCTTCCCATTAAAGCTATCCATATTGGTTTAGGTTTCCTAGTTAGATTCTTAATGTAACACTTCATTGTAATCTTTCTTGCAGACTAAGAATAGGATTACTTACCTTAATGAATAGATACACTGCTTCATTAAGTTACAAGTATTGATTTACTGTTTGTATCCATGTTAAACTAGGATTGATATTAAGCTAATCATCAATTACTTTATGATGATATGTGTTATGTCCATATTTGATCTTACAATCTCCCCTTGGACTCACACATATCATGCTCGATGATTTGCACCAGAGAACATCAAAACCTACTTACTTACTGAAGTGCGCGCCAGATAACAAACTTAAATCGAAAATCCATTCCAACATGGTCAGATCACAGTTACTTATGCAGAGCAAGAAACAGTATACATTTTAACAAAAATGCAGAGTTTCAAAACCACAAACACAAGCTCCTGCAATCCACATATGTCAAACCAGAAGTGATACAATATATGTTAATGTGTATCAACAAGTAAACATATATTAGGTCCTACTTTATGTTTCTAAAACCAAAAACTCAAGCAAATTTACTGAACACTGATGGCTTAAAGATATTGCTTGAACCTTAACATCATGCTTCACATGATTTAAGCCATCTGATAGCAAGTATAACTTTAAACACAAAATCGATAATTTTCAGAACATTCAACAAAAACTGCAGTAATAACCAAAATCTGAAAATACCTCAAAATTTATTAATAATAAAATCTGTCATTACAAACAAGTTGTGATAAACAAAATAAAAGATCACAACTAAAACACAAGAACTCAAAAAACCTTAGAATTTTAAATGCTCCAACTGGACTAACTCTCTACTGAACCTAAGCATCTAAATTAGCTAAAATTCCAATGCTTGCTGTATGTTTCTGGAATGCTGCTACTGACAATGCCTTGGTGAAAGGATCTGCTAGCTGTGAATTTGTGTCAATACTCAAAACAGCTATTTCACCATGCTTTACTCTTTCTCTAACACTGTAATACTTTAGATCAATATGCTTGGAATTATTTGACCTTTTACTGTTCTTGCTAAAGAAAACTGCAGCCTCATTGTCACAATAAATTACAAGTGTTCCAGCCACAATGTGACTCAATACTTTGGTCTGCATGAGAAAATTCATAATCCAAAGTCCTTCACACACAGTTTCATATACTGCAATAAATTCAGCTTGCATAGTAGAAGTTGAAACAAGTGTTTGTTTCATGGTTTTCCAAGCAACAGCACCTCCTGCAAGCAAGAACACATATCCACAAGTGGACTTCTTGGAGTCTGGATAATTCCCTGCAAAATCCGAGTCTGAGAATCCAATGAGTTTCAGATCCTCCACTTGCCTATAAACTAGCATGTGGTTTTTAGTTCTCTGCAGGTATCTCAACACTTTCTTCCCAGCTACCCAATGTTCATGGCCTGGATTAGATTGGAATCTTGACAAAATCCCTACTGCAAAAGACAAATCCGGCCTAGTGCAGACTTGTGCATACATGAGACTTCCTACAAGTCTGGCATAAGGCTTTGACTCCATATTTTCTTTCTCAACATCACTATTGGGACTTTGCTTCTTGGTTAACTTATCTCCTTTGGACATGGGAACTTCTCCAGCTGCACACTTCTCCATACCAAATCTCTTTAAAATTTTGGTAACATAATTCTGTTGAGACAAACCAAGTAGTCTCGGTGCCCTATCTCTTTTAATCTCAATACCTAGTACATAGGATGCTTCTCCTAAGTCTTTCATGTCAAAATTCCTTGACAGAAAACTCTTGGTATCTTTAAGCAATTTAATGTTACTGCTAGCCAAAAGTATATCATCCACATAGAGTACCAGAAAAATAAAATTGTTCCCAACAGTCTTCAAATAAACACACTCATCAACAAGATTTTCTGTAAATCCAAAAGTAGAAATCACATAATCAAATTTCTTGTACCACTGTCTAGAAGCTTGTTTTAGGCCATAAATTGATTTTCTTAACTTACACCCTAAGTTTTCACTTCCAGCTTGTACAAACCCTTCTGGCTGCCTCATATAAATCACTTCATCTAGTTCACCATTCAAGAAAGCTGTTTTAACATCCATCTGGTGCAGCTCCATATCAAAATGAGCCACCAAAGCCATGATTATCCTAAACGAGTCTTTTGTAGAAACTGGAGAAAAAGTTTCAGTAAAATCAATGCCCTCCTTCTGTGTAAAACATTTGGCAACTAATCTTGCTTTATGTCTCTCTACGTTGCCATTTGCATCTCTTTTGGTTTTGAAAACCCATTTACAACCTATAGGCTTCTGGTTGGGGTCAGGTTCAACTAATTCCCAAACTGCATTTTGACTCATGGAATTAATTTCTGCTTCCATTGCTTGCTGCCATTGATAAGATTCACTACTTTCAATGGCCTGATTAAATGTAGTTGGATCATTGTCCTCTGCACAGTCCATTTCAATTTCTGCTTCTTGCAGATAAACAATGTAGTCACTCTCTTCCCCCCCGCAAGTTGGTTTTCTTGCTCTCTGTGATCTTCTAGGCTGAGCCACTGGAGGATGGTGAGGTTCAGTTACTTGACCAGTTACGTGGTCAGTAACTTGACCAGGAACAGTTACTTGGTCAGTTACATGGTCAGTGACATGGGCAGTGACTTGACCAGGCACAGTTACTTGGTCAGTGACATGGGCAGTGACTTGACCAAGCACAGTTACTTGGTCAGTGACATGGGCAGTGACTTGACCAGGCACAGTTACTTGGTTAGTTACATGGTCAGTGACTTGGTCAGTGACATGGTCAGTGACTTGGTCAGTGACATGGTCAGTTACTTGGCCAGTTACTCGACCAGGTACAGTTACTTGGCCAGTTACTCGACCAGGTACAGTTACTTGGTCAGTTACGTGACCAGTGACATGATCAGTTACATCTTGTTCTAAAGGCAATGCTACACTTATATTCTCATCTGACACAATTTCCTCAAAATCTGAGGTTAAATCCTCAAGGTTTGTATTATGAACTTTTTCACTTAGAAACTTTACTTGATGTGTTTCAAAAATTCTAGGTGAATGATGAGCAGAATATAATTTATAACCTTTAGATTTATCTGGATAACCTATAAAATAGCAACTAACAGTTTTGGGGTCAAGTTTATTCAAGCTTGGATTATAAATCCTAGCTTCTGCATGACATCCCCAAACATGACAGTGATGAAGACTAGGTTTCCTGCCACACCAAAGCTCAAAAGCAGTATTTTCTATGGCTTTGCTAGGTGTCCTATTGCAAATATAATTTGCAGTTTTTAAAGCCTCACCCCACAGAAATTTAGGCAAACCAGTTGTACACATCATACATCTAACCATGTTCAAAAGAGTCCTATTCTTTCTCTCTGCAACACCATTCTGTTGTGGATTATAGGGTGTTGTGTATTGAGCTTTAATTCCATTGTCTTGCAAAAACAAGGCAAATGGACCCTTTTGTTGGCCGGATTCAGTGTACTTTCCATAGAACTCTCCCCCTCTATCTGACCTCACTGTTTTGATTTTCTTTTCTAGTTGATTTTCTACCTCAGACTTAAAGATTTGAAAGGCTTTCAATGCTTGTGCCTTTTCTGAAAGTAGATAAATATAACTGTATCTAGAAAAGTCATCAATGAATGTGATAAAATACACATTCCCACAGATAGTTTGATGCCTAAATGGTCCACATATATCAGTGTGTATGAGTTCTAATAAATTTTGGCTTCTATATGCAGTCTTCTTTCTAGTATTAGTTATTTTTCCCTTAAAGCATTCAACACAGTCTGTTAGATCAGAAAAATCAAGTTCATTTAGGATGTTGTTTTTCACCAAAATTTTCAGTCTCTCTTTTGAAACATGGCCGAGTCTTCTATGCCATAAAAATGCAGACTTTTCATTTAGTTTGGTTCTTTTAACACCTGTTAAAGTGTTAGTACTGTTTGTGTTATTTTCAACAAGTAAAATTTCTTGTTGAGCCATTGAACAATTTAACTGTAAATAATCATTCATAATAACACCAGAACCAATTTGAACAGAATTTTTAGAAATAAGAATTCCATTACTATCCATAACAAGTCTACAACCAGATTTTACTAAAAGAGAAACCGAAACCAAATTCCTTCTCATGGAAGGTACATAAAAACATTGTCCAAAACTAACAATTTTCCTAATCCTAAATCGAGCTTTAAGGTTCCAATAGCCTTGACTGCCACTCTCATGCCATTGCCTACACACAGGTTCACTTCATCACTTTTTGGGATTCTCCTCCTTATGAATCCCTGCAAAGAATTAGTAATATGAATAGGTGAGCCTGAATCTATCCACCAAGACTGTGGTTCAACATTTATAAGATTAATTTCTAAAGAAAAAACTGTATTAGAAAAAATCTTACCCTTTTTGGCTAACCAATTTTTATAGCCAGTGCAGTCCTTTTTCATGTGTCCTACTCTTTTGCAAAAGTAGCACTTGAACCTAAATGGCCTATTTTCCTTGGCCACTGCAGCTGTTGAACTCTTAGTTATGGCTTTGATAGGCTTGAGCTTATTTTGGGCCTTTTTCCTTTTAGGCTTCTCAATGAGGTTAATGGTTGTAGCAGGTTCCTTTTCTTCCTTGATCCTAGATTCTTCATCCACACAGATGGATATAAGTTCATCTAGAGTCCAGTTTCCCTTTTGAGAGTTGTAACTGGTCCTAAGATGACTAAAACTGTTAGGCAAGGAATGTAGTGCATAATGCACTACCTGCTCATCCCTAACCCCCATCAAGAGCTCCCTGAGTCTGCCATTTATATTGATCATCTTCATAATATGCTCTCTAACTCCCCCTGAACCCATGTACTTCAAATCATGAAACTCCTTGGTTAGCCTAGCAGCTTCTGCCTTTTCACTTTCTTTAAACTTAGCACCTATGAGTTCCAAAAAATCTGATGCTAGCTCAGGTTCTTCTATACTTCCTCTGACAGTCTTGGACATAGAGGTACGAATGAGGTTCTTAGCCATTCTATTGGATCTATGCCACTTCTTGTAAAGATCAGTTTCCTTCTTAGTGCTCTTTTCAGTTAACTCTTCAGGTTTGTCCTCAGTGAAGCTATATTCTATGTTCTCATGCATTCCCATATAGTTCTCTACAGAATCTAGCCAAGCTCTATAGTTGGTTCCAGTTAGCATCAAGACACTGTTCAAGTTCATGTAAGAGTTACCTAAGGAGCAAAACAAAAATTCGTGTGAGTTCTCAATTTGTAAAGAAAATAACTTTAAGTTTTCTGTGTTTTATTTAGCTTTAAGCAACCAAAACAAGAACATACAGAAAACCTAAACAATCCATACTTGCATTCATATCAGTCCATAACCAAAAATAATGTTAAGCAACACTTTTGAGCAGAAGCATAACATCCTGGAGTTCTTTATCAATATACCATGTTCAATGAAAACAAGTTATCCAAAGAAATTTATCCACATCTTTAGACAGAAGAAAAATTTCTAAGTATCCGTATTTATTTTCATCAAGCACGCATATTGCTGTTTTGTATTCTAAAACCATACTTGACCACTTCTTTGGAAGATAAAACTGAAGCATAGTTTTAAAACACAAAACACAATTTCAGTTTTGTTACTCGATCAGTTACATGGTCAGTGACCTGACCAGTTACGTGGTCAGTGACCTGACCAGTTACGTGGTCAGTGACCTGACCATGTAACTGGTCAGGTCGTGGTCAGTGACCTGACCAGTTACATGGTCAGTGACTTGATCATTGTTTTCTGCCAACATCAATGAAGAATGCTTTGTGCATCATAATCACTTATGCCAACAGAAAACCACAAAACTCATGAGCTTTTAACTTTATATTCTACCCAGATTCATCCTTGTAAGAAAATTAAGCTCTCGTATCTGTCAATTTTAATTGTGTAAACAAATTCTGGGAGATTTTTGTTCTTCATGCAATTTTACACAATCACAGATACAATACCATATCATCAATCAATTCATCATGCATATTCAAGCACAATCAAAATTGTTTCGATTCCAAGAAACCACAGAACAATCAAGAAATTGTAAATTTCATCCGGTCACCATCTACTTTAACCTAACGCACGCCGGGAATGCAACTAGTGTTCTTGAGCACAATCAAAATTCAATTATCATGCTATGAATCGAAATCAATTTCCATAGAAAAACCTTTTTTTGCTTTTTCCCCAATTTGCTGCTAAAAATCACAGCGGAAGCGTGAATTTGATAATTAACCAGATGCAGCAATCGACTTAATTAACTTACTTTGATCAGTTACATGACCAGTTACATGGTCAGTGACTTGGTCAGTTACTTGACCCGTAAAGCAAAAACCTTTTTTTTTTTTTGTTTTTTTTTTTTGTATTTGTTTTGCAAAACCCTAAAACGATTTTGATATATGTGAGCCTATGCTCTGATACCAATTGTTAAAAACCATATACATGCTCACAATATATGCACACAATCATAAAAGGGATTAAGGCTTACCTTCAGCAATCACTGGCATGGATTCCATCTTATGCTGCAAACACGAACACTGAATATGGCCTTCTGTTACTTACCAACTTGCTTCTCAATGGACAGAACAATATGCAAAACGTCGGTAGTAATCAGAGACCAATTCATCTGTATATATAGGAGACTTAACCCTCAAGAAGCTTCCCATTAAAGCTATCCATATCGGTTTAGGTTTCCTAGTTAGATTCTTAATGTAACACTTCATTGTAATCTTTCTTACAAACTAAGAATAGGATTACTTACCTTAATGAATAGATACACTGCTTCATTAAGTTACAATTATTGATTTACTGTTTGTATCCATGTTAAACTAGGATTGATATTAAGCTAATCATCAATTACTTTATGATGATATGTGTTATGTCCATATTTGATCTTACACTTCTGTGTAGCTTTACAGTTACCTCCAGACCAAAGGCAGAAGCCACATGCCCTTCCAATCCACCTGCACTTTGATTTACCCTTGATTGATTGGGATTTCGATATTTTGATTATGTAATATTGTTTCAGCTTTGTTACTTTGTGATATAGTATATGTGCAATGGAAAATCAAGATTATACTACTTCATTTACAGTTTTAGATCTGCTTTCCATTATTGAAATACCTCAAATGTGACACTATTTGACCATTCATAGATCTTAGAATAGTAATTGAGAATACTTGGCGTTAATGACACTACGGGATTACATGTGTCGACTAGTTACCCAAGCCAAGTGGAATTTTGTTACTTTTTGACAAAATTTTCTTACAGAAGAAAAGCAATGTTCTTTGAGATCCATTTGGTTTTTTTGAGATTCTGGGTTCTTCATTTATATGCATTTCCTTTTCAAATAGTCATTATCACAACAATATTATTCTTTGCAAGTTAGTAATGTACTGTTTAGTGAGCCATAACATTAATTGTGAAACTATAACTTCCACTGATTGAAGTTATTTTTTTGGCAAAGAGACATTTTATATCCATGTTACTAGCTAGATCACATTGCATGTCCTTGTGTTTATCAAGAAATCAAATTCTGGTTTCGCAATAGTGGCAGTCTATGTCGATGACATGAATTTAATTGGGAGCCCTGAAGAGCTCACAAAGACTGCAGAATATTTGAAAAAGGAATTTGAAATGAAAGACCTTAGGAAAACAAAATTTTGCCTTGGCCTGCAGATCGAGCATTTTGCTAGTGGGATTCTTGTCCATCAATCAACTTATGTTGAAAAGGTTTTGAAAAGATTTGGCATGGACAAAGCCTATCCACTAAGCACCCCAGTGGTCGTTCGATGTCTTGACGTTGAGAAAGATCCATTCCATCCAAGGCAAGAAGGTGAAATTTTCCTTGGTCTAGAAGTACCATATCTCAATGCTATAGGTGCCCTGATTTATTTGGCACAGTGCACTAGACCAGATATTGCATTTGCAGTCAATTTATTTGCAAGATACAGCTTTGCTCCAACATTGCGCCATTGGAATGGTGTAAAACATATCTTGTGCTACCTTCACGGTACAACGGACATAGGTTTATTTTATACATGTAAATGTATAAATGGTCCAAGTATTGTTGGATATGCAAATGCTGGATTTCTCTCTGATCCACACAAATGTCGTTCTCAAACAGGATATGTTTTTACTTGTGGAGATAGGACAATTTTGTGGCGGTCGACGAAGCAATCACTAGTGGCTACTTCTTCCAATCACTCAGAAATTCTTGCACTTCACGAAGCTAGCCGAGAATGTGTTTGGTTGAGATTAATGATTCGCCATATTCGAAGCACCTGCAGTCTATCATCAGTAACAGACACTCCTATAATCTTACACAAAGATAATGCAGCGTGTATAACTCAAATTCAAGGAGGATTCATCAAAGGAGATAGAACAAAACACATTGCACTAAAGTTCTTCTACACTCATGAGCTTCAGGAGCATCAAAAAGTTGAAGTTAGAAAAATTCGATCAGATGTCAACTTGGCAGATCTCCTCACCAAATCTCTACCAAAATGTACCTTTTAGAAGTTAGTGAAAGGCCTCGGAATGCGTCGACTTTCCAAGCTACCAGAAGATGCATGCTGTGATTAGTGGGAGATTCCAATCAGGGGGAGCGCTCAAAATCATTCTCAATAGGACATATGCGCGTTGTACTCTTTTTCCTTCAACCAGGGTTATTTTTTCCCACTGGGTTTTTGTTACCTGGCAAGGTTTTAATGAGGCAACAATAAGCACGTCCAACACCAAAATAAATTGGTGGACATCCTAGGGGGAGTGTTGTAAATACTATAATAATGTGGCTGTCCATGTAATTATTTTGGGACAACATGTAATACTCATTAGTTAGAGTCCATTATGCAAATTGAGGAAACTTGAGATTGATCACCATGTTTACCATATGAGTGATCACCAAGTTAGTGTGATCATCAAGTAAGTCTACCCCTATTTAAAGGGAACTAATGAGAATGAGAAGACACACCACTTTTCCTCATCTATTCTTCTCTCTTCATACTCTTTACTTTCTAGCAAGTGAGCAAGTTCATTCCTCACAACCAAGCAAGCAAGTTCCTTCTCTTATATTATAACAACTTTGTATATTACGTGTACCATTGTTATTTTCTTTTTCTTAAGTTGTTTCTATCATATTATATCATGCGAAAATGGACATAAAAAAAAAAAATTTCTAAGTACTGGCGGTGTAAGTGAATCAGCAAATCTCAGCCGTTAACATTTATAGGTAATCATCTTTTTAATAACTAAAAACTATGCTCGATTTTATCTAACCATCCATTTATGTTGATGCAAATGCACGTCGGTGTACTGAATATTCTTTCCTAAAATAATGGCATAAGAAGATGTTAATGGTTAACCAATTACCATTTAGTCTAAACTAAAAAGCATCAAAAAGTTAGTGGGACTAAAGCAAAACAAAAAGAATTAGTGCAATAAATTAAAAATAGGGTCCTTGACCAAAAGCACAAAAATTGGCCAATATTATCCCATTTTTACCCCAGCAACAAATTTTTATTCTCACTTACCCTATTTAAAGAAAAATGACAGTTATGCCCTTCACTTAATTAATTAATTACATCTGCCTCTATGTCTCTCTCCTCTCTCCACGATCTGAACTCTCTCTCTCTCACATCCCTCTCCAATCTGAACTCTCTCTCTTCCCTTTCCAATCTGAATTCTCTCTCATCCCTCTCCGATCTTCTCAGTGCGTCTCCTCTTCGAGCGACGGCGACAAGGACAACGCCAACAAGGTCCGAACCCTAACGTCGACGACCTTGACCTCTTCGTCTTAATCCTCTGATCTCCGCCCCGCATTCAACGTCTAAGATGCTGACCTCCGCGCCTTCTACTCTGGATTTCTCTAGCTCCAGCGCCGACTTTAAGCTCCAGCGAGTTCGGTAATAATGGCATTGATGCGTCGGTAGGTTCCTTGGTTTGGGTGCACCACAGAAACGGGTAGCCTGATCTAGTTTGCTACTTTTCTTAGGTGAAATCCACTTTATGATTGTATTTTCTGGTGATCTGTTATTGTTAATTGTTCCTTGCTTGTTAGATTTGAGCAATTTGAGTCGAATTGCATGCAGAGGTGCTCTGTTATAAGGGTTAATGTGAATCATATTTCTGCGTATTAAAGTTTGGTTTTGCTTAGTTGTTATGATGCAGACAAATTCATAAGGGTGTCCAGATGCAAGCAATTCTGGCAGCTTTAGGTGGCAATTCCATTAATGCGTAGGTCCACCAGATAGATGGGGCATCTAAATTGGGAGAGGAGGTTAATTGTGTTCATATGTCAGGAGAATAAGAACTTGTTTCCAAAGTTTGTTGAAATTTTAATATTTTCTGGTGCAGCTATACCTAGGTAGCTTGTTAGATCATGGTATACAACATGCCCATACTCCATTGGCCGATGCAAGAAGAAAAGAAAGCATGATTGAAATGAGTAGTGAACTAATGATTTGTTATGTAGCTCAATGTTTATGCTTTAGTATCTTTACATATATTTTTCTCATATTTTTCTCTTCCATCGGTGGCTAGAGGTTTATTGCCTCTCTATTGGGGCAATAGACGTCTATTGGAGGAAAATAGACGTTTTTAATTGATGTAATCTCCTCTTCTTCTTTTTTAATCAAAAATTTATATTTCTAAATTTAGAAAAATTAGTTCCCATTCCAGCAACTGAAAGTTCTACTGGGGGGCAATAGACGTTTTGAATTTATGTAATATTCTCATTTTTTTTCTTTAATCAAAGTTTTATTTGTCTAAATCTAGAAAGATTAGTTCCTATTCTGGCGACTGAAAGTTCTATTGGGGGGCAATACATGGCTGATAGTCGTCTATTGGAGGGCAATAGACCAAAAGTTCTATTAGGGGGCAATAGAAGTCTATTGGGAGGCAATACATGGCTGATAGACGTCAATTGGGGAGCAATAGACCTTTATTGATGGGCAATAGATGTCTGTTGGGGTAATAAACATTTCCGGCAAGGTTTTCTGAAAGGTCTAATGGGTGGCCACCGGTGACCGGAATCCGGCTAAAGTTGGTCGGAATCCGGCGACCGGTGATCGGATTCCGGCAACTGTGACGGGCTCCGGCGAAGTCTCCTATGGTCTCTCTCTCTCTTTCTAAGTAAATAAGGGGTGAGGGGTAAAATGGTATTAAAAAAATTAAAAAAAAAAAAAAAAATCTTAATGGGGTATTAGGGAAGACTCTCTTAGAGTGTATTGGGTAAGAGGGAATTAAAAAACACAATGGGGTTAGTGAGAAAAAAATCCCTAGAAATGGGGTAAATGGACAAAAACCCTTAAAAATAAAATTAAATAAATGAAAGGTTAGAGGTGGGGTTCTCTGTTTCGTCATTGAATTATTTTTTATTTTGCACAATTCATTAGTAGGGGGTTTCTTTTTTAGTTTGGCCGTGATCGGCTTTACCCTACTCTTGTTCTGTGTACTTGGTCTCTTTTCGTTGGAGGCTTTGGAGTGTATGTTACTCATTAGGGCTTATTTCCAGACCGTATTTGGCTTCTTGTAATATTTGCTTTGACGTTCAATGAAACTGTTATTGTTTCTCCTAAAAAAATTTAACAGTAAAAGAATTGTTTAATTTTAGGGTAGTGCTTTGTTACCCAACCAACCAAATTTTAATTGATTGACCTTGTTGGTAAAACACTTTCTGTTTTTTTTTTTTTTTTTGACAACGGATTAGATGGCTTAGAGAATAACTAGCCTTCTCCATATACATGTTTGCATGTGTTATAGTTTTTTTTTTATTTGAGAAAATAAAAAAGAAAAGAATGAATAAAACAATATTTTTTTTTTTTGGAATAGGAATTGATCTATTTCATTAGTAATCAAGGCATGAAAACAGGCTAGAGTTTAACAAAACTTATATAAGAAAATCTGGAAAACCAGATAACCTATCTAAGCCAAACTAAACTCATTAAAGTCTAAAGGGATGCTCGTTGAACAGCAAGCCTAAGCTAAGCAAGAACAATCTCGCTTTCTAAGGAAAAATCATTCATCTAATATAACCTGTACTACAAATCCCTTAATAGACATCGCCTGATTGACATCAGGTTAATCAAAATCTGATGTTAAAAATATCGAAAATGCTTAAGCTCCCAAAAAATTATACAAAAAGTCTTTACCAAATGATGTGGCACATGCTACATCATCATGTTAATCCTAATAATTTCCAACATGTCTTCTTATTAAATCCTTTTCAATATAAAATAAAAATCAACAATCTTTTCAAAAAATAAAAATAAAAATCAACAATATGAATAAAAAAAGAAATAACAAACCTTAGCTAACCCAGAAACCCCAAAATCCCAATTCTGAAACCCTAAAATCCTCACCCCGATTTTGCATATCTCAACCATGGCGTATGTAGATCAACCATTTTCGATCACCGACGTCATTGTCGTTGGCACCCTCATGGCCTATAATCGCATCGGCAGCGAAAAAGCTCACGGTACCCTAATATCCTTCTACTGCCATACTGGTGACGCAACGAAGCAATACACACAGAAACAAATTGAGATATTGAGGACAAAGTCTCACTGGAAGAAAGACTATTTTTATTTGTGGGATATATGAGGTACGAATATTGTTGCCAGAATACTAGGAAAGTGAGCTTTTGTGAATAATGATATGAGAGTGGTATTTGTATTGCACACCAACGCTTAATTCTACCTTAAATCTGGTGTAATTCCTTCAATTTTGGTAAACCCCAAGTGTAGCATTGAAATAACTTATGTGATACCCTTGATATTAGAGGTGGGTGACCAGGATAATATTTCTGTGCGAAATATTTTTGTAGTATTTTGATGTACATGCATTCATGCAATATGATTTTGTTTGATTACTTTCAATTTGCCGATTTTCATATTTCAGGGTTTTGAATTTCAGGAATGTCTTTGCAATTCTTGGTGGGATCTTGTTCATTCCAGGCTCTATTACACACGGATTGCTTAGCTATGCTTACAAACGATACAAGGGCTTCTCTTTCCCCAATATACCGCCTATGTAGCAGCGGTTCCTTTACCTTGCTTCAACTTCACATGTACAGATCTCTCCTTCACTTTTAGTTCTTTCTTTTGTGTTTCATATTAATAATATTAGTGTTAATGTTGTAATGGGATATTGCGTTGATCAATAGTCCATCAATTGTAATGTTTTGGTTGAACTACAGCAGACAAATGGTGGAGGGGGTTCTGCTTTCATTCCCATTGAAGAATATGGAACCGAGTTTAAGCCCAAGAAGGCTGTGAGGCTCTTGTTAATGAGAGACTGAGAATGAGAAATGCAATCCATGCATTTTGTAGTTCTATTCTTCTAAAGTTCTGTTCAAGATAAACTCAGTTTGTTAAATGAAAATTTTCATAGAAATTTTCTACCAATTTTTATTCATCGAAATTTTCATTCGTTTAGTAATGCTTGATCCACAGCATTCGTAAAGCATATCACAGTTATCACCCGTTTGTGTAAAGCCTCTATTGCGATTATGCAAGACAAAGAGATTCACAAAAGAAGTTGGCATAAACATGTATGTCTTATTCTATTTTTGATATAAAAAAAATATAATAGAAAAAAAACACTTAGAATGGTGCTGAAAGTGTCTTAAGTTAGATATATAGCATCCCATACATGAATCACAAATGCAATTGGAATAAAATTTTTAACACTCAGGAGCCAAATCCAATGAACTTCATCACTCACAAAGCTGAATCACAAAATTTCTAGCACTTTTCATGTAATGAATCACAGTCAAGATCCATAATTTCTGTTTTTGTTGCACAAATAGTATCCGCACTCCAAAAATACTTGTTTGAATTGCTCTTCACGGGCTTGGTATCTAAGGTACAAGTGTTGTGTAGTTTCATCATTGTGCATGTGCCACTCACTTGAAATTGGTGGTATAGGAATCAACCCTGATGACAAATTTACCTACAAAAGAAAGGTCTGTCATTTTTTTTATTTGATAAGAAAGTATTAACTTGCATATACATGACTATTAACTTGTAAAGAATAAAAATTCTAAGTGCACCTACAATACCTGTACAAAATGCCCTTTATTCCCTATCTTGACAAAGCCAATGGCAATCTCAGGTAACTCAGTGTCATGCTGTTCAGACGGCAATATCAAAGGAAGGACAGTAACACATTGTACATTAGATAAATGGATCACCACCACTTTATAATATGTGGCAATTAGATACCCCATATCTGGCATGCTCATCCAATACTCTTTCTTTGCATAACCATTCTTATTAAAATTAAGGCATATAGCACTTAAAACTTACCGAGTGGCAATGCTTCCCACACCCAAAACTGCTAGAGAGATGCTCTGAACCTAATATGGGACAAAAAAGCCTTAATCCTACAAGGACAACATGTTGCAAACCTAAGGTGTTAGAAAAGCCGGAGTCCTTTGGAAAAGAAAAAAGTAATTATCTATGAATTGTGGAAGATAAACTTTTGGTCTATAATGTATAAATTCTTCAAGTAGCATACATCAATCTAACGGCTCAGCAAATATATATGCGCGTGTGTGTGTGTAACCCAAGGTGAAGCCTTTATCCCTAACATGCAGTTCAACGATATCAGGCAATGAGTAGTATAAGAGCTAGAACATGATCCTTCCAATTGTCAGTTCCAACCTACAACTACTATATTTGAGTTTTAGGAGTATCATCTTCATTTCAAATTGACGTTTTATGGTATATATGAGTGGGAAGTTTTTATGGAAGCAAATTCATATGAGATCGTATATTCCTATAGTTGGACCACGTATTGGTAGAAGCCTAGTACTCTTGATTTCATGAATTTGCATAGCTGGAATAAGTTAGTTTGTAATGATATTGAAAGGTTCCCAGTTCTTTAGCCAATCAAAAGAATAAAATAAAATAAAATAAAAAAGCCTAACAAGCCACTAGTTTATTAATCATATGATTCACAAAAGCCATTGAACTCTGAAACTAAAGACTAAACTCAGTATTCGTATATAAGTGTGCAATTAATATACTTACAGGGAGAGGAAACAGATTGATATGAAAGCTGCTATCCAAGGAAATCGATCAGTACGTATTCAAGACTGCTGCAAAGGCCTAATATTATTTGAGCAACGAGTAAGAGAAATAGAGAAGAAGCTACATGATTTTGCATCTGTGAGGACTTTGAGGCAAGCAACAAGCGACAAGCTCAGTAACAAGATGAACAATGTTGACGATAAAAGTAGTCGTTCTGCAATTTAGAATACGCTTGGTTTTGGTAAAACCTTGAAGATCAGTCTTCTAATTAGGTTAGGTAAATCTCATCAAGTCTTTTATTCAGATAAGGAAGTTATTTTATTATTATGATGATTTTTATTATTAATTTTAGGCTAATTTGAAAATGAATATAATTATATAATGCTGAAAATTGTTTAATTGAAGATGATGACGTGGTAAATGCCACGTAGGACGCCACATAATTTGGTATTAGTTTTTTGTATAACTTTTTAGTGTATATAGCACTACTCTAAAAATATTTTAACATCGCATTCTTTTATTTCTAATTTCTAATATGACCATAAACATCGGGCCTTACAGCCTGGTATTATTATTATTTTTAGTTGCGGGAACCTCATAATTAGAAAAGCGGAGTGCGCTCCTCTGTTAAAAACTTAAAATTACTTCCAACTTCTCACAAAAAAAAAAAAAAATTCCCCACGTCCTGAAGACCTGAACTGCAGTCACCCTAATCTCTCCCTTCATTCGGTTACCCCTCTTATCTCTCTCTCTCTCTCTCTGCAATTATCAAAGGCCAAAAATTTCTCAAAAGACCAAATTCTGGTTACAATTGAATCCAACACAAGCTGCAGCCCGGACTTCGCCCTCCTTGATGATGTAAGCTTCCTCTTCTACTATACATTTTCTATTGTTAATTTCTTTAATTCATATGCGATTTACTCTCTTTGAAGCAATGCCTTTTTTATTCTGGTTTTCTCAAATCTGTCATTCTTCGATTGCAATTTCTTTCAATTCGGTAGTTAGGCTTTCTTCTTTATATTCATTACATTTGTTGAAATAATAGGGTTTGAATTTTCGTAGTTTCTGCAAGTTTGCTTTGATTTCCCGGGGCCTTTTGAAATTCAGATATACAACATGAGGTGACGGCATTCGGTGCGGAAACATTTTTTAATTGGATGCGAACAATCACATAATGCGAAATGGAGAGTAAGTGGCATTCACAGAACTGATTGAAGCGATGCAGACAAGTGTAGATAACTAACGAAAAAGACATGGGTCCAATCATTCTTTCTCATTCAAGCTATTGGGTCAGATTCTCTCTGTTCTTTGTAGGTTTACTTAGAGGATTATGTATTTGAATTTCCCCCATTCATGATAAAGAGCCTCTCTCTTATGGGTCTGAGGAATACCTTTGGTTTTGAAGAGATTTCATAGATGACAAGTCAAGACTCTTCTTTTTATTTTTATTATTTTTATTCTCTTAGTGACCATTGAAAGTCCACCATACTGTTTGCCTTTATCTTTTTCCATTTAAAAAAATAAAATAAAATTTGGGCGTCTTTCATACGTCAATTCATTCATTCTATTTATACTAGTGTTGCTTGTGTTTATCTCTTGCAGAGAAGTTGGGACTATCCATCGGATTACTAGTTTACCTTTGAGGAACATGTAAAACTTCAATTTAAAAATAAATCATAAACCAAAGAATCAGTTGGTCGCATAACTTTAATTCTGATCAGTGATTTAAAGGAACATAAATATCTTCACTAGTTTTCCTTTTGTTACTTTACCAAACTTGGTTATAAAGAAATACATGATGCATTATGCTTGTTACTGTGCTGCATACACTTGATGAAAACACGTTTCACCCATAAATAGTTGTTCCTAACAGAGAGATGTCTTCACAAGTTATATCGATCTGGACTTGCTGAATCAATAGACGATTTATACCCATAAATGATTATGTTATCTGTAATTTGTTTAAGTTTTAAACACTTGGTTCTTAATCATTTGTAATTTAACTAACTTCTTTATGTGGGTTTAACTAAATAAGGCGATAAGAATTATGCTATGGAGTGAATTGAGCTTCCTTTAACATACTGAGTTTGAGAACTTTAACAAAAGCATTTTTTGTTTTGTTTTGTTTTTTGAATTGCTAAGAATGTCCTTGGCAAGCTAGCCTTATTGGTACTTTTGGTCATTAAATATTAGATGTTTGTTTTCCTGCATCTATTCCTAAGCTTATGTGTTTAGACATTATTTTACTTGTTGCATTGGTTTCACTGGATAATGCAAGGAGGGGTTGCTATTCTGTTGGATTTGCAAGAGGATTTTCTGCTCTGTTTTGTGCAAGGAAGAGCTGTTCTTCTCTCATTCCAAGGGTGCTTATATATTCATGTAACATTTTAATTATATTAATTCTTGGGTACCAACTTGATTTCGACAGCGAAGATATTTAATTTTGATCAATTGAACTTTTATTGCTTCCCATTATGTAAGTTGTGTATGTTTTTTGTACTAAGAGGTAAGGCCTTATGTCCCCCTCTTTATTGTATTTGTTTTTTTATGCTAATAAATCATATTTCTTATTAATCTCAATGTACTGTTAGTCTCTTTCTAATCTGAGCAATAAGAAGTGCTCTCTTAGTATGTAAATGGTTGTATTAATCTCATCTTGAAGTATAAAAGTTATATTATTTCTACAGTAAAAATTTAAGTTACAAAGGGATGCCAAAAGACTAGATAACAACAGATTTAATTGCAGTTAGTGGTGTAAAGATGCATATGTAAACAGAAACTAGTAAATAATTGATGTCAAATTCTTCTTAGACATCAAATATAAGTAAAACGCCGATTTGGTTTCAGGATTACACAGTAGGTGAAAATAACTCGCTGATGTTAAAGCAATGTCAGACATCAGAAGTTGGTGCTTAGACATCGATAATTCTAGGTAGTGATGGGTTTGTAGTATATACAAGACATCATTTTCTTGTAAATCTGTGTTGTCTAAATATGATGTAGACATCGGGCAAAAATCGATGTCTAAATGCATGACATTAGACATCACTTAACGAGACATCGGTTGCTTACTGAAATAGACATCAGTTTTTAGCTGATGTCTATCAACATTCTTGTACTAGTCGCATTTGTGGTACAAATATCAACTAGAAACGTCTTAGATAAGCTTATAGAAATTACTCATACTTTAAAAGGCTTGAGTTTAGAATGTCTATGTCTTGGAATCCCTAAGCAAGTACTTTCTTCTTCCCCTTGGGGTCAGAACTAGCACTTGCCTCAGGCTCTTCAGTAGCCAACAACCTCGGCAAGAGGTTGGTCTTCTTGCTTTTGTTTGCATTTTTCTGACTCGGATTGAGCCCAGGCCCAACGGCCCACCAAACCCAAACCCAAGCTAAGTGTGCAGAAGCCCTAAATCCTTCCGGCCAAACCATTGCTGCCGCCGGCAAGCTTTCCGGTGACCTGCCCTTCCAACCCAGCGTCAATGTCACTTGCCCTCTGCAACTAAGCTCGATCGACGCTGACGCGAAAAGTCGGCGAAAAACCCGATCGATCAGCTCCTTGATTCCACAACACCAGAATTGATTTCAGATCAAAATCCCGATTCCACAGCCGGGAATCGATTCTGCCGACCTTTTCGAGAAACCAAAACTTGTCAACAAACCAACCCAAATAAACGGAGCCTGCACTTGATTGACTGCTTTGCTAGATGAATAAAACAGCTATTGCAAAGAGAGATAGTGTGAGAGAAATGTGGCTTATGGGATAATTTCTTTTTATTTTTTTAAGAAAAATATATTTTGTAATTGTTATATTTATCCTTGTGATTTAATTTATTTTGAGTATAATTATTCTTTAGGGGTATTTTTATCAAAATTTTAGATTTTGGCTAACAAACATCTTCTTTTATAATAGTATAGATAAACTGATTATAAATGGTCTTATATGCTGGCTCAAATTTATATTTATCTCCTTTAGAAACTATTTTGGAAAAAAATAAAATAATAGCTATTGGATGAGAAGAAATCATTATCTCGAGACATTGCCACCAGCAGAACATCCCCGACCAAATACTAAATATTAGTTCATAAAAAGATGATGTATACTAAAGTTGTAATGATTTCGGAAAATAATAGTAGCTTTTCACACAAATGTCTTATAATTTATGAAAGTATAAAAAAAAAAGGACTTTTTAATATTTTGGTTACCTTATGACGCATATACTTGGCGAAAACTCTTCTACCCACCCAAGTGGGTGGTCACCTGATTGACGTGTCAGACATCTAGCCACTCTCAAGCGACTAACTCACGTGAACCGTACATTCAGTCGTTAGTCTAAATACGACCATCACCGTCAGAAATCAAAATATAGTTGGGAGAAAAAAGGGTTTAGTCAAAGGTTCAATCAAAAGACAACACCATCGAAAACCCAGATCCTTTCTGGTTCGAATACAAGATACTAAAAGTTCTATCGAATTGTCTGCTTAACTGATTGGATTTTTCTTTGGTTGTATGTCAATTGTTGAATGTACGATACTGAAATAACCAGTTGCAGACCTCTGTGGCTGAAGAACGATGAGAAGGATTTTGGGTTGTTTACGTTTATGGGGATGAATAGATTCAGAGAAGTTGCGATACCAATTCGTTAGTATAGATTTTCAATTTGAAATATTGCTTTCATCTATAAAAGCATCAATGGTCTGTTGCAACTTTCGTAAAGGGTATTGACTTCTAGTTTGAATTGATATGGTGAAAAGCTGGTAGAATTTGACTTGATTGATCACTTATAGTAACGTTATTTGACTTTAGCATTGATGTCTTGCACCGTTACATCTCAGAGTTAGCAGTAGTTATCAAATCAATTTTGCAGATGTGAAATTCTTATATCAAAGACCATCAAAAATCCAGATATGGGAGAACAATCGACGGATTAACTCAGTCCTCCATGGAAGGGCCGATTTGGAGACTCATAAATAGGTTTTGGAGGATTCTGGAGACTCGCTAACCCAACAACATCCAGATTCGATCTGGGTTCGAAGTAGTTGCCGATCTTAATTTGGGTTGATAATTTTTGGTCTTCCGTCTCAACAAATATCTTAACCGCCGAAAACTAACAGCGCGTATAATTCACGTGCTGTTAAAAGACCAAGGTGAGTGCCCACCTGGGTGGGCAGAAGAAGCTCCGAGTATTTGGCTCAAAAAAACAAAAATGGGCAAATCGAAAACACCATTCAGATTGCATTTTTGCAATAACCAGTGACGTATACTAGTAAGAAAATCTAGACATCTAGAACGCCCTCTAAACACGGAATGCAACGTGAAGCATGCGGCACAACCTCCATTTCCTTTTATCTTATAAAAAAAAAACCTCCATTTCCTTTTGTCCAAACGCGCTCCCAGATCCTCTCTAATGCTATTGTCACATCCCACATGGATGTGCGCCAATGTTCCACTCTCTAATTAAGACTAGGTTATGCTTTTATGGGTTAAGGTCCTTGATTGATAGCGATGTGCGAGTAGAGTTTGTTTTTTTTTTTTTTTTTTGGCGAATGGATTACATTGACAGAAAGCAAAACACAAGGAAAAGATGGAACTAGGCAGGTGGACTCTCGTCCAACTTATGAAGCGGGGTGAGATCTCAAATGTTAAAGGATGAGGCATGTGACCAGCCACCTAACCAAAAAAAAAAAAAGACGTCTTGGGTTCTAATTCAGATTGTATTGTACGTAATGTAGTTGGACGTCACTTATCCAATGACTCTAGTTTTTTGATGACACACTGACTCTAGTTACCAAGAAGCGAATTATGATCACAATTTGCTAGAATGTCTGCACTAATTGACGACAGTAGCTTCCACATGATATGTTGTCCTGTGATAGTTTGTTTGATAGTCTAAAACATTAGTCGCGATTTATCGGTGAGTCGTCACCAATTGATTAGGTAGCCTAATTAATATCGTGAATGTCATGAGTTCAAATCTCACTCGCATTAAGGATGGGTGGATTGGAAAAAATGTAGTTATGTGGTTCTACTTTCTTGTTTATCAAGTGAAGTCATCCAATCACCAAAAATTTGTATGTTTGCAATTTTTTCCTTTGTAATGATACCTAGACAAATGAGAAAAGTATATTAAAGAAAAAATTGAGTACAAATTGGTCCGTTAACTGACCAAGAATATTCATTTATTTTGTAGATAGGATTTTTCTCTATTATGACTTCAAGTAACTAGTCAGTTAATTAAGATAACTTGCGAGTAAGTCAAGTCCTCCAACGTATAAAATGGGCTGAGGTTACAGAAATTCAAGGATGAGCAGATGCCATACTAGAAACATGTCTTGACTCCAAGTCAATTTGATGGGAATCTTTATGGTCTTTGCTCTACATTCTTTGTGGAACAGGTCTCTGGTTCGTTTGGATTGGCATCACCACCATCACCGGCCTAACGTGCCACTATCATGTTACTTTCATTATCCCTGATATCGGGTAAAAATATTTATTGCTACTTTAACAGATGACTGCATCCTATTTTTCTTCTAAAGAGAAATAAGGAGCCCCAACGCCTCTGTTTTGTTTTCCCCTTCTTCTTCATTATTTTTATTTTTTATTTTTTAAAGAAGGTATGTAGCCTAGTGAAATTAGTGGCACAAGGTCATGCTTCTGGAATAACAAAAATAGAATTAGAAGATATAAAAAAGAAATGTATTTGGTGGAATTTCTTTTGTCTTTCTACAGGCATGACTGGTTGGGAATGCTTGACTATCGTTTTGACAACGGATGTTTCTTTGTTGCTTGTTTGGAGAGGCAATTATTGATGTCACTAAATTAAATCATATTAGAAATTTGGATGTCTTTAACGGAATTAAGGACTGAATTTCGTTTGGCTAAAACTCTGTTGTGTTCTCGCTTTTAAGTGAACCTTGGTGACCGCAAGCCGCACTACAAGAACAGCATGCATGCATAAACCAACAAAACGTACAGATAGGCAATTGAGATTACACACATGATAACGAATACAGCAAAATGTTGAAACTTTTTATTCAAAGAGCTAGGTGATTATAATGGAAAAAAAAACAGACAGAGAACATACATACAATACCAAATGCACAATCCTTTTTTTTTTTTAATAAGATTGAAGATAGAACAGCAACAATGCTCTCTATCTCCCCGGCCTCAGATTTCACTCTGAAATCAAAAGTGGCCCTGCTGGCCTACTTCAGGAATAACTCTACCGAAAATTCGATAGAATCACTCATAAAATGGACTACCCAAAACCTATGGAGACAATTCAACACTTTTCAAAATTTACAAAATACACAAATGAATGAAAATCAGAGCAATCTAACAGTTCCTCATAATAGACAAATAAAGAAGAGGATAGATAAATCCTACAATGCAGAAGCAGTGACAACTATGCCTTGACTCCATGTACATTCGACCTCAACTAATCTGGTCTGCAAACTGGACATTAGAAAACAAAGAGCCTAGGAAAATTAATTTGAAAATGTTAGCATTAGCGGATGAACATCAAAATTCGTAAATTAAACGAGAAATGATAACTAAAAACTTTCTCACTTTTACATTAGAAGACAAATGATGCATGCAAGAGTTTATGAAAATAGTTCGAAGAATAAAACTAATCAGCACCGCCAGTCAAAATAATTGAAAGAATAAAGGCGACTAGCCTTGCTAGTGAAAAATAGTAAAGTAAGAATCGGGGAAGAAATAGCCATACAAGTGAGCCTCCCAGGTTAAAGTACTCTCATACTCCCGTACGTACCCTTACACCACTGAGGCGGATAGAGTACTGGGCTTCAGAGTTACTGTCACGGAGACTTACACCAGCCTAGATGTTTCTGTAAGCTTGCTGGTGCGTTGCAGAAGGCTGATCGAGTCGTGGCCGATATCAGCTGGAAGCTTGCTTGTAACATCCCGAACCTAAATTCACCGGTTTACTAGTCATTGGGACGGTAAACGACCTTTACTTTCACTTTTACTTTCGGTTTAGTACTTTTAGTGGCCCTAAAAGTTGACTTTTTGTTCGGGTCAAAATTTGAGAAAATGTTCTTCATGGAAGTTGTAGAGGACGTTAAACCGAGCGCGTGCATATGTGGTACGTAAAAATCGGAGTTCGTATGTGAAAGTTACAAGCGAAATAGTAAAGTTACTGTTCATTGGTAGAAAGTATAAATTTGAATTTTTACTGTTGGGGCCGGTAACTTTCTTTTCCTCTCTTTCTCCTCCTCCCCGCGTTTTTCTTCCTCTCCTCGGCTCTTTCTGCAACTCCGGCCACCTCCCTCTTCCGGCCACCTGGTGGCATAAAGCCGACATCTTTGGACTCGCCTCCGCCCCCTCTTGGCACCTGTGGTGGTAACTCACGGCGGTTTGGCCGGAAAACGAGGCATCGGCCCGTAAAAGTTTACTGTAGCAGTTTGGGATTTTCGTCGATTTCCGGCGATTCCGGCCATCTCCTGCCACCAAACCGGCGTCGAAGGAGCGGTTTTTCCCATGGATCATGTTGCCCCTAGCCTTGAGCCACGGTTTGCAGTGTGGAGGTCGAATCGAAGGTTTGAAATTCCGAGTTACTATTCACAATTCGGGTTCAAACTTCTCTTTAATTGTTGAGGTACTTCCGCTCATTTTCTAACTTAGTCACAGTTGAAAGAATTAATGGGTGTGTTGAGAAGGTGCTACTGCCAAATTTTGGTGGCCATCGGAGATGGTGGCGGTGGCGGCGGTGTCGCCACTGTGGGCGGCGGTAGCGGCGGCTAGGGTAGCTTTTTAATTTCAATTTCTGGCTAGTTAAATTCTATAATTATCATAGAGCATATATGTGAAGTTTGGTGAATTTTGGAGGAGTTTGGAATTGTTTGTGAATTTTCAAAGTTTGGAGTTTTGTGGTGGAATTATGGGAAATCCGGCCGTCGGATTTCCCTCGTTTTCTTTTTGGAATATGTAAATTGAGGAATTAGAATTGTGGAAGAGATTTGGGTTGAATTTGAGAAGTATTGGAGATAGGGATTTTCGGATTTCGTTTAAGTTCGTAATTATTATATCGGATTACCGTTTATGGAAATATAATTGTGTACAGGGCAATGTCGCGAGCTACGGTTAGATGAAGGAACTCGTCTGCGTGGTTGCCCAATAGTACTGTGAGTGGACGTTTGTTTTAAATAAGTGATGCATGCATTTATTTATTAAAGCTTGTCCTATTTTATTAACGTATTTTCCGAGCATATAAAGATAATTGTGAATTATTTCATGGAATTACTTTTAAATATTGTTTCTCATGAAGTATTTATGATTTATACCGGTTGAAAGTTTGGATATAAAGTTGTTATGCTCGGATTCGAATTTATAATTGATGTTGATTTTTCGACGAATGGTTTTAGATATGATTTTCGGATTTATACGATTTATTTTATTTATACTTGTCGATTTGAGATTTTAAGGGATTATCGACTTTTGTTTTGGCATTGGGAATGCCTTACTGATAATTTAAATTTACTTGTTAGCGTGTGGGACACGCGGTTATTTTATACGGCTTTATAAGTATTTCCGGGTACGGTTGGGAATCGTACCCGTGTTCTCTTTATACGTGGGACATGGGGAAGCTTTAAGGATTTATCAGTTTTTAACCACCATACCCAGGGTCGTTATATATACATATTATATTACTGGCTAGCCTATTAGTACTCCTCCCTACTTACTATGTGTTCGTAGGCGAGTAGAGGAGAGCATGGGATGCTCTAGAGTGTGGGACACTCCGACCCGAGCCAATAAGGCTCCCTTCTTTTGTATGGTGAAACTTCTTCCCCATATTTTATCGTTGCTTGACTAGCGGGGCTAGTCCGATTTTCACTGTAGCCAGCGGGGCTGGTCGTATTTTCTTGAGAAATGAGACTTCGGTTTTACGATATAGTTTTCGAATGTGGTGACTAGCGAGGCTAGTCAATTTATCGTTTTGGAATTCTTGGATTTAAAGTTAAATGTATTTTTCTAATTGTTGCATGCATCGGTTATTAAAGAGAATAAATGTGGGAAAGTATGAAATCCTTTTTCCTTTAAATTGTTTATTTTTGTCCACTCACGCTAACGTTTTTCGTCTACTTTTCCCTGGGCCTTTCGGTTTCTAATGCCCAATTTGCAGGCAAATTAGTGGAGGTCGGGCGTACATGACATTTGAGGCATAGTTGTCACTACTTCCGCAGTGTAGGATCACTTGATCCTTTACTCCTCTGTTATATCCCTGTGTATAGTAGTATTGCTCTGCATAACCTTGGGATTAGTATTTTTGAGTTTTGTGTTTTGTGAAAGTGGAGTTGTTGGTAATTGGGAGCAGGGTGGCTCCAGGAGTATAAGGTTGGTTTGCTTGAAGTGTTTAGTGTGTTTTTACAGGTTTTGGGTAGTCCATTTTAGAGGTGACTCTGCCGAATTTTTGGTAGAGTTATCCCTAAGGTGGGCCCCACAGGGCCACCTCGGGTTTCAGGGTGAAATTCGGGGCGGGTCCTGTCAATTTGGTATCAGAGCATTAGGTTGTTAGGTTCTGTAGACTCGTTTCTGTTCTGTTACCTTATATACTTGGTGTTGCCCAGTACCTCTCGAGTGATGGCCCGACTGCAGCGGTTCCCCATCGTGTGCTCTTCGGTGCTGTGGTATTCATCAAGTGTGTACGGTACAAAGTTAGTTGGTTTTCTTCTGGTGCTATGCCTCTTGTACGCCGACCTCCTAGGGTTTTCTTTGCGTATTCGATTGGTTAAATATCATGCGCCTATCCCTGGTGATGGTAGAGTAAAACTACTCTACAGTTTCGAGTTGTGCTACGAAATGTGATTCGAGGAAAATGTTGTGGTTGTCTTTTCTTTGATGCCAACAAGTTTGTTGGGGCAGGGATTAAGGTGCGGAAACCAGAGTTCGAGTTGTGTTTGAGTGTCTGAGACGAGCGACAATAGCTTTGGGCTGTCTCTAGATGATATGATTGCTTCGGGAATCAGGATTGTGGGTAGAAATGGACTTGGTAATAATGGTGGTTTTGACTTTGAACCAAGTTTCGGGAAAGATATTTTGTGATGTGATTGGTTGTTAAGTAGCATTTGAACATTATTGGAAGTTTTTGGTGGTTCTTTGGGAACCTCAGTGTTGGAACCCATTTACAGAGAAAATTGAATAATTATTCTGGGTTGTTATGGCTAGAGTCTTTGTTTTCAAGTGACTTTGGTCACTGATGATGGCAAGTGAGAAGTGACGATAGTAATTGAGAGATATAAGTAGGACGAGATTTTTAGAAATTGTCATTTTGGGTCGTTGACCTAGCTAAGGTGTATGAGCATAGTTTTGCTCGAAATAAAAGAGATTGATTTTTGATACCATGACTTATAGTTTTGTCTATCTGAGTCTTGGATGGTAGCGAGTAGGGAGATTAACAAGAATGGACTTTTACAGTTGATATGTGCTTGAAGTGCAAGAATCGGAAGAATGTTTAAGGTTTTATAATAGAGTTACGACTTTGGTCGGTAAATAATTGGGAGAGTTGGAATCAACTCTTCGTATGTGGTATTATGCAAATGGATTCCTTTGTTTATCCATTTTTGAGTGAAACGGTTGTGGGGAATAGTGATAGTGACATAGTTCGGTGTTCTTAGAAGTTCAAACGAAATTACTTTGTGATACGGAATCTGATTTGAGTTTTAAATCGCGGAGCCTTGAAGGTTGAATTGTGATAGACTCTTAGTGGAAGTTTGCCGGACGAATGGGTTGTGATATTATATTAGTGGATGGTGGAATAACTTTAAGGAAATAAGTTCTCTGTTGGCTCTGGAAATATTTTAAGTTAAGGCTTGACCAAGACTCTTGTTATCTTGGGTGGAAGGTATTGTAGTCTGTTTTAAGTGACTTTAAGTTTTTCTATTTGGGCTCTTATTCGACTTTCTCTCCAGGTTGTTTTGAGCAAAAGAGTTTTTACGAATTTTTGCTTAGCAGTGGCTAAGAGTTTTTGGTAATGCTTGAGGGCATATCTATACTTTAAAACTGTTGAGTCAACAAGGGATGCTGTGAATTTTGTTGGGATTGTTGCCTCTGACTAGATTCCAGCTTGAGGATTTTTTCCTTTTTAAATGTTGAATTTCTTTTCCTGTTGGTCAAGATTTGGATCAGATTAAGAGCAATTTCTTGTGTTGATGGATGCATCATAGTCCATTGGAGGTATGTGTCCATTAGAGAATTTGACACATACAGAATTTAGAACTTTTCTATAATGTCATACCTGTAGTAGAATTGTTATGAGGTGATGTTTGACAGATGGTTGGAAATGTTCTACTTGGAACAGGTGGAGCAGTTATGAGAGAGAGTTTTTCTAGTTATCTAAGGATGCTATTTTATTTAAGTTTGATCAGAATTTCAGTCAAGTATCTTATATTACGGATTGTGGTGTTTTCAGTGGTGAGAATTACATTGGCATATGAAGTAGAATTATCAATTGTAGCATTAGAGGACAGTGAGAACGACATGAATTTAACCAGATTTCTGACTTATGATTATTAAAGAAGTGTAGCCATAGTTAAGAACAATTTTAGTGATGCATCTCCTCCTAGATTTGAGTTTTGGGGCTGGAGTAGAGTGAGTAGTAACGGTTTTGCTTTGCACCGAGTTTCGAACGACTGGGTACTCGTTGCGTACCGTAAGTATTATCATGTGAGGAATTTTAGCAGTTCTGATTGGGGACGTTGGTAATTAGTAGATTCCTTGAAACACATTTGAGTCAGAAAAGTTTTCCACCACATTATTTTTATAAGAAATTTTCAAGAGACAATGTTAGTTAACCAGTTTGAGATACTATAAGTGTGGCCAGCAGGGCAACTATCAATTGAGTTTTCGTAGTCGACTTGGAACATAATTTCAAGGCTGGACCAATGATTTTTAGTTAGGTATCAGTGTAACGTAGCGGAAGTGTAGTGGCCCCATAACTACATGATTAAGAACTTATAGGTTGTGCGAAGCTACCTTTGTTATATTTGACAATTGTGGGATCTTTATGTGAATGATATTTGATCAATAATCTGTGCACAACAGGCAAAAGAGGAAGTGTTGTTTTGGGGTAGCTAAGTTAATTGTTTTGGACTTGTTGGTTAACAGCGACTATTTTGTGGCATATTAGTAGCGGTTGGGTTACCCCCATGAACGCACGTACGAAGGGAAATGTATTGAGTATGGAATTGATATATTATCACAATATTATTGGAGAACGGGGTGGATCTTCACTGTGTGACGTATTTGAAGAGGTTACGAATGCTACTATTTCGATCGAATGGTTTGTGATGTCAATACCATGTGCTATCTGAATTATAATCACGTTTTGATTTGCTTGTGTAGTTGGGATTATAGGAAAAATCTTTGGGGTTGTCAAAGTAGTTGACTTGTGATTGTAAGAGAAAAATTTGACCAAGGATAAGTCGACAAGCTTCAAGGTTTTGGAAACATTGGATGAGATATTGTTTTGGTTAGTCTTTTGGGGACTATGAAAAGAAGTTCATTCTGGTTGTGGGTTATATCGTTATTTTCACATCTTGGTTTTCTTGATGGGCGAGACGATTATTCCTTGCGGTATTCAAGATTACAGTGACTGGTCATATTTCTGCTTGAGGACTGTTACTTTTTAATGTCGATTCCCTTATTGTATTTGACCACCTCTTGGACTAGATCTAAAGTTAGTTTTTACATGAGTTGAGCAGACTTGCATATCGATCGTGCAATATCATCCCCACCTTGTTATGATCTGTGTACTACATTCGTTGGGGATGTTGCATTGCAGATTAGTATATGTGTGCTACCTCTACTTTAACAGTATGAAATTTCGAGGACGAAATTATTATAAGGAGGGGAGATTGTAACATCCCGAACCTAAATTCACCGGTTTACTAGTCATTGGGACGGTAAACGACCTTTACTTTCACTTTTACTTTCGGTTTAGTACTTTTAGTGGCCCTAAAAGTTGACTTTTTGTTCGGGTCAAAATTTGAGAAAATGTTCTTCATGGAAGTTGTAGAGGACGTTAAACCGAGCGCGTGCATATGTGGTACGTAAAAATCGGAGTTCGTATGTGAAAGTTACAAGCGAAATAGTAAAGTTACTGTTCATTGGTAGAAAGTATAAATTTGAATTTTTACTGTTGGGGCCGGTAACTTTCTTTTCCTCTCTTTCTCCTCCTCCCCGCGTTTTTCTTCCTCTCCTCGGCTCTTTCTGCAACTCCGGCCACCTCCCTCTTCCGGCCACCTGGTGGCATAAAGCCGACATCTTTGGACTCGCCTCCGCCCCCTCTTGGCACCTGTGGTGGTAACTCACGGCGGTTTGGCCGGAAAACGAGGCATCGGCCCGTAAAAGTTTACTGTAGCAGTTTGGGATTTTCGTCGATTTCCGGCGATTCCGGCCATCTCCTGCCACCAAACCGGCGTCGAAGGAGCGGTTTTTCCCATGGATCATGTTGCCCCTAGCCTTGAGCCACGGTTTGCAGTGTGGAGGTCGAATCGAAGGTTTGAAATTCCGAGTTACTATTCACAATTCGGGTTCAAACTTCTCTTTAATTGTTGAGGTACTTCCGCTCATTTTCTAACTTAGTCACAGTTGAAAGAATTAATGGGTGTGTTGAGAAGGTGCTACTGCCAAATTTTGGTGGCCATCGGAGATGGTGGCGGTGGCGGCGGTGTCGCCACTGTGGGCGGCGGTAGCGGCGGCTAGGGTAGCTTTTTAATTTCAATTTCTGGCTAGTTAAATTCTATAATTATCATAGAGCATATATGTGAAGTTTGGTGAATTTTGGAGGAGTTTGGAATTGTTTGTGAATTTTCAAAGTTTGGAGTTTTGTGGTGGAATTATGGGAAATCCGGCCGTCGGATTTCCCTCGTTTTCTTTTTGGAATATGTAAATTGAGGAATTAGAATTGTGGAAGAGATTTGGGTTGAATTTGAGAAGTATTGGAGATAGGGATTTTCGGATTTCGTTTAAGTTCGTAATTATTATATCGGATTACCGTTTATGGAAATATAATTGTGTACAGGGCAATGTCGCGAGCTACGGTTAGATGAAGGAACTCGTCTGCGTGGTTGCCCAATAGTACTGTGAGTGGACGTTTGTTTTAAATAAGTGATGCATGCATTTATTTATTAAAGCTTGTCCTATTTTATTAACGTATTTTCCGAGCATATAAAGATAATTGTGAATTATTTCATGGAATTACTTTTAAATATTGTTTCTCATGAAGTATTTATGATTTATACCGGTTGAAAGTTTGGATATAAAGTTGTTATGCTCGGATTCGAATTTATAATTGATGTTGATTTTTCGACGAATGGTTTTAGATATGATTTTCGGATTTATACGATTTATTTTATTTATACTTGTCGATTTGAGATTTTAAGGGATTATCGACTTTTGTTTTGGCATTGGGAATGCCTTACTGATAATTTAAATTTACTTGTTAGCGTGTGGGACACGCGGTTATTTTATACGGCTTTATAAGTATTTCCGGGTACGGTTGGGAATCGTACCCGTGTTCTCTTTATACGTGGGACATGGGGAAGCTTTAAGGATTTATCAGTTTTTAACCACCATACCCAGGGTCGTTATATATACATATTATATTACTGGCTAGCCTATTAGTACTCCTCCCTACTTACTATGTGTTCGTAGGCGAGTAGAGGAGAGCATGGGATGCTCTAGAGTGTGGGACACTCCGACCCGAGCCAATAAGGCTCCCTTCTTTTGTATGGTGAAACTTCTTCCCCATATTTTATCGTTGCTTGACTAGCGGGGCTAGTCCGATTTTCACTGTAGCCAGCGGGGCTGGTCGTATTTTCTTGAGAAATGAGACTTCGGTTTTACGATATAGTTTTCGAATGTGGTGACTAGCGAGGCTAGTCAATTTATCGTTTTGGAATTCTTGGATTTAAAGTTAAATGTATTTTTCTAATTGTTGCATGCATCGGTTATTAAAGAGAATAAATGTGGGAAAGTATGAAATCCTTTTTCCTTTAAATTGTTTATTTTTGTCCACTCACGCTAACGTTTTTCGTCTACTTTTCCCTGGGCCTTTCGGTTTCTAATGCCCAATTTGCAGGCAAATTAGTGGAGGTCGGGCGTACATGACATTTGAGGCATAGTTGTCACTACTTCCGCAGTGTAGGATCACTTGATCCTTTACTCCTCTGTTATATCCCTGTGTATAGTAGTATTGCTCTGCATAACCTTGGGATTAGTATTTTTGAGTTTTGTGTTTTGTGAAAGTGGAGTTGTTGGTAATTGGGAGCAGGGTGGCTCCAGGAGTATAAGGTTGGTTTGCTTGAAGTGTTTAGTGTGTTTTTACAGGTTTTGGGTAGTCCATTTTAGAGGTGACTCTGCCGAATTTTTGGTAGAGTTATCCCTAAGGTGGGCCCACAGGGCCACCTCGGGTTTCAGGGTGAAATTCGGGGCGGGTCCTGTCATTGCTAGTATTGGCCGGGACGTGGCCGGTGCTGGCCTAGTCGTGGCTGGTACTGGTTGAAAGAGCCCGCTGGGTTAGACGAAGGCTGCCAGGTTGGTCGGGCTGTTGGGGCAGGCGAGGCTAGCGGCAGGTGAGGCTAGTGGTGGGAGTGTCCTGCGGATCTTAGCTTTTTGGTCTCAGGGTTAGGGATAGTGCTAATAACATGTTTAAGGAAACGTGATTGCAAGGAGATTGTAGAGAGAATTAGTGTGTCTTTCATTGATAATAGGAGCCCCTATATATAGAAAGTGCAAGTACATAATCTTTGAGTACAAGGAATCCTATTCTAATTAGAACTAGAAATCTAGAACAATATTCTCCTATTGTCACAATAGAAAATAATCTTAGTTTAGTAAGACACCCATAAATTGAATATTTTCAACAGAAGGCATGATTCCTGAATTCACTAGGAAGCTGAAAGGGCATCGCTTTCTAAATATTTCTGACAACATATTCACGAGTTACATTCCATCAATATTGGGCAACTTAACATTGCTTGAATCACTGGATCTTTCACAAACAAACTCTGTGGAGAGATTCCTCATTAATTGATGCAGCTTACATTTCTTGTTGAATTCAATGTTTCTCACAATAGTCTCACAGGTCCTATGCCACATGGAACACAGTTTACTACATTCGACCACATTTGTTATGAGGGAAACCCAGGGTTGTGTGGAGATGCATTGCCAAAGAAATGTGGAATCAATCATAAGACTCCTCTACCACCAACTGCAGCTTTCGAAAAAAATGAATGGAAATTTTTTTGGCCGGTTTTGCGAGTGGCTTGGTTGTTGGAATGGTTCTTGCAAACGATGTGATCACAAGAAGGCATGAGTGGTTTATCAAGATAGTTGCAATATTGATCAAAGTATCAAGGAGAAGACCCAGAAGTTGAGTTCATTAGGATTTTTTTTAGTTTTTTTAAGGAAAAAATTCACCAATGGTGTTTGGACACTTAGGGGACTTTTAGAATGATACCTGAACTTACAAAATTATCAATGTGATACCTGGACTCATTTTTTCATATCAACGTCGTACCTATGACCAATTTCCGTCACAGAGCTGTTAAATTTTGCACTTGCGATGCACGTGAGTCACTTAATGAAGACAAAAAAATCGATTTACCCTCAAAAGTTTTTGGAAAAATTCACCAACTGTGTCTGGACACTTAGGGGACTTTCAGAATGATACCTAAACTTACAAAGTTATCAATGTAATACCTGGACTCATTTTTTCATATCAACGCCGTACCTACGCCCAATTTCCTTCATTGAACCGTTAAATTTTGCACGTGCGATGCACGTGAGTCACTTAAGAAGACAAAATGACCGATTTACACTCAAAAGTTTTTTTTCCCTTTTCTTTCTTTCTTTATTCTTTTTTTTTTTTCCCTTTTCTTTTCATTCTTTCTTTCTTTATTCTTTTTTTTTTCCTTTTATTTTCTTTCTTTCTTTCTTTATTCTTCTTCTTCTTCTTCTTTTTCGGTTTCTTTATTCTCTCCTTCTCTCCTTGCCAATACCACCGCTTTTGGAGAACCCACCATCGAATATGCAGGAAGAAAAATGGGGGAGAGCAACAAAAACCTCCACCACCGCGCAATGACGTCGTCCTCTGCTGCTTCTCGATTGGGTTGGGGATAAGGACTGCTTCTTCCTCTACCGCCAGCGAAATCATGGAGGCTCGAGGCCACATTCTAAGGGCCGCCGACCGAAAAGACCGCCACAGCAAGGTCTGCACGGCCAAAGGCCCCAAGGACTACCGTGTCCGGCTCGCCGCCCACATCGCCATTCAATTCTACGACGTGCAAGACCGGCTCTGATACGACAGCAAGGCCGTCGATTGGCTCATCAAGAAAGCCAAGGCCGCAATCGATGAGCTGCCGCCGTGGAACCCGAACTCAATTTCTGTTCAGACAACATCTTTTCCGACGGTGCCGATATCCGCCGCGTAGGACACCCAGAACGCGAGCCTCTATTTCCCGATGGTGTAGGCTCTGAGTTCTTTGTCTGCTAATCGGCGAGGCGCAATGGTGGGTAGCAGCGGAGTGGCGGAGCTGGTGATTCAGAACAACTTGAATTTTCTGCAGGTGAGGATGGTGTGGAGGCCGAAGTTGTTAATCTTTGTCTGCCTACAATTGCCTCTGATCGAAGTTGGGCTAGAGGCCGAAGTTGTCGGCTAGACCGATGAAGTTGCAGGTGAGGATGGTGTGGAGGTGGTGTTGCGTGTCGGGAACGACGGAGAGGATGGCGGGGTGGGATTGGAGCTGTGATTTGAGAGTGGAGGACTGGCGGGGTCTGAGTTTCTGATCAATGGTGTATAAAAGGGGGTCGGAGGAGAGAACGAGAGTGGTGGTGGCTAAGTCGTTAGTGGCGGCGGCAGGGATGAACTCAGAGTGAGCGGCGAAGCCTCAGTGCACAATTTCAATTTGCTGTAGGATCTGAAGTGGGGGGAAACATCTGCGGTGCATGAAGGTGGATTGAGACGCAGAGGCAGTGTTTGATCGGCGATCGGCAGTGGGAATCGGACGAGCAAGATGATTTGAATCTTGATGATTCAAATCAGGGGAAGAAGAAACCAAAAAACAAGAAGAACAAAGAAAGAAATTAAGAAAGAAGAAGAATAAAGAAAGAAAGAAAGAATTAGAAGAATAAAGAAAGAAAGAAAGAAAAGAAAAAGAAAAAAAAACTTTTGAGGGTAAATCGGTCTTTTTGTCTTCATTAAGTTACTCACGTGCAAAATTTAACGGCTCCGTGACTGAAATTGGTCTTAGGTACGACGTTGATACGAAAAAATGAGTCCAGGTATCACATTGATAACTTTGTAAGTTCAGGTATCATTCTGAAAGGCCCCTAAGTGTCCAGACACAGTTGGTGAATTTTTCCCTAAAACAAACTGAGGGCAGAAGGTCTTTTTTGCCCTTATTTTTGGGCTCACGTGAGTCACACGTGCTCAAAGTTGACGGAGACGTGACATAAGTTCGCCAGAGGTACGACGATAATACGAAAAGTAAAGTTTAGGTATCACATTGATAACATTCAGAGTTCAGGTATCATTCTGAAAGTCACTAAAGTGTCCAGACACCGTTGTGAATTTTTCCCTTTTTTAAAATGAGTTCATAAGGTTATGCATCAATTATTTGTCTCTTTTTCTGTGTGTGTTTGTCTTTCTTTTACAGTTTCTTACGTCATTTTCCACTGTAGTCAATGGATGGATGTATAACACTGATATATATATATATATATATATATATATATATATATATATATATGATAATTATGTTGAAGTGTTGCACATATCAATTCATCAATATTGTTGCCTGCTTAGATATCTGTTCCACAACATTATTTCTTTAATTTATTTTATCTTATGCTTCTATAGTTCTAGTAATGAAATTTGTTCCCTACTAGAAATAAGTATATACCAATTGTTTAGGTCTTGGGTTTTGAGGTCATGTTAAGGGTATGTTTATGATGGTGATGGAAAGGGCATACGTACATAGAGTATCAAAAAGAAGGGCAAATGACTCTACGAGAGACGGAAAAAAATAAAAATTATGGATGTGCAGAACATTTCTTTGTACATATAAGAGAAGGAGGATTGCCGATGGAAAAAAAAATCAGAATAATTATTAGCAAACTACAAAGACCCCCCTAGTAGAAGTCCAAAACACAAATAACTCCTCCACTTTTGATTCTATACATCTAAGGACAAAAGTTTACACTTAAGGACATTTTGTCTTTAGTAAGTCTTTTACTTTCCTTAATAGTTATCTCTTCCTTTGGTAAAAATAAAATTGACAGAGCATAGTGGGCCCATGCTTTTGAATTTGTTTGTTTAACCATATTGCAGGTATAAATCCATCCTCTATACTCGAAGGTAAACGGTTATTTTTACCATTCATAATTTCGATTGTTGATAGACTTGAGTTGATTGCTATCTGCAAAATTACTACTAAGGAACTGCAAAAGGAGAGAGAGAAATTGAGAAAATTAAAAACCTATAGAGATAATCTTAGTAGTTGGGATATTATCTATAGACTACAGACTAGAATCTATAGAATAGAAGAGGAGATAGATAATCTCTTAGATGTTCTGGAAGAGGAACAAAAACCTCTTGATTATTTGAGCATTGGTTAGATCCGCACATCACTGGTATCAGAGCTTGTAAAATAGCTCAAGGAGAACCCCTCCTTAATGGGGACAATGTCAGAATTGTTATTAGAGAAAATAAATTCTCTGTTGAAATCTTCTGATGAGAAATATCAGAAGTTGTTACTAGAAATATCTAGATGTCAAACTCATCTAGAAAAATTACCTGCTATAATCCACCAATTGGAAAGATTGGAAAACAAACTGGATTATATCAAAGAACTTCCAAAAACGGAAGAAGAAAAGCTGACAGTCGTCAGTAGAAAAATCAATGAACAGCAAAAAACGCTGGAATCTATGAAAAATATACTGAAGGACAAGAAAGGGCCTACAGTAAAAAAGAAAACTAATGGATTCAAACCATTAGAAAAACCAGACACAAATCGTGTTCCAAACATGATTTTTCTGGAACCATCTACTAGTCAGACTAGTATCCGGTATGAAAACCCGGAAAAAAGAGAAATGAAAATGTTAAGCATCTTTGGAAAAAAGAAAGGAGTACAGCTCCTTAATGCTGAAGAGTTCGAATTCAACGAAATTGAATAAGAGGTAAAAAAACTCCTCAATCCCAAAATTAGATTTTAAACAAATCTACAAAAGGGGAAAGTTTGATCTAATGGATAGCCATTATTTTAAACTACTGGAAATCACAACCCCCGCTACAGTAGGTGGAGAGACTGATCTTCTATTAATCACTCCTTCAGAAGTTGCCAGAGCACAAGCAAAAAAATATCAATTTATGCATATTGGAGCAGTCCAAGTAGGCATAAATCTGCTTGCTCGTGAAGGCATAAACTGTTCAGTCCTATGTGTTCTACAGGACAACAGGTTAACGGACTTCCAAGCTAGTCTGTTGGGAACACTTGAAGCATCTCTGTGCGATCAAGTAGCGTATTTCAACTGCTTCCCCAACTTCACCACCAGCTTGAAAGATGCAGCTCACTGTCTACGATTGAGAGTCAAGACAAACGGCATATCCATGAAAGAAGATATGCAAGAACTTGCAATAGTATATAGAATATACTATAAATTGATGAGTACTACAGTAGCCCCCAAGACAAGGATAACAAATATCCCAGGTCTTACTACTGGATTCCTCACCAACCAGAAGAACTATTCGCAGCAGATTCATAAAGTTACTTGGAATGAAGTGACTTTTCCTCTTGAATGGAAATTATCAGGTCCAAAAAGGCAACCGGAAAGAGCAAAAGCAAAAATCTACGAGAGTAGAAAAACTGGAGAAATCAGCCTTAATTTTGACAATCACAGAAAAAGTGATGTCTGTCCTGAGAATCTCAGGATAAACAAGAATAATCTTCTGAGAAGAAGCTACAGCACTAGGGAAGCTAGTGTCAGTGGTATAAAACCCACTATTGAAGAACCAATTTCTGAAGAAGAATTAGAGGCTGATCTGAACAGACCAGTCAATATGTTCAGAGCTGAGAGGCTCTATGAACTCTATAAAGAAGCTGAGAATTGTGAAAATCCTGAACGATTAGAAAAACTAATCGAGAAAATGAAAGAATTCAAAATCAGAAAGACGAGAAAAGTCTTTCCTTATCAAGATATTGAAATGGAAGAAGGAGAAAGCTCCAAAACTTTCATTAGCAGAGAAAAAGGGAAAGTAAAACTCCCATTACAGAAAGCCCCCACGGGTAAAAAAGGAGAAAGAAATTCCCAAAGATTTGTCCCAGAGGACAATCTGCCTAGAGTTCCTATCACGAACTACGGCATCTGGTTAAATCTAGATAAGAGTCTAGATAAAAGAAAGACCATTGACCAATGGGTAGATAGCCTGATGATGGCTTCTGCACTTACCCTTGGCAAATTTGAAGCACCAGATTTGCAGGTGTACTATGAAACTACTCTTACTGGAGTAGCAAAAAAGTACTACCTATCTTTCAAAGAAACTGCCAGAGGAAGAGACTGGCTTGAAGAGATAAAAAATTCAAAATCTCCGTATGATTTTGCAGTACCCTTGTACGATCAGTTCTGTGGAGATCTTTCAAATCTGAGTGAAAAAGCCAAAGAAACGGCAAAATCGAATATTTATGCTCTCAAGATCTGTGACATGAGATATTTCGAAGAATACCTAAATGAGTTTCAGGAATATTACTGTACAATTGGTGAACTAGAGAATACTGATCTAGTTAATCTGTTGCACAGGAAACTCCCTGAACCATGGAGAACAGCTGTGAGAGAAAGCATAGCTGAAAAACCAATTGAAAGATTTTCAGTTGGAGGAATTGCCGACAGAATCCGGCAATTACTGAAGGAGCAATGCAAAGCCAATCTTAGAGCTAAGATGGCCAAGAAACAACTCAAAGGAGTTGAAAATTTCTGTTATGGAATACTGGATATGCCCACAAACTGGGGATGTCATGAATCCAAATTCCACAGAAAGAAGAAAAAAGAAAAATATTACTCTAAAAAATTCAAAAAGAGTAATCAGAAAAGAGATTGGAAATTCAATAAGAGTTCCAATTACAAGAAACAAAAGGATGAAGATCCTAAAAAGAAATTCTTCAAGAAAAAGAAGAATACTCATCAGCAACCAAGCAAGAAAGCTTGCAGATGTTGGTTATGTAAAGCTGAAGGGCACTATGCCAATGAATGCCCTGAAAAGGGTAAAAAATCTACAAAAGCTCTCTTCGAAGAATATGAGCAAATAATAGAGGTAGCAAACATGAAAGGCTACGAAATAGCCTATTCTGATGATGAAGATGATGACAGGACAGTCTACTCTGCCTGGTCTGAAGAAGAAATTTCATCAGATGAGTCTGAGATCGATTCTGAAGTAGAGTACTTCGAATCCAGACAAATGAATGTTTTGAGAATCAAAAATTGGGAAGAAAGCAAGACAGAATCCTTCATGTCTTCTTATCAGGTGAACCCTGGTACATTCGTTTGTGACTACTGCTTATGTCATGAAAAGAATGGTCTCCCTATGTTTTGTGAAGAATCCAAGAAGACTTATCATAAAGAATGCTTCATAGCTGAAGCAAGAAGAAAAACCAAAAATGGTCTTGTCAGCCAGTTGGTTGAGCAAGAATATGAAGAATATTTCGCTGAGCAAAAGGCGAAAGAAGTTGAAACTCTGTTCCAGGAAACCATGGAACCATCTTCCTCGAAAAAAGAAGAAATCATCGATGAAGAAAAAATCGATGAAGATATTGAACTGGTTGAAATACCAGAAAATGTAGAACTGGTGAAACCACCAGAAACTGTTCATCTCTTAGAACGACAAGAGGCTACTGAAACATGGGATCTACTTGGCCAACCATCAGGCAAGTTTGATTATAAAGTCAGATATGACCCCCCGTCATGGTTCAGTGACCTAGACATCAAAGAGATAATTCCTACAAACTGGGATGATACAAAACCTTCTAGTTTTGATAAATCACCTCATTCAGAAAAAAGTTCCAAAAGAAGAATGCAAACCATTCATTCCAAAGGAACAAGCTCAGGAAAATGAGCTTCATCAATCGAAAGTCGTCTCTACAAGTAGATACAGCAACTACATAGAGATTGGACTCAAATTCCCTGATTACAGAAAATATCATCTACATGCCTTTGTAGATAATGGATCAGGTTTTACAGTTACAAAAAGATTTGCAATTCCAGATGAACTCTGGAAAGAAGATAAGAAAAAGTCTGCTACTGGTGTTACATTTGATGGAAGCCATCTCACCATGAAAAAAGTAGCAAAAAATGTTCATATCACCATTGGTGGAGGAACATTTATCATCCAGAATGTTTGGCAATCTGAAGGCCAAGGATCTGATTTCTTGTTGGGAAATGATTTTATTCTCCAACAACGATTCATTCAGGATGAAGAAGCGATAGGCTTCAGGAAAGGAGAAAGGGTGTTCTGGGCAGACCGCCTCACACAAGCCAGAACTGTGGTCAGTCCCGGTTTTACTACTCAGTATCAGAGGTCGCAACAGAATAGTGGTGATCTTACCCCCTACAAACCAAAATTCGAACCCATACTCCAAATCAAGCAACAAGAAGAATTACTTGTTGAAGAATCTTCTGAAGAAGAAGAAGAAGAAGACACTAGTGAAGATGAAGAAGCTAGTTTCATCCATGAGCATAACCTCAAGCACTTTCAGAACAAGCTTGAGTCTCAGCAAATTCCCACTCTTGAAAAAATCAAGAAAACACTAGAGCAAAATGTGGATACAAATCCTCAGAAGTTTTGGGAAAAAGACCCAGTGGTCTGTGAATTGAAATTGCATGACATGAATGCTATCTGCCATGTCAAAGCCATTCCTCATTACAAAGAGGAAGATCAAAAAGAATTCAGAAAAGATATTGAAGATCTCCTGAACAAGAGATTAATTCAACCTTCCACTAGCCCTCATCATGCTCCAGCATTCTACGTGAGAAATCATGCAGAAAACCTACGAGGAAAAGCTAGAATGGTTATTGACTACAGAGATGTCAATAAAAAGACTGTCAAAGACGGTTATCAAATTGCTCAAGTAAGAGTATTGATTAACCAGCTCAGAGGAGCCAAAGTCTTTTCGAAGTTCGATGCAAAGTCGGGTTTCTGGCAAGTCAAGATGCATCCTGAGAGCATACCTCTCACTGCATTTGGAACACCACAAGGCCATTACGAATGGCTAGTAATGCCTTTTGGTCTAAAGCAAGCTCCCTCAATCTTCCAAAGAAAGATGGAAAACATCTTCAAGCATGTGGCAGAGTTCTGCGTCGTCTACATAGATGACATCCTAGTCTTCTCCAAAAACAAAGAAGAACACATGAAACACCTCCATGAGGTAGTAAAGCTGATAGTTCAGCATGGAATCATCCTAGGTGAAAAGAAAATCTTCTTTATCCTTGATGAAGTTGATTTCCTAGGAATAAACATCAAAAATGGAGTAATAAAACTCCAACCTCATATTCTTGAAAAGATCTGGAAGTTCCCAGACAAAATTCCTGATGCTAAGAGTCTAGAGAGATTCCTTGGTGTCATAATTTATGGGAGAGATTTCATCCCTAAAATCTCAGGGTTAACAGCGATGTTATCTCCTAAGACAAGTTCCAAAAGAAAATGGAACTTCATAGAAGATGATGAAAAAATCGTGAAGCAGATAAAAAATCTCTGCAAAAACCTCCCTCCTCTGCAACAACCAGAAGAGAATGATGAAATTATCCTCCAGACAGATGCGAGCGATAATTATTGGTCCGGTGTGGTTCTGGCAAAGGCGCCTGGAACTAACATTGAAAAGATCTGTAAATTTTGTAGTGGCAAGTTCAGCCCTGCAGAACTAAATTATCCCACAGGGGAAAAAGAAATTTTGGCTGTCAAGAAAACGATTTTAAATTCTTCAGCTTTTCTTGGAAAACCCTTTACTGTCCGCACCGATTGTGCCAGAGTAAAGAATTTCAAAAATTTCAAACTTGATAAAGCTGCTGATAGAGGAAGATTAGCAAACTGGCAATTATTTCTTAACCAATATGATTATAATGTTGAATTAATTGCAGGAAACAAGAATTATCTTCCAGACGCATTGACCAGGGAAATGGCAATGTTCAGCCAGAGAGAAGACAACGAAGGTCGTAATCCCAGAAGCAGAAGGACTGGGAAAGAACATAAGCTTCAAGAAGATCCTATGGAAACCAAAGAAAAGGTTCTTAAAAGGTTTTTTCTAAGTCCTAAAGGACTAGCCTCAACTGATCAATCCCAGGGTAAAGGATTGGCTAGCCCGCCTCAAACGGCAGACGGTAAAGGCTCATCAAGACCGTTGACGGCTGCTGCTTTGCCAAAAAGCAGACCAACTCCAACTGGAGTCATAAATGTTTTTAATTATGAATTAAGAACTTTTGACACTCCTGTGTTCAGAACTGGCAGGAGACTAGCTTATCACCAGAAGGCAATCCTGGATAATCTCTTATTTGCTTTTCAAGAAAGAAGCAGTGGTCTAATGTTCCCGGCACTCTTTGCACTAGCTGAAGAACTATATGAGAACGCCAGACCACAATTTGAAGAAAGTCATATACAGCAGAGTGCTGTAAGAAAAGAGAAAATTCTCTTCCTTGAAAGTCCAGAAAGTGCTAGAGTTCCTGTCATGGCACTTAATGAATCAGACTGGCATGAATTCCATAGTCTGATAGGAAGACATAATCCAGAAGACCTAGTTCCTCCAACTCTCTTTATTGTTTCAGGTCCTTATGTTGGAAGATACTTGGTTAATGTTCAGAGTGAACATCCTCAAGAACACAAGCTCTGGCTTGTTGAAAATGGTTTTGTCCATAATCTGTGGACTAAAACAAATGATGATCTAAAAGGTTTGCCGCCTATCATTGTCAATACAGTCAAAAATGTAAGAAAAAATGACTGTATGCTTCGACTGAAGTTCAGATCCACTCCTCCAGAATGGATCCAGAAGGCAAACGGTGAAGTTGAATATATTCCTCCTTATCATTATGTAAGAATTATTCAAAGGAAATATCTTCAACCAGCCTGTGTAGGGTACAATGGCCAACCAAACTCAAGCATCCCGTGGATGAAGGCCATGACTCTAGAATATATCAAAAAGATCATCTCTGAGGATACCTACAATACCTTCCTGGCAGCAGGAGAGAAAATTATCATCACTGCTTACGATCATCCTGACGTAGTCAGCAGTGACTTATTCATATCTCTTACCAGAAAGGAGATAGATTCGACACTGGCATGCTTACGATGGGTGGAAAAACTTGAAACTGACAACCACTACAAGATGTATGTCGATACAGATGTCGAAGACAATGCAACAACAGTAAGGATGGCCCAGGCAGATAACGACTCGTTTGTCCTTGGTCACAATTCAGAAACCGACGAGAACATGTGAAGCAGCAGGTGTAGAAAACACCGAAAGTCCTTTTGGATTTTTCCCAAAAGTGACTTTTGCTTTTCAAAAAGCAGGTGAAAAACATTTCACCTAAAGGAATCTGCTTTTTCCCCGGCCGACCTCCACCAGCAGGAGCACTAAGGAAAGCAGGAAATCACGGAGTCGTTCTGTACATTTTGTTGTTTTGAATTGTATTTTGAGTTCCGCTCCCTATATAAGGAGCTTTAGCTTCCCTTAGAAGGCATTCGAAGTAAAAAAAAGATCAGTCTAATATTCGAAAACTGAGCAGAATCAGATTCTCTCAAAAATAAGGAAGCCATAGTAGCAGCAGTAGCAGGTTTTATATAAATCTCTTTATGCAAGTGTGCATCTGATTCCAAGTAAGTATTTGTAATCAAGTTATGAGTAGCTAAGCAGCTTCTAGCTGTTTGCCCAAGAGTGAGGCTCTGGGTTCTGTATCTGTATTTATGTTTGAATAAATAAATTCAGTTTGTGCCTAGTACCCCGTCACAAAAATACTTTGATGTTTCTGCATTTATGTTTTGGTAACAGTAGCAGTTAGTAAGCAGTAGCAAGCTTTCTATTTTATTTTAAAAGCTGACTCTTATCATACTAAGGCAGCAGTGATTCCGCCCTGATAGTAGCCGCTTAGACAGGAAGTCGTTAGGCGAAGTTGTGGCATGTTGAAGGCTAGTCCTTAGGCTGATACTGTGTTTAGTCTGGAAAAGTAAAATATAAGCTGATACTGTGTAAAGAACAAAAGGAGGTAAAAGGAGAATAGTGTGTGTCCTTAATTGTATAAGGGAAAAGGTTGTGGACTTTGTTGTCAAAAAATCTATTGTCTGGTAGTGCTTTGTAGTTAACCCAATAATTATTGCTGAACATGTTGCCAACAATATTACAGTATACCTGATCAAAACAAAAAGAATTAATAACAGGGTGGTGTTTGCTTAAGGGTGGTGTTTGCTTAAGGAAACTGGTTCGTAATAGAATGAAACTGATCGACGAGAAAACTTTTACAGACATTCGAAAAGTTAGCTGTTGCAATACATTTTAAACATATTTTTGGATATTGTAGTTTGCTTAGTTTCTGGTGTAGAATATTCTGTAAATATTTACTTTTTTTATAGATGTAGATTACGTTTTCCTGTATAATTATAGAAGATGTTTTCCTATTAAGACTACTCTTGTATCTCTATATTAACCTCCTATCTGGAGATGAATAATAGATTGAAATATAACAGGCATATCGTAATTCTTATTTTCTATTTGGTATCAGAACCAGATTTTCCTGCACTGTATTCATCTGAAACCCGAAATCTGAATATCAAAGAACTTTACGAACCACCCGATCAAAGTTACTTTTCCACCATCACAAACCTACCTTGAATTTGCCGCTGCATAATTGTTTAAGTCAAGCTTTCTTGCCCCACCAACAATCCTGCTGCAGCCGACAAACCAAGCTCTCCTCCAAGCTACATAGCCGACAAGAACTCTTGTATTGCAGACGTGGACCCCTCTCTTGCAGTTTTTAATTATGTCTATCACACCTTTGTGTGATTAATTCAACGTGGACCCCCCTCCTGCATTTTTTTAATTAAGTCTATCACACCACCAAGCTTTTCACCCACCTGCACCAAACCGGCAAGACCTCCTTCTATTTGATTAAAGTGTTATATTAAAGTCTTCCTGCACGAATTGTTTGGTCACGTGCAGGCCCTTGCTTTCTGCTCAATTGGTCCTTCTTCAGGGTTCTTAACTTCTCCACCACGCCGTTCTCCGAGTAAAACAAATCCATATGCAAATATAAAGTGTCCAGTCTCTGGAGATTTTGATCATACAAGCAACGGTGCTATGAAGTAATTGGCTACCTTGATTGGTGGAATTTCACCAAGAAACCGCGAAAGAACCTTGGAAAAACTGTCGTGGCTACCACAGAGGAAGAGCAACCATCTACTGCTTCCGCTAACGTAGCACAGTCAGGTATGAAGGGTAAGGTATCTATGAATAGTTCTTGCATAATTGATATAGGTGCATTTGACCATATGACTAATGATCCTAGCCTCTTGAAAAAGCTGAAACCCTCCTCTCAAAATATTGTTTTTACTACTGATGGTACTCCAACTCCGGTTAGCAGAGAAGGCTCTGTTATCTTATCCGACACATTAACCCTTGACTCTGTATTGGTTGTCCCTTCATTAGCATATAATCTCCTATCTGTTGGCCAGATCATTCTAGCACTAGCATGTATTGTGACTTTTTATCCCTCTTTCTGTGTGTTTCAGAATATTCTGACTCGGCGGATTCTTGGTTATGATGTTAGAAGGGGGAAACTCTACTACTTAGATCTGACAGAAAGTGGAGAGCAATAGCTGTTAGGGCAAGTGAATCAGGTCAATGGAGTAGAGAATGCTAAGGAAACAGTGTGGCTGTGGCATCGTTGTTTGGGTTATCTGTTGTTTCGTTATCTTAAGAAATTGCAACCTCATTTGTTTTCGGTTGTTAGTGATTCAGATTTTCATCGTGATATATGTGAACTGGCTAAAAGTCATTGAATTTCATATTCACCCAGTTTTAATTAAAGTCTCATTCCGTTTATGAAAATTCATTCTGATGTTTGGGGTCCTGCCAAGATCCCTTCTCTTTTTGTAGCTCGATATTATGTGAATTTTATTGATGATTGTTCCCGTATGACTTGGGTGTCATTATTGAAGAACAAGAGCGATGTGTGTTCCAGGTTCAAAGAGTTTCACAAGATGGTGTCTACATAGTATCAACAGACTATTTGAGTTTTCCAATCTGACAATGGCGGAGAATATGTTAATCGCCCTACGCAGGAATTTATGCAATCTCATGGAATTCGACATCAGACATCTAATTCGTATACATTGGTAGAAAGAAAAAATCGACAGTTACTTGAAATTGTCAGTGCTTCTTTGTTTGGCATGCATGTACCTCGTGAATATTGGGGAGAAGCTGTGAAGTCTGCTGCCTACCTCATTAATCGTACTCCTTCTCGGGTAATTGAATTTCAAAACCCTCAATAGCAACTTCAGAAACTTCTTTCACTTCTGTCGTTACCTAACCTGGAGCCTCGTGTGTTTGGATGCGTAGCCTATGTTTATATTCCCAAGCCTCAACGTAGCAAGCTTGATTCCCGTGCCCGTAAGTGTATATTTGTTGGTTATGCTGAATTTCAGAAGGGTTATCGATGTTATAATCTTACTGACACTATACATGTCTCTCTTGATGTTGCGTTTCATGAATCCGAGCCTTATTATTCTGGGGGAGATTCAGAGTCTTCCCTTCAAGGGAGAGAGACTGTGAAGGAAATCCTCGAGATTTATTTACATTTGAAGAGTTTGAAAAATTAGAAACTTTGGAATCAAGGTTTAGAGTTGGGAATTCTCCTTTTCCAACTGAAAACGAAACAGAAACGGGGGCCGTAGGAAATGAAAAAGAAAGGGAGACTGCTTCCGTGGGGCCCTCCACTTGTCAAAGAGAGAATGATGTTGCCGTGAGAAAAGAACGTGGAAAAGAAAAAAGGGTTAACTACAAAGCACTACCAGACAACATATTTTTTGACAACTAAGTCCACAACCTTTTCCACTATACAATTAAGGACAGACACTATTCTCCTTTTACCTTCTTTGCTTTTTACATAGTATCAGCTACAGTACACAGTATCAGCCTATTTCTTTTCCAAACTAACACAGTATCAGCCTAAGGACTAGCCTTCAACATGCCACAATTTCACCTAACGACTTCCTGTCTAAGCGGCTACTACCAGGGCGGAATCACTGCTGCCTTAGTATGATAGGGGTCATTTTTTATAGAAAGACTGCTACTGCTTACTGACTGCTACTGCTACCAAAACATAGATGCAAAAACAGTAAAATATTTTTGTGACAGAGTACTGGGCACAAACTGAATTTATTTATTCAAACATAAATACAGATACAGAACCCAGAGCCTCACTCTTGGGCAAACAGCTAGAAGCTGTTTTAGCTACTCATAACTGATTTACAAACACTTACTTGTAATAGAAAGCACACTGTGTCCACAGACGGACTGCTACTGCTACTGAGATATGCTGATCTTAGAGATTTTCGAATATAGAACTAATGCCCTTTTCTTCGAATGCCTTCTAAGAGAAGCTAAAGCTCCTTATATAGGGAGCGGAACTCAAATTACAATTCAAAACAATAAAATGTACAGAACGACTCCGTGATTTCCTGCTTTCCTTAGTGCTCCTGCTGGTGGAGGTCGGCCGGGGAAAAAGCAGATTCCTTTAGGTGAAATGTTTTTCACCTTCTTTTTGAAAAGCAAAAGTCACTTTTGGGAAAAATCCAAAAGGACTTTCGGTGTTCTCTACACCTGCTGCTTCACATGTTCTCGTCGGTTTCTGAATTGTGACCAAGGACAAACGAGTCGTTATCTGCCTGGGCCATCCTTACTGTTGTTGCATTGTCTTCGACATCTGTATCAACATACATCTTGTAGTGGTTGTCAGTTTCAAGTTTTTCCACCCATCGTAAGCATGCCAGTGTCGAATCTATCTCCTTTCTGGTAAGAGATAGGAATAAGTCACTGCTGACTACGTCAGGATGATCGTAAGCAGTGATGATAATTTTTTCTCCTGCTGCCAGGAAGGTATTGTAGGTATCCTCAGAGATGATCTTTTTGATATATTCTAGAGTCATGGCCTTCATCCATGGAATGCTTGAGTTTGGTTGGCCATTGTACCCTACACAGGCTGGTTGAAGATATTTCCTTTGAATAATTCTTACATAATGATAAGGAGGAATATATTCAACTTCACCGTTTGCCTTCTGGATCCATTCTGGAGGAGTGGATCTGAACTTCAGTCGAAGCATACAGTCATTTTTTCTTACATTTTTGACTGTATTGACAATGATAGGCGGCAAACCTTTTAGATCATCATTTGTTTTAGTCCACAGATTATGGACAAAACCATTTTCAACAAGCCAGAGCTTGTGTTCTTGAGGATGTTCACTCTGAACATTAACCAGATATCTTCCAACATAAGGACCTGAAACAATAAAGAGAGTTGGAGGAACTAGGTCTTCTGGATTATGTCTTCCTATCAGACTATGGAATTCATGCCAGTCTGATTCATTAAGTGCCATGACAGGAACTCTAGCACTTTCTGGACTTTCAAGGAAGAGAATTTTTTCTTTTCTTACAGCACTCTGCTGTATATGACTTTCTTCAAATTGTGGTCTGGCATTCTCGTATAGCTCTTCAGCTAGTGCAAAGAGTGCCGGGAACATTAGACCACTACTTCTTTCTTGAAAAGCAAATAAGAGATTATCTAGGATTGCCTTCTGGTGATAAGCTAGTCTCCTGCCAGTTCTGAACACAGGAGTGTCAAAAGTTCTTAATTCATAGTTAAAAACATTTATGACTCCAGTTGGAGTTGGTCTGCTTTTTGGCAAAGCAGCAGCCGTCAACGGTCTTGATGAGCCTTTACCGTCTGCCGTTTGAGACGGGCTAGCCAATCCTTTACCCTGGGATTGATCAGTTGAGGCTAGTCCTTTAGGACTTAGCAGAAACCTTTTAAGAACTTTTTCTTTGGTTTCCATAGGATCTTCTTGATGCTCATGTTCTTTCCCAGTCCTTCTGCTTCTGGGATTACGACCTTCGTCGTCTTCTCTTTGGCTAAACATTGCCATTTCCCTGGTCAATGCGTCTGGAAGATAATTCTTGTTTCCTGCAATTAATTCAACATTATAATCATATTGGTTAAGAAATAATTGCCAGTTTGCTAATCTTCCTCTATCAGCAGCTTTATCAAGTTTAAAATTTTTGAAATTTTTTACTCTGGCACAATCGGTGCGGACAGTAAAGATTTTTCCAAGAAAAGCTGGTGAATTTAAAATCGTTTTTTTGACAGCCAAAATTTCTTTTTCTCCTGTGGGATAATTCAGTTCTGCAGGGCTGAACTTGCCACTACAAAATTTGCAGATTTTTTCAATGTTAGTTCCAGGCGTTCTTGCCAGAACAACACCGGACCAGTAATTATCGCTCGCATCTGTCTGGAGGATAATTTCATCATTCTCTTCTGGTTGTTGGAGAGGAGGGAGGTTTTTGCAGAGATTTTTTATCTGCTTCACAATCTTTTCATCATCTTCTGTGAAGTTCCATTTTCTTTTGGAACTTGTCTTAGGAGATAACATTGCTGTTAACCCTGAGATTTTAGGGATGAAATCTCTCCCATAATTTATGACACCAAGGAATCTCTCTAGACTCTTAGCATCAGGAATTTTGTCTGGGAATTTCCAGATCTTTTCAAGAATATGAGGTTGGAGTTTTATTACTCCATTTTTGATGTTTATTCCTAGGAAATCAACTTCATCAAGGATAAAGAAGATTTTCTTTTCACTTAGGATGATTCCATGCTGAACTATCAGCTTTACTACCTCATGGAGGTGTTTCATGTGTTCTTCTTTATTTTTGGAGAAGACAAGGATGTCATCTATGTAGACAACACAGAACTCCGCCACATGCTTAAAGATGTTGTCCATCTTTCTTTGGAAGATTGAGGGAGCTTGCTTGAGACCAAAAGGCATCACCAACCATTCGTAATGACCTTGTGGTGTTCCAAATGCAGTGAGAGGTACACTCTCGGGATGCATCTTGACTTGCCAGAAACCCGACTTTGCATCGAATTTCGAAAAGACTTTGGCTCCTCTGAGCTGGTTGATCAGTACTCTTACTTGAGCAATTTGATAACCATCTTTGACAGTCTTTTTGTTGACATCTCTGTAGTCAATCACCATTCTAGCTTTTCCTCGTAGAGTTTCTGCATGATTTCTCACGTAGAAAGCTGGAGCATGATGAGGGCTAGTGGAAGGTTGAATCAATTTCTTGTTCAGAAGATCTTCAATATCTTTCCTGAATTCTTTTTGATCTTCTTCTTTGTAATGAGGAATGGCTTTGACATGGCAGATAGCATTCATGTCATGCAATTTTAATTCACAGACCACTGGGTCTTTTTCCCAAAACTTTTGAGGATTTGTATCCACATTCTGCTCGAGTAGTTTCTTGATTTTTTCAAGAGTGGGAATTTGTTGAGACTCAAGCTTATTCTGAAAGTGCTTGAGGTTGTGTTCATGAATGAAACTAGCTTCTTCATCTTCACTAGCTTCTTCTTCTTCTTCTTCTTCTGAGGATTCTTCAACAAGTAATTCTTCTTGTTGTTTGATTTGGAGTATGGGCTCGAATTTGGGTTTGTAGGGGGTAAGATCACCACTATTCGGTTGCGATCTCTGATAGTGAGAAGTAAAACCGGGACCTACCACACTGAATGCATGTGTGAGTCGGTCTGCCCAGAACACCCGTTCTCCTTTCTTGAAGCCGATCGCTTCTTCATCCTGAATGAATCTCTGTTGGAGAATAAAATCATTTCCTAACAGGAAATCAGATCCTTGGCCTTCTGACTGCCAAACATTCTGGATGATAAATGTTCCTCCACCAATGGTGATATGAACATTTTTTGCTACTTTCTTCATGGTGAGATGGCTTCCATCAAATGTAACACCAGTAGCAGACTTTTTCTTATCTTCTTTCCAGAGTTCATCTGGAATTGCAAATCTCTTTGCAACAGTAAAACCTGATCCATTATCTACAAAGGCATGTAGATGATATTTCCTATGATCAGGGAACTTGAGTCCGATCTCTATGTAGTTGCTGTATTTACTTGTAGAGACGACTTTCGATTGGTGAGGCTCATTTTCTTGAGCTTGCTCTTTTGGAATGAATGGTTTGCATTCTTCTGAAACATGTTCATGCATGGGTGATTTATCTTCACTATCATCCCAGTTTGTAGGAATTATCTCTTTGATGTCTGGATCACTGAACCAGGACGGAGGATCATATCTGACTTTATAATCATACTTGCCAGAAGGTTGGCCAAGTAGATCCCATGTGTCAGTAGCTTCTTGTCTTTCTAAGAGATGAACAGTTTCTGATGGTTTCACCAGTTCTACATTTTCTGGTATTTCAACCAGTTCAATATCTTCATTGATTTTTTCTTCATCGATGATTTCTTCTTTTTTCGAGGAAGATGGTTCCATGGTTGTCTGGAACAGAGTTTCCACTTCTTTCGCCTTTTGTTCAGCAAAATATTCTTCATATTCTTGCTCAACCAATTGGCTGACAAGACCATTTTTGGTTTTTCTTCTTGCTTCAGCTATGAAGCATTCTTTATGATAAGTCTTCTTGGACTCTTTACAAAACATAGGGAGACCATTCTTTTCATGACATAAGCAGTAGTCACAAACGAATGTACCAGGGTTCACCTGATAAGAAGACATGAAGGATTCTGTCTTGCTTTCTTCCCAATTTTTGATTCTCAAAACATTCATTTGTCTGGATTCGAAGTACTCTACTTCAGAATCGATCTCAGACTCATCTGATGAAATTTCTTCTTCAGACCAGGCAGAGTAGACTGACCTGTCATCATCTTCATCATCAGAATAGGCTATTTCGTAGCCTTTCATGTTTGCTACCTCTACTATTTGTTCATATTCTTCGAAGAGAGCTTTAGTAGATCTTTTACCCTTTTCAGGGCATTCATTGGCATAGTGCCCTTCAGCTTTACATAACCAACATCTGCAAGCTTTCTTGCTTGGTTGTTTATGCTGATGAGTATTCTTCTTTTTCTTGAAGAATTTCTTTTTAGGATCTTCATCCTTTTGTTTCTTGTAATTGGAACTCTTATTGAATTTCCAATCTCTTTTCTGATTACTCTTTTTGAATTTTTTAGAGTAATATTTTTCTTTTTTCTTCTTTCTGTGGAATTTAGATTCATGACATCCCCAGTTTGTGGGCATATCCAGTATTCCATAACAGAAATTTTCAACTCCTTTGAGTTGTTTCTTGGCCATCTTAGCTCTAAGATTGGCTTTGCATTGCTCTTTCAGTAATTGCCGTATTCTATCGGCAATTCCTCCAACTGAAAATCTTTCAATTGGTTTTTCAGCTATGCTTTCTCTCACAGCTGTTCTCCATGGTTCAGGGAGTTTCCTGTGCAACAGATTAACTAGATCAGTATTCTCTAGTTCACCAATTGTACAGTAATATTCCTGAAACTCATTCAGGTATTCTTCGAAATATCTCATGTCACAGATCTTGAGAGCATAGATATTCGATTTTGCCGTTTCTTTGGCTTTTTCACTCAGATTTGAAAGATCTCCACAGAACTGATCGTACAGTGGTACTGCAAAATCATACGGAGACTTTGAATTTTTGATTTCTTCAAGCCAGTCTCTTCCTCTGGCAGTTTCTTTGAAGGATAGGTAATACTTTTTTGCTACTCCGGTGAGAGTAGTTTCATAGTACACCTGCAGATCTGGTGCTTCAAATTTGCCAAGGGTGAGTGCAGAAGCCATCATCAGGCTGTCTACCCATTGGTCAATGGTTTTTCTTTTGTCTAGACTCTTGTCTAGATTTAACCATATGCCATAGTTCGTGATCGGAACTCTAGGCAGATTGTCCTCTGGGACAAATCTTTGAGAATTTCTTTCTCCTTTTTTACCCGTGGGGGCTTTCTGAAATGGGAGTTTTATTTCTTTTTTTTCTCTGCTAATGAAAGTTCTGGAGCTTTCTCCTTCTTCCATTTCAATATCTTGATAAGGAAAGACTTTTCTTGTCTTTCTGAATTTGTATTCTTTCATTTCTTCGATTAGTTTTTCTAATCGTTCAGGATTTTCGCAATTCCCAGCTTCTTCATAAAGATCATAGAGCTTCTTAGTTCTGAACATATGGACTGGTCTGTTCAGATCAGCTTCCAATTCTTCTTCAGAAATTGGCTCTTCAATAGTGGGTTTTATTCCACTGACACTAGCTTCTCTAGTGCTGTAGCTTCTTCTTAGAAGATTGTTCTTGTTTATCCTGAGATTCTCAGGACAGACATCACTTCTTCTGTGATTGTCAAAATTAAGGCTAATTTCTCCAGTCTTTCTACTCTCGTAGATCTTTGCTTTTGCTCTTTCCGGCTGTTTTTTTGGACCGGATAATTTCCATTCAAGAGGAAAAGTTACCTCATTCCAAGTAACTTTGTGGATCTGTTGTGAATGGTTCTTCTGATTGGTGAGGAATCCAGTAGTAAGACCTGGGATATTTGTTATCCTTGTCTTAGGGGCTACTGTAGTACTCATCAATTTATAGTATATTCTATATACTATAGCAAGTTCTTGCATATCTTCTTTCATGGATATACCATCTGTCTTGACTCTCAGTCTGAGACAATGAGCTGCATCTTTCAAGCTGGTGGTGAAGTTGGGGAAGCAGTTGAAATATGCTACTTGGTCGCATAAGGATGCTTCGAGTGTTCCCAACAGACTAGCTTGGAAGTCTGTTAACCTGTTGTCCTGTAGGACACATAGGACCGAACAGTTTATGCCTTCACGTGCAAGCAGATTTATGCCTACTTGGACTGCTCCAATATGCATAAATTGATATTTTTTTGCTTGAGCTCTAGCAACTTCTAAAGGAGTGATTAATAGAAGATCAGTCTCTCCTCCTGCTGTAGCTGGAGTTGTAATTTCCAGAAGTTTAAAATAATGGCTATCCATTAAATCAAACTTTCCCCTTTTGTAGATTTGTTTAAAATCCAACTTTGGGATTGAGGAATTTTTTACCTCTTGTTCGATTTCGTTGAATTCGAATTCTTCAGCATTTAGGAGCTGTACTCCCTTCTTTTTCCCAAAGATACTTAGCATCTTCATTTCTCTTTTTTCCGGGTTTTCATACCGGATACTAGTCTGACCAGTAGATGGTTCCAGAAAAATCATGTTTGGAACACGATTTGTGTCTGGTTTTTCTAATGGTTTGAATCCATTAGTTTTCTTTTTTACTGTAGGCCCTTTCTTGTCCTTCAGTATATTTTTCATAGATTCCAGCGTTTTTTGCTGTTCATTGATTTTTCTACTGACGACTGTCAACTTTTCTTCTTCCGTTTTTGGAAGTTCTTTGATATAATCCAGTTTAGTTTCCAATCTTTCCAATTGGTGGATTATAGCAGGTAATTTTTCTAGATGAGTTTGACATCTAGATATTTCTAGTAACAACTTCTGATATTTCTCATCAGAAGATTTCAATAGAGAATTTATTTTCTCTAATAACAATTCTGACATTGTCCCCATTAAGGAGGGGTTCTCCTTGAGCTATTTTACAAGCTCTGATACCAGTTGGGTGCGGATCTAACCAATGCTCAAATAATCAAGAGGTTTTTGTTCCTCTTCCAGAACGTCTAAGAGATTTTCTATCTCCTCTTCTATTCTATAGATTCTAGTCTGTAGTCTATAGATAATATCCCAGTAATTGGGAGAATCTCTACTAAGATTATCTCTATAGGTTTTTAATTTTCTCAATTTCTCTCTCTCCTTTTGCAATTCCTTAGTAGTAATTTTGCAGATAGCAATCAACTCGAGTCTATCAACAATCGAAATTATGAATGGTAAAAATAACCGTTTACCTTCGAGTATAGAGGATGGATTTATACCTGCAATATGGTTAAACAAACAAATTCAAAAGCATGGGCCCACTACGCTCCGTCAATTTTCTTTTTTACTGAAAGGAAAGATAACAACTTAAAGAGAAAGTGAAACTTGCTAAAGACAAAATGTCCTTAAGTGTCTAAAAACAAATGTGGTGGAGTTTTTTGTGTTTTAGAGTTTGGTCAAGGAGGTGGGTGTAGTTTCTCCAAGAAAAAAATGGTGAAGAATGTGGAAAAGAAAGTGGTGCACCCGTGGGGTCCTCATTCTGCAAGAAAAGATGGGAAGATGGACTTTATCAAGATGAATTACCCGTGGAGCTTGATGAATTGCCCGTGGGGCCCCCAGATGGATTGATTGAAGAATTGTCCCCAAATAGTCAACATCATCACTCAGGTGGATTAATTGGTGAAGGATTAATTGATGGATTACCCGTGGGGTCCTCATCTCCATCCAGCCAACATCATGACCAGCCAAACAGGACAAATGCAGCAAACCTTGACAAGTCCACGCATTCCCAAAGTGGCCTTGACAAGTCAAACAGGGAAGACACTTCAATACGTTTTGGAATATATGAAACATCACAAGAGTTTTTACCCCTCGCTACACAGTAAACTGAAAGATCCGCTGGAAATGTTTCACCTCAGGTACCTTTAATTTCGAATGAATTATCTGAGATAGATAATACTGAGTCTAGAAAATCACAAAGGGTTACCAAGGGTATTCCTAAGAAACAATATGAACCAGACATCAAAGCCAAAGCTAAATATCCTATAGCTAATTACATATCTAACCATAGGTTGTATGGGTCACATGCACTTGCTGTTAATCAATTATCTACTGTATCTATTCCTAGTAGTGTCCAGGATGCATTGGAGGATCCTAAGTAGACTTAAGCGATGAATGAAGAACTAGAGGCCTTGCAGAAAAACTTGACTTGAGATATTGTGACTATGCCTGCTGGAAAGAAGACTGTTAGGTGTTTGCAGTGAAACTTAAAGCTGATGGGAGTATTCACAGGTACAAAGCCAGATTAGTTGCCAAAGGATACACCCAGCGCTATGGAATTGATTATGAAGAGATGTTTGCCCCTGTTGCAAAGATCAATATTGTTCGAATCTTGATTTCACTTGCAGCAACTAAAGATTGGCCTCTACATCAGTTTGATGTGAAGAATGCTTTCCTCAATGGAAACTTGGAGGAAGAAGTGTATATGGACATGCCGCCAGGGGTCAAAAATATGCCTTGTGATATTGGCAAGGTTTGTAAGTTGAATAAGTCTCTGTATGGTTTAAAGCAGTCTCCTAAAGCTTGGTTTGGAAGATTCTCCAAGTCTATGAGGATATTCGGATATAGAAAAAGCAACTCGGATCATACCTTGTTCATCAAGCGTAGTAAGGGTACGATTACCGCTCTGATAGTATATGTCGATGATATGATTGTCATAGGGGATGATCTAAAAGAGATGGAGGCTCTATAAAAGTATCTTTCTAAGGAATTTGAGATGAAGGACCTTGGGCAATTGAAGTACTTTCTTGGAATTGAAATATCAAGGTCTAAGAAGGGGATTTCTTTGTCCCAACGTAAGTATGTTCTTGACTTGTTAGTTGATATTGGGATGCTTGACTGCAACCCTATTGAGACACCGATCGAGATGAATCACAACCTCGCTATCTATCCGAATCAAGTTCCAACTTCCAACTGATAAAGGAAGGTACAACGCCCAGTAGGAAGACTTATTTATCTTTCTCATACTAGGCCTGATATTGCGTATGCTGTGAGTGTGGTTAATCAATTTATGCATTGTCCCAGTGAAGCACATATGGATGCAGTGTATCATATTTTGAGATATCTTAAAATGGCACCTGGAAGAGGTTTGTTGTTTGAAAAAAAGGATGAGTTGGAAGTTATGGGGTACACAGATGCATACTGGCCTGGTGATAAGACGGACAGACGGTCCACATCTGAGTATTTTATATTTGTTGGAGGAAACCTTGTGACTTGGCGCAGCAAGAAACAGAAGGTGGTTGCTAGGTCAAGTGTTGAAGCTGAGTTTCGAGGTATGGCACATGGAGTTTGTGAGATGTTGTGGATTCGTAATGTGTTGAAAGATTTGGATTTTAAGCTCAAGAAGCCTACAGACTTGCATTGTGATAACACTCTGCTATTGAAATCGCTTGTAATCCTGTTCAGCATGACCGGACTAAGCATGTGGAAGTAGATCGGCATTTCATTAAGGAAAACCTGGACAGGAAGATCATCTGTTTCCCTTTTGTGTATACAGAAGATCAATTAGCAGATATTCTTACGAAATGAGTGTCAAGGAAAGTGTTTGACAACTCAATTGACAAGTTGGGCATGATTGACATCTATGCACCAACTTGAGGGGGATCACTACTAGAATTTTGCTCTTAGACATCACAACAATTACATCGGTGAGAAATTCACACGATGTAAAAGAATATCATTAACATCGATTCCGCAAATTCTGATTTCTATGTATATAACTAACATCGTTTATTACTGTTGACCGATGTCTATATTTTGATTCTAAAATTTTCATAAACGCGGAAAGAGAGTTAAAATTGAAAATTGAAAGCGAACTGGAACCCAGCTAAAAACTTAAAACAAGATTCAAAATAAAAAGAAAGATGAGAAGAGAAGAGATTTCAAAACGCCAGGAGAGAAAGAGAGAGAGTGGGAAGAAGAAGAAAACAACAGATAGAGAGAGAGAGAGAGCGAGCGCATTCTATACTAGTCATCCTTTTTCCTTCTTCGTAGTTTCGCTCTCTCAATCCCCAATTCCCCTACACGGAGATCTCTTCTAGGGTTTCCGCCACCGTAAGATCCACCGCCCCTTCCTCAGATCTCCTTTGATCTACTTCAACCATGGAGGCAATCGAAGAGTCGTTGCAACTATCAGACTCGATGCGCAAAGGCGAGGCCATCCTCGCCGACGAAGACGTTGACGGAAACTTTACCCCCTCCTCTCTCACACACTCTCTCTCTAAAAGCCCTCTCTGTCTTTCTCTGGAATTGTCGAAGATGAAGTCTATGCAGCCAGGTACTGCTCTATTTCTTAACCAACCTAAATCTCTTCGTTGGAAACCTTTCCTTCACTGTTGACAGTGCTTAGCTAGTTGAGCTCTTCAAAAGTGCTGGGAATGTTGAGATCGTTGAGGTATGGTTTTGCTTTTAATTCGAAATTTCGCATCTTTCTGTGAATTGACTGAAGATAAATTGTGGGTTTATTGTTTCTTGGGATTAATGGGAACGTTTTAATGGTTTGTAGGTTATATATGACAACACTACTGGGAGATGCAGAGGATTTGGGTTTGTGACCATCTCTAATGATCAGGAAGTAGAAGCAGCTGCTCTCGATAGTTTAATGGCTATGTAAGTCACCATATTATGTCTATCATTTGTTTGTAGATATGCAAAAATATGAAACAAATTCTAGATATGAGATAATTGGATTGGTGTAAAATTGAGTTAATATTTCCAGGTGGTGAAACATTTGAGTTAATATTTCTAGTCAGAGTAAAATTGCATTGAGTTTCTTTTCAGATTGCTTTGGAAGGGTAATTGGTTCATACAAGAGAAGAGCTTTTAAGATACTTGCTTTAATTTGTGCATACTCAGTAGTCAGAGGACTCTGTATGGTCATTCTTTATTCTTCTGATGTTAAACAGCCATGGTTGCCTTAAATGACATACTGTCCACTTCAGTCACTCTATAGCTGTTTCAATCCCTCACACATTGTTTCTTGTGCTGATCATGGCATCTAGTTTAAATGGACTTACTGTTGGAGATCCACTCTCTAACAATCTCATGGAATCTCCTGTAAGGTCTGTAACCATGTTTTATGCAAGGTAACCTCCTGCAGTTTTCATCCTCACTTCATGTCCTAATGATGCCACTCAGCTTAATTACTAGTCCACCTTTGACTGTATTAGCTTAAATTTGCAAGAATGTGATAATATTTCTTAGTATAATGAACTCAATCTTGGACCTTTGTTCATGTCATCATGTGGTAAAACAGCAGGATAATTTCAGTTTGGGTCATAGATAGGTAGTGCTACACAACTCTTGAGAGAGGTGAAGTTCAATTTATAGCTATCCCTGATCTTGCTTTAAATTAAATCTGCCTACTTTGAAGTTTTCTGGAAATGCAAATAACATAGTAGTAGCATGCATGGTCTAGTCTGCACGTTTAGTTTCTTATTCTCTTCTCAAAATTGCTCTATTTGCATACTAGTATGGATTTGTTGTTGTTAGAAGATAGAATCTGTCAAATCGTCTATGTTTTCTGTTTAATTGCTGAGTTAGTTTGCAAATGAACGGCTTGAATAAGAGTATATCAATATATACAACTAGTATGGGTCTCTCATAACAGCTTGCATTTAGCTCTTTCACCTTAATATTTTGTACAGGTAAACATGTTCTTTTTGGTGATGTTCTGGCTTGTTTTGTGGCAAAACTGGTTTTGGCTGGTTTGCAGTACTTAAATGCTTTGTGTATTTATCAATAGCATCTGAGGTGCAATAGCATGTTTTGGCAATATATCTATCCGGATTATCTGTGGGGATTCTATGACAATATATCGCATGTTTTGGCTCATTGGCTGCAATAGCATGATTATCTATTTTTTGCTTTCTTTTCAGTTTTTATAAAACTGATATATCAACTCATTGGCACATGTTTTTGCTAGGTCCATTGCCAGCTACACCAAGAACTGCAAACTCAAGTTACAAGTATTTTTATCTTATAACAAACTGCCTTTTTTTTTTCTTTTTTCTTTTTTTCTTTTTACTGTATCTATAAACCATTTTTGTGTTCATATGGTTTATTTAGGAGACTTCAATCTTGTTCTTTTATTTTATTCTTGTATATGGAGAAGTTTAGGCCATATGTCCCCTTCTCCTTACTCTTTGTACTCTTTTTACCAATGTATTAATGAGAATTTTCTTTTGCTTACCATTTGTATTCTCATTGTGATACTTCTCTAGCGAAGAAACTGAAATAGAAGCAAGAAAAACGAAAACTCCACAACTTGATATAACAAACTGATGTCATAAATGACCAAGAACATCAGTTCTATCTATAGAGCATATGTCTAATACTGATATATAAATCAATTTCTTATATAAAATGATGTCACAATAGCAAACGAAATCAGTTTTTTATAAACCAACCGATATCTGGAGTCATTTTATACATCGGGACCTTATAAGAAACTGATGTCTAGAGTTATTTTTAACATCGGCTAAAAACCGATGTCTTTTTTTTTTGATCTTTAACATCACCCACTAAGACATCGGTAGATTTTTTTTTTTTAACATCGGTTTCTGGCCGATGTCTGAAGCCAAAATTCTAATAGTGGGAGTGTAGAATATTCTGTAAATATTTACTTTCCTTGTAGATGTAGATTACGTTTTCCTGTATAATTGTAGGAGATGTTTTCCTATTAGGAGTACTCTTATATCTCTATATTAACCTCATAACTGGAGATGAATAATAGATTGAAATATAACAAGCATATCGTAATTCATATTTTCTACTTCTGGAATGTGTTTTCAGTTTTTACTTCTGTGTGAACTTCTGTCTTTAACTCTTTGTTGGAATGTATTTTGATGGAACAGTTCATTTTTTGTGCCCTCTTGACTACGTCATCCCGTTCCATAATACAGGTGACTTGACTTCAAGTAATCTTAACATATTAGTTTACTTCAAGACTTTGATAGATCACGTATCACTAGTACTTGTGATATTATTGTAATGCCTAAACAACGAGACCTAAGGCCATCTCTAATGAAGGGCTATAAGCTAGATTTGGCCCTTAAAATCAAGATTTTCATCTTCAATTGATGGGCTAAGCTAAACCAAAAAAAAGATTTTGAGTGGCTATAGAGCCAAGGGCTGGGCTACCTTTAGCCCTTTCTATAGCCCCAAACCACAGACTAGAGCCCATAAATTTGCTAGTCCATATAACAAATCTAATTTGATGTGGACGGATTAAGGACTGTGATTAATTTCATTGTGGAGCACACGAATTCGCTAGCCCTAAGGATTGGAGATGATTAAAATCATAGCCCTTATTGTTTGCATGAATAGTGATTATTGGGGGTGGAAATTAACCTGTGGTCTATTTTAGCACCCCACTGACAGGACCCATCCCCAAATTTCACCCTGAAATTCAAGGTGGTCCTGCGTGATCCACTTTGGAAGAAGGTTTACTAAAAATTTCGGCATAACCTCCCCTAAAAGTGGACAACCCAAATCCTGTGGAAAGCAAATTTCACTTCTAAAAAAAAAATCCAACCACAAACTCCTGGAGCCACCCTGCTCCCATAATCCAATCTATCTCATAAACGAAAGGCAAACAAAAAACATTCCCAATATTTAAAGTCTAACAACACTCAAAAATCCAGATACAACAATTTGTCCAAGATAGGTCAAAAGCCCCAAAATAATCTTTACTACAAGTTTAGGTCACAATTCCCATAGTAATCAGAGCGATTCTAGGAACATAAAAACCTACGGGACGTGATAATGGAAGCGGATGCGGTCACTATGACTCACTCCTAGGCGCCGATCAGCAGTACTGTAAACTGGGCATTTGAAACCAAAGGGCCCAGGGGAAAAGTATTGAAAAACACGTTAGTGTGAGTGGACAAAAATAAATAATTAAGATGATTTAAATAAAGCAAACTTAAATACTTTCTCACTTATTTAAATTTATAAAACCTTGATGCATGCAACGTTTATAAAACATATCTTTTAAATCGAGAACCTCGTAAAGACAAGCCAGCCCCGCTGGTTAAGGGAAATCGGACTAGCCCCGCTAGTAAAAAATAATATAAGAAGTAGGGGAAGAAGATAGCCATACGAATGAGCCTCCCAGGCTAAAGTACTCCCATATACTCCTTTTATATACCCACACGCCACTAAGTGTAGCGATTAGGATACTGGGCTTCAGCATTACTGTCACAAAGACAGTAACCAGCGCCACAAAGGTGGACGGGCTTCAGTGATCCCATCACCTCGCCACAAAGGCGGACATCAATGCTAGCATGATAAATAATCACCCAAAGTATGGCAAAAGAAATCCGAAAACAAATAAATCCATAAATACATAAGGCTTCCCCAACTCTCACAAATGAATTTCCAACGACGTGTCCCACACGCCAAGATATTCTCAATTTCAAAAATAAATAAGAGAGAAATAATAATAAAACATAATCTCTGTAAAGCGAAACAAAACTAATTCCAAAATCATCATCAAGGCATTCCCAATGCCAAAACCGAAAGTCGATAAATAAATATGAAAACTATCTCCATCGAAATCTCATTTCGAAAATCTCTTAAAAATCTCAAATCGACGAATAGAAATATAATATAAATAGTATAATTCCGGAAACCACCTCGGAAATAAATAATTCGTCAAATAGGATTATAAATCATAACCAACTTCGGAAACAATTCAATATCAAAAGCAATTATATGAGATAAAGCGAAATCAATCTCTGAAATTAAATCATATGCTCGAAATATAATATGATAATTAAATAGAGCATACTTCAAGAAATAAATGCATGCATCATTTACTTAAAAACAAAAGTCCACTCACAGTATGCGGTCAATCCTGACGTCGCTCGGTATTTTCCTCGTATGGAGACTCCTCTCATCCTGTACGAATAGCACTCGTAAAAATATATTTACAGGACGGAAATTTAACTTTACGATAATTAGATATTGAAATTCAAAACGTCCCCTTCAAAACCCAACTCCTCAATTCACATCGAAATCCATCCGTAATTCTCCAATAATATTCATTCATCGATATACAAATTTTAAAGTGAACTCGAAAGAAATTCGGCTATTGAATTCACGTAAATCGATAATCGAAAATTTATAATCAATTCGTAACTCCTCCAATTTCCACCAAACTTCATGTATAAAATTCTACAACAATTATAGGATTTATTGGGCCAAAAAAAATAATTAAAACTCAGCTCTACGCGCCACCCACAGTGGCGGCGTGTGGGGCCCACTCGCCGGTGGCCACCAAATTTTGGCAGTAGCAACATCACAACAGACCTAACAATTTTCTCAACTACAACACATTCCAATTTTACCTTAAAATGCTCGAAATTGACCGGTGAAGAAAACCCAGAAAACTTTCGAGCCCTAGAATTGAAATCGTCGATTGGACCGCCACACTGCTAATTGAAGTGAATGGCCTTAGGGGAAATGATCACCGGCTTGAGACGCCCCTACTGTCCCAATTTGGTGGTCAGAAACGGCCGGAATGGCTGAATCGCTGGAAAAGCTCAAACTGCCCCCATGAGGTACTTTGCTTCGATTCGAGGTTTTCCGGCCAAATTGCCGAAACCTAAGAGCACCGGCGTTGAGAGGAGGAAGAGGCGATCACGTGGTGGCCGGTTGCCCACCAGTTGATGACCGAACGGTGGCAAATCGAAGGGGAGAAGGAATCGCCCGAAGAGGAAAGGGGAGAGATCGGGGGAGAGGAGAGAGAAAGGTGGGTTTCCGGATTTGGAAACCTACCACAGTAAATTTTCATTATTTATAGAAATTTCTACTATGAACAATAACTTTCTTAATTCACTCATAACTTTAGCATACAAACTCCAATTTTTACGTACCACACGTCCACAGACTCGGTTTTGAAGAGAAATGAACTTTGCCTGATTGAAGATTATTTACAGTAGGATGCTATTTATACAACAAGTCAACAATTGATAAAGACCTAGCTACTACTGGACAATGGATCACATGTTCTTTCTGAAGGAGTTGTCTGTTGTACAATTGAAGTGTGTGGTTTGGGTGAAGTCTGGAGCTGACATATAACAACAAAGAACTGGTTTCTTGTACTATTCAGACAGTGCACGAGTTGTCTCCTCTTGTGGGGAATAATTCCAGATAGTTCCTTTGGGTAAGGATTGCCTATGTGCATCCTCATTGCTGAGGCTGCTGTGGTGATCATCTTGATGTGAGATTATAGTGTTATTACACCCCCGCAAGCTAATGAGCGGGATGCGCACAATCAGCTTGGAACTGAGATCAAAGAACTGATGTTTAGGAAGACTCTTAGTGAAGATATCTGCAACGTTTGCAGCTGATGAAATGTGGTGAAGTTGCATTGATTTGTTTGCTAGAGGTTCTCTGATGAAGTGATAATCCACATCTACATGCTTCGTTTGATTGTGAAAATCAGGGTTTGCAGCCAATGCAATGGCAGAGGTACATTGTCACAGTAGAACAAGGGGGGCTGTCCAAGAAACACCTTGAGACATCAGCTTGGAAAGGCAAAGAGGTTTGAAACAAAGCAAAACCACACCTGATCACTAAACTTTGAAGAATGAAGATTGATGAGACAAAACGAAAGAATGATTGTTGGGTTAGAACAAAGAGGATTGAAGAGGTGAATAAAAGATTTGAAACGTTGTGAATTAAAAAGAAGGGTAAAGAGTGAGGAAGAGAATGTAAGAGGTTGAATGAACTAGCTGTGGATCAGAGTCGATACGCAAAGGCTTCAAAGGAACATGATTTTCTTTTGCAGAGAGAGAGAGTGAGTGAGTGAGTGAGTATGAACAAAGGAGAATGGGAAGGAGATTTTAAAGAAAAATATAAGAAAACTTATATGAAGTTGTTGAACAAGGACTGATAAAGGAAACTCAAAACTAAGTGGAGACAAAACAGAGAAGGAGCAGATAAAAGGTAGAAGAGAGATGCCATTGCAGAAGAGTGACCAATGAAGAAGAGAGAGATAGGCAGCGACATTAATGCAAAAAGAAGATTGTGCAATCAAAATGTGAAAGAAGATTGAAGTTGTGGTTGTGCAGCATGAGCTAGAGTATAAAGCTGGAAGAAAAGCTCGTATACCTGAACGTGAAAAAGAAGAGCTTGATGCTCAAAAGGGGAGGGCTTCATGAGGGAGAAGAATGAGTTGAGAGGAGAGAGTTTCACAAGGGGAGGGCTCCAAATCGGTGCCATGAAGAGAATCAAACGGCTGTTAAGCATGAGTTCTAAATGAATATGACCTTTTTTTTTTTTTTTTATAGATAAATGAAAAATTTATGGAGCAGAGGGAGTGAGAGAGCAAATGAACAGAGGAATGTGGTTACTATTCTCCAAACAACAATCTAAGCGTACGTAATGGAAGGAAGCTATAGAAGAGAAGGGTTGTTGGGATTTGATGGGAATTGAAACATGGTGCTTCTGCCATGATAATTGAGAATGAAAAACTGAAGTGAAAGATGAAAGATCTTGGCTTGAGAATGTAAAATGAATTCAAAGAAGAAAATTAGGTAGAAATGAAAATTGAACTAAGGATTGAGAGATGGTGCTATTGGTTTCAGACCTGTGGGTGTATGGAGAAATTTTCTCCATACACCCAAGGAGTGTTTTAGAGATCACAGGATCAAGAGCTGTTAAGCAGATGGCTCTGATACTATGAAGAGAAATGAACTTTGCCTGATTGAAGATTGTTTACAGTAGGATGCTATTTATACAACAAGTCAACAACTGATAAAGACCTAGCTACTACTGGACAATGGATCACATGTTCTTTCTGAAGGAGTTGTCTGTTGTACAATTGAAGTGTGTGGTTTGGGTGAAGTCTGGAGCTGACATATAACAACAAAGAACTGGTTTCTTGTACTATTCAGACAGTGCACGAGTTGTCTCCTCTTGTGGGGAAGAATTCCAGATAGTTTACATAGCCTACAACTTTCGTGAAGAAAATTTTCTCAAATTTTGACCCGAACAAAAAGTCAACTTCTAGCCCCCTAAAAGGTAAAACTATAACCGCGAACGGTAAAACATATAGTAATTCACTTAGACACAGTAAAAGGGTAAATCAGATACTGGGCATAACACCCACAGCTGGAGATAGCCTAATGATCTTGATGGAAGCTAATGTGTCAGTCTTTATTTCTACTGAAGATGACTTTCTGGTATGGAACTTTTTGTTTTTTAACTTTTGGTCATCTAAATAGCCCGTTTATTAGGTAGTGGGATGAATTGACTTGAATGAACTTAACTTATCTTTAGAGAATTCAAGCACATGTTCTTGTAAGTATATGCAATTTCAAATGCTCTTGTTCTTGTGATGTTATGGCTCCATAATTTGAGTCCAGTCTGTATTCTACATATCTATAAGCAAGATCATCCCATCAGCATCAGCGCCTAAATTTCCTTGCTTGCAATGAAGATGGAAATTATGGTTGATGATTATTAAATTTGAAGGACTCCAAATTCAAATTTTGAAACTCACGAAATTTTTGTGAAGTGTTCGCCGGATGCTCAACTAGTTTTTGATGAACAACTAGTATATGCAATGCCCGAGGACATCCGTCCGAATATATCCCATCTACTTTTTTTTAGAGAAAGTGATAATTTCATTAATTCATCCATGGCCAGAAGACACGTACATCATATGTTGTCTCATACCAAAAGTACTAGATGGTCTAAGCTACCAAACACATGACAGGTAACCCTCACTGTTGACAAATAAGCACAACTTTTAACCTAGCCATCAGGAGACAAATCCAAACAACTACCTAAATCCTTACTAGAGTAACCCTAATTGCCTAAGACCTCATTTGGTGTACAATCAGAGAAACTAAACTTAAATAGCAATAGATTGGCATCAAATGCTAGGTACCAAGATACTAGATCGAGAAACACTAAAAAGTGTAATCAAACCAAACATCATGCACAAAATCTCCAGGGTCCCAAATCCAAGCCCATAGAGAAATCTGGCCCAACAGAGTAGTCAAGTGGACCCCACACTAGCCCAACCTCCTGAAGACCCAATCTGATTTGGGCACCCACCGCCGGGCACCCAGATATGGCAGTTGTCCTTCAGCCGCCCCCAGCTTCGTCTCCACCCAACGTAGCCACCAAAGAGCACGACAGCCTCTCTGGATTAAGAATCTGAGCAACTAAGCCATCGACTTCGATGTCAATACCAACGCTGGCCCTATCACCGGCGCCGCTAGCACTCCCATCCACCAAAACGAGGCCTGAACAGCGGTTTGCACCGCCGCAAGCTGCCCAGTACCGCCATCGAAGATCCTCCAATCACTGTAAGAAGGTAGGCGCTGCCCGATCTCGAACCCAGATCTACCATGCCGTGGTCGCAGCCCTAACCTGAGACATAGCACTGCCAACCAACGAGCCCGCGATGCCTCAAACCGATAATCGGAGAGATCTGATGGAGGTGAAAGGGGCCTCCCTGCAAGCAGCCCAAGGGAGCTGCAGTAGGTTTTCGAGAGAGAAATCTCTCGACTCTCATTCTTTTAAAAGCATAAACAAAAAAATAAAAAAAGATATTCAAAAGCTTAAATATATCCCATCTCCTTTGAAACTACTCTTGCTGATTATATGTTTAATTCTTGTGGTTTAAAAATATAGAAAATTACATAGTAGCACATGACCAAAGATGTAAACACAGAAAATCCACTTGCAAAAAGATTTATACAAATAAGGACATGAGCCCAGGCACAAAAGCCTAATGATACAACTCTGACACCTAATTTTAATGAAAAATGACCAAAATGCTTAGTTTGATGGAATATTTACGCGTATGCCACTGACCAAAATCTCTCTTTTTCTCTCCACCGTTTTACCCGTTCGCATCCTGATCCTACTCTGACCCGACTCGCCTTTGGAAAATGGAAAGAACCGCTGCTGCTCTCATTTTTTAGAGGTGTGTGCACTCCCAGCAGAGAGAGAGAGAGAGAGCCACGATGGACTCCGACGAGGGCAAATGAGAAAGGTGCAGGCCTCGTCGACGGCTCTAAGTCGTCGTTGCTGCTCTAGGAGAGAGGTCACTTCAGTTCGACGAGGTCCTTCGTCGAGGAGGTCATCACCGGCTTCGATGAGACCAATCTCCACTGCTCTTGGGTTGGCATGTGTTAATTGCTTAATAATTCATTTTAATTGGATTGCCAAGGTGTTGGTTGAATTCTTAGTTGGATCTGATTTTATTTGTAGGCAAGCTATTTGTTTTGGGATGAATCTAAGGTTCAGGAGCTGAGAAAATGAAGATCCGATTTTTAATTTAATTTCGTGCTAATTTTGGCAAGATGGTTTGTGGGTATTCACAAAAGAAGAGAAGAAGATTGGGGTTGTTGCTCAATTTGCTATCAAACTTTTCTGAGAGGTAAATCAAATTTGCTATCCAATCATTCTGTCATCTTCAAGTTTCTGGAAATATGTTGAAATCCTATGGGAAACAAGACTGAAAGTCTGAAAATGAAGGCGGCAAATGCAAATGAAAGAGGTTGGTTGGGAGCGATGGTGGAGAGAGTGATGATGATGGGACCCATATGTCTGCTAGTGATTCATATCTTTCAAGCATTTGTTTCTCTATTTGTGGTGGTAAAAGAAAAAGAACAAAAAGACTAATTTTTTTTTTTTTTTTTAATGAGGAAAATTATGGTAGTGATAGAGGGAATCATATAGCAGGATTGGACAGTAGTAGGATTAGGCGATGACAAGTAGAGTAGCAGAACATGAGTACAAGTGTAGTAGCAGAACTGGACGAGTACGAGTGCAGTAGCAGGATTGGACGAGTGCAGTAGCAGGATTAGGCGATGACGAGTGTAGTAGCAGAACTGGACTAGCATGAGTGCAGTAGCAGGATTGGACGAATGCAGTAGCAAGATTAGGCGATGACGAGTGCAGTAGCAGAACACGAGTATGAGGGCAGTAGCAGAACTGGACTAGCATGAGTGCAGTAGCAGAATTAGGTGATGACGTTTGCAGTAGCAGAACAAGAGTACAAGCAACATGATTTGAACAAAAAAGAGTTTGGATTAAAGAAAATAATTAAGATTTAGTTATCCATGCATGAAAGTTATAATTGTAAATGTTTTATTGATACATGGCAATAAAGTAACATAGAATTCTGAAGAAAAATAAAAAGTAACATAAAGGGATTAGAAGTCAAAAGAAGTAGTAAGGGTAAAAAAGTAAACTAACTCATTACATTTGACAAGTGGGGAGCAGATTGTCCTTATTTGTAAAATTTAATCCTTATAAAATGATTAGAAGTCAAAAGAAGTAGTTAAGGGTAAAAAAAGTAAATTAACTCATGACATGTGGTAAGTGGAGAGCAGATTGTCTTTATTTGTAAAATTTAGTTCTTAAATGTTTAATTTAATCTTCAAATGATGTATTTGTTAAGTCATCTTTTGTCAATAACTTATATGTAATTTGTTATTAAAAATATGAGTCAGCGTCAGGCCAAAAGAAGAAAAAGAAAAAGGAAAAAAAAAAATTAAAAAAAAAGTGAGTCAATGCATGTCAGTATAAATAGCTATCTATGTTTAATCGTTTCCATACCTATCCAGCAAAGAAATTTTATTACGTAGCCAAACCACATTATGGGATTGTCATCCCGCCAGTGCTTGTCTAATGTCCCCAATATTGGTCTGCTTTCAAGAATTTTAGTTCTATTGTTGTTTCATGTTCTTGGGGCTGGCTCCTTATACTCTAGGCAGCAGCAGCCATCTAGTTGCCATGATGAGGACAGCGCTGCCTTGCTGCAATTTAAGCAAAGCTTTATTATCGATCCATCTGTTTCTTATGATGATGGTTCATGTCCAAAGGTCTCATCATGGAAGACAGCTGAAGGAGATCATAATAGCAACTGCTGCTCATGGGACGGGGTCGAGTGTGATGAAGACACTGGTCATGTGACTGGGCTTGATCTTAGTAGCAGTTGTCTCTATGGCTCCATCAACTCCAGCAGCAGCCTCTTTCGCCTTGTTCATCTCCGGAGGCTGAATCTTGCTGACAACCACTTCAATTACTCTGAAATTCCTACAACAATTAGGAATCTTCCGAGGCTTAGGTATCTCAACCTTTCCTTATCTGTGTTTTCTGGCCAAGTCCCATCTGAAATTACACAGTTGTCCAAATTGTCATCCCTTGATTTGTCTAGAAATCTTCATGCACATTCTGATGAACCGCTGTTGAAGCTGAAAGTACCCAATCTAGCTGGTCTAGTTCAAAACCTAACTAGACTAGAAAAGCTTCATCTCAGTTACGTTAACATATCTTCCAAAATTCCTGATTCATTGGTGAATTTGTCATTTTTGTCATCCCTCACTCTAGGGAATTGCGACTTGTATGGCGAATTCCCAATAAGAATTTTCAAGTTACAATACTTGACATTTCTTAGTGTGAGATCAAACCAAGAGCTTTCTGGTTATTTGCCTGACTTTAATGGAAGTAGTCCTCTCACGTGGCTATCACTCGGAGGCACTAATTTTTCCAGAAATGTTCCTTCATCAATCAGAAAGCTTGACGCATTGAATTACTTGAATTTGGCTGAATGTAGTTTCTCAGGTCCAATTCCTGCTTCACTGGCAAACCTTACCCAACTCAACTATTTGTCACTTGCAACGAATAATTTTGTTGGCGGTCCCTTGTCTTGGCTTGGTAAGCAAACTGAGCTTACCTCTCTCCACCTTACCTCCACCAATTTAAATGGTCCTATTCCAGTTTCTCTTGGAAACCTCACGCAGCTCACTGATCTTTTTCTTGACGAGAATCAACTTAGTGGTCCAATCCCACCTTTGTTAGGTAACCTTAGCAGAGTAACTAACTTAGATCTTAGTGACAACAGGTTGAGTGGTTTAATTCCTGAATCATTGTTCAATTTGAATCTCAGTGAACTTTCGCTATTTGGAAATAACCTTCATGGTAAATTGGACATTTGTAGGCTGCCAAGTACCTTAATACAGCTCCAACTAGGTGGGAACAAACTAGAAGTGTCTCAATCTAAAATTATGAATACAACTCTGTTTCCAAAGCTTTCGACTCTGGTATTGTGTGCGTGCAACATAAACGAGTTTCCAGATTTCCTAAGACATCAACAAAACTTGAATTGGTTGGCGCTTTCCTTTAATAAATTGCACGGTCAAATACCCAAATGGATGTTGAATACAAGCACAGAAAGTTTGATGTTCCTAGACCTTAAGCACAACTTCCTTTCGGATTTTGGCCAACTAAATGTTGTCCTTCCATGGGTTAACCTAAAAGTTTTGTTTGTTGGGCAAAATTTGCTAGATGGATCACCACCCATACCTCCACAGAGCATCATCTATTATTCATTTGACAACAACAATCTTACCGGGGAACTTTCACAATTGATGTGCAATATAAGTACCCTTCAGTACGTTGATTTCTCAAATAACAAGTTGAGTGGCACCATTCCGCCGTGTCTTGGTAACTTCAGTGATGATCTACAAGTATTAGTTCTTAGAAACAACTCTTTCCATGGCACTCTTCCTCAAAGATACAGCAACACAAGCAACCTGAAGATGCTTGATGTCAGTTATAATCAATTGCATGGGAAAATACCGAGGTCACTGGCAAATTGTGTGATGCTTGAGTCTCTTGTTCTGTCAGTGAATAAGTTCAGTGATGTTTTCCCTTTTTGGTTGGCGAGTCTCCCAGAGTTGAAACTCCTAGCGATGCACCACAATGCATTCTATGGTGTGATTGGGAATACCAAAGAAAATCTTCATTTTCCCGAGCTGCGCATTCTTGATCTGTCTTACAATAATTTCAGAGGTGAGTTTCCATCTGAATACATCTTTTCTGGAAATGCCATGAGAGGTATAGTTCTGAGCCAACCCACATATATGGAGGCATCCTCAGATCTGAATATCCCTAATGTTAATGCACCTAGGTTTTCTTATTCTTTCACGGTCACTATCTCAAACAAAGGTTTCGAGAGATACTACGGGCATATCCAAGAAGACCTTGGGGTCATTGATATCTCATCCAATAATTTCCGAGGGAAGATTCCAGAATTCATTGGGAACTTGAAAGGGCTTCGCTTTCTCAACATTTCCAATAACATCTTCAACGGCAGCATCCCATCATTCTTGGAAAATTTGACATTGCTTGAAGCGTTGGACCTTTCACAGAACCAGCTCTCGGGAGAGATTCCTCAGCAACTAGTTCAGCTTACGTCTCTTGCGAATTTTAATGTATCCTACAACAATCTCACAGGTTCTATACCGCAAGGGCGCCAATTTCAGACATTCGAGAACACATCATATAAGGGAAACCCAGAATTGTGTGGAGACCCTTTGACAAGGAGATGTGGGAACTCTATTGCCCCAGCTCAACTGCCACCTTCAAACAGCATTGAAGAAAATGTTTCAGGCTCTGCTTTTGAACTTGACTGGAAATTTGTGTTGGCTGGATTTGGAAGTGGGTTGCTAGTGGGAGTGGTACTTGCAGACGTGGCGATTACACGGAGGCGTGAGTTGTTTCTGGAGATAGTTGGGATGTTGATCAGACTAATGAAAAGGATCAAAAGGCAGAGGAGGTATTAATCGGGAAGTCAAATATAAGGTTGTGCATTTGGTATTGTATGTATGTTCTCTGTTTTTTTTTTTTTCTTTCCATTGTAATCACCTAGCTCTTTGAATAAAAGTTTCGAAATGTTGCTGTATTCCTTATCGTGAGTGCGTGATCTCAGTTGCCTATCTATAGGTTTTGTTGGTTTATGCATGCATTTTGTTCTTGTAGAGCGGAGGTCACCAAGGTTCACTACTTCACTTAAAAGCGAGCACACGACGGAGTTTTAGCCAAATCAAATTCAGTCTTCAATTCCGTTAAATGTGTGACCCTTCAAACAAGAAACAAAGAAACATCCATTGTCAAAACTATAGCCGGGCATTCCCAACCAGTCATGCTTGCAGAGAGGAAAAAGAAATTCCACCAAAAATATTTCTCGTTGGTATCCTCTAATTGTCTAGCTATTTGTTACGCCACTAATTTCACTAGGCTACACCTCCTTAAAAAAATAAATTAATTAATAAAAAATTTTAAAAAGGAAAAATAGAACAGAAGAGGTCCTTATTTCTTTTTGGGCTAAATACTATTTAGTCTCTGAATTTTTGCTGAAAAAACACTTCATTCCCTCGCCTTTTAATTTGACACGTTTACTCCTTATTCTTTCAGTTTTACACCCAATAGGTACATTCCGTTACACTCCGTTAAATTGTGCAGTTAACTTCCTATTTTAAGGATAAAATTACTATCATAACCTTGACTTTCTCTTTCTTTAATTTTTTTAATTGTTTTTATTCTTCTCTTTAATTTTTTTAATTGTTTTTATTCTTCTTTTTATTTTTTCTTTCTTTAATTATTTAATTGTTTTATTCTTCTTTTTTATTTTTTTCTTCTAATTCATACCAATAAAATTACTAATTTTTTTAATTATTTTTATTCTTCTCTTTAATTTTTTAATTATTTTTATTCTTCTCTTTAATTTTTAATTATGTTTATTCTTCTCTTTTATTTTTCTTCTCTTTTAAGGATAAAAATTAGTATTATAGTCCCTCCCTTGTTTCTTTTGTTATGACTAATTTTATTAGGTGAGCCGGAGAAGAGAATTGTTGCTTGACGCCAATAAAATTAGTCATAACTTTTAATATGACTTTTATTAATTTTTTTAATTATTTTTATTCTTCTCTTTTATTTTTCTTCTTCTGATTCGCATCAATAAAATTACTAATTTTTTTTAGTTGTTTTTATTTTTCTCTTTTATTGGTGCCAATCAAAAGAAAAAATTAAGAGAAGAATAAAAATAATTAAAAACTTTGTAATTTTATTGGTGCTAATCAGAAGAAAAAATAAAAGAGAAGAATATAAACAATTAAAAAAATTAATTAAAATCGTATTAAAAGTTATGACTAATTTTATTGGCCTCAAGCAGCAAATTAATTTCTTCTGCGGCTCACCCAAACACCCCATAAAATTAGTCATAATAGAAGAAACATGGAGTAAACGTGTCAAATTAAAGAAAAGAATAAAAACAAATAAAAAATTAAAGAGAAGAATAAAAACAATTAAAAAAATTAAAGAGAAGAATAAAAAAATAAAAAATAAAAATAGTAATTTTATTGGTATGAATCAAAAGGAAAAAAAAGAAAAGAATAAAAACAATTAAAAAATTAAAGAAAGAAAAAATAAAAGAGAAGAATAAAAACAATTAAAAAAAATTAAAGAAAGAGAAAGTCAGGGCTGATAGTAATTTTATCCTTAAAATATGAAGTTAATAGCACAATTTAACGGAATGCAACGGAATTGACCTATTGGGTGTAAAACTGAAAGAACAATGAGTAAACGTGTTAAATTAAAATACGAGGAACTGAAGTGTTTTTTTAACAAAAGCTCAGGGATTAAACAGTATTTAGCCCTTTCTTTTTAGAAGACAATTACGGTGCAATCATTTATCTGTTGAAGTAACAATAAACATTTTCAACAGATAGCAGAAATAAAGTAACATGATAAACATTTTCAACCAATAACAGAAATAATGAAAGTAACATGATAGTGCCGTTGCAATTGGTGAAGTCACAAAGAACCAATTGCTTGCAACGGTAAGTTTCCGTCACAAATACTTTTTTGCGACGGTTTTCTCTTGCCATCTAAAATTTATTGTTTTTGACGGCACATTTACTACGGTTACTTCCGTTGCGATGTGATTTATTTATTTATTTTTTAAATATGGGGCTAATTGCACCATATTTTCATTCTAAGAAGTAAGAACATGCTTTCATTAAAAAAAAAAAAAAAAAAAAAAACTATTATACATGCATCTTAAGTTAAACTACAATATCAAATCCATTCTAACTAAACTAACCAACAATTACAACCTCACAACCTCAAATCAACGAAATAAATAACTAATGCGCACTGTGACACATTGATTAGAATTTCTTCATACATAAAGATTGTGGCACCTCTGTACTAGTTCAGGAGAATAAAGAATTGCAGCACCAAGGTAAGTGTATGTCAGCTTCTGCCTAGGAAACTTTAGCCCTTTTTATGGCTTCTTTGAGCTGTTATCTCGAATATAAGCACAAGAAGTAGGTGAAAAGTGTATGTAGTGAAGAAGTAACAAGATCAGAGTAGTAACACCAAGAACTAATGCAAGTGAGAAAGATATTACTCTATAGGAAAACCAGTTGGTCACTCACCATCATAATGACAGATTGGACGAGAAACAACCAGAGACAGCAAATATGGCTTCACTAGCATGGCTGCATCCTATATACATAATCATTTAAGAGTTCTATGTGCTACCAAATATTCAAGCCATTGACAAGTTAGAGCCCACATGCCGCATGATGATTAAGGTAGTCTAGTAGATCAGTAGTTCAGTACACATGTAATTTTAACTGAAATTTTTTTAGTTCAAACTTGTATTTCACTTGGAAAATATTCTACCTTAGATAATAAAAAATAAAAATAAAAAATAATAAAAAGTACAATAAACTGACTGAAGGAGTATAGAATAGACACACAAGTTCGAATATGAAGTTGTTTGACTAGAACATCCGAGTATTGACAATTAAAATGATAGTAAGGCATATATACCTGCTATAAATAGTACAAAAATACAACTGCAAATAAACTATGTAGAGTCTAGATTAAGTTAAAGTATTGAGAATACAACTGAAATCAAATATCTATTACAGTTGGAACTGAGGACCCAGTAACAATCATGAGCAGCAAAACAACCATTGGCAACTGGAAAACAGTAGTTTAATGATCATATAGTTTAAAGATAGGACTAAAGCTCATAGCTGCCTTACCTAAATTAGTGTTGTAAGCCCTCCACAGAGATTTTTGGCGCGATTTCTGCTATAAATATTGGGACCTGTTGATTGACATTGCTAAATGTTAGGAATATTTTAAAATTTATGTCATCATAATGAATTAAAACCATCGGTTTGTAAAAAGATTTACCACATCAGAAAAAACTCCAATTCCATATCCAGTTAAAAACCTTCCTATCAAGTGAACAAGCTCCCTGCATCAATGAAACGAAAAATCTGTTTTCATCTGCAATAGTTTGTAAGAAAAAAAAAATGCACATTTCTATTTACACTTCAAAGGGAATTGAAGGTAAATGGTCTTTCAAAAAAAAATATGGCAGTATAATAATTACATGTTCATGAGATAACTAGCAGCAACAACATTTGTTGTCATATATCGACCCTCTTGAGAAATATTAAAATGCATAGGGCTTCATGTCATTAACAGGTAAATTCCATAGCAACATCTCTATTTCTTGTTAAGTAATGATGCCGAGTAATTATAAGTTGCAGCACCATGTGCACGAAAGTGTGCGCACTAAATTGGCATATGAAAGGATGAATTTCAAGAATGTACCTTGAACAAGTTAAATAATGTCTGGTTCTTTCTTAAAGCACTGCATCGCTTTAAGCTCCTCTTGATTATAAGAAACAACTGCAGGACCAAAGAAAGAAATCCAAATCAGTGTTATTGAATATCTTTGAAATAATACGTCACAAACTTAAGAACTTCAACTCCATCACAGCATATTCTCAATCAATCGTGCATTAACAATTGTGACACACTAAGAAGAACAATTCTTTTTGATAAATCCACAGAGTCGAGTAATGAACAATATAAGGACAAAGAAAACAATTTCCCACTGCAACTGGAAAATAGAACTTACTAATAAGATATTAAGTTCACACCTAACAGGACGCCGAAACATCTGCCAGGATTTTAAAAGTCCTGCTATCTTTTTTCTTTTTTTTAATTGAAGAGAAACAACAATTATTGAACAAAAAGCATTATACTAAAAAGTGGACAAAAGGACCTAAACTGCAAACAAACCAGCGAAACCAAGCCAGACCGTAAACTACAGCTGCCAGTATTGGACGCTTATAGACACAAGGGGCTATTTATTCCATCCAACTCAGTTCATAACTATCAGATCGATCAGTCAAGACCTGATTGTTTCTGCTCCTCGCTGTGTGGAGCTTCTTCTCCGCCTCGCCGGTCAAATTAGTCAGCGCCGCCCCAATGTTCACATACACATCTTCCCTATCTCCTCAATTCGCCTCTGAATCTCCGTAGTCCCTTCATGAATGCTAACCCTATTCTCGACAGTGATGAATCCCTAACAGTAACCAAATCAAACCCTAGAAATTGAGAAATTGAGAGAATTGAAAATGGAGAAAGTAAAGTCAAGGACCTGTTTGGGGAGCATTGAGGTGTGGGCCTTGCTGCCCATGATGTCATGCTTGTAGAAGACTTTGTCGAAGAAGATGGATTCGGTGGAAGGCTTGACAGCGTCGCTCGATGGCGTCGGTGATGCCCTCCTCGAAGTGAGGTAGAGAAGAGAGATAGGGAGGTGGTAAAGGTTTGCGACGGCAAGACGAAAATGTGTCGCAATTAATAAAATTTGTTACTACGGTAAAGATTTACGGTCGCTAATAATAAAGTTACTTGCTACGGAACATTTGGTGATCAATTGCGTTGGAAATCGCTGCCGGCTGCCGACTGCCGAGGTAAAAAGCTTGCAAATGAGATTTTTTTTTTCAGTAGTGGATCGGCCTTCATAAATATTCCCATCAAATTGACTTGGAGTCAAGAGATGTTGTTTCTAGAATGGCATCTGCTTATCCTTGAATTTAGTTGATCTCAACCCATTTTATTCGTTGGAGGACTTGAAATACTCCCATCTTAACTTATTAGTTACTTGAAGTCATCAAAGAGAAAAATCCTATCTGCAAGATAAATGAATAAGCTTGGTCACAGAGTCTTATGCTGGTGTTTAATGGACCAAAACGAAAAGGATTTAGGATTCAGAAACTCTTGGCACTTGCCTTTTTTTTTTTTGGTCAAACAAATTGAAAATTGTTTTAGGGAATCTGAATATGGGAGAGAATGATATGTACTTTTATTGATAATAAGGGCATTTTCTACAGAGTTTTACGAGCAAAGAATCAGAATCTTATAAGGAAACATAATCGTACAATGATTGAGATATTTAAGAAGATATTTGTAAGACTAACCCTATTGCAACTCGAACAAGTAACTAGAGTTTGGTAAGGCACATAATTTAAATGTCCTTAAACACTCCCCCTTGTGTCGCTTAAACTTGGTGCTCTTCTCATTGCCTTATCAAAAACCTTGCCGAGTAACAAAAACTTAGTGGGACAAAAATGACCTCGATCGAAAGAGAAAAAAAGTACAACACACCATTCACATTTCGAGATCAAACATGTAGACATCTCTCCTTGATGACTACAATCATGGGAGTTCGGATAGATTCCGTAAGCCGATGCTCTTCACATGTTTTTCGAAAATGGAATTGGACAATGACTTAGTAAATAAGTCTGTCACATTGTCCTCATATCGAACTTGGTTCACCTTAATCTGGAGGAGATCGAGTTTGTTGTTGCTGATTATAGAAAAACTTAGGCGATATGTGCTTGGTATTGTCGCCTTTGACGTAGCCTTGCTTCATTTGCTCAATGCAAGCAGCATTATCCTCATAAATGCTTGTAGACTAATCTGTGGTAAATTTTAAACCACAAGTGCTTCGGACATGTGTAATTATGGACCTCAACCATATACATTCACGAATAGTTTTATGAAGAGCTATAATCTCTGCATGCATATGGTTCGAAGATGTAGCGACGAGAGTCTATTTCGTAGACCTCCAAGATATCGCGGTCTTTCTTATGGTGAATGCATAACCAGTTTGGCAGCGACATTTGTGTGGGTTAGAGAGATGCTCAGCATCAGCAAAACCTTCGAAAACATCATTCATGTTTTGGGGAGGGCACAAAATGTGTAGGCCGGTGTTCGCGGTGGCGTCTTTGGTGTAGGATGGGCCCATCATTTGTTTCTAGGGATAGATTAAGCTCATATTAATCGTACTACTCAACTATCGAAAGACATCTTTGATGCTAGTCCAATGGCAGTACGTTGGCGCAAAGCTATATGTAACTAAAAAGTTCACTACAAATGAGATGTACGGTCCTGTGCATTGTGCTAAGTACAATAATACACCTACTGCACTTTAGGTAGGGCACTTCTGCCACTTACACGTCTTTATCATCATCCTTGGGACGAAGCGGATTCCTCTTAGGGTCAAGACAACGGGCGATCATAGGTGTGCCTGAAGACTTGACATTATCAAAACGCTTAAGCATCCATCGACACGGTGCTCAAGTTCTTAATCGAGACAAAACCGTGTTCTCCCAAGATCCTTTATCTCAAACTCGGATTTCAGGTGTTCACTAGTTTTCCTTAACCATTTAAGGGTCTCATAGTCGATTCCAGGGCGCTTGTGAGAAGTCTTGCGCCATAAGGGGAGTCTACAATCCCTTTTTCTCATCACTTTCTAACGAAGACCTATTAGTCAACATGTTTTATGCTAGGAGGTGTCGGCATCAATAGCCCGAAAAACCCTCCTATTCGTTAGAGAATCCAATTTAATCTGGATCGTACCTTTCCATTCAGGCCTTAGGGTTTCTTCACGTTGGCATTCATTATTCATCAACGAGCGTAATTCTATGTCATCGAACTCAATAATCTCACGCGCAATGAAATGTGCGAATACATCATTAATGATGATGAAGTTTCTATCCCACCTCTCATGTACACTAGTATAATTTTTCAGAAATCTCTATATTCTTAGGAATATGCTCTGACGTTAAGGCGTCCCTTAATGATAACCATAATCCAGAACATTCTCATGAGATGGATATTGAGTGTTAATGATCAAAAGATAGGCTTGTACAAAAGTATCATTCGAACCCACGAGCTTACCACGCTTCCTAGCTGGGGCCATGGTCTGTGACGCCACAGTGGCACCACATCCTTTCGTAGGGACGTCCATTCTTGTAGGCAAGTTTGCATCAAGTATATGTGATCTCATCACTTTAGCCAGGATAGAGATGAGTCATAATGGTGACAGGCCATGACAATTCATGTCGTTCCTATTGAATGTTTGACTTCTTATCTCCCCCTAATGACTAGAAGACTATCTCATTAAAGTTGCAGACAATCAAAACGCATCATATCAAAACAGGTGATCAAGACTATCTCACACGGTGCTAAAGTGACATTATCAAAACGCTTAAGCATTCCTCTTGCAAGACCAGTAGTAGAGAGATCACCTGTCAAGGGTTCTAAGTTGCAGACAATCATTGAAGCATCATATCCAACATATATGCCCATTCGTCTCTGTGAGGATCCATCTTGGTGCACTGTGGTGGTGCAATTGGCACATAAACCTGGCAGTACTCAAATAGGCATAAATATGTCAGACTCATATCCAGTCGCTAGCTGTAACGTAGAGAAATGTTAAGTGACGGTGGGTCATCAACGAATTAGTGTAGTTGCATGCAATAGCGCATAACCCCAAGTCGAAGGGAGAGTGGTGCGCATTACTAATATCTGGGCTACCATCGTAGCAGTTTAATGGCAGCTTCTGCTAGACCATTTGGGCATGCACATGGAAATATAGGGTCTAACATCAATCTCCAATGGCACACAATAATTATCGAAAGTCATCGATGTAAATTTTCCAGCATTGTCAAGTCGAATTTGACTGAATGGGATGTTCCAAGTAGTGAGGCCCTAGCCTTATGATCTGAGCTAAGAGTTTAGCATAAGCAGCATTTCTAGTGGACAAGAGCGCGACATGTGATCAGCGTGTCGATGTATCAACCAATACCATAAAATATTTTGAAAGGTTCGCAAGTTGGTTGAATTGGTTCACAGATATCCCCTTGGATTCTATGTAAGAATGGAATGAGTATTTTTGTATCATTTGCGTAGGACAGTTTCGGTCCTAATTTCCATGAGGAACAGGCTTTGCAGAATGACTGAGGGAGGGGCCATAAAAGTAACAAAATGGGGCCTGGGCGTCTGAAAGTTGTTAGAAGCGAAATGGGAGATAATGGCGCCACCGTAGGCATCATCATTAGGGATGGCGTCGGCCTCCTGCAGGCAGTGGAAGGCGGCTGCGCCAGATACAATGGCTTTAATCCTATGTGATCCAGGAATCAATTTCTGATTCTTGCTTTATTTCATTTGAAAGAAAGGATGTTCGTGTAAAGTCTTTAATACATGAATCATTATATCATGAGCAAGATGACCTAACGTGTCAAAGCCAATATATGTCTGAATCTAAGAAATCTTCTCTCATAACATTAATGGATTCGATAACTCGAATAGTGGTAACATAAAGTGTACTAGAGAGACACATAAGTTTTTCTAAGATGCACTTCCATCCGCAATCATTAAAGGTGATGCAAGGAACTTAGTTCCATTCTCACTATGCGTTTCCGCATGAAATCCGTTAGTGCAAATAAAAGCTCATATGGAGTCTATATGAATAAACTCAATATTTTATTAATAATCCAACGGGTTACATCATAGTTTCTTAACCACAAAGAAATCTATTCCGTAAACTAGCTAATCAAAAACGAAGGTTGTCGCTTAACATCTCTTGGTAACTCCAAATTAAGCATGACCAGGAAAGTGAGAGGTGATATCAGTAGATCAAAACTCCCCTAAGTACTACTTATCTCAATTACTTTCCTAGACATCAAACTTACTATGGATGAGCCTAGTTGAAGAAAAACTAAAACCAACGACATCTACTAAGAACTATGGCGAATTGCCTTGTTACATCATCTTGGAAAGATAAAGACATAAACAAAATTGCCGGTCTTTTGACCCTGGCTAGATTTGAAGTCTTCAACCCTTAGCTCGAGATCATCAACTTGATCTTCTTGTTCTACATAGTGAGATTCTCTTGCTTTACAATACGCTTTGTAGGCGGTGGCAATATTCTCACAGGCTCTGCAAATGTGCGCGTAATGAACGAATGCTCTACATTGAGAATATACATCTCTGTGCTCAGGCTCCCTTGATTGAGGACTTTGAAAGTGCGATTAGGACGGCTCTTAGTTTTGGCGGTGCCATCTACATGGCTGGGGCATTGCCTCCCTCTCTCTTTCCACATTTGACTCAAAATGTTGGCGCCTATGTTCCCACTTCACACAACAGAAAAGTAAAACTTATGTTGTCTAATTTCTATAGCTTGCACTAGGTTTACCTTGTGGAAGACATTCATGCAAGCTTTCTCAAAATTTGGTATCTAGTTTTCAATCACACAACGGAAACCTCAACCACCGTTGTACCAAGTAGCCCAAATTTCAGACTTCAAGAGGCAACCAAGACTCGAAAGTGGAGAGAAATCTGCCAATAAATTTTTAAGACTCAGACAACGGACAATACTCAATTCTGTTGAGCAATATAGTCCTGAGAAAAATTAACTTTTTGTAGTAGTATACTGTTAAGAAATAAGAACTACCGTACATGTTGACATAATTAACTGTCATCTACAAAAACATTCTTATCCATGATCATGATGTGTTGATGTGCGTGCTAATTGCTAAATGGTTTCCAATAGAGTTTTGTGCTACTTGTGATATATGAATATATCACAGGATGGAAGTGAGTAAGCAGTGATGTCCTAGGACAAAAAGTTTATGGAAAAGTTTGGACCAAAACTAACTTACTCCCTACCAATTTCCTGTTTTGTATCTATGAGGTTGTTCATCTCTATGACTAAAGTCAAGTAGCTCGATAAACATTCCACAAATGCTAAAAATAAAAAAGGAAGTGTCCAACAGATCTTTTATTTGTAGTTATAATTTCATAATATCGGTTAATCAAGAGCTGTGGAGCATGATAGTCAAGGTTTCTATTAGAATCATCATCCATATTGAGTCATACATTAAACAGAACAGATAAAAGGGATTTAACCAAATTCCAACTTCTTCTTTACCTAAATAAAATTATCATTCTTGCCTTTTAATTGAAGAACCAAATTCTGGAGGAAATGCTAATTGCTTATAATTGTGAATCACTAGGACTACTCTACAAATAGACATGAGAGAGAGTTCATTAATAAAGGAATAAGAATGGTACCCCTTCCAATATCCACCATCAGTGCCCATCTTGGGTCCCTGCAGACTTGATTCCAATAAGGTACTTCTACTGGCACCTTCCCCATTGAAAAAAGAAAACAGATTATTAAGCATAAAGATGTAACAATTGTAATGAACTAATGATAACTTTTATTATGTGTAGCTCACAAACTCTATTGTAAATCTAATAGTGAAAAAGAAGAACACCCGTAGAGTCGCAGACAGCTAAAGAGGTGCTAAGAGGGTTGACATATGCCTAATTTTGACATGACCCAGTATGAGCTTACATCAAATATACAAACTCTTTTTGAACAAAAAAACACAACAACATAATCCTTTCAATAATATAATCTACTACAGTAAATTATTGGCAGAAATTTATTAAAAAACAAACTGTAAACAACATTTATTTCTTCTCAAAACGAAAAATAATGGATGGAATAACAAAATACCGACCTGAGAAAAACTGTGGGTGAGATCAAGGTCAGCATTTTCCAAGGCCACAAGGTCCGAGGCTCTAATCAGCATTCTCCAGTAGTATTCTGTTTAGAACACTTTCCCCAGTATCCAAATCACCAACAACCTTAGTAAGGAAAAGATCCCACTTGACATTGCCATAGATATTACTCTAGTGACTTCAGCTTCCTCTCCCGAGTCACAGAGCCCCTCAATCAACATAGCATAAGTAGACTTGTTTGGCAAACAGCCTTTTTCGAACATCTCGTCCAAAATCCTAATTCCCTTCTTCGCTTTTCTAATCTTACAGAATCCTTTGATCAATACAGAGTACATCCCTTGTCCACCATGTCATCCCACAACCTCCCTGCCTCACACAACTCCCCCACTTCACACATCCCAGAAATAAGCATGTTGTAAGTCATGACATCAGAAATAAGCCTCACTCGTCTCAAACTGATCAAACAATTTTCTGGCTTCCCACACTTCTCCCTTCTCACAAAGCTAGTATATGAGTGTGCCCAATACTGCATTATCTGGCGTGCAATTCTTCTTCAAAAGCCTCTTCCACAGTTCACAAGCATCCTCCACCTTCCCTTCGCAACACAGAACATCAATCACCTTACAACAGAGCGCCGAGCTCGGTATATACCTTTTCTCCACCTTACAACAAAGCGCCGACTTCTTTTCCTTACAATAAGCTTCAATCATAACCCCATAAGTAACCTCATTGGCGCCAATCCCATCATCCTCCATCTCATCCATGACCTTAATAGCCACAACCAGCTTCACATACCCATCCATCAATATGGTATAAGTAGTCACATCAGGAAACCACCCTCTGTCCAAATTCTCACCAAACACTCTCTTGGCACCCAAAATGGTAGTAAAAGTCACCACATTGGGCACAAATCCCATGGCGCACATTTCGTCGAGCACCTGGTGTGCAGTCTGTAAATCATCTCGGAATGGTAATAAATGTCTTGAATGCGATTTTGGGGATTGAAACAGCTCCAATCTGTTCAAGGGAAACTGTTTTTAGAAAATGAAACTGTTTTGGCTTCTCCTAAAACAGACTTGAAAATATTGATGCCATTAACTAAAACTACACTTTCTACTTGCTCTCCTGTATCTGATTCAGATTGTGATTTATATTTATGTTTTCGACAAAAAATACCATGTCCTAACAAAATTTGAGTAAGAGTTAATAAGAAATTGGAAACACAACTTAAAAACAAAGAGCAACTTGATCAGTATTTTTTTTATTATTATTATTATTATTTTTTTTTTGTTTGGAAAGCGCCTCGTCCCCTCTCGAAAATTTATTAAAGAAAAAAAAGAGAATACAAACTGGCTGGAGGACTAGACCACAGCCACCCAGGAACATTACACAAGATTACTAACCAACATCAAGGACCTTCAAAAATATTCCGGCCCATGGTACAAAGAGAAAGAATGCAAAAGTTACAACTCAACAAGGACATCAAACCAAACTCCAGAAAAAAAAGAGCACCGAACAATTAATAAACAAGCCCCAGTTTTTTGTCTTTGTTTCATGGCAACATGATCAGTACTGATCGAGGCTTCCTTATCCTTTTCGAAAACATGATCAGTACTGCAACAATCTTAATAAACCACACATTCCACTTGGTAATCACAAAGTCTGCAAGAACCACTCCCACCAACAAGCCACTCCCTGACCCTGCCACAATAAATTTCCAATCCAATTCAATTCCAGAGCCCAAGTCATTATCTTCTGATGTTGAAGGTGGAAGTTGAGTGCCCACAGAATTTCCACATTTCTTGGGCAATAGATCTCCGCACAATCCTTGGTTTCCCAGATATGAAGTGCTGTCAAATGTAGTGAAGTGGGTTCCCCGTGGTACAGGGCCTGTGAGATTGTTGTGAGAGACATTGAACTTTGAGAGAGAATCAAGTTGTGCCAGTTGCTGAGGAATCTCACCAGAGAGCTTGTTGTGTGAAAGATCCAACGACTCAAGCCTTGATAAGCTGCTCAAGGATGATGGGATGTGACCCGTGAGAATGTTATTGGAGAGATTGAGTGACCAAATGCCCTCAAGTTTCCCAATGAATTCAGGAATCTGCCCTTCAAAATTGTTGCTTGAGATGTCAATGAGTATCAAGTCCTCTCGAACTCTTGGGTAGTACCTCTCCACACCTTTACAAATTATCGTGATTGAGTAATACTCACCAGAAAATGAATCAATGTAGTAATACTCCAGATCATGAGTGATACTTGTTGTTCCATTTCCAGAAAAAATGTATTCAAATGGAAACTGACCTGAGAACTTATTGTAAGACAAATCAAGAATACGCAGCATTGGGAAATGAAGATTCTTCTTATTAGGTTTCACAATCACTCCATTGTCACGCCCCGAATTTTGAATAATAAATTCAAAACCGAAACATGAATAATAATAAATACAATAAACGTCCTTAATTTTTTTCTCTCAACAATCACACATCACACCTCTCATTAAAACAATAAACCAAATCCTTGAGTTATTTATTACAGCACACTCTCACCAATCAAATTGTAAGGCTCAACTGAGCATCACTCACCTCACAAATTACAAAGCTGTAAAGCTAAAACCCATACTCTAATCCGCACGATCTCCGCCATGATCCTCCTGACCTGCAGGACTACCCGCTACACAATTTGAATAGTGTACCGGGATTGCAACAACACCAAACCCGGTAAGCTTTCCAGCTCGTATGAGTAAACAAGAAAGAACTGTTGATTATTAAATTACAATTCAAGCAAACTCAACAGTAATACGTCTGCAAAGAGACATCAAACCACTCATGGAAGACCACAAGGAATACATTTCCACAATCCTCAATTCACAAAATACCACACTGGTCCTACAGACACCCAACCCACATAATACCACATTGGTCCATACTTCGGTTAATAATAAACGTCGAACTTCGGACGCCCCCGTCCTCAGAACAAAATACTTCGGTTAATAATAAACCGTCGCTCGTCGGACATCCCCGTCCTCAGAACACAAACACTCCGGTTAGCCTTAACCGTCGAACTTCAGACACCCCTGTCCTTAGAACAAAATACTTCGGTTAATAAACCGTCGCTCTTCGGACATCCCCGTCCTCAGAACACAATACTTCGGTTAATAATAAACCGTCGCTCTTCGGACACCCCTGTCTTCAGAACACAATACTTCGGTTAATAAACCGTCGCTCTTCGGACACCCCTGTCCTCAGAACACAATACTTCGGTTAATAAACCGTCGCTCTTCGGACATCCCCGTCCTCAGAACACAAACACTCCGGTTAATAATAAACCGTCGCTCTTCGGACATCCCCGTCCTCAGAACCCTACATTCTCCACTCTATACTTCCTCCAATATAAATCATAAATATCAACAAGAACTCATCAATCATATTCAATCAAATATAAATATGGTACATCACATCTCAATCCAAATTAATTAAATCATCACAATTTCACATTCTTCAATGTCACACCAATTCGTATATAATCACGTAAATATATATATACGAAGTCACCCACTCAGGAGTGACCACTAATACCAACTATAGTTCACACAAGAAAATCGGGAAATTCATTTTGAATAATTAAGGGATTTTGTCCACATTGGATGTCTACTGCATATTGCCCCCCAATAGATGTCTACTGCCCCAATAGACATTCAAAAAAAAATTTCCCCCGATAGCCCCCCAATAGCCCTGTATTACCCTCGGATAAATTTTTTTTCCCTCTCTTTCTGGGCCTTCTGCCCCATTTTACCTTAAAAAAAAATCACAATGCTTGAATTGGATTCCAAATTATCTTTGAAAAGAAAATTTTCCTCAAAGAAACTAATCTTGAACCCTGATCAATACTCTTCGGCTTATCAAAGCAGATCAAAGCTTTGTTGGAAAAAGAAAAAAAAAAAAGAGCAGATCAGAGAAACATGAAACGGAAGCATTTGCAGCACCGGCGGTCAAGCCCAGTCCCAGTGCAACGACACCGACTATTCCTCCGCCCACCACCATCAAAACGTCGTCGTCAAGCGCCACGACGACCGCATCTACAACTCCAAGCCCGGCTGGATCAAAAAACGTCGGTCTTCTGTACGGGCGCGAAACTCCGATCCGATCTCTACAAGAACTCGCCGTTAAAGTGAATCCATGCCAGAGATCGAAGAGAGAGAGACGAATCGCCAAAAGGCTAACGGTTCTCGACGACGGCGCTGAAGGGAGAGATCGACGACCGGGCTGACGGGAGAGACAGGAGAAAGATAAAAAGAGAGAGGCGCGGAGGAGAGAGAGATAGAGGAGAGTCAGAGTAGCCGTAATTTTTTAATTAATTGGAGGTCAAAATTGTCATTTAGCACTTGAATTGGGTAGCTGGGAATTAAAAACTCTTGGTGGTGCAAGTGAGAAAACATTAGCCTGATTCTGTGCTTTTGGTCAAGGACCCAATAATTAAATCATTTTACTTACCTATGGACCGTAGTTGATCAAGTCCATATGCCTTAAAACAAATATTTATTCCATAATATTTTCACACGATTACCACAGAAAATAATGTAATTAAAGGTACTCGGTTCGTAATATGAACCACGTGAGGTTTACTCACCTCTAATCCCGCTGCGTCTTCAATTTCACAATACACCAAAACCGCTCACCAAGGAAGACCGTCAATCACCTAATCAAACATGATCTTAACTTAGCCAACAACTCATAAACAAGATAAAACGACGATCCAACGATCGGATCGAAATTAAACGATGATCCAACGGTCAGATCCTCACAGATCGCCCTTAGGATCATCCTCCAAAATTAGCACGAAGATCCAATGGTCGGATCTTCCTGAATCGTCCTTATAGACATCTCCACAAAATTTTATGAAAATCCGACGGTCGGATTTTCACGAATCGCCTTCAAAATTAGTAATTCACAATTATACGAAGATCCAATGGTCGGATCTTCGCCCGTGACCTCACAAAGTCACCGGGACAGTCATACGATCAACATATCAAAACTACAAGTCCATCGGACGGTCCGATCTTCACAGATCATTAATCGAACCATCGAAATTAATTAAAAACCGTAAAATTCATAACTAAATCATACGATATCCAAAAAATGCGTATAATATATGCAAACGATCGTATTGAAACGTAGAATCTAAAACTGTAAAGAAATCACATTTTTGACCCCCGGAGGTAGCCGGAAAATGGTCGCCGGAATTTGGACAGAGCCGCCGCCGACCACCGCCAATGGTGTCGGGGCCAGGCTGCTCCTCTTCATCTCATCAAGCCCAACAATTTTCATAACTAGCATGAAGTCTGAAAATGAACAGAAGTGGTCGAAAATTACCTTGAACAGTTTGAAGGTGGCCGGAAAATTTCCAGAATCCGGCGAAGAAATGCAGAAACCGGCGAGCCAAGATTTCGACGTAAAAAATTCAATTTCAGGCTTCGATTCCTTCTAGATAGTTGTTAAGAACATCAAGGTGAACTCACTGGTTCAAGAATCAATCAAAACCAAGCTCTACAACTCGAGAATTCGAGATATACCTGATCGAAGTTTTCGGTGCAACCGGGTTCGAGTTCCAGCCGCTTCCAGAGGCATCGGCGCAGTGCAAGGGAGGTTCTGGAAGCTTCAGAAGGTCAAGGCGAACCTGTGGGTGAAGTTTGGGAAGGTTTCGTGGCCGGTAGCTCGAGTTATCAAGCTTGGAACAAAAACGGGTTTTTCGGCCTCCGCCGTCGTCTCCGGTGGTTCTGCAGCGCAAGGCCGCCTCCTGAAGCTGCGTACGATCGACTTGAAGGTGTGGGAGGTGGTTTGGTACTGTCTGGTGGCCGGTGGAGCGAGAGAGAGTGTTGAGAGCAAATGCTCTGTTTTGCGGACGAAAAGAGGGAGTGAGAGAGAGTGATATGCAGAGCTATGATCAAGCATAAACAAACCAGTCCCGAGTTTCATCCATAAGACCAGAAAGTGTGTCTGCCACCAACAACAGTAATTCCACTAATATTTGTAAAAACAGGTTATTACATCCATAGAACACATTGTGGTCCATTGTCAAAATTTTCAACTCAGGGAGAGCCCCCAACCAAACGGTACATTGTGGTTTGGTATCGTTAAATTTATTGTGTGAAAGGACTAAACTTTCAAGACTTGCACAATTCGCTAGTGACCTCAGTAGTTGCCCATGGAAATTGTTGTGACTAATATCCATCATCCTTAAACTGCTTCCATTGGAGTACGATTGAGGAAGATTTCCAAGAAATGAGTTGTTTCCAAGTTTGAGATATTCCAGATTAACACTGAAATTTCTCCCACACTGAGGTAGGCTGCCAGTCAACTTGTTGTTTGACAAATCAAGGTATCTAAGAGAAGTCATATTGCAAATCATTGGTGAAACTTGTCCCGTTAATTGGTTGTTTGCAATGTTATAGTACGTGATGGATGTTAAAGGTAACAATAATAATGCACGAAACATGTTGAATGACAGGTCTAACTGTCTAAGTATTGTAGGGCAACCAAGGGAAGGACAGCTGGAGTTTTCTCAAAGCCTGACAGGAAGTTATGAGAAATGTTGATGTAAGACAGAGTTTCAGTGCTTATGTTCCACATCCATTTTGGTACTTGGCCTTGCAATTTGTTTCCAGAAAGATCTAACCAAGACAATACATCTTGAGATCTTAGGAAATCTGGGAACTCCCTTATGTTGCACCCACCCAATCGTAGATACTCAAACTTTGGAAGTACAGTAGTTGCATTATTCAAAATCTAGATTCTGAGAGCAATTCCAGATTATTATTAGATAGATCAAGATCGGTGAGTTTCTGTAGGTTAAGAAACTTCTGGAACTCTACTGTACCACTCAAACTATTATGATCTAGCTTAAGGGTTTGAAGATTCGTGAGATTGAACAAGGACTGGGGGACTGAACCATGAAGATAATTATTAGAAAGTGATAGATATGTAAGTTGGGTAAGGTTTCCCAACATAGCTGTAGGGATATGACCATTAAACTTATTATATGAAAGGTCCAAATCGATGAGATCTCTAAGATTACCAAGTGCAAATGGTACTTGACCATTAAACTTATTATCTGAAAGGTCCAAATAGATGAGATCTCTAAGATTACCAAGTGAAAATGGTACTTGACCATTAAACTTATTATCTGAAAGGTCCAAATAGATGAGATCCTTAAGATTACCAAGTGAAAATGGTACTGGACCTTCTGAAATATTGCATGAATTCACATCCAACTCTTTCAGTGAATGAAATCTATCTATTGAAAAAGGTAGGTTTATCAAATTAGTGGACGAGAGTTTGAGTGACATGAGATCAGGACTACTTGCACTATAGTCATCAGGAAAATACACCGTGAGAGCAGGGTTGTTGCTCACATCAAGAACCTTCAAATTCTTTAATTTAAAGATTCTTCCTGGGAATTCGCCAAACAGGCCGCATCTATCAAGGGTGAGGGATGTCAAAAGAGACAAATTTGCCAGGGTGTCTGGTACCGTGGATGATATGTTAATCCCAGAAAGATCAAGTGTTTCTAGGCCAGTTAAATTTTGAGCTGGGCTTCTTAACAATTCTTCATTGGAAAATATCCCCGTGAGAGCAGGGTTCTACCTCACACTAAGAACCTTCAAATTCTGTAATTTAAAGATTCTTCCTGGTAATTTGCCAAATAGGCCGCAATCATCAAGGGTGAGGGATGTCAAAAGAGACAAATTTGTCAGGGTTTCGGGTATTGTGGATGATATATTAATGGAAGAAAGATCAAGTGTTTCTAGGCCAGTTAAATTTTGAGCTAGGCTTCTCAACAATTCTTCATTCGAAAACATACCATTATTGCGAGATAGATCGAGGGAAGACAACTTAGACAGTTGTGAAACTTCAGATGGGACATGACCAGAAAAGACAGAGTAAGAGAGGTTGAGATACCTGAGCCTTGGAAAGTTCCTAATGCTAGTAGGAACTTGAGACAAATCGAAGGCATTATCAGCGAGGTTCAGATGCTGAAGATGAACAAGGTTGAATAAGGTATTGTTGGAGCAGAAAGACCCATAGAGACAACTACTACTAAGATGAAGCCCAATCACGTGACCCGTCTTCTCATCACACTCTACGCCATCCCATGAGCAACAACTGCTGTTTGATTTCCATGAAGAAATCTTTGGATAAGCACCCTTGTCCGCCGAAGCAGACTTTCTAATGACAAAACTTTGCTTGAATTGCAGCAAGGCATAGATCTCGTCATCATGGCAAGTAGGAGTATTATATGACTGCAAAGAGTTGGCCACCACAAGATGGAACAACACAATTGTTGAAAGGATATAGATGGACACATATATTAAGCATAGAGATGATAATCCCATGATTTATGTTTAATTTGATAAAATCCAGATTAAATGGAAAGAGGTATTTATAGACTGAACCAATTGCCCTTGATCAAACAAGACAACAGTGTAAGAAACGCGTTCGTGCCTTTTTGCTCTTTTCTTTTGTGGGTGGACACATCAATGGATGACTTATAATTTACCTTTTGCCTTTTATTGTATGAATCAAAAGGTTCAATTAATATTTGTACTCATTTGTCTTTTTGACGAAGAAAAAATAAACCAATAACCTTTTGTCTTTCCCCTTACTACTTTTTGAGGGACGACTTCAGACTTCAGACTTCAGAGTAGTGGGAAACTTGTGGTTGGTGGCCTGGTGGGAAACCACATATAATTCAGCTTGATTTTTTGTACACGTTTATTATTTAAACCATATTTATTTATTTATTTTATATTTCTAATTAGACTACGCAATGCAAAAAAGGAACAATAAAGTATCCCCAAACCAACTGGCCAATTAGGAAACAGATCGCGATATATAATTATCATTTTAAATTTTTTTAGTTTATTTTTTGTACTCATTAGGGGTTTATTTTCATATCGTGGTTGACTTCTTGTAATTTTTGCTTTGATGGTCAATAAAAGTGTACTATTTCTCCTAAAAAAAAAAGGTAAAAAGAGTAGTGCTCTGTTACCCAACCAACCAAATTTTGGTCGATTGAACTTGTTGGTAAAATAAAGGAGAACGCGCCCCACTCGCCTAGGAAAAAAGAAAAAACCCGACAGTGTGTGTTCTCTCTCGGCTGAACACGGCCGGCGTTCCCACCACTGCGCTCCGGCCCGGGAGAGGATTGATGTTTCCGAGATGTAGTGGGCTTTCAGGGCAACGGTGTGGTCCAGGGAGAGTGGATGTTTCTCCGGTTTCGGGCGGCACAGATCGATCTCGATCTGTCCTTCTCAAATCTGGGGCGGAGGCAGTGGTGCAGCAGTGACGGACTTCGGCTTTCCGGTGGTGGTTTCTAGTGTCATCGTTCCTTCGTGGGTTGTGGCTGTGGCGATTCAGATCAGATCGAAGAAGTGGAGATCTCGAAAGGGATCTGTCTCCGCTTTGGTCTGGGATCGTGTGGCCGTCTGCCTGGTGTAGGGGCTGACTCTGGCGTAACAAGTCGGTGGAGTGGCGGAGAGATTCGGCGCGACGGAGTATTGTTGCGGGGCGGCGGCATGGTGGCGAAAGGGCTCGCTGGTGGCTAGAATGGTTGCCTGCTGCGCTTGCTTTTTGCTGGGGGAGGTGGTGTTTGGGCCGAGCCTTTGTTCTTGGGTCTATCTGGTGGTTTTTTTTGTTTCCGGTTGCTTAGCTTTTCTTTGTTTGTTTTTAGTTGTTGTCGTGTTGAAAATAAGTCACTCCTCTTATGAGCGAGGGTTTGGGTTTGGGTGTTTCTGTGTAGTGTCGATGCCATTGTTATGGTGTCATGGTTGTTTTGGTGTGTCACGGTCTGGTCTTTTGTCGGTGCTTTCTGGTTATCAACGTGATGGTGAATCACCCTTACACGTGGTCTGGCTGTTTTGGGACGCGGTGTCCAAACGGGTGAAAACAGTTCATCTTAATGTTGGTAGTTGGGTTGTATCGGTACAGGTTTGGTTGTTATTCATTGTAGCTCGAGGGTATGGGCGTAAAATTTAGTTAGGGTTGGGCCTTTTTGGCTCATGGAAGTCATTCATGTTGACGGTCCCGTAACTATGGATCCAATGCTTTGTAATCTGTTTGGTTATTAATAGAATTTTCATCTTCTCAAAAAAAAAAAAAGAAGACCTTTTTGGTAAAACACTTTTGTTTTTTGGCAACGGATTATCTAAGTGGTCTAATAATAAACCTACTAAAAGTGGTCTTACATGCTGGCCCAAATTTTTATTCTTATTCATCTCCTTCAAAAACTATTTTTAGAAAAAAGACAACAGCTGGTGGATGAGTAGAAATCAAATTATCTCACGACATTGCCAGCAGCAGAATATACAGATAAATACTAAATATCGGTTTACAAAAAGACGATATATATATCTATATATATCAGATCCTATCTAGAGCGGAGTTCCGCTTTGAAATTAAAGTGTGAAATTCGAGTTTTGGGTTATTTTTCTGTCACATATCCACATCTCGTCCTTTCAGTTTTTAGGCACTAGTGTATAGATCATCTTTGCAAATTTTCAGCCAAATTGATGATCGTTAAGGTATCTAACTCGCGTAAACCAATCAACGAACTGAATCTATCAACCTGAACCGTACTAGCTTTAAGGCAGTAATCAATGTCTTAATGATCATCAATTTGGCTGAAAATTTGCAGAGATGATCCATGCACTAGTACCTAAAAACTGAACGGTTGAGATGTGGATATGCGACCGAAAAGAGACCAAAAACTCGAAGTTTACACTTTAATTTCAAAGCGGACCTCCGCTCTGGATAAGATCTATATATATATATATATATAACTTGTCTTTTTGAAGATTAACAATAGCTTTTCACACGCATTGTCAGTTTTATAATATATGAAAATTAGAAATATGATGGCTTTTTAATATTTTGGTCACCTTATGACACGATATAATTGGCTCCAAAAAAAAAAAACAAAAAAACTCATCATATCGAAAACACCATTCAGATTGCAATAAACTAGCTCCAGCTGAGAGTTCAATAGTGATGTGTTATACTAGTATGAAAATCTAGCATCTTGTGCGTGCATGCTCCAAAACGCCCTCTAAAGACGGAAAGCAATGTGAAGCATCCGAGCCGCAAAACCTCAACCTAGAGGGGTTTTATGGGTTAACCCTTCACGTTACTTTTATAGGTCAACCGTCAACGTCCTGGTGACACACAAAAACAACTCTATTAGCAAACATACACTTCCATAATTTCCTTTGTCCAAACGCGCTCTCAGTTCTTCTCTAATGCTATGATCACAGCCCACATGGATATGCGCCAATTTGCTCTCCTTTTAACACTAGGTAATACCTTTATGGGTCAACGTCCTTGATTGATTGTTTTAAATATTGGTTTGTGCAGTTAAGTTGTTCAATGAAATGTGAAAATTAAATTTGAGTGTGGTGTGACAAAGAATTAGCTTGTATTGGTGACTTGGATTAGCCTGACTTATGGCAAGTTATTGGATGAGGAAAATCTGCTCAAGGTGATCGAATCTGGGTGAAGAGTAATTCTCTCAAGGCTTATTCCAGGTAACGAATAATTCCCTTAAGGAGAATCTGGGTGAAGAGAAATCTTCTCAAGGCAAATTTGGGTGAGGAGTAATCCACTCAAGAGAGTTCTGGGTGAGGAAATCTATGTCTATCATGTTCATCACTACAATTTGTACTATATAGATTTGTCTTGGTCTGATTATCGTATTTTCGTAGACCAGCGAATGTCTTTTCAACTATCTATAGTCTATTTTTGGATGTAGATGAAGTTGACATTTATATCTATTTATATGTAAATTCAATAAATTAATTATTTAAAAAAAAAATTTTCTTTTCCAGGATATCTCCAATGTGTTTCTCGATATTTTTGATATCTCCATTTTTCAAAGTCCAATAGATATGTATGACCGACATTTTAATCCTTAATGGTAACTTCTATCATTGTGATATAAAAGCCAATATATCACTGCCCAAGCATAGAGAACCAGTAGCTATTCATGAAACAAAGAATTTCCAAAAACTACTGAAATTAGTTCATGAAATCAGTCAATTACATCTTCAAAGTGGGTATATACATTGCTTGCACAGAGTATACCGGGCAAATTATCAATGCATTTTCGCATTGTTGATGGACCACTATGACAAGGCCTCTAAAGAAGGGAAATGTAGAGGAGTTCCATAGCTGCCAACTTAAGAAATTGATTTGATGTTATTTACCAATAGGGTAAAGATTACAGCTCAAAGTACCATGCGCAGAGACAACTGTAGTTGGCACCATACGGACAATTAACCTATATGACATGCAAAAATAAATATTAAAATTATAAATAATTACAAGATCACCACTACATCAAATGGTCTTAAAATACAGTGCAACCACACATCTTCTATCACACTAAACTTATATAGTAAGCGATTATTCAAACTAACCATTTAAACAAATTGGCCTATAAAAATTCAAAACTATATCCCCGTATTTTTGCCCACCAATAACAATCCACCAAAAGTATCCAACAATAATATTTGCATTTTTATTTCTATAAATACTTTTCAAACTACATTTAGCCGAATTGTGACATTCTACAGCCACAAGCACTTTTGTCTTGTACCATGTAGCTGGTCAAATGGCCTTTAATGCTTTTTGAAAAGCAAGTAAAGTGTTACATATCATTTACAAATCCAACTCAAAATAATCCAAATCTAAGGATCTTAAGCTTCTCAACAGCTACCCTTCATCACTGTAGATAAAACTTCTTTTGCAGCAAGAATCTACATATTACTAGTCTTCAATAATAAATAGTCAGACAATTTTTTTCAAATCAATCTAAGGCGGAAAGGCCTGCAAAACAACATAATAAGGCAACTGTCAGTGACAACAAATATGAAAACAATGCTCTTGACACTGATTAGCAAACAAATGCTACTGAGGCTTAACAACAAATAATACTACTGAAGTTCAATAGCAAATAATGATATGTGAATCAATAGCAATTTACTTTCTCAAAACACAATAACTCAAAGCAAATACATAATTGTGTCTTTTTTATATTTGAGGAGTGAAACTAACACTCCTTTTTTTTGCAAACCAGATCTCCCTCCCTCTTTGCTTTTGCAAACCACATCTCCCCCTCTCTTTTGCATGAGTGTTTTTACAATGCACATGTTCAAAATAAAAGAATCACGCTACTGGTGATAACAATACTGCAAAATTGCAAATAATTCTACTGAGCTTCAATAGCAAATCATGATGTGTGAGTAGATAAAAAATTTACTTTCTCAAAACACAGGAACTCAAAGCAAATACAAAATTGTCTTTTATTTTTATTATTATTATTATTTTTTTTTTACAATCGATAAGAATCACACAACTATGCCTAATAGGATCACAACAAGTATGCTAGTGTTATAATTAGACAAATAATATATGATGCAATTGATAGTCAGTAGCAAATATTGCTATTGGTGATAGCTAGTGCTGCTAGTGATAGTAAAAATGGCTACTAACAATCAGCAGCAAATAAATGTATTGCTACTATACCGCCAACAGTAAATAGAAATTTTGTCACTAATTGTCAATAGCAAAAAAGATTGTGTTACACTATCATCAATCTAAAATAGGACAGTGCTACTGAATGTCGATAACAATATGATAGTGCTTATGATACCGAAAGTTATTGATACTGAATATTACAAATACGCATACATCTAAGAAATTGGAAACACAACTTAAAAACATGATCAGTACTGATCGAACACTCAATTTCTAGGCTTCCTTATCCTTTTTGAAAACATGATCAGTACTGCAACAATCTCGATGAACCATTCATTCCACTTGGAAATCACAGAGTCTGCAAGACCCACTCCCACCAACAAGCCACTCCCTAACTTTGTACAGGGCCTGTGAGATTGTTGTGAGAGACATTGAACTTTGTGAGAGAATCAAGTTGTGCCAGTTGCTGAGGAATCTCACCAGAGAGCTTGTTATGTGAAAGATCCAACGATTCAAGCCCTGATAAGTTGCTCAAGGATGATGGGATGCGACCCGTGAGAATGTTATTGGAGAGATTGAGTGACCAAATCCCCTCAAGTTTCCCAATGAATTCAGGAATCTTCCCTTCAAAATTGTTGCTTGAGATGTCAATGAGTATCAAGTCCTCTCAAACTCTTGGGTAGTACCTCTCCACACCTTTACAAATTATCGTGATTGAGTAATACCCAACGCTAGAAAATGAATAAATGAGGTAATACTCCAAATCATGAGTGATAGTTGTTGTCCCATTTCCAGAAAAAATGTATTCAAATGGAAACTGACCTGAGAAATCATTGTAAGACAAATCAAGAATACGCAGCACCGGGAATTGAAGATTCTTCTTATCATGTTTCAGAATCACTCCATAGAACACATTGTGGTCCACTTTCAAAATTTTTAACTCAAGGAGAGCCCCCAACCAAACGGGGAAGGTATCATTAAATTTATTGTGTGAAAGGACTAAACTTTCAAGACTTGCACAATTCGCCAGTGACCTTGGTAGTTGCCCATGGAAATTGTTGTGACCAATATCTATCGTCCTTAAATTGCTTCCATTGGTGTATGATTGAGGAAGATTTCCATGAAATGAATTGTTTCCAAGTTTCAGATATTCCAAATTCGCACTAAAGTTTCCCCCACACTGCCAAGTTGCCAATCAACTTGTTGTTTGACAAATCAAGGTATCCAACAAAAGTCATATTGCATATCATTGGTGAAACTTGTCCGGTCAATTCGTTGTTTGCAATGTTATAGTACCAGAAGGATGTTAAAGGTAACAATAATAATTCACGAAACATGTTGAAGGACAGGTCTAATTATCGTAGGTGAATCCTGGGAAGGACAGCTGGAGTTTTCTCAAAGCCTGACAGGAAGTTATGAGAAATGTTAATGTAAGACAGAGTTTCAGTGCTTATGTTCCACATCCATTTTGGTACTTGGCCTTGCAATTTGTTTCCAGAAAGATCTAACCAAGACAATACATCTTGAGATCTTAGGAAAACTGGGAACTCCCTTATGTTGCACCCACCCAATCGTAGATACTCAAACTTTGGAAGTACGGTAGTTGCATTATTCAAAAATCTAGATTCTGAGAGCAATTCCAGATTATTATTAGATAGATCTAGATCGGTGAGTTTCTGTAGGTTAAGAAACTTCTGGAACTCTACTGTACCACTCAAACTATTATGATCTAGCTCAAGGGTTTGAAGATTCGTGAGATTGAACAAGGACTGGGGGACTGAACCATGAAAATAATTATTAGAAAGTGATAGATATGTAAGTTGGGTAAGGTTTCCCAACATAGCTGTAGGGATATGACCATTAAACTTATTATATGAAAGGTCCAAACCGATGAGATCCCTAAGATTACCAAGTGAAAATGGTACTTGACCATTAAACTTATTATATGAAAGGTCCAAATAGATGAAATCCTTAAGATTACCAAGTGAAAATGGTACTTGACCATTAAACTTATTATATGAAAGGTCCAAATAGATGAGATCCCTAAGATTACCAAGTGAAAATGGTACTGGACCTTCTGAAATATTGCATGAACTCAAATCCAACTCTTTTAGTGAATGAAACCTTTCTATCAAAGAAGGCAGGTTTATGGAAAAATTAGTGGCCGAGAGTTTGAGTGACATGAGATCAGGACTACTTACACTATAGTCATCAGGAAAATACCCCGTGAGAGCACGGTTGTCTCTCACATCAAGAACCTTCAAATTCTTCAATTTAAAGATTCTTCTTGGTAATTTGCCAAAGAGGCCGCAATGATTAAGGGTGAGGGATGTCAAAAGAGACAAATTTGCCAGGGTGTCGGGTACTGTGGATGATATATTAATGGAAGAAAGATCAAGTGTTTCTAGGCCAGTTAAATTTTGAGCTAGGCTTCTTAACAATTCTTTATTGGAAGAAAAATCATTTTGAGATAGATCGAGGGAAGACAACTGAGACAGTTGTGAAACTTCAGATGGGACATGACCAGAAAAGACAGAGTAAGAGAGGTTGAGATACCTGAGCCTTGGGAAGTTCCTAATGCTAGTAGGAATTTGAGAGAAATTGAAATCATTATCTGCGAGGTTCAGACGCTGAAGATGAACAAGACTGAATAAGGTGTTCTTGGAGCCGAAAGGGCCATAGAGACAACTGCTACTAAGATCAAGCCCAATCACGTGACCCGTCTTCTCATCACACTCTACGCCATCCCATGAGCAACAACTGTTGCTTGATTTCCATGAAGAAATCTTTAGATAAGCACCCTCATAATCTGAAGCAAACTTTCTACTGACAAAGCTTTGCTTGAATTGAAGCAAGGCAGAGATCTCATCATCATGGCAAGTAGGAGTATTATATGACTGCAAAGAGTTGGCCACCACAAGATGGAACAACACAATTGTTGAAAGGATATAGATGGACACAGATATTAAGCATAGAGATGATAACCCCATGATTTATGTTTAATTTGATAAAATCCAGATTAAATGGAATGAGGTATTTATAGACTGAACCAATCGTCCTTGATCAAACAAGACAACAGTGTAAGAAACGCGTTCGTGCGCTTTTCTTTTGTGGGTGGACACATCAATGGATGACTTATAATTTACCTTTTGCCTTTTGTTGTATGAATCAAAAGGTTCAATTAATATTTGTACTCATTTGTCTTTTTGACGAAGGAAAAATAAACCAATTGCCTTTTGTCTTTCCCCTTACTACTTTTTGAGGGAAGACTTCAGACTTCAGACTTCAGAGTAGTGGGAAACTTGTGGTTGGTGGCCTGGTGGGAAACCACATATAATTCAGCTTGATTTTTTGTGCACGTTTATTTATTTATATTTCTAATTAGACTACGCAATGCAAAAAAGGAACAGTAAAGTATCCCCAAACCAACAGGCCATTTAGGAAACAGATCGCGATATATAATTATCATTTTTTTTTTTTGTAAAAGTAAAATTGGGATTGAAATTGGTCTCCTCATTTCATTTCATAGCCCCTTTATATAGGGAGAGAATTACAACGGAAATATCAATTACAATGATGACATTAACTACTGATTGGTCCTTGATCCATGCTGATTGATGGTGATTGTTAATTACTTGATTCCCTCTCCGTCAATCACTTTGACGAAGGCACATAATGTGTTTTTCCTTTAACACTCCCCCTTGTGCCAAGTCAAAGATGAAATGGTGCATGAGTTGTTGCCTCACTAAAAACCTTGCCAAGTAATAATAAAAACCCTGTGGGACAAAAAATACACCTTGGTCGAAGGAAAAGAGCACAACGCACCTTTTACATTTGAGAATGACATGTGCGTGTTAGACTCCCCTAACGTCTACACCTCCCCCTGATCCTTACATTAATCAAGGGAGCTTGGAAAGTCTTCACATTCTTATGCTTTTCACATGTTTCGGAAATATGGCCTTAGGCAATGATTTGGTGAACAAATCTGCCACAGTTTCCTCAGACCTTACTTGATTCACTTGAATCTTGAGGAGGGCCTGTTGTTGCTGATTGTAGAAAAACTTATATGTGTTTGTATTATCACCCTCGACATGCCCTAGCTTCATCTGTTCGATGCAAGCTGCATTATCTTTATTAATGCAAGTAGTCTCTTCAGTGGTAGAACTCAAACCACTAGTCCCTTGAATATGTGTGATGATAGCTCTTAACCATACACACTCACGAATCGCCTCATGTAGAGTAATGATCTCTGAGTGGTTCGAGGAGGTAGCCACAAGGGTTTGCTTGGTTGATCTCCAAGATATCGTCATGTTCCCACTGGTAAATACATAACCAGTTTGGGAACGACCTTTATGTGGGTCAAAGAGATACCCAGTATCAGCAAAACCAACCAAAACGTCTTTTGGCGTTTCTGTGTAGTGAGTGGCGCTTTCGCCATCAACATTTCCTTTAAGGATTGCAGTTCCATATGCAGTCCCTCTTGTCTCTCTGTAGGGAAAGAACAGTCCCAAGTCAATGGTTCCTTTTAGGTATCGAAAATGTTCTTGATACCATTCCAGTGACGCTGCGTTGGCGCTGAGCTAAATCTAGCTAACAAGTTCACTGAGAATGCAATGTCTGGTCGAGTACATTGGGCTAAGTACAATACTGTGCCTATTGCACTTAGATAGGGAATTTCAGCTCCCAACACCTCTTCATCATCTTCCTTTGGACGAAATGGATCTTTCCTTGCATCCAAGCTTCGACCGATCATGGGAGTGCTAGCAGGATGCGCTTTGTCTATGTTATATCACCTGACTTTTGGACATATGCAGACTGGTGGATTAGTATTACACAAACTCGGTGTTCTAGTTCAAAGCCTAGATAGAATCGAGTTTTCCCAAGATCCTTCATCTCAAATTCGGATTTCAAGTAGCTCGCGGTTTCTCTTATGTTCATATCATTGACATATCATCGATTATGTTCATATCATCGACATATACAGCTACAATTGCAAATCCGGAACTTGTTTTCTTTATAAATACGCAGGGGCATACTTCATCGTTCTTATATCCTTTCCCAATCAAGTAGTCACTTAGACGGGTCTACCACATCCGCCCGGATTGGTTCATTCAGTAAAGTGAGTGTTTCAACTTAATTGCAAACGCACTCCATGGTTTAGAGTCACTTGACTTCGGTAATGTAAGGCCATCAGGCACTTTTATATATATATATATATATATATATATCTGAATCTAGATCCTCATAGAGATATGTAGTAATCATATCCATGAGCTGCATTTCCAGTCCTTCGGAAATTACTAAGCTAACTAAGTAGCGGAACGTTATAACGTCCATTACGGGAGAGTATGTCTCCTTGTAGTCAATTCCAGGGCGTTGTGAGAAACCTTGCGCCACAAGGCGAGCCTTGTACCTCAGGACTTCATTCTTCTCATTACGCTTTCTGACAAAGACCCATTTATGTCCTACAGGCTTTACACTTTGTGGGGTTAGTACAACCGGACCAAATAACTGTCTCTTTGTCAGAGAATCTAATTCTGCCTGGATTGTTTCTTTCCATTTAGGCCAATCTGCTCTTTGTTGACATTTTGCAACAGAGCGTGGTTCAATATCATCGTGCTCTATGATTCCTTGAGCAACATTATATATCATCAATGTGTATGGAAGATCTTTCTATCAACTCATACGCACTCTCATAATCCTTTGAGATTTCTTTGTTCTCTGGAATCATTTTAAACATCGAAGCGTCCTCCAGTATTGATTCATGGACATAACTATAATCAGAGACAATCTCATGAGAGGGATTCTATACATTGATGATTGGTTTGTGACTTACTCACCCTCTTCTTCCTTGGGTGAGTGTCAATTGAACCAAGTGGCCTCCCCTTCTTCCTTTGGGGAGCCACGGCCTCAACCACACCTCCACTAAGTGTGGTTGCAGTGCCTCTATCTGCAGCACTGTGCCCCTTGTTGGGGACTTCTAACCTTGCAGGCACATTTGCAGCTGATATATGTGATCTCGTCACTTTTGCGATATCAGTAAACGCATCAGGCATCGAATCTGCTACGTTCTGAAGATCGATTATTCTTTTCACTTCACTTTCACATTGTGAAGTGCGGGGATCAAAATGAGACAGAGTGGGGACAAACCACAACAATTCATGTTGTTCCCTTGGAAAATCCTTTTTCCTATCTCCCCCTAACGACGGGAAGACTGTCTCATCAAAGTGACAGTCCGCAAATCTAGCGGTAAAGAGATCGCCTGTCAAGGGTTCCAAATAGCGAATAGATGTTGGGGATTCGTATCCAACATAAATACTTAATCGTCTCTGAGGACCCATTTTGGTGCGCTGTGGGGGCGCAATAGACACATATACTGCTCAACCAAATATGCGTAAGTGTGAAATGTTAGGCTCATATCCAGTTACCAACTGGTACGCAGAAAATGGTTGGCTAGCTGTGGGTCTGAAACGAATAAGTAAAGCTACATGCAATATTGCATAACCCCTTGCAGATATAGGCAGGTTGGTGCTCATAACCAATGCCCTAGCCACCATTTGCAGCCTTTTGATGGTGGCTTCTGCGAGACCATTTTGTGTATGCACATGGGGTACAGGATGCTCTACATTGATCCCGATAGACATGCAATAATCATCAAATGCTTTTGATGTAAACTCTAGCGTTATCAAGCCTTATAGACTTGATAAGGTGATCAGGGTGGTGAGTCCTTAAACATATAATCTGTGCTAGGAGTTTTGCAGCATTTCTTGTGGACAATAAAGCGACATGTGACCAGTGTGTCGAAGCATCCACCAGAACCATAAAGTACTTGAATGGTCCGCATTCTGGATGGATAGGTCCACAGATATCTCTTTGTATCTTTTGTAAGAATGAAATGTTTTGTTTTGTATCTTTAGCATAGGAAGGTCTTGATCCTGTTTTTGCTAAAGAGCAGGCTTTACAAAATGAGTGATTTGCCTTTGAAATAGTCAATAAGGCATAATGGGAGGGAGGTAGTGCTTCTGGTACTTCAGAAGGCAATGACTGCATTTAAGCAGTACTAGGACCGACACCTTGCAGTGTGACGGATTTTTGTCTCATTCTATTTTTCACTCGAAAGAAGGGATGTCCATATGGGTTCTTTAAAATACGGATCATCATGTCAAGACCGGGGTGCCCTAAGCGGTCATGCCAAAGCCTGTATGAGTCAGTGTCCCACATTTCATTGTTGGTGACAGCATAGGATTAATGATCCGAATCGTAGTGAGGTATATTCCACTAGATCGACTCATAAGTTTCTCTAAAATGCTTTTCCTTCCACATTTATTAGAGGGAATATAAATGTATTCAAGTTCATTCTCACAGTATGTTTTTACATGATAACCGTTGACACAAATATCTTTGAAACTTTAACAAGGTTCGATTAGCTCTCGGTGCATATAGAGCGTCTGTGACTTTAAATATATCTCATATTCTTTAGAGTATTTCTATTTTAGTAGAATGATAATCTTTTCATTCTAGTAATTTTTCCTCTAGATGTATTGCTTTACATCTTTATAGTGCAATTTCGAACCATGTAAATATGTGTAATAAATAAATTTGAATAAATTCAGTGCTTCAGAATAAAATTCAAAATTTATTAATAAGCCAACGATAATCAAATCAAGGTCTTTGTTCAGAAATCTAATTCATCAAACCATTCTTTAAGACCAAATAATAGTCTAATTAAAAAGGGTTAAATACTGTTTACTCCCTGAACTTTTGCCCGAAAAACACTTTAGTCCCTGGCCTTCTAATTTCACACGTTTAGTCCCTGTACTCTCAAATTTTGAACCAATAGGTCCAATCCGTTACTTTCCGTCCAAAACCTCAGTTAAATTGCTGACATGGCATTTTTTCTACATCAAAATGTCGATTATACCCTCACTCTTTTTTTTAATTAATTTTTTCTTTTTCTTTTTTCCCTTTTCTTTTTCTGTTTTTCTCTTCTTCTCTCTCACCTCCAGAAATCTCAACTCAACCCCAACCCCAACCCCCTCCATCATCTCTGCAACCTTTCCCTTCTCCTTCAAACCAACAAAAACCCGATGTCAAATTTTTCAGGAAGAAAACCCATCTTTAATTGTTTGGAAAAATCCCATCTTTAATTCCAACAAATCGGAGGCAGATTCTTGCTTGGCTTAGCCGGACGATGAGCACTCCCTTTTGGTCTCCGTCTGCAAATCTCCAACTCCCCCCCCCCCCCCCCCCCCAAAAAAAATCCCCAAACCCCTCTCAGTCAATTCTGCAGGAGAGAGAGAGAGAGAGAGAGAGAGAGAGAGAGAGAGAGAGAAGAGTTCGATCTCAGAAAACCCTTCAACGACTCCCTACTCACCCTCCACTACTGCCGGGTCCGAATCCATGCCCCAATCCCCACCGCCATCACCAATGCCGCTGCTCTGCAGCCCAAAACCTTGTTCCCCAAAACAAGATCAAATCTTGTCCCCCTATCACCCTTCCCAGACCCTCCGTCGCGCACTCGCGCTTCCCAGATTCTTCAATTGAGTTCGAAGGAGGTAAAGCAAGTGGGCGGCGGTGGCGGGTCGAGGGGGATGAGGCCTTAGGTGCAGGAGGGGAGGGAGACGATGTAGTGTCTCAAGGCGGAGACCTTGGTGCTTGAAGCTTTGGATTGGAAAACCGAAACTACGTTTTGGGTAATTTTGGCTGCTGAGAACAGTGAGAGAGAGAGGGGACCTTGGTGAAGTGAGGAGTGGAGGAGACGCAGCTTGAAGAAGAAGAACAAGAGGAGGAGAAAAGCTTAGGGTTCGGCAAAGGGCGGGAAGAAGAGATGGCCAAATGAGGCTCTGCACTCAAAGAAGACGAAGTAGCTTCTGGTAATTCAGATTCCAAACCCAAATCCTCATTCTTTATCAAATTGTTCCTAATTGATTGAATTTATTGCTGCTGATGTTGAATTTGAGACGCCTCTGAAAATTGTGGAGTATCCGAACCCTATTATGAGAGCAAAGAATAAGAGAATTGAATCGTTTGATGAAAATTTGAAGAAATTAGTGGAGGAAAAGTTTGATATAGTGTACAAATAAGTTGTGATCATTTGGTGTTTGGTGATCGGGATTAGAAAGATTCGAGCTTTGAGAAATGGTTGTTGTTATTGACAGGAGTTGTTGTTGTTGGCTTGGTTTTTTTTATTTACATAGAACTGATGGCATTGGGCAAGTTGGAATCAATGTGCAGTTGATGGTGTTCAATCCAGTTGGCGAGCGCGGTGAAGGGGTTGGAGATGGAGGGGATTGTGTTGAGATTTCTGGAAGTGAGAGAGAAGAAGAGATAAACAGAAAAAGAAAGGGAAAAAAAAGAAAGGAGAGAAGAAGAGATAAACAGAAAAAGAAAGGGAAAAAAAAGAAAGGAGAGAAAAAATTAATTAAAAGAAAAAGAGTGAGGGTATAATAGACATTTGATGCAGAAAAAATGCCACATCAGCAATTTAACGGAGGTTTTGGACGGAGAGTAACGGATTGGACCTATTGGTTCAAAATTTAAGAGTACAAGGACTAAACGTGTGAAATTAGAAGGCCAGGGACTGAAGTGTTTTTTGGGCAAAAGTTCAGGGAGTAAACAGTATTTAACCTAATTAAAAATGACGCATTATGCCTTCACAACTGTCTTTGGAAAATAGATAAAGCAGGTTAGTCAAAAACTAGTGCATCCATTGATTGAGCAAGTTTCTTGTTGCCATTGAGGTCTACAATTGTGAGGTTGACATTTGGATCATGGCCTCCTTCTTCCATATAGTGAGTTTCTTGTTCTTGCCTCCTTCTTCCATATAGTGAGTTTTTTGTTCTTTAGACTCCCTATATCTCTTGCAAGTGGCTACAACTATACTACTTGCTTGGCAGTTCTTGTACCAATGCCCAATGACTCCACACCTATAGCATGGTTCATTGCCAACTCTATCCTGTTTGACTGAAGAGTTCTTAGGTGCCTTTTTGCACCTTGCAAGTGGCTACAACTATACTACTTGCTTGGCAGTTCTTGTACCAATGCCCAATGACTCCACACCTATAGCATGGTTCATTGCCAACTCTATCCTGTTTGACTGAAGAGTTCTTAGGTGCCTTTTTGCACCTTGTTTCCACCACCTCCACGTCCCTTTCCACATGGTGCATTGTTGCCACGTGGGTAGGGATCAGCACGTCCAAACCCCTTTGCATTGGAGTTCTTTCCACCTTTCATTTTTCCATAATTAGCCTCAGGAATTTTCTTTGTCCCAGTAGGCGTAGCATTGTTGTTCAAGTGAACCTCATTATGTCTCTCAGCCACTTGCAGTAGGCTTATCAATTTATTGAAGGTTGTGATTCTTTTGTTGTCATACTCCAACTTATACTGGTTCGCTAGTATAAACGCTGAAGTAGGAAAGGTGGTAAGAGTCTTGTAGATCATACCATCTTCTGTGATTTCCCTTCCACAGAAATTGAGACGTGCCTTTAAGAGCAACATGTCCTTGTTGAAGTCATTGACATTTTTATAGTCAAGCAAGCGGATTCCATTCCACTGAATAGCCAGTTATCGTGAATGTTCTCAAAACGTCCCTTAAGGGCATCCCACAGTTCTTTGGGTTTATTCAACTGAAGGTACTCCCAGCGTAGGCTAGGATCAATATGTCGCCTCAGAAACATTAAGGGATCTGCTTTCACCTTATTAGATAGTTCATCATCTTTTGGGTCAGTAATGGTGGCGGTGTAGTCTTTTGCCACAAAGGCAGTTTATACATCGGAAACCCAACGGTGGTACTCAAGTCCTTCTGAGTCCAAAATGTCAAATTCAGGTCGAGTTGGATCAGCCATCTACATAAAACAAGAGAGGAGATATAAGTTACGCAGTCATAAAGACATCCAAGTAAATTATTTTCCGAAAATGTGAATTAGATTTCAAGACCAAGATTCGAAATGATCACATTTTTTTTCTTTCGATGCTATGTGAAAATGCTTTATCATAGTAAGTTTGTGTGTGGATAATGCGCATGAATTTTCATTATCATGGCAAAACGGAATTGATATGTTGCATTAAAATTAATCATAGCACATTTAAATATAGCATATATAAAAATAAACTACATGGCATGCTCAAATTTCACAAATATACAACAAATTATATACTACACATAATAATAGCAAGAATATGTCATGCATAAAATAAAATGTAAACAATAGCATAATACAAAGCATGCGTCGGCATAATTTATATAAGCGTAAATAAAATAAAAACATGCTCAAAATTTCATAATAAACCATAAACAATAAAATATATAATCATGCTTAAAGTTAATTATATAAAACATAAATAACAAGGCATGCTTTAAATGAACAAAATTATCTAACTAAACATGCTCAATAACAAAATATAATAAAAGCATAAACAATAAAGAATAAAGCTTAAAAATAGAAAATATAAAATGCTCATGCTTTAGGTTCCATGGATATATATAACACATATAAGAAAATATATGAAAAATGGAATATAAACAAGGCAGCCAAAAATATATAAAAAAAAAAAATACTTGGTTTCGAGAACGTTTATTATCCTAGCGCACGCGCGTGTTGATGCAGGCGTGCGTAGCGATGTTTTTGTGCTTGAGAAAAAACTGAGCCGCTTCCTCTCTCTTTGCAGCAATGGGCCACGAGGGCCTGCTTTTTTTTTTTTTTTTCCTTTTTTTGTTGGGCCGGGTCCTTTTCTTTGGGACGGGTCACACCCCTTTTTTTTTCCTTCCTTTGCGTCTTCTTCTTCTTTCTTTTCTCTGTTCTTCCTCCTCCTAATTTGCAGGTGGGTGGCTGGATATCGATCAGGCTTTGTCAGACCGTGAGTGAGTGCTGCAGCGAGGTTGGGTGGGCTGCGCGGATGCTAGGTGGGCGGCGCAGGTGCGGGGCCGTGGGTGCAGGTGCAGTAGCGCTTGAGGGCGGGCTGAGGTCGGCTGGCCGGTGAGGATGGCAGGTGCTAAGCCAGGCGGGGAGGGCTGCTGCAGTGTGCTGGGATCTGCAAGGGTGTAGGGCTGGGTGAGCAAACACAGTTAGCAGATGTGTTGAGCAGAAGCGGGTGGGTAGATCAATTAGTTGGGTGCGGAGAGCAAATTGCTCTTGGCTGGGCGAGGAGGCCGCGCGAGGTAGTGGGGCTGATGGAGGCTGGGCGCGGTGGAGGAAGACAAGCTGGAGAGGGAGACGAAGGTGGGTCACGGTGGAGGCTACGGGGGAAATTTTTTTTTTTTTTTTTTTTTCTGTTGTTGGCGGCAAAAAAGGAGAAAAAGTTCCTTTTTTTTTTTCTAGGGTTTTAGTTTTTTTTTTCGACCGAAAGAAACTAGAAAACTAGAATTTGTTTTCTTGGCAATGCTCTGAGCGTGCTGATAACGTGTAAAAGTAAAATTGGGATTGGAATTGGTCTCCTCATTTCATTTCATAGCCCCTTTATATAGGGAGAGAATTACAACGGAAATATCAATTACAATGATGACATTAACTACTGATTGGTCCTTGATCCATGCTGATTGATGGTGATTGCTAATTACTTGATTCCCTCTCCGTCAATCACTTTGACGAAGGCACATAATGTGTTTTTTCTTTAACATTTTTTAATTTTTTGTACTCATTAGCGGTTTATTTTCAGATCGTGGTTGACTTCTTGTAATTTCTACTTTGATGGTCAATAAAAGTGTACTTTTTCTCCTTAAAAAAAAAAAAGGTAAAAAGAGTAGTGCTCTGTTACCCAACCAACCAAATTTTGGTCGATTGACCTTGTTGGTAAAATAAAGGAGAACGCGCCTAGGAAAAAAGAAAAAACCCGACGATGTGTGTTCTCTCCAGGCCGAACACGGCCGGCGTTCCCACCACTGCGTTCCGGCCCGGGAGAGGATTGATGTTTCGGAGATGTAGTGGGCTTTCAGGGCGGCGGTGTGGTTCAGGGAGAGTGGATGTTTCTTCGGTTTCGGGCGGCACAGATCTATCTCGATATGTCCTTCTCAAATCTGGGGCGGAGGCAGTGGTGCAGTAGCGACCACTTTGGCTTTCCGGCGCCGGTTTCTGGCTTCATCATTCTTGCATGGGTTGTGGCTGTGGCGATTCAGATCAGATCGAGGCAGTGTAGATCTCGAAAGGGATCTGTCTCCGCTTTGGTCTGGGATCGTGTGGCCGTCTGCCTAGTGTAGGGGCTGACTCTGTCGTGATAAGGCGGTGGAGCAGCGGAGATATTCTGCGTTACGGGATATTGTTGCGTGGCGGCGGCATTGATAATACCCGGCCCGAATTTCACCCTGAAATCCGAGGTGGCCCTGTGGGGCCCACCTTAGGGATAGCTCTACCAAAAATTCGGCAGAGTTACCCCTAAAATGGACTACCCAAAAACGTGTAAAACACACAAAAACACTTCAAGCAAACCAACCTTATACTCCTGGAGCCACCCTGATCCCAATTACCAACAACTCCACTTTCACAAAACACAAAACACAAAACTCAACAATACTAATCCCAAAGGTTATCAGAGCAATACTACTAATACACAGGGATATAAAAAGAAGAGTAAAGGATCAAGGGATCCTACACTGCGGAAGTAGTGACAAATATGCCTCAAATGCCATGTACGCCCGACCTCCACTAATTCGCCTGCAAGTTGGGCATTTGAAACCGAAGGGCCCAGGGGAAAGTAATGTAAAACATGTTAGAGTGAGTGCACAAAAATAAATAAGTAAGATAATTCAAACGAAAGAAAAAGCTTTAATACTTTCCCACATTTATTCCTTTAAAAACTCGATGCACGCAACGTGGATAAAACATATTTCTCGCAACACGAAAATTCGTGAAAACATTCCAGCCCCGCTGGTCAAAAGAAATCGAGCTAGCCCCGCTAGCTGAAGGTATCAATCAAATGTGGGGAAGAAGTTCTCACCATACAAATAAGGGAGCCTCCCAGGCTCGGGTCGGAGTGTCCCACACTCTGGAGCATCCCAGGCTCTGCTCTACTCACCCACGAACACATAGTAAGCAGGGAGGAGTACTAATAGGCTAGCTAGCAATAAAAATGACGACCCATGTATGGTGGTTTAAAACCACACGAAAACTCGAAAATCAGTAAGGCTTCCCCAACATCTCACGAGAAAGTACATAATCCAACGACGTGACCCCGCACGCCAAAATATTCTCGAAATCATAAACCATTAGGCGAGAAATAATCGATAAATATAATTCCATCGAAAATCCCATTTTCGAAAAATATTACAGAAATTTCAATATCGACGAATAGAAATGTATTATAAATTTCCGAAAATCACCTCGGAAAATAATCCGTCAAAAATTATGATTTCCAAAAATAAATCATAAATCCAAACCTGAGCATAATAGATTCGTAACTGAAATTCATATAGAAAAACAATGTCAAAATTATAATCCAAGGCAAAATATTATTCTCGATAATAAAATGATAAATAAATTATTATTTTAGGAAAAAAATAAATGCATGCATCATTCTTTAACAATAAAAGTCCACTCACAGTACTATTGGGCGACCACGCAAACGAGTTCCTTCATTTAACCGTAGCTCGCGACATCGTCCTGTGCACAATTATATTTCCGTAAACGTCAATCCGATAAAATAAATACGAACCTAAACCCGAAAATCCCTATCTCTATTACTTCTCAAATTCCACCCAAATCTCTCCCACAACACCAATTCCTCAATTAACATATTCCACAAAGAAAACGAGGGAAATCCGACGGTCGGATTTCCCACAATTCAATCTCAAAACTCCAAACTTCAGAAAATCACAAACAATTCCAAACTCCTCCAAAATTCACCAAACTTCACATACAAGCTCTACAACATTTCTACAATTTAATGGGCTAAAAACTGAAATTAGAACACTGCCCTACACGACTCCACGCGCCACCAACAGTGGCAGCGCGTGGGCCCCACGCGCCCGCGGCCACCAAATTTTGGCAGCACCACCTACTCAACAGTCCAAGCATTTTTCACAACTACAACAAGTTCCAATTTTCCTCTAAGTGATCCAAATTGGCCGGTGAAATTTTTCCAGAAAAACCCAAGAACCCTAGAATTTGAAATCGTCGATTCGACCTCCACACTGCAAATCGTGGCTCAAGGCTAGGGGGGAAATGATCCTTGGTAAAAACCACACCTTCGACGCCTGTTTGGTGGCCAGAGACGGTCGGAATCGCTGGAAATCGATGGAAATCTCGATCTACTACAGTGAACTTCACAGCTCAAAATCGAGCTCCTCCAGCCGAATTACTGCAAAACACCACCACATACATGACAAGGATGAAGAGGCGAGCCTGCTGGTGCCCGGATTCCATCATGGGTCTGCCGGAGAAGGAAGAAATCGGAGGAGGAAGAATCGGACTGAAAAGGAGAAAAGATCGGGGAAGAAGAGAGAGAAAACTGGGTAAGTTTCCCAACATGGCAACTTACCACAGTAACTTTCTATATTTATAGAAACTTACCATGAACAGTAACGTTTACATTTTCACTTATAACTTTCGCATACGAACTCTGATTTTTATGTATCACATATGCACGCTCTCGGTTTAACGTCCTCTACGATTTTCATGAAGGAAGTTTCCTCAAATTTTGACCCGAACGAAAAGTCAACTTTTTAGGGCCACTAAAAGTATCGAAACAGAGTAAAAAGTGAAAGTAATTGTCGTTTACCGTCCAAATGATTAGTAAACCGATAAATTTAGGTTCGGGACGTAACAGGCATAGTGGCGAAGGGGCTCGCTGGCGGCGGGAATGGTTGCCTGCTGCGCTTGCTTTTTGCTGGGGGAGGTGGTGTTTGGGCCGGGCCTTTGTTCTTGGGTCTATCTGGTGGTCTTTTGTTTTCGGTTGCTTAGTTTTCTTTGTTTGTTTTTAGTTGTTGTCGTGTTGAAAATAAGTCCCTCCTCTTATGAGTAAGGGTTTGGGTTTGGGTGTTTATGTGTAGTGTCGATGCCATTGTTATGGTGTCATGGTTGTTCTGTTGTGTCATGGTCTGGTCTTTTGTCGGTGTTTTATGGTTATCAACGTGATGGTGAATCACCCTTACACGTGGTCTGGCTGTTTTGGGACACGGTGTTCGAACGGGTGAAAACAGTTCATCTTAATGTTGGTGGTTGGGTTGTATTGGTACAGATTTGGTTGTTACTCATTGTAGCTCGAGGATATGGGCGTAAAATTTGGTTAGGGATTGGGCCTTTTTGGCTCATGAATGCCATTCATGTTGACGGTCCCGTAACTATGGATCCAATGCTCTGTAATCTGTTTGGTTATTAATAGAATTTTCATCTTCTCAAAAAAAACAAAAAAAAGACGACCTTGTTGGTAAAACACTTTTTTTTTTTGGCAACGGATTATCTAAGTGGTCTAATAATAAACCTACTAAAAGTGGTCTTATATGCTGGCCCAAATTTTTATTCTTATTCATCACCTTCAAAAACTATTTTTAGAAAAAGCTGGTGGATGAGTAAAAATCAAATTATCTCACGACATTGCCAGCAGCAGAATATACAGATAAATACTAAATATCGGTTTACCAAAAGACGATATATATATATATATATAAAATATATATATACAGATCCTATCCAAAGCGAGGCATCGCTTTGAAATTTCACAGCGAGGTTAGGGTTTAGGGTCACTTTTCGGTCGCATATCCACATCTCAACCGTTCAGTTTCTAGGTACTAATGCATAGATCATCTCTGCAAAATTTCAGCCAAATTGATGGTCGTTAAGGCATTGATAACTGCCTTAAAGCTAGTACGGTTCAGGTTGGACAGATTCAGTTCGTCCATTGGTTTAAGCGAGTTAGATACCTTAAAGACCTTCAATTTCGTTGAAATTTTGCAGAGATGATCTATACATTAGTACCTAAAAACTGAACGGTTGAGATGTGGATATGCGACCGAAAAGTGACCCTAAACCCTAACCTCGCTCTGAAATTTCAAAGCGATGCCTCGCTCTGGATAGGATCTGTATATATATATATATATATATATATATATATATATATATATATATATATATATATATATATATATAAGATCCTATCCAGAGCAGAGTTCCGCTTTGAAATTAAAGTGTGAATTTCGAGTTTTGGGTCGTTTTTCGGTCGCATATCCACATCTCGACCATTCAGTTGTTAGGCACTAGTGTATAGATCATCTTTGCAAATTTTTAGACAAATTGATAATCGTTAAGGTATCTAACTCGCTTAAACCAATCGATGGACTGAATCTATCAACCTGAACCGTATTAGCTTTAAGGCAGTAATCAATGCCTTAATGATCATCAATTTGGCTGAAAATTTGCAGAGATGATTTATACACTAGTACCTAAAAACTGAATGGTTGAGATATGGATATGCGATCGAAAAGAGACCAAAAACTCGAAGTTCACACTTTAATTTCAAAGGGGACCTCCGCTCTGGATAATATATATATATATATATATATATATATATATATATATAAATCTTGTCTTTTTGAAGATTAACAATAGCTTTACTCACGCATTGTCAGTTTTATAATTTATGAAAATTAGAAATATGATGGCTTTTTAATATTTTGGTCACCTTATGACACGATATAATTGGCTCCAAAAAAAAAAAAAAACTCATCATATCGAAAACACCATTCAGATTGCAATAAACCAGCTCCAGTTGAGAGTTCAACAGTGATGTGTTATACTAGTATGAAAATCTAGCATCTTGTGCGTGCATGCTTCAAAACGCCCTCTAAAGACGGAAAGCAATGTGAAGCATCCGAGCCGCACAACCTCAACCTAGAGGGGTTTTATGGGTTAACCCTTCACGTTACTTTTATAGGTCAACCGTCAACATCCTGGTGACACACAAAAACAACTCTATTAGCAAACATACACCTCCATAATTTCCTTTGTCCAAACGCGCTCTCAGTTCTTCTCTAATGCTATGATCACAGCCCACATGGATATGCGCCAATTTGCTTTCTTTTTAACACTTGGTAATACCTTTACGAGTCAACGTCCTTGATTGTTTGTTTTAAATATTGGTTTGTGTAGTTAAGTTGTTCAATGAAATGTGAAAAATAAATTTGAGTGTGGTGTGACAAAGAATTAGCTTGTATTGGTGCTTGGATTAGCCTGACTTATGGCAAGTTATTGGATGAGGAAAATCTGCTCAAGGTGATCGAATCTGGGTGAAGAGTAATTCTCTCAAGGCGAATTTGAGTGAGGAGAAATCTCCTCATGGTGAATCTAGGTAACGAGTAATTCCCTTAAGGAGAATTTGGGTGAAGAAAAATCTTCTCAAGGCAAATTTGGGTGAGGAGTAATCCACTGAAGAGAGATCTGGGTGAGGAAATCTATGTCTATCATGTTCATCACTACAATTTGTACTATATAGATTTGTCTTGATCTAATTATCGTATTTTCGTAGACCAGCAAATGTCTTTTCAACTATCTATAGTCTATTTTTAGATGTAGATGAAGTTGACATTTATATCTATTTATATGTAAATTCAATAAATTAATTATTTCAAAAAAAAAATTTCTTTTCCAGGATATCTCCAATGTGTTTCTCGATATTTTTGATATCTCCATTTTTCAAAGTCCTATAGATATGTATGACCGACATTTTAATCCTTAATGGTAACTTCTATCATTGTGATATAAAAGCCAATATATCACTGCCCAAGCATAGAGAACCAGTAGCTATTCATGAAACAAAGAATTTCCAAAAACTACTGAAATTAGTTCATGAAATCAGTCAATTACATCTTCAAAGTGGGTGTATACATTGCTTGCACAGAGTATACCGGGCAAATTATCAATGCATTTTCGCATTGTTGATGGACCACTATGACAAGGCCTCTAAAGAAGGGAAATGTAGAGGAGTTCCATAGCTGCCAACTTAAGAAATTGATTTAGAGTTATTTAGCAATAGGGTAAAGATTACAGCTCAAAGTACCATGCGCAGAGACAACTATAGTCGGCACCATACGGACCACTAACCTATATGACATGCTAAAATAAAAATAAAAATTATAAATAATTACAAGATCACCACTACTTCAAATGGTCTTAAAATACAGTGCAACCACACATCTTCTATCACACTAAACTTATATAGTAAGCGATTATTCAAACTAACCACTTAAACAAATTGGCCTATAAAAATTCAAAACTATATCCCCGTATTTTTGCCCACCAATAACAATCCACCAAAAGTATCCAACAATAATATTTGCATTTTTATTTCTATAAATACTTTTCAAACTACATTATAAATACTTTTGTCTTGTACCATGTAGCTGGTCAAATGGCCTTTAATGCTTTTTGAAAAGCAAGTAAATTGTTACATATCATTTACAAATCCAACTCAAAATAATCCAAATCTAAGGATCTTAAGCTTCTCAACAGCAACCCTTCATCACTGTAGATAAAACTTCTTTTGCAGCAAGAATCTACATATTACTAGTCTTCAATAATAAATAGTCAGACAATTTTTTTTCAAATCAATCTAAAGCGGAAAGGCCTGCAAAACAACATAATAAGGCAACTGTCAGTGACAACAAATATGAAAACAATGCTCTTGACACTGATTAGCAAACAAATGCTACTGAGGCTTAACAACAAATAATACTACTGAAGTTCAATAGCAAATAATGATATGTGAATCAATAGCAATTTACTTTCTCAAAACACAATAACTCAAAGCAAATACATCATTGTGTCTTTTTTTTATTTGAGGAGTGAAACTAACACTCCTTTTTTTTGCAAACCAGATCTCCCTCCCTCTTTGCTTTTGCAAACCACATCTCCCCTTCTCTTTTGCATGAGTGTTTTTACAATGTACATGTTCAAAATAAAAGAATCACGCTACTGGTGATAACAATACTGCAAAATTGCAAATAATGCTACTGAGCTTCAATAGCAAATCATGATGTGTGAGTAGATAAAAAATTTACTTTCTCAAAACACAGGAACTCAAAGCAAATACAAAATTGTCTTTTTTATTTATTTATTTATTTATTTATTATTATTATTATTATTTTTGGACAATCGATAAGAATCACACAACTATGCCTAATAGGATTACAACAAGTATGCTAGTGTTATAATTAGACAAATAATATATGATGCAATTGATAGTCAGTAGCAAATATTGCTATTGGTGATAGCTAGTGCTGCTGGTGATAGTAAAAATGGCTACTAACAGTCAGCAGCAAATAAATGTATTGCTACTATACCGCCAACAGTAAATAGAAATTTTGTCACTAACTGTCAATAGCAAAAAAGATTGTGTTACACTATCATCAATCTAAAATAGGACAGTGTTACTGAATGTCGATAACAATATGATAGTGCTTATGACACAATATCAATTAGGATAGCGTTACCGACAGTCAATAGCAAATGCATATATAATTATGAATAGCATACGCAATTCGACTATTGATGGTTAATAATAAATACAAATATTTCTAATGACAGAGATAACAAAGAAAATATAATTTTACAAACCCCAGAAATTGAGAACAAATAGCATTTGAAAACTTGATTTACTACATACAATAATGTATAACAATCAAGTTCTTAAAATAGAGAATGCATTAGACAAAAGCAACAAAGGTCTTGCTCACAGTACAACCACAACATCAATATGATACCTGTATTGCTTTAATTTTCTGCATAAGCATCTAAGTTGCTTGATGTACTCAATGAAACTTGGAATGATTGCAGTAATTCCCCTGCATATGAAAGCAAATAATATGGGAAAACTTCTCTCACCAAACCACAAAGTAGCTAGATAGGAGAGAAATTAAGAAACATAAGACAAATATATCTTTTCAATCTTCTAAATTTCACAAATGTCTCATCATCCCTAGACGCAAAACTGATAGGATGAGTTTGATAATACCATGGACAAAATCAAAGACTCAAAGCCAATTTAGATAAGAAAAAATGCAAAAATTAAAAAATAAGTCTACATACAGAATAATCATGATCAAAGGTGAATCAAATTAGACACCATGATCGAAGGTGAATCAAAGCCCTTTTGATCCATGCAACAATAATAGAATCCACATAAGTAATAAACAACATAAAACTAATGGATTGTATGGTACATGCAGACCAGGTGAGACTAAAACGACATATTTCTATTACAGAAAAGTCAAAAAGCTGCTCGGCTGCTCCCTACATCAACTCATCCCTTTCGTAGCCTTGCATGCAAAACCATGCAAAATCTTGTGGCCAGTTATCGGGCATTCAAAGCTTTCAAGATCTTTATACTCTATAGTCTAATCTACAACTTGTCTCGGTGCTCAAACATAAACAAAGGGACACTCTGATAACCTTTTACATTTCAATGTTATGGTAAATTACGTATCAGCTTCATTTACTGCATCCATGTTTGTGCGTGTGATCATTTCCTGCAACTAATATCGCAAAAATTCTTTGTTTATGGACGAATGTTCAAAACCACAAATTGAAACGATAACAGGAGTACAAGACTGGTATTCGTATTGAAAGCACAGAATTGTAGACTCAAATACTTGGATGAAGGATGACCACATGTTTAATTTTGAAACTTTTGATTTTTGTACACCCAAATACTTGGATGAAGGATGCAAGCGATTCAAATTCTTGAGCCAATCAATACATATCGCAAAGATTCTTTGTATCTGGAACTCTTCCATATACATGTATGAACAATAAGTTATTTTTTTTTTATTAACAATAAGTTAATAATTTTTTTTTTTTAGTTTTTTGATGAAAGAAACAAAATAAGAAAATAGACTACAGAGAGAAACCAATAGGCACTCCCCATAAGTTAATTTTGTTGGAATTCAAGTCCTCCAACAATATTGTTCAAAGTCGACTACTCCTTTCATTGAAGTCAATAAATAAGACTTTGATTTGGAAGCTGGAACCACTAATGACATGCAACCAAAATTGCAACCTCTAATCCTCTTATCTCATTGCAACTTCACAAGCCTCCGTCAGACTATCATTATAAGTTTACATCGTTTTACTTGGTCTTGGTCTGAATCATCTTTTCGCGTTGTGACTTCCTTTTCTTGTATTGCCTAGGAAATCGCCATCTCTAAACCAGTGGGTCTAGTTTTACAACTTTTTTCTATGCAAGTGAGTGCTTTTGAATTCAACTCAAGGACGAGTAGCTATTGTGTAATTTAATTTATAAAAAATATAATATTTAGTGACAACTTTTTTATTTTCTTTATGTTTTTTGAAGAAAATTTCACTAAAACTCGAACAAAATAGATCTACTACACAAGCAGCTGACCAGGAGTTCACACTGGAAGAAGAAAAAGTATAACAGATATCAAACATTACAAATCCAAACTCAGAACTAGAAGATCCCAAGTAATAGAAGCCTTCCAGTCTAAAATATATTAGACAGTTTACAATTATGTCGTAAACTACAGTTTCACAAACCTGGATGCTTCGAACTTAATTGTTCACAATGGACTCTACTAAAGGCTTTTGTACAACCCGTCTCGTATGACGCTTTCTCCTGAAGAATGTTCAGGGCACTGCATATAAACATAAACAAAGAATTTAAAAAATGGTGCTGCAGCCACAAGAGACAGAACATAAACAGAGTAGACTACAACAGACTAGCCTATAAAAGACTTCTAGTCCACAGCTTTTGTTTCTTGTTTATTGTTCCCTATTCCAATAGAAAGTTCAATTCTTATAGAAACAGATGGTGCTTCAGCCACTTTTTTTTTTTTCACAAGTTGAAGACAACCTCTTTGGACACTATATGAACCTGAAATTTTTTTCCCAGGATTAAAACAGCATTGATGATCCAGGGTAGGTAGAAACCAATTGATTAAAACAAGTTGTGGCATTTGTATACATGAAATATCTGCATGGAGTTAATATATTATATAAAGAGATAATCATTAATATGCAATAGGATTGAAGATCTAATTTGATCAAGAAACCTTACACATTACTAAGACCTAGCTCTTTAGCCCAGACATCAGCATGCTTGAACATCTACATCAGGAAAAGAAAAACATTACTATATTTAACAGATGTAATATTGAAACAAGGTATGAGGATCAATTGATTATACAATAACTTAATCAGAAGAACTTTCGAGTGTATCAAAATTAGCCCAAGAGTTTTTCTGTCATATTTCCAGTCCCAAATAATATCTCACAATTAATTGTATTGTAAGGTACTGCCCTCCCTCCCTCCCTCCCTCACACACACACAATGATGATAATAAACACCTTAAAACATGAAGGACAATTTGAAATACTGTCCCAATAAAATGAGCAATAGTTATGATAATACTAACGAATACTGACGCCTCTACCTTAGGAGGTAGTTTAGCCTTCCGCATTACAGAAGAGGAAGAGGAATTGTCCATTAAATGTAACACCAAAACACAAGCTGAGTGCGTGTGTGTGAGTAAGTAAGGTAAGCAGCCATCCCATTGCATAAATTAGTAGATATAGCAATTTTCTAAGATCGCTAAGAATAAAGTCAGATAGCTCAGTATACCCAAAGTGTTAAAAAGAGGCAATAGGGCTCCAACAGATCTGTTAATATCATTCATAATATGTTTAACAAAGAGCTGTGGATCAAGAAACCTTACACATTCTTTGAATCTGGAACTCTTCCATATACTTGTATGAACAATAAGTTAATTTTGTTGGAATTCAAGTCCTCCAACAATGTTGTTCAATGTTGACTACTCCTTTCATTGAAGTCAATAAATAAGACATTGATTTGGAAGTTGGAACCACTAATGACATGCAACTAAATTGCAACCTCTAAACCTCTTATCTCATTGCAACTTCACAAGCCTCCGTCAGACTGTCATCATAAGTTTACATCGTTTTACTTGGTCTTGGTCTGAATCATCGTTTCGTGCTGTGACTTCTTTTTCTTGTATTGCCTAGGAAATTGCCATCTCTAAACCAGTCGGTCTAGTTTTACAACTTTTTTCTATGCAAGTGGGTGCTCTTGAATTCAACTCAAGGACGAGTAGCTACTGTGTAATTTAATTTATTAAAAATATAATATTTAGTGCGTAAATTGTCTAAATTCCAGAAATTATTATACTGTTGTTTGTCCCCAATTCTATTAATAAATGCAATATTTTGTTTGTCTTCAGTAAATGTAATCAGTTCAATTATAGTTTTGAAGGATAGAGCGTCAAAATTAATTCCAATTTTAAGCACTTGGGGTTATCTCAATTCTCAAGTGGTGGGGGGGGTTTTTGGTACTAAGCTTTTAAGATCTTTATACTCTATAGTCTAATCTACAACTTGTCTCAGTGCTCAAACATAAACTAAGGGACATCCTAATAACCTTTTACCTGTCAATGTTATGGCCTTTCATGTTTTTATTTTCTTTATGTTTTTTGAAGAAAATTTCACTAAAACAAAATAGATCTACTACACAAGCAGCTGACCAGGAGTTCACACTAAAGAAGAAAAAGTATAACAGATATCGAACATTACAAATCCAAACTCAGAACTAGAAGATCCCAAGTAATAGAAGCCTTCCAGATTAAAATATACTAGACAGTTTACAATTATGTCGTAAACTACAGTTTCACAAACCTGGATGATTCGAACTTAATTTTTCACAATGGACTCTACTAAAGGTTTCTGTACAACCCGTCTCTTATGATGCTTTCTCTGAAGTATGGTCTGGGTACTGCATATAAACATAAAAAAAGAATTTAAAAAATGGTGCTGCAGCCACAAGAGACAAAACATAAACAGAGTAGACTACAACAGACTAGCCTATAAAAGACTTCTAGTCCACAGCTTTTGTTTCTTGTTTATTGTTCCCTATTCCAATAGAAAGTTCATTTCTTATAAAAACAGATGGTGCTTCAGCCACTTTTTTTTTTTCACAAGTTGAAGACAACCTCTTTGGACACTATATGAACCTGAAAATTTTTTAGTGTACCAGGATTAAAACAGCATCGATGATCCAGGGTAGGTAGAAACCAATTGATTAAAACAAGTTGTGGCATTTGTATACATGAAATATCTGCATGGAGTTAATATATTATATAAAGAGATAATCAATAATATGCAATAGGATTGAAGACCTAATTTGATCAAGAAACCTTACACATTACTAAGACCTAGCTCTTTAGCCCAGACATCAACATGCTTGACCATCTGCATCAGGAAAAGAAAAACAATACTATATTTAACAGACGTAAAATTGAAACGAGGAATGAGGATCAATTGATTACACAATAACTTAATCAGAAGAACTTTCGAGTGTATCAAAATTAGCCCAAGAGTTTTTCTGTTGTATTTCCAGTCCCAAATAATATCTCACAATTAATTGTATTGTATGGTACTGCCCTCCCTCCCTCCCTCCCTCACACACACACACACACACAACGATGATGATAAACACCTTAAAACATGAAGGACAATTTGAAATATTGTCCCAAAAAAATGAGCAATGGTTATGATAATACTAACGAATACTAACGCCTCTACCTTAGGAGGTAGTTTAACCTTCCGCATTACAGAAGAGGGAGACGAATTGTCCATTAAATGTAATACCAAAAAACAAGCTGAATGTGTGTGTGCGAGAGTAAGTAATAAGTAAGGTAAGCAGCCATCCCGTAGCATAAATGAGTAGATACAGCAATTTTCTAAGATCACTAAGAATAAAGTCAGATAGCTCAGTACACCCAAAGTGTTAAAAAGAGGCAATAGGGCTCCAACAGATCTGTTAATATCATTCATAATATGTTTAACAAAGAGCTGTGGATATGGGCATCCCTAGAGCAAGGGCTATGATAATATTCACAGAAGATGCAAAACTGATGCAGGACCTTTGCTTAGTTGCAAGTGCATGAGCCCCAAAAATCAATAACATTATGGAAAATTGTTAAATTTTGTAAAACTAATCATGCTACATGCTAACTTCACCATGTGAATATCTCTATTTTTGAGATAAGAGACCACACAGACCTATGGCCATATTTATCCTTTGGCAATATGCCCCTTGATATATAAGCATAGTACATGTATCAATATATAAGCTTTTCTTTATCTGTATGTGAATGAAGCATCTATTGTTAAGAAATAAGAACTACCTTGCATGTTGACATAATTAACTATTGTCCACAAAAACATTCTTACTCCATGATCATGATGTATTGATGTGCGTGCTAATTGCTAAATGGTTTGCCAGAGAGTTTTGTGCTACTTGTGATATATCACAGGATGGGAGAGAGTGAGCAGTGATGTCCTAGGACAAAAGGTTTATGGAAAAGTTTGGTCTAAAACTAACACTCCCTAAACAACTTCCTGTTTTGTATCTATGAGGTTGTACAGCTCTATGACTAAAGTCAAGTAGCTCGATAAACATTCCATAAATGCTAAATATTAAAAAGGAAGCGTGCAACAGATCTGTAGTTATAAATTCATAAGACGGGTTAATCAAGAGCTGTTGATCATGATAAGATTTCTATTAGAATCATCATCCATATTGAGTCATACATTAAACATAACAGATAAAAAGATTTAACCAAACCCCAACTTCTTCTTTACCTAAATTAAAATTATTGTTCTTGGCATCGAATTGAAGAACCGAAATCTGGAGTAAATGCTAATTGCTTATAATTGAGAATCACTCCGACTACAATTATCAATGGACATGAGAGAGAGTTCATTAGTAAAGGAATAAGAATGGTACCCCTTCCAATATCCACCACCAGTGCCCATCGATCTTGGGTCCCTGAAGACTTGATTCCAATAAGGTACTTCTACTGGCACCTACCCCATTGGAAAAAAGGAAAACAGATTATTAAGCATCAGGATGTAACAATTGTGATGACAACTTTTATCATGTGCAGCTAACAAACTCTATTGTAAATCTAAGAGTGAAAAAGAAGAACACCCTTAGAGTTCACATAAAGCTAAAGAGGTGCTAAGAGGGTTAACATATGCCTAATTTTGACATGATCCAGTATGAGCTTACATCAAACATACAAATTCTTTTTGAACAAAAAAATACAGAAACATAACTCCTTCAATAATATAATCTACTACAGTAAATTATTGGCAGAAATTTATTAATAAACAAACTGTAAACAACATTTATTTCTTCCCAAAATGAAAAAGAATGGATGGAATAACAAAATACCGACCTGAGAAACATTGTGGGTGAGATCAAGGTCAGCATATTCCAAGGCCACTAGATCTGGGGCTCTAATCAGCATTCTCCAGTAGTATTCTGTTTAGAACACTTTCCCCAGTATCCAAATCACCAACAACCTTAGTAAGGAAAAGATCCCAGGAATCACTGTCAATGTCTCCACTTGACATTGCCATAGATATTACTCTAGTGATTTCAGCTTCCTCTCCTGAGTCACAGAGCCCCTCGATCAACATAGCATAAGTAGACTTGTTTGGCAAACAGCCTTTTTCGAACATCTCGTCCAAAATCCTAATTCCCTCCTTTAGGGCAACGCATTCAAGGACCTCACGGATCGCTGGGCGCCGAATTTCGGTATGGTGATAAATGTCTTGAAGGCGAGTTTAGGGCGTGAAACGACGCCGTAATTGCGGATTAGGGAGATGAAGAGGTCTTCGCTGCATCGGAGATTGGAGGCGCGGAGGTCGGAGAGGAGGGGGTCGATGAGGTGAAAAGCGCGGGAGCGGAGGAGGCGGCGGATGATGGCGTGGTAGGTGTGGTAATTATGGTGAAATCCGGGGTGGTATTTGGAGGCGTGGTGGAAGATTTGGAGGGCGAGCTCGCGGGTGATGAGGGAGATGAGGCGCTTTGGGTGGAGGTGGTGGGGCCAGTCTTGGATTGGAGGGGTGACGGTGTAGGAGGGGAGGAAATCAACGGCGGCGGAGGTAGAGGTGGAGGTGGAGAAGGGGACGGCGGTGATTGAGTGGAGGAGAGAGAAGGGTTTGGGGGAGAGGTTCCGGCGAAGCAGCATGGTGTGTACTAGTGTTGAAGACGATGGGAAAGGCCTTAACGGTCAAGTGCGACAGAAATATGAATAGATAGAAAAGTGAAATTACTTGATTGCCCCAGTAACTTTCCAACTTTTATAACTTTCACCCTAGTTATTGTTCTTTAATTACACTAGTTCTTAAAAAAAAAAAAATTCAATTTCTTCAGATTTATAAGAAAATCGTCAAAATTGCTGGTTTTCTATTAAACTCAGCGCAGTAGATGTGTCATGGTATTGATGTGTTGTTTGGATAGATTGAATATCTGGAAATATAAAAATATCGTGTTGGAATGAAAGTTATAAACTTATCGAAATATTGTGAATGAGATTACTAAAAATTGATGAGAAAAGTTTTTTTTTTTTTTTAAAGGGGTTTGGAACCCAGCCTAACTGGGAGGCTCAGCCCCACGCCCGACAGACGTTATTATATTAATAAAATAGTTTTGCAACGGGTGGGACATAAGACCTGAACCCCGTGCTATAGAGGGGCCATCACACTTATCCTCATAGAGAACATCCTGAATGATAGCAGGAGTCTCATCTAACCAAACATCATTCAGAGCAAAACAACTAGCAAGGTGAGCCAGCCTATCTGCTACACCATTTGCTTCACGGAAAATATGTCTAATCCTAACTGACTGAAAAGCTATAAAATATTCCTTACAATCATCTAGAACCCGACATACATCCGAAAAATTCTTCTCCTAGCTAGTAAGAGCAGCAATTAGAATGGTAGAGTCACTTTCAATATCAATGTCAGACCAACCTTGGTGAATCCCAAGTAGAAGACCAGCTCTACATGCTTCCGCTTCCATATTAAGGACCGAGTATGCATGTACAAAAGGTCTAGCCAATGCAGCAATACCCATACCCGAATCATTTCTAACCACAACTCCAATGCCTCCACATCCATTATCTACTTTAAAAGCCCCATCCACATTTATTTTGAGTCTACCAGGAGGAGGTCTTTCCCACTTAACAATAGGCCTCTTCTTTTTCCGTACGGCCTTTGGGTGATACAACTGAAACTCCTCAAGCAGCTTAACAGCCCACTGAATCATATTCATAGGTGCAAACCCCTTCTCCCTCCAATATACATTATTCCTTTCCACCCAAATAACCCACATTCCCATGAGAAAAAAATCACGCTGTTCAGCTTTTAGAACCTCCAGCATATCCAACACCCAACCAGTTAAAGACTGTGACGGGTGCTCACTGACATTTAAATTTAGTGGCCCAAATAACCAAAAGCAACTCAAGGAAGGACAAGATTTAAAAGTATGCAAACCTGTTTCCAACGCATCCATGCAGAAAAGACAACGGAAGTCATCTAATTGTACATGACGGCGTAACAAGGTTGCCCGCGTAGGGACAATGTCCTTCAACAACCGCCAAATAAACAACTTCACCTTTGGAGGCACTCTAGCTTTTCATATCATCTTCCAATACTTACTCCCAACCCCACCATACTCTCCCAAAGACGAGGAAGCTCTATCCATCCCACCCACCAAGGCATTGTAAGCATGGTACCCACTGCGGACTGAATATAGCCCTGACTTGGTGTAGTGCCAAATCAACCTATCATGGGCCCCACGTAAACTCAAAGGAATACAAGCCATCTTCTCTACCTCACCTGCCGTAAACAACTCCCCCATGAAATCTACTAGCCAATCTTTTGTAATTGGATCAATCAAATCAGCCACTCTTAATTCCTCCAGACCCTCCATGACTGGTGAATATGGACGAAAAGAGTATGGCACTGGGACCCAGGGATCATCCCACACCCTTATGCTCTCCCCATCACCTACTTGAAATCTCATTCCCTTTTCCAACACTTTCCTCCCGAGTAAAATACTTCGCCAAGTATAGGACTCGCCACCTTTCAGCTCAGCCTCCAAGAAAGAACAACGCGGAAAATATTTGGCTTTAAGAAGCTTAGCAATAATGGAATCCGGTTGCTGAATCAGTCGCCACCCTTGCTTAGTGAGTAACGCCAAATTGAAAATATGCATATTTCGGAAACCCAAGCCTCCTTGACATTTAGGATAGCACAATTTCTCCCAGGCAATCCAATGTATCTTTCGAGCATCCCCTTCATCACCCCACCAAAACTGAGCTATCACACGGTGCATCTCATCACACAAATATCTTGGTACTTCAAAACAGCTCATAACATAAGAAGGAATTGCCTGAGCCACCGCTTTTATTAAAACTTCCTTACCCGCCGTACTGAGTGTTTTCTCCCTCCAACCCTGAGTCCTATTCCGAATTTTTTCGTTTAAAAAACCAAAAGCTTCTACCTTTGAGTAACTTAACTCTATCGGGAGCCCCAAGTACTTGTCATGCTTATCAACTCTGATCACTCCAAGAATTGTTGCAATCCCTTCTTGCATCAATATATCCACATTCTTACTAAAAGAAATACAACTCTTTTGGTAGTTCACCTGTTGACCCGAAGCTCTTTCATACGCAAGCAGAAGTGACTTAACCACCTCACAATCATCCCTCCCTGCCCTGAAAAAGATGAACGAATCATCTGCAAAGAACAAGTGACTGATACTAGGAGCACCCATGCAAATCCGAACTCCATACAATGATCCAATCCTTTCGGCATTCAAGATACTACGGGAAAGCACCTCAGAACAAAGTAAAAAGAGGTAAGGCGAAATGGAGTCCCCCTGACGAAGGCCTCGTGAAGGAATAACCCTCCCCCGGGGTTCCCCATTAATGATGAAGGAATACGAAACCGTACTAACACAATCCATAATCCACCGTATCCACTCCTCCCCAAACCCCATCTTCCTCATCACCGCCTCCAAAAACACCCATTCAACCCTATCATATGCCTTACTCATGTCCAATTTCAATGCACAATAGCCCACCTTCCCACTCCTACGGCGCTTCAAACAATGAGAAACTTCAAAGGCCATTAGAGAATTATCAGAGATTAGCCTACCTGGGACAAAAGCACTTTGGAAAGGAGAGATCAAAGAATCAAGGAGGGGCTTTAAACGATTGGCAAGAACTTTCGACCCAATTTTATACACCACATTACAAAGACTTATCGGACGGAGTTGGTGCATATACTGGGGAACTTCCACCTTAGGTATCAATGCCACATACGTACTATTCACAGCCCTCAGACTTTCCTTAGAGACAAAAAATTCTCGCACTGCCCCAACTATATCATCCCCCACGAGCTCCCAAAAGGTCTGGAAAAAACATTGAGAGAAGCCGTCTGGACCCGGGGACTTTGAAGGATGCATATTTTTAATGGCAGCAAAAACTTCCTCCTTGTCAATCCGTCTTGTGAGAGCCCGATTATCCACTTCCGAAACCCCATGCAGTACCCCTTCTAGAATATTCTGGAAATCTTCCGGGTAGGATGAAGTGAACAGATCATTAAAATAATGAAGCACAATATCTTCAAGTTCCTCCACCTCGGTGGACCACACCCCATCGTTATTAAATAAACCAGTAAGTGTATTCTTCTTTTTTCGGTTCTTGACTCGCTGATGGAAAAATTTAGTATTAAGATCCCCATCCTTTAACCAAAATACCTTTGCACGTTGTCTCCAAAACACCTGTTCTTGATGTAACAGATCATTTAACTTCAATTGAAGAGCAACTCTGTCCTCCTCCAACGGGGCCGAAAGAGACGAGTCATAGAAAACAGAAAGTTGGTTCCTTATTTTAGCTATTTCCTTCCGTATACAACCAAAACTCTTCTCACTCCAAGATTCAAGGGCAGCACGTGTGGACTGCATTCTATTCCACAATAGTTGGGTCGGACCCACCCCAGAGACACTCTCCCAACTTGACTTGACCACCTCTTTACACGTTTCATCCAACAGCCAACACTCCTCAAACTTAAATCTCTTCTTCTTCCTCTTTTTCCTTCTTTTCTTCTGGATGCGTACTTCAAGTAAGATAGGTACATGGTCCGACGTGCTTGGATCAAGGTGGCGGACCCTAGATGCTGGAAACAAATCTCTCCAAGGCAAAGAGCAGGTAAATCTATCTAACCGGACCCTAACCTCCTCCCCTCCTCTTATACCTCTCCAAGTAAACCTAGGGCCCACGAACTGTATGTCATCCAACTCACAAAAAACCAAAGCCTCTTTCATGTCATTCATCAACCTAACACTCCTCAGTACACCCCCCATCTTATCAGAGCGTTCACAAATTTCGTTGTAATCCCCTCCAACAACCCAAGGCAGATTACCATGCATACTCAACTGCTTTAACAGATTCCACGTACGAGATCGCTCCCCAGCCTTTGGAAAACCATACACACCAGTAAAACGCCAACAGCGAGGATCACCCTCCTCCCCAATCACTACATCAATATGATTATTCGAGTAGGATTGGAGAGACACCTTAGTATCGTCGTTCCACAACAAGCAAAGACCCCCAGACCTACTAACACCTTTGCCTTTCTTTTTCTTCACAAAACTACAATTGACAGAGAACGCATGCTTCCACCCTAGTCGTTCTCGAACTCCCTTCATCTCATCCGCTGTACACCTTGTTTTGCTAAGAAAGATAACACTGGGAAGGTTGAGGGAAACAATCCCTTTAAGTCCAGACACTGTCCAGGGGTTCCCAATCCCCTGACAGTTCCAACACAAGACATTCATTTCTCGTGATGGGTCGACCCCGGACCCATCACGGATGAACGTTCAAGAGCACGTCCATTGCTCACAGCTGCTTTTAAGTTCGACTTCGAACTCCTACCCTCTGCTGTCCTCCTGCGTCCCCAACTACGAAACCACGTTTGAACAGCACCTGTTGACAACCACCACGAGGCCTTATGTGGATGGGGCCCAACCCGGCCTGCAGTGGACCCCGTACTGGACTACTTGGCCCACCCACAATAGATGGCCCACTCTTTGCAGCACACAAACCAGATGGCTTATCCTCCTCGGACCCAACCTTGGAGTTTGGATCACAAGCCACAGAAACATGCCCCAACTGAGTAGATTGACAAAGCCCACCCGCCAGCCCAGGCTCCAATGCCGCCGCAGAATCCTGAAACTCCCCCTCTGTGCAAGAGTGCGAAATTGGTGGGCTAGATTTCAAGTCAGCAACCAAATCCAGATCTTGTGTCCTTCCATAACTAATACCCTGCCCATTCGGTACCACTGGGACAAATAAGGAAACAGAAGCAATCGGCGCCATGGATTGTGCTGAAGCAATAATACTATCATTATTACGAGACAAAACCCCTTCCAAATCTAGCTCCTCCCCATCCTTCGCCGCCAACCGCCTCCGCTTCCCCACTCTGACATCCTCTTCCGTCACCACCCCGGCACCACTATCAACCAACATAGCATTGTCATCAAACCTCTTACTTTCACCTTCCGACTCCCATTCAGACCTATTCCTAATCATGCCAGACACCGGAAACTCTGGTACCATCATCCTCCACCCCCCACGTCCTTTGTCCAGTAGGCCATATCGCCGGCCATTCCGTCTCAGGTTGTCCACCGCCTCCTCCTGTTCTTTCAACTCTTTCTCTAACAGCCACCTGTCCTTCTTTTCAGCACAAAGCATGAAATCAAACTGCTTCTCCGGGATAACACCAGTATTGTGCAGAGCACAGTGATTAGAGTCGTGATGTAGTAAACCACAGAAATAGCAGAATGATGGCAGTTTCACATAATCCAATTCAAAACAGGACCCCCTGCTATGTCCGGGTAGTCGAATATGTGCCACTCTCCTCAACGGTTTATCTATATCAATGAGAACTCTAACCTTCAGGCTTGAACCCAAATAAAGCCCCTTAATTGATTCCTCCATCCTGCCATAACGCCCAACAGCATTGCCGATTCGGACTCCTGTGTCTTCAGTCATGTAAAGTGGTGGAATACCCCACGCCCGGATCCAAAAGAACTGCCAGTTGAGCGGAACCCTACGCAGATCCTCCCTACCATCGCTTGCCGCCACCGCAAACAATACCTTATTAAAGTGCCACGGACTACCATGTAGAACTCGATTTCGGTCATACTCATGAGTAAAAGAAAACACGACTCTGTCACTCCCTTCAAGAGCGATCGCAGCCACCCTTGACTTATCCCCATGATATGTCTTCGGCGTCCAGAGCGCCGTCAACGTTCCCAATAGCGCCTCCTTATTGTATGGCTTATTAGTCAATAGTTGCCCTACAATAAGAAACCTCCTAGGTTGCCATTGGTTTGGATAATCAGGGATAATAATCTCTTGTGCCTCCTCCTCCGAAAGAACAAGACGCCGGACCAAGCCTCCTAACTCTTCCTCCATCCTACAGAACAAAATCCCCACCGTACAGATCCACTCCCAGATCTTCGCGGGCAAAGTAACCATACGCTGAAGAACAACGTAGACAAGGGAAACCTACTGTAACCTCTGCAAAGGATTAGCCAATGCAAAGGGAACCCTAACCCTCACACGCCAGAGAGAGAGCGAGCGAGAGAAGAGACTGCCTAAAAGTTGATTTGGATATTTTGTTCCGCCTGATGAGAAAAGTTAAATCAACCGAAATTAGACAAAAAAAAAAAAGGGCATGATTTGTCAAAACTGAACAGTTAAGGGGTAAAAATCAACAAACGTGAGAAATGTCATGAGTTCAGTGAGGACATTTTCTTCAATGGCCGGTTACCGATGAAATCTGCTGTTTTGGCTCCAATCGGAGAGTAATGGAAGTAATCCAAAAACTCAGCTCATGTTGAGGATTTTGGAAGCTTAATTTCCCCTAAAGAAGTCGATATCACTTTGACTCATGAATAAGACTAGTAGCTGGATATTTTTCTGCGTACATGTATTTCACAAGAATTGTATTTTCAGTCAGAAGATGCCTGTGCCTCACTTGAGTCTGATTATGATGTACCTCTTTGAGTTTGAATACTGCTACAGTAATCGAACCGAAAAAAGAGGGCTAGATATGGATTTGTCACACTAGGGTCTGATTATATGCTACTTCCTCATAAAACTTGATGTGAACAACTCTACAAATGATGATCACATTTCACAATACAAAAATCTCTATCAAAAACCATTCACTTGATTCTGCAATACTTCATCCAAGAGCCTTCTGTGCTTGCTTCTGGTATACTCTCCTGTAAATTTTTGCCCCTTCAAATTCAGCATGAATTTCTCTTTCCGTCCTTTTGCCCATTGGATTGTTCAACAACCATCCCTCACTGTCACACAACATGCTGGATTCGATTTCATCTATGTGCTTCAGAACATGGGGCAGAGAATCAAATTGGTTTCTCATCTCAAGTGCGACGTCAAGTACATCGGACTGTATAAACACCTGCGCAGACATAATATTAGATATATCACTGAAGCCTGCAGGTAAGTTAATGACATAAAGAATCATTTTTTCAACACAACACTCCCTTATTGATGAGAAACCAAAATCATTGAAACTTTGAAAGAGATCCCCTAAAAGGCATGCACTTTTACAAGCATGAGTTTGAGGTTTAGTTTGTTTTTGTGAGAAATAGAGCTTGAATGTTCTCTGATCAAGAAACAAAATCGGCCACCAGGACATGCTCATAACATTGAAAGGATTAGTAATTAAAGAAGCTACTCATTGTAATCCCTTATATAAGGGAAAATAACACAAACAAAGTTAACGAGACTCAATACACGCGCAGTCATGCACCACCCAAAAACAAACAAGTTTGACACCACAACATCCCATTGAAATCCTTGCACTTACCCACCATGATAAAACTTCTAGTCCTTGTTAGGGGATAAAGTTAGCACGTACTTCCGTGCAGATACACCAGTATTTGCATTAGCTTTGATGACATTTCACATGATCTAGGAAATGACTAGTCACTAATGGCGTCCCTAGAAATGAATATAGAAATGAAACTCAAGTTGCATACAACCATGTCAGTGAGCTGTAACCTATTGGTAAGTTATAAATTCAACATTGTAAAGGTCATGGATTTGGTTCTCAATGGCATATGTAAGGATGGGTGGGCTAGGGTTTTTTTTTTTTTTTTTTTAAATAAATAAATGCATACAACCATGTAAGACTCAGTATACAACAGAATTAATGAGATATGTGGCCTAATATTCTCATGTGAGCTCAGAGGTACTACAACAGAATTAAGTTTGGATATGACAAGCATGTCAGGTATTTGGCAGTCCTAATGAGGATGCCAAAAATTTAAACAATATTGTGATTCTCAAGTTTTGTTTATGTGGATAGGGTAAGCATGAATTGAGTTACACATCAATCATGAAAAGATTCAATACTCACTATAGAGGACTTAAATGATAGAACCGACAATTCTGTTCCTCTCACTTCTAAATGTTCAATTTTATTTGCTTTCCATTTGTTTGTGGGTTGGGGAGATTCAGTCCTATAGACCTATGCCGACCCAGCCTAACACTTGCACCTCAGCCATATAATTGTGCCCACTTTAGATTCATTTATCCATAGGAAGAAAAGGTTTTAATTTTTTAGGAAGAAAAGGTATTTATTCCTAAACACTTGCACCTCAGCCATATAATTGTGCCCACTTTAGATTCATTTATCCATAGGAAGAAAAGGTTTTAATTTTTTGACCATTTGGTTTATGCATGACAAATAGGATCCACCTACAGTATTTTTATAGCAGCATAGAAAAAAGTACTAAAGTAGCTCGGCTGCTCCCTACATCATTAACTCTCCCTACCCTTATATCCAAAACCATGCAAACATTTGGCCAATTTATGGGACATCTCCTTTCAAACCTTTGAGCAAAATGCGGCAAAAGGAAAAAAAATCCATGGACCAGCCCCGTCGTCTTCCAAAGATGGGACTTTCAACATTTAAATACTAAAAAAATCTATAATTTGTATAACTCTCGTCCTCAAGCATAAATAAAACTTGACACCTTTTTAACTATTGATGTTATGGTCTTTTTTTCCTCCTTTGAAGAAAGAAACTTCCATTAACACTCAAAAAAAAAAAAAGTACAACTACACAAACAGCGGACCAGGAGTCGACTCTAAAAAAGCAATAGTACAACAGAGATAGAGCACTACATGACCAAACTCAGAACTAGAAGAGTCCGAAGTAATAGAAACATTCCCGACTAACAAAAGTAATGAACCTAATGGTCACTTTTCATAAAATTGTTAGATGCTTCATTATTTGCCCGTCTCTTGTGATGCTTTCTCTTAAAATACGGATCTGGGCACTGCATATAAACATGAGCAAAGAATTCATTTAAATAATGTTACTGCAGCTACTTTTTTTTTTCTTTTCACAAATTGAAAAGACGTAAAGAACCTTTTTGGACTACATAAATAGGTATATCCTTAACTGTTTCAGTGCAATAGGTGAACTCACCAGGATTGAAACAAGCATTAAATGAAGTAGTGGCATTTGCATACATGAAATGTCTGCATGGAGTTAAATATAACATATCAGTTGCCAACAAATAACATACAACAGGTTTCAACACCTAATATGATCAAGGGAACTCACATGTTACTAGGACCCAGCTCTTTAACCCAGACATCAGCACGTTTGACAAGCATCACACAACTCCCGCACTTCACACATCCCAGAAATAAGCACGTTGTAAGTCATGACATCTGGAGGCTCACTCGTCTCAAACTGATCAAACAATTTCCTGGCTTCCCACACTTTCTCCCTTCTTACAAATTAAGCCAGTATATGAGAGTGCCCAATACGGCATTATCCGGCGTGCAATTCTTCTTCAAAAGCCTCTTCCACAGTTCACAAGCATCCTCCACCTTCCCCTCGCAACACAACACATCAATCACCTAACAACAGAGCTTTGTGCTCGGTATGTACCTCTCCTCCACCATATCATTAAGCAAATTAACCGCTTCGCCCGACTTCTTCTCCTTACAATAAGCTTCAATCATAACCCCATAAGTAACCTCATTGGCGCCAACCCCATTATCCTCCATCTCATCCATAACCTTAATAGCCTCAACAAGCTTCCCCTGCTTCACATACCCATCACATACCCCATTATCCTGAAAGTTACTGATACTCAACATTACAAATCCTCCCTACCTAAGAATGCATACATATAAGAAATTGGAAACACAACTTAAAAACAAAGAGCAACATGATCCAACACTCAATTTCTTATCCTTTTTGAAAACACGATCAGTACTGCAACAATCTCAATGAACCACACATTCCACTTGGTAATCACAAAGTCTGCAACAACCACTCCCACCAACAAGCCACTCGCTGACCCTGCCACAACAAATTTCCAATCCAATTCAATTCCAGAGCCCGAGTCATTATCTTCTGATGTTGAAGGTGGAAGTTGACTGCCCTCAGAATTTCCACATTTCTTTGGCAAGAAATCTCCGCACAATCCTTGGTTTTCTAGATATGAAGTGCTGTCAAATGTAGTGAAGTGGATTCCTCGTGGTACAGGGCCTGTGAGATTGTTGTGAGAGACATTAAACTTTGAGAGAGAATCAAGCTGTGCCAGTTGCTGAGGAATCTCACCAGAGAGCTTGTTATGTGAAAGGTCCAATGATTCAAGCCTTGATAAGTTGCTCAAGGATGATGGGATGCGACCGGTGAGAATGTTATTGGAGAGATTGAGTGACCAAGTCCCCTGAAGTTTCCCAATGTATTCAGGAATCTGCCCTTCAAAATTGTTGCTTGAGATGTCAATGAGTATCAAGTCCCCTCGAACTCTTGGGTAGTATCTCTCCACACCTTTACAAATTATCGTGATTGAGTAATACCCAACACTAGAAAATGAATAAATGCGGTAATACTCCAAATCATGTGTGATACTTGTTGTCCCATTTCCAGAAAAAATGTATTCAAATGGAAACTGACCTGAGAAATCATTGTAAGACAAATCAAGAATACGCAGCACCGGGAATTGAAGATTCTTCTTATCATGTTTCAGAATCACTCCATAGAACACATTGTGGTCCATTTTCAAAATTTTCAACTCAGGGAGAGCCCCCAACCAAACGGGGAAGGTATCATTAAATTTATTGTGTGAAAGGATTAAACTTTCAAGACTTGCACAATTCGCCAGTGACCTTGGTAGTTGCCCATGGAAATTGTTGTGACTGATATCCATCATCCTTAAATTGCTTCCATTGGTGTATGATTGAGGAAGATTTCCATGAAATGAATTGTTTCCAAGTTTCAGATATTCCAGACTCGCACTAAAGTTTCCCCCACACTGCGGTAAGTTGCCAATCAACTTGTTGTTTGACAAATCAAGGTATTCAAGAAAAGTCATATTGCAAATCATTGGTGAAACTTGTCCGGTCAAGTTGTTGTTTGCAATGTTATAGTACAGGAAGGATGTTAAATAAGGTAAAAAAAATAATTCACGAAACATGTTGAATGACAGGTCTAAGTATCGTAGGTGAATCCTGGGAAGGACAGCTGCAGTTTTCTCAAAGCCTGACAGGAAGTTATGAGAAATGTTAATGTATAGCACTTGGGTGCTTATGTTCCACATCCATTTTGGTACTTGGCCTTGCAATTTGTTTCCAGAGAGATCTAACTCATTCAATGCTTCTTGAGATCTTAGGAAATCTGGGAACTCCCTTATGTTGCACCCACCCAATCCTAGATACTCAAACTTTGGAAGTACAGTAGTTGCATTATTCAAAAATCTAGATTCTGCGAGCAATTCCAGATTATTATATGATAGACCTAGAGAGGTGAGTTTTTGTAGGTTAAGAAACATGTGAAACTCTACTACACCGCTCAAATTATTATATCCTAGATAAAGGTTCTGAAGATTAATGAGATTGAACAAGGACTGGGGGACTGAGCCATGAAAATAATTATTAGAAAGTGATAGATATGTAAGTTGGGTAAGGTTTCCCAACATAGTAGGGATTTGACCATTAAACTTATTATTTGAAAGGTCCAAGTAGATGAGATCTCTAAGATTACCAAGTGACAATGGTACTGGACCTTCTGAAATATTGCATGAGCTCACATCCAACTCTTTCAGTGAAGGAAACCTTTCTATCAAAGAAGGGAGGTTTATGAAAAAATTAGTGGACGTGAGTGTGAGTGACATGAGATCAGGACTACTTCCACTATAGTCATCAGGAAAATACCCCGTGAGAGCATGGTTGTAGCTCACACTAAGAACCTTCAAATTCTGTAATTTAAAGATTCTTTTTGGTAATTTGCCAGACAGCCCGCTGTTATCAAGGATGAGGGATGTCAAAAGAAACAAATTTGTCAGGGTGTCGGGTACTGTGGATGATATATTAATATAAGAAAGATCAAGTGTTTCTAGGCTAGTTAAATTTTGAGCTAGGCTTCTTAACAATTCTTCATTGGAAAATATCCCCGTGAGAGCTAAGTTGTAGCTCACACTGAGAACCTTCAAATTTTGCAATTTAAAGATTCTTCCTGGTAATTTGCCAAAGAGGACGCATCTATTAAGGGTGAGGGATGTCAAAAGAGACAAATTTGCCAAGGTGTCGGGAACTGTGGACGATATATTAATGGAAGAAAGATCAAGTGTTTGTAGGCCAGTTAAATTTTGAGCTAGGCTTCTTAACAATTCTTCATTGGAAAACATATCATAATTGCTTGATAGATCGAGGGAAGACAACTTAGACAATTGTGAAACTTCAGATGGGACATGACCAGAAAAGACAGACAAAGAGAGGTTGAGATACCTGAGCCTGGGAAAGTTCCGAATACTCGTAGGAATTTGAGAGAAATTGAAGTGGTTATCAGCGAGGTTCAGATGTTGAAGATGAACAAGACTGAATAAGGTGTTGTTGGAGCTGAAAGACCCATAGAGACAGCTGCTACTAAGATCAAGCCCAATTACGTGACCTGTCTTCTCATCACACTCTACGCCATCCCATGAGCAACAATTGCTTTTTGGATCCCTTGTAGATTTCCATGAAGAAATCTTTGGATAAGAACCATCAACTGAAGCACTTTTGTTAATGACAAAGCTTTGCTTGAATTGCAGCAAGGCATAGATCTCGTCATCATGGCAAGTAGAAGTATTATATGACTGTAAAGAGCTGGCCACCATAAGATGGAACAATACAATTGTTGAAAGGACATAGATGGACACAGTTACTAAGCAGAGAGATGATAACCCCATGATTTATGTTTATCAAATCCAGATTAAATGGAATGAGGTATTTATAGACTGAACCAATTGTCCTTGATCAAACAAGACACCAGTGTAAGAAACGCGTTTGTGCCTTTTGCCCTTTTCTTTTGTGAGTGGACACATCAATGGGTGACTTATAATCTACCTTTTGCCTTTGTGAATGAATGAAAACTTGAAAAAGGTTCAATTAATATTTGTACTCATTTGTCTTTTTGACGAAGAAAAAATAAACCAATTAGCAAACGTACCTTTTCTCATTGGATAGATGATAGATCCTTGCAGTTTCTTGTCCCCTTAATACTTTTTGAGGGACGACTTCAGAGTAGTGGGAAGCTTGTGGTTGGTGGCCTGGTGGGAAGCTTGTGCTTGATTTTCTGTACACGTTTATTATTTAAACCATCTTTATTTATTTATTTTTATATTTCTAGTTAAACCATCTTTAAACCACATTCGAAGTGGGTATATACATTGCTTGCACAGAGTATACCTATATACATTGCTTGCACAGAGTATACCGGGCAAATTATCAATGCATTTTCGCATTGTTGATGGACCACTATGACAAGGCATCTAAAGAACGGAAATGTAGAGGAGTTCCATAGCTGCTAACTTAAGAAATTGATTTAGAGTTATTTACCAATAGGGTAAAGATTACAGCTCAAAGTACCATGCGCAGAGACAAACCGTAGTCGGCACCATACAGACCACTAGCCTATATGACATGCTAAAATAAACATTGAAATTATAAATAATTACAAGATCACCACTACTTCAAATGGTCTTAAAATACAGTGCAACCACACATCTTCTATCACACTAAACTTATATAGTAAGCGATTATTCAAACTAACCATTTAAACAAATTGGCCTATAAAAATTCAAAACTATATCCCCGTATTTTTGCCCACCAATAACAATCCACCAAAAGTATCCAACAATAATATTTGCATTTTTATTTCTATAAATACTTCTCAAACTACATTTGGCCGAATTGTGACATTCTACAGCCACAAGTACTTTTGTCTTGTACCATGTAGCTGGTCAAATGGCCTTTAATGCTTTTTGAAAAGCAAGTAAAGTGTTGCATATCATTTACAAATCCAACTCAAAATAATCCAAATCTAAGGATCTTAAGCTTCTCAACAGCTACCCTTCATCACGGTAGATAAAACTTCTTTTGCAGCAAGAATCTACATATTACTAGTCTTCAATAATAAATAGTCAGACAATTTTTTTCAAATCAATCTAAAGCGGAAAGGCCTGCAAAACAACATAATAAGGCAACTGTCAGTGACAACAAATATGAAAACAATGCTCTTGACACTGATTAGCAAACAAATGCTACTGAGGCTTAACAACAAATAATACTACTGAAGTTCAATAGCAAATAATGATATGTGAATCAATAGCAATTTACTTTCTCAAAACACAATAACTCAAAGCAAATACATAATTGTGTCTTTTTTTATTTGAGGAGTGAAACTAACACTCCTTTAAGGGAAAACTTCTCTCACCAAACCACAAAATAGCTAGATAGGAGAGAAATTAAGAAACATAAGACAAATATATCTTTTCAATCTTCTAAATTTAACAAATGTCTCATCATCCCTAGACGCAAAACTGATAGGATGAGTTTGATAATGCCATGGACAAAATCAAAGACTCAAAGCCAACTTAGATAAGAAAAAATGCAAAAATTAAAAAATAAGTCTACATACAGAATAATCATGATCGAAGGTGAATCAAAGCCGTTTTGATCCATGCAACAATAATAGAATCCACATAAGTAATAAACAACATAAAACTAATGGATTGTATGGTACATGCAGACCAGGTGAGACCAAAACGACATATTTCTATTACAGAAAAGTCAAAAAGCTGCTCGGCTGCTCCCTACATCAACTCATCCCTTTCGTAGCCTTGCATGCAAAACCATGCAAAATCTTGAGGCCAGTTATCGGGCATTCAAAGCTTTCAAGATCTTTATACTCTATAGTCTAATCTACAACTTGTCTCGGTGCTCAAACATAAACAAAGGGACACTCTGATAACCTTTTACATTTCAATGTTAGGGTAAATTACACATCAGCTTCATTTACTGCATCCATGTTTGTGCGTGTGATCATTTCCTGCAACTAATATCGCAAAAATTCTTTGTTTATGGACGAATGTTCAAAACTACAAATTGAAACGATAACAGGAGTACAAGACTGGTATTCGTATTGAAAGCACACAATTGTAGACTCAAATACTTGGATGAAGGATGACCACATGTTTAATTTTGAAACTTTTGATTTTTGTACACCCAAATACTTGGATGAAGGATGCAAGCGATTCAAATTCTTGAGCCAATCAATAAATATCGCAAAGATTCTTTGTATCTGGAACTCTTCCATATACATGTATGAACAATAAGTTGATTTTTTTTTATTAACAATAAGTTAATAATTTTTTTTTGTTTTGTTTTTTGATGAAGGAAACAAAACAAGAAAATAGATTACAGAGAGAAACCTTTAGGCACTCCCCATAAGTTAATTTTGTTGGAATTCAAGTCCTCCAACAATATTGTTCAAAGTTGACTACTCCTATCATTGAAGTCAATAAATAAGACATTGATTTGGAAGTTGGAACCACTAATGACATGCAACCAAATTGCAACCTCTAATCCTCTTATCTCATTGCAACTTCACAAGCCTCCGTCAGACTATCATTATAAGTTTACATCGTTTTACTTGGTCTTGGTCTGAATCATCTTTTCGCGTTGTGACATCTTTTTCTTGTATTGCCTAGGAAATTGCCATCTCTAAACCAGTGGGTCTAGTTTTACAACTTTTTTCTATGCAAGTGGGTGCTTTTGAATTCAACTCAAGGACGAGTAGCTATTGTGTAATTTAATTTATAAAAAATATAATATTTAGTGACAATTTTTTTATTTTCTTTATGTTTTTTGAAGAAAATTTCACAAGAGACAAAACAAATAATTTAAAAAATAGTGCTGCAGCCACAAGAGACAAAACATAAACAGAGTAGACTACAACAGACTAGCCTATAAAAGACTTCTAGTCCACACCTTTTGTTTCTTGTTTATTGTTCCCTATTCCAATAGAAAGTTCAATTCTTATAGAAACAGATGGTGCTTCAGCCACTTTTTTTTTTTCACAAGTTGAAGACAACCTCTTTGGACACTATATGAACCTGAATTGTTTTTACCAGGATTAAAACAGCATTGATGATCCAGAGTAGGTAGAAACCAATTGATTAAAACAAGTTGTGGCATTTGTATATATGAAATATCTGCATGGATTTAATATATTATATAAAGAGATAATCATTAATATGCAATAGGATTGAAGATATAATTTGATCAAGATACCTTACACATTACTAAGACCTAGCTCTTTAGCCCAGACATCAGCATGCTTGACCATCTACATCAGGAAAAGAAAAACATTACTATATGTAACAGATGTAATATTGAAACAAGGTATGAGGATCAATTGATTATACAATAAATTAATCAGAAGATCTTTCGAGTGTATCAAAATTAGCCCAAGAGTTTTTCTGTCATATTTCCAGTCCCAAATAATATCTCACAATTAATTGTATTGTAAGGTACTGCCCTCCCTCCCTCCCTCCCTCACACACACACAATGATGATAATAAACACCTTAAAACATGAAGGACAATTTGAAATACTGTCCCAATAAAATGAGCAATGGTTATGATAATACTAACGAATACTGACGCCTCTACCTTAGGAGGTAATTTTCTAAGATCGCTAAGAATAAAGTCAGATAGCTCAGTATACCTAAAGTGTTAAAAAGAGGCAATAGGGCTCCAACAGATCTGTTAATATCATTCATAATATGTTTAACAAAGAGCTGTGGATCAAGAAACCTTACACATTCTTTGTATCTGGAACTCGTCCATATACTTGTATGAACAATAAGTTAATTTTGTTGAAATTCAAGTCCTCCAACAATGTTGTTCAAAGTTGACTACTCCTTTCATTGAAGTCAATAAATAAGACATTGATTTGGAAGTTGGAACCACTAATGACATGCAACTAAATTGCAACCTCTAATCCTCTTATCTCATTGCAACTTCACAAGCCTCCGTCAGACTGTCATCATAAGTTTACATCGTTTTACTTGGTCTTGGTCTGAATCATCGTTTCGTGCTGTGACTTCTTTTTCTTGTATTGCCTAGGAAATTGCCATCTCTAAACCAGTGGGTCTAGTTTTACAACTTTTTTCTATGCAAGTGGGTGCTCTTGAACTCAACTCAAGGACGAGTAGCTATTGTGTAATTTAATTTATTAAAAATATAATATTTAGTGCGTAAATTGTCTAAATTCCAGAAATTATTGTACTGTTGTTTGTCCCCAATTCTATTAATAAATGCAATATTTTGTTTGTCTTCAGTAAATGTAATCAATTCAATTATAGTTTTGAAGGATAGAGAGTCAAAATTAATTCCAATTTTAAGCACTTGGGGTTATCTCAATTCTCAAGTGATGGGGGGGTTTTTGGTACTAAGCTTTCAAGATCTTTATACTCTATAGTCTAATCTACAACTTGTCTCAGTGCTCAAACATAAACTAAGGGACATCCTAATAACCTTTTACCTGTCAATGTTATGGCCTTTCAAGTTTTTATTTTCTTTATGTTTTTTGAAGAAAATTTCACTAAAACTCAAACAAAATAGATCTACTACACAAGCAGCTGACCAGGAGTTCACACTAAAGAAGAAAAAGTATAATAGATATCGAACATTACAAATCCAAACTCAGAACTAGAAGATCCCAAGTAATAAAAGCCTTCCAGATTAAAATATACTAGACAGTTTACAATTATGTCGTAAACTACAGTTTCACAAACCTGGATGATTCGAACTTAATTGTTCACAATGGACTCTACTAAAGGCTTCTGTACAACCCGTCTATTATGATGCTTTCTCTGAAGTATGGTCTGGGCACTGCATATAAACATAAAAAAAAGAATTTAAAAAAAGGTGCTACAGCCACAAGAGACAAAACATAAACAGAGTAGACTACAACAGACTAGCCTATAAAAGACTTCTAGTCCACAGCTTTTGTTTCTTGTTTATTTTTCCCTATTCCAATAGAAAGTTCATTTCTTATAAAAACAGATGGTGCTTCAGCCACTTTTTTTTTCACAAGTTGAAGACAACCTCTTTGGACTCTATATGAACCTGAAATTTTTTTAGTGTACCAGGATTAAAACAGCATCGATGATCCAGGGTAGGTAGAAACCAATTGATTAAAACAAGTTGTGACATTTGCATACATGAAATATCTGCATGGAGTTAATATATTATATAAAGAGATAATCAATAATATGCAATAGGATTGAAGACCTAATTTGATCAAGAAACCTTACACATTACTAAGACCTAGCTCTTTAGCCCAGACATCAACATGCTTGACCATCTGCATCAGGAAAAGAAAAACATTACTATATTTAACAGATGTAATATTGAAACGAGGAATGAGGATCAATTGATTACACAATAACTTAATCAGAAGAAGTTTCGAGTGTATCAAAATTAGCCCAAGAGTTTTTCTGTCGTATTTCCAGTCCCAAATAATATCTCACAATTAATTGTCTTGTATGGTACTTCCCTCCCTCCCTCCCTCCCTCCCTCCCTCCCTCCCTCACACACACACACAATGATGATGATAAACACCTTAAAACATGAAGGACAATTTGAAATATTGTCCCAATAAAATGAGCAATGGTTATGATAATACTAACGAATACTAACTCCTCTACCTTAGGAGGTAGTTTAGCCTTCCGCATTACAGAAGAGGTAGAGGAATTGTCCAGTAAATGTAGTACCAAAAAACAAGCTGAATGTGTGTGTGTGTGTGTGTGTGTGTGTGTGTGAGTAAGTAATAAGTAAGGTAAGCAGCCATCCCGTAGCATAAATTAGTAGATACAGCAATTTTCTAGGATCAGTAAGAATAAAGTCAGATAGCTCAGTACACCCAAAGTGTTAAAAAGAGGCAATAGGGCTCCAACAGATCTGTTAATATCATTCATAATATGTTTAACAAGCAGCTGTGGATATGGGAATCCCTAAAGCAAGGGCTATGATAATATTCACAGAAGATGCAAAACTGATGCAGGACCTTTGCTTAGTTGCAAGTGCATGAGCCCCAAAAATCAATAACATTATGGAAAATGGTTAAATTTTGTAAAACTAATCATGCTACATGCTAACTTCACCATGTGAATATCTCTATTTTTGAGATAAGAGACCACACAGACCTATGGCCATATTTATCCTTTGGCAATATGCCCCTTGATATATAAGCATAGTACATGTATAAATATACAAGCTTTTCTTTATCTGTATGTTAATGAAGCATCTACTGTTAAGAAATAAGAACTACCTTGCATGTTGACATAATTAACTATTGTCCACAAAAACTTTTGTGATGACAACTTTTATATGTGCAGCTAACAAACTCTATTGTAAATCTAAGAGTGAAAAAGAAGAACACCCTTAGAGTCACATAAAGCTAAAGAGGTGATAAGAGGGTTGACAAATGCCTAATTTTGACATGATCCAGTATGAGCTTACATCAAACATACAAATTCTTTTTGAACAAAAAAAATACAGAAACATAACCCCTTCAATAATATAATCTACTACAGTAAATTATTGGCAAAAATTAATTTATAAACTGTAAATAACATTTATTTCTTCCCAAAACGAAAAAGAATGGATGGAATAACAAAATACCGACCTGAGAAACATTGTGGGTGAGATCATGGTCAGCATATTCCAAGGCCACAAGGTCTGGGGCTCTAATCAGCATTCTCCAGTAGTATTCTGTCTAGAACACTTTCCCCAGTATCCAAATCACCAACAACTTTAGTAAAGAAAAGATCCCAGGAATCACTGTTAATGTCTCCACTTGATATTGACATAGATATTACTCTATCCATTTCAGCATCCTCTACCGAGTCACAGAGCCCCTCAATCAACATAGCATAAGTAGACTTGTTTGGCGAATAGCCTTTTTCGAACATCTCGTCCAAAATCCTAATTCCCTCCTTCGCTTTTCCAATCTTACAGAATCCTTTGATCAATACATTATATGTAAAAGAATTCGGAGAATATCCTTTCTCCACCATGTCATCCCACAACCTCCCCACAACCTCCCCACTTCACACATTCCAGAAATAAGCACGTTGTAAGTCATGACATCCGGAGGCTCACTCGTCTCAAACTGATCAAACAAACTCCTGGCTTCCCACACTTCTCCCTTCTTACAAAGCCAGTATATGAGTGTGCCCAATACCGCATTATCCGGCGTGCAATTCTTCTTCAAAAGCCTCTTCCACAGTACACAAGCATCCTCCACCTTCCCTTCGCAACACAAAACATCAATCACCTTACAACAGAGCGCCGAGCTCGGTATATACCTCTTCTCTACCATATCATCAAGCAAATTAACCGCTTCGCCCGACTTCTTTTCCTTACAATAAGCTTTAATCATAACCCCATAAGTAACCTCATTGGCGCCAACTCCATTATCCTCCATCTCATCCATGACCTTAATAGCCTCAACCAGCTTCCCCTGCTTCACATACCCATCCATCAATATAGTATAAGTAGTGTAGAAATTGAAATTGATTTCCCTTTGATATTGAGCTATTACATTCTATGCATTATATAGTTGTGAGTATTGACCGTTATAAGTAGTCACATCAGGAAACCACCCTCTGTCCAAAATCTCACCAAACACCCTCTTGGCACCAACCATACTGCGTCGAGCATAACCACCCATAACCACCCAAAAGTCACCATATTGGGCACAAATCCCATCGCAGGCATTTCGTCGAGCACCTGGTGTGATCAATATATTACAACTAAACACATTCGGCGCCACCCCGAACCAAAGCGTTCAGCAAAGCAATCAAGGACCTCTCCGTTTGTAATCCGTTTGTAACTTATTTTTATAAATTGTCTCCTGAAGCGACGCCGTAGTTGCGGATTAGGGAGATGAAGAGGTCTTCGCTGCATCGGAGATTGGAGCTGCGGAGGTCGGAGAGGAGGGGTCGACGAGGTGAAAAGTGCGGGAGCGGAGGAGGCGGCGGATGATGGCGTGGTAGGTGTGGTAATTATGGTGAAATCCGGGGTGGTATTTGGAGGCGTGGTGGAAGATTTGGAGGGAGAGGTCGAGTTTGGGCTCGCGGGTGATGAGGGAGATGAGGAGCTTTGGGTGGAGGTGGTGGGGCCAGTCTTGGATCGGAGGGGTGACGGTGTAGGAGTGGAGGAAATCGACGGCGGAGGTGGAAGTGGAGAAGGGGACGGCGGTGATTGAGTGGAGGAGAGAGAAGGGTTTGGGGGAGAGGTTCCGGCGCAGCAGCATGGTGTGAACTAGCGTTGAAGACGATGGGAAAGGCCTTAACGGTCTAGTGTAACAGAAATATGAACTGTGGGAAAAGTGAAATTACCTGATTGCCCCAGTAACTTTCCAACTTTTATAAATTTCACCCTATTTGTTTATTTATTTATTTTTTTCAATTTCTGCAAATTTGTTAGACGTCTCGTCAATTTTCAGCAATTCAACTTGGAATGGAAAATAATCATGAATCGGATACAAGTGGAATGGGAGAAGAAAGGAATCGGTATTGATTCCGGAGGAATGATTCCTAAACCCATCTCCCCCCTTCGTAATCGAATTCCTGAGTATTCAGGAATCGATTCCTGATAAATAGGTGGGACCTACACCAATTCTGATTCCTTCATGTGTTAGTAAACACAGGAATTATTTTACCTGGAATCATTCCGATTCCTTTATATGTTAGTAAACACATGGGTGTTTTTATTTCGTAATCATTCCATTACATTCCATTCCATTCCAAGTAAGTAAACGTGCCCTTAGTTTTGTATTAAACTCACATGGTGCGGTAGATTTGTCACATGTTATGGTATTGATGTGTTGTTTGGAGAGACTGGATAGCTAGAAATACAAAAATATAGTGTTGTAATGAAAAATATAAAATTATTGAAATATTTTGAATAAAGTTACTGAAAATTGATGACAAAAGGTAAATTAGTCGAAATTATAAAAGATCGGTATAATTTGTAAGAACTGAAAAGTTAAGGGGTTAATAAACAAACGTGAGAAATGTTATGAAAATTCATTTAGAATCTTTTCTTCAATGGCAAGTTCCCAGTGAAATCTGCTGTTTTGGCTGCAACCAGAGAGTAATGGAAGTAATCCAAAAACTCAGCCATCTTGTGATCTGGACTACTAGAGTTAAGAGGTGAGTAAAGCAAAATCAACTGAGAGAGAATTTGATAATTGTGCTTACAACTCAGACATCAAGACATGGCTATCTCCAGCAAGTCCAAGAGTTGAGACCCTCAAAAAATTTGCTCACCACCTTATAATGCTGCATATCAAAAAACAAGGCAGAAAGAGGAGACATTGTTAGAATCAAATATGGACTTGTCACACATTAACATTAAGTATATTGATAATTAGCTAAATGTCAAATCTAGTTTAAGATGGACACAAACTCAAATCAATACTTGTAACTTAATGAAAGAGTGTATCAATTCATTAAGGTAAGTAATCCAGTTCTTGGTCTGCAAGAAAGACAACAATAAAGTGTTACATTAGGAATCTAACTAGGAAACCTAATCCGATAAGTAATGCTTTAATGGGAAGCTTCTTGAGGGTTAAGTCATCTATATATATATATAGATGAATTGGTCCCTGATTACTACCACGACTATTGCATAAGTTCTGTCCATTGAGAAGCAAGTTGGTAAGTAACAAAATACCATATTCAGTGATCGAGTTTAGTAGCTGCATAAGATGGAATCCATGCCAGTGATTGCTGAAGGTAAGCCTTGATTCTTATGTGATTATTGTCATACTTGTATGCATATGTTGTGAGCATGTATATGGTTTTACAATTGGTATCAGAGCATGGCTCACAAATATGAATTAAGTTTTTGCTTGGCCTCAAAATCGTTTTAGGGTTTTGCAAAACAAACAAAAAAAAAAAAAAGGGAGGGTTTTTGCTTTACGAGTCAATTAACTGACCAAGTAACTGGTCAGGTAACTGATCAGGTATCTAACCAAGTAAGTAACTGACCAGGTAACTGACCAAGTAACTGGTCAGGTACATGATCAAAGTAAGTTACTGAATCTCTTGAACCAGTCGCAGCAAACATAAGAGCCACGCCCAAAACCCGACCCGAAGCCTTAAGAACAAAGGAACATTGTTCTACAACGGTCAGTTTCGATCAAGAAGAGGGTATGGGACTGCATTCGGAAGTGTTTGAGGTGTTTTCATCTAAGAATGGATTCAAACCCCAATTGCTGTGAATCAAGATACCAAGAGAATTGTTTTGCTGCATCTGGTTATCAAATTCACGCTTCCGCTGAGAATTTTTGCAGCAAATTGGGGAAAAAGCAAAAACAGGTTTTTCAGTGAAAATTGTTTTCGATTCACAGCATGATAATTAAGTTTTTGATTGTGCTCAAGAACCCTAGTTGCATTCCCGACGTGCGTTAGGCTAGAGTAGATCGTGACCGGATGAAATTTACAATTTCTTGATTGTTTTGTGGTTTCTTGGAATCGAAACAATTGTGTTTGAATGTGTATTTGTGATTTGATATGCATGTTCAATTGATTGATGATATTGCATTGTATCTGTGATTGTGTAAAACTATATGAAGAACAAAAATCTCCCAGAAATTGTTTACGCATTGTTAAAGTTGACGAATACAAGAGCTTATTTTCTTACAAGGATGAATCTGGATAGAATATAAAGTAAAAGAGCTCATATGTTTTGTGGTTTTCTATTGGCATACGTGATTATGATGCACAAAGCATTCTTCATTGATGTTGGCAGAAAACACTGATCAGGTAACTGACCAAGTAACTGGTCAGCTAACTGACCAAGTAACTGGTCAGCTAACTGACCAAGTAACTGGTCAGGTAACTGATCAAGTACCTGATCAAGTAACAAAACTGAAATTGTGTTTTGTGTTTTAAAACTATGCTTTAGTTTTATCTCCCAAAGAAGTGGTCAAGTATGGTTTTAGAATACAAAACAGCAGTATGCATGCTTGATGAAAATAAATACGGATACTTAGAATTTTTTCTTCTGTCTATAGATGTGGATAAATTTCTTTGAATAACTTGTTTTCATTGAACATGGTATATTGATAAAGAACTCCAGGATGTTATGCTTCTGCTCAAAAGTGTTGCTTAACATTGTTTTTATTATGGACTGACATGAATGCAAGTATGGATTGTTTAGGTTTTCTGTATGTTCTTGTTTTAGTTGCTTAAAGCTAAATAAAACATAGAAAACTTAAAGTTTTTTCTTTACAAAACTGAGAACTCACATGAATTTTATTTTTCTCCTTAGGTAACTCTTACATGAACTTGAACAGTGTCTTGATGCTAACTGGAACCAACTATAGAGCTTGGCTAGATTCTGTAGAGAACTATATGGGAATGCATGAGAATATAGACTATTGCTTTACTAAGGATAAGCCTACAGAGTTGAATGAAAAGAGCACCAAGAAAGAAACTGATCTTTACAAGAAGTGGCATAGATCTAATAGAATGGCTAAAAACCTTATTCGTACCTCCATGTCTAAAACTGTCAGGGGAAGTATAGAAGAGCCTAAGCTAGCATCAGACTTTTTGGAACTCATAGGTGCTAAGTTTAAAGAAAGTGAAAAAGCAGAAGCAGCTAGGCTAACCAAGGAGTTTCATGATTTGAAGTACATGGGTTCAAGGGGAGTTAGAGAGCATATTATGAAGATGATCAATATAAATGGCAGACTCAGGGAGCTCTTGATGGGGGTTAGGGATGAGCAGGTGGTGCATTATGCACTGCATTCCTTGCCTAACAGTTTTAGTCATCTTAGGACCAGTTACAACTCTCAGAAGGGAAACTGGACTCTAGATGAACCTATATCCATCTGTGTGAATGAGGAAGCTAGGATCAAGGAAGAGAAAGAACCTGCTACAGCAATAAACCTTATAGAGAAGCCTAAAAAGAAAAAGCCCCAGAATAAGCTCAAGCCTATCAGAGACATAACTAAGAGTTCAACAGCTGCAGTAGCCAAGGAAAACAGGCCATTTAGGTTCAAGTGCTACTTTTGCAAAAGAGTAGGACACATGAAAAAGGACTGCACTGGCTATAAGAACTGGTTAGCAAAAAAGGGTAAGATTTTTTCTACTACAGTTTTTTCCTTAGAAATTAATCTTATAAATGTTGAACCACAGTCTTGGTGGATAGATTCAGGCTCACCTATTCACATTACTAATTCTTTGCAGGGATTCATAAGGAGGAGAATCTCAAAAAGTGATGAAGTGAACCTGTGTGTAGGCAATGGCATGAGAGTGGCAGTCAAGGCTATTGGAACCTTAAAGCTCGATTTAGGATTAGGAAAGTTGTTAGTTTTGGACAATGTTTTTTATGTTCCCTCCATGAGAAGGAATTTGGTTTCAGTTTCTCTTTTAGTAAAATCTGGTTGTAGACTTGTTATGGATAGTAATGGAATTCTTATTTCTAAAAATTCTGTTCAAATTGGTTATGGTGTTATCTCGAATGATTATTTACAGTTAAGTTGTTCAATGGCTCAACAAGAAATTTTACTTGTTGAAGATAACACAAACAGTACTAGCACTTTAACAGGTGTTTAAAGAACCAAGCTAAATGAAAAGTCCGCATTTTTATGGCATAGAAGACTCGGCCATGTTTCAAAAGAGAGACTGAAAATTTTGGTGAAAAACAAAATCCTAAATGAACTTGATTTTTCTGATCTAACAGACTGTGTGGAATGCTTTAAGGGAAAAATAACCAATACTAGAAAGAAGACTGCATATAGAAGCCAAAATTTACTAGAACTCATACACACTAATATATGTGGTCCACTTAGGCACCAAACTATCTATGGGAATGTGTATTTTATCACATTCATTGATGACTTTTCTAGATACAGTTATATTTATCTACTTTCAGAAAAGGCACAAGCATTGAAAGCCTTTCAAATCTTTAAGTCTGAGGTAGAAAATCAACTAGAAAAGAAAATCAAAACAGTGAGGTCAGATAGAGGGGGAGAGTTCTATGGAAAGTACACTGAATCCGGCCAACAAAAGGGTCCATTTGCCTTGTTTTTGCAAGACAATGGAATTAAAGCTCAATACACAACACCCTATAATCCACAACAGAATGGTGTTGCAGAGAGAAAGAATAGGACTCTTTTGAACATGGTTAGATGTATGATGTGTACAACTGGTTTGCCTAAATTTCTGTGGGGTGAGGCTTTAAAAACTGCAAATTATATTTGCAACAGGACACCTAGTAAAGCCATAGAAAAGACTGCTTTTGAGCTTTGGTGTGGCAGGAAACCTAGTCTTCATCACTGCCATGTTTGGGGATGTCATGCAGAAGCTAGGATTTATAATCCAAGCTTGAATAAACTTGACCCCAAAACTGTTAGTTGCTATTTTATAGGTTATCCAGATAAATCTAAAGGATATAAATTATATTCTGCTCATCATTCACCTAGAATTTTTGAAACACATTAAGTAAATTTTCTAAGTGAAAAAGTTCACAATACAAACCTTGAGGATTTAACCTCAGATTTTGAGGAAATTGTGTCAAATGAGAATATAAGTGCAGTATTGCCTTTAGAACAAGATGTAACTGATCAAGTCACTGGTCGAGTAACTGATCAAGTAGCTGTATCTGGTCAAGTAACTGACCAAGTAACTGATCAAGTACCTGTAACTGGTCAAGTAACTGTAACTGGTCAAGTAATTGACCACGTAACTAATCAAGTACCTGTAGCTCAACCTAATCTTGAACATCCTCAGCCTAGAAGATCACAGAGAGCAAGAAAACCAGCTTATGGGGGGAGGGGGGGGGAAAGAGAGTGACTACATTGTTTATCTGCAAGAAGCAGAAATTGAAATGGATTGTGCAGAGGACAATGATCCAACTACATTTAATCAGACCATTGAAAGTAGTGAATCTCATCAATGGCAGCTAGCAATAGAAGCAGAAATTAATTCCATGAGTCAAAATGCAGTTTGGGAATTAGTTGAACCTGACCTCAACCAGAAGCCTATAGGTTGGCTAACAGTAACCTAAAACTGCTCAAAGACACTAAGAATTTTCTGTCAAAGAATTTTGACATGAAAGACTTAGGAGAAGCATCCTCTGTAATAGGTATTGAAATTAAAAGAGATAGGGCACATAGACTACTTGGTTTGTCTCAACAGAATTATGTTACCAAAATTTTAAAGGGATTTGGTATGGAGAAGTGTGCAGCTGGAGAAGTTTCCATGTCCAAAGGAGATAAATTAACCAAGAAGCAAAATTCTAAAAGTGATGTCGAGAAGGAAAATATAGAGTCAAAGCCTTATGCCAGACTTGTAGGAAGTCTCATGTATGCACAAGTCTGCACTAGGCCAGACTTGTCTTTTGCAGAAGGGATTTTGTTAAGATTCCAGTCTAATCCAGACCATGAGCATTGGGTAGCTGGGAAGAAAGTGTTGAGGTACCTGCAGAGAATCAAGAATTACATGCTAGTGTATAGGCAAGTGAAGGATCTGAAACTCATTGGATTTTCAGATTCTAATTTTGCAGGGAATTATCCAGACTCCAAGAAGTCGACTTGTGGATATGTATTCATGCTTGCAGGAGGTGCTATTGCTTGGAAAACCATGAAGCAAACTCTTGTTTCAACTTCTACTATGCAAGCTGAATTTATTGCAGTATATGAGACTGTGTGTGAAGGACTTTGGATCAGAAATTTCTCATGCAGACCAAAGTATTGAGTCACATTGTGGGAGACACACTTGTGATTTATTGTGATAATGAAGCAGCAGTTTTCTTTAGCAAGAACAGTAAAAGATCAAATAATTCTAAACACATTGATTTGCCAAGGCATTGTCAGTGGCTGCATTCCAGAAGCATACAACAAGCATTGGATTTTAGCTAATTTAGATGCTTAGGTTCAGTAGAGAGTTAGTCCAGTTGGAGCAATTTAAATTTCTAAGGTTTTTGAGTTCTTGTATTTTTAGTTGTGATCTTTTAGTTTTGTTTATCACAACTTATTTGTAATGGCAGTTTATTATTATCAATAAAATTTTTGAGGTATTTTCAGACTTTGGTTATTGCTGCCGCTTTTATTAAATGTTCTGAAAATTGTCAATTTTGTACTTAAAGTTATACTTGCTATCAGATGGGTTAAATCATGTATAGCATGATGTTAAGGTTCAAGCAATAATTTTAAGCCATTAGTGTTCAGTAAATTTGCTTAAGTTTCTGGTTCTAGAAACATAAAGTAGGACCTAATATATGTTTAGTTGTTGATACACATGCATTAACATATATTGTATCACTTCTGGTTTGACATTTGTGGATTGCAGGAGCTTATGTTGTGGTTTTGAAACTCTGCATTTTTGTTAAAATGTATATTCTTTTTTGCTCTGCATAAGTAACTGTGATCTGACCATGTTGGAATGGAATTCTGGTTTGAATTATTGTCTGGCTCGCACTTTAGTAAGTTAAATAGATTATGACAGTTTTTGGTGCAAGTTATCAAGGTTAATATGTGTCAGTCCAAGGGGGAGATTGTTAGAATCAAATATGGACTTATCACACATTAACATTAAGTATATTGATAATTAGCTAAATGTTAAATCTAGTTTAACATGGACACAAACTCAGATCAATACTTGTAACTTAATGAAAGAGTGTATCAATTCATTAAGGTAAGTAATACTGTTCTTGGTCTGCAAGAAAGACTACAATGAAGTGTTACATTAGGAATCTAACTAGGAAACCTAATCCGATAAGTAATGCTTTAATGGGAAGCTTCTTGAGGGTTAAGTCACCTATATATATATATATATATACACACACACACACACACAGATGAATTGGGCCCTGATTACTACCACGACTATTGCATAAGTTCTGTCCATTGAGAAGCAAGTTGGTAAGTAACAGAAGACCATATTCAGTGATCGAGTTTAGCAGCTACATAAGATGGAATCCATGCCAGTGATTGCTGAAGGTAAGCCTTGATTCTTATGTGATTATTGTCAAGCTTGTATGCATATGTTGTGAGCATGTATATGGTTTTACAGACATTACCCAGCTTTTCTAAGTATCAATTGACAACGACATGTAAAAATGGGAAGGGCAAAGACCTGAAATTGGCAAGTGCAACAAACCTAGGAAGTGCGACATATCCAAATCTCATCAATCCGGAGGTGGGGGATGTGAGAAATCTTGGGCCAATCTTCACCCGTCTTTGTTTGGCACCGTTTCTTAAGCAAAGGACATCCATGGATACGTAGATGAGATAGAGAAGTGGGTAGCCCACTTTCTGGCAAGCACCAGAGCGCAAGGCAATTCCATATCAACAATTGTTCAAGAGAGTTGAGATGGCCAAACCACTTGGTGTCGTCGATGGTCTCACAATTCAGACGGTAGATGTGGAGATATATGAGTGTGCTGGGCAATTGCCCCTCCTTCGCAAACCAATCTACTTCATCGTCGCAGTCAAAGTCAAATGCCAAGTCTCCAAGTGTCAAGTCAAAGTTTATCAGATTCTGCACACTCTTTGCATTCAGTTTTTTACACTCCCTGATGACAAGTGAGTTTAACTTCGACGGGAATCCCCCACCTTCTGGAAAACATTCCAATTCTCGGCAATTTTCTACCCACAAAAACACAAGAGTAGGAAAAACCCCACATTCATTATGGTCACCTCCACCATAAGACCAATCTTTCCATCCACTCATATATTGTTGAATTTTAAAGATTGGAGAGATCTAAGGGATTGTCTACAGTACATTAATGTACCGATACATCAAGTAGACTACGTTCAATACAGAGGTAGACTAGCTCAGTACATGGGTAGACATGCATGGAGTTAGTCTACTCTTGTACCGAGCTAGTCTACGTCTATATTGAACTTAGTCTACTTGATGTATCGGTACATTAATGTACTGAAGTATTTTCCGAGATCTAAATGGTTTATTGACTTATTCACACTAGAAGTAGTATTGCCGTCACCATAATAGAATTCAGAACCTATAGACACCACTCCATGTAAACCAGAAATATAAAGCTCTCTGAGGGAAGGTAGCTGTCCCAGTGGTGGCAAGGAGATGCAATTCTCACAATTGACAAGATGAAGATTAACCAGAGCAGAGGAATATAATATTCTGACCAACCTGGAAACATTTTGCCTCCATAACCTCTAATTCTAAGCTTTTCCAGGTTCAAGTGAGGTTGGAGCTTCTCTTTCTTCACTTCTGTTTCCGCCCCAATCCAAAACTTGTTCATTGAGCTCTTCTATTTCTTCCCTTATGATTCCTTCCCAATTCAAATCTACTAAATTATTCAAATTATCATACTCTGCTTTTTCTTCACTTACATCCCATTATGCTCAATTCAGAACTAGTTCATTAAGAAACTTCTTGTCCCTCAGATTGTAGGCCTCCAAACCGCTGCTATGCACAAGCCCTGAAATACAAAGTCTTCCATGCAAATTTTGAAGCTTCAACTCCGGCAAATTATCCCCAGCAGTGTGTTTGTCTAGCACAAACTCCGGTAACATCTGGAGGTCTTTCAAATTACCCATATATGGTGGCATCTTTTTTATCTTTGTAACTATAATATTCAGATGACTCAAGTTGATCAATCTTCCCAAGTAGTGTGGCAGCTCAGTAAGGTGCCAACAGTGTGACAACAACAATGCTTGCAAGTTATACAAATTACAAATTGTATCAGGTTAACTTTTTGATGGGACTGTAAAACAAGTCCAAGTGCTTAAGATGTTTCAAGTTGTTAATTGAATCAGGCAATTCCTTAATATTGTACCATGATAACTTGAGCATTCTTGAACATTGAAACTTTGGCAATGCCTCGTACAGTCCTTTGCCCCACAACTTCCACCGCACATAATATGCCTCGTAGAAAGGTGTGTAAACATTCAGCCTCATCATGAAATTCTGGCATAAATGAAAAGTGACGGGTCTTGCTCAAATTCTTGGGTGAATCACTGCCCTCAAATTGTTGGGTGAATCACTGCCCTCCCACCTAAAACAAAATTCTCCTGATACAAAGGTTGCTAACTCATTGATAAGGTCATGCATGAAATATCGATTGGAACTTGATGAAACTTGAAAAAATGACATTGAGATTAGATCATTGAAGTAATCTTGTCACGCCCCTGATTTTACACACATGAAAATCGATATATATAATCCCATAATTATACATGCGTGAATGTTCAGTCATCAATACAAATACCTGGAACATCTTTCCTTATAACGAGTACATACTGATGCCCTGAAACCATCCGAGTTAATATACACTCGCTCCATAGAGTTATATATTACACAAATTTCCGAATTAAATTGTCATCACAAAATAAAGCGTAAATGCTCCTCAGAGCTTACTACATAGCGGAAGTCATAACAATGGCAAACCCAACAAAATTTGCTTCCTACCCGTTCAGCTGCCAACAAGCTACCTCACCTTCAGCCACGATTTTCCTGACCTGCAGGATTAACCCCTACACCAAAAGAATGGTGCACCGGGTTTCCACACAACAAAACCTGGTAAGCTTATGAAAGCTCGTATGAGTAACTCATGAACATCAATCAACAACTCACACACATCAGCTAAAGGAAACCATGCAACCATGATTCCTTCTAACACTCCAAAATCTTTCCATCTAAAGGGAAACATAAATCACCGCTGTGACAATGTTCTATTTGCTAACTTAACCATCAAGAAGCAAATCAAGTCTCATCTAGACAATAAAAGAAGAATACTTAAGGAATTCTCCTTTAACTACATACTTATGAGTCTCCAGCAACCTCGACCGTTACTCCCATAATCTATAATGGCAGACAGACTATCACTCTATTGAAATCGTAACCACTCATCCAACTACGGACGTGATTACCTATTTCCTGCCTTGGTCACCATCTGCGACCTGTCACCATCTGTGACATGCGGTTTCAGACCCCGTCTGGTCTCAAAATCAACATTTAGGTCACCACCTATGCTCTATCACCATCTGTGCTCTGTCACCATCTGTGAGACATGATCTTCAAACCCCGTCTGGTCATGAAATCAAACGTCAAGGTCACCATCTGCAACCTGTCACCATCTGTGCTCTGTCACCATCTGTGATATGTAATCTTCTTAGACCATATCTGGTCTTAAAGCTAAACGTTAAGTAAGTCGCAACCGACCTAAAAACGTTACAACATCTAGCTTCGGCTTTCCTAACCCTTGCTCACCATCTGTGACTCTTGGTACAAGGACCAATACATTTAAAATGAGTCACGCTTGACTCAAAAATGTAACATCAAGCTCAATACTTTTCAAACAATAGAAAACATCTTTTTCCACAATATTGTTCCTGAAAAGTCACATTCAACAATAATATGAACACCATCATGCATATTATTATTCATCACAATCATCCACAAGGATATATATATTTAACGTAAATATATATATACGTAGACATTCGCTCAGGAATGCCTACTAATACCAACTATTGGTTGCAGTTAAATGATTAACGCCGAAACAATAATGGTAATTCTGTTCATAAAGAACCTTGTGAGATTACTCACCTCGAACTCCTGCTGCGTCTTCAACAAAACACAAAGCCGCCAATTCACAAATAATCGTCCACTGTACTTCGTCAAGTACCTATTCACATACGTTTCTAATTTAGTGACGATTCACATTTGATTTAAGTTCGAAACCCCCTGTTTTGAACTAAAACCCCCAAAGTGGCGCCAATCGAGGCAAAACCACATCCGAGACCTCCCAAAGTCTCCGGAATACGCCCACGATCGATGTGACCAAACCACAAGTCGATCGGACGCTCGAATCCTCACGGATCGAATAAATCGATCGGTATGAAACTGTAAAAATCATAACAATTTCATATGAACTCCAAAATTTGCATATTATATATCGAAACGCTCGTATCAACGACTAGAACATATATAATACCACAAACAGTCCCATACATGGCCGGAATACCGCCGGAACGCCGCCACAGGCGGTGGCGCACTGCCGCCGGCCAAAACTCAATATTTCACAAAACTCCCAACATCAAAAAGCTTCATCTAAGCATGCTTGTGAACTTTCATAACTGGATCGAAGTCAGAAAACAAGCTTAAGGGATCGAAAACTACCTCACAAGCTTTGAATAGTAATCCCAACTGAGTTGAACCGATTTCCACGTAAATCGATCGAAACAAACACCATAGATCGACTCAGACGACCACCACGAAGCCAAAGAAGGAAACTTGAAGCCTTGACGTCGCCGGAACTGTGTTTTCCTGTCGGGTCCGAAAACTCCAAGCTGCACCGCCTTGCTGCGCCGTGCACGGTAGTTTTGGTCACAAGAGGATGCCACAGAGACGACCAGAAGGAGGAGACGAGTCGTTCTGTGCAGGTTTCATGGCTAGAGGTCGCCGGAGATCGTCGGAAAAGCCGGGTCGGATCGACCGGGTCCGGGTCGGGTCAGTCTGAAAATTTCGTTTCTGAAGGAGTCGACCGAGAGAGAAGAGAGAGAGAAGAAAGAGCTTCTGGAAAAGGAAAGGGAAAAATGAAAATAATTTCAGATTTTCCCTATATATACTAAAATGGAAACTTCTTCCAATAGCCATAACTTCCTCATACGAACTCCGATTGACGCGTTCCGCATGTCCACGAACTCGTATCGACGCGTTCTACAACTTTCGTGAAGGAAGTTTTCCGAGAATCTCAACATATAAAAAGTCAAACTTCACACGACCCCCTAAACTGTGAAATTCGAATAATTATACGTACAAAAACTATTCCACTTCACATACAACCTACGAATAAAGTACAATAACAGATATTCGTACAACTGGTCCATTATTAATTACTAAAATTAAATAACAGAAAACCAGGTCATCACAAATCTTGTCCGATTTCTTCTGCAGTTTGTTTTCTTTAGATTGCAATAGATCTTTAGCCTTCCACAAGTAAACCAATTCTGATGTTTTGAACACATAATTCTTGGGAAATATGGAACAATATGCAAAACAATGTTTGAGTTGTGAAGGCAGGTACATATAGCTCAGCCAAAGTGACGGCAGAATGTCACTCACCAAAGGCAACTCCCACATGTCACTGTTCAATATAGTTTCCTATTCACCCACATTTAAATTAGATCATAAAGAGACCCCAAGGGACTTTATAGCCAAAGGAAGACCCTGGCACTTTCGAACAATTTGTCTACCGATTCCTCCAAGATGTGTGCACGCACCAACACCTGCATTTTGAAGGCATTTTTTTTCAAATAATGACCAGCCATCTTCCTCAGGCGCCATTGGCATGACCAGCCATCTTGCTTCTTGTTAGCTTGCCATTACTCTGCTCGCATTACTCTATCACAGCAGCATTAGCTTCAACAGTGATTATACGTACAGAAGAAAGAGAGGTGTGGGCAGCCCAGTATCCATGAGCAATCTTCAAGGTTTCAAGCAAGTTGAGATGCCCAAACAACTTGATGCCCTCCATTTTCTCAAGAATAAAGAGGTAGACATCCCGATATAAGAGAGAATCCTGGGTAACAGCCCTTCTCAAGAACAGAATTTAAATTATTCTAATTAATCAGGGTATCATATCTGGTTGCTGAGATGAGGGGTTACAAATTTTCGTAACTGAGATGTTGTATGTAGAGAACAGAATATAGAGGATATATAAGCCCATCTTTTACAAAATGCAATGCCTAAGGCTTCAATTCCATTTTCTTTGAGGCATTATTGTGGACTCGAGTTCAAAAGCCTATTAGAAGTTCAATACAAACCCGACTTATGTGTTACAAATTACAATGCAAAAGATTAAAAGATGCATAGATTGCAGTAATACCTTAGAATTTGATAATCACAATTACAACTGATGCCAGCAAGACATCCGAACATTGAGCATGTGAACAATCTTAGCCTTCTTTTAACATACGGTTCTCCAGGAGGTCCAAGAGTTGAGGCCATGAAAAAAGATTGCTTACTGAGATGCTGCACATAAAAAACAGGGCAGACAGAGGATGCATTACCCAGCTTTTTATTGATTAATTGACATTAAGATGCTGTTAACAATGCTCCCTGTATATATATTTCTTTATAAACAATACTGACAAGGATGAATTACAGAGGTTCAATCATGTATATTTTAACCAATTTCGAAACTACATCTCTGTGACACAGTCTGATTTCCTCGTATTAACACTCAGTCTCACTCCAATCTCACAATCCACACTGTCCAATGCAAACCAACTATGTTAAGCTTATATTAACACAAACTTGAACTGCTAATAATAACAACAAATGCCTACATTACCTTCCAGAATCTTGTTGTGGACATTCCTTGTTAGATCTTATAGGAAAATGTTCAACAGAGTTACCTCCCAACCAGACAAGCAAGTCCCGGTCTTCATTCGAGAGCTTGTATTTGGATCCATATTCAAATAAACCTTTGATCAAGGTCAGACCAAAGAAAAAGAAAACCTTTGATTAGCAAAGCAACCTCTGTACCATGCAACAACATTAACAAAAGACAAAAGAGGTAATTGATTTCCACATCATCCAATACACACAAACTTCAACCTTTGCTTAAGGTCAGACCACATAGAAAACTTTTGATTAAAGCTTTGTTAGTGAAGCTACCTCTGCACCAGGCAAGAAGCATAACAAAATACAAACACGTCATCCAATACACACAAATTCAAACTCAATAGATACCCAAACACCTAGACCAGAGGTATAACCATACAACACTTTTGATCAACTATGCAAACAAAAGTTTGGTATGATAAAGAAGAAAAAGATTCATGACAGGAAAACAACATATTTACATACCTGACAGGTAATTGCATGATTACGAGGATGATTACAAGAATTGGGACAGCCTCAATGCCTGGAAGTGATCATTTTGTGGGGGATGTGAGCAATCTTGGGCCAATATTCCCCACTCTCTGTGGCACAGTTTCTCTAGCAAGTGACATCCAATGATATGTATTTCACAAGGAGAAATGGGTAGCCCATTTTCTGGCAAGCACTGCAGCACAGAGCAATACGAAATCTCCAAAATCTTAGGAGAAGTGGGTAGTCCACTTTGAGGACTACCCACTGCAGCGCATAACAATACCTTATCTCCAAAATTTTAAGAGAACTTGGTAGTCCACTGTCTGGAAAGTACTGAAGCGCAGAGAAACAGCTAATCTTCAAAATTTCAAGAGAGTTGAGATGCCCAGACCACTTGGCGCCATCCATGGTCTTAAGATTTAGACCCGGTAGATCGTTAGATGGGTGAGAGTGCTGGGAAACAGCCCCTCTTCCGGAGAAGAGTTTACCAAAGCCAAGTGACAATGCGAGTATTCGGAGCCCCTTGTTCGGATTCTGCATAACTTTTGCATTGAGTTTTTTACCATGCCTGATGTCAAATGATTTTAATCGTGTAGGCAATCCCCTTCCACAATAGTTGACAACTTTGGGCAACCTGATACTGACAAAAACTTAAGAGATGGGAGGAGTGAGTGCATATGTTGCAGCCAGGAACCCAATTTCCAATAATCATAGATACTCATCTCTGTCAAGTTGTAATGGGAAATTAAGTCAGACACAGATCTCTAACTCTACCACTTGACACCAGAAACAAGATGCTTAAAGAACTCACACGTATTTGCAGCCAAAGCCACGTTTTCTTATATCATATAACTCAATCATCCAAAGTCTTACAAGTACCAACATAAATAGTGATGAAAACCTAACCTAATCTGGAAAGTAATAATAAAATATATGAGACTTAAATGTTCGATACAACAGGACGTCATTAAGGAAAAGAATCATAATGAAGCTAGGATGATTATTTCCTAATGTAATCATGCAAATAAGCAGGAGGTTGTCCTTGAGTTGTCCTCTTGGGCCTTCCTTCCTCTAAGTTGGAGGATACACCCGTATCAAGTTGGGTCCATGCAACCCACCATTGGGAAAAGATACAATATGTCCAAATTCTGTACTTTTGGTTTTGTATAGATAGGCTATGGTCCCATGGATGTTCTGCATATTCATAGCTCGGTTTTTAAAAACTTTCTATACAAGTTACCTGGTGTCTGAACAAATTTTGTGAATTTATTGCCAATAGTGATGGAAAATTAACTTACAAGCAGTAGAAATTCACCAATAATAGTCAACATTGCACATAAGCAAGCAACAATCGTATTTGCATCAACTCATAATCATCAATAGAGATAATCTGATGAAATCTTAAAAATTGGTATTCATCCAAATCCTATGGACCAATACACACAACACTTACAATTTTAATAGAAAATATTTCCACAATAGTTAACTACATCTATGGACGAAATAAAGCACGTGTTATTCTAAGTATAAATACCTTCAGTGGAAGCACCATACTCTTGTAAACTTGTAACATCTTCAGAGCTGATATCACGCAGCAACAAAATACATATAAACATCACTACCAGCTTGACCCTGAAACTGTGGTCAGAAGAGAATGCCTACAAGCAAAAGGAAATTAGATTCAAGATTAGTAAAGATATTAATGAATGACTAGACTTTATTAGCCGCCCGCCAGTCATTTAACTTCTCCAAAGACTGATTGTCTTGGTACATAGGAATCTTTGCAAGATTTTCTGACTGCTTCCTCACATGAGATGGATCGACGTTGTAGAAGACTGGTAGAACATGTTGACCAGAGGAGGTCCTCTTGCGTTCAAGGATTGTCACAAGCTCATGAAGGCACCACCTGATGCACACTCTTTTGAAAGCACAATAACAGAACTTCGATCGTGATTGTTGGAGTGCTTTCTCTAGATTTTCCTTGAAACTTTCTCCCTTCTCAAGTTCAGGGTCAACTCCCGAAGTACGGAGTCAAGCGTTGACAAGAGCTGTATAGAGGTGATCTGTAAAAGTCTTGCGAGTGTCCATGCCTCTGAAACTCAAGAACACATCACAATTAGTTCCAGAAGGAGAAGTAGCATATTCAGAAGAGGAGGTTTCTGGACCTCTGAAAATTGAAGCCTTCAACAGATGTTTCTCCTTCAAGGCATAGAAATATCCCAACAAGGAGTAAACTAGTCATGGCCAGTTACCAAGATGAACATTTTGCTTAATGGGATGCTGCATGTGACAAAAAGAGAGGATACATTAGCTAGCCAGCTGTCCCAAAGCATGAATCCCTGGCCTGAGGCTAAGAAGTGCCTCACCAGTACTCTAGCTACATGTTGTTAACTAAACTCATCAATTTACTATTTCATGGAAGGGGAAGCATCATATTCTTATCAATGAAGGTGCAAAAGTTTCTGGTCCTCGGGTTATCTACTTACAAAGAGTAGGTGTTTGCTAATTGATCAATGAAGGTGCAAAAGTTTTGTTGTGAGAATGTCGTTAGAAACATTAAGAAGTTCCCAATGAATTCAGGAATCTTCCCTTCAAATTTGTTGCATGATATATCAATGACCCCAATGTAAGGGATGATCAATAAGTTTCTGAAACCTAAATACTTCTTTTCTGGAAGTGCTATTTGCTCTGTTTTTAGCCAACAATTCTCTTCAGGCTTTTCCAAATTTCGATTTATTTCTATTTGCAATTATCAACGACAAAAAGAAAAGTAAACGCCATGCCTGTGCATTCATTTTCTTATGTGAAAGGTATCATCTTTCTAATTGTAATCATCAAAGACAAGAAAATATAGAACCCTCAACCCACTCCTTACTCTCTAATCCATCGAATCAGCAATTGAAAACTTAATAAATTGTAGTTAAGGACTGCCTACCAGGTTATCTGAGACCGAAACGACTCTTTCTCTCTGCCTTCAGTTTCTGCATCTCACACCAACCCACACGAGTCGTCTTGTTAGCATTTGCAATAATCAAAAATCAAACTTGATGCTCTTAGCAACTTGGGAATTTTCATGGAACTGAAAAAAAATAAAAATAAAACTTCAAACCAAATTAAATTGTATCAGGAGCTTACCCACTTAACTTTCACTCCTCTTCAACCTCCAACTAGCACTCTGTAATCTCAAACGGATGATTTGGTTTTCTCCTGCTTTACAAAATCAAGCTCAGTTGCACATCTCTGCAACTGCAACCTAACCAAACAGCACGGAGTCTTCTTTGCCCCATTTGCAATAGCTAAAATAGATTAGCAATGAATTAAACAACCTCACCAAAACATACAGACCCCGAATTACACAACCAGTTTTGAACAGCGTTGACAGGTAAGGATTAAGGAATGCTGAAACGGAGTGGCTTTTACTTCTGTCAAAGTAAATAGACCGAAGGTTAAAACTGGGCTTTGAAGTGAGCTTCACTTTATCTTCCTCATAATCATCTTTAAATAACCCAAAGGTACACACCTTAAACTTTCCCACAAGTTTATGTCCAATTATATTTTAGTTTTCTTTTTTAGAAAGAAACCGCCCAAGGTACTGCTAGTTTTGAAAGCATGGGAATGTTCTATGTAAGTGTTTATGTAAGGGGCAGCAAAATCAAATATCTGAAGAACTGCTCAATTCATTTATTCAAAAACAAAAAAGTTTGGTACTGTCTACTAGTAAAGACAGAACTAGTTCATGCTGAATTCACGTATCTTCTGGTGTAGATATAGGTAATACATACTGCAAACTGCAAAATGCCTCTTTGTACTATTTCTATGTCTGCTCCTTGAAATTTGAAGCCGTTGATAGTAATCTTGACATCACTGCAAAAGTTTCCCCAGCTATATGAGGGCCTGTAAGTAAATCAATGAAGTAACAATAATAAAGACACCTCTGTTTCAAAAAAAATAATAATAAAGACACCTCTCGTGGCCCACCGGAATGTCCTAAAGGGTCAGTGAGTTGATAGTCTGCCAAAGAATTTCCTTGCTGTGACATGCTGCACATAAAGAATTGGCATTGAAATTTCTTTTTTCCTTAGTAAGATGTGTAACACTCGATTAGCTTAGAAACTGGAAAGGATTACAGAGAAAGGATGGAGACCGAGTTCTGTTCAGTGAGGATGCAAAACTGGTGGTCCTCATGTATTTTTTGCCCCATACACAGAACCAAGATTCGGCTAACAAAATTTATTGCTCCTGAGATATCATAATATTGAAGAGCTCAGTTAAAATTTTTTGCCACAACCTTTAACGTCATTCTTCAATTCCATATGATATCAAAGTGACTTCAAATTTATGAGAGTCCAACAGCTACAAGTATTATGAGATGCTGCATGTAAAGAACGGAAAATAACAGGATACATGCATTAGCCATTTTTTCAAAATGCAGGGCCTTAGCCACAACCTTTAATAAGATCATTAATTCTTCAATTCCATATCATATGCAAAAGTAAACATACCCTTAGCAGCAGCACTGCATATAGTTGTGAACTTGTAAAATCTAGGGAGATGATATCACACTGCCAACAAAAACACATAAACATCACTACTAGCTTGACCCTGAAGCAAGACAATCCAAAAGTTGAAGTAGGCTGAAGATTATATAGATATTAATGATCGAGTATACTTTATCTGTACACTAAATTTCTCAATTTACTATATAGTTTCCACACTGTGTCTACAGCTTCTAATCTTTCAATGGAAAAATTGAAGACACAGTAGTGTATATTTGAGCTCAAACAGTTTTTAGAAAATCAAAAATACATGCCCCAGATCTTTGTTATGATGAAAAAGATTACGACGCCTAGATTTTTTGTAGTAGCTGTTGACGTTATGCTAGATTAGTTAGCTTGAGTTTTAAGTTTTTGTGGTACTTAATATTTTGTGTGGCAGAGTTGTGAAGATTAAATTGAAAGAGCAACTTTTAAATCCTTCTAGAAAGACTTTGATGAAAGACCAAATCAGTTCAACTAGAATGAAATGAAGAGAGATCAGAACAACTGACCCAAAATTGGCCCTCAACTCTCTGTGATTTTCATTCTGCTTGGAAACTCTAAATATATTCTTGTGTTTTTGCGATTGAGTGGAGGAGACAAAGAACAGTCTGCAAGTTCAGATAAGAAGAGAAGCAGTAAATCAGAAATTGCCTACAAGAGTCGAGTGAAGAGGTGAGTAAAGCTAATCAACTGAGAGAGAATTTGAGAATTATACTTACAACTCATACATCAAGACATGGCAATATTGGTCCTGCGAGCAATCTTAACCTTGGCCTATCTCTGTCTTAACATAATATCTATGAGGTTGTTCGTCTCTATAACTAAAGTCAAGTAGCTCGATAAACATTCCACAAATGCTAAAAATAAAAAGGGAAGTGTCCAACAGATCTTTTATTTGTAGTTTTTTTTTTTTTTTTTTGAAAGGGATCTTTTATTTGTAGTTATAATTTCATAATATGGGTTAATCAAGAGCTGTGGAGCATGACAGTCAAGGTTTCTATTAGAATCATCATCCATATTGAGTCAGACATTAAACAGAACAGATAAAAGGGATTTAACCAAATTCCAACTTCTTCTTTACCTAAATAAAATTATCATTCTTGCCTTTTAATTGAAGAACCAAATTCAGGAGGAAATGCTAATTGCTCATAATTGTGAATCACTAGGACTACTCTACAAATAGACATGAGAGAGAGTTCATTAGTAAAGGAATAAGAATGGTACCCCTTCCAATATCCACCATCAGTGCCCATCTTGGGTCCCTGCAGACTTGATTCCAATAAGGTACTTCTACTGGCACCTTCCCCATTGAAAAAAGAAAACAGATTATTAAGCATAAAGATGTAACAATTGTAATGATAACTTTTATTATGTGTAGCTCACAAACTCTATTGTAAATCTAATAGTGAAAAAGAAGAACACCCATAGAGTCGCATACAGCTAAAGAGGTGCTAAGAGGGTTGACATATGCCTAATTTTGACATGACCTTACAGCAAAGATACAAACTCTTTTTTAACAAAAAAAAATACAGCAACATAATCCTTTCAATAATATAATCTACTACAGTAAATTATTGGCAGAAATTTATCAATAAACAAACTGTAAACAACATTTATTTCTTCCCAAAACGAAAAATAATGGATGGAATAACAAAATACCGACCTCAGAAAAACTGTGGGTGAGATCAAGGTCAGCATTTTCCAAGGCCACAAGGTCTGGGGCTCTAATCAGCATTCTCCAATAGTATTCTGTTTAGAACACTTTCCCCAGTATCCAAATCACCAACAACCTTAGTAAGGAAAAGATCCCACTTGACATTGCCATAGATATTACTCTAGTGATTTCAGCTTCCTCTCCCGAGTCACAGAGCCCCTCAATCAACATAGCATAAGTAGACTTGTTTGGCAAACAGCCATTTTCGAACATCTTCTCCTTACAATAAGCTTCAATGACAACCCCATTAGTAACCTCATTGGCGCCAACCCCATTATCCTCCATCTCATCCATAACCTTAATAGCCTCATCCATCAATAAGTAGTCACATCAGGAAACTACCCTCTGTCCAAAATCTCACCAAACACTCTCTTGGCACCCAAAATGGTAGTAAAAGTCACCACACTAGGCACAAATCCCATGGCAGGCATTTCGTCGAGCACCTGGGGTGCAGTCTCTAGATCAATATATTACAACTAAACACATTCGGCGCCGCTCCGAATCTGTACTCGTGATTCTGAACCAATTTCGGAATGGTAATAAATGTCTTGAATGTGATTTTGGGGCTTGAAACGACGCCGTAATTGGCTCCAATCTGTTTTCAGAAAATGAAACTGTTTTGGCTTCACCTAAAAACAGACTTGAAAACATTCTGTTTTGTTTGCTTCACACATTCGCAAAGCTAAACTAAATTATTGATGCCATTAACTAGAACTACACTTTCTAGTTGCTGTATCTGGATTGTGATTTATATATATTTATGCTTTCGACAAAAAATACCATGTCCCAACAGAATTTGAGTAAGAGTTAATATTATTTGATTTATTTCATGACGTTATTTCATATGATTAACAAGAAATTAAGATGGAATTGAACTTATTTAAAAGATATACCTCTTTTTGATCTTGTGATGTTTGCTACCACAAATAAAGAGGGATTGCACAACCGTACAAGTAAAACTCCTGAAAGTTACAAATCCTCCCTACCTAAGAATGCATACATATAAGAAATTGGAAACACAACTTAAAAACAAAGAGCAACATGCATGATCCAACACTCAATTTCTTATCCTTTTTGAAAACACGATCAGTACTGCAACAATCTCAATGAACCACACATTCCACTTGGTAATCACAAAGTCTGCAACAACCACTCCCACCAACAAGCCACTCCCTGACCCTGCCACAACAAATTTCCAATCCAATTCAATTCCAGAGCCCGAGTCATTATCTTCTGATGTTGAAGGTGGAAGTTGAGTGCCCACAGAATTTCCACATTTCTTTGGCAAGAAATCTCCGCACAATCCTTGGTTTTCTAGATATGAAGTGCTGTCAAATGTGGTGAAGTGGATTCCTCGTGGTACAGGGCCTGTGAGATTGTTGTGAGAGACATTAAACTTTGAGAGAGAATCAAGCTGTGCCAGTTGCTGAGGAATCTCACCAGAGAGCTTGTTATGTGAAAGGTCCAACGATTCAAGCCTTGATAAGTTGCTCAAGGATGATGGGATGCGACCGGTGAGAATGTTATTGGAGAGATTGAGTGACCAAATCCCCTGGAGTTTCCCAATGAATTCAGGAATCTGCCCTCCAAAATTGTTGCTTGAGATGTCAATGAGTATCAAGTCCTCTCGAATTCTTGGGTAGTATCTCTCCACACCTTTACAGATTATCGTGATTGAGTAATACTCCAAATCATGAGTGATAGTTGTTGTTCCATTTCCAGAAAAAATGCATTCAAAAGGAAACTGACCTGAGAAATCATTGTAAGACAAATCAAGAATACGCAGCACCGGGAATTGAATATTCTTCTTATCATGTTTCAGAATCACTCCATAGAACACATTGTGGTCCATTTTCAAAATTTTCAACTCAGGGAGAGCCCCCAACCAAACGGGGAAGGTATCATTAAATTTATTGTGTGAAAGGACTAAGCATTCAAGACTTGCACAATTCGCCAGTGACCTTGGTAGTTGCCCATGGAAATTGTTGTGACCAATATCTATCATCCTTAAATTGCTTCCATTGGTGTATGATTGAGGAAGATTTCCATGAAATGAATTGTTTCCAAGTTTCAGAATTTCCAGACTCGCACTAAAGTTTCCCCCACACTGCGGTAAGTTGCCAATCAACTTGTTGTTTGACAAATCAAGATATTCAAGAGAAGTCATATTGCAAATCATTGGTGAAACTTGTCCGGTCAAGTTGTTGTTTGCAATGTTATAGTACGGTAAGGATGTTAAATAAGGTAACAACAATAATTCACGAAACATATTGAATGACAGGTCTAAGAATAGTAGGTGAATCCTGGGAAGGACAGCTGCAGTTTTCTCAAAGCCTGACAGGAAGTTATGAGAAATGTTGATGTATCGCAGAGTTTGGGTGCTTATGTTCCACATCCATTTTGGTACTTGGCCTTGCAATTTGTTCCCAGAGAGATCTAAATATACCAATGCTTCTTGAGATCTTAGGAAATCTGGGAACTCTCTTATGTTGCACCCACCCAATCTTAGATACTCAAACTTTGGAAGTACGGTAGTTGCATTATTCAAAAATCTAGATTCAGTGAGCAATTCCAGTTTATTATAAGATAAATCCAGGATGGTGAGTTTTTGTAGGTTAAGAAACATGTGAAACTCTACTACACCGCTCAAATTATTATATCCTAGATAAAGGTTCTGAAGATTAATGAGATTGAACAAGGACTGGGGGACTGAGCCATGAAAATAATTATTAGAAAGTGATAGATATGTAAGTTGGGTAAGGTTTCCCAACATAGCTGTAGGGATTTGACCATTAAACTTATTATATGAAAGGTCCAAATAGATGAGATCCCTAAGATTACCAAGTGACAATGGTACCGGACCTTCTGAAATATTGCATGATCTCACACCCAACTCTTTCAGTGAAGGAAACCTTTCTATCAAAGAAGGGAGGTTTATGAAAAAATTAGTGGACGAGAGTTTGAGTGACATGAGATCAGGACTACTTCCACTATAGTCATCAGGAAAATACCCCGTGAGAGCAGGGTTGTAGCTCACACTAAGAACCTTCAAATTCTGTAATTTAAAGATTCTTTTTGGTAATTTGCCAGACAGCCCGCAGTCATCAAGGATGAGGGATGTCAAAAGAGACAAATTTGTCAGGGTGTCGGGTACTGTGGATGATATATTAATATAAGAAAGATCAAGTGTTTCTAGGCTAGTTAAATTTTGAGCTAGGCTTCTCAACAATTCTTCATTTCCTGTGAGAGCAAAGTTGTAGCTCACACTAAGAACCTTCAAATTTTGCAATTTAAAGATTCTTCCAGGTAATTTGCCAGACAGGCCGCAATCATCAAGGGTGAGGGATGTCAAAAGAGACAAATTTGCCAAGGTGTCGGGTACTGTGGATGATATATTAATGGAAGAAAGATCAAGTGTTTGTAGGCCAGTTAAATTTTGAGCTAGGCTTCTTAACAATTCTTCATTGGAAAACATATCATAATTGCGAGATAGATCAAGGGAAGACAACTTAGACAGTTGTCGAACTTCGGATGGGACATGACCAGAAAAGGCAGAGTAAGAGAGGTTGAGATACCTGAGCCTTGGAAAGTTCCTGATGCTAGTGGGAACTTCAGATCCTATGAAGTCATTATAAGCGAGGTTTAGACGCTGAAGATGAACAAGACTGAATAAGGTGTTGTTGGAGCTGAAAGAGCCATAGAGACAACTGCTACTAAGATCAAGCCCAATCACGTGACCCGTCTTCTCATCACACTCTACGCCATCCCATGAGCAGCAACTGCTGTTTGATTTCCATGAAGAAATCTTTGGATAAGCACCCTCATACTCTGAAGCAAACTTTCTAATGACAAAACTTTGCTTGAATTGCAGCAAGGCATAGATCTCGTCATCATGGCAAGTAGGAGTATTATATGACTGCAAAGAGTTGGCCACCACAAGATGGAACAATACAATTGTTGAAAGGATATAGATGGACACAATTATTAAGCATAGAGATGATAACCCCATGATTTATGTTTAATTTGATAAAATCCATATTAAATGAAATGAGGTATTTATAGACTGAACCAATCGTCCTTGATCAAACAAGTCAACAGTGTAAGAAACGCGTTCGTGCCTTTTTGCTCTTTTCTTTTGTGGGTGGACAAATCAATGGATGACTTATAATTTACCTTTTGCCTTTTGTTATATGAATCAAAAGGTTCAATTAATATTTGTACTCATTTGTCTTTTTGACGAAGAAAAAATAAACCAATTACCTTTTGTCTTTCCCCTTACTACTTTTTGAGGGACGACTTCAGACTTCAGACTTCAAGGTAGTGGGAAACTTGTGGTTGGTGGCCTGGTGGGAAACCACAAATAATTCAGCTTGATTTTTTGTACACGTTTATTTATTTATTTATATTTCTAATTGGACTACGCAATGCAAAAAAGGAACAGTAAAGTATCCCCAAACCAACAGGCCATTTAGGAAACAGATCGCAATATATAATTATCATTTTTTATATATATTTTTTCATTTTTTGTACTCATTAGGGGTTTATTTTCACATTGTGGTTGACTTCTTGTAATTTCTGCTTTGATGGTCAATAAAAGTGTACTTTTTCTCCTTAAAAAAAAAGGGTAAAAAGAGTAGTGCTTTGTTACCCAACCAACCAAATTTTGGTCGATTGACCTTGTTGGTAAAATAAAGGAGAACGCGCCTCACGCTCCTAGGAAAAAAGAAAAAACCCGACGGTGTGTGTTTTCTCCCGGCCGAACACGGCCGGCGTTCCTGCCCGGGAGAGGATTGATGTTTATGAGATGTAGTGGGCTTTCAGGACGACGGTGTGGTCCAGGGAGAGTGGATGTTTCTCCAGTTTTGGGCGGCACAGATCAATCTCAAACTGTCCTTCTCAGATCCGGGGCTGAGGCAGTGGTGCAGCAGCGACGGACTTCGGCTTTCCGACGGTGGTTTCTGGCGTCATCGTTCCTGCGTGGGTTGTGGCTGTGGCGATTCAGATCAGATCGAGGCAGTGGAGATCTCGAAAGGGATCTGTCTCCACTTTGGTCTGGGATCGTGTGGCCGTCTTCCTGGTGTAGGGGCTGACTCTGGTGTAATAATTATTTTATAAATATTTCTTCACTTCATTTGAGATATATCCTAAAATTCTTCACTTTATCGGAGATATATCACAAATATCGTAGATCAGCGAGCGGCTTTCAACCACCTAGAGTATTTTTTTGTTTTTATAAACCTATTATAATTTGTCGTGTATAGGTTGAAGACAAAATAAATCATAATAATAACGAAGAAACAGAAAATAAATAAATAAATAAATAAATAAATAAATTTTTTTAATGTTGAAATGACCATTTTAGCCCTCAAGGGTCAGACTTAACGTCCAATTTGGACGGAATAGTAGAAATTGGACACGGCGGATTGAAATTGGAAAGTTTAGGGGGTAAAAATTTAAAATTGAAAGTAGAGGGGGTGAAATGATGACACCCCTAAACCTCAGGGGGGTAAACTGAAATTAATCCAAAAAGAAAATAGCTGGTGGATGAGTAAAAATCAAATTATCTCACGACATTGCCAGCAGCAGAATATATAGATAAATACTAAATATCGTTTTACAAAAAGACGATATTATATATATATATATATATATATATATCTATATATATCAGATCCTATCCAGAGCGGAGTTCCGCTTTGAAATTAAAGTGTGAACTTCAAGTTTTGGGTCGTTTTTCGGTCGCATATCTACATCTCGACCGTTCAGTTTTTAGGCACTAGTGTATAGATCATCTCTACAAATTTTCAGCCAAATTGATGATCGTTAAGGTATCTAACTTGCTTAAACCAATCGACGGACTGAATCTATCAACCTGAACCATACTAGCTTTAAGGCAGTGATCAATGCCTTAATGATCATCAATTTGGCTGAAAATTTGCAGAGATGATCTATACACTAATACCTAAAAACTGAACGGTTGAGATGTGGATATGCGACCGAAAAGAGACCCAAAACTCGAAGTTCACACTTTAATTTCAAAGCTGACCTCCGCTCTGGATAATAAATATATATATATATATATATATATATAACTTGTCTTTTTGAAGATTAACAATAGCTTTTCACATGCATTGTCAGTTTTATAATTTATGAAAATTAGAAATACGATGGCTTTCTAATATTTTGGTCACCTTCTGACACGATATAATTGGCTCCAAAAAAAAAAAAACTTCGAGTAAATGGTAGAAATTGAGCAAAAACATGGCAAAATCTTCATAATTGCCTCCAGAATCTATAGCTTCCCTCTAATTTTCCTCTCTTCCCCTCCTGCCATTGTCTTGCCTTACCTGAAAAAAATTTCTAGCCCCGCCCCTGACTATACCGCCAACAGTAAATAGAAATTTTGTCACTAACTGTTAATAGCAAAAAGGATTGTGTTACACTATTATCAATCTAAAATATGACAGTGCTACTGAATGTCGATAACAATATGATAGTGCTTATGACACAATATCAATTAGGATAGTGTTACTGACAGTCAATAGCAAATGCATATATAATTATGAATAGCATACGCAATTCGACTATTGATGGTCAATAATAAATACAAATATTTCTAAAGACAGAGATAACAAAGAAAATATAATTTTACAAACCCCAGAAATTGAGAACAAATAGCATTTGAAAACTTGATTTACTACATACAATAATGTATAACAATCAAGTTCTTAAAATAGAGAACGCATTAGACAAAAGCAACAAAGGTCTTGCTCACAGTACAACCACAACATCAATATGATACCTGTATTGCTTTAATTTTCTGCATAAGCATATAAGTTGCTTGATGTACTCAATGAAACTTGGAATGATTGCAGTAATTCCCCTACATATGAAAGCGAATAATAAGGGAAAACTTCTCTCACCAAACCACAAAGCAGCTAGATAGGAGAGAAATTAAGAAACATAAGACAAATATATCTTTTCAATCTTCTAAATTTCACTACTGTCTCATCATCCCTAGACGCAAAACTGATAGGATGAGTTTGATAATACCATGGACAAAATCAAAGACTTAAAGCCAATTTAGATAAGAAAAAATGCAAAAATTAAAAAATAAGTCTACATACAGAATAATCATGATCGAAGGTGAATCAAATTAGACACCATGATCGAAGGTGAATCAATGCCTTTTTGATCCATGCAACAATAATATAATCCACATAATTAATAAACAATATAAAACTAATGGATTGTATGGTACATGCAGACCAGGTGAGACCAAAACGACATATTTCTATTACAGAAAAGTCAAAAAGCTGCTCGGCTGCTCCCTACATCAACTCATCCCTTTCGTAGCCTTGCATGCAAAACCATGCAAAATCTTGAGGCCAGTTATCGGGCATTCAAAGCTTTCAAGATCTTTATACTCTATAGTCTAATCTACAACTTGTCTCGGTGCTCAAACATAAACAAAGGGACACTCTGATAACCTTTTACATTTCAATGTTATGGTAAATTACATATCAGCTTCATTTACTGCTTCCATGTTTGTGCGTGTGATCATTTCCTGCAACTAATATTGCAAAAATTCTTTGTTTATGGACGAATGTTCAAAACCACAAATTGAAACGATAACAGGAGTACAAGACTGGTATTCGTATTGAAAGCACACAATTGTAGACTTGGATGAAGGATGACCACATGTTTAATTTTGAAACTTTTGATTTTTGTACACCCAAATACTTGGATGAAGGATGCAAGCGATTCAAATTCTTGAGCCAATCAATAAATATCGCAAAGATTCTTTGTATCTGGAACTCTTCCATATACATGTATGAACAATAAGTTAATTTTTTTTTTATATTAACAATAAGTTAATAATTTTTTTTTTTGTTTTTTGATGAAGGAAACAAAACAAGAAAATAGATTACAGAGAGAAACCTCTAGGCACTCCCCATAAGTCAATTTTGTTGGAATTCAAGTCCTCCAACAATATTGTTCAAAGTTGACTACTCCTTTCATTGAAGTCAATAAATAAGACATTGATTTGGAAGTTGGAACCACTAATGACATGCAACCAAATTGCAACCTCTTATCCTCTGATCTCATTGCAACTTCACAAGCCTCCGTCAGACTATCATTATAAGTTTACATCGTTTTACTTGGTCTTGGTCTGAATCATCTTTTCGCGTTGTGACATCTTTTTCTTGTATTGCCTAGGAAATTACCATCTCTAAACCAGTGGGTCTAGTTTTACAACTTTTTTCTATGCAAGTGGGTGCTTTTGAATTCAACTCAAGGACAAGTAGCTATTGTGTAATTTAATTTATAAAAAATATAATATTTAGTGACAACTTTTTTATTTTCTTTATGTTTTTTGAAGAAAATTTCACTAAAACACGAACAAAATAGATCTAATACACAAGCAGCTGACCAGGAGTTCACACTGGAAGAAGAAAAAGTATAACAGATATCGAACATTACAAATCCAAACTCAGAACTAGAAGATCCCAAATAATAGAAGCCTTCCAGTTTAAAATATATTAGACAGTTTACAATTATGTCGTAAACTACAGTTTCAGAAACCTGGATGCTTCGAACTTAATTGTTCACAATGGACTCTACTAAAGGCTTTCGTACAACCCGTCTCGTATGACGCTTTCTCCTGAAGAATGGTCAGGGCACTGCATATAAACAAAGAATTTAAAAAATGGTGCTGCAGCCACAAGAGAGTAGAGACAGAACATAAACAGAGTAGACTACAACAGACTAGCCTATAAAAGACTTCTAGTCCACAGCTTTTGTTTCTTGTTTATTGTTCCCTATTCCAATAGAAAGTTCAATTCTTATAAAAACAGATGGTGCTTCAGCCACTTTTTTTTTTTTTTTTCACAAGTTGAAGACAACCTCTTTGGACACTATATGAACCTGAATTTTTTTTACCAGGATTAAAACAGCATTGATGATCCAGGGTAGGTAGAAACCAATTGATTAAAACAAGTTATGGCATTTGTATACATGAAATATCTGCATGGAGTTAATATATTATATAAAGAGATAATCATTAATATGCAATAGGATTGAAGATCTAATTTGATCAAGAAACCTTACACATTACTAAGACCTAGCTCTTTAGCCCAGACATCAGCATGCTTGACCATCTACATCAGGAAAAGAAAAACATTACTATATGTAACAGATGTAATATTGAAACAAGGTATGAGGATGAATTGATTATACAATAACTTAATCAGAAGAACTTTCGAGTGTATCAAAATTAGCCCAAGAGTTTTTCTGTCATATTTCCAGTCCCAAAAAATATCTCACAATTAATTGTATTGTTAGGTACTGCCCTCCCTCCCTCCCTCACACACACACAATGATGATGATAAACACCTTAAAACATGAAGGACAATTTGAAATACTGTCCCAATAAAATGAGCAATGGTTATGATAATACTAACGAATACTGACGCCTCTACCTTAGGAGGTAGTTTAGCCTTCCGCATTACAGAAGAGGGAGAGGAATTGTCCATTAAATGTAACACCAAAACACAAGCTGAATGCATCTGTGTGAGTAAGTAAGGTAAGCAGCCATCCCATTGCATAAATTAGTAGATATAGCAATTTTCTAAGATCGCTACGAATAAAGTCAGATAGCTCAGTATACCCAAAGTGTTAAAAAGAGGCAATAGGGCTCCAACAGATCTGTTAATATCATTCATAATATGTTTAACATAGAGCTGTGGATATCGGCATCCCTAGAGCAAGGGCTATGATAATATTCACAGAAGATGTAAAACTGATGCAGGACCTTTGCTTAGTTGCAAGTGCATGAGCCCCAAAAATCAATAACATTATGGAAAATTGTTAAATTTTGTAAAACTAATGATGCTACATGCTAACTTCACCATGTGAATATCTCTATTTTTGAGATAAGAGACCACACAGACCTATGGCCATATTTATCCTTTGGCAATATGCCCCTTGATATATAAGCATAGTACATGTATCAATATATAAGCTTTTCTTTATCTGTATGTGAATGAAGCATCTATTGTTAAGAAATAAGAACTACCTTGCATGTTGACATAATTAACTATTGTCCACAAAAACATTCTTACTCCATGATCATGATGTATTGATGTGCGTGCTTAATGCTAAATGGTTTGCCAGAGAGTTTTGTGCTACTTGTGATATATCACAGGATGGGAGCGAGTGAGCAGTGATGTCCTAGGACAAAAGGTTTATGGAAAAGTTAGGTCTAAAACTAACATACTCCCTAAACAACTTCCTGTTTTGTATCTATGAGGTTGTACAGCTCTATGACTAAAGTCAAGTAGCTCGATAAACATTCCATAAATGCTAAATATTAAAAAGGAAGCGTGCAACAGATCTGTAGTTATAAATTCATAAGATGGGTTAATCAAGAGCTGTTGATCATGATAAGATTTCTATTAGAATCATCATCCATATTGAGTCATACATTAAACATAACAGATAAAAAGATTTAACCAAATCCCAACTTCTTCTTTACCTAAATTAAAATTATTGTTCTTGGCATCGAATTGAAGAACCAAAATCTGGAGTAAATGCTAATTGCTTATAATTGAGAATCACTACGACTACAATTATCAATGGACATGAGAGAGAGTTCATTAGTAAAGGAATAAGAATGGTACCCCTTCCAATATCCACCACCAGTGCCCATCGATCGTGGGTCCCTGAAGACTTGATTCCAATAAGGTACTTCTACTGGCACCTACCCCATTTGAAAAAAGGAAAACAGATTATTAAGCATCAGGATGTAACAATTGTGATGACAACTTTTATCATGTGTAGCTAACAAACTCTATTGTAAATCTAAGAGTGAAAAAGAAGAACACCTTTAGAGTTCACATAAAGCTAAAGAGATGCTAAGAGGGTTGACATATGCCTAATTTTGACATGATCCAGTATAAGCTTACATCAAGCATACAAATTCTTTTTGAACAAAAAAATACAGAAACATAACCCCTTCAATAATATAATCTACTACAGTAAATTATTGGCAGAAATTTATTAATAAACAAACTGTAAACAACATTTATTTCTTCCCAAAATGAAAAATAATGGATGGAATAACAAAAAACCGACCTGAGAAACATTGTGGGTGAGATCAAGGTCAGCATATTCCAAGGCCCCTAGATCTGGGGCTCTATTCAGCATTCTCCAGTAGTATTCTGTTTAGAACACTTTCCCCAGTATCCAAATCACCAACAACCTTAGTAAGGAAAAGATCCCAGGAATCACTGTCAATGTCTCCACTTGACATTGCCATAGATATTACTCTAGTGATTTCAGCTTCCTCTCCTGAGTCACAGAGCCCCTCGATCAACATAGCATAAGTAGACTTGTTTGGCAAACAGCCTTTTTCGAACATCTCGTCCAAAATCCTAATTCCCTCCTTCGCTTTTCCAATCTTACAAAATCCTTTGATCAATCCATTATATGTAAAAGAATTCGGAGAACATCCTTTCTCCACCATGTCATCCCATAACCTCCCAGCCTCACACAACTCCCCCACTTCACACATTCCAGAAATAAGCACGTTGTAAGTCATGACATCCGGAGGCTCACTCATCTCAATCTGATCAAACAATTTCCTGGCTTCCCACATTTCTCCCTTCTTACAAAGCCAGTATATGAGCGTGCCCAATACTGCATTATCCGGTGTGCAATTCTTCTTCAAAAGCCTCTTCCACAGTTCACAAGCATCCTCCACCTTCCCTTCGCAACACAAAACATCAATCACCTTACAACAGAGCGCCGAGCTCGGTATATACCTCTTCTCCACCATATCATCAAGCAAATTAACCGCTTCACCCGACTTCTTTTCCTTACAATAAGCTTCAATGATAACCCCATAAGTGACCTCATTGGCGCCAACCCCATTATCCTCCATCTCATCCATAACCTTAATAGCCTCAACCAGCTTCCCCTGCTTCACATACCCATCCATCAATATAGTATATGTAGTCACATCAGGAAACCACCCTCTATCCAAAATCTCACCAAACACCCTCTTGGCACCAACCATATCGTGCCGCGACACATAACCACCCAAAATGGTAGTAAAAGTCACCACATTGGGCACAAATCCCATGGCAGGCATTTCATCGAGCACCTGGTGTGCAGTCTCCAAATCATTTCTCTTACACAGTGCTTTGATCAATATATTACAACTAAACACATTCGGCACCACCCCGAACCTCTCCCTACAGTTCCGAAACACCGAGTGAACCAATCTATACTCGTGATTCTGAACCAAAGCGTTCAGCAACGCATTCAAGGACCTCACGGATCGTTGGGCGCCGAATTTCGGAATGGTGATAAATGTCTTGAAGGCGAGTTTAGGGCGTGAAACGACGCCGTAATTGCGGATTAGGGAGATGAAGAGGTCTTCGCTGCATCGGAGATTGGAGGCGCGGAGGTCGGAGAGGAGGGGGTCGATGAGGTGAAAAGCGCGGGAGCGGAGGAGGCGGCGGATGATGGCGTGGTAGGTGTGGTAATTGGAGGCGTGGTGGAAGATTTGGAGGGAGACGTCGAGTTTGGGCTCGCGGGTGATGAGGGAGATGAGGCGCTTTGGGGAGAGGCGGTGGGGCCAGTCTTGGATCGGAGGGGTGACGGTGTAGGAGTGGAGGAAATCGACGGCGGCGGAGGTGGAGGTGGAGGTGGAGAAGAGGACGGCGGTGATTGAGTGGAGGAGAGAGAAGGGTTTGGGGGAGAGGTTCCGGCATGGTGTGAACTAGTGTTGGAGACGATGGGAAAGGCCTTAACGGTCTAGTGTAACAGAAATCTGAACTGTGGGAAAAGTGAAATTACCTGATTGCCCCAGTAACTTTCCAACTTTTATAACTTTCACCCTAGTTATTTTTTTAAATTACTCTAGTTCTTGAAAAAAAAAAAATCAATTTCTTCAGATTTATAAGATAATCGTCAAAATTGCTGGTTTTCTATTAAACTCAGCGCTGTAGATGTGTCCTGGTATTGATGTGTTGTTTGGATAGATTCAATATCTGGAAATACAAAAATATCGTGTTGGAATGAAAAGTATAAACTTATCGAAATATTGTGAATGAGATTACTGAAAATTGATGACAAAAGTTAAATCAACCGAAATTGAAAAAAAAAAAAAAAAGGTATAATTTGTCAAAACTGAACAGTTAAGGGGTAAAAATCAACAAACGTGAGAAATGTCATGAGTTCAGTTAGGACATTTTCTTCAATGGCCAGTTACAGATGAAATCTGCTGTTTTGGCTCCAATCGGAGAGTAATGGAAGTAATCCAAAAACTCAGCTCATGTTGAGGATTTTGGAAGCTTAATTTCCCCTAAAGAAGTCGATATCACTTTGACTCGTGACCAAGACTAGTAGCTGGATATTTTTCTGCGTACATGTATTTCACAAGAATTGAGTCTGATTATGATGTACTTCTTTGAGTTTGAATACTGCTACAGTAATTTTTTTTAAAAAAAGGCTAGATATGGATGGGTCACACTAAAGTCTGATTATACGCTACTTCCTCATAAAACTTGATGTGAACAATTCTACAAATGATGATCACATTTCACAATTCAAAAATCTCTATCAAAAACCATTCACTTGATTCCGCATTACTTCATCCAAGAGCCTTCTGTGCTTGCTTCTGGTATACTCTCCTGTAAATTTTTGCCCCTTCAAATTCAGCATGAATTTCTCTTTCCGTCCTTTTGCCCATTGGATTGCTCAACAACCATCCCTCACTGTCACACAACACGCTGGATTCGATTTCATCTATGTGCTTCAGAACATGGGGCAGAGAATCAAATTGGTTTCTCATCTCAAGTGCGACGTCAAGTACATCGGACTGTATAAACACCTGCGCAGACATAATATTAGTTATATCACTGAAGCTTGCAGGTAAGTTAATGACATAAAGAATCATTTCTTCAACACAACACACCCTTATTGGATGAGAAACCAAAATCATTGAAACTTTGAAAGAGATCCCCTAAAAGGCATGCACTTTTACAAGCATGAGTTTGAGGTTTAGTTTGTTTTTGTGAGAAATAGAGCTTGAATGTTCTCTAATCAAGAAACAAAATCGGCCACCAGGACATGCTCATAACATTGAGAGGATTAGTAATTAAAGAAGCTACTCATTGTAATCCCTTATATAAGGGAAAATAACACAAACAAAGTTAACGAGACTCAATACACGCGCAGTCATGCACCACCCAAAAACAAACAAGTTTGACACCACAACATCCCATTGAAATCCTTGCACTTACCCACCATGATAAAACTTCTAGTCCTTGTTAGGGGATAAAGTTAGCACGTACTTCCGTGCAGATACAACAGTATTTGCATTAGCGTTGATGACATTTCACATGATCTAGGAAATGACTAGTCACTAATGGCGTCCCTAGAAATGAATATAGAAATGAAACTCAAGTTGCATACAACCATGTCAGTGAGCTGTAACCTATCGGTAAGTTATAAATTCAACATTGTAAAGGTCATAGATTTGGTTCTCAATGGCATATGTAAGGATGGGTGGGCTAGAAGGTTTTTTTTAAAAAATAAATAAGTAAATGCATACAACCATGTAAGACTCAGTATACAACAGAATTAATGAGATATGTGGCCCAATATTCTCATGTGAGCTCAGAGGTACTACAACAGAATTAAGTTTGGATATGACAAGCATGTCAGGTATTTGGCAGTCCTAATGAGGATGCCAAAAATTTAAACAATATTGTGATTCACAAGTTTTGTTTATGTGGATAGGGTAAGCATGAATTGAGTTACACATCAGTCATGAAAAGATTCAATACTCACTATACAGGACTTAAATGATAGAACCGACAATTCTGTTCCTCTCACTTCTAAATGTTCAATTTTATTTGCTTTCCATTTGTTTGTGGGTTGGGGAGATTCAATCCTATAGACCTATCCCGACCCAGCCTAACACTTGCAATAGTACAACAGAGATAGAGCACTACATGACCAAACTCAGAACTAGAAGAGTCCGAAGTAATAGAAACCTTCCCGACTAACAAAAGTAATGAACCTAATGGTCACTTTTAATAAAATTGCTAAATTATTCACAATGGAATCTACTAAAGGCTCTGTACAACACTACAACCCGTCTCTTGTGATGCTTTCTCTTAAAATACGGATCTGGGCACTGCATATAAACATGAGCAAAGAATTCATTTAAATAATGTTACTGCAGCTACTTTTTTTTCTTTTTTTTTCACAAGTTGAAAAGACATAAAGAACCTTTTTGGACTACATAAATAGGTATATCCTTAACTGTTTCAGTGCAATAGGTGAACTCACCAGGATTGAAACAAGCATCAGTGGTCCAGGGTATGTAGACACCAGTTGATTAAATGATGTAGTGGCATTTGCATGCATGAAATGTCTGCATGGAGTTAAATATAACATATCAGTTGCCAACAAATAACATACAAGAGGTTTCAACACCTAATATGATCAAGGGAACTCACATGTTACTAAGACCCAGCTCTTTAACCCAGACATCAGCACGTAGCATCACACAACTCCCGCACTTCACACATCCCAGAAATAAGCACGTTGTAAGTCATGACATCTGGAGGCTCACTCGTCTCAAACTGATCAAACAATTTCCTAGCTTCCCACACTTTCTCCCTTCTTACAAATTAAGCCAGTATATCCGGCGTGCAATTCTTCTTCAAAAGCCTCTTCCACAGTTCACAAGCATCCTCCACCTTCGCCTCGCAACACAACACATCAATCACCTAACAACAGAGCTTTGTGCTCGGTATGTACCTCTCCTCCTCCATATCATTAAGCAAATTAACCGCTTCGCCCGACTTCTTCTCCTTACAATAAGCTTCAATCATAACCCCATAAGTAACCTCATTGGCGCCAACCCCATTATCCTCCATCTCATCCATAACGTTAATAGCTTCCCCTGCTTCACATACCCATCCATCAATATGGTATATGTAGTCACCAGACACTCTCTTGGAACCCAAAATGGGCACAAATCCCATGGCAGGCATTTCGCCGAGCACCTGGTGTGCAGTCTCTTGGAACCCAAAATGGGCACAACTAAACACATTCGGCGCCGCTCCGAATCTGTACTCGTGATTCTGAACCAATTTCGGAATGGTAATAAATGTCTTGAATGTGATTTTGGGGCTTGAAACGACGCCGTAATTGGCTCCAATCTGTTCAAGGGAAACTGTTTTCAGAAAATGAAACTGTTTTGGCTTCTCCTAAAACAGACTTGAAAATATTGATGCCATTAACTAAAACTACACTTTCTAGTTGCCATTAACTAAAACTACACTTTATATTTATGTTTTCGACAAAAAATACCGTGTCCTAACAGAATTTGAGTAAGAGTTAATAAGAAATTGGAAACACAACTTAAAAACAAAGAGCAACTTGATCAGTACTTTTTATTATTATTATTTTTGTTTGGAAAGCGCCTCGTCCCCTCTCGAAAATTTATTAAAGAAAAAAAAGAGAATACAAACTGGCTGGAGGACTAGACCACAGCCACCCAGGAACATTACACAAGATTACTAACCAACATCAAGACCTTCAAAAATATTCCGGCCCATGGTACAAAGAGAAAGAATGCAAAAGTTACAACTAAAAAACAAGCCCCAGTTTTTTGTCTTTGTTTCATGGCAACATGATCAGTACTGATCGAGGACTCAATTTCTAGGCTTCCTTATCCTTTTTGAAAACACGATCAGTACTGCAACAATCTCAATGAACCACACATTCCACTTGGTAATCACAAAGTCTGCAAGAACCACTCCCACCAACAAGCCACTCCCTGACCCTGCCACAACAAATTTCCAATCCAATTCAATTCCAGAGCCCGAGTCATTATCTTCTGATGTTGAAGGTGGAAGTTGAGTGCCCACAGAATTTCCACATTTCTTGGGCAATAGATCTCCGCACAATCCTTGGTTTCCCAGATATGAAGTGCTGTCAAATGTAGTGAAGTGGATTCCCCGTGGTACAGGTCCTGTGAGATTGTTGTGAGAGACATTGAACTTTGAGAGAGAATCAAGTTGTGCCAGTTGCTGAGGAATCTCACCAGAGAGCTTGTTATGTGAAAGGTCCAATGATTCAAGCCTTGATAAGTTGCTCAAGGATGATGGGATGCGACCGGTGAGAATGTTATTGGAGAGATTGACTGACCAAATCCCCTGAAGTTTCCCAATGTATTCAGGAATCTTCCCTTCAAAATTGTTGCTTGAGATGTCAATGAGTATCAAGTCCTCTCGAATTCTTGGGTAGTATCTCTCCACACCTTTACAGATTATCGTGATTGAGTAATACCCACCAGGAAATGAATTGATGTTGTAATACTCCAAATCATGAGTGATACTTGTAGTCCCATTTCCAGAAAAAATGTATTCAAATGGAAACTGACCTGAGAAATCATTGTAAGACAAATCAAGAATACGCAGCACCGGGAATTGAAGATTCTTCTTATCATGTTTCAGAATCACTCCATAGAACACATTGTGGTCCATTTTCAAAATTTTCAACTCAGGGAGAGCCCCCAACCAAACAGGGAAGGTATCACCAAAATTATTGTGTGAAAGGACTAAACTTTCAAGACTTGCACAATTCGCTAGTGACCTCGGTAGTTGCCCCTGGAAACTGTTGTGACTGATATCCATCATCCTTAAATTGCTTCCATTGAAGTATGATTGAGGAAGATTTCCTTGAAATGAGTTGTTTCCAAGTTTGAGATATTCCAGATTAACACTGAAATTTCTCCCACAATGAGGTAGATCGCCAATCAACTTGTTGTTTGACAAATCAAGATATTCAAGAGAAGTCATATTGCAAATCATTGGTGAAACTCGTCTGGTTAATTTGTTGTTTGCAATGTTATAGTACTTGATGATGGATGTTGAAGGTAACAGTAATAAATCATGAAACATGTTGAATGACAGGTCTAAGTATTCAAGGTTAAGCCATGGAAGGACAACTGGAGATTTCTCGAAGCCTGACAGCAAGTTATGAGAAATGTTAAAGTCATTCAGAGTTTGAGTGCTTGTGTTCCACATCCATTTTGGTACTTGGCCTTGCAATTTGTTTCCAGAGAGATCTAAATATGACAACGCTTCTTGAGATCTTAGGAAATCTGGGAACTCTCTTATGTTGCACCCACCCAATCTTAGATACACAAACTTTGGAAGTACAGTAGTTGCATTATTCAAAAATCTAGATTCTGAGAGCAATTCCAGATTATTATTGGATAGATCTAGATCGGTGAGTTTTTGTAGGTTAAGAAATTTTTGGAAATCTACTGTGCCACTCAAATTATTATGATCTAGATAAAGGGTTTGAAGATTGATGAGATTGAATAAGGACTGGGGGACTGAACCATGAAAATGGTTATTATAAAGTGATAGATATGTAAGTTGGGTAAGGTTTCCCAACGTTGTAGGGATTTGACCATTAAACTTATTATATGAAAGGTCCAAATAGGTGAGATCCCTAAGATTACCAAGTGAAAATGGTACTCGACCATTAAACTTATTATCTGAAAGGTCCAAATGGATGAGATTCCTAAGATTACCAAGTGAAAATGGTACTTGACCATTAAACTTATTATCTGAAAGGTCCAAATAGATGAGATCCCTAAGATTACCAAGTGTAGCTGTAGGGATTTGACCATTAAACTTATTATATGAAAGGTCCAAATAGATGAGATCCCTAAGATTACCAAGTGACAGTGGTACTGGACCTTCTGAAATATTGCATGAACTCACAGCCAACTCTTTCAGTGAAGGAAACCTTTCTATCAAAGAAGGCAGGTTTATGAAAAAATTAGTGGACGAGAGTTTGAGTGACATGAGATCAGGACTACTTCCACTATAGTTATCAGGAAAATACCCCGTGAGAGCAGGGTTGTTGCTCACACTAAGAACCTTCAAATTCTGTAATTTAAAGATTCTTCCTGGGAATTTGCCAGACAGGCCGCAGTTATCAAGGATGAGGGATGTCAAAAGAGACAAATATGTCAGGGTGTCGGGTACCGTGGATGATATGTTAATCCCAGAAAGATCTAGTGTTTCTAGGCTAGTTAAATTTTGAGCTGGGCTTCTTAACAATTCTTCATTGGAAAATATCCCCGTGAGAGCAGGGTTGTACCTCACACTAAGAACCTTCAAATTCTGTAATTTAAAGATTCTTCCTGGTAATTTGCCAAAGAGGCCGCAATCATCAAGGGTGAGGGATGTCAAAAGAGACAAATTTGTCAGGGTTTCGGGTATTGTGGATGATATATTAATGGAAGAAAGATCAAGTGTTTGTAGGCCAGTTAAATTTTGAGCTAGGCTTCTCAACAATTCTTCATTCGAAAACATACCATCATTGCGAGATAGATCGAGGGAAGACAACTTAGAGAGTTGTGAAACTTCAGATGGGACACGACCAGAAAAGACAGAGAAAGAGAGGTTGAGATACCTGAGCCTTGGGAAGTTCCTAATGCTAGTAGGAATTTGAGAGAAATTGAAATCATTATCTGCGAGGTTCAGACGCTGAAGATGAACAAGACTGAATAAGGTGTTGTTGGAGCTGAAAGAGCCATAGAGACAACTGCTACCAAGATCAAGCCCAATCACATGACCCGTCTTCTCATCACACACTACGCCATCCCATGAGCAACAACTGCTGTTTGATTTCCATGAAGAGATCTTTGGATAAGCACCCTTGACTGAAGCAAACTTTCTAATGACAAAGCTTTGCTTAAATTGAAGCAAGGCAGAGATCTCATCATCATGGCAAGTAGGAGTATTATATGACTGCAAAGAGCTGGCCACCACAAGATGGAACAACACAATTGTTGAAAGGATATAGATGGACACAGTTATTAAGCATAGAGATGATAACCCCATGATTTATGTTTAATTTGATAAAATCCAGATTAAATGGAATGAGGTATTTATAGACTGAACCAATCGCCCTTTATCAAACAAGACAACAGTGTAAGAAACGCATTCGTGCCTTTTTGCTCTTTTCTTTTGATGACTTATAATTTACTTTTTTTTTTTTTTAAAAAAAGGAGGTACTGGGAAGGACCACAAGGAGGCACGCAATGGCCTTTTTTACCCGAAGTCCAGCACAGTGCCGCGCCAAAGACGCAGCGACACCCCCCCTCCGGGCATCGAGTACACCAAATAAGTCTGATGACTTATAATTTACGTTTTGCCTTTTGTTGTATGAATCAAAAGGTTCAATTAATATTTGTACTCATTTGTCTTTTTGACGAAGAAAAAATAAACCAATCACTTTTTGTCTTTCCCCTTACTACTTTTTGAGGGACGACTTCAGACTTCAGACTTCAAAGTAGTGGGAAACTTGTCGTTGGTGGCCTGGTGGGAAACCACATATAATTCAGCTTGATTTTTTGTACACGTTTATTATTTAAACCATATTTATTTATTTATTTTATATTTAATTTATATTTCTAATTAGACTACGCAATGCAAAAAAGGAACAATAAAGTATCCCCAAACCAATAGGCCATTTAGGAAACAGATCGCGATATATAATTATCATTTTAATTTTTTTATTAAATTTTTTGTACTCATTAGGGGTTTATTTTCATATCGTGGTTGACTTCTTGTAATTTCTGCATTGATGGTCAATAAAAGTGTACTTTTTCTCCTAAAAAAAAAAGGTAAAAAGAGTAGTGCTCTGTTACCCAACCAACCAAATTTTGGTCGATTGACCTTGTTGGTAAAATAAAGGAGAACGCGCCTCACACGCCCAGGAAAAAGAAAAAACCAGACGGTGTGTGTTCTCTCTCGGCTGAACACGACCGACATTCCCACCACTGCGTTCCGGCCCAGGAGAGGATTGATGTTTCGGAGATGTAGTGGGCTTTCAGGGCGGCGGTGTGGTCCAGGGAGAGTGGATGTTTCTCCGGTTTCGGGCGGCACAGATCGATCTCGATCTGTCCTTCTCAGATCCGGGGCCGAGGCAGTGGTGCAGCAGCGACGGACTTCGGCTTTTCAATGGTGGTTTCTGGTGTCATTGTTCCTTCGTGGGTTGTGGCTGTGGCGATTCAGATCAGATCGAATCAATGGAGATCTCGAAAGGGATTTGTCTCCTCTTTGGTCTGGGATCGTGTGGCCGTCTGCCTGGTGTAGGGGCTGACTCTGGCGTAACAAGTCAGTGGAGTGGCGGAGAGATTCGGCGCGACGGCGTATTGTTGCGGGGCGGCGGCATGGTGGCGAAGGGGCTCGCTGGCGGCGGGAATGGTTGCCTGCTGCGCTTGCTTTTTGCTGGGGGAGGTGGTGTTTGGGCCGGGCCTTTGTTCTTGGGTCTATCTGGTGGTTTTTTTTTGTTTTCGGTTGCTTAGTTTTTCTTTGTTTGGTTTAGTTGTTGTCATGTTGAAAATAAGTCCCTCCTCTTATGAGCGAGTGTTTGGGTTTGGGTGTTTCTGTGTAGTGTCGATGCCATTGTTATGGTGTCATGGTTGTTCTGCTGTGTCATGGTCTGGTCTTTTGTCTGTGCTTTCTGGTTATCAACGTGATGGTGAATCACCCTTACACGTGGTCTGGCTATTTTGGGACGCGGTGTCCGAACGAGTGAAAACAGTTTATCTTAATGTTGGTAGTTGGGTTGTATCGGTACAGGTTTGGTTGTTACTCATTGTAGCTCGAGGGTATGAGCGTAAAATTTAGTTAGGAGTTGGGCCTTTTTGGCTCATGGAAGTCATTCATGTTGACGGTCCCATAACTATGGATCCAATGCTTTGTAATCTGTTTGGTTATTAATAGAATTTTCCTCTTCTAAAAAAAACAAAAAAAAGACCTTTTTGGTAAAACACTTTTGTTTTTTGGCAATGGATTATCTAAGTGGTCTAATAATAAACCTACTAAAAGTTGTCTTATATGCTGGCCCAAATTTTTATTCTTATCATCTCCTTCAAAAACTATTTTTAGAAAAAAGACAATAGCTGGTGGATGAGTAAAAATCAAATTATCTCACGACATTGCCAGCAGCAGAATATACAGATAAATACTAAATATCGGTTTACAAAAAGACGATATATATATATATATATATATCTATATATATATATATATATATATATATCAGATCCTATCCAGAGCGGAGTTCCGCTTTGAAATTAAAGTGTGAACTTCGAGTTTTGGGTCGTTTTTTGTCACATATCCACATCTCGACCTTTCAGTTTTTAGGCACTAGTGTATAGATCATCTTTGCAAATTTTCAGCCAAATTGATGATCGTTAAGGTATCTAACTCGCTTAAACCAATCGACGGACTGAATCTATTAACTTGAACCACACTAGCTTTAAGGCAATAATCAATATCATAATGATCATCAATTTGGCTGAAAATTTGCAGAGATGATCCATACCGTTCAGTATCTAAAAGTTGAACGGTTGAAATGTAGATATGCGATCGAAAAGAGACCCAAAACTTGAAGTTCACACTTTAATTTCAAAGCGGACCTCCGCTCTGGATAAAATCTATATATATATATATATATATATATATATATATATATATATAACTTGTCTTTTTGAAGATTAACTATAGCTTTTCACACGCATTGTCAGTTTTATAATTTATGAAAATTAGAAATAGGATGGCATTTTAATATTTTGGTCACCTTATGACACGATATAATTGGCTCCAAAAAAAAAAACTCATCATATCGAAAACACCATTCAGATTGCAATAAACCAGCTCCAGCTGAGAGTTCAACAGTGATGTGTTATACTAGTATGAAAATCTAGCATCTTGTGCGTGCATGCTCCAAATCGCCCTCTAAAGACGGAAAGCAATGTGAAGCATCTGAGCCGCACAACCTCAGCTTAGAGGGGTTTTATGGGTTAACCCTTCACGTTACTTTTATAGGTCAACCGTCAACGTCCTAGTGACACACAAAAACAACTCTATTAGCAAACATACGCTTCCATAATTTCCTTTGTCCAAACGCGCTCTCAGTTCTTCTCTAATGCTATGGATCACAGCCCACATGGATATGCGCCAATTTGCTTTCTTTTTAACACTTGGTAATGCCTTTATGGGTCAACGTCCTTGATTGATTGTTTTAAATATTGGTTTGTGCAGTTAAGTTGTTCAATGAAATGTGAAAAATAAATTTGAGTGTGGTGTGACAAAGAATTAGCTTGTATTGGTGACAGATATTAATGTGGTGTCTTGGATTAGCCTGACTTATGGCAAGTTATTGGATGAGGAAAATCTGCTCAAGGTGATCGACTCTGGGTGAAGAGTAATTCTCTCAAGGCGAATTTGAGTGAGGAGAAATCTCCTCAAGGTGAATCTAGGTAACGAGTAATTCCCTTAAGGAGAATCTGGGTGAAGATAAATCTTCTCAAGGCGAATTTGGGTGAGAAGTAATCCACTCAAGAGAGATATGGGTGAGGAAATCTATGTCTATCATGTTCATCACTACAATTTGTACTATATAGATTTGTCTAGGTCTGATTATCGTATTTTCGTAGACCAGCAAATGTCTTTTCAACTATCTATAGTCTATTTTTGGATGTAGATGAAGTTGACATTTATATCTATTTATATGTAAATTCTATAAATTAATTATTTAAAAAAATAATAATTTCTTTTCCAGGATATCTCCAATGTGTTTCTCGATATTTTTGATATCTCCATTTTTCAAAGTCCGATAGATATGTATGACCGACATTTTAATCCTTAATGGTAACTTCTATCATTGTGATATAAAAGCCAATATATCACTGCCCAAGCATAGAGAACCAGTAGCTATTCATGAAACAATGAATTTCCAAAAACTACTTAAATTAGTTCATGAAATCAGTCAATTACATCTTCAAAGTGGGTATATACATTGCTTGCACAGAGTATACCTATATAAATTGCTTGCAAAGAGTATACCGGGCAAATTATCAATGCATTTTCGCATTGTTGATGGACCACTATGACAAGGCCTCTAAAGAACGGAAATGTAGAGGAGTTCCATAGCTGCCAACTTAAGAAATTGATTTAGAGTTATTTACCAATAGGGTAAAGATTACAGCTCAAAGTACCATGCGCAGAGACAACTGTAGTCAGCACCATACGGACCACTAACCTATATGACATGCTAAAATAAACATTAAAATTATAAATAATTACAAGATCACCACTACTTCAAATGGTCTTAAAATACAGTGCAACCACACATCTTCTATCACACTAAACTTATATAGTAAGCGATTATTCAAACTAACCATTTAAACAAATTGGCCTATAAAAATTCAAAACTATATCCCCGTATTTTTGCCCACCAATAACAATCCACCAAAAGTATCCAACAATAATATTTGCATTTTTATTTCTATAAATACTTCTCAAACTACATTTGGCCAAATTGTGAATTATACAACCACAAGTACTTTTGTCTTGTACCATGTAGCTGGTCAAATGGCCTTTAATGCTTTTTGAAAAGCAAGTAAAGTGTTACATATCATTTACAAATCTAACTCAAAAATCCAAATCTAAGGATCTTAATCTTCTCAACAGCTACCCTTCATCACTATTACAGCAAGAATCTACATATTACTAGTCTTCAATAATAAATAGTCAGACAATTTTTTTCAAATCAATCTAAAGCGGAAAGGCCTGCAAAACAACATAATAAGGCAACTGTCAGTGACTACAAATATGAAAACAATGCTCTTGACACCGATTAGCAAACAAATGCTACCGAGGCTTAACAACAAATAATACTACTGAAGTTCAATAGCGAATAATGATATGTGAATCAATAGCAATTTACTTTCTCAAAACACAATAACTCAAAGCAAATACATAATTGTGTCTTTTTTTATTTGAGTGAAACCAACACTCCTTTTTTTTGCAAACCAGATCTCCCTCCCTCTTTGCTTTTGCAAACCACATCTCCCCCTCTCTTTTGCATGAGTGTTTTTACAATGTACATGTTCAAAATAAAAGAATCACGCTACTGGTGATAACAATACTGCAAAATTGTAAATAATGCTACTGAGCTTCAATAGCAAATCATAATGTGTGAGTAGATAAAAAATTTACTTTCTCAAAACACAGGAACTCAAAGCAAATACAAAATTGTCTTTTATTTTATTTTATTATTATTATTATTATTATTTTTTCTGACAATCGATGAGAATCACACAACTATGCCTAATAGGATAGCTAGTGCTGCTGGTGATAGTAAAAATGGCTACTAACAGTCAGCAGCAAATAAATGTATTGCTACTATACCGCCAACAGTAAATATAAATTTTGTTACTAACTGTCAATAGGAAAAAAGATTGTGTCACACTATCATCAATCTAAAATAGGACAGTGCAACTGAATGTCGATAACAATATGATAGTGCTTATGACACAATATCAATTAGGATAGTGCTACTGACAGTCAATAGCAAATGCATATATAATTATGAATAGCATATGCAATTCGACTATTCATGGTCATTAATAAATACAAATATTTCTAATGACAGAGATAACAAAGAAAATATAATTTTACAAACCCCAGAAATTGAGAACAAATAGCATTTGAAAACTTGATTTACTACATACAATAATGTATAACAATCAAGTTCTTAAAATAGAGAACGCATTAGACAAAAGCAACAAAGGTCTTGCTCACAGTACAACCACAACATCAATATGATACCTGTATTGCTTTAATTTTCTGCATAAGCATCTAAGTTGCTTGATGTACTCAATGAAACTTGGAATGATTGCAGTAATTCCCCTGCATATGAAAGCGAATAATAAGGGAAAGCTTCTCTCACCAAACCACAAAGTAGCTAGATAGGAGAGCAATTAAGAAACATAAGACAAATATATCTTTTCAATCTTCTAAATTTCACAAATGTCTCATCATCCCTAGACGCAAAACTGATAGGATGAGTTTGATAATACCATGGACAAAATCAAAGACTCAAAGCCAATTTAGATAAGAAAAAATGCAAAAATAAAAAAATAAGTCTACATACAGAATAATCATGATCGAAGGTGAATCAAAGCCGTTTTGATCCATGCAACAATAATAGAATCCACATAAGTAATAAGCAACATAAAACTAATGGATTGTATGGTACATGCAGACCAGGTGAGACCAAAACGACATATTTCTATTACAGAAAAGTCAAAAAGCTGCTCGGCTGCTCCCTACATCAACTCATCCCTTTCGTAGCCTTGCATGCAAAACCATGCAAAATCTTGAGGCCAGTTATCGGGCATTCAAAGCTTTCAAGATCTTTATACTCTATAGTCTAATCTACAACTTGTCTCGGTGCTCAAACATAAACAAAGGGACACTCTGATAACCTTTTACATTTCAATGTTATGGTAAATTACATATCAGCTTCATTTACTGCATCCATGTTTGTGCGTGTGATCATTTCCTGCAACTAATATTGCAAAAATTCTTTGTTTATGGACAAATGTACAAAACCACAAATTGAAACGATAACAGGAGTACAAGACTGGTATTCGTATTGAAAGCACACAATTGTAGACTCAAATACTTGGATGAAGGATGACCACATGTTTAATTTTGAAACTTTTGATTTTGGTACACCCAAATACTTAGATGAAGGATGCAAGCGATTCAAATTCTTGAGCCAATCAATACATATCGCAAAGATTCTTTGTATCTGGAACTCTTCCATATACATGTATGAACAATAAGTTAATTTTTTTTTATTAACAATAAGTTAATAATTTTTTGTTTTTGTTTTTTGATGAAAGAAACAAAACAAGAAAATAGACTACAGAGAGAAACCTCTAGGCACTCCCCATAAGTTAATTTTGTTGGAATTCAAGTCCTCCAACAATATTGTTCAAAGTCGACTACTCCTTTCATTGAAGTCAATAAATAAGACATTGATTTGGAAGTGGAACCACTAATGACATGCAACCAAATTGCAACCTCTAATCCTCTTATCTCATTGCAACTTCACAAGCCTCCGTCAGACTATCATTATAAGTTTACATCGTTTTACTTGGTCTTGGTCTGAATCATCTTTTCGCGTTGTGACTTCCTTTTCTTGTATTGCCTAGGAAATCGCCATCTCTAAACCAGTGGGTCTAGTTTTACAACTTTTTTCTATGCAAGTGAGTGCTTTTGAATTCAACTCAAGGACGAGTAGCTATTGTGTAATTTAATTTATAAAAAATATAATATTTAGTGACAACTTTTTTATTTTCTTTATGTTTTTTGAAGAAAATTTCACTAAAACTCGAACAAAATAGATCTACTACACAAGCAGCTGACCAGGAGTTCACACTGGAAGAAGAAAAAGTATAACAGATATCAAACATTACAAATCCAAACTCAGAACTAGAAGATCCCAAGTAATAGAAGCCTTCCAGTTTAAAATATATTAGACAGTTTACAATTATGTCGTAAACTACAGTTTCACAAACCTGGATGCTTCGAACTTAATTGTTCACAATGGACTCTACTAAAGGCTTTTGTACAACCCGTCTCGTATGACGCTTTCTCCTCAAGAATGGTCAGGGCACTGCATATAAACATAAACAAAGAATTTAAAAAATGGTGCTGCAGCCACAAGAGACAGAACATAAACAGAGTAGGCTACAACAGACTAGCCTATAAAAGACTCCTAGTCCACAGCTTTTGTTTCTTGTTTATTGTTCCCTATTCCAATAGAAAGTTCAATTCTTATAAAAACAGATGGTGCTTCAGCCACTTTTTTTTTTTCACAAGTTGAAGACAACCTCTTTGGACACTATATGAACCTGAAATTTTTTTACCAGGATTAAAACAGCATTGATGATCCAGGGTAGGTAGAAACCAATTGATTAAAACAAGTTGTGGCATTTGTATACATGAAATATCTGCATGGAGTTAATATATTATATAAAGAGATAATCATTAATATGCAATAGGATTGAAGATCTAATTTGATCAAGAAACCTTACACATTACTAAGACCTAGCTCTTTAGCCCAGACATCAGCATGCTTGAACATCTACATCAGGAAAAGAAAAACATTTACTATATTTAACAGATGTAATATTGAAACAAGGTATGAGGATCAATTGATTATACAATAACTTAATCAGAAGAACTTTCGAGTGTATCAAAATTAGCCCAAGAGTTTTTCTGTCATATTTCCAGTCCCAAATAATATCTCACAATTAATTGTATTGTAAGGTACTGCCCTCCCTCCCTCCCTCCCTCACACACACACAATGATGATAATAAACACCTTAAAACATGAAGGACAATTTGAAATACTGTCCCAATAAAATGAGCAATAGTTATGATAATACTAACGAATACTGACGCCTCTACCTTAGGAGGTAGTTTAGCCTTCCGCATTACAGAAGAGGAAGAGGAATTGTCCATTAAATGTAACACCAAAACACAAGCTGAGTGCGTGTGTGTGAGTAAGTAAGGTAAGCAGCCATCCCATTGCATAAATTAGTAGATATAGCAATTTTCTAAGATCGCTAAGAATAAAGTCAGATAGCTCAGTATACCCAAAGTGTTAAAAAGAGGCAATAGGGCTCCAATAGATCTGTTAATATCATTCATAATATGTTTAACAAAGAGCTGTGGATCAAGAAACCTTACACATTCTTTGTATCTGGAACTCTTCCATATAGTTGTATGAACAATAAGTTAATTTTGTTGGAATTCAAGTCCTCCAACAATGTTGTTCAATGTTGACTACTCCTTTCATTGAAGTCAATAAATAAGACATTGATTTGGAAGTTGGAACCACTAATGACATGCAACTAAATTGCAACCTCTAAACCTCTTATCTCATTGCAACTTCACAAGCCTCCGTCAGACTGTCATCATAAGTTTACATCGTTTTACTTGGTCTTGGTCTGAATCATCGTTTCGTGCTGTGACTTCTTTTTCTTGTATTGCCTAGGAAATTGCCATCTCTAAACCAGTCGGTCTAATTTTACAACTTTTTTCTATGCAAGTGGGTGCTCTTGAATTCAACTCAAGGACGAGTAGCTATTGTGTAATTTAATTTATTAAAAATATAATATTTAGTGCGTAAATTGTCTAAATTCCAGAAATTATTGTACTGTTGTTTGTCCCCAATTCTATTAATAAATGCAATATTTTGTTTGTCTTCAGTAAATGTAATCAGTTCAATTATAGTTTTGAAGGATAGAGCGTCAAAATTAATTCCAATTTTAAGCACTTGGGGTTATCTCAATTCTCAAGTGGTGGGGGGGTTTTTGGTACTAAGCTTTTAGATCTTTATACTCTATAGTCTAATCTACAACTTGTCTCAGTGCTCAAACATAAACTAAGGGACATCCTAATAACCTTTTACCTGTCAATGTTATGGCCTTTCAAGTTTTTATTTTCTTTATGTTTTTTGAAGAAAATTTCACTAAAACAAAATAGATCTACCACACAAGCAGCTGACCAGGAGTTCACACTAAAGAAGAAAAAGTATAACAGATATCGAACATTACAAATCCAAACTCAGAACTAGAAGATCCCAAGTAATAGAAGCCTTCCAGATTAAAATATACTAGACAGTTTACAATTATGTCGTAAACTACAGTTTCACAAACCTCGATGATTCGAACTTAATTGTTCACAATGGACTCTACTAAAGGTTTCTGTACAACCCGTCTCTTATGATGCTTTCTCTGAAGTATGGTCTGGGCACCGCATATAAACATAAAAAAAGAATTTAAAAAATGGTGCTGCAACCACAAGAGACAAAACATAAACAGAGTAGACTACAACAGACTAGCCTATAAAAGACTTCTAGTCCACAGCTTTTGTTTCTTGTTTATTGTTCCCTATTCCAATAGAAAGTTCATTTCTTATAAAAACAGATGGTGCTTCAGCCACTTTTTTTTTTCACAAGTTGAAGACAACCTCTTTGGACACTATATGAACCTGAAAATTTTTTAGTGTACCAGGATTAAAACAGCATCGATGATCCAGGGTAGGTAGAAACCAATTGATTAAAACAAGTTGTGGCATTTGTATACATGAAATATCTGCATGGAGTTAATATATTATATAAAGAGATAATCAATAATATGCAATAGGATTGAAGACCTAATTTGATCAAGAAACCTTACACATTACTAAGACCTAGCTCTTTAGCCCAGACATCAACATGCTTGACCATCTGCATCAGGAAAAGAAAAACAATACTATATTTAACAGACGTAAAATTGAAACGAGGAATGAGGATCAATTGATTACACAATAACTTAATCAGAAGAACTTTCGAGTGTATCAAAATTAGCCCAAGAGTTTTTCTGTCGTATTTCCAGTCCCAAATAATATCTCACAATTAATTGTATTGTATGGTACTGCCCTCCCTCCCTCCCTCCCTCACACACACACACACACACAACGATGATGATAAACACCTTAAAACATGAAGGACAATTTGAAATACTGTCCCAATAAAATGAGCAATGGTTATGATAATACTAACGAATACTAACGCCTCTACCTTAGGAGGTAGTTTAACCTTCCGCATTACAGAAGAGGGAGAGGAATTGTCCATTAAATGTAATACCAAAAAACAAGCTGAATGTGTGTTTGCGAGAGTAAGTAATAAGTAAGGTAAGCAGCCATCTCGTAGCATAAATGAGTAGATACAGCAATTTTCTAAGATCACTAAGAATAAAGTCAGATAGCTCAGTACACCCAAAGTGTTAAAAAGAGGCAATAGGGCTCCAACAGATCTGTTAATATCATTCATAATATGTTTAACAAAGAGCTGTGGATATGGGCATCCCTTGAGCAAGGGCTATGATAATATTCACAGAAGATGCAAAACTGATGCAGGACCTTTGCTTAGTTGCAAGTGCATGAGCCCCAAAAATCAATAACATTATGGAAAATTGTTAAATTTTGTAAAACTAATCATGCTACATGCTAACTTCACCATGTGAATATCTCTATTTTTGAGATAAGAGACCACACAGACCTATGGCCATATTTATCCTTTGGCAATATGCCCCTTGATATATAAGCATAGTACATGTATCAATATATAAGCTTTTCTTTATCTGTATGTGAATGAAGCATCTATTGTTAAGAAATAAGAACTACCTTGCATGTTGACATAATTAACTATTGTCCACAAAAACATTCTTACTCCATGATCATGATGTATTGATGTGCGTGCTAATTGCTAAATGGTTTGCCAGAGAGTTTTGTGCTACTTGTGATATATCACAGGATGGGAGAGAGTGAGCAGTGATGTCCTAGGACAAAAGGTTTATGGAAAAGTTTGGTCTAAAACTAACACTCCCTAAACAACTTCCTGTTTTGTATCTATGAGGTTGTACAGCTCTATGACTAAAGTCAAGTAGCTCGATAAACATTCCATAAATGCTAAATATTAAAAAGGAAGCGTGCAACAGATCTGTAGTTATAAATTCATAAGACGGGTTAATCAAGAGCTGTTGATCATGATAAGATTTCTATTAGAATCATCATCCATATTGAGTCATACATTAAACATAACAGATAAAAAGATTTAACCAAACCCCAACTTCTTCTTTACCTGAATTAAAATTATTGTTCTTGGCATCGAATTGAAGAACCGAAATCTGGAGTAAATGCTAATTGCTTATAATTGAGAATCACTCCGACTACAATTATCAATGGACATGAGAGAGAGTTCATTAGTAAAGGAATAAGAATGGTACCCCTTCCAATATCCACCACCAGTGCCCATCGATCTTGGGTCCCTGAAGACTTGATTCCAATAAGGTACTTCTACTGGCACCTACCCCATTGGAAAAAAGGAAAACAGATTATTAAGCATCAGGATGTAACAATTGTGATGACAACTTTTATCATGTGCAGCTAACAAACTCTATTGTAAATCTAAGAGTGAAAAAGAAGAACACCCTTAGAGTTCACATAAAGCTAAAGAGGGTCTAAGAGGGTTGACATATGCCTAATTTTGACATGATCCAGTATGAGCTTACATCAAACATACAAATTCTTTTTGAACAAAAAAATACAGAAACATAACTCCTTCAATAATATAATCTACTACAGTAAATTATTGGCAGAAATTTATTAATAAACAAACTGTAAACAACATTTATTTCTTCCCAAAATGAAAAAGAATGGATGTAATAACAAAATACCGACCTGAGAAACATTGTGGGTGAGATCAAGGTCAGCATATTCCAAGGCCACTAGATCTGGGGCTCTAATCAGCATTCTCCAGTAGTATTCTGTTTAGAACACTTTCCCCAGTATCCAAATCACCAACAACCTTAGTAAGGAAAAGATCCCAGGAATCACTGTCAATGTCTCCACTTGACATTGCCATAGATAATACTCTAGTGATTTCAGCTTCCTCTCCTGAGTCACAGAGCCCCTCGATCAACATAGCATAAGTAGACTTGTTTGGCAAACAGCCTTTTTCGAACATCTCGTCCAAAATCCTAATTCCCTCCTTCGCTTTTCCAATCTTACAGAATCCTTTGATCAATACATTATATGTAAAAGAATTCGGAGAACATCCTTTCTCCACCATGTCATCCCACAACCTCCCAGCCTCACCCAACTCCCCCACTTCACACATTCCAGAAATAAGCACGTTGTAAGTCATGACATCAGGAGGCTCACTCATCTCAATCTGATCAAACAATTTCCTGGCTTCCCACATTTCTCCCTTCTTACAAAGCCAGTATATGAGCGTGCCCAATACTGCATTATCCGGTGTGCAATTCTTCTTCAAAAGCCTCTTCCACAGTTCACAAGCATCCTCCACCTTCCCTTCGCAGCACAAAACATCAATCTCCTTACAATAGAGCGCCGAGCTCGGTATATACCTCTTCTCCACCATATCATCAATCATAACCCCATAAGTGACCTCATTGGCGTCAACCCCATTATCCTCCATCTCATCCATAACCTTAATAGCCTCAACCAGCTTCCCCTGCTTCACATACCCATCCATCAATATAGTATATGTACTCACATCAGGAAACCACCCTCTATCCAAAATCTCACCAAACACCCTCTTGGCACCAACCATATCGTGCCGCGACACATAACCACCCAAATTGGTAGTAAAAGTCACCACATTGGGCACAAATCCCATCGCAGGCATTTCACGAGTGAACCAATCCATACTAGTGATTCTGAACCAAAGCGTTCAGCAACGCATTCAAGGACCTCACAGATCGCTGGACACCGAATTTCGGAATGGTGATAAATGTCTTCAATGCGAGTTTAGGGCGTGAAACGACGCTGTAGTTGCAGATTAGGGAGATGAAGAGGTCCGCGATGCATCGGAGATTCAAACTGCGGAGGTCGGAGAGGAGGGGGTCGATGAGGTGAAAAGCGCGGGAGCGGAGGAGGCGGCAGATGATTACGTGGTAGGTGTGGCAATTATGGTGAAATCCGGGGTGGTATTTGGAGGTGGTGGGGCCAGTCTTGGATCGGAGGGGTGACGGTGTAGGAAGGGAGGAAATCGACAGCGGAGGTGGAGAAGGGGACGACGGTGATTGAGCGGAGGAGAGGGAAGGGTTTGGTGATTGAGCCGATGGTGTGAAGTGTGAACTAGTGTTGAAGACGATGGGAAAGGCCATGTGTAACCGAAATATGAACCGTGGGAAAAGTGAAATTAACTGTTTGCCCCAGTAACTTTCCAACTTTTATAAATTTCACCCTAGTTATTTTTTTTAATTACCCTCAGTAAGGTGCCAACTAGAGGTGGCAAACGGGCCGGCCCGGCCCATTTTAAGCGGGCCTAGTCGTGCTTCGTGCCGTGCTTGGGCCGGCCCATTTATTATCGTGCCGGGCTCGTGCCGGGTCAATAACGGGCCGTGCTCGTGCCTACCCACTATAAAGCACAATTTTAGAATCTTAATTTGAACAAATAGAAATTAATTTTATTTAACTATTTAGAAAATTAAGATAAATTAAGTTCTACAATGTTTTTCTTAATCTTAGCTTTTTAAGATTAGATTTCTAATAATTTTTTATATTTCACTATAAGAAAGAAAGAAGAAAAAAAAACTCAAAATATATTGTTTTTAGTATATTATTGTGAGATTAATCTTTATTAATATAATGAAGATTTAGTATCTATTATTTTTTCCTTCATTCTATAGTTGTATTATTATGAGATTAGTCTTTATTAATAAATATTAGAAAAAATACTTATGTCAAAATAAGGATATAATGTTTTGTTTCATTATTTTGACAATATAAAAGAAAGTAGTCATAAGATTTTAAATAAAAATGTCTCATATTCAAATCTCATCATTATAGTTTTTTAATTTTTTTTTTTTTTTTAAAATGAAATTTTGTGTGTGTAACGGGCCGGCCCACAATATGTCGTGCTCGGGCCGTGCCGGGCCCATTACGAGCTCGGGCCGGGCCGGGCCAATGGGCCAATATTCTTAGGCCCAGCCCGACCCGTTATTCTAACGTGCTCGGGTCGTGCTGGGCCACTAACGGGCTTGGGCCGTGCCGGGCAGCTTTTAAGCGTGCCGGGCCCGTGCCGTGCTCGTGCTTTGTGGCCCGTTTGCCACCTCTAGTGCCAACAGTGTGACAACGACAATGCTTGCAAGTTATACAAATTACAAATTGTCAAATTGTATCTGGTTGACTTTTTGATGGGACTATGGCTATGTTTGTTATGGCTTGGCTTTTCAGAAAAGCTGGCTTCTGCTTATTTCTGAGAATAAGTAGCTGAAAAGCAAAGCTGCTGAGTATTTGGTAAACTGGCTTTTTATAAGAGCTGTCAGTGGTAGAAGCAGTGACAAAGTGTTTGGTAAATCAAACTGGCTTGTGCTTTTTATTTGTGGAATGACCAAATTGGACATGAGAGATTATTTTGCCTTGATTGTTTGGTATACAATGTTGTTCAATTGCTCTTGTTATTATTTTTAATCTTTATTATGTCCTTATTAATTTTTGTTAACTTTCAATTTTTATAAATTATGGTGACTATATGATTAATATTGGACAATTTTTAAAATAACTTATACAAATATAGTAGTAACATTAATAACAATTGGTTTCTGGTTCACATCAAATGTTCACGTTATTACGCGCATTCATCAAACTTTGAGTAATGCTATTTCTTATTGTTTCCATTTCTTGTGCACCGTGACCATGATATTCTTTTTCTACATCATTATCCATTTCTATCCCACCACTTGACCCATAACCTTCTCTTTCTTCACTGCGGACAAAATGTCTATTACCATGTGCATGTCTCCGTATATAATTATGAAGTGTCATGGTGGCAATGACAATCTGCACTTGCTTATCAAATGAATCAGTGATAAGAAAATGAATCAGCAAGACAAGAAATTTGAATGGTAAAGAGGGGTGTCTAAATTCTTGCATTGCAGTAGCATATACACATGACCAAAACTGGACTGCACATTCATTAAGCCTTGAATTATCACATTGTATGTTGCAATACCAACTGGTATAAAATGATCAAACCAGTTTCTGATAGACCTGTAAAGCTGTACCAACAGAAGGAATAGAATTCCAACGTTCTATAATTTGATTCCAAATCTTCCTACTTTTTACAACCTATTAGCTTCTATCAACATTAATTTTCTATGATGCACGGAAACGCCAAAATGGCCGCGTTTCTCGTATCGAAACGGGAAACGGGTCGGAAACGGGTCGGAAACGCTTGGAAACGCGTATCCTGATTTGGAAACGGTTTGGATACGTCCGTATCCAATCCGGAAACGTAAGAATGTAAATAAATTGGAAACGGTTTGTAGAGTCGAGTCGTTTGAATCGGCGATCTGGGAAGGGGTTTCGGGAGCAGACTTCGGTGACGCTGTGAAGATCAGCAGCGGCGAAAGCTTGACGAACGATGGTGGCATCGCTGGTGGCCGGGTCGGAGGTCCAGAGGAGGAGGGGCTTTCTTAGTTTTTCCCCTCAACTTGAAGCAAAGGCTTGGTGAGGTCCGTGGAGCATGTTAGCCGAACACCTTGAAGGCTTTGAGGAGGTCGATGGCTTGTTGTGGGGAGAGGTCAGATTGCCAGAGAAATTTGCAGATAAGAATGAAACTCAGATAACAGATCTGAGTCGGTGGAGACTGGAGAGAAGGAAAAAAAATTCAAAAATGTTTGAGGATCGGGGCACGTGGAATGAATGGAAATTAAAGAATAGGGATGAATGGTAATTAAAGAAAAGGATAATGGTCTAGGGGCATGGTCTATCTGTCAAGATTGTCTGGGCACGTGGGAAGGTGGGATAAAGGTAGGAACATGGGCACATGGTCTATATAGTCTTTATGTCTCATATTTTTTTTCTTCTGATTATATATATATATATATATATATATTTATATATAAATAATTTATATATATATTTATATTTATATATAAATAATTGGCGTTTCCTTCACGTATCCGTTTCCTATTACATTTAAAATTTTCCGTTTCCACGTTTCCGATCGTATCGTATCCGGAAACTCGTACCCGTTTCGGTGCTTCTTAGTTAATTTTCCATTTACCACAAAAACATGCAGCACACAAAAACAAGAGCAAGAATATCATCTGTCAACGAAATAGACTGATGTTCTCTCATTTAAATCTTGAAAATACAAGGTCAAATGTAAATTCTCAACAGAGAACACCTTATCTCAATAGCTCCCGTTCTACACAAACATTGTCCATTGCTTCTCCCTCACCCAATGCCTCTCAACTACCATTCAAATGTTCCTCATAAACTAAAATTGCCATTACTTTCAACATAAATAAATCAGCAAGAAAAACAAACACAGAAACTATCAAACAGTTGCATTGGAACCAGAGGTGGGAATTAATAGAAACTAATGAGAGCTGCAAAGTAATCAAGTTGGGTGAGCTATTGTTGCGCTATAGCCTATAGGAAGCAGTGGTCTCTATCATCAATGGTTCAATTTTAGAAAAATCAAAGCCTGAAATCGAAAACCTGAAATTGGAAACTGGAAACTGGGTATTCCAAATAAATCTTGAGTGGAAGTGTGGAAACTGGAAACTGGGTATTCCAGATAAAACTTGCAGACAAGAAAATGGATATGAACCCACTTGTTCATCTATTCTCATTACAAAACAAAATTTAACCCAATTCTCAATTCTCAATTCTGAAAAAAAAACTTGTTCATCTATTTCCAATTCTCCAATAAATATACAAACTTGTTCATCTATTCTCATCACAAAACAAAACCCAAAATTTTATCAAATCCAATCCACCCAAAATTTCAGGTTTTCGGGACAGAGAGAAATGAAATCAAACCCATGAAATCAAAATCAAGAACAAAACCTCTTACCGAATTCGATGTGACCACCGGGGAGAGCGAAGATGGAGGAACGACGTCTTAAGAGCACCGAGATGCAACGACTGATGGGTTCTGTGATTAGAGGGAGATCGAAAGGCGGCGACTGTGATGCGTTCTGTGATTAGAGGGAGAATGAAATCGAGATACTGATACATCGAGGGTTTGATGGCAGATGACTGTAATTGGTTCAACCAAAGGAGGGTAGAAACCGGGATTTTAAAAAATTCATTAATATACAGTAAACACCGCTACAGTGCTCAGAGAGCTTCTGGCTTCTAAAAGCTGGGGGGAGCCAGCTTCTGCTTTTAGATAGAAGCTGGGGCAGCTTTTTCCAAAAGCTGAGGATAAGCTCACTCACCAAACGGTTGTTGCTCTTGTGCTTATAAGCGGGGGAGCAAAAAAGCCCCCCCAAACATAGCCTATAAGACATGTCCAAGTGCTTAAGATGTTTCAAGTTGTTAATTGAATCAGGCAATTCCTTAATACTGTACCATGATAACTTTTTTTTTTTTGAGAATGACTAAACTTTTATTCAAATAAGATAAAAATTACACCATATGGGAAAAATCGGTGGTGGAAAATTCCCCACTCTCTTCCCTACTAGAACGAGTTACGGGTCTATCATCACCGATGATATCCATGAGCCAAGAGGGCCCAACCCCTAACCAACTATGACGCCCATTTAACCGGGCTACAAACTGAGCAACACCATGAGCAGCACCATTAGCCACCCTAGAAACATGATGAATACTTCGAATACCAACATACCCCAGTAAGAATTTAATCTTCTCTACTAGCACTCCTTCCACTGCCAGACAATCCTCATCCCCCTCCCTGTTTATCAAATTAACAACCTCTAAACAATCGGTTTCCACCATCTCAGGCTGCTAACCATGCTCTATCATCATCTCAAGCCCCAGGATCACTGCCTGCAACTCAGTAGCACAAGGCTTAAGGCAACTTTGGAGCCGCTCACCCACCACAAGTAGCAATTCACCATCACTTCCCCTTATAACACAACCTATACCAACCTGAGTTCCATTATCAAGGACAGATTCATCACAATTAAGTTTCATCATACCTTGAGATGGAGGAGACCACTTAGCCTAAACAATGGGATTAGACATTGTATCACACCTACCAAGCTGCTCTCGTACTTGCACCGCAAGCAAGTTATTCCAAATAGAATAACATTGCTCATAAATGATCATTGCAGGTCTAGGTTGACCACCATGCACTATCACGTTCCTTTCTTTCCAATTATTCCACATCATAACAACCAAAAGTTTAACTTCATCCACTGACAGAACTTGAATAGCATAATCAAGAAACGAGGAAAAGTCATTCCACGTACCCGGGTCCAATTTCGAATAAAATCTCGCCCTTTCCAACACCGCAACACTAAAAGAACACTCCCATGTTACGTGCAAAGGCGTTTCATCAGCTAATTGACACCTCGGACACAATGAACTGTTCGAAATACGTCTCTGGTAAAGTGACCACATACACGGCATAAAACCAGTCAAACATCTCCATAGAAAATGACTCATCTTAGGAGGGATTTTGAGTTTCCAAAGATGTTTCCAATGATCCGAAACCACCGATAATGGTTGCTGTCCATTCCTTTCCAATCTAGATTCTTTCATTGCCAACCAGTATGCACTCTTCACTGAAAACTTCCCATGCTTGTTTTGATTCCAAATCATTATATCCTAACCATTAAATCGAGTGAGTGGTATTTCAAGAATAGTTTCCACCTCCTGACATGTACCAATCTGCTCCAAACGTTGTACCTCCTAACCACCCTCCTCCTAGATCAGCTCCGCAACTCGGATATTTAAATCCAATCCCGGTTTCCAGGTCACACCAAAACCATGGATGCTCGGAACACATGGATCCTGAAATACTCTGACACTACGACCATATTAAGTCATCCATTAAACATAACAGATAAAAAGATTTAACCAAACCCCAACTTCTTCTTTACCTAAATTAAAATTATTGTTCTTGGCATCGAATTGAAGAACCGAAACTGGAGTAAATGCAAATTGCTTATAATTGAGAATCACTACGACTACAATTATCAATGGACATGAGAGAGAGTTCATTAGTAAAGGAATAAGAATGGTACCCCTTCCAATATCCAATAAGGTACTTCTACTGGCCATCGATCTTGGGTCCCTGAAGACTTGATTCCAATAAGGTACTTCTACTGGCACCTACCCCATTGGAAAAAAGGAAAACAGATTATTAAGCATCAGGATGTAACAATTGTGATGACAACTTTTATCATGTGCAGCTAACAAACTCTATTGTAAATCTAAGAGTGAAAAAGAAGAACACCCTTAGAGTTCACATAAAGCTAAAGAGGTGCTAAGAGGGTTGACATATGCCTAATTTTGACATGATCCAGTATGAGCTTACATCAAACATACAAATTCTTTTTGAACAAAAAAATACAGAAACATAACCCCTTCAATAATATAATCTACTACAGTAAATTATTGGCAGAAATTTATTAATAAACAAACTGTAAACAACATTTATTTCTTCCCAAAATGAAAAAGAATGGATGGAATAACAAAATACCGACCTTAGAAACATTGTGGGTGAGATCAAGGTCAGCATATTCCAAGGCCACTAGATCTGGGGCTCTAATCAGCATTCTCCAGTAGTATTCTGTTTAGAACACTTTCCCCAGTATCCAAATCACCAACAACCTTAGTAAGGAAAAGATCCCAGGAATCACTGTCAATGTCTCCACTTGACATTGCCATAGATATTACTCTAGTGATTTCAGCTTCCTCTCCTGAGTCACAGAGCCCCTCGATCAACATAGCATAAGTAGACTTGTTTGGCAAACAGCCTTTTTCGAACATCTCATCCAAAATCCTAATTCCCTCCTTCGCTTTTCCAATCTTACAGAATCCTTTGATCAATACATTATATGTAAAAGAATTCGGAGAACATCCTTTCTCCACCATGTCATCCTACAACCTCCCAGCCTCACACAACTCCCCACTTCACACATTCCAGAAATAAGCACATTGTCAGTCATGACATCCGGAGGCTCACTCATCTCAATCTGATCAAACAATTTCCTGGCTTCCCACATTTCTCCCTTCTTACAAAGCCAGTATATGAGCGTGCCCAATACTGCATTATCCGGTGTGCAATTCTTCTTCAAAAGCCTCTTCCACAGTTCACAAGCATCCTCCACCTTCCCTTCGCAACACAAAACATCAATCACCTTACAACAGAGCGCCGAGCTCGGTATATACCTCTTCTCTACCATATCATCAAGCAAATTAACCGCTTCGCCCGACTTCTTCTCCTTACAATAAGCTTCAATCATAACCCCATAAGTAACCTCATTGGCGCCAACCCCATTATCCTCCATCTCATCCATAACCTTAATAGCCTCAACCAGCTTCCCCTGCTTCACATACCCATCCATCAATATAGTATATGTACTCACATCAGGAAACCACCCTCTATCCAAAATCTCACCAAACACCCTCTTGGCACCAACCATATCGTGCCGCGACACATAACCACCCAAATTGGTAGTAAAAGTCACCACATTGGGCACAAATCCCATCGCAGGCATTTCACGAGTGAACCAATCCATACTAGTGATTCTGAACCAAAGCGTTCAGCAACGCATTCAAGGACCTCACAGATCGCTGGACACCGAATTTCGGAATGGTGATAAATGTCTTCAATGCGAGTTTGGGGCGTGAAACGACGCTGTAGTTGCAGATTAGGGAGATGAAGAGGTCCGCGCTGCATCGGAGATTCAAGCTGCGGAGGTCGGAGAGGAGGGGGTTGATGAGGTGAAAAGCGCGGGAGCGGAGGAGGCGGCAGATGATTACGTGGTAGGTGTGGCAATTATGGTGAAATCCGGGGTGGTATTTGGAGGTGGTGGGGCCAGTCTTGGATCGGAGGGGTGACGGTGTAGGAAGGGAGGAAATCGACAGCGGAGGTGGAGAAGGGGACGACGGTGATTGAGCGGAGGAGAGGGAAGGGTTTGGTGATTGAGCCGATGGTGTGAAGTGTGAACTAGTGTTGAAGACGATGGGAAAGGCCATGTGTAACCGAAATATGAACCGTGGGAAAAGTGAAATTAACTGTTTGCCCCAGTAACTTTCCAACTTTTATAAATTTCACCGTAGTTATTTTTTTTAATTACCCTCAGTAAGGTGCCAACAGTGTGACAACGACAATGCTTGCAAGTTATACAAATTACAAATTGTCAAATTGTATCTGGTTGACTTTTTGATGGGACTATAAGACATGTCCAAGTGCTTAAGATGTTTTCAGGCAATTCCTTAATACTGTACCATGATAACCTTTTTTTTTTTTTTTGAGAATGACTAAACTTTTATTCAAATAAGATAAAAATTACACCATATGAGAAAAATCGGTGGTGGAAAATTCCGCACTCTCTTCCCTACTAGAACGAGTTACGGGTCTATCATCACCGATGATATCCATGAGCCAAGAGGGCCCAACCCCTAACCAACTATGACGCCCATTTAACCGGGCTACAAACTGAGCAACACCATGAGCAGCACCATTAGCCACCCTAGAAACATGATGAATACTTCGAATACCAACATACCCCAGTAAGAATTTAATCTTCTCTACTAGCACTCCTTCCACTGCCAGACAATCCTCATCCCCCTCCCTGTTTATCAAATTAACAACCTCTAAACAATCGGTTTCCACCATCTCAGGCCGCCAACCATGCTCTATCATCATCTCAAGCCCCAGGATCACTGCCTGCAACTCAGCAGCACAAGGCTTAAGGCGGCTTTGGAGCCGCTCACCCACCACAAGTAGCAATTCACCATCACTTCCCCTTATAACACAACCTATACCAACCTGAGTTCCATTATCAAGGACAAATTCATCACAATTAAGTTTCATCATACCTTGAGATGGAGGAGACCACTTAGCCTAAACAATGGGATTAGACATTGTATCACACCTACCAAGCTGCTCTCGTACTTGCACCGCAAGCAAGTTATTCCAAATAGAATAACATTGCTCATAAATGATCACTGCAGGTCTAGGTTGACCACCATGCACTATCACGTTCCTTTCTTTCCAATTATTCCACATCATAACAACCAAAAGTTTAACTTCATCCACTGAACTTGAATAGCATAATCAAGAAACGAGGAAAAGTCATTCCACGTACCCGGGTCCAATTTCGAATAAAATCTCGCCCTTTCCAACACCGCAACACTAAAAGAACACTCACATGTTACGTGCAAAGGCGTTTCATCAGCTAATTGACACCTCGGACACAATGAACTGTTCGAAATACGTCTCTGGTAAAGTGACCACATACACGGCATAAAACCAGTCAAACATCTCCATAGAAAATGACTCATCTTAGGAGGGATTTTGAGTTTCCAAAGATGTTTCCAATGATCCGAAACCACCGATAATGGTTGCTGTCCATTCCTTTCCAATCTAGATTCTTTCATTGCCAACCAGTACGCACTCTTCACTGAAAACTTCCCATGCTTGTTTTGATTCCAAATCATTATATCCTAACCATTAAATCGAGTGAGTGGTATTTCAAGAATAGTTTCCACCTCCTGACATGTACCAATCTGCTCCAAACGTTGTACCTCCTAACCACCCTCCTCCTAGATCAGCTCCGCAACTCGGATATTTAAGTCCAATCCCGGTTTCCAGGTCACACCAAAACCATGGATGCTCGGAACACATGGATCCTGAAATACTCTGACACTACGACCATTACAGATTCTCCACCTTAACCCTTTAACAAGCAACTCCTTTCCCCATATAATAGCACGCCAAATATTAGAAGGATTAGACCCCAATTCAGCCTCTAAAAACAATCTTCGAGGGAAATAACGAGCCTTTAACATTTTTCCCACAAGAGAGTTCCCTCCACCAAGTAATCTCCACCCTAGTTTAGCAACCAGAGCCTTATTAAAATTCTGTAACTCCCTAAATCCCATGCCTCCCTCTTTCTTTGGTACGCACATTGCTTCCCATTTCCTCTAATGAATCCCCCTGCCTCCAGACTTCCCCCACCAAAACCTTGCTAAGTGCTTATTAATATCGTCACAAACACCCACTGGCAACTGAAAAACACTCATGGTGTAGGTCGGTATCGACTGGGCGACAGCCTTTATTAGGATTTCTTTGCCTCCCTTTGACAAAATTTTGCCTTCCCACCCTTGCACACGTTTCCAAACTCTATCTGCTAGACTCTTCAGCATCTTCTTTTTGCTCCTTCCAGTAACCGTAGGCAACCCTAGATATCGTTCATGACATGGTACAAAGCTCATATCCAACACCTCACCACACATCTCTTTCACAGAGTTTGAAGTTCTAGGGCTGAAACTCATCGCAGACTTTTCATTACTAATTTTTTGACCAGAAGCAGCTTCATAAACAGCGAAAATCTCCTTCAATTTAAGACAATCCGGCATCGAAGCATCACAAAAAAGAAGGCTATCATCCCCGAAAAATAGATGAGAGACCGAAGGAGCACCTCGCGCAATAGCCACCCTGTGCAAAAGTTTCTCCCTCTCAGCTTTTCTCAACAACTAGGAAAAACCCTCAGCCACCAAGAGAAACAAATAAGGAGAAATTGGATCCCCCTGACGGAGACCCCTTGTCAGAATAATTCTACCAAATGGGTGACCTTGAATTAACACTAAGTAAGTAACTGTTTGAATGCAGGCCATGACCAATGATACAAATCTGTCCAGAAATCCCAACTTGATCAACATTCCCTTCAAAAAAATCCCACTCCACCCTATCATACGCCTTGGCCATGTCAAGCTTCACCGCTACCTTTTGTCTACTCTTCTTTCCCCGTCTCTTCAAATTATGAATTGTTTCAAAAGCAGCAATAACATTGTCATGTATCAACCTCCCTGGTACAAATGCGCTCTGAAACTCCGATATGACTGATGATAGAACCTTCTTCAACCTATTTGCCAAAGTTTTCGAAATCAACTTATATAGCACATTACACAAACTGATTGGTCGAAAATCTGTAACCTTCTTAGGATCATCAACCTTCGGGATCAAAGCAATTAAAGTGTGATTCAATCCATCAATCGTACCTTGACCATTAAGGAAACCCAAACATCTAGCCACAACATCATCCCCAATTGTAGACCAATACTTCTGTAAAAAATTAGAGGCATACCATCAGGCCTTAGGGCCTTCGTAGGTCCCATATCCTTCAAAGCACCTTCAATCTCACTTCTAGTAAATGGTTTTGATAGACGATCAACATGCTCCATAGAAATTCTTCCCTCCACAGCACCAAAAACCTCATCACACAAGGATCTGCTATCAGCAGTAAAAAGTTGACGAAAGCACTGAACAAATGCACATCCAACATCAACCTGCCCCGTTCTCCATCTATTATCCTCCCCTAGAATACCCTTTATTTTATTAATGCTTCCACGCTGCCGAGCAAAACTATGAAAAAATTTAGTGTTGCGATCCCCATGTTTCAACCAGTTCACCCTTGACCGCTGACACCACATAACCTCTTCTCTTTCTAAAACTTCGTCCAGATTTAATTCCAGATCTCTCCTTTGCTGCAAAACCTTTGCTGAAGGGTATTGACGTTGGATTGCATCAATCTGCTCTCTCAATTCATTAACAGCACGCATAACACTCCCAAACTTTTCTTTTTCCCAACTCTTTAATTCTTTTGCAACCAATGCGCGCCAATCTGTCCATAACGTTAAGATGAGAACCTCTTCGCCAATTCTGCTCAATAATTTGCCCACATTCCTCCTCTTTAGACCACATCTCCTCAAAAATGAAACGCCGAAATCTCCTAATAGAGCTATCACCCTCCCTCGCTGAAGCTTCATTTTCAATGAGGATAGGACAGTGGTCCGAAGCCATCGTAACCAGATGATGGGCCAAGAAACCTCCCCATTTTTGAATCAATGCCAGATTCCTAAACCCACGATCAATCCGTTCTTTCACGTTGGCCTCCCCTTCACGACGATTATCCCAAGTAAACTCAAATCCTGTGAAAGCAAAATCATAAAGACCACACTCCTCAACTGCATTACGAAAATTATCAATCAACCTCTGTGATCGGATAGCAGCACCAGTTTTTTCATGAATCTCTAATATTTTGTTAAAATCACCGAAACATAGCCAAGGCCCCACCCAAGCTCGCGACAACTATTTTAAAAGCTCCCACGACAGAAATCTTTGGCTTGCCACCGGCTCCCCATAGAAACCTGTCACCCTACATTCATACCCATCCTCCCAAGTAACTAAAACATCAATGTAGAAAAAGCATGATGAAAGAAAAGACACCTTAATATTATTCCTCCAAATTAAACATAACCCCCCAGAGTAACCACCACCATCCTCAACCCGTGGAACACAAAGAACCTCCTCAAATCCCAACCTAGATTTCAATCTTCCCATTTGACACGCGTCATCTTCGTCTCTAACAGAAAAACCAAATCTAGTTTATGAACAGAGAGAATGTCCTTCAGGTCTCTATACGTCCGGGATCCCATCATCCCTCGGACGTTCCAGCTTAATATCCTCATTGCTCGTGGTGGGGCAGCCTCGCTGCTCCCACCACTTCAGGGACACTCGACGAAAGCATCACCTTCTTGACTTGTCGTTCTTCAACACTCAAAACATTCACCTCCAACTTCCTCTTTCCTCCCTCGACCTCAGACTCAATCTCAGTACTAACACCTTCTAGTTGTAGCTTCCTTTTGGCTTTTACAGACACCAACTTCCGGCCCTTTAGGTTCTTTTTGCTCACTGGGGACTTTCTATTAGCACCCAAAAAAAAAAAACTCCCAGGCAACCAATCCTCCATTATCATTCCCCCTGAAAGTAGATAAAACAAATGGACCGCCACTACCGTCATATACATTATTCCCAAAAGCTTGTCTAAACGCCACTCCCAACCTCCGATCTGCATCACTATCCACCACACTCCCAGACGGTTGATAAGTCAATTGCAGCATCTCATTCCTACCACCATTTAAGTTACCTTCAGTAGCAATGTCCCCACAAATTCCCATCGTTGAAGTTTCATCAAATCTCTCCTCCCCTGCCTTAGAACCACATTGCACCTCAGAGAAATCATTCACATTCACCTCATTTCTTGGTTTAGGGTTGAGAGCCACCGATTTCACCGGGGAAGACGCTGTATCATGGCAAGGCCCTTCTATTTGAAGAGTCTTGGAAACATGTGATGAACCTCCACTCCAGGACTTCTTATTCCTGCCAGCAAACCATCCTGATCTAGCTCCACTCCCATCACCACTAGCATTTCCCTCACTATAGGTAGCCTCCATACCACTACGCCCAAAGCTATTGCCAATTCGTCTCCCATATACATCCACATCAGTCCTGAGAGTAAGGGGGAAAAGATGTTCTGACTCTGGCTTCCCCTTAATACCCAACTTCTCAAAACACTCCCTTGTTGGATGTCCAATCAAACCACACTTCTGGCAGAACTCCGGCAATCTTTCATATCGGAAGGTAACCAATTGATCCCCAAAATCTGGAAAGTCGACAATAGTACGTCGTAGTAAGGCCAGCGAGACATCAAGCCTAACCCTAATACATACACACTTCCCCACACAACAGCCTTTCTCATCAGTCTTAACGTCCTTATAAACCCCAAGCATACCACCAATGTCTACTGCCACCTCAGGGATACGATACTTCCAAGGGACGCCATGGGCTTGAACCCAAAAGACGGCAGTCCTTAACTCCACCTCAAATACTGACCTAGCATTCCCTATTGGAGCCATGAGGATTAAGGGGGGTGTATTGTATTTGGATTTGTGTGGAGTTTTTTTAAATGATAGACTTTTTCAAAAGTCCATGGATTCTATAAAAAGTTCATAGACTTTTATTGATTTTTTAAAAACCATTGACTTTTACTGATTTTTAGCACAGATTTTTACAAAAATGAATGACTTATGTAGATTTCACAATACTTATAAAAAAGAAAAACCAAGCTAGTTTATTAGTCAGAGAATAAAATACGATGCCATAGCTATGTTAACTAATGACCATTAGCGTAGGAATCAGAGAAGCTCAAATAATGTCATGAAACAAACATATAAGAAAATAAAGGAAAAGCCTCCAAATATAATCAACCAAACCAAAAGATATCCAAAAAGAGAAGGGAAAAAAAAACACATTGATGAAGTTTCATGCCAAATAAGCAGACGTCTTTGAAATAATGATATGATTTATTCTTCTCCCTCATTTTCACTTTCTTGATTGTCATTGTTTTCATTGTTGGCATTTGGTTGGGCATCTGTCCACATATGAGTAGCAATACTCATTCTCCATTCATTAGCATTCTCTCTTTGCTGATCTTGGGTTTGAAAATCATCCCATTCAAAATTATCTTCGTGATTGTCTATCGGATCTTCTTCTGGTTCAGGAGGAAATTCATCTGAACGACATTCCTGTCGAAGAAAATTGTGCAGTCCTGCACAAGCCAAAACTAGTTCTGCTTGTGTCTTATATAAAAATGGTGGTGCTGATTTGAAGATTGTGAAACGCGACTTAAATATTCCAAATATTCTCTCAATTACGTTCCTCAAGGAAGCATGGTGAAGATTGAATAACTCAATTGCATTGACAGGATGATTTCCTTCACCACCAAAATCTTTGAGGTGATATCGAGTACCTCGAAATGGAGCTAGGAACCGACGTCGATTTGGGAATCCGCAGTCCCCTAAGTAATATTTACCTAATAATAAAAAACATGTGCAATTAGTATGTTATATATATGTTATATGACATAAATTGTAATAAGTACTCTGAATTTTTTTTATGCACGTAAAACTATAAGGGAAGTATAGACTGGAAAAAAAAAAAAATAGAAGTCCAAGGTACATGGCTCCACAAAGAAACAAGAAAGATATTAGACCCCAAATGACAACCCTTCTGTTATCAAGACGCACAACTATCAGGTGTGTATATCAATATAAACATGCACCAATGTCCTGTTTTCATACTCTCCTAAATTGCTTTCTGACACAACAAAATAATAAAGTAAAGAAGAGTTGCTGGTATCCTTCATCAGCTTGAATCTATTCATATTAAGAGCAATGATTTTGGCTACTAGGGATAAGGAATCATTCTGGTAAGAAGCATTACTTCAAAACGTATGCAAGGTTTTTTTTTTTTTCTTCTTTTCTTTAAACATGCATTAAGCATACAAAAGGAACCAACTCAGACAATTGGGTGCAGAGACAAAAATAGCAAATTTTGATACATTGTTCATATTGATTATTACCTAGCCAACTTCTCTTTGATTAATTTTTCTTTGTTTCATAATTCATTCAATTACATTTTGATCCACACTTGTTTGTTTTTTATAGCATGCCATACAATATGATTATAAACAGTACTCATAAATTGCACAAATCAGACTCTCATAACCCCAGAACTTGATCACGATCTGTTTCCATGGGAATTTGAAGGAGAAAATAAAAAGAATCTGAATCCTAAAGAAATTGAGGTCCATAAAGATGACAAAACTGAATCAAGGTACCAGACAACTGTCATCATGGCAATTTGCCCAACCAACATGAATCAAAACTCCAGAACAATATTCCTATCTCTCAGCTGACTACAAACTTAGCTGAATTAACTCTTTGAAGATTCAGTGATCCTATTTACTCAACCTACTACTCTGTAATCCCAAAGTAAAATTTCTAACATTAAAGCTCTGCTCAACATACCCATAATATTCTCAAAGCATAAAAAGAACACTAAAATTTTAGAAAAAGAAAATAAATAACCTGACATAATTTTATCAGCCATTGCCGACTTTAGTGGTGGCCAACATTGGCTTCAAATTGAAGGGTTAAAGCAAAATTTGAATGAAAATTAATAACTCTGTATAGATTCACCCAAAGCTTGAACCAAATCGCACCTCTGACATTACTATCATTTTAAGAAAGTTGACATGAGATTGTCAACATAAGTCCCATCTCAATGCAGGGTAAAATCACACACACTATTAGGTATAGAAAAGAAGTTCTGGCATGAAGGAAAACAGGCCAAGAAAGTTATCAAAGTCCCATGGTTCACGATCCAGCACTCTTCTCATATCTCCCTCACACTGAAAACAGGCCAAGAAACGATCGTCCTCCACGTCGCTTATGGAAACACCCATGTCCCCTCCCCACAGACGTGAGAAAAGGTCAATAAAACTCCTACGACGAAAGTCACGTTTTGTCAACACCTTACATACGATCGCAAATTGATATTTTAGCGCTGACTTTGCTGCCAACCCTCCATTCTTCAATCCCTTCGATTCTCTTCGAAAGAACCAAAGACCCAACAAAATGTCGTTCCACCTCTTCCATGTCACGCGCCATCTCACCAAGCGTCAGAAACCAAACTCCACTATAGAAACTCGACCCAGAATCACAAGATTTGGTTCAATAAACCCTAAAAAAACCCTATAGCTCCACCCTAGAATGAAAGAAACCCTAGCAGAGCCAAAAACCCTCGTGACGTGTGTCAGAGGGACCCTAATCCCAACAAATTTGTACCATGATAACTTGAGCATTCTTAAACATGAAATTTTGGCAATTCCTCGTACGGTCCTTTGCTCAACAACTTCCACTACACATAATATGCTACTAATGGTAGAAAGGTGTGTAAACATTTAGCTTGCTGTAAAGCCTCAAACATCTCTTGGCTATCAGCCTCATCATGAAATTCTGGCATAAATGAAACTTGACGAGTCTTGCTCAAATTGTTGGGTGAATCATTGCCCTCCCACCTAAAACAAAATTCTCCTGATACAAAGGTTGCAAAATCATTGATAAGGTCATGCATGAAATATCAATTGGAACTTGAAAAAATGACATTGAGATTAGATCATTGAAGCAATCTTGTACGATTTCTTTTGCAGTTTTGTTTTCTTTAGATTGCAATAGATCTTCAACCTTCCACAAGTAAACCAATTCTGATGTTTTGAACACATAATTCTTGGGAAATATCGAACAATACGCAAAACAATGTTTGAGTTGTGAAGGCAGGTACATATAGCTCAACCAAAGTGATGGCAGAATGTCACTCTCCAAAGGTAACTCCCACATGTCACTATTCAATATAGTTTCCTATTCACCCACATTTAATTTAGATCATAAAGAGACCACAAGGGACTTTATTGCCAAAGGAAGACCCTGGCACTTTCAAACAATTTGTCTACCGATTCCTCCAAGATGTGTGCACACACCAACAACTGCATTTTTGAAGGCACGCACCTAGACCTGTAAATGGACCGGATTTGGATCGGATCGATATAAATCCAAATCCGTTTACTTAAAAAAAAAATTCGATCTAAACCCGCTCCGTTAACCCGGCGGATCGTTGATAGCTCAATCCAAATCCGTATCCGCAGGGTTAACGGATACCCGATCCGCTAATCCGACCCGTTATAATTTCAAATATTTTTAAAATTTTAAATAGTAATATTAAATTTATATCATGATACCTCATAAGATATTAATAAAATATTAAAACAACATGAAAAGTATCACCAAAATTAGAATTATAATATCAAAATTCTTAATGCTTCTTAGAATCTTTGGTGATAGACTGTCCCTTGGATTTCTGCAAAAAAATTATATTAGAAATTCTTCATATTTTATATTTTATATATATATTTTTTTAATAATAATATATTAATAAAAAATAATATTTTATTATTACAAAAATGGGCCGGATCATTAACGGATAGGATCGACCTAGATCCGTATTTGATCCGTTAAATAAACGGATTAACGGATTCAGATCATTAACGGATCAGCAGATCAAAACTTTTGATCCAAACCCGTCTAATAATCACGGATCTGGAGCGGGTCTGGATCAAAATCCGGTCCATTTACAGGTCTACACGCACCAATAATGACCAGCCATCTTCCTCAGGCAATGGCATGACCAGCCATCTTCCTCAGACCTATCAACTTGCTTCTTGTTAGCTTGCCATTACACTTCTCGCATTACTCTATCACAGCAGCATTAGCTTCAACAATGATTATACGTACAGAAGAAAGAGAGGTGTGGGCAGCCCAGTATCCATGAGCAATCTTCAAGGTTTCAAGCGAGTTGAGATGCCCAAACAACTTGATGCCTTCCATTTTCTCAAGAATAAAGAGGTAGACATTCCGATATAAGAGAGAATCCTGGGTAAAAGCCCCTTCTCAAGAACAGAATTTAAGTTATTCTAATTAATCAGGGTATCATATCTGGTTGCTGAGATGAGTGAGGGGTTACAAATTTTAGTTACTGAGATGTTGCATGTAGAGAACAGAATATAGAGGATATATAAGCCATCTTTTACAAAATGCAATGCCTAAGGCTTCAATTCCATTTTCTTTGAGGCATTATTGTGGACTCGAGTTCAAAAGTATGTTAGAAGTTCAATACAAACCCGAGTTATGTTTTACAAATTACAATGCAAAAGATTAAAAGATGCATAGATTGCAGTAATACCTTAGAATTTGATAATTACAATTACAACTGATGCCAGCAAGACATCCGAACATTGGGCATGTGAGCATTCTTAGCCTTCTTTTAACATACGGTTCTTCAGAAGGTCCAAGAGTTGAGACCCTAAAAAAAGATTGCTTACTGAGATGCTGCACATAAAAAACAGGGCAGACAGAGGATGCATTACCCAGCTTTTTATTGATCAATTGACATTAAGATACTGTTAACAATGCTCCCTGTATATATATATATATATATATATATATATATATATATATATTTCTTTCTAAACAATACTGACAAGGATGAATTACAGAGGTTCAACCATGTATATTTTTAACCAATTTTGAAAGAGAAAATTAGAAAAAAAAACCTAAAAAATGAAGCTCTTATTAAGAAAAACCCATTCCTATATTTTCTTTTAATCTACACCCATTCACATAATTAAACCTTCCTTATAGGTTTTAAGTCTATAATTAAGTTTTTTCACCTTTTTTTAGTTTGACTATTTTACCCTTCTGATTGAATAAGGAAAATATTCCTCAAATATAGCTGTTTTTTTTTTTAAATTTAAATATGGCATCAGTTATAAACACAAATTAGAATTTAATACAATCAAGTTATTTCCCCTTATTTAAAAATGATTAATTGCCTTAATTATTGTATATCTCTTCTTTTCTGATTTGATCTATATATTTGCCATTTTTTAGTAGATATGTTTGTGTAGATATTTCTATTATTAGATATCTCAACGTGATTAATCGCCTTAATTATAGTATATAACTGATGCCATATTTTAGGAGATATGTTTGTGTAGATATTCTTTATTTAAAAAGATTAATTGCCTTAATTATTGTATATCTCTTCCTTTCAGATCTATATATTTGCTAATTTTTAGTAGATATGTTTGTGTAGATATTCCTATTAGATTTCGTAGATTTCTCAGCGTGATTAAACATTTTTTTGTGGAGATATTCCTATTATTAGATAGCACCTAAACTCTAGGTGTGAGTATTCTTTAGCCATCAAGAGCTTGTAGAATCTATTGAGAAACAATAAGAAGAAAAAGAAACATGCAATCAAGAACTTGTAGAGTCTATTATACCTATTCAATAGCATAAACCCTGAAAAATCACAAAACAAATATCTCTTCGTCAGGAAGACACACATGTATTGAATAGGTAGCAAACACAATGCTCATCAACCGTGCCAATCGGATTAAAGGGATATGTAGTTGGACAAAGGCAACCCACCAACCTCTGATTGTGCGATCCATTTATATCATAATCACAATTTGAAATCAAAAACATAATCGCATGATTGTGGAGTAGGTCGCACCTAAACTCTAGGTGGGAGTATTCTTTAGCCATCAAGAACTTGTAGAATATATTGAGAAACAATAAGAGGAAAAAGAAACTTGCAATCAAGAACTTGTAGAATCTATTATACCTATTCAATAGCATAAACCCTGAAAAATCACAAAACAAATACCTCTTCGTCAGGAAGACACACACCTATTGAATAGGTAGCAAACACAATGCTCATCAACCGTGCCAATTGGATCAAAGGGATATGCAATTGAACAAAGGCAACCCACCAACCTCTGATTGTGTGATCCATTTATATCACAATCACAATTTGAAATCAAAAACATAATCTCATGATTGTGGAGATATTGATACCGGCTTTGAATGTAGAGATTAGGCTTTTGAATGTGGAGATTACATAACCTCCAATCCAGAGGAGAGTTTTCAATTGTTGGAATCAAGGTTTGAGTAATTCCATCGGCAGCAAGACTGGATTTTAATATTAATGGTGAATGGGGAATTTGATAGTGGCATCTTTAGTAATTCTTAACAACATTGGGTTTTAATATTTATCCTATTTAATAGGTTTTTTTTTATTTTGAATAAGCCTAATTAATTGGTTTGGGTGTATATTAAAAAGCTATTATGGATGGGTTTATTCTAAAAAGGGTGTGTGAATTTGGGTGTAGAATCAAATTCCCCATTTTGAAACTACATCTCTGTAACACTTGCAATCATAATATTTTGCAATAAATTAAAATATTCAAGTGCTTCAGAAGCTTTGATTGTACTCAAACAAATGAGCAAGTGGATATTCACATGAAGGGTTTTACCAATACAACTAGTGAAACTTAAGTACCCCATAAAACATATTGATGTAATGTCACAGTATTTTTAGGCAATATATTAAGGATCAGAAATTGGGATGTCGAACATTCCTGGTTGAGGCCTACCTTTCAATGGAGGAAATGCCATTTTTTTCTAGACAACGCTTTGATCAACTATGCAAACAAAAGTTTGGTATGATAAAGAAGAAAAAGATTCAGGACAGGAAAACAACATATTTACATACCTGACAGGTAATTGCGTGATTACGATGATGATTACAAGAATTGGGACAGCCTCAACGCCTGGAAGTGATCATTTTGTGGGGGATGTGAGCAATCTTGGGCCAATATTCCCCACTCTCTCTGGCACAGTTTCTCTAGCAAGTGACATCCAATGATATGTATTTCACAAAGAGAAATGTGTAGCCCATTTTCTGGCAAGCACTGCAGCACAGAGCAATACGTAATCTCCAAAATCTTAGGAGAAGTGGGTAGTCCACTTTGAGGCAAGCACTGCAGCGCATAACAATACCTTATCTCCAAAATTTTAAGAGAACTAGGTAGTCCACTATCTGGAAAGTACTGATGCACAGAGAAACAGCTAATCTTCAAATCAAGAGAGTTGAGAGGCCCAGACCACTTGGCGCCATCCATGGTCTTAAGATTTAGACCCGGTAGATCGTTAGATGGGTGAGAGTGTTGGGAAACAGGCCCTCTTCCGGAGAAGAGTTTACCAAAGTCAAGTGACAATGCGAGTATTCGGAGCCCCTCGTTCGGATTCTGTATAACTTTTGCATTGAGTTTTTTACCATGCCTGATGTCAAATGATTTTAATCATGAAGACAATCCCCTTTCACAATAGTTGACAACTTTGGGCAATCTGATACTGACAAAAACTTAAGAGATGGGAGGACTGAGCGCATATGTTGTAGCCAGGAACCCAATTTCCAATAATCATAGATATTCATCTCTGTCAAGTTGGGTCCATGCAACCCACCATTGGGAAAAGATACAATATGTCCAAATCCTGTACTTTTGGTTTTGTATAGATAGGCTATGGTCCCATGGATGTTCTGCATATTCATAGCTCGGCTTTTAAAAACTCTATACAAGTTACCTGCTTAAAAAGTCTGAACAAATTTTGTGAATTTATTGCCATTAGTGATGGAAAATTAACTTACAAGCAGTAGAAATTCACCAATATAAGTCAACATTGCACATAAGCAAGCAACAATCGTATTTGCATCAACTCATAATCATCAATAGAGATAATCTGATGAAATCTTAAAAATTGGTATTCATCCAAATCCTATGGACCAATACACACAACACTTACAATTTTAATAGAAAATATTTCCACAATAGTTAACTACATCAAAGTATCAAACAGAGTGACTTTTACTTCTGTCAAAGTAAATAGACCGAAGGTTAAAACTGGGCTTTGCAGTGGGCTTCACTTTATCTTCCTCATAATCATCTTTAAATCACCCACACCTTAAACTTTCACACAAGTTTATGTCCAATTTGTTTTAGGGAATCAGAAATTGAGAGAAATTTGCTGTGTATTCTCATTGATAATAGGGGTCTCTTTATATAGAGGATTACAATGCAAAGAGTTAGAATCATACAAGGAAAGAGAATATCTAGATTCTTCTAATTGAACCCTATTACCACTAGGCCAAGTAACCTAGAGTTTGGATTAAACATAAATAGAGATATCCTTAAACACTCCCCCTTGTGTTGTCCAAACACGGTGCTTCTCTCGTTGCCTAGTTAAAAACCTTGCCGAGTAACAAAAACCCAGTGGGACAAAAATAACCTCGATCGAAGGGGAAAAAGAGCACAACACACCATTCACGATTCGAGACGAACATGTAGACATCTCCTCCTGATGTCTGTGCCTCCCCTTGATGACTACGATCATGAGAGTTCAGATAATTTCTGCAAGCCAATTCTTGCCACATATTTCTCGAATGTGGATTTGGGCAATGACTTAGTAAACAAGTCTGCCGCATTGTCCTCAGATCTAACCTGGTTTACTTTGATCTTGAGGTACTTCTGTTGTTGCTGATTGTAGAAGAATTTAGGCGATATATGCTTGGTGTTGTCGCCTTTGATGTAGCCTTGCTTCATTTGTTCAATGCAAGCAACATTATCCTCATAAATGCTCGTTGGCTCATCTGTGGTAGACTTCAAACCACAATTGCTTCGAACATGCGTAACTATGGATCGAAGCCATATACATTCACGAATTGCTTCGTGAAGAGCAATAATCTCTGCATGATTCGAAGAGGTAGCGACTAAGGTCTGCTTTGTAGACCTCTAAGATATCACGGTCTTTCCCATGGTGAAAACATAACCAGTTTGGGAGCGACCTTTGTGTGGGTCAGAGAGATACCCAGCATCAGTAAAACCTTCCAAAACACTTATATCGTTTTGGGTTGGGGAGAGGAAACGCAGTCCACCATGTGTAGCATCCCTGGCACTTGATGGGTCCGAATCCATCATCTCTCTGTAGGGATAGAACAAACTCATATCAATCGTACCACTTAGGTATCGAAAGATATCTTTAACACCAGTCTAATCACTACAAAAAAGAATTGTATTAGCTTCACCAATTTGCGTCGGCCTTCAATTGCCATCGCCAATGCCTACTCTTTTGCGACGGCAAAAACTGAGGGGTAGCGCTTGTGCAAAATATTTGCGACGGTAACAACTGCCGTCGCCACTGGGCGTGGCAAACCCAATGGTTTACTTCAGAAAGAGTTAGCCGTAGTAAAATAATATGCTTACGATATGTTTGTTGCAGGAGATTACGATCCCACCTAAGCAGCTTGATCAGTTTGTTTTTTAATTATAATTTATATGCTTGATTGTTTGGCTGCTTCGTTGAAAGACAGAGAGGGATGGAAATTGCTTTGTGGCCTTGTGGCTTGTTTGATTAATGAATAATGATTATACATTTATATGAGTCTCTGTGTATCAGTGTATGAAAGACACAAATGGTCAAATGGAATTGGTCAATTGGATTGGATAATTATGTTTGGTCATGGAAATGTTTGGTCAATTGGATTGGATAAAAATATATATATTTCTGTTTGTAGTGCAATGCCATCAGGTTTTTCACCACAATGCTCATCGGCGTACTTTTTGGTGTCATCTTCTGGAAGAAAGGAAACGTGTTGTAAGTTTAAGAACTTTAACTTAATATAAACTCCATTTGTCAATTTCTTTTTTTGTGTTCTTTTAATATGCGACCGAGTTACAAGTTTTCTCCAATCTGAGTTTAGACCTCCATAAAATTGTTTTTGTTTAGAACAAAGCTGTAGAGGATCCCATTCCTTTTTCTGTAAATATTGTCTCCTAGAGTTCTCACACATATGATTTGTCAACAGAGGGAAACAACAAGATATTGTTAACCTTCTGGGAGCAACCTATATTCTGCTGTTCTTTTCCTTGGAGCGGGAAATGCTTCTGCTGTGCAATCTGTGGTTGCGATTGAGAGAACAGTTTTCTACCGAGAAAGAGCAGCAGGAATGTATTCAGAGTTGCCTTATGCATTTGCTCAGGTAATCTATTCGAACATAGACTCACTTTTGTATTTGTTTTTGCCAAACACCAAATTATACATTCTGCTTTGTTATTTATTTATTAACTTTTTATGAACATTTTGTGATGAAGGTGGCCATTGAGACGATTTATGTTGCTATACAAACCATCATTATTTATTCCCTTCTTTTATTTACCATGATCGGCTACGAATTTAAAGTTGAGAAATTTTTGTATTTCTACCACTTTATATTCATGTGTTTTACGTACTTCTCAATGTATGGAATGATGGTGGTTGCCCTAACTCCTGGCCATCAAATCGCTGCAATTGTCATGGGCTTCTTCATGAGTTTCTGGAATTTGTTCTCCGGTTTCCTGGTCCCCAGACCGGTATGTTATAATTTTTCACTTTTTTTGTTTTTTGTTTTGTTTTTGTTTTTTGTTTTTGTTTTTAACGAAAGAAAATAGTAACTATTTTCATTGTCCTTACTCATACTTAAAATTAGCCAAACCCATTTTGCCATCCTGGTTCCGCCACTGTCTGTATACCGTATTTGATCAGCGAAAAAAAAAAATCAAATGCTCATGTTCTGTGGTTTATGCTCCATACCTTATTACGATTTTGTAAAACTGTATACTTGAGTCACTTGCTTATAGACTTACTCCACTGGTTTGGAGGGAGAGAAAAGAGTTTGTTTACTGGGATTCTTTTTGCGCAGAAATAGAGGACATTGTAATATAACAAGAAGAGGATAAGGGCCTCTGAAGAGTTATTATTGTCTGTGGACATGGCAGCTCGGAGAGTCTCCTCCTTACTCTCTCGCTCTCTCTGCTAGGTCTGCTTCTAAGCTTCTCTCTCAAGGTGACACCACCTTTACCTTTATATTCTTTACTTTTTGCAGTCTTTTGTTTAGCTCTCTTGGGTTTTCTCTTTCCTCTGTTTACCCTTCACAAATTTATGTAATGAAATTGTTTCTAATGTGATCTTCAGGGAGAAGTGTCAGTAGATTTAGCAATGCTACAGTAAGTGAAGAGTTGATCACCCCACCTGTTCATATGAATTGGTTAGTTTGTTTCACTATACACTACAACAAAATCTGGTTTTAATGACCACCACACTGGTCACTAAAAATAGCCAATTTGGTCACTAAATATGATTAGTGACCAAATATTATTGGTCACTGAGTGGTCACTATAGACCCGTCGCTAATTATATTTAGTGGCCAAAATATGATTGTTGGTCACTAATGTGAAAAGATTTAGTGACCATGATTATTTGGTCACTCATCACAAATTAAAAGAATTAGTGACCACAGAGTTCCTCACTAAAAGTAACAGGTTTGGTCACTAAAGCACATGATATGGTCACTAAAATCCGAATAACATGCTTATATTAGTGACCAAACTGTAGGCCACTAAAGTTCTAATCACTAGAAAAAAAATATCTCATAAACTTTTTAATTTTGGTCTCTACAATAGTCATCAAATAATAACTAGTTGAAAATAAAACTCCAATATTAATAATAAAACTTCTATATAATTGAAATTGTATCAAAGTAAATACATTGTATTGCTAAAAACAATCCATATTATCACTTGCTGATCATGATCACAAGTACAAGTCCCTTGAAAACTAATTTAAAAGCCTAAAACAATTTCAATACTTCCATGACAACAAAATCCATGAGAAAGATGGACAAGCTTTTGCAATTCTTCACATGTAACAGTTGTAATTGATGTGCATTGAGATATCTACTTCTGACTGACAACCCTCTTCACCATTCTGCATTATAAGAACACATATTGACCAACAGAATGTACAGTAAATGAAAAGGCATTAGGCTAAGTTTGACAAAATAGAAACTATTGAAGACATCAGTGATACCAACATACACAATCAATCATTAATTACAATGGAAAACTGGAAAAACAGCAAATAATGTAATGTTCTTTCTTCAGTTGCTTTTTGATTTGATAAGTGAAGTTGTACTTCCACTATACAATTAAGAGTTGAGCAATACATAGAAGTCATGCCAATTAAATGCAAGAGAATGAAAAAGGTCTGCCCAACTCCTAAAGAATTTTGCTATCAAATATAAAATGAAGATATTCATTGAAAAGAATGGTAAGGACAGGTCACCTCCATTGAAGTATGTTCAGGTCCTCAATTGACTTTAGTTTAGGTTCTTAAGAGATCTTGATACCTGAAAATTTAATATGAATACCAGATCAAATTTCATGACATAACTACAAGTGACTATTAGTTTTCTAGCAAGCTAGACTACCTTCTGGATAAACCTCACACTTCACCCAAGCTAGGAAAAGGAAAAGAAAAAAAAAAGTCCATTGATAACACAATAGTACCCAAGAGTTTAAAAGAAAAGCAGGATCTCACACTTTAGCTATACCATTAATAAGAGATTCCCGAATAAAGACCAAAGCATCTTAGTTATTATTATTTTTTTTTTCATTTTCATTTGAGCATTGTAACCTTCTTACTTATGTGATCCTGCATGATTCAACAAGTTTACATACAAAAGTAACAAGTAACTTATCCTCATCATGCTAGTTGCTACAACCTGCAAACTAATCTTAATGAATTTATTCTCAGTTTCATTTCAATAGTTTTAGACCACCATAAGAACCAGCTGAAACCAAATACGTACCAAGTAAACCCCAACTTGAGATACCTGAGTATGTTATAGCTCTTAACAGAATTCCAACTTATTAGCAACGCTAAATTTGAAGTTCAAGAATAAAGTTCAAGAGCTTTATGATCTTAATTAAAGTTGACAACTAGGACTAAGGCAAATGTGAGTGAACTAATGATGATTCCATATGATAAGGTGTGTAATATATGGCATTGAGGACGGAAATTACCACAAGTTTTTTCTCCTCAATATGGTCAGGGAGTCATTTCCAACATTCTGAAACTATTAGATCTGAAATATCAACTTCTTGATCCAGATAGCTCCATTCTTCTTTTAAAAAGCTGCATACCAAATTAGCATCAAATGAAACAACTGCAGAAGTAAAAAAATTGAAAACTGCATATCTAGATAAAGGTGAAAACACACAAAGAGAGATTACAAAGCAAAATGGAGGAAATTACTTTTATGGAAACAATATCTCTACTTAACAGCTACATTGTACATGGTGAACATTACCTAGAAAAGTCCACCCTCACTATTTTTGTTTCCTACTATACAGTTGAAGCCTCATCCTAGAGAAGGATTCTAACTCGCCAAAAATGGTCAGTAATGTAAATGACTAAGATCTATGCCTTGTTCTGAGCAATGGTATTACCTGTCTTTCATAAAATTCGAAATCAGACTAATTTTTCCAGTTACTAAACTCAAAAGATCATTTTCACGGCAGATTAACTGATTGACTGGTTGGACAATATGCACCAACTGTGTGTAGATTCAGAAAGGATCCCACTTGTCAATTCATTCATCAGAAGCATCACTCAAAGGAGAAGATTCTTTAGAGCAGTTAGACTTGGATGCATTTTGAAATTCTTCCTTGAGAAACTTCCAGATTTTAGTTCTCAACCTTGAAGCCTCTACAGGTTGGAACCACTGCCTGACAATCTGAAATTTCAAAGTAGATCAATCAGGTATAATCGAGAATGATACTTGCGGAGGAAACTAAATAATGGAAAGTACCAATTATTAAATTATACGCCAAAAAGAGTTTAACTTCCCACTACATGTATGTGTGCACTCACCTCCCACTTGTGCCTGCATAAACATAGGTCATGCATCTTGGTTGCAAGCATGAAAATTTCAACAAACGGAGAAATAAACAGCATACAAACATAATATGGAACATCTCGAAGAAATAACATTCTTTCTTCTAGCCTCTTCATGGTCCATGATGCCAGCAGAAGTGGTGAGCACAATATATCCAAACTGCAAGATCAAACAAAAAGCAGTAAGCTCAACTGAAAGTGGCAGGATCAAATTTGTAAGGTGAACTTAATAAGGTAAGAGTGCGAAAAGGGTATAAATGTACAACACTATTTGATTCATAACAAGGCAACTAATTATACCACTAGTGCCCAGTGAAGGATGAGCACGAATGATCACAATTCAAGGCCACACTATATATAATCACCTAGAGTTCTGCTAATCTTTTAAAATTTCAAAAAAATTGTTCAAAACAACAATTATAGATTAAATATGTATACTTAACGGAGCCTCGAAATCATATCATATTTCTAAACTTGAAAGACCACTGCAATTCTTTTTTCCGAGAAGAAAGCTAACTGCTAATGCTTGACTAACCTGTCTTGAAGGAAGCAACCTGGCAGTCCAACCTTCAATCTCCTTAACACCAACATCAAAACGAGGACTAATGACCCCACACTTGTTAAGCATTCCATTCAGTTCGACCACAATTTTACCAGACCTGTGGTTGTCAGCATACTCGAACTCTCCAATGTATCCTAAAGAAGAAAACCATAAACATAAATATCCATACATTCATAAAAACGGACTAACAAAAACAGAAGTAATGAATTATGCTTAAGTAATGGATACTTACCATGCTTTTGCATGACAATAAGAAACTTGATGATCACTTTGGATGACGGCCTGATCATCACCTGTTAATGCTTGGATCCGTTGGGGATCTAATTAACGATAAGTAAGAGATAGAGAGAGAGAGAGAACGACACAAGCGAAGTATAGTGGTTCGCCTCCGCATGAGCGGGAGACTACGTCCACTTGAAAGCTATACTAGTGTGTCAAGCCTTGCGGCCTAACAAGATTACAAGAGATGTAATGAATCTGTTGAGTTGTGGGAGGAGGCATTCCTTTTATAGATGAAGGAATGCTTCTCATTTACTTGTTCTTCGATGTGGGACAAGCAAAGTTACTATTCTAGTCTATTTAACATGTAGAAAGCTATGTTATGGGGGCATCTTGGCAAGGGCGGAAAGGTGGCTTCCCGGTGGCGGATTTGCGACTTCCGGATACCGCCGCGTAGCCCGAACATAGGGCTACACGATGCATGTCTCGGTTGGGCTTTGCCATGTCTTGTGGATGTCCCAAAGTAGGTGTTACTTATGCTTGGTGATGTAGTAAATACTCCATATTATTGGAGGTATGTACAAGTCCCCGAAGTCCCCGAGTAAGAGTAGCTTCTTGGTTGGGGAGTTCAAATCATGAAGTCATCAAGCATAAGTAACCGGGCGGTACGGAGCCCACAAGTCCCCGAACTCCGTAAGCAAGAAGGGACTCGTCAACCTGCACAACAAAGACAAAAAACAGGCATATGTAGAATGCTCGTTGCATTGGGCAACAAATGTGAGTTGCAATGATATGCGTTGGCATATATGAACGTATGGGGTGCGTGATACATGTTGATGTATACATGCGAATGGCGTCGAGTACGATCAAATATGACGTACAAACTCGAGAGCGCGTATGGTCGTGTGAGCATATGATAAATGTAAGTTGTATGAGCGCTGCGAAGGTAAACGTTTGTAATTCGTGAATGATGAATACGTGAACGCTTAAGTTTGTTTTGGTTGTCGCTCGTGTTAATGGAACGCGAAAAGAATTCAATTTGTCACGGGCGACAGATGGTAGAAGAATTCAATGTTCCATTAACGTGTTGTGTGTCGAGTAGACATGAGTGTAAAGCTCGAGGATTGCCGGGCAGGCATGAGCGGAAAAGTCAGGGTTGCCGGGAAGGCATGAGCGGGAAGCTCGGGGGTTGCCGGGAAGGCATGAGCGGAAGCTCGTGAGCGGAAGCTAGTGGGTGCCGAGAAGGCATGAGCGGAAAGCTCGTGAGCGGAAGCTCAAGGGTGCCGGGAAGGCATGAGCGGAAAGCTCGTGAGCGGAAGCTCAAGGGTACCGGGAAGGCATGAGCGGAAAGCTCGTGAGCGGAAGCTCAAGGGTTGCCGGGAAGGCATGAGCGGAAGCTCGGGGTGCCGGGAAGGCATGAGCGGAAGCTCGGGGTGCCGGGAAGGCATGAGCGGAAAAGTCAGGGTTGCCGGGAAGGCATGAGCGGGAAGCTCGGGGGTTGCCGGGAAGGCATGAGCGGAAGCTCGTGGGTGCCGGGAAGGCATGAGCGGAAAGCTCGTGAGCGGAAGCTCAAGGGTGCCGGGAAGGCATGAGCGGAAAGCTCGTGAGCGGAAGCTCAAGGGTGCCGGGAAGGCATGAGCGGAAAGCTCGTGAGCGGAAGCTCAAGGGTTGCCGGGAAGGCATGAGCGGAAGCTCGTGAGCGGAAGCTCAAGGGTTGCCGGGAAGGCATGAGCGGAAGCTCGGGGTGCCGGGAAGGCATGAGCGGAAGCTCGGGGTGCCGGGAAGGCATGAGCGGAAAGCTCGTGAGCGGAAGCTCAAGGGTTGCCGGGAAGGCATGAGCGGAAGCTCGGGGTGCCGGGAAGGCATGAGCGGAAAGCTCGTGAGCGGAAGCTCAAGGGTTGCCGGGAAGGCATGAGCGGAAGCTCGTGAGCGGAAGCTCAAGGGTTGCCGGGAAGGCATGAGCGGAAGCTCGGGGTGCCGGGAAGGCATGAGCGGAAGCTCGGGGTGCCGGGAAGGCATGAGCGGAAAGCTCGTGAGCGGAAGCTCAAGGGTTGCCGGGAAGGCATGAGCGGAAGCTCGTGAGCGGAAGCTCAAGGGTTGCCGGGAAGGCATGAGCGGAAGCTCGGGGTGCCGGGAAGGCATGAGCGGAAGCTCGGGGTGCCGGGAAGGCATGAGCGGAAGCTCGGCGGTGCCGCTGAAGCATGAGCCCGAAAGCCCGGCGGTGCCGCTGAGGCACGAGCGGAAGCTCGGCGGTGCCGCTGAGGCACTAACGGGTAGCTCGATGGTGATGCCCTGAGGCATGAGCGTTGCCGTTGCTAATTATGCTGGGCTGTATGTATAAGTCCCCGAAGTCCCCAGTCAAGGAGGGTGTGCTCGCGGGTTGATACCAAAGCGTAGCTTCGTGCCGTATATCAAGCATAATTAGTGCGAGTGCGTCGTCCATCTAGAATTGGTTGGAGCGAACGCTTTTGCCCTTTCGGGTGGGCCCCTGCTAGGCCCGCCAGGGAGTCCCCCACTCCTGGCTATAGACCTCCGTATGGTCGGAAAATTGTTTGATGAGGGGAGCTGCGCGGAGCAGAGGGTGTTGGGTAGCGAGCCCAATCTTAGATACCCAAGCGTCGGGGTTAACTGCCGGATCAATGGCTGCCGTGGGCTGTGTTAACTAGTCCCTAGCTGTTTTCTCGAAAGAGAAACTTGACTGCAATGCCGCGTAGCGGTCATTGTCATGATGAGGCGTTGCCTTACCGCTTGGCGGTTGAATGAAAAATGATAAACACATAGAGCAAGTAATAAAATTTTGTTTGAGTGTCCCATACTTATTTAATTTTGCAATTTAAAATAGAAGCATGGCATATGTGTATAGCATGTACTTGTAATGTGGATGCTAATAACATTGTATTATTGTAAACTTGCTTAGAGATCGTTTGAGATCGGTATACGAAGCATGGTATATCTAGCATGTGAGACCTAGAAAGTGTTGCCAAATCTACGAAATGTTGTAGGCATGCTTAAAAGTTTATGGAAGCATGTAAAAGCATATCAAGTGTGATATATTGTAGGCATGCTTAGAAGTAGTAAAAGCATGGTATTGGCATGGTAGTAGCATGGTAGTAGCTCTAATTGTAAGAGCGTAAAAGATAAGATATAGTTACTTATCTTATGCTGATTTGGAGGCTAGCGGAGTTGTCCGAGCATGACGCTCCATTGCATCGGCGAAGCACCATAGTAGAAGGATAATGATTTTGCTAATTAGAGGGGTGATCGGTGATTATGCTTCCCTAATACAAGATGAAGTGTAGATGATTAACATATAATCTTGTACGCATGTTTGAATCATGTTGCATCATAAATATGTATGGTACTACTTGACATGAAAGACCTGAATTTCATGAGCATGTACAGATGCAAGTTTGCATTATGTTTGAATTTAGGTGAGGTAGAAAGATGAAAATTGATCTACCGTGTGATCATGGCATACCGAGCTTAGATAAGAGCATGGGTATCATAGCACATATTTGTTAAACGTGTGACCATCTAACTGGTAGCTCATAAATTAGGAAGGATGCATGTGCAGAAGCGTAATTTCAATGCCTTGACACATTCGAACATGTTGATAAGTTAGTTCTACTATGGTAGAGTTGATTGAGAGCATGCATGGTCAATCAATATGCTTGTACATATATAGAAGGTACGTGTATGTAGGCATGCATATATTAATTGGGATATAATATTTAAAAAGGTAAGCTGAGTGCTATTTGTATGTGTCAATAGCAGTTGGGACATGATATTATATTATTACAAGTATGGGAGCCTATGAATGAAAACCAAGCATGCTTTGCCCAGAGGCATCATGCATGTCGTAGGTACACCGCCTAGATTTTTCAAGGAGCATGTGCATATCAATTATGTGGCTGCGTTATTTGGGTATTGTCGGTCAAGTGCCACGTGTAGCATATATCAAACATATATATAATATTATATATGCCTTGGACGAATATAGTATGCATATATATGTTTATATGCTTTAGCTTTGCAGAACCGAGAGAAAACTCATCTGTTTTGCAGCTTTGCAGAAAGAAGACTTTCCAGTTTTCCAGCTCCAGGCGTTGATCAACGTTTAGGTGAGGAGATTTTGGTATGCAGCAGACAACGTTCTGGCGGTTCTCAGAGCTTTGCCTAGTGGAGCTGCAGTTTTGCGGAGGCCTGGCCGGCGGTGATGCTCAGCGGAGCGGAGCATTTGGCCGGCGGTGCTTGAAGATCATGGGTTCTTGGCGGAGGTTTTGTTTAACGGAAAAACTCAGCGGAGGAAGCTTTGAGGTTGCCGCTGATTGTTGCCGGAGTTGAGCGGAAGAAACTTGGCGATGATTGTTGCCGCCGATGATGATTGAAGAGTGGGTGTCCACAGTGGATCTCTGGGTGTCCAGACCTGGAGGTCAGCGGGGACGTAGAGCTCGAAGGAGGCCCGAAGCTCGGCGGAGGTGTGCAGCCCAGCGGAGGCAAGGTTCAGCGGAGGTGGCTGGTGCCGCTGGGTGGCCGCTGCACATTCTGGAACTGCAGACATCGAGGTCGATGATGATGAGTGAACGAGAATGAGCACAAGAAGCCATCGAGCCTAGCGGGAGAGTTGCCGCTGACGGGGATTAGCGGAGGAAAGTGCCGCTGATGGTGCTTAGCGGAGGAAGCTCGGGTCAGCGGAGGATTTCCTGGCGGAAGCTGTTGTCGGACTTGGCAGAGCTGCCAGGCCTGGCGGTGAAACTCAAAGGAGAAGTTCGGCGGAGGAGCTTGGTCGGAGGTTGCCAAGCGGAGATTGTCTTGGTGGGCGGAGGTTTTTCCGCTGGTGCTCAAGAGTCCGGCGAAGACCGAAGAGTCCGGCGGTGGCTGAAGAGTTCGGCGGATGGTCAAAGTGTGGCGGAGCTTTGGAACTCAGCGGAGCGGAGCGCTGTGCAGCGGAAGAAGCTTTGCCGGCGGGTTGGGCGGAAGAGAGCCGGGTAGTCTGCAGCAGCTAACAGAGGTGCTAGCGGAGCGTTGGGGAGTGGGCTGCGAGCTATGAAGCGCCAGCGTGCATGCGAAGCCTGGCGGAGCAGTTGCAGGTAGTGGGTGCGACAAGGAGATGGAAGTTTGGCGGGAAAAGCTAGCGCTGAAGACTTTGAAAATGGTTCTGGGTGCCCAGAGAGTTTTTCTGGGTGTCTAGAGCAAATTTGTACCAGAATTTTTTTTTTTTTTTTTTTTTTTTTTTTCAGCCAGCGTTGACTTTTTCCTCCCTCAGCGTTGACCAGACGTTGACCGGCCCCTGATGGGCGTTGACCGACTCCGCCGGGCGTTGACCAGCCATGTTGGGCGTTGACCGACCCCGCCGGGCGTTGACCGGACCCGCTGGGCGTTGACCGACCCCGCCGGGCGTTGACCGGACCCGCCGGGCGTTGACCGGACCCGCCGGGCGTTGACCGGACCCCTTTTGATGTTGAATGAGCGTCGACTCGACATTTTCGGGTCAAAGTTCGTGGTAGGTGACGAAGCCTTTGTGTTGGCTTCCCACAGACGGCGCCAATGTTAATGCTTGGATCCGTTGGGGATCTAATTAACGATAAGTAAGAGATAGAGAGAGAGAGAGAACGACACAAGCGAAGTATAGTGGTTCGCCTCCGCATGAGCGGGAGACTACGTCCACTTGAAAGCTATACTAGTGTGTCAAGCCTTGCGGCCTAATAAGATTACAAGAGATGTAATGAATCTGTTGAGTTGTGGGAGGAGGCATTCCTTTTATAGATGAAGGAATGCTTCTCATTTACTTGTTCTTCGATGTGGGACAAGCAAAGTTACTATTCTAGTCTATTTAACATGTAGAAAGCTATGTTATGGGGGCATCTTGGCAAGGGCGGAAAGGTGGCTTCCCGGTGGCGGATTTGCGACTTCCGAATACCGCCGCGTAGCCCGAACATAGGGCTACACGATGCATGTCTCGGTTGGGCTTTGCCATGTCTTGTGGATGTCCCAAAGTAGGTGTTACTTATGCTTGGTGATGTAGTAAATACTCCATATTATTGGAGGTATGTACATCACCTGACACTTACCTCGTTTCTCTGCATTGTACATGCTCTTGAGAGCATCATTCAGCACACTAACTCTCACCATTGTCGCTGCTGCATAAGAAAACAAAAATATCCAGGACTTCAGTTCACAAATCAGGAATGAAAAAAAATCAAACAAACAGAAACACACATAAAACCTCTGCTCTCATTCTCTCAATATGCTCCTACTCAATAGCACCCAAAACCATAAAAGCACATGCCAAGTTCCTAACTTCATCCATATTCACATAACAACCCGCCAGTCCAACTAACTTTTTACAGCAACCACCAACACCCATGTTAAATTTCCCCATTTCTATCTACTAAACACATAAAAGATCAAAATGACTACCGAAGCTCTGTTCACCATTGTAACAAGGCCGCACCGAATTCTAGCTAGTTCAAAAGTTTAAATCTTTTTTAACCCAGTTCCAAAACAATTTCATCCTACAATAATAAACCAAATATTTACATTTCACCGTAATGCCCTGGAATTCCACCAAGGACTACAAGAACAAGCACAATACAAACACAGACCCTAAACACCAAATATCCACACCAATATAATAAAAGCAATTACCCAATAGATCTACATGCTAAAGATCAAATCTTTGGTTCATATTTTCCATAAATTTTTGAAGAAACCAAACAGAGAATCCAGCTACGCCTAAAAAAAAAAATCACTAATTGAAATCACAAGGCGCATACATGAAACGATAAGATCTTAAAATGGATACAGATCAAAACAATTTCAGTTATTGATGAAGAAAATGAATATTGACCGAAAGAGATGAGCAAGCTAATCAGAGGCGCCTCCGATTCTCCGAAAATTTCACCTCTGTTTGTTTGAATTGTGAATATGCAGCATACAAACCCAAACTCAAAACCAACAACAAACGGAATCATCCACTTATAATAATATAACCACAAAATGTAAGATTAATATGATGAAATACCAAAACAAGGAACAAATTTAGAACAAGAAAACTGACGAATAGAGTATAAGATCAAAACCAACGCCATTAAAGATTGAAAAAGTGCAAAGAGTAATTAATAATTAACTCTGAATATGAATAGGTAATCCAAGATTGCAGAACGAACCTGAATCCTGAAGTTCCACAGTTTTAATAGCAAGGCTCCCCTGTATCCCTGCAAATGCAGTGAAGTTCAAAAACAAAAACAAAAAAAACAAAAAAAATTAAAATTAAAATAGACAAGAACTAGAAATTCAAACACCCCAATCCGAATTATAATCTCTAATTTCCAACACCTTAAAATCATAATAAGTTGATTGATTAAAAGCCCCTTACCCAAACCCTAAAACGAAAATAAGTTTGGCCATGTGGAAGAGGAAGGAACAAAATCAATCATTAATTTGGATAGGAATGAACAAATTCAATCTAATACTTCAACTCTACCTTCACGAATGACTGACGAAGATGAGTCGCAAGAACAAGAAGCCATCTGAAAGAGGAAGATAGACTAGATGGTGCATTCAGTTTTTGAAGGAGAACAAAAGACGTGACCAGATTTTATAAAAATAAAAAATGAAAGAAATCAATATCCCGCTTCAAGCTTTGAGAAACCGCGCCCAATTATCCCGCTCACTGAATAAAAAAAAGAGGATAATTCCCGCTCACAGAATTGGTCACTAAATTGAGAAAATGAATGAACGTTTAGTGTCCTAAAACAAATTGGACACTAATAGATAAATAATTGGTCAGTAAAAGATAACGAATAAGCGGGAGACTGACCATATTTCGCGTCCATCTCTTTAGTGACCTGTTGTCCTCGTTGGTCATTAATTCTATACCATTAGTGACCTAATGTCATGTGTTCACTATCAATTTGGTCACTAAAACCCGATATTGTTGTAGTGATACTTTTTATAGAGTGCTAGTTATCTTGGCTCCCTGTCTCACTTCTATGGTTTTGGTTCAGCTTGGTATGTATTAAATATACTTCTGGAATAGTACACATGCTTTGTGAATAAATAAAGTAAATAAAAGCTAGCCTAGTGTTTATGTCTTATCACAGCAATGAAATCTTCCCCTGAAACAATAGTCTAATGTTTAGTTTATTTTATTTATACATGATCTGATCATCTTACAATGGTTGAATATGCAATATTTGATCATCTTACAATGTTTGGTTACTTCTCTTGTCCACATCGAAACTGAAGGTGGAAGCTCATTGTAATGGATTTAGTTAACCCATCATTCTATTGCGTTCTATTTAATCTAGTGGAGCTGTGTATTGAAGTTGGTGTTTTATTGGAAGCTTGAGCAGTTTAGCTATTTGTTGGTGCAGGAAAATCAAGGAGACTAATTTTTGTTTTGAGCTCTCCTTTGTTTGACTAGACTGCTATATTTTAGTACTATAGTTGCACTTGTATATTCGAAGTTTCCTGTTCTAATATAACCTGTGAATTTTGCAGGTGCAGGCAAATGGTATGGCAACATACTTTGTTACATTGACTACATATCTTGGCCTTTGGTGTGGCAGAATATTACTTGCTTGACATACTTTCTCCACCAAATGGTATGGCAGAATATTACTTTGCTTGACAGTTTCTTCTGGATATCAGACATATATAAAGGGTCTAGTTGATCAAGGTCTTTCTGAAACCGACCAAATTTTACATGTATTTTCTTCCTAAAAAGGGTCTAGTTGTTAACGCCACCCTTAATTTTTCTGGTTGCAGGGGTGGAGATCATGTGCAGTGACCACGCTGGGTAGAGATGGTAGTGATTTGACAGCTACAACCATTGGTAAAGCACGTTGGCAGGAACTTGACCATGTTGTGGAAGAACTGGAGAAAATCGTTGTTGTCAATCTTCAGCACCGATCAATAATATCTCTCATGGAAATGTGCAGAAATCATCACTAATATTAGAGAAGGTGTTGTACTGTGTTGGGCCAAGTACTTAGAAAGCATTCCCTATTTTCTTTTGTTCTCTGGTTGATGACAAGTGTTGTTCAATTGATCAAACAGGGTTATCAGCTATATATGTATTTGAATCTGGTATTCATGTTTTGGTGCATTTTATATAAAATTTATTATTTGGCTTCTTTTGCTCCAAAAATAAAAATCTGGTATGCAAAATTGCATGCTAGGTTTTTTTTAAATCAATGATATGCATTTTGTGACAGCGTTGGTGGCGTCGCCATTGCTATTTGCGACGGCGTAAATACCGTCGTCAAAGTTCATGCGACGGCTAAATTGCCGTCGCCAATAGTAATGGCGACGCCACCAACGACATCGGCGACATTGCCGTCGCCTAGTCGTCGCCGTTGGTCATTGGAGACGGCAATTTGGCTTTTGGCCACGGCTTTGCGCCGTGGCCAATTGAATTTTTTTTGTAGTGAATGGCGTCGTGTTGGCGCAGAACTATATCTAGCTAACAAGTTCACTGCGAATGAGATATCCGGTCTTGTGTATTGTGCTAAGTACAACAATGCGCCTATTGCACTTAGATATGGCACTTCTGCCTCTAGCACTTCTTCGTCGTCATCTTTTGGACGGAATGGATCCTTCTTTGGATCAAGACTACGGACAACCATTAGGGTGCTTGAAGGCTTAATCTTATCAGTGTTGAAACGCCTAAGCATCTTTTGGGTATAAGCTGATTGATGAATCAGGATACTATCTCTATGGTGCTCGAGTTCTAAACAGAGGAAAAACCGTGTTTTCCCAAGATCTTTCATCTCAAACTCGGATTTCAAGTGTTCAGTGGTTTCCCTTAACTCTTTACGGGTGCTAATTATGCATCAACATAAACTGCTACTATTGCAAATCCGGAACTTGTCCTTTTTATGAACACACATGGGCATAGTTCATTGTTGACATATGCCTTCCCAATCAAGTAGTCACTTAGACGGTTATACCACATCCGTCCGGATTGTTTCAATCCTTATAGTGAGCATTTCAATCTAATCGCAAACGCGCTCCGTGGTCTAGAGCCACTTGATTTGGGTAACTGAATTCCATCTGGAATCTTCATGTATATTTCCGTATCTAGATCCCCATATAGATACGCAGTAACCACATCCATATGCTGCATATTCAGTTTTTCAGAAACTACCAAACTGACAAGGTAGCGGAACGTAATGACGTCCATTACGGGAGAATAGGTCTCCTCGTAGTTGATTCCAGGGCGTTGTGAGAAGCCTTGCGCCACAAGGCGAGCTTTATATCTTACAATCTCGTTTTTCTCATTACGCTTTCTAACGAATACCCATTTGTGACCAACTGGTTTGGTGTTTGGCGGTATTGGTACAATTTTGCCAAATACCTTTCTTTTCGCTAGAGAATCAAGTTCTGCCTGGATCGCATCTTTCCATTTTGGCCAATCAGCTCTACGTTGGCATTCATCAACGGAGCATGGTTTGATGTCATCGGTCTCAATAATCTCACGCGCCACTGAATACGCGAATACATCATCAATGATGATGGAGCTTCTTTCCCACGTCCCATGTACACTAGTGTAATTTACAGAGATCTCTACGTTCTCATGGATAGGTTCTGACATTGAGGCGTCCCCCAAAGATGTCTCTTGGACATAACCGTAATCCGGAACATTCTCGTGGGACAGATTTTGAGTATCGATGATCAAAGGATTTATCTGTGCCTCATTCGCTTTCTTTCTAGGGCGAGTATCCTTCGAACCAATTGGTCTACCACGTTTCCTTGCGGGACCTGCGACCATAGATGCCACATCATTGCCATGTTGGGCAATGGCGCCATCCCCTGATGTTACAGGAGTGGCGTGATGTCCAGTATTTGGGACATCGATCCTTGTAGGCATGTTTGCAGCAGGTATGTGTGATCTCGTCACTTTGGCAACATCAGAAAACGCATCAGGCAGAGTGTCTGCTACATTCTGGAGCTCGATTATTCTTCGCACTTCAAGTTCGGACTGTACGGTACGGGGATTGAGATGAGAGATAATGGGGACAGACCACGACAATTCCTGTTGTTCCTGTTGAACATCGTGTTCTTATCTCCCCCTAACGATGGGAAGACTGTCTCATCAAAGTGACAATCCGCAAATCTAGCTGTAAAGAGATCGCCTGTCAAGGGTTCAAGATAGTGGACAATAGTTGGAGATTCAAAGCCAACATAGATGCCCATTCGTCGTTGTGGACCCATCTTAGTACGCTGTGGCGGCGTAATAGGCACATAGATGGCACACCCAAAAATGCGTAAATGCGAGATATCAGGCTCGTATCCAGTCACTAGCTAAAACGCAGAGTAGGATTGGGTTGCAGTGGGTCGTAGACGAATGAGTGTCGCTGCATGCAATATTGCATATCCCCAAGCAGAAATAGGGAGATGGGTGCGCATAACCAATGTCCGCGCTATCATTTGCAGTTGTTTAATAGCGGCTTTTGCGAGACCATTTTGGGTATGAACATGGGGAACTGGATGCTCTACATCAATCCCTAGTGATATGCAATAGTCATTGAACGTTTTCGATGTAAACTCCCCAGCATTATCAAGTCGAATCGACTTAATAGGATGGTCAGGGTAGTGAGCCTGTAGATGGATAATCTGGGCGAGGAGTTTAGAATAAGTAGCATTTCGAGTGGACAATAGCGCGACATGTGACTAGCATGTCGATGCATCAACCAATACCATAAAGTATTTAAAAGGTCCACATGATGGTTCGATTGGTCCACAGATATCTCCTTGGATTCTCTGTAAGAAAGGAATGAGTATTTTTGGATCCTTTGCATAGGACGGTCTCGGTCCTAATTTCCTGAAGGAACAGGCTTTGCAAAATGAGCAAGGGGCCTAAGAAGTAACCAATGAGGATTTTGGTTGGGCCTGAGCGTCTGTAGCGCTATTAGAAGTAATGTGTGTGACTACATCTCCCATTATGACGTTAGAGCCATGGAAATTGGTTTGTGTGGCGTCATGGCCATCAGGAGGAGCAACCATGGCGTCATGCGCATGGTTGGCGCCATTTATGGCGTCATCACTAGGGACAGGGGCGGCCTTTCGGCGACCCAAGACGGCAGCAGCGCCAAAAGCTGCAATTTTGGTGGTCTTGTCCTGGAATCAATTTTTGATTCTTGCTTCTTCTCACTCTGAAAAAGGGATGCCCGTGTGAAGTCTTAAGCATACGGAGCATCATATCACGACCAAGATGTCCTAGTCAGTCATGCCAAAGCCAATATGTGTCTGAATCCAAGAGATCTTCTCTTATGACATTATTGGATTCAATTGGTCGAATTGCAGTGACATAAAGTCCACTAGATTGACACATAAGCTTCTCTAAGATGAGCTTCCGTCCGCAATCATTAGAGGTAATGCAAAGGAATTCTATTCCGTTCTCATTATGCATTTCCACATGGAATCCGTTAGCTCTAATATCTTTAAAGCTTGATAAGGTTCGATTTGCCTTAGGAGCATAGAGAGCTTCAGTGACTTTAATCAAGGTGCCATTGGGCAAAAGGAATTGGGCCATTCCATGTGCTTGAACTAAACTTGATGGCCCAGCCATCGTAGTCACAGATGAATATGTAGGCAACATCTCTAAGAATAATTGCCTATGGTGTGCGTAGTCGCACTATCCGCAAGACTTTGAAGTTCATCCATTCCTAAAAGAAAAGCTCGTAATTAAAAAGGAGTCATAAAGAAAAGAACTCAACTTTTATTAATAAGCCAAACGGAATTACATCATTGTTTCTCTTAACCAAAGAAAATCTAATCCAATAAACTAGTTAATGCAAAACAATGGTAGTCGCCTAACTTCTTTCGGTAATTCCAATGTAAATGTGACCAGGTAAGTAGAGAGATGTCGGTGGAGCAAAGCTCGCTTAAGTACCACTTATCTCAAAACCTTTCTAGACATCACTTTTACATTGAGTACGCCTACTTTGAAGAAAGACTAATATCATTGGCACCTACTACAAAAGTAATATGGCAATTGCCTACATCTCTTGGAAAATAAAAAGACTTAATCAAAATCGCCAGTTTTTGGGTCTTGATCCTTGTAGTCTTCCACCCTTAGATCAAGATCTCCATCTTAATCTTCTTGTTCCATGTAATTTGCCTCCCTTCCTTCACGATACGTCTTGTATGCATTGGCAACATTCTGGGATGCAGTACACTTCCTTGCCCAATGTCCACTTGACCCACATCGAAGACAAACATCTTTATGGTCAGGCTCCCTTGATCGAGATGCTTTTGGTGCATGTGTTGGATGACTATTATTCTTGGTGGCGTCACCACCATAGTCGGAGGCTCCGCCTCTCTCTCTCTTCACACGTTGACCTCCACGGTTCCGTGCACGCCTCTCTTGGCGATTTCCTTCCTCTTTAGGGCGAGAATATGGACCAGAGCGTCCAGAATTGTCCCTACTCTTAGGGTTTCGCTCCTTGCGTCCTCCCTTGGGGGCGCGACTATAGTTAGACTCCGGAATAGACTTAGTTCCCACGGGTCTAGCATTATAGTTCTTCACGAGTATGTTGTCGTGCTTTTCAGCTACGTTCATGGCGCCAATAAGCTCATGAAACCTTGTAATACATCCTGCTTTCACATCAATCTGATAATTCTTTGAAATCATCAGGGCAGAGACGGGGAAGGTAGAGAGAGTCTTCTCGATCAACATCGTATCAGTTATGGTTTGACCACAAAACTCCATCAGGGACTTGATACAAAGAGCTTCCGAGTTATAATCAAGCACAGACTTGAAATCACAGAAGCGGAGGCTATGCCATCGCACTTCTAAATCAGGAAGCAGGGAGTCACGAACGTTGCCAAATCGCTGCTCAAGTCAATCCATAGCTTTCTTAGGTCTTCCTCATTGAGGTATTCACTTTGTAGCGCGTCATTCATGTGCCTTGTCATGAGAATGATGGCTTTAGCTTGATTTGCTTCATAAGCAGTAGCTTGCTCAATGGAGAGCATGTTTTGACTAGGCTCTTGGATGGCTTCCAGAAGTCCATCAGCCTTAAGATGTTGGCGCACATCTCGGACCCACCTATGGTATCTTGCACCAGTTGTCTCTAGTGGAACAAAGTTCAGCTTGTTCAGGTAACTCATCCTGAAAAAAAACATAAGATTAGGGTTAGTTTTTGAGCAAAAAGGGCTACCACGAAAAACTATTAAATTTCTGAGCGTAGTCGCTTCCAAGAAATTAGGGATTTTTCTGAGCGTAGTCACTTCCAAGAAAATCCGATTCCAAGAGGGGTTTTGGATTAGATCGAAACAATGATGTATGTGGTCGATCGTTCTCAACAAACTCTAAGTTTGGAGGACTCTACAAGCTCCAAGCTTGGAGTGAGCACGAACCCCCACAGTTCGGCTTTTTGGTCTCCCCTATGAAGAAGAAAGGGGGCTAGAAAAAGGGATGTTGGAAGTCCCCGAGAAAAGAAGAAGAAATTAAAAAAAAACTTCAAAAAACAGGAACTTTTAGAAAAAATTACCTTAAAAAAATGGCCGGAAAACTTGACCGAAAAGTTGGCAAGAAAAAAGAAGCCGGAAAGTGGCCGAAAAAGTCACCGGAAAAGTGTTGACCGGCGTTGACTGACCATTGACCGGGGGTGCTGACATGGCAGATCGGAGCTGACGTGGCAGTGCGGCACTGACGTGGCAAATCCGGTGCTGACGTGGCTGAGCGGCTTGGCGGCTTGGCTGATGCACGTCGGCTTCGCTGGGGCCTGCTGCACGTGGGCTCAACTTGGGCTGCAGTAGGTGGGCTTGGGCTACAGCAGGTTCTTCTCCTTTGTTTTTTCTTTTTCTGCCGGTTCAGGTTATTTGGACGGCGGTGGCCGGTTCGGTTGAATTTTGGCCGGTTCCGGTGGTGATTTTTCAGATTCCTGATTCTGGGGACGAGGTGCAGTTACTGACAAAAGGTGGTCGTGAATGGTGGACAGGAAGATGGCGAACCGCACAGGAGATCTTTCGATTTTTCTTGGGAGGCCAGTTTGAACACTTCCGGTGGCCGGTTCAGGTTGATTCCGGCCGGTTTTGGGTCTGGTTCCCCCGGTTCTAGGTTCCTGGGATTGAGAGCTTCAAGGTGGTGGCGGATGTTTCTGGGATTTGAAGGCTACGAATTTAGGGTTTCAGGGTTAGAACTTCATGCTGATAACGTGTTTTAGGGAATCAGAAATTGAGAGAAATTTGCTTTGTATTCTCATTGATAATAGGGGCCTCTTTATATAGAGGATTACAATGCATAGAGTTAGAATCATACAAGGAAAGAGAATATCTAGATTCTTCTAATTGAACCCTATTACCCCTAGGCCAAGTAACCTAGAGTTTGGATTAAACACAAATAGAGATATCCTTAAACAAAATTATATTTTAGTTTTCTTTTTTAGAAAAAAACTGCCCAAGGTACTGCTAGTTTTGTGAAAATACTTGATGGAACGAATATTGATGAAAATGTTTTATTTCAATGAATTTATCTAGGGAAAATATAATTCACAACACGGAAAGTTGCTGACTCAGTGTAAACCTCTCCACTGAGGAAACTTCACTGCGTAGCTTTTAACGTAGCCAACACGAAGGAACAATATCCAATATGAAATATCAGAGTTTACAGAATACAAGTAGTGTTGTTCATAACATACATTTTCATTTAGCAACAAATGCTAACTTGTTTTACAACTATTCTAACTCCTAAAACAACATTCTAGACAATCTATCTTCAACCTTCCTAGCTCTCAAATGATTCACTGATCTTGAGAATGAATGTGAGAGATTATACAATGGAAAACATGAAACAAGTAGAAATAGTTTTTCACGTAGGAACAATTTTATGCATTCAAAAACCCACCCTCTAACTTCAGTTTCGAAACCTTTTATAAGGGAGGAAAACTCCCCCTTAATCAAATCTTTTCTTAATTAACAAATAAGATAAATATGGACAGATATAAAAACTGAAATCAACACTTCCTATTTAATCACCATGCATGTCAAAAAATCTTTAATGCGAATGTATACCAAATCAATTTAATCGACATGCATATCAATTTGAATCATCTAACATGATATGAAATGAATACCACTTATACTCAAGATCAATGAGATTGAATCCTCCTTGATTTCCTCTTGAAGATCCGATCATGCAGATCTGGTCTTGCAGACTTCTTTAATTTCCTTTAAACCACGAACAAGTAGGAGAGATATTCTCCTAGTGCTTTGTAATTTCTGATTTCTTTTTGGCTTTGGGAAAGTCATGTGTCGAATAGGGATAGTCCAATATACTTACAATCTCCCCCTTTGGGCATTCCCATTCAACACATGACTTTTTTATGTTTGAACCCCTGCATGTTAGTACTTACAGAGAACAAAGATTTGCTTCTTGGATCAGAAATCAGTTTCCATCCTTTTCAGGATCCAAGTTGCCAAAACAATAATCTTACATAATATAGTAAAAATAAGCATCCCAAGAAGTTTGCGCTTATGCACTTACAACCAAAAAATATTGTTCAATAGAAATTAAAATGCAAAAAACAGAAATTTCAAAATAAAATAAAGAAAAATGTCACTTCTCCCCCTTTGAAGGGGAAGGCCCGTCGAACTCCTCCAAAAGCTTGGTCACATTGTCTTGAAACTCCTCGATGTCCATTGAAGCCAAGCTCTCCTCAGGTGCGACTATCTCCGGAACAGCAGAGGATGGACTGGGAGCTTCAAACCCTGGAGGGTGGCGCTGCATGTTCGGGATCTCCTTGGTGAGGTTGGTCACGGCATGATGATTACGAACCAAAAGAGAGTGCATGTCGTCCATGTCGGTAGTGAGACAAGCAATCCTCCAATCAGCCACCAAGACGGTGTCGCGAAGGCTATCCAGAGAGATATGAGGAGGAGGAACAGCAGAAGGTGCACCAGAAGGAAGGGGCGAAGAGGAGGGCTCCGGCTGCGTTCACGGTGCATGCCGGGATGAAGGATGCCGGCTCTGCAGCGGACTGATTGCCCTCCTCTGGAGGAGGAAGACGCCGATGTCCACCAAGTCAAGTAGTGATCTTTGTGCGAACCATGATGAGAGAACCTGCACACTGAGACAAACAAGAGTAAAATTCGAGAGACAGGAGAGACTAGATATACGGAACCAGTAGGGTTAGAGAAAACCAAAGGACACACCGATTTGGATAGAGTTTCAAAGAGGAGAGGAATTATGACAATTTAGTTCTCCGAGATACACACATGCAAATTACTTCTCCCCTTCAACTTAGGCGTAATCAATAAGGAAATTAAGTGCAACCAGATGGCAATAAAGTGAGAACTCGAAGAGACAGTCAGAAGCACAAAATCAGCAATTTTATCACGCAATCTTTTCATGTGCAAAGTATCAAGGCAATGAATGCAGTTGTCATATTGAAAAGAGAAAATAAAGCATAGTTGAAACACAAAGAGCACTAATCAAGTAATGAACGGAACATATTTCCATGTATCAACCACGATGTATTCCATCAACATATAGAGTGTGTACTCATATATTATTAGATATGACCTAGTAAACCAGTGAAGAATGTGAGCATGAGTAGTACATGGGGCTTAGAGACAAGTTCAGTGAAAGAGAGAAGAAGTGAAGAGGAAAACGTCACACATAGACTGAGCTCAGGATATGTCCTAGAAGGAGTAGGAAACATATTTCCCAGAAACTTATTTGAGTTGAGTCATAGCCGTCTTTATTTTGTAAACAAGAACTCATCTAACAAGACTCGTCTTAGTAACTCCCAGACCAGACGATCTTAGGGTACTGAGCATAACAAGGATGCTCCAAGAAGAGAGTCTCGAGTTGTTGTTTGAATTTTCACAATTTTCATACGTATTTTACCCACCAACTCGTTTCTTGCAAACCTTGGAAAGTTCACCACAACCAAGGCTTGATTACTTTGAGTGGTAGGATACATATATCCATTCTCGTTTCTTACAAATCCTTGAAAGTTCACCACAACAAGGACCTGATTACTTTGAGAAGAGGGAATTAGCCATCTGAGCATATTAAGCATTTTGCCTACTTCACCTATTCTCTCAGGACAAGGAACACGAAACATGCCACCACATAAAGCTATAAGTGAAGTACATAGTAAAGTGACGTGATTCAATGACTAATCATGAGTACATAATCATTTGTCCAGAATAAGGCATGGCCACAAAATATACATAGCCGAAAATATATGCATTTCACTAGTGACAGTGGTCAGAGTATACTACGATCACAATTTTCTCAATCAATAGTGGACAAATGTCATTGTGCCTTATTGCTTAGAACATATCCCTAGAGCATTTCTCAACATCTCAAACCTAGCAGTGTCAAGTGGTTTAGTGAACAAGTCAGCAAGTTGACTATCTGTGGGCACAAAACTTAGTTCAAGTATATTCTGTTCAACTAGTTCTCGAATAAAGTGATATCTAAGATCAATATGCTTTGTTCTAGAGTGTTGTACAAGATTTTTTGTGATGTTGATAGCACTTGTGTTATCACAGAAGATGGACAACTTACCTTGAGAGATACCATAGTCATGAAGCATTTGCTTCATCCAGAGCATTTGTGTGCAGCAACTCCCAGCTACAACATACTCAGCTTCGGCAGTAGATAGAGAGATGCAATTTTATTTCTTGCTATGCCATGCAACCAGATTGTTGCCAATGAAAAAGCACCCCCCAGATGTGCTTTTTCTGTCCTTCAGATTTCCTCCGCAATCAGCATCAAAGTATCCTGCAATCTCTACATTAGTGTCGAATGTATAGAAAAGACCACAGTGAATTGTACTAGAAACATATTGGATGATCCTTTTTACAGCTTCTAAGTGAGACTCTTTAGGTTGAGCTTGAAATCGAGCACACACTCCCACACTATAGGAGATATCAGGATGACTTGCAGTGAGGTATAATAAGCTACCAATCATGCTTCTATAGATAGAGGAATCAACTAATTTGCCTTCCTTATCTTCACTCAACTTTGTGGTGGTGCTCATGGGATTGTTGACTATTTTCTTGGATTGAAGACCAAACTTCTTGACCAGGTTTTCCGCATATTTTGTTTGAGAAATAAACTAACCTGTGTTAAGCTATTTGACTTGTAATCCAAGGAAAAAGGTTAGTTCACCACACATACTCATTTCAAATTCACTTTCCATGATTGATTGAAATTCTCTGACAAGATTTCTAGATGTGGAACCAAAAACAATGTCATCAACATACACTTGAGCAATAATCACATCATTGTTATCATGTTTCACAAATAAAGTCTTATCAATGGAACCCCTGGAATACCCCTTTTTCACAAGATAATTTGAAAGCCTTTCATACCAAGCACGAGGAGCCTGTTTTAGTCCATACAAAGCCTTCTTCAGTCTGTACACATGGTCCAAGTGATGTGGATCTTGAAAACCTTGAGGTTGTTCCACATAAACTTCATCATGTAACACGCCATTGAGAAATGCAGTTTTGACATCCATTTGATATAGTTTGAATCTGAGATGACATAACACAGACAAAATTAATCTCACAGACTCTAATCGTGCAACAAGAGCAAAAGTTTCATCAAAATCAAGTCCCTCGACTTGAGAGTATCCTTGAGCCACTAATCTAGCTTTATTTCTAATCACATTTCCTTTCTCATCACTTTTGTTTCGGAAGATCCATTTAGTTCCTATAATGTTGCAGTTACTAGGTCGAGGTACCAAGTACCACACATCATTCCTAGTAAATTGATTCAGCTCGTCTTGCATAGCATTAATCCAGTGATCATCTAACAAGGCTTCCTTAACATTTTTTGGTTCAATTAAAGACACGAAGCCGAAATGGGATAGCACATTCATACTTATCAGATTTTTAGTGATAAAGCATAATAGAGCATTTCCTTTACTTACCTCATCCTGAGTTACCTGAGTTGCAACTTGCCTTCTTGTTATCAGTCCATCTGATAGATTACCAATGATGTCCTGACTAGAGTGATCTTTTTGTACCTGCTTGTAGCCTCTTCTCAAGGTAGGGGTAGGTTCAAAGATGCCATCAGTTGTATCCTCTTCCTCAGCTTGAATATCCTTGCTTGTTGTTGTTGTGTTTGAAGAGGATGATGTATCTGCACACGCTTCTTCCTGTTTCATACATTCATCATTTATAGAGACATTAATAGACTCCATAACAACACGAGTTCATTTGTTATAGACTATGTAGGCCCTACTATTCAAGGAATACCCCAGAAATGCACCATCATCACTTCTAGCATCAAACTTTCCAAGATGCTCTCTGTCTCGTAGAATGTAGCAGGGACTTCCAAAAACATGAAAATGTCCTACATTTGGCTTCTTTCCTTATCTCATATGCTGTTTGATCAGTACCTGCTCTCAAGAACACTCGATTAATTGTATAGCATGCAGTACTTATAGCTTCAGCCCAAAAATTTGTACTTAATCCTGCTGCATGTAGCATAACACGAGCCATGTCCAACAGAACCCTATTTTTCCTTTCCACAATGCCGTTTTGCTGTGGAGTTATTAGAGCTGAGAACTCATGAGACACACCAAGCTCACAAAATAGTTAGCAAAAGAAGTATTTTTAAATTTTGTGCCATTATCTGATCTCACCCTAACTATGCTAGTATCGAATGATTTCTTTTCAATTATCAATTTTTGACTCAGATTCTTAAATGACTCAAACGTTTCAGCCTTGTCTTTTAAGCAATTTACCCAAGTATTGACAGGACCCGCCCCGGATTTCACCCTGAAATCCGAAGAGGCCCTGCGGGGCCCACCTTAGAAGAAATTCTACCAAAAATTTGACAGAACTTCCCCTAAAAATGGACAACCCAAAACCTGTAGAAAAACAATTACACTTCTAAATCATCCATCCTTATTCTCCTGGAGCCACCCTGCTCCCTATATCACAACATCTCTCATATCACAAAACAATTCTGAAACTTAAGAATATTAATCTCAAGAGATATCAGAGCAATCTATTTCTCAGGCGTACGAGAAAGTAGAATACAAGATAAACGACCAATACTTTTATAATGCGGAAGCTATGACAGCTATGCCTCAACCCCAAGTACGCTCGACCTCAAGCTAAACTGGCCTACAAACTGGGCATTTAAAACCGAAAGGCCCAGGGGAAAACATTTAAAATCCGTTAGAGTGAGTGGACGAAAAATAAGTAATTTCAAATGAATAAGTAAAACTTAATGCTTTCCCAAGTTATTCTCTAAAACCTCGCATGCAGTAACAATCTTGAAAACACTCTTAATCATCCTCTTTACTGAAATCTCAATCACATAACAAGAACATCTTGAAACCTCTTAAAATCTCATCCTCAATCCTTATAAAAACATCATTTTCATGAGGCTCGTTTGATGACTAGAAAGGACTGCTGTCTAGTCATCTCATGCCATCTAGGAGGGACTGCCACCCAGATGACGCATCGGAAGGGACTGCCAACCGGGATAGGAGGCGGTGGATAGACGGGACTGCCGACTAACCACATGTAGTAGACGGGACTGCCGACTAACCACAGGTAGTAGACGGGACTGCCGACTAGCTACCTCATGTCATCTGGAAGGGACTGCCAACCAGGTGACGCATCGGATGGGACTGCCAACCGAGCTGTAGTCTGGAAGGGACTGCCAACCAGACTATTACCTAGAAGGGACTGCCAACTAGGTAAGATACGCATGCGCCAAAACTGGCCTCCTTAATAAACTGAATAGCCTCCTCAAGAACTGAACATAACCTCTTTCAATCACTTGCTTTCGGAAAGAAACTCGATATTACCTCAATAAATCAATAATAATTCACCGAAAGCATAACTCAGTAATAACTCACTAACTCAATCCTCGATATCTCAATAAATCCTCGAAAGCATAATCACATACTCTATAATTCAATAATTGCTTTCGGAAAGAAAGTTCCATCTAACCCAAGTCTGATAAGTGCGGAATTCAAAACCCAATAAATCTCGATAAATCAATCATGCTCAAATATTTGCTAAATCCCTCGCACTCGTATATCTTCATAAAAACTGATATTCGAAAACAATAATTCTCATAATATTTTTCCGAATCAGTCACTTCCCGAAAATCATTTCCCAACTCAATAACTCATGAATGACTATCTCAAAAATCTACTAAAAGCCCTCGGGAAGGAATTTCAATACTAATCTCGTAATCCATAAATAAATCTCGATAAACTAAATCTCAAATATTCAAAACATAATTAAATCTCAATTGGAAGAAAATAATAATAATACTGCATGCGGAATTAATTTAAAAACAAATGTCCACTCACAGTACTATTGGCAACCACGCAAACGAGTTCCTTCATCTAACCGTAGCTCGCGACATTGCCCTGTACACAATTATATTTCCGTAAACGGCAATCCGATAAAATAATTACGAACTTAAACGAAATCCGAAAATCCCTATCTCCAATACTTCTCAAATTCAACCCAAATCTCTTCCACAATTCTAATTCCTCAATTTACATATTCCATAATGAAAACGAGGGAAATCCGACGGCCGGATTTCCCATAATTCCACCACAAAACTCCAAACTTCGAAAATTCACAAACAATTCCAAACTCCTCCAAAATTCACCAAACTTCATATATAAGCTCTATGATAATTATAGAATTTAACTAGCTAAAAATTGAAATTTATAAACTACCCTAGCCGCCGCTACCGCCGCCCACAGTGGCGGCACCGCCGCCACCATCTCCGATGGCCACCAAAATTTGGCAGTAGCACCTTCTCAACACACAGATTCAACTTCTCAACTACAACATTCCCAAATAACAATTAAAAATGGCCGAAATCGATACAATGAACAAAAACCCAGAAATCCTCAAGAACCCTAGAATTTCAATTCGTCGATTCGGCATCTACACAACAAATCGTGATACAAGGCCATAGGGGAAATGATCAGTGATGAAAACCGAACCTTCGACGGCGAGATGGGGACCGGAGGTGGTCGGAATCGCCGGAAATCGGCAAAAGCTTCAAACTGCAGCCGGAGGAGTTTTTCCTTCGATCCGTGGTTTTCCGGCCAAATCGTGGAAAACCAAGGTTGCTAGGGTGCTTGGAGGGAGGAGGCGCTCCTCTGGTGACCGGTGGCACGCCGGTTGGTGGCCGGAATCGGAAAATATCGACGCTGCCTCAAAAATGCTACAGTGACCGTCATCTTCTTCTCGTTGCTGCACCTTCCACAGTTCATATTAAGCTACGAAACGAACCCAGAAATCAAGAGAAGGAAGAGAGCTTTCCAACGACATCTTACACGTCAAAATCCGTCGCCGGATGGAGGAGTTATGGCCGGAAGAAGGTGACGAGGTCGGAGAGGAAGAGAGAGTCGGGGAGAGAGAAAGGAGAGGGCTCGGTAAGTTTCCGAAAATGGAAACTTACCACAGTAACTCGTCCTATTTATAGAAACTTATCATGAATAGTAACTTTACCATTTCGCTTATAACTTTTGCATACGAACTCCGATTTTTACATACCATATATGCACGTGCTCGGTTTAACGTCCTCTACAACTTTCATGAAGGAAATTTTCTCAAATTTTGACCCGAACAAAAAGTCAACTTTTAGGGCCCCCTAAAAGCATTGAAATGACAGTAAAAGTGAAAGTAAAAGTTGTTTACCGTCCAAATGACTAGTAAACCGGTGAATTCGGGTTCGGGACGTCACAAGTATATCATGAGAAATCATCCACAACAACTAGTATATAGCTCTTACCTCCAATGCTCTCAGATTGAGCAGGTCCCATCAGATCCAAATGTAATAGTTCCAGTACTTTTGTGGTCATAGCTGAGTTTACCACATTGTGAGGGGCCTTGGTTTGCTTTCCAATTTTACAATCACCAAAAATCTTGTCTGTTTTACCATTTAGATTAGGTGGACCCCTAACATATTTCTTGGAGGATAGCAAATCTTGATAGTTCACGTGTCCCATTCTTCTTTGCCAAAGCTCAAATGTTTCCTCTGTGGATCTTACAGATAAACAGGACTGCAGGTTGAATTTTCATTAGCTTGAATATGGTAGCAGTTATCAAAAGATCTCTTACCTCCCATGATACTTTCTCCTTTCTGATTCATCACCAAACACCTGTGTTTGTTGAACCAAACATCTTCATAGTCATACATACAGCACATTTTTAAGATTTGGTATACCTGGAGTATTTACTGTACCCCGAGCTAGGATACTAGCTTTTCGTCCATCTCCAAAGGTGACTGAACAGGTCGTGTTTTCATCCTCAAATGAGGTAAACCAGGCTTTGTCTCCAGTCATGTGTCTGGAACAACCACTGTCTACATACCAGAAATCTCGTTGCTTGTCAGCCAAGGCGGTTAAAGCTACCAGGCAAGTGGCCTCTATATGAGTAGTTTGTTGATCTGAACTAGCACTTGTCAAAGAAGATAGATCATCAGTTTCTTTAGTAAGGGCTAGAAGACACTTACTAGTAATTTTCTTAGTCCAGACAGGCTTTCCTCTTCTAGTTTGAAAGTCTTTCTGAGAGAACAAATCAGTTAGTTTATTAAGGAGTTCCTTCTGTTCTCTAAGTTCACATTGTAAAGATTCAACAGTACATTCTTCTTGAGAGACTTAAGAGATTAACAATCTCTCATTTCACCTAGGTCTGATATGGCCTATCTTACCACAGTGATGACAAGTTGGAATAAAAGTTCTAGAGTTAGGATACCTGTTTTGACCAGTGGAAGATTCTTGGTCTACTTTTACCTGAGAAGTGTATGCTGGCTGACCTTCCTTCATGCTTCTCAGTATTAAGACTTGATCATCATGTGCGACTTCCTCCTTTTTGACAGGTGATTCAGATGCTCTTACAAACTTTGTACTTTTGGAATTCTCTCCCGTGTATCCTAGCCCAAAGGTGTCATGTGGTGCTCTTCCTGCCCCAAGTAATTTGGTCATAGTGTTAGAGCTGACCTCAAATCTGGTGAATTTATCTTGAGTCGATTTTAGCTCATCTTGTAGGGACTCAATTTTAGCCAATAACTCCAAATTTAGAACTTGTTATCCCCTCACGTCCAGTTCCAGCATTTTGATTTTGTTGAAATATTCAGCCTTTTCAGCCTTCCAACTTGACGAGCCCTGATCACTTGACGAGATAGCCATCTCAGTAACAAGGTTGCTTCTTTCTTGTTCCCATGTGGATTGTGAAGTCTCCAACATGTGCTCCACCTTTTCTTTTTCTGTTCTTAGAAATTCAACTTCCTTTTCCAAGCTTAAGTTTCTTAGTAATGTGGCCTTTGAAGCTTTGTAGAGTTGTTTGCAGCGGATATTTGTTTCATCATTAGAAAATGCTTCGTCACTATCAGAATCAGGTAGAAGTGACGACACAAGAGCCAAATTTTCCACTTCTTGAGACTCATCATCACTCCAAGTTGAAAGAAGAGACTTGTTGTTGTTGTTTCCATGCTTCCTATTTCCACAGTTAGTAGAGATATGGCCATAGCCACCACACTCATAGCATTTAGGTTTTCCAGAGAGAGTTCCCTTGAGGCTTCCTTTTCCACTTTTGCCATTGTAGTCACTGCTGCTACTGTTTACGCCATAGGTGTTTTTCCTAGAAGCATTTGGATTTCTAGAGGACTTCTTGCTTTTGAGAAATCTTTTGAATTCCTTTGTCAATAGCGCAAGATCTAGTGTTTCTTCTTCCTCTTCAACTCCTTTTACTACCTTGAAGGCTACACCCTTATTCTTCTTCTCAGGTTTTAACCTCATCTCATAAGTTTTGAGATTGCCAATGAGCTCATCAAGTGGGTACTCATCAATATCAAATGAGTCTTCTATACTAGTGACTTTTGAATGAAATTTTTCTGGCAAGGCCCTGAGAATCTTTTTGACAATCTTATCTTCATCAAAAGGTGCTCCAAGACTACGACACTGACCGGAAATTTTAAGAATTCTACGATGGAAATCATCAATAGTTTCATCATCTCCCATAGTCATTGTTTCGAACTCAAAGATCAGTGCTTGTAATTTCTGAGCACGTACCTTTTTATTTCCTTCATATGTAGTCTGTAGAAGATCCCATGCCTGCTTAGCAGTATCACAGTGACTGATCCTCAGTTTTTCTCATTCAGATAGGCTGTGAAAATGCTGTTCTTAGCCTTGAAATCTGCTTGCAGATCACGATCTTCCTCAGTTCAGTCCTTCCTTGGTTTGGGAGTGGCAGTGGAAGAGTTTTCTCCTTTTGCTTTTACCATAGGTATAGTCCAGCCATTTTCTACAATATTCCACACATGTTCATCTTGAGCATAGAGATATGATTTCATGTATATTTTCCACAGAGTATATTTTTCACATCCACCTTCGAACCATGGACTATTTATAGATCCACCAGCAGCCCTATCACGTGAATGTTCCATCTTTCCCGGGAAAAGTCTAGAACCCGCTCTGATGCCAAAATGAAAATACTTGATGGAACGAGTATTGATGAAAGTGTTTTATTTCAATGAATATATCTAGGGAAAATATAATTCACAACACGGAAATTTGCTGACGCAGTGTAAACCTCTCCACTGAGGAAACTTCACTGCGTGGCTTTTAACGTAGCCAACACGAAGGAACAATCCAATATGAAATATCAGAGTTTACAGAATACAAGTAGTGTTGTTCATAACAGACACTTTCATTTAGCAACAAATGCTAACTTGTTTTACAACTGTTCTAACTCCTAAAAAAATATTCTAGACAATCTATCTTCAACCTTCCTTGCTCTCAAATGAATCACTGATCTTGAGAATGAATGTGAGAGATTATACAATGGAAAACATGAAACAAGTAGAAATAGTTTTTCATGTAGGAACAATTTTATGCATTCAAAAACCCACCCTCTAACTTCAGTTTCGAAACCTTTTATAAGGGAGGAAAACTCCCCCTTAATCAAATCTTTTCTTAATTAACAAATAAGATAAATATGGAAAGATGTAAAAACTGAAATCAACACTTCCTATTTAACCACCATGCATGTCAAAAAATCTTTAATGCGAATGTATACCAAATCAATTTAATCGACATGCATATCAATTTGAATCATCTATCATGATCTGAAATGAATACCACTTATACTCAAGATCAATGAGATTGAATCCTCCTTGATTTCCTCTTGAAGATCCGATCATGCAGATCCGGTCTTGCAGACTTCTTTAATTTCCTTTAAGCCACGAACAAGTCGGAGAGATATTCTCCTAGTGCTTTGTAATTTCTGATTTCCTTTTGGCTTTGGGAAAGTCATGTGTCGAATAGGGATAGTCCAATATACTTACATTTTGAAAGCATGGGAATGTTCTATACAAGTACAAAAGTGTTTATATAAGGGGCAGTAAAATCAAATATCTGAAGAACTGCTCAATTCATTTATAGTTTTATAAAACAAAAAAGTTTGGTACTGTCTACTAGTATAGACAGAACTAGTTCATGCTGAATTCACGTCTCTTCTGGTGTAGATATAGCTAATACATACAATGCCGCTTTGTACTATTTCTATGTCTGCTAGCTCCTTGAAATTTGAAGCCGTTGATAGTAATCTTGACATCACTGCAAAAGTTTCCCCATCTATATGAGGGACTGTAAGTAAATCAATGAAGTAACAATAATAAAGACACCTCTCATGGCCCTCCTGAATATCCTAAAGGGCCAGTGAGTTGATAGTCTGCCAAAGAATTTCCTTGCTGTGACATGCTGCACATAAAGAACAGAGAAAGCTCAAAACAATTGGCATTGAAATTTCTTTTTTCCTCAGTAAGATGTGTAACACTCGATTAGCTTAGAAACTGGAAAGGATTGCAGATGAAGGATGGAGACCGAGTTCTGTTCAGTGAGGATGCAAAACTGGTGGTCCTCATGTATTTTTTGCCCATACACCAAGATTCGGCTAACAAAATTTATTGCTCCTGAGATATCATAATATTGAAGTGCCACAACCTTTAAGGTCATTCTTCAATTCCATATGATATGCAATTAGTGACTTCAAATTTATGAGAGTCCAACAGCTGCAGGTATTATGAGATGCTGCATGTAAAGAATGGAAAATAACAGGATACATGCATTAGCCATTTTTTAAAAATGCAGGGCCTTAGCTACGACATTTAATAAGATCATTAATTTTTCAATTCCATATCATATGCAAAAGTAAACATACCCTTAGCAGCAGCACTGCATATAGTTGTGAACTTGTAAAATCTAGGGAGCTGATATCACACTGGCAAATAAAACACAAAAACATCACTACTAGCTTGACCCTGAAGCAAGACAATCCAAAAGTTGAAGTAGACTGAAGATTATATAGATATTAATGATCGAGTATACTTTATCTGTACACTAAATTTCTCAATTTACTATATAGTTTCCACACTATGTCTGCAACTTATAATCTTTCAATGGAAAAATTGAAGACACAGTAGTGTATATTTAGCTCAAATAGTTTTTAGAAAATCAATACATACCCCAGTTCTTTGTTATGATGAAATAGATTACGGTGCCTAGATTTTTTGTAGTAGCTGTTGAAGTTATGCTAGATTAGTTAGCTTGAGTTTTAAGTTTTTGTGGTACTTAATATTTTGTGTGGCAGAGTTCTGAAGATTAAATTGAAAGAGCAACTTTTAAAGCCTTCGAGAAAGACTTTGATGAAAGACCAAATCAGTTCAACTAGAACGAAATGAAGAGAGATCAGAACGACTGACCCAAAATTGGCTCTCAACTCTCTGTGATTTTCATTCTGCTTGGAAATTCTAAATATATTCTTGTGTATGTGCGATTGAGTGGAGGAGACAGAGAACAGTCTGTAAGTTCAGATAAGAAGAGAAGCAGTAAATCAGAAATTGCCTACAAGAGTCGAGTGAAGAGGTGAGTAAAGCTAATCAACTGAGAGAGAATTTGAGAATTATATTTACAACTCAGACATCAAGACATGGCAATACTGGTCCTGCAAGCAATCTTAACCTTGGCCTATCTCTGTCTTAACATAATATCTATGAGGTTGTTCATCTCTATAACTAAAGTCAAGTAGCTCGATAAACATTCCACAAATGCTAAAAATAAAAAAGGAACTGTCCAACAAATCTTTTATTTGTAGTTATAATTTCATAATATGGGTTAATCAAGAGAGGTGGAGCATGATAGTCAAGGTTTCTATTAGAATCATCATCCATATTGAGTCATACATTAAACAGAACAGATAAAAGAGATTTAACCAAATTCCAACTTCTTCTTTACCTAAATAAAATTATCATTCTTGCCTTTTAATTGAAGAACCAAATTCGGGAAGAAATGCTAATTGCTCATAATTGTGAATCACTAGGACTACTCTACAAATAGACATGAGAGAGAGTTCATTAGTAAAGGAATAAGAATGGTACCCCTTCCAATATCCACCATCAGTGCCCATCTTGGGTCCCTGCAGACTTGATTCCAATAAGGTACTTCTACTGGCACCTTCACCATTGAAAAAAGAAAACAGATTATTAAGCATAAAGATGTAACAATTGTAATGAACTAATGATAACTTTTATTATGTGTAGCTCACAAACTCTATTGTAAATCTAATAGTGAAAAAGGTGAAAAAGATGAACACCCATAGAGTCGCATACAGCTAAAGAGGTGCTAAGAGGGTTGACATATGCCTAATTTTGACATGACCCAGTATGAGCTTACATCAAAGATACAAACTCTTTTTGAACAAAAAAATACAACAACATAATCCTTTCAATAATATAATCTACTACAGTAAATTATTGACAGAAATTTATTAATAAACAAACTGTAAACAACATTTATTTCTTCTCAAAATGAAAAATAATGGATGGAATAACAAAATACCGACCTGAGAAAAACTGTGGGTGAGATCAAGGTCAGCATTTTCCAAGGCCACAAGGTCTGGGGCTCTAATCAGCATTCTCCAGTAGTATTCTGTTTAGAACACTTTCCCCAGTATCCAAATCACCAACAACCTTAGTAAGGAAAAGATCCCAGTTGACATTGCCATAGATATTACTCTAGTGACTTCAGCTTCCTCTCCCGAGTCACAGAGCCCCTTAATCAACATAGCATAAGTAGACTTGTTTGGCAAACAGCCTTTTTCGAACATCTCGTCCAAAATCTTAATTCCCTTCTTCGCTTTTCTAATCTTACAAAATCCTTTGATCAATATAGAGTACATCCCTTGTCCACCATGTCATCCCACAACCACCCTGCCTCACACAACTCCCCCACTTCACACATCCCAGAAATAAGCATGTTGTAAGTCATGACATCAGAAATAAGACTCACTCGTCTCAAACTGATCAAACAATTTCCTGACTTATTTTCCTTACAATAAGCTTCAATCATAACCCCATAAGTAACCTCATTGGGCCAATCCCATTATCCTTCATCTCATCCATGACCTTAATAGCCACAACCAGTTTCACATACCCATCCATCAATATGGTATAAGTAGTCACATCAGGAAACCACCCTCTGTCCAAAATCTCACCAAACACTTTCTTAGCACCCAAAAGTCACCACATTGGGCACAAATCCCATGGCGCACATTTCGTCGAGCACCTGGTGTGCAGTCTGTAAATCATTTCAAAATGGTAATAAATGTCTTGAATGCGATTTTGGGGCTTGAAACTGTTTTGGCTCCAATCTGTTCAAGGGAAACTGTTTTCGGAAAATGAAACTGTTTTGGCTTCACCTAAAAACAGACTTGAAAACATTCTGTTTTGCTCTGTTTTGTTTGCTTCACACATTCGCAAAGCTAAACTAAATTATTGATGCCATTAACTAAAACTACACTTTCTAGTTGCTGTATCTGTATCTGGATTGTGATTTATATATATATTTATGCTTTCGACAAAAAATACCATGTCCTAACAGAATTTGAGTAAGAGTTAATATTATTTATTTACTTCATGATGTTATTTCATATGATTAACAAGAAATTAAGATGGAATTGAGCTTATTTAAAAGATATACCTCTTTTTGATCTTGTGATGTTTGCTACCACAAATAAAGAGGGATTGCAGAACCGTACAAGTAAAACTCCTGAAAGTTACTGATACTGAACATTACAAATCCTCCCTACCTAAGAATGCATACATATAAGAAATTGGAAACACAACTTAAAAACAAAGAGCAACATGATCCAACACTCAATTTCTTATCCTTTTTGAAAACACGATCAGTACTGCAACAATCTCAATGAACCACACATTCCACTTGGTAATCACAAAGTCTGCAACAACCACTCCCACCAACAAGCCACTCCCTGACCCTGCCACAACAAATTTCCAGTCCAATTCAATTCCAGAGCCCGAGTCATTATCTTCTGATGTTGAAGGTGGAAGTTGACTGCCCTCAGAATTTCCACATTTCTTGGGCAATAGATCTCCGCACAATCCTTGGTTTCCCAGATATGAAGTGCTGTCAAATGTAGTGAAGTGGATTCCCCGTGGTACAGGGCCTGTGAGATTGTTGTGAGAGACATTGAACTTTGAGAGAGAATCAAGTTGTGCCAGTTGCTGAGGAATCTCACCAGAGAGCTTGTTATGTGAAAGGTCCAATGAATCTCACCAGGATGATGGGATGCGACCCGTGAGAATGTTATTGGAGAGATTGAGTGACCAAATCCCCTGAAGTTTCCCAATGTATTCAGGAATCTGCCCTTCAAAATTGTTGCTTGAGATGTCAATGAGTATCAAGTCCCCTCGAACTCTTGGGTAGTATCTCTCCACACCTTTACAGATTATCGTGATTGAGTAATACCCACCATTAAATGAATAAATGCGGTAATACTCCAAATCATGAGTGATACTTGTTGTCCCATTTCCAGAAAAAATGTATTCAAATGGAAACTGACCTGAGAAATCATTGTAAGACAAATCAAGAATACGCAGCACCGGGAATTGAAGATTCTTCTTATCAGGTTTCAGAATCACTCCATAGAACACATTGTGGTCCATTTTCAAAATTTTCAACTCAGGGAGAGCCCCCAACCAAACAGGGAAGGTATCAGTAAAATTATTGTGTGAAAGGACTAAACTTTCAAGACTTGCACAATTCGCCAGTGACCTCGGTAGTTGCCCATGGAAATTGTTGTGACCAATATCTATCATCCTTAAATAGCTTCCATTGGTGTATGATTGAGGAAGATTTCCATGAAATGAATTGTTTCCAAGTTTCAGATACTCCAGACTCGCACTAAAGTTTCCCCCACACTGCGGTAAGTTGCCAATCAACTTGTTGTTTGACAAATCAAGGTATCCAAGAAAAGTCATATTGCAAATCATTGGTGAAACTTGTCCGGTCAATTTGTTGTTTGCAATGTTATAGTACAGGAAGGATGTTAAATAAGGTAACAACAATAATTCACGAAACATGTTGAATGACAGGTCTAAGTATCGTAGGTGAATCCTGGGAAGGACAGCTGCAGTTTTCTCAAAGCCTGACAGGAAGTTATGAGAAATGTTAATGTAAGACAGAGTTTCAGTGCTTATGTTCCACATCCATTTTGGTACTTGGCCTTGCAATTTGTTTCCAGAGAGATCTAATTGAAACAATGCTTCTTGAGATCTTAGGAAATCTGGGAACTCTCTGAGGTTGCACCCACCCAATTTTAGATACTCAAACTCTGGAAGTACAGTAGTTGCATTATTCAAAAATCTAGATTCTGAGAGCAATTCCAGATTATTATTAGATAGATCTAGATAGGTGAGTTTTTGTAGGTTAAGAAACTTCTGGAACTCTACTGTACCACTGAAATTATTATGATCTAGCTGGAGGGTTTGAAGATTCATGAGATGGAACAAGGACTGGGGGACTGAACCATGAAAATAATTATTAGAAAGTGATAGATATGTAAGTTGGGTAAGGTTTCCCAACATAGCTGTAGGGATTTGACCATTAAACTTATTATATGAATGGTCCAAATAGATGAGATCCCTAAGATTACCAAGTGTAGCTGTAGGGATTTGACCATTAAACTTATTATATGAAAGGTCCAAATAGATGAGATCCCTAAGATTACCAAGTGAAAATGGTAATGGACCTTCTGAAATATTGCATATACTCACAGCTAACTCTTTCAATGAATGAAACCTTTCTATCAAAGAAGGCAGGTTTATGGAAAAATTAGTGGCTGAGAGTTTGAGTGACATGAGATCAGGACTACTTCCACTATAGTCATCAGGAAAATTCCCTGTGAGAGCAGGGTTGCTGCTCACATCAAGAACCTTCAAATTCTTTAATTTAAAGATTCTTCCCGGTAATTTTCCAAATAGGCCGCATTCAGAAAGGATGAGAGATGTCAAATGTGACAAATTTGTCAGAGTGCTGGGTACTGTGGATGATACATTGATTGAAGAAAGATCAAGTGTTTCTAGACCAGTTAAATTTTGAGCTAGGCTTCTTAACCATTCTTTATTGGAAAACATATCATCATTGAGAGATAGATCAAGGGAAGACAATTTAGATAGTTGTGAAACTTCAAACGGGATATGACCAGAAAATACAGAGTAAGAGAGGTTGAGATACCTGAGCCTTGGAAAGTTCCTAATGCTAGTAGGAATTTGAGAGAAATTGAAGGCATTATCAGCGAGGTTCAGACGCTGAAGATGAACAAGACTGAATAAGGTGTTGTTGGAGCTGAAAGACCCATTGAGACAACTGCTACTAAGATCAAGCCCAATCACGTGACCTGTCTTCTCATCACACTCTACGCCATCCCATAAGCAACAACTGCTGTTTGATTTCCATGAAGAAATCTTTGGATAAGCACCCACATACTCTGAAGCAGACATGTCAATGACAAAACTTTGCTTGAATTGCAGCAAGGCAGAGATCTCACCATCATGGCAAGTAGGAGTATGTGACTGCATAGAGTTGGCCACCACAAGATGGAACAGCACAATTGTTGAAAGGATATAGATGGACACAGTTATTAAGCATAGAGATGATAACCCCATGATTTATGTTTAATTTGATAAAATCCAGATTAAATGGAATGAGTTATTTATAGACTGAACCAATCGTCCTTGATCAAACAAGTCAACAGTGTAAGAAACCCATTCATGCCTTTTGCTCTTTTCTTTTGTGGGTGGACACATCAATGGATGACTTATAATTTACCTTTTGCCTTTTGTTGTATGAATGAATGAAAACTTGAAAAAGGTTCAATTAATATTTGTACTCATTTGTCTTTTTAACGAAGAAAAAATAAACCAATTAGCAAACGTACCTTCTCTCATTGGATAGATCCTTGTCGTTTCTTGTCTTTCCCCTGAATAACTTTTTGAGGGACGACTTCAGAGTAGTGGGAAGCTTGTGGTTGGTGGCCTAGTGGAAACCACACATAATATCAGCTTGATTTTCTGTACCCGTTTATTATCTTTATTTATTTATTTTTATATTTCTAGTTTGACTACGCCATGCAAAAAGGAATAGTAAAGTACCCCCAAACCAACAGGCCATTTAGGAAACAGATCGCGATATATAATTTTCATTTTGTTAATGGAAAAACACATTATGTGCCTTCGTCAAAGTGATTGACGGAGAAAGAATCAAGCAATTAGCAATTACCATCAATCAGCATGGATTACGGACCAATCAGTAGTTAATGTCATCATTGTAATTGTTCTTTCCATTGTAATTCTCTCCCTATATAAAGGGATTATGAAATGAAATGAGCAGACCAATTCCAATTATCATTTTACTTTTACACGTTATCAGCACGCTCAGAGCCAATAGCCAAAGAAAAAAATCAACAACCCTAGCAGAAAAAAATTTCTTATTCTACCGCCACCAACAATTCTCGAAAAAAAATAAAATCCTACAGCCTACACCCACCCCTTCGACCAGATCGGGGACTGCAAGCCCTACCTAGCCACCGCCTGCGCAGCCACCTCCTGCTCGCCCAGACCGCCCCCTGAGCCTGCAACACCGGCTGACCCACCATTCCTGCCGGCCTCAACCAAATTCCATCACTGCACCGATCCAAACCGGCCAGCAGCCCTGCTCTAGCCTAGTCCGTCCTCCTACCCACGCGGCCAGCCCACCCGCGCAGCCCACAGCGCAGATCCCAGCACAGATCGCTAAAGAATCCGGCAGCCCATCTGCAGCAGCGCCTCCGCCAACGCTCGGATTGGCCAGCTGGGATCCGCTCGTCTCCTACACCGGTCCCAGCCCCGCCCCGGCGCCCCTGCCCAGCCCCGGCCTAGCCCAGCCGCAGCTAGACAGGCATCTGCATGAGTTTCTTCTTCCTGCAAACCGAAAAACAAACAGAGAGAAAAGAAAGAAGCAGAGAAAGAAGAAGAGAGGAAAGAAAGAGAGAGAGAGAGAGAGAGAGAGAGAGAGAGAGAGAGAGAGAGAGAGAGAGAGAGAGAGAGAAAACAGAGAGAAAGAAAAAGTAAACTGGCCTAAAGAAAAGGTCCGGTCGAAAAAAAAAAAAGGGGGAATCCCAACCTGAAAAAAAAAAAGAAAAAAAAAAGAGAAGGGCCCAAGTATACACTTGGCCCAAAAAAAAAAAAAAAAGCAGGCCCAGAAACGAAAAAAAAAAACAGAAAAAGAAAAGAAAAAAGAGAAGGCCCAGAAAAAAAAAATCAAAGCCCACTGCTGAAAAGGGAGAGGAAGCGGCCTAGTTTTCTCAAGCCCAAAAACATCACTACGAACGCCTGTATCAACACGCGCGTGTGCTAGGATTGTTTTATTTTCTCGAAATCAAGTATGTTTTCTTTATTTTATTTTATGATTTTAATCAAGTATGTGCGTTTTATTTTCTATTTTTAAGCATGCTTTTTATGCCTTTATTATATTTTGTTATTGAGCATGCTTAGTTAGATAATTTTGATCATTGCATGTCTTGTTATTTATGCTTTATATGATTATCTTTAAATATGATTATATATTTTATTGTTTATATTTTATTTTTGAGCATGCCATATATATATATATATATATATATTTTGTTATATATTATTTATGAAATTTGAGCATGCCATGTAGTTTATTTTTTTTATATATGCTATGTTTTATTTATTATTAAATGTGTTATAATTATTTTTGTAATGCAACATATAAAATTCCATTTTGCCATGATAATGAAAATTCATGCACATTATACACACACTTACTGTGATAAAGTATTTTCACATAGCATCGAAAAAAAAAAATGTGACCATTACGAATCTTGGTCTTGAAATCTAATTCATATGTTTGGAAAATAATTCACGTGGATGTCTTTATGACTGCGTAATTTATTTCTTCTCTCTTGTTTATGTAGATGGTTGATCCAACTCGACATGAATTTGACATTTTGGACTCAGACGGACTTGAGTACCACCGTTGGATTTCCGATGTGGAAAATGCCTTTGTGGCAAGAGACTACACTGCCACCATTACCGACCCCAAAGACAATGGACCGTCTGACAAGGTGAAAGCAAATGCCTTAATGTTTTTGAGGCGACATATTGATCCTAGCCTACGCTGGGAATACCTTCAGTTGAAGACACCCAAAGAACTGTGGGATGCCCTTAAAGGACGTTTTGGGAACATTCATGACACCTTGCTTCCAGAACTGACCGTTCAGTGGAATGAAATCCGGTTACTTGACTACAAAAGGGTCAATGACTTCAATAAGGACATGTTGCGCCTAAAGGCACGTCTAATTTCTGTGGAAATGAACTCATAGAAGATGATATGATCCAGAAGACTCTTTCCACTTTTCCTACTTCAGCAATTATACTAGCAAACCAATATAGGCTGGAGTATGATAACAAAAGAATCACAACCTTCAACAAGCTGATCAACCTACTGCAAGTGGCTGAGAGGCATAATGAGGTTCTGTTAAACAACAATGTCAGACCTGTTGGAACAAAGAAAATGCCTGAGGCTAATTATGGCAAAGTGAAAGGTGGAAAGAACTGCCAAGCAAGCAACAGAGTAGCAGCCAATTACAAGAAGTATAGTGAGTCTAAAGAACAAGAGGCTCAATATATGGAAGAAGGAGACCATGACCCAGACGTCAACCTCACAATTGCAGACTTTAATGGCAACAAGGAACTTGCTCAGTCAACCGATGCCCCAAATTTTGACTGATCTGCTTTATTTACTTTATTTTCCAAAAACAGTTGTGAAGGCATGATGCCTCATTTTTAATTAGACTATTACTTGGTCTTAAAGTTTATTTCAATAATGGTTTGATGAATTAGAACAAGACCTTGATTTGATTAACGTTGGCTTCTAAATAAATTTCAAATTTTATTTTGAAGCACTGAATATATTCAAATTTATTTACTACACATATTTACAGGGTTCGAAAAAGCACTATAACGATGTAAAGCAATACATCTAGAAAAAAAAAATTACTAGAATGAAAAGATTATCATTCTACCTAACATAGAAATACTCTAAAGAATATGAGATATATTTAATGTCACAGACGCTCTGTATGCACCAAGAGCTAATCGAACCTTGTTAAAGATTCAAAGATATTCGTGCCAACGATTATCATGTAGAAACACACTGTGAGAATGGAACTTAATACATTTATATTACCTCTAATGAATGTGGAAGGAAACGCATTTTAGAGAAACTTATGAGTCAATCTAGTGGACTGTACCTCACTACGATTCGGATTATTGAATCATATGCTGTCACCAACAATGAAATATGGGACACTGACTCATACAGGCTTTGACACGACCACGTAGGGCATCCCGGTCGTGACATGATGATCCGTATTTTAAAGAACTCATACAGACATCCCTTCATTCGAGTTAAAAATAAAATGGGAGAAAAATCCGCCACACTGCACGGTGTTGGTCCTAGTACTGCTCAAATGCAGTCATTGCTTTCTGAAGTACCAAAAACACTACCTCCATCCCATTATGCCTCATTGACTATTTCAAAGGCACATCACTCGTTTTGCAAAGCCTGCTCTTTAGAAAAAATAGGAACGAGACCTTCCTGCTAAAAATACAAAACATTCCATTCTTACAAAGGATACAAGGAGATATCTGTGGACCTATCCATCCAGAATGCGGACCATTCAAGTACTTTATGGTTCTGGTGGATGCTTCGACACACTGGTCACATGTCGTTTTATTGTCTACAAGAAATGCTGCGTTTGCAAAACTCCTAGCACATATTATACGCTTAAGGGCTCACCACCCTGATCACCCTATCAAGTCTATAAGGCTTGATAATTAACGCTGGAGAGTTTACATCAAAAGCATCTGATGAATATTACATGTCTATTGGGATCGATGTAGAGCATCCTGTACCCTATGTGCATACACAAAATAGTCTCGCAGAAGCCACCATTAAAAAGCAACAGATGGTGGCAGGGCATTGGTTATGCGCACCAACCTGCCTATATCTTCCTGGGGTTATGCAATATTGCACGCATCTTTACTTATTCGTTTCAGACCCACTGCTAGCCAACCATTTTTTGCGTACCAGTTGGTAACTGGATATGAGCCTGACATTTCACACTTACGCATATTTGGTTGCGCAGTATATGTGCCTATTGCGCCCCCACAGCGCACCAAAATGGGTCCTCAGAGACGATTAAGTATTTATGTTGGATACGAATCCCCAACAATTATCCGCTATTGGAACCCTTGACAGGCAATCTCTTTACCGCTAGATTTGCAGATTGTCACTTGATGAGACAGTCTTCCCGTCGTTAAGGGGAGATAGGAAAAAGGATTTTCCAAGGGAACGACAGGAATTATCGTGGTTTGTCCCCACTCTGTCTCATTTTGATCCCCGCACTTCACAAAGTGAAAGTGATGTGAAAAGAATAATCGATCTTCAGAACGTAGCAGATTCGATGCCTGATGCGTTTACTGATATCACAAAAGTGATGAGATCACATATACCAGCTGCAAATGTGCCTGCAAGGTTAGAAGTCCCCAACAAGGGGCACAGTGCGGCAGATAGAGGCACTGCAACCACACTTAGTGGAGGTGTGGTTGAGGCCGTGGCTCCCCAAGAAAGAGGGGGAGGCCACTTGGTTCGATTGACACTTACCCAAGGAAGAAGAGGGTGAGTAAGGCACAAACCAATCATCAATGTATAGAATCCCTCTCATGAGATTGTCTCTGATTATAGTTATGTCCATGAATCAATACTGGAGGACGCTCCGATGTTTAAAATGATTCCAGAGAACAAAGAAATCTCAAAGGATTATGAGAATGCGTATGAGTTGATAGAAAGATCTTCCATACACATTGATGATATATACTGTTGCTCAAGGAATCATAGAGCACGATGATATCGAACCACGCTCTGTTGCAAAATGTCAATAAAGAGCAGATTGGCCTAAATGGAAAGAAACAATCCAGGCAGAATTATATTCTTTGACAAAGAGACAGGTATTTGGTCTGGTAGTGCTAACCCCACCAAGTGTAAAGCCTGTAGGACATAAATGTGCCTTTGTCAGAAAGCGTAATGAGAAGAATGAAGTCCTGAGGTACAAGGCTCGCCTTGTGGCACAAGGTTTCTCACAACGCCCTGGAATTGACTACGAGGCGACATACTCTCCCGTAATAGACGTTATAACGTTGCGCTACTTAGTTAGCTTGGTAATTTCCAAAGGACTGCAGCTCATGGAAGTGGTTACTGTATATCTATATGGGGATCTAGATTCAAAGATATATATGAAAGTGCCTGATGGCCTTACATTACCCAAGTCAAGTGACTCTAAACCACGGAGTGCGTTTGCAATTAAGTTGAAACGCTCACTTTACGGATTGAAATAATCCGGGCGGATGTGGTATACCCGTCTAAGTGACTACTTGATTGGGAAGAGATATAAGAACGATGAAGTATGCCCCTGCGTATTCATAAAGAAAACAAGTTCTGAATTTGCAATTGTAGCTGTATATGTCGATGATATGAACATAATAGGTACTCTTGATGAAATAAGAGAAACCGCGAGCTACTTGAAATCCGAATTTGAGATGAAGGATCTTGGGAAAACTCGACTCTATCTAGGCCTTGAACTAGAACACCGAGTTTGTGGAATACTAATCCACTAGTCTGCGTATTTCCAAAAGTCAGGCCATATAACATGAACAAAGTGTATACTGCTAGCACTCCCATGATCGGTCGAAGCTTGAATGCAAGGAAAGATCCATTTCGTCTAAAGGAAGATGACGAAGAGGAAATTCCCTATCTAAGTGCAATAGGTGCATTATTGTACCTAGCCTAATGTACTCGATCAGACATTGCATTCTCAGTGAACTTGTTAGCTAGATTTAGCTCAGCGCCAACGCAGCATCACTGGAATGGTATCAAGAACATTTTCAATACCTAAAAGGAACCATTGACTTGGGACTGTTCTTTCCCTACAGAGAGACAAGAGGGACCGCAGATGGAACTACAATCCCTAAAGGAAATATTGATGGCGAAAGCGCCACTACCTACATCGAAACACCAAATGACATTTTGGTTGGTTTTGCTGATACTGGGTATCTCTCTGACCCACATAAAGATCGTTCACAAACTGGTTATGTATTTACCATTGGGAACACGGCGATATCTTGGAGATCAACCAAGCAAACCCTTGTGGCTACCTCCTCGAACCACTCAGAGATCATTGCTCTACATGAGGTGATTCGTGAGTGTGTATGGTTAATAGCTATCATTACACATATTCGAGGGACTAGTGGTTTGAGTTCTACCACTGAAAAGCCTACTTGCATTTATGAAAATAATGCAGCTTGCATCGAACAGATGAAGCTAGGATATATCAAGGGTGATAATACAAAACACATATCGCCAAAGTTTTCCTACAATCAGCAACAATAGGGTCTCCTCAAGATTCAAATGAATCAAGTAAGGTCTGAGGAGAATGTAGCAGATTTGTTCACCAAATCACTGCCTAAGGACACATTTGAGAAACATGTGAAAAACATAGGAATGCGAAGACTTTCCAAGCTCCTTAGATTAATGTAAGTATCAGGGAGAGGTGTAGACGTCAGGGGGAGTCTAACACACACATGTCATACTCAAATGTAAAAGGTGCGTTGTGCTCTTTTCCTTCAACCAAGGTGTATTTTTGTCCCACAGGGTTTTTATTGTTACTTGGCAAGATTTTTAGTGAGGCAACAACTCATGCACCATTTCATCTTTGACTTGGCACAAGGGGGAGTGTTAAAGGAAAAACACATTATGTGCCTTCGTCAAAGTGATTGACGGAGAGGGAATCAAGCAATTAGCAAATACCATCAATCAGCATGGATTACGGACCAATCAGTAGTTAATGTCATCATTGTAATTGTTATTTCCATTGTAATTCTCTCCCTATATAAAGGGGTTATGAAATGAAATGAGCAGACCAATTCCAATTGTCATTTTACTTTAACACATTTTTTATATTTTTTTAATTTTCTGTACTCATTAGGGGTTTATTTTCATATCGTGGTTGACTTCTTGTAATGTTTGCTTCGATATTCAATAAAAGTGTACTGTTTGTCTTAACAAAAAAAAAGGTAAAAGAGTAGCGCTTTATTATCCAACCAACCATATTTTGGTCTATTGACCTTGTTGGTAAAACACTTTTGTTTTTTGGCAACGGATTAGATGACTTAGAGAATAATAAACTTACTAAAAGTGGTCTTATATGCTGGCCCAAATTTTTATTCATCTCCTTCAAAAATTATTTTTAGAGTAAAGATAATAACTGGTGGATGAGTAAGAATTGAATTATCTCACGACATTACCAGCAGTAGAACATACCGACAAATACTAAATATCAGTTTACAAAAAGACAATATATATATATATATATATAACTTGTATTTTTGAAGATTAACAATAACTTTTCACACACATTGTCAGTTTTGTAATTTATGAAAATTAGAAATATGATGGCTTTTTAATATTTTGGTAACCTTATGACACGATATAATTGGCTCAAAAAAAAAAAAATCATCATATCGAAAACACCATTCAGATTGCAATAAACCAGCTCAAGCTGAGAGTTCAACAGTGATGTGTTATACTAGTATGAAAATCTAGCATCTAGTGCGTGAGTGCATGCTCCAAAACGCCCTCTAAAGACGGAATGTAATGTGAAGCATGCGGCACAACCTCCATTTCCTTTCATCCAAATCCCCTTCCAGTTCCTCTAATGCTATCATCACAGCCCACATGGATGTGCGCCAATGTTCCACCCTCTAATGAAGAATAGGTTATGCTTTTATGGGTCAATGTCCTTGTGACACACACAAACAACTCTATTAGCAAAGGTATGCTCCAAAACGCCCTCTAAAGACAGAAAGCAATGTGAAGCATCCGAGCCGCACAACCTCAACTTAGAAGGGTTTTATGGGTTAACCATTCACGTTACTTTTATGGGTCAACAGTCAATGTCCTTGTTGTTTGAACCCAAAAGTAATATTTTTTCCTGACATGGGGTGTCTCGAAGAATTGGGGCCAATAGTTGTGGCCCAAGCTATATATTTCTGACAAGTTCGGAATATATTGTTTAGAGGCTAAGTGAAGCCTACTTGAAGGCCAAGCAATCTCGAGGCCAATCTGGATATTCATTGATTTACTATTAATTATCAAATATTTGGTAATTAAATATGGTAATTTGTTTACTTGATTACCAAGTATTGTGCAAGAGGGAATATATGGCAGCTACATATATGGAGTAGGTTACGTGGCCTAGCCATGCAAGGAATCAAGGTTTCCCATATATTGCAATCAAGCTATTATACCAAATGTGGAACAATTCAGGAAGGACTCAATTATCCTCCATTGTCCTATGTATGCAAGCAATTGTGGTTTCCCATGCAATTAAGGTGGACGTGAAAGCATGGGCTCTTATTGATTAAGGAATCAAAGGAATAAATATATCAATATATCATGTTAATTCATGTATGTATAATTGCTCATGCATGGTGGACCAATTAAGGAAAGAATAGCATGGTAGGCCATCAACTATTTGCTACCAATAAGATGCAAGGAATCATGGTGCTATGCAATTAAGTCTTGCTCGCGAACGTCAAAAAGAAGATATAATTATGCAAGCTACATGGCTCAGATTACGTGGGCTATATAAACAGCATGCATGCAATTAAAGATAGCTATGAGATTATTATGCTTGGCGAAGATATATATGCAATTAAGACGTGCATAGCGAACAGTTCGCATCCAAGAAGATTACGTCCAAGATTCCTAGAGGTAATTAATCTTGCCTAGAAGATAGCTACGATAGAGTTAATCTATTATTGCGCACCTACGATAGCTATCAAAACTGTTAAGTATTTTGATTTGATTCAAGGCCAATAATTGTGGCCTACAATATAGTATTTCACTCCTATTAGGAATGTGAATCTACGAGCAGCCTATATATAGAGGCTAAAGATGATATAGAAACATAACAACTCTCCAATCAATCTCAACGATTATCAAAGCCTCTCCAGAGCGAACCTACTTTCAACCTAGTTGAAACCAGCGAAGCAAGGGTAACGCCCTCGCAACCGAGCGAAGCTAAAGTCACGCTTTAGCAAAACCCGTGCTTTCTCCTACTTCCCGGTGATTGCTCTGCTCAACTTACAACGTTGAGTATCGACTCAGTGACGCAAGAGATCACACCACAAGCCCTTATCCGTAAGGCAAGAAGTCTTTTTCTGAAAGGCAGAGAAAAGAACCTGGTGACGAGGTTGGTACGTGCTCTCCTCGTCCACAGCGTTTGATCAAGAAGTCAGGTCAAGGGATGCCCCGACGACTGCACCCCACGGTGCTGGCACGCCTGCGCACTCAAAAGAGACGGTTTGCACGCCAAGCTAGTTTTGAAGCCAAACACTTGTGACACACAAAAACAACTCTATTAGAGCAAGTCCACCCGTTGAGATTGGCAGGTCAATACTATTCACTGCTTTTTGTTTTTCATTTCCACCATCTAGGTCAAAATGTCAGATACTGTTCACAAAAGATCACCAAATGTCAGTTGGCAGGTTAAGAAATTGACCCAAAAAGTGACCCAAAGTGACCTTTTGTGAATAGTATCTGACATTTTGACCTGGATGGTGGAAATGAAAAGCAAAAAGCAGTGAATAGTATTGACCTGCCAACCTCAACGAGTGGACTTGCTCTTAGCAAACGTACGCTTCCATAATTTCCTTTGTCCAAATGCACACCCAGTTCTTCTCTAATGCTATGATCACAGCCCATATGGATATGCGCCAATTTGCTTTCTTTTTAACACTTGGTAATGCCTTTATGGGTCAACGTCCTTGATTGACTGTTTTAAATATTGGTTTGTGCAGTTTAGTTGTTCAATGAAATGTGAAAAATAAATTTGAGTGTGGTGTGATAAAGAATTAGCTTGTATTGGTGAAAGATAGATATGTGGTGCCTTGGATTAGCCTGACTCATGGCAAGTTATTGGATGAGGAAAAATCTCCTCAAGATGAATTTGGGTGAAGAGTAATTATCTCAAAGCGAATCTCGGTGATGAGAAATCTCCTCAAGGAGAATCTGGATGAAGAGTAATTCTCTCAAGGTTAATTTGAGTGAGGAGAAATCTCCTCAAGGTGAATCTAGGTGATGAGTAATTCCCTTAAAGAGAATCTGGGTGAAGAGAAATCTTTTCAAGGCGAATTTGGGTGAGGAGTAATCCACTCAAGGGAGATTTGGGTGAGGAAATCTATGACTATCATGTTCATCACTACAATTTGTACTATATGGATCATATGTCTTGGTCTGATTATTGTATTTTCATAGACCAACGAATGTCTTTTCAACTATCTATAGTCTATTTTTGGATGTAGATGAAGTTGACATTTATATATATTTATATGTAAATTCAATATATATTTATATATTTATATGTAAATTAATTCTTTCAAAAAAAAAAAAATTATTTTCCAGGATATCTCGAATGTGTTTCTCGATATTTTTAATATCTCCATTTTTCAAAGTTCGATAGATATGTATGACCGACATTTTAATAACTTCTATCAGTGCGATATAAAAGCCAATATATCACTGCCCAAGCATAGAGAACCAGTAGCTATTCATGAAACAAAGAATTTCCAAACACTACTGAAATTAGTTCATGAAATCAGTCAATTACATCTTCGAATTGGGTATATACATTGCTTGCATAGAGTATACCAGGCAAATTATCAATGCATCTTCACATTGTTGATGGACCACTATGACAAGGCCTCTAAAGACCGAAAATGTAGAGGAGTTCCATAGCTGCCAACTTAAGAAATTGATAAGAGTTATTTACCAATAGGGTAAAGATTACAAAGCAAAGTACCATGCGCAGAGACAACTGTAGTCGGCACCATACGGACCACTAACCTATATGACACGCTAAAATAAACATTAAAATTATAAATAATTACAAGATCAACACCACTTCAAATGGTCTTAAAATACAGTGCAACCACACACATCTTCTATCACACTAAACTTATATAGTAAGCGATTATTCAAATTAACCATTTAAACAAATTGGCCTATAAAAATTCAAAACTATATCCCTGTATTTTTACCCACCAATAACAATCCACCAAAAGTATCCAACAATAATATTTGCATTTTTATTTCTATAAATACTTCTCAAACTACATTTGGCCGAATTGTGACATTCTACAGCCTCAAGTACTTTTGTCTTGTACCATGTAGCTTGGTCAAATGGCCTTTAATGCTTTTTGAAAAGCAAGTAAAGTGTTGCATATCATTTACAAATCTAACACAAAATAATCCAAACCTAAGGACCTTAAGCTTCTCAACAGCTACCCTTCATCACTGTAGATAAAACTTCTTTTGCAGCAAGTATCTACAAATTACTAGTCTTCAATAATAAATAGTAAGACGACAATTTTTTTCAAATCAATCCAAAGCGGAAAGGCCTGCAAAACAACATAATAAGGCAATAGTCAGTGACAACAAATATGAAAACAATGCTCTTGACACTGATTAGCAAACAAATGCTATTGAGATTAATAGCAAACAAATGCTACTTAGGCTTTAACAACAAATAATACTACTGAAGTTCAATAGCAAATAATGATATGTGAATCAATGGCAATTTACTTTCTCAAAACACAATAACTCAAAGAAAATACATAAATGTGTCTTTTTTAATTTGAGGAGTGAAACTAACACTCCTTTTTTTTTGCAAACCAGATCTCCTTCCCTCTTTGGTTTTGCAAACCACATTTCCCCCTCTCTTTTGCATGAGTGTTTTTACAATGCACATGTTCAAAATAAAAGAATCAAGCTACTGGTGATAACAATACTGCAAATCATGCTACTGAGCTTCAATAGCAAATCATGATGTGTGAGTAGATAAAAAATTTACTTTCTCAAAACATAGGAACTCAATTTTTATTTTTTTTTATTTTTATTTTTATTTTATTTTTTCTGACAACCGATAAGAATCACACAACTATGCCTAATAGGATCACAACAAGTATGCTAGTGTTATAATTAGACATATAATATATGATGCAATTGATACTCAGTAGCAAATAGTGCAATTGGTGATAGTAAAAATGGCTACTAACGGGCAGCAGCAAATAAATGTATTGCTACTATACCGCCAACAGTAAATAGAAATTTTGTCACTAACTGTCAATAGCAAAAAGGATAGTGTTACACTATTATCAATCTAAAATAGGACAGTGCTACTGAATGTCAATAACAATATGATAGAGCTTATGACACAATATCAATTAGGATAGTGTTACTGACAGTCAATAGCAAATGCATATATAATTATGAATAGCATACGCAATTCAACTATTGATGGTCAATAATAAATACAAATATTCCTAATGACAGAGATAACAAAGAAAATATAATTTTACAAACCCCAGAAATTGAGAACAAATAGCATTTGAAAACCTGATTTACTACATACAATAATGTATAACAATCAAGTTCTTAAAATAGAACCACAACATCAATATGATACCTGTATTGCTTTAATTTTCTGCATAAGCATCTAAGTTGCTTGATGTACTCAATGAAACTTGGAATGATTGCAGTAATTCACCTGCTTATGAAAGCGAATAATAAGGGGAAACTTCTTTCACCAAACCACAAGTAGCTAGATAGGAGAGAAATTAAGAAACATAAGACAAATATATCTTTTCAATCTTCTAAATTTCACAACTGTCTCATCATCCCTAGACGCAAAACTGATAGGATGAGTTTGATAATACCATGGACAAAGTCAAAGACTCAAAGACAATTTAGATAAGAAAAAATGCAAAAATTAAAAAATAAGTCTACATACAGAATAATCATGATCGAAGGTGAATCAAATTAGACACCATGATCGAAGGTGAATCAAAGCCGTCTTTGATCGATGCAACAATAATAGAATCCACCTAAGTAATAAACAACATAAAACTAATGGATTGTATGGTACGTGCAAACCAGGTGAGACCAAAACGACATATTTCTATTACAGAAAAGTCAGAAAGCTGCTCGGCCGCTCCCTACATCAACTCATCCCTTTCGTAACCTTGCATGCAAAACCATGCAAAATCTTGAGAACAGTTATCGGGCATTCAAAGCTTTCAAGATCTTTATACTCTATAATCTAATCTACAACTTGTCTCGGTGCTCAAACATAAACAAAGGGACACTCTGATAACCTTTTACATTTCAATGTTATGGTAAATTACATATCAGCTTCATTTCCTGCACCCAATTTTGTGCGTGTGATTATTTCCTGCAACTAATATCGCAAAAATTCTTTGTTTATGTACGAATGTTCAAAGCCACAAATTGAAACTATAACAAGAGTACAGGGCTGATTCTCTTATTGAAAGCACCCGGCCAATTGTAGACTCAAATACTTGGATGAAGGATGACAACATGATTAATTTGAAACTTTTGATTTTTGTACACTCAAATACTTGGATGAAAGATGCAAGTGATTCAAATTCTTGAGCCAATCAATAAATATTGCAAAGATTCTTTGTATCTGAACTCTTCCATATACTTGTATGAACAATAAGTTAATTTTGTTGGAATTCAAGTGCTCCAACAATGTTGTTCAAAGTTGACTACTACTTTCGTTGAAGTCAATAAATAAGACATTGATTTGGAATCACTAATGACATGCAACCAAATTGCAACCTCTAATCCTCTTATCTCATTGCAGCTTCACAAGCCTCTGTCAGACTATCATCATAAGTTTACATCATTTTACTTGGTCTTGGTCTGAATCATCTTTTCGTGCTGTGACTTCTTTTTCTTGTACTGCCTAGGAAATTGCCATCTCTAAACCAGTGGGTCTAGTTTTACGACTCTTTTCTATGCAAGTGGGTGCTCTTGAGTTCAACTCAAGGACCAGTGGCTATTGTGTAATTTAATTTATAAAAAATATAATATTTAGTGCTTAAATTGTCTAAATTCCCACAAATTAGAGTAGTGGGCTGTGGGAAGCTTTAATTAGGTAATTATCTCAGAATAGTCTATAAATATCAAATCCAGATTATACGGAAGGAGGTATTTATAGACTATTCTAGGCACTCCCCATAAGTTAATTTTGTTGGAATTCAAGTCCTCCAACAATATTGTTCAAAATTGACTACTCCTTTCATTGAAGTCAATAAATAAGACATTGATTTGGAAGTTGGAACCACTAATGACATGCAACCAAATTGCAACCTCTAATCCTCTTATCTCATTGTAACTTCACAAGCCTCCGTCAGACTATCATTATAAGTTTACATCATTTTACTTGGTCTTGGTCTGAATCATCTTTTCGCATTGTGACTTCTTTTTCTTGTATTGCCTAGGAAATTGTCATCTCTAAACCAGTGGGTCTAGTTTTACAACTCTTTTCTATGCAAGTGGGTGCTTTTGAATTCAACTCAAGGACGAGTAGCTATTGTGTAATTTAATTTATAAAAAATATAATATTTAGTGACAACTTTTTTATTTTCTTGATGTTTTTTGAAGAAAATTCACTAAAACTCGAACGAAATAGATCTACTACACAAGCAGCTGACCAGGAGTTCACACTAGAAGAAGAAAAAGTATAACAAATATCGAACATTACAAATCCAAACTCAGAACTAGAAGATCCCAAGTAATAGAAGCCTTCCAGTTTAAAATATATTAGACAGTTTACAATTATGTCGTAAACTACAGTTTCACAAACCTGGATGCTTCGAACTTAATTGTTCACATTGGACTTTACTAAAGGCTTTTGTACAACCCGTCTCGTATGACGCTTTCTCCTGAAGAATGGTCAGGGCACTGCATATAAACATAAATAAAGAATTTAAAAAATGGTGCTGCAGCCACAAGAGACAGAACATAAACAGAGTAGAATACAACATACTAGCCTATGAAAGACTTCTAGTCCACAACTTTTGTTTCTTGTTTATTAGTCCCTATTCCAATAGAAAGTTCATTTCTTATAAAAACAAATGGTGCTTCAGTCACTTTTTTTTTTTTTTTTCATAAGTTGAAGACAACCTCTTTGGTCACTATATGAACCTGAAATTTTTTTAGTGTACCAGGATTAAAACAGCATCGATGATCCAGGGTAGGTAGAAACCAATTGATTAAAACAAGTTGTGGCATTTGTATACATGAAATATCTGCATGGAGTTAATATATTATATAAAGATATTGTAACATCCCGAACCTAAATTCACCGGTTTACTAGTCATTGGGACGGTAAACGACCTTTACTTTCACTTTTACTTTCGGTTTAGTACTTTTAGTGGCCCTAAAAGTTGACTTTTTGTTCGGGTCAAAATTTGAGAAAATGTTCTTCATGGAAGTTGTAGAGGACGTTAAACCGAGCGTGTGCATATGTAGTACGTAAAAATCGGAGCTCGTATGCGAAAGTTATGAGCGAAATAAGGAAGTTACTGTTCATGGTAAAATTTTGATAAAAATAGAAAAGTTACCGAGGTAGGTTTCCATTTCCGGAAACCCACCCCTTCCTCTTTCTCTCTCCTCTCCCCGACCTCTCTCTTCTCCGTTCGGCCCTTTTTCTTTCTCCCTTCGATCCTTCACTTTCCTGCCACCAACCGGCGTGCCACCAGTCATCAGAGGAGCGCCTCCTCCCTCCGATCACCCTAGCAACCTTGGTTTTCGACGATTTGAGAGGAAAAGCACAGATCGAAGCAAAATCCCCTCCGGCTGCAGTTTGAAGCTTTTGCCGATTTCCGGCGATTCCGGCCACCTCCGGTCCTCATTCCGGCGTCGAAGGTTCGGTTTTCATCACTGATCATTTCCCCTATGGCCTTGTATCACGATTTGTTGTGTAGATGCCGAATCGACGAATTGAAATTCTAGGGTTCTTGAGGATTTCTGGGTTTTTGTTCATTGATCGATTCGGCTGTTTTTAATTGTTATTTGGGAATGTTGTAGTTGAGAAGTTGAATCAGTGTGTTGAGAAGGTGCTACTGTCAAATTTTGGTGGCCATCGGAGATGGTGGCGGCGGCGCCGCCACTGTGGGCGGCTGTAGCGGCGGCTAGGGTAGCTTTTTAATTTCAATTTTTAGCTAGTTAAATTCTATAATTATCATAGAGCATATATGTGAAGTTTGGTGAATTTTGGAGGAGTTTGGAATTGTTTGTGAATTTTCGAAGTTTGGAGTTTTGTGGTGGAATTATGGGAAATCCGGCGTCGGATTTCCCTCGTTTTCATTATGGAATATGTAAATTGAGGAATTGGAATTGTGGAAGAGATTTGGGTGGAATTTGAGAAGTTTTGGAGATAGGGTTTTTCGAGATTTCGTTTAAGTTCGTAATTATTTTATCGGATTGCCGTTTACGGAAATATAATTGTGTACAAGGCTATATCACGCGCTATGGCTAGATGAAGGAACTCGTTTGCGTGGTCGCCTAATAGTACTGTGAGTGGACGTTTGTTTTAAATAAGTGATGCATGATTTATTTATTAAAGCATGTTCCATTTTATTAACATATTTTCCGAGCATATAAAGTTGATTGCGAATTATCTCATGGATTTGCTTTTAAGTAATGATTCTCATGAGTAATTATGATTTATACCGGTTGTGAGTTTCGGTTATTAAATTGTTATGCTCGGATTCGAATTTATAATTGATGTTGATTTTCGACGAATTATTTCTGAGGTGATTTCCGGAATTATGCTATTTATATTATATTCCTATTCGTGGATTTGAGATTTTTGGAAAGATTTTCGAAATGGGATTTCGATGGAATTATTTTCTTGTTTATTTATTTGATCATTGGTTTTGGCATTGGGAATGCCTCATTGACAACCTATTTATTCCTTTAGCGTGTGGGACACGCCGTTAATTTATACGACTTTACGAGAATTTCCGGGTACGGTTGGGAATCGTACCCGTGTTTTCTTTATTCGTGGGACATGGGGAAGCCTTAAGGATTTATGAGATTTTATTAGTTTTTACTCACCATACCTGGGTCGTTATATATATATATATTATATTGCTAGCTAGCCTATTAGTACTCCTCCCTGCTTACTATGTGTTTGTGGGCGAGTAAGAGCAGAGCATGGGATGCTCCAGAGTGTGGGACACTCCGACCCGAGCCTAAGAGGCTCCCTTCTTTCGTATGGTGAAATTTCTTCCCCATATTTTATCTTTATTTGACTAGCGGGGCTAGTCCGATTTTCACTGTAGCCAGCGGGGCTGGTCTTATTTTCTTGAGAAATGAGATTTCGGTTTTACGATATAGTTTTCGAATGTGGTGACTAGCGAGGCTAGTCAATTCATCGTTTTGGAATTCTTGGATTTAAAGCTAAATGTATTTTTCTAATTGTTGCATGCATCGGTTATTAAAGAGAATAAATGTGGGAAAGTATGAAATCCTTTTTCCTTTGAGTTGTTTATTTTGTCCACTCACGCTAACGTTTTTCGTCTACTTTCCCCTGGGCCTTTCGGTTTCTAATGCCCAGTTTGCAGGCGAATTAGTGGAGGTCGGGCGTACATGACATTTGAGGCATAGTTGTCACTACTTCCGCAGTGTAGGATCACTTGATCCTTTACTCCTCTGTTATATCCCTGTGTATAGTAGTACTGCTCTGCTTAACCTTTGGGATTAGTATTTTTGAGTTTTGTGTGTTTTACAGGTTTTCGGGTAGTCCATTTTAGAGGTGACTCTGCCGAATTTTTGGTAGAGTTATCCCTAAGGTGGGCCCCACAGGGCCACCTCGGGTTTCAGGGTGAAATTCGGGGCGGGTCCTGTCAGATATAATCAATAATATGGAAGAGGATTGAAGATCTAATTTGATCAAGAAACCTTACACATTACTAAGACCTAGCTCTTTAGCCCAGATATCAGCATGCTTGACCATCTACATTAGGAAAAGAAAAAAATTACTATATTTAACAGACGTAATATTGAAACGAGGTATGAGGATCAATTGATTATACAACAACTTAAACAGAAGAACTTTCGAGTGTATCAAAATTAGCCCAAGAGTTTTTCTGTCGTATTTCCAGTCCCAAATAATATCTCACAATTAATTGTATTGTATGGTACTGCCCTCCCTCCCTCCCTCACACACACACAATGATGATGATAAACACACTATATCAATAAACTCATCAAACCACAGAGCTCAGACGACAGAATGATTGTTTTCTGTTGTCTGAATAATTTTAACGACAGAATGAAAAAAGTCTGTTGTCTGAATATAGTGTATATCATGGTAAATTAGGTTTTTGAAAAAGGTTTTGTTTCAGACAACAGATTTCTGTTGTGCATTAAACTGAGATTGATTTGATTTTGGTTGTTTGGGTTTTTTTTTTCCTTTCTGAAAGGAGCTGTTTATAAAAGGCTGTGTTTCAGACAACAGATTTCTGTTGTGCAATGAAGTGAGATTGATTTAGTTTTTTTTTTTTTTGAGAGAAAATAGGTCAGCCCTTTCATTAGATTCAGCAAGCAGTACAAAAATGAAACACCCCTATGGGGTCGACAGAAAGCAATCGTTCCTTAGAACCTCAAGAAACCCTATTCTAGAAGAATAAAATCCCAAAAAATCCCGAGTACACCCACCTTTTAGGAAATTCATGCACCGTTATTCTAACAAAAACCAAGAAACCTCGAAGCATACATAAAAGGAAAACAACTAAGGCACTGGTTTTTGCGACCCAAACAAAAATTAAACAATATTATGGGTCATAAAGACCCATTCCATTCTAACCCACAACAAAGATGGATTCCTACTCCCTAATCCAGGGAGCCCAAGAAAAAAGCCCACAAAGCATTCCAAGCCCCAATTGGCCCAGTCCATCCACTGTTTGAGTGGAGCAATGGAGACAATGGCGTTGCCGCCGCACCAACCATCTCCTCCACATCCATCTCGCCCGTCCATGCAGCCATTTCCGACTCCATCATCAATAGCCACCTCGCCCCAGTCATCACCACCAGACGTCGAATCCAAACCAAGGCCTGCATCCCCTATAGCAACGCTGATATCACGAGCCGCACCACCAGTCCGCCACAAACCATTGCTGGTCTTGCCTCCATGCTCCTCATCGTTATCACGACGCCACCACTCAGATCGGGAAACCTGAATACCATAGCCGCCAGTGCAGCCAACTTCGCTGTTGCCCAACACGGTAATAAGAAGAGGACACTAGTGCTGCGACTGCTGCCTCCAACCCTTCACTCCAGGCTCCCTACCACCGTCGGAAGTCAGACGACCCCGATCCACAACCCAGTCGCACTGATCCAAAACAAACCCTACCAGAACCACACCATTAGAGCACGGTCTCAGATCAGCCACCCAAACATCAAACCTACCATCCCAAACAGCAACCCCAGGGAACCCACACCAAGGTGTTTGCGATCCAAGATCCAAATCGATGCCAACCGGTCGACCACGATCCACGATCCAGACTCGCTGATCCGCCTTAAACCAATATAGCTCCACTCCCTTGGAGCTCGACTTCAGATCAGCCATAGCCCAACCAGCACCCCCAGACATTCCCATCCAAGGTGGAACACCTAGTGCCAGATCGAAAACAGCAAGAAGAAATAGAGAGGTAGCCACAAGGCTAGCAATGGCCATGACCAAAGAGGTCTGGAAGGTTTAAGAATTTTGTCGATGGAGGAGGCCAACGATAACCCTAGCAGAGCGCTAGGTCACTAAAAGAATTTCTTGTTTATAACATGAGATTGATTTAGTTTTGGTTGTTCACTTGTTTGGGTTTTTTTTTGCCCCCTTCCTTTCAGTTTGGTTTTTTGGCACAACGTGAAGACATATTCGTCTAACACTTAATGATATTTTGGCCCGACAAATTTGTCAAACGGAAACAGTCTCTTAGCTCGCTTTCGCTCTCAAGCAAATCTTTTCCCTCGCTCTGGTACACAACAGAAATCTTTGAACTGAAAACCCAATCCAACATCAATCTCGATCTATTCATGGTAGCTTGAATCTTAGCCATCTTCTTGTTGCCCTTCTTTGCAGACTCCTCTTCGATAAGCTTGACGAGCTTCCAATTGTTCTGTTCAATGAATCAACCCTAAGTATTCATCTCACTTTGCCTAGGAGGCAACACAAGCGGTTTAGGCGGAGGCTGTTATCTCTTGAATCCAACAGCTGAAGAGAAAAGTTCAAGGGCAACCCACTGATTACTACCACTTCCCCACTCACGAAGAGATGGGTATTCAATCTCTCTCATTCTTTCACTTTTTCCTTTATTTCTATATATTTGCAAGGTCTCAGCTTCTTGGTGTTTTCCAGATCTAGATGAATTTGTACATGAAGAGATGGTTGAATCCAAAACATAAAGAAAAGTTCAAGGGCAAGCCCACTGATTCCTACCACTTCTCCACTCACGAAGATATAGGTATTCAATCTCTCACTCATTCTTTCACTATTTCCTCTATTTCTATATATTTGCAAGGTCTCAGCTTCTTGCTGTTTTCCAGATGTAAATGAATTTGTACATGTTTTGCACATTCCGATTTTGAATTTGGGGTTCAGTTGAAGATTCAAAGATAGGTGGTTCAAAAAAACATAAAAGGTAATTTTACTCCTACTTTTTTTCTCTTGCTTTACTGGTAGTGGCAGTATGGCTTTCCCTCTGCGGTCCTCACTCTTTCCTCATCTATGTAATGAAATTGTTAACTTAAATTATCAGTGATATAGTTTTATCCATGTCTTTGCTCTATTTTTTAATTTATTTGTTTTGTTTTTATTTATTTATTTCTTTGATCACTAAGTCATGTGTTTGCTCAATAACTAGGATAGTTTGCAAATGTTTCATGCACCAGCTGCAGTTTGAGGGCATTGCTACTTGTAGTTATAGAACAGTAGTCTGAGATTGAAAATTGATATACAAATTACTTCTTTAGTGATGAAGTTAGTTAACATTGATTTGTGGAGGTCGTATTTACGTTTATATGCAGTGTAGCTATATTCAGTAGATTCTTCAAAGTAGTGGCTTAAGCTGTTTGGGTAGTTCTATGTGTGATAAAAGAAGGAAGTAAACATATTTCATATAATTGGCTCTATGGAGCAGGGGGTGTTTGAGTGTTACTATTTGTAATATAATCTTATTATGGCATCCAAATGCATCAGAATAAAAAGTAGCATGTAAAGGGAAGTGGGCTGAGGGTTTCAAAAAGTAGATGGTGGAACTAAGAAAGGTGGAAAAACGAGATGAGTTGTAAAGGAAAATGATTATGGAAGGTGTAATTGTGCTTTCTGATATCCAGAAATCGTCCACTCCTTCAGGAATGGGCTTGAAACTGGGGCCTCCACCAGAGCCATACAATCTATAGGAGATTATGAACTTTAGCAAATGGCTAGGAGGAATGTTGACCCAGATAATAGATGGGAGCAAACCAAGGGCCTGACCATCTCTACTACCCCCCTTTCAGGGAAAAATGTACTATTGTCATGCTATTGTGTTTGGTAGTGTTATATGAGTAGAAAGATTAAGTATAGGAAGGGAAAGGGTTATCAAATAATCTTTTTTCTGGATTGATGTCAAATGACATGGCAGATGATTACATGTACATTTGGAATTGTGGGAGTGAAAGCTTGCAGAGTGATTATTCTTTGCCTTGGTTCGCTTTGAATTCACTTTTTAATCAAGTCGTAAAATGCACAGTTTGTATTTCTATGTTCAAAGGTATATATATATATATATATATATATATATATAGTTTGTATTTCAACGTTCAAAGTATATATATATATATATATATATATATATAATGTGTGGCTTCTAGAGTTTTATCATAAATGACTAATGCTCCAAAGGTTGGCTTAGCAATGTCCAAATACAAATGACTTTTTTGGATTTCTAGATTCACTAATTTGATATAATATATATAGTTCAAAGGTATATATATATATATATATATATATATATATATATATATATATAGTTTGTATTTCAACGTTCAAAGGTATATATAATCTGCCTGTGCAGATCAGTCAACTTCAACGGAGTGTCATAAATCGTTCAGAGCTCAGAAAATTATGATCTTTATATGGTTGGAAAGCTACGGATGTCTAGTTTCCAGAGCTTTTTACGGTTCGTCAAGACATTTTCAGGGTTTAAATTATGCGCTTCCTTTCGAGTGTATCAATTTTTGGCGCCGTTGCCGGGGATTGAAAAGTCCAGAAGTGCAATCAAACGAGCCTAAACCACTATGTGGGAGTAGCTTGTGCCAAAATGGTTTCTACCTCTTGTGTTCGTCCTCCCCCGCACTGGCCATTTCAGTAAGGTTGCCCAAAGGATTTGGAAACCCAATTCTACTCAGATAAGGAATCCTAGTGTGATAAGGAGTCCCTGTTGGATAAGGATTACTCAAGAAGGTTCCGGAAGAGTGTGGAAGCATCTCGGAATAGGAAGCAACAAGAGATTCGAATTACAAAGCAATGTGGAATTTTGAACGTTGAAATACAAACTATATATATATATATATATATATATATATATACCTTTGAACTATATATATTATATCAAATTAGTGAATCTAGAAATCCAAAAAAGTCATTTGTATTTGGACATTGCTAAGCCAACCTTTGGAGCATTAGTCATTTATGATAAAACTCTAGAAGCCACACATTGTTGCGGTCATTTACTAATGGTCCTGTTCGTAGTTTTGTCGGTTGACTCAGTGACTTCCATTGCATTATAGCCTCCTTTCCTTTGTCAACACTTCTCCAACTGTGTATATAGTCTTTGCCATGTGAAGCCATGCCTTTGTACCTCTTCACCTGCTGCTGTTTCTTTCCACTCATTTGATTTTACATTCAATGGCAAAATCATGTGTATATTCCTGAATAGTTAACAATGGTAACTATCTAAACCTATTAACTTTTTTGAATATGTATATCTGCTTCCTTTTGTATTAGCTATTTTCTTATGTCGGTGATTAGTGAAACTCAATAGTTACTACTACTGCAACATGGATTTCATAGTGTTTTGTAATGTTGTGTTTGTGGAAGTATGTGTATATGTTCATTCACTTTGGATTAATTTTTACTGTTTTCTCTTGATTCAGATCATCCACAATGAAAGGTTTATTGGTCAGCCTAAAGTGAAATCTGCTATTGTTCCTAATCAACATCCTTGTCATAATTCTTCTTCGGTCTTCTTCTGTTAGTTCTAACAAGTACATACACTACTGGACTACTACTCTTCCACTGCTTTATATCAACCGGTAATATTTTTGCACATTAACAGAACCATATAACTTATGATTAATTACATGGTACATATTTTCCTTGAATGATTTGTGTCATGCATTTTAAAACTAGTTTATTCTCAAAATATTTGGGGCTTGTATTTTATTCTTGCATGTTAATTAATTATATATTCTGATGGGATCTGGTATTATAAATTTCATATATTGATCTAATTGGCTAATTTTAGATTGATAAATGGTTAATTTAATAATAAGCAAAATGAACGAAACAATTCTGGCGAAGAAGGCAAGAAGTTAAGTGAAACAATTCATACAAAATGGGTTCGGAAGTTATTAATAGCCTTTCTTTTGCTATTCGATCACCTTATGGATTGGTCTTTGATCATCCCCTTTGTTTGTCTAGTTATTTATTAAGTAAGAAGCTATTTTTCTATATTCTAATAGCTATGCAAATTGTTTGATCTCTCTGACTTGTATTAAAGACCCGGCCAGTATAATATTGCTATCCAACTTTTGCTAAACAACATATATATATATATATATTTACTTACACGCACACCATATTATATATGCGATATCCGAATCGAAATACTTTGCTACATGTCTAATAAAAGAGCCACAGAGAATGCGCTAGCTTGCATATTATAGTAATTAAGTTGCTACATTTTTTAACATGTTCTTGTATGCAGGTCTATTTGATACTTGACTAATTTAGTCTTGCTCCTATAGAGCTCCAAGAAACAAACAAGAAGGTGAGATTATTTGATTTATCCTACAATCTTTCCACATTTATTTTTTTTCTGAAGTTAAAGATATAAATGACTTAATCATAAATTTACTTTATCTAAGATGAATTCAGGAATTGTGAGAGCATGTAGGGTTTTTAGTTTGCTTTATCTAATATGGTCTTCTTGCTAACAAAGAATAGTAATAATCTTGATAGGTCTCGGAAATGTATAATTCCAGAAAAGTATGCAACTTATCTGTTATAATGAGTATAATTCATACTAATTAAATTACGTAGCATGTACATGTTTGTGTGAACTAGTTTAACCATATATTATGATCCTAGCTAGGTAAAATGTTAGAATTCTAATTGTTTTTTTTGTGTGTATATATAAGATGGATAAATCATGGATGAAAGAAGATAGGAGATCACTAAAGTTTTAGATAGGACTTGAAGAATTCCTTAAGTTTGCATTGGCTAATGCGAAGGACATAAATAGCATATGCTGCCCTTGCTTGAAGTGCTTTAACAATGATGTATGGTCCATAGGGGTTATCAAGGACCATATATTTTTTAATGGTATAGATGTCAGCTATAGGCAATGGAAGTGGCATGGAGAACCATCAACTTCTGTCTTGAATGCTGCTAGAGGGGATTCTGAAACAGTTGACATGAATCCTGATTTAGGGATAGAAGAGGATGAAGAAGGTATGGAGGGCAGTGAGGATGAGACAATTTCGGAAGACTCGAATGAGTTTATGAAGTTTGTAGAGGATGGAGATAAGCCTCTATATCCTGGTTGTACCAAGACAACCAAGTTGAATGGTTTGATACAAACATTCAATCTGAAAGCTAAACATGGCATGACTGATGCTTGCTATTCAGACATGTTAATTATGATTGGCCTCTTGCTGCCAGAAGGGAATGAGTTACCAGGGTCAGTTTATGAAGCTAAAAGAACACTTTGCGCATTGGGGATGGAGTATGAAAAGATTCATGCTTGTCCAAATGACTGCATCTTATATAGATTGCAGCATGTCGATGCGATCAGCTACTCCACTTGTGGTGAATCAAGGGGGAAACTAGGCAGGGATAAATCAAAGGTTCAAAAGGATGTTCCAATCAACTGTTTCAGCAAAGGAACTTACTTGGCATGTCGATGATAGAAAGAAGGATGGAATGATGAGACATCCAGCGGATTCCCCGACTTGGAAAATGATTGACACAAAATGGCCAGATTTTGGTGTAGAGCCTAGGAACCTTAGACTAGCTCTTTCATCAGACGGGTTTAACCCACACAGTTCTCTAAGTAGCAAATATTCATGCTGGCCTGTTATACTTATCATGTATAACCTTCCTCCATGGTTGTGCATGAAGAGGAAGTACATGATGTTGACGTTGTTAATTTCTGGACCTAAACAGCCCGGAAATGATATTGATGTCAATCTGCAGCCGTTGATTGATGATTTGAAAGTGTTATGGGATGGGGTTGAAAGAGTATATGATGCTGTAAGAGGACAATATTTTACATTGAGGGCAGCACTGTTTTGGACAATTAATGATTTTCCCGCATATGGGAACTTATCGGGAAGCATTGTCAAAGGATACAATGCTTGTCCAGTATGTGTTGAATAGACCAAACCCTATTGGTTGAAGAAATCTAAAAAAATGGCATTTATGAGGCATCGAAGATTCTTGCCACGACATCATCCATATTGAAAGCAAGCGGCTGCTTTCAACAACACTGTAAAGGATGGTGAAGCTCCTAGACCATTAAGTGGAGATGACGTCTTGGCAAGAGTTCAAGGTCTTGATCGGCCATTTGGCAAAAAAAAAACCTCCTCCCCCTTACAAGGGTCTTGAAGATCAAAACAGACCTTGTTGGAAGAAAAAGTCTGTTTTCTTTGAACTAGACTACTGGAAACATCTTCCAGTAAGACATAATCTTGATGTGATGCACATTGAGAAGAATTGTTGTGATGCTATCCTTGGTACGTTGTTGAATATTCCGGGGAAGACAAAGGATGGGGTTGCTGCTCGTTTAAACATGGTTGATATGGGCATACGTACTGATTTGAAGGCTACAAGCACTGGAAAAAAGGATAAGTTGCCTTTGGCTAGTTGGAACTTGTTCCTAGATGAGAGAAAGATCGTTTGTAGTTCATTTTTCAATATGACTGTTCCGATAAGGTTTTCATCCAATGTACGAAATCTGGTGTCAATGGAGGATTTAAGACTCGCCGGTCTTAAATCACATGATTGCTACACTATAATGCAACTTCTTCTCCCTATTGCATTACGTTCAGTTTTAGAGAAACCGGTTCGATATGCAATTATTCGGTTCTGTCTATTCTTCAAATCAATATGTAGCAAAGTGATTGATGTTTCAAAACTGGAGCAAATGCAAGTAGACCTAGTTGATACAGTTTGCCTGCTTGAGAAGTTCTTTCCACCCTCATTTTTTGACATAATGATCCACCTAACCGTTCATCTTGTTAGGGAAGTTGAGTTATGCTGTCCGATATTTTTTAGATGGATGTACCCTTTTGAGAGGTACATGAAGGTGTTCAAAGGATGGGTGAGGAATTGACAGTTTCCTGAGGGGTGCATTGCTGAGTGTTATATTGTTGAAGAGGCAATTGAGTTTTGCTCAGAACGTATACTTCCTGAAAATGCTACCACTGTTGGGATCCCTTTGAGAACCAAATCTGGACTCTTAAATGGCTGCAAGCCCTTGTCAGGCGCCACCATCATTACTGTGAATCATAAGCAGCTAGACCTAGCCCACCTTTGTGTATTGAAGAACACGGAAGATGCAATCCCATATTTCACGTAAGTAATAATTATTCTTTTGTTACAATTTTAATGTTGTACTATATTAACGTACACATTAGTTATGGTTATTATAAGGTTTTCATGCATTTCCCCCTTTGCAGTGAGCATATGGAATTATTGAAGTTAAGTTTCCCAAAATTCACCAAAAATAAAAAGTGGTTGAAGAAAAAACAAAACGTTACCTTTGCTAGTAGGTTAAAGGAGAGGGTACGTAGCTTATCTTCTACCTTATTTTATTAGTATAATGTGAAGTAAATTTTAAGTTTTGAGTCTAACAAAACATGTGTGGTACGCTGTTTGACACATGATGTAATTTGCAGGTTGCAAATGAAATGAGATTTGCCAATAATGCTGTTTCAGAAAACATTAGGTGGCTGGTAGGTGGACCGAAAAAGGAGGTCCCTACTTTTAGTGGATATCATGTTAATGGGGTTGATTTCAACACTATTGCGCGTGACAAAGTAAGATCAGTTCAAAACAGTGGGGTTTTTTTGGTTGCCGATGCAATGCAAGTTGCAAGTGCAAAGGATAATAACCCCAAAACTGATGATATGGACTTCTACTGCAGGATACAACAAATTTGGGAGGTGGACTACTACAAGTTCAGGGTACCGGTCTTTATGTGTGATTGGGTTGAGTCAGCTAGGGGCATCAAAGTAGATGAACTTGGCTTTATTTTGGTTAAACTAAATAGGATAGGGCATTTAAATGATCCATTTGTCTTAGCCACACATGTCAAACAAATTTTCTACATAGAAGACCCCCTTGATGATCAATGGTCAGTGGTAGTACGGTGCCCGGATGGAGACTACCAAGGGGCTAGTAATGATGAAGAACTAGAAGAAATTGAAGTGCCGCAACACCCATTTATTCCCATAATGCCATTAATCGAGACATTTGATGATGTAGTTGGTGATGACCAAGCTCTTACATTCGAGATGGCGATGAAGGAATATGGGTAGATTAGTGATTAGGAAAACATGAGTTATTTGATATGTATGCATATTATTATGGGTTGGGTTTCTTTGTTTAGGTTTTTTAGTTTATCAAGTTCCAATCAAGTTTTTGTTATATAAAGACCACTTTCATTCTTACATTTCCTACTTCACTATTGCTTTTGTTATTTTTTTCCTAAGTATAACACACTTGTTTAACTATTAATTTGTGTTGATTTGATACAATACATGTCCTGTTATTTAACAAGTACCTAACTATTTTCTCTATGTGTTTCAGACAATGTCGCCGTCTAGCAGATCATCAGCATCTGCAAGATCCATAGCACTAAGGATCAAGAATGCAGCAATGAAAAGGTCAAGATCAACATCTGCCACACCAATAAATGCAAGTGTTTCAGAAGTAGATACCTCCCCCGAGAAGTTTGTGACACCACCAAAAAAAGCTGCAACCCCCAAGAAGCCTAAAGCTACTAGAAAAGCTTCCTCCCCCAAGAAGCGTCAAACTACATCAAGAAAAGTGAAGCTGAGCAAGACTTCTAAGTTCAAGAAAGTTGTGGCATCAAGTAAGTCATCGGAAAAGTCAATTTCGACAAAGAGTAAGGCCGCTGCTCATGATGATGATGAAAACAAAACCGGTGGATTAAAGCTGCTGAAGCGAGGGATGGTAACTATGAGCCGCATCACAAATAGACTTATTCGAGGAAAGAAACTTACTATCAAGTTCAATGATAAAGGGGAACCTATTGGTAAGGTGGCGAAGGAAATGCAGTCCTACATAGGAGTGTTGGCTTGTACAAAGATCCCAATCTCAATATCGGATTGGAGAGACATCGATCAAGACGAAAAGGAAAAAATCTGGGAGTCCATAACGGTACTTATATGCATATAACTCAATTTTTAAAAATTACATTGAAAAACACATGGTTTTTATGTTATTGGACCACTATTAGTACCCTGATTTGACATTGATTTTTGCTATGTGTTTAGGATGCATTTGTCATACCTAAAAAATGTCGGAAAATGGTGATCACATTGGCTGCAAATAAATGGATAGAGTTCAAGAGCTAGTTGACCAAGTTATACATTATCCCTTACATGAATGAACCTGATCTCTTGGAATTTCCACCGGACGATTACCGAAGCATAACGAAAGACAATTGGCAAACGTTTGTTGCTGACAGGCTTTCAGCTGGTTTTCTGGTTTGTTGTTCATGAAATGAATTCTATTTTGGTGTTTATTGTTAAAATCCTATAATAAGTCACTGTAGTATGTGATTTTCTTTGGATTGGTTTCAGGAAGTACGTGAGGCTCAAATTATGAAGCGAAAGGAGAATAAATACCCTCACCGTATGGCACGTAAAGGGTATGCAAATTTGCAGGAAGAATTGGTGAGTTTTAGATGGATAACTAACTAACTTGCTAAATGTTTTTAATGAGCATCCTTATCAGTAGATATTTCTATAAAGTGATTAACTAATTGAGTTTTTTTTTTTCTTTTTCTTCTTTGTGTATTGATTTAGTTTGAAAGTGTGTCGTTAGAACAACTGGATAGAGCTACAATGTGGATTAAGGCAAGACAAGATAGGAACGGTCAGTTCAAACAAGCTGAGGTAGAGGAGACCGCAAAAAAAATTGTAAGTACATATAGGACGACAACTTTCTTTTTTAATGTTCATTATGATTTACAAGTCCACTTATGTAAACTGATTTATTTTTTTACTCATAGTTGGACTGTTTCATGGCTTTATGCATGAATGTAATGCTACTGGACCATTTATGTGTATCTAACTCTACTTTGCTACAACTTTTCATGAACTGTTAAAGATTTAATGGATATTTGTATAATGATATAATTTTCAATCAGGAAAACTTAAAGAAAAGGGAGGCTGAAGGGGAGATCACCACATGTGGGTCTGCTGATGTGCTAACTATTGCATTGGGGACTCCAGAGCATCATGGTCGGGTTAGAGGTGTCGGTGGGACTGTGAAGCCAGCTGCATATTTCAATTTGCCAAAACGGCAGAGAAAGAGTGTGGAAGAGACTGTGAGGTTATCACTGAAGAAAATATTTGAGGAGGAGAAGGATAGTTTAATTGCTAAGGAAAGAGCTTCATGGGAGGAGGAGAGAGATAAACAGTTGGCTGAGGAAAGAGCTTATTGGGCTAAGCAGTTTGCCAGGCTAGAAGCAAAGATTGATGGGAAGGAGTTGCCTATTGATACACCCAAAGCTGCCACACCGGTCAATGAACTTGGTTCAGGACAAGGGAGTTGTTCCCGACATGGTGAAAAGGGTGTAAATTGTAATGTGGAAACTGTGATAGTGATGGTTGCAAAGAAGAAGTTGGTCTTAAGAGATGATGTGAACATGGTATCTAAAGAGGAACTTGTGCATGCCACTAATGGGAAGGCAAAACTAACTGGGGAATTGGAAGAGGAGTTAAGACATGTCTTTGCTGTTCCAAAGGCAAGAGTAAATGATGCAGAGGTAAATTTCATATTTGCGTAAATAAAGTTGAATTAGACATGTTATGCTGATATAGCTTTCATTATGTGAATGGTCAAAAGGTAAATTTCATACATGATTAAATAAAGTTGAACTTGTCATGTCTAATTTAATAATTGTCATGTTATGCTGGTATAGGTTTTGTTAGGTCAGAATGAGTGCAAACTAGCCATTGATTCGGTGGAAAACATTGTAGCCATTGGAACAATCATCAATGTCGACATTGAGACCAAGCAGCAAACTGTCCATGGTGTTCCATTGGGCGAGGAAAATGTGCGCGTCACTATCATTCGTACATTGGTTCATGAAGCTTTGCTACCATTTCCCATAAAAGATGAGATAGTGACGGTTAAGGATGCCATTGGGACTTGTGTTGCTTGGCCGAAGAACCTTGTCATTGCCCCTGCAGCAGATGCCAAGGCTACTCAATTTGTTTGTCTTTACTTCAATATGGATGTCACTTGGACAACTAATTGATAATGTGATTACGGCAGTTTATACTAACTTATTTTTTGCAATAATAGAAAAAGTCAAAGCGTAAAAATCAAAAAAGGACAACAAGAGATATGTGTGAAGATAATGAAGATTTGCAAAACCTACCACCAAATCTGCCAGTAGCTGTAACTGCCTTGTGCATTTGGGCCAACACTGATTTGCGGGATGGAGTCACCATCTACACCACTTTTGATGCTGAAATTTTTGGTCATCCAAAGAAAGCTGTTGTCTTTAGAAGTGACATCTATGCCATGGCACACATGTTGGAAATAGGAGGCGGCTGCATTGTTTTTTACATGAGGTAAATACCTTAAAGCTAGCTAGCAAATGTTTATAATTCGATTGGAACAATCATGATGTTTATGTGTTGATGAGGTAATCAATATATTGTAGGTAGCTGCATTGATTTTGACTTGTGTTTATGATTAGTCTTATGTGAATCAGTGGTAATATTGTGAATTTGAAATGTCTATGTAGCTACCTTTATAATGTTTTGAAGAGTTCCAAGATGACTGACATGGTAGCCTTTGTTGACCCTGATCACACCGGTGCACTTGGCTGCGGAAATCCAACCAAACGCACTCGGTCTTTGTCTAATCGGTTTGAAAATGGGAAGATTGGACATATTTATTTGGTGCCATATAACTCAGGGTATGTAAACTGAATTACAGCAGTGGGGTTGTTATGTTATATTGCTTCTAAGTAGTTGCTTTATATAAACTAGCTTAACTAAACTGAAAATGAGTTTTGTTTGTGGTTCAGTTCTCATTGGATGTTGTCTGTTGTGAATCCCGATGAAGAGATGATTTACTTCATGGATCCGTTAAAGAGGCGTCTCATAACTGGTGAATGGAAAACAATTTTGGATAAAGTATGTCTCTTTTTCACTATATAAATCGATCAATACTTGGTGTTATTTGCACATAATTATATAAATGCTTTACTTATGTTGGTGTTTTGCTATTCATTTTGAAGCTCCATTAAAATCTCCAATGTGCACAAGAATAGGAAAGGGACAAAATTAATCCAATGGAAAAATCTTGCTGTAAGTTGATGGAGGGATTTGAAGTATCCTACCCTCTTAAGGTTTTACATAGTAACTAGTGCTTCTAATATGGTGCCTTGTGTTATTTTCAGGGCATTCCGGAGCAAAATGGTGGCAAGAGTTGTGGTTATTGGATCATGCGTTACATGAAGGAGGTAGTGGAAGACACAAATTTGGAGTTTGCTACTAAGGTATTTGAGTAGCTTCCAATACCATAATACACTTTATTTCTTGGTTTGAATGTAAGCTTCATCAATGGGATATATCATACTACTTTGGTTTTTTTTTTTTTTTTTACACAGTGGGAGAGAAGAACAAATCTTGAAAAGAATATTGATGAAGTTTGGGCTGAATGGGCAAAGCATGTTATAAAGTTTGCACAACTGTATATGCATAGTTAGGGTCTTATGTATTTGTGTGCATATTGACTTTGCGTGCATAGCTAGCTTATGGAGGGTCTTTTTGCTTAACTAATATGATCGACTTTTGCCTTTATCGATCATTATTCTGACCTCATAACATATTACTCAACTTTAGGATGGATTGATGGTAATGTTGAATATTGATGTAGTTTGCTGGCTGATTGAAATGAAATGGCTTTTGACTTGTTATAGTTGGATGTTGTTATTGTGCTCATCAGTCAACACAGGTTTCTCAATATATGCTGTGGTTATAACACAACTCATATAACATAAATATCAAAAGAAGCTGATGTTGCACCAAACATCAGACAACAGAAAAGTATGGTTGTAAGGCAACTCAGACAACATAAATACCAGAACCAACTGATGTTGCACAAAACATAAAACAACAGAAACCTGTGGTTATAAGACAACTGAGACAATTGAAATAACCAAGAAACTGATATTAATTGCACCCAACATCAGACAACAGAAAACTATGGTTATAACACAACTAGGACAACATAAATCCCAAAGAAACTGATATTGCACCTAACATCAAACAACAGAATTTAACCAAATATCTGTTGTCTGAAACAATTGAAGACCACATAAAAAACAGACCTTCTATATTCCTTATGACAATCAGACAACAGAAAACCACAAAATCCATTGCTCAAAGTAAATTACCATAACAAAACCTATAAACCAATGTCGTTGAAGCACACTCAGAACCACTGTAAATTTTCAAGCTATTGTTTACAGTATTGTACATCGATATATTTTTATGGTCTAAAACATAGTCAGACAACAGCACAGATTATACCAAAGTTCTGGTCTATTTATTCAAACGACTTATTTATGTCATTTTAATAAAAATGAAACAATAGAACATAATAAGCATATGTTGTCTACAATAGATTCAGACAACAGAATATAGCCAAGATAGTTCAAATCTCTATATATTCACACTACAGATTTCTGTCATCTTAATTCAATACATATGATAGAGTTTTATGAAAATATGTTGTGCAGAATCCTTTATAACAACATATAATTGTCGTCTTGTTACACCTGCAACCACAGAATGTCACATTTCGGCATATCTCGATATAATCAGACAACAGATTATTGGCATGTCTCTGTTGTTTGAGTGAGATATAGACCACGGGTTATATCTGTTGTCTGAAGACCTAAGAGACATCAGGCCAATAGACAACAGAAAATTTCTGAATCAGACGACAGTCATCGGCTGTTGTCTGATGACTTTGGTGACATAGTGACACCTTAAAACATGAAGGACAATTTGAAATACTGTCCCAATAAAATGAGCAATGGTTATGATAATACTAACGAATACTGACGCCTCCAATAGCACGCCCTAGTTTGGACTAGCAAGGCGATTTCAGGTAGTTTCACACTAGGGCGGACCGGAATCGCCTTTGAAAACATTGATACTAACGAATACTGACGCCTCTACCTTAGGAGGTAGTTTAGCCTTCTGCATTACAGAAGAGGGAGAGGAATTGTCCATTAAATGTAACACCAAAACACAAGCTGAATGTGTGTGTGTGAGTAAGTAAGGTAAGCAGCCATCCCATTGCATAAATTAGAAGATATAGCAATTTTCTAAGATCTCTAAGAATAAAGTCAGATAGCTCAGTATACCCAAAGTGTTAAAAAGAGGCAATAGGGCTCCAATAGATCTGTTAATATCATTCATACTATGTTTAACAAAGAGCTGTGGATATGGGCATCCCTAGAGCAAGGGCTATGATAATATTCACGGAAGATGCAAAACTGATGCAGGACCTTTGCTTTGTAGCAAGCACATGAGCCCCAAAAATCAATAACATTATGGAAAATTGTTTAAATTTTGTAAAACTAATCATGCTATATGCTAACTTCACCAACTATGTGAATATCTCTATTTTTGAGATAAGAGACCACAGAGACCTATGGCCATATTTATCCTTTGGCAATATGCCCCTTGATATATAAGCATAGTACATGTATCAATATATAAGCTTAATTTTCTTTATCTGTATGTTAATGAAGCATCTATTGTTAAGAAATAAGAACTACCTTGCATGTTGACATAACTAACTATTGTCCACAAAAACATTCTTACTCCATGATCATGATGTGTTGATGTGCGTGCTAATTGCTAAATGGTTTGCCATAGAGTTTTGTGCTACTTGTAATATATCACAGGATGGGAGCGAGTAAGCAGTGATGTCCTAGCACAAAAGGTTTATGGAAAAGTTTGAACTAAAACGAACATACTCCCTAAACAACTTCCCGTTTTGTATCTATGAGGTTGTACAGCTCTATGACTAAAGTCAAGTAGCTCGGTAAACATTCCATAAATGCTAAATATTAAAAAGGAAGTAAGTGTGCAACAGATCTGTTATGTGTAGTTATAAATTCATAAGATGGGTTAATCAAGAGCTGTTGATCATGATAAGATTTCTATCAGAATCATCATCCATATTGAGTCATACATTAAACATAACAGATAAAGAGATTTAACCAAATCCCAACTTCTTCTTTACCTAAATTAAAATTATTGTTCTTGGCATCGAATTGAAGAACCGAAATCTGGAGTAAATGCTAATTGCTTATAATTGAGAATCACTACGACTACAACTATGAACGGACATGAGAGATAGTTCCAATATCCACCACCAGTGCCTATCGATCTTGGGTCCCTGAAGACTTGATTCCAATAAGGTACTCCTACTGGCACCTACCCCATTGAAAAAAAAGGAAAACAGATTTTTAAGCATCAGAATGTAACAATTGTGATGACAACTTTTATATGGGCAGCTAACAAACTCTATTGTAAATCTAAGAGTGAAAAAGAAGAACACCCTTAGAGTCACATAAAGCTAAAGAGGTGATAAGAGGGTTGACATATGCCTAATTTTGACATGATCCAGTATAAGCTTACATCAAACATACAAATTCTTTTTGAACAAAAAAAATACAGAAACATAACCCCTAGCCTTCAATAATATAATCTACTACAGTAAATTATTGGCAGAAATTAATTAATAAACTGTAAATAACATTTATTTCTTCCCAAAACGAAAAGAATGGATGGAATAACAAAATACCAACCTGAGAAACATTGTGGGTGAGATCAAGGCATATTCCAAGGCCACAAGGTCTGGGGCTCTAATCGGCATTCTCCAGTAGTATTCTGTCTAGAACACTTTCCCCAGTATCCAAATCACCAACAACTTTAGTAAGGAAAAGATCCCAGAAATCACTGTTAATGTCTCCACTTGATATTGACATAGATATTACTCTAGCCATTTCAGCATCCTCTACCGAGTCACAGAGCCCCTCAATCAACATAGCATAAGTAGACTTGTTTTTCAAATAGCCTTTTTCGAACATCTCATCCAAAATCCTAATTCCCTCCTTCGCTTTTCCAATCTTACATAATCCTTTGATCAATACATTATATGTAAAAGAATTCGGAGAATATCCTTTCTCCACCATGTCATCACATAACCTCCCTGTCTCACACAACTCCCCCACTTCACACATTCCAGAAATAAGCACGTTGTAAGTCATGACATCCGGAGGCTCACTCGTCTCAAACTGATCAAACAAACTCCTGGCTTCCCACACTTCTCCCTTCTTACAAAGCCAGTATATGAGCGTGCCCAATACCGCATTATCCGGCGTGCAATTCTTCTTCAAAAGCCTCTTCCAAAGTTCACAAGCATCCTCCACCTTCCCTTCGCAACACAAAACATCAATCACCTTACAACAGAGCGCCGAGCTCGGTATATACCTCTTCTCCACCATATCATCAAGCAAATTAACCGCTTTGCCCGACTTCTTTTCCTTACAATAAGCTTCAATCATAACCCCATAAGTGACCTCATTGGCGCCAACCCCACTATCCTCTATCTCATCCATAACCGTAATAGCCCCAACCAGCTTCCCCTGCTTCACATACCCATCCATCAATATAGTATATGTAGTCACATCAGGAAACCACCCTCTTGGCACCAACCATATCGCGCCGCGACACATAACCACCCAAAATGGTAGTAAAAGTCACGACATTGGGCACAAATCCCATGGCAGGCATTTCATCGAGCACCTGGTGTGCAGTCTCCAAATCATTTCTCTTACACAGTGCTTTGATCAATATATTACAACTAAACACATTCGGGGCCACCCCGAACCTCTCCGAGTGAACCAAAGCGTTCAGCAACGCATTCAAGGACCTCACGGATAGTTGGGAGCTGAATTTCGGAATGGTGATAAATGTCTTGAAGGAGAGTTTGGGGCGTGAAACGACGCCGTAATTGCGGATTAGGGAGATGAAGAGGTCTTCGCTACATCGGAGATCGGAGGCGCGGAGGTCGGAGAGGAGGGGGTCGATGAAGTGAAAAGTACGGGAGCGGAGGAGGCGACGGATGATGGCGTGGTAGTTGTGGTAATTATGGTGAAATCCGGGGTGGTATTTGGAGGCGTGGTGGAAGATTTGGAGGGCGACATCGAGTTTGGGCTCGGGGAGAGGCGGTGGGGCCCGTCTTGGATCGGAGGGGTGACGGTGTAGGAGTGGAGGAAATTGTGTTGTGTTGGAATGAAAAGTATAAACTTATCGAAATATTGTGAATAAGATTACTGAAAATTGATCAGAAAAGTTAAATCAACCGAAATTAGAAAAAAAAAAAAAAAAAAGGCCATAATTTGTCAAAACTGAACAGTTAAGGGGTAAAAATCAACAAACGTGAGAAATGTCATGAGTTCAGTTAGGACATTTTCTTCAATGGCCGGTTACCGATGAAATCTGCGGTTTTGGCTCCAATCGGAGAGTAATGGAAGTAATCCAAAAACTCAGCTCCTGTTGAGGATTTTGGAAGCTTAATTTCCCCTAAAGAAGTCGATATCACTTTGACTCATGAATAATACTAGTAGCTGGATATTTTTCTGCGTACATGTATTTCACAAGAATTGTATTTTCAGAAGATGCCTGTGCCTCACTTGAGTCTGATTATGATGTACCTCTTTGAGTTTGAATACAGTTACAGTAATCGAACCAAAAAAAAGAGGGCTAGATATGGATTTGTCACACTAAAGTCTGATTATATGCTACTTCCTCATAAAACTTGATGTGAACAACTCTACAAATGATGATCACATTTCACATTACAAAAATCTCTATCAAAAACCATTCACTTGATTCCGCATTACTTCATCCAAGAGCCTTCTGTACTTGCTTCTGGTATACTCTCCTGTAAATTTTTGCCCCTTCAAATTCAGCATGAATTTCTCTTTCCGTCCTTTTGCCCATTGGATTGCTCAACAACCATCCCTCACTGTCACACAACATGCTGGATTCGATTTCATCTATGTGCTTCAGAACATGGGCCAGAGAATCAAATTGGTTTCTCATTTCAAGTGCGACGTCAAGTACATCGGACTGTATAAAACCTGCGCAGACATAATGTTAGATATATCACTAAAGCCTGCAGGTAAGTTAATGACATAAAGAATCATTTCTTCAACACAACACACCCTCATTGGATGAGAAACCAAAATCATTGAAACATTGAAAGAGATCACCTAAAAGGCATGCACTTTTACAAGCATGAGTTTGAGGTTTAGTTTGTTTTTGTGAGAAACAGAGCTTGAATGTTCTCTAATCAAGAAACAAAATTGGCCACCAGGACATGCTCATAACATTGAGAGGATTAGTAATTAAAGAAGCTACTCATTGTAATCCCTTATATAAGGGAAAATAACACAAACAAAGTTAACGAGACTCAACACACGCGCAGTCATGCACCACCCAAAAACAAACAAGTTTGACACCACAACATCCCATTGAAATCCTTGCACTTACCCACCATGATAAAACTTCTAGTCCTTGTTAGGGGATAAAGTTAGCACGTACTTCCGTGCAGATACAACAGTATTTGCATTAGCTTTGATGACATTTCACATGATCTAGGAAATGACTAGTCACTATGGCGTCCCTAGAAATGATTATAGAAATGAAACTCAAGTTGCATACGACCATGTCAGTGAGCTGTAACCTATTGGTAAGTTATAAATTCAACATTATATAGGTCATGGGTTTGGTTCTCAATGGCATATGTAAGGATGGGTGGGCTAGGAATTTTAAAAAATAAATAAATAAATAAATGCATGCAACCATGTAAGACTCAGTATACAACAGAATTAATGAGACATGTGGCCTAATATTCTCATGTGAGCTTAGAGGTACTACAACAGAATTAAGTTTGGATATGACAAGCATGTCAGGTATTTGGCAGTCCTAATGAGGATGCCAAAAATTTAAACAATATTGTGATTCTCAAGTTTTGTTTATGTGGATAGGGTAAGCATGAACTGAGTTACACATCAGTCATGAAAAGATTCAATACTCACTATAGAGGACTTATATGATAGAACCGACAATTCTGTTCCTCTCACTTCTAAATGTTCAATTTTTTTTGCTTTCCATTTGTTTGCGGGTTGGGGAGATTCAATCCTATAGACCTATCCCGACCCAGCCTAACACTTGCACCTCAGCCATATAATTGTGGCCACTTTAGATTCATTTATCCATAGGAAGAAAAGGTTTTAATTTTTTAGGAAGAAAAGGTATATATAGGAAGAAAAGGTATTTATTCCTAAACACTTGCACCTCAGCCATATAATTGTGCCCACTTTAGATTCATTTATCCATAGGAAGAAAAGGTTTTAATTTTTTAGGAAGAAAAGGTATATATAGGAAGAAAAGGTATTTATTCCTAAACACTTGCACCTCAGCCATATAATTGTGCCCACTTTAGATTCATTTATCCATAGGAAGAAAAGGTTTTAATTTTTTGACCATTTGGTTTATGCTTGACAAATAGGATCCACCTACAGTATTTTTATAGCAGCATAGAAAAAAGTACTAAAGTAGCTCGGCTGCTCCCTACATCATTAACTCTCCCTACCCTTATATCCAAAACCATGCAAACATTTGGCCAATTTATGGGACATCTCCTTTCAAACCTTCGAGCAAAATGCGGCAAAAGGAAAAAAATCCATGGACCAGCCCCATCGTCTTCCAAAGATGGGACTTTCAAGATTTAAATACTAAAAAAATCTATAATTAGTATAACTCTCGTCCTCAAGCATAAATAAAACTTGACAACCTTTTTAACTATTGATGTAATGGTCTTTTTTTTCTCCTTTGAAGAAAGAAACTTCCATTAACACTCAAAAAAAAAAAAATAGTACAACTACACAAACAGCGGACGAGGAGTCGACTCTAAAAAAGCAATAGTACAACAGAGATAGAGCACTACATGACCAAACTTAGAACTAGAAGAGTCCGAAGTAATAGAAACCTTCCCGACTATCAAAAGTAATGAACCTAATGGTCACTTTTAATAAAATTGTTAAATCCTTCATTATTTGCCATAATCTACAGTTGACAAACCTGTCCGCGGGGAGCTAAATTATTCACAATGGAATCTATTAAAGGCTTCTGTACAACCCGTCTCTTGTGATGCTTTCTCTTAAAATACGGATCTGGGCACTGCATATAAACATGAGCAAAGAATTCATTTAAATAATGTCACTGCAGCTACTTTTTTTTTTTTTTTTTCACAAGTTGAAAAGACGTAAAGAACCTTTTTGGACTACGTAAATAGGTGAACTCACCAGGATTGAAACAAGCATCAGTGGTCCAGGGTAGGCAGACACCGGTTGATTAAATGAAGTAGTGGCATTTGCATACATGAAATGTCTGCATGGAGTTAAATATAACATATCAGTTGCCAACAAATGACATACAACAAGTTTCAACACCTAATATGATCAAGGGAAATCACATGTTACTAAGACCCAGCTCTTTAACCCAGACATCAGCACGTTTGACAAGCATCACACAACTCCCGCACTTCAGACATCCCAGAAATAAGCACGTTGTAAGGCATGACATCTGGAGGCTCACTCGTCTCAAACTGATCAAACAATTTCCTGGCTTCCCACACTTTCTCCCTTCTTACAAAGCCAGTATATGAGAGTGCCCAATACGGCATTATCCGGCGTGCAATTCTTCTTCAAAAGCCTCTTCCACAGTTCACAAGCATCCTCCACCTTCCCCTCGCAACACTACACATCAATCACCTAACAACAGAGCTTTGTGCTCGGTATGTACCTCTCCTCCACCACATCATTAAGCAAATTAACCGCTTCGCCCGACTTCTTCTCCTTACAATAAGCTTCAATCATAACCCCATAAGTAACCTCATTGGCGCCAACCCCATTATCCTCCAGCTCATCCATAACCTTAATAGCCTCAGCAAGCTTCCCCTGCTTCACATACCCATCCATCAATATGGTATATGTAGTCACCAGACACTCTCTTGGAACCCAAAATGGGCACAAATCCCATAGCAGGCATTTAGTCGAGCACCTGGTGTGCAGTCTCTAGATCAATATATTACAACTAAACACATTCAGCGACTCTCCGAATCTGTACTCATGATTCTAAACCAATTTCGGAATGGTAATAAATGTCTTGAATGTGATTTTGGGGCTTGAAACGACGCCGTAATTGGCTCCAATCTGTTTTCAGAAAATGAAACTGTTTTGGCTTCACCTAAAAACAGACTTGAAAACATTCTGTTTTGCACTTTTGCTCTGTTTTTGTTTGCTTCACACATTCGCAAAGCTAAACTAAATTATTGATGCCATTAACTAAAACTACACTTTCTAGTTGCTGTATCTGTATCTGGATTGTGATTTATATATATTTATTTATGCTTTCGACAAAAAATACCATGTCCTAACAGAATTTGAGTAAGAGTTAATATTATTTGATTTACTTCATGATGTTGTTATTTCATATGATTAACAAGAAATTAAGATGGAATTGAACTTATTTAAAAGATATACCTCTTTTTGATCTTGTGATGTTTGCTACCACAAATAAAGAGGGATTGCACAACCGTACAAGTAAAACTCCTGAAAGTTACTGATACTCAACATTACAAATCCTAAGAATGCATACATATAAGAAATTGGAAACACAACTTAAAAACGAAGAGCAACATGATCCAACACTCAATTTCTTATCCTTTTTGAAAACACGATCAGTACTGCAACAATCTCAATGAACCACACATTCCACTTGGTAATCACAAAGTCTGCAACAACCACTCCCACCAACAAGCCACTCCCTGACCCTGCCACAACAAATTTCCAATCCAATTCAATTCCAGAGCCCGAGTCATTATCTTCTGATGTTGAAGGTGGAAATTGACTGCCCACAGAATTTCCACATTTCTTGGGCAAGAAATCTCCGCACAATCCTTGGTTTCCCAAATATGAAGTGCTGTCAAATGTAGTGAAGTGGATTCCCCGTGGTACAGGGCCTGTGAGATTGTTGTGAGAGACATTGAACTTTGAGAGAGAATCAAGTTGTGCCAGTTGCTGAGGAATCTCACTAGAGAGCTTGTTATGTGAAAGGTCCAATGATTCAAGCCTTGATAAGTTGCTCAAGGATGATGGGATGCGACCCGTGAGAATGTTATTGGAGAGATTGAGTGACCAAATCCCCTGAAGTTTCCCAATGTATTCAGGAATATTCCCTTCAAAATTGTTGCTTGAGATGTCAATGAGTATCAAGTCCTCTCGAACTCTTGAGTAGTATCTCTCCACACCTTTACAGATTATCGTGATTGAGTAATACCCACTAGACATTGAATAAAAGTGGTAATACTCCAGATCATGAGTGACACTTATTGTTCCATTTCCAGAAAAAATGTATTCAAATGGAAACTGACCTGAGAAATCATTGTAAGACAAATCAAGAATACGCAGCATCGGGAATTGAAGATTCTTCTTATCATGTTTCAGAATCACTCCATAGAACACATTGTGGTCCATTTTCAAAATTTTCAACTCAGGGAGAGCCCCCAACCAAACAGGGAAGGTATCACCAAAATTATTGTGTGAAAGGACTAAACTTTCAAGACTTGCACAATTCGCTAGTGACCTCGGCAGTTGCCCCTGGAAACTGTTGTGACTGATATCCATCATCCTTAAATTGCTTCCATTGAAGTATGATTGAGGAAGATTTCCATGAAATGAGTTGTTTCCAAGTTTGAGATATTCCAGATAAACACTGAAATTTCTCCCACACTGAGGTAGGTCGCCAATCAACTTGTTGTTTGACAAATCAAGGTATTCAAGAGAAGTCATATTGCAAATCATTGGTGAAACTTGTCCGGTCAAGTTGTTGTTTGCAATGTTATAGTACCGGAAGGATGTTAAAGGTAACAATAATAATTCACGAAACATGTTGAATGACAGGTCTAAGAATTCAAGGTTCGGCCATGGAAGGGCAGCTGCAGTTTTCTCAAAGCCTGACAGGAAGTTATGAGAAATGTTAATGTATTGCAGAGCTTGGGTGCTTATGTTCCTCATCCATTTTGGTACTTGGCCTTGCAATTTGTTTCCAGAGAGATCTAATTGAAGCAATGCTTCTTGAGATCTTAGGAAATCTGGGAACTCTCTGATGTTGCACCCACCCAATCCTAGAGACTCAAACTTTGGAAGTACAGTAGTTGCATTATTCAAAAATCTAGATTCTGCGAGCAATTCCAGATTATTATTAGATAGATCTAGCTCGGTGAGTTTCTGTAGGTTAAGAAACTTCTGGAACTCTACTGTACCACTCAAATTATTATATCCTAGATAAAGGTTCTGAAGATTCATGAGATTGAACAAGGACTGGGGGACTGAACCATGAAAATAATTATTAGAAAGTGATAGATATGTAAGTTGGGTAAGGTTTACCAACGTAGCTGTAGGGATTTGACCATTAAACTTATTAAATGAAAGGTCCAAATAGATGAGATCCCTAAGATTACCAAGTGACAATGGTACTTGACCATTAAACTTATTATATGAAAGGTCCAAATAGATGAGATCCCTAAGATTACCAAGTGACAATGGTACTGGACCTTCTGAAATATTGCATGATCTCACACCCAACTCTTTCAGTGAAGGAAACCTTTCTATCAAAGAAGGGAGGTTTATGAAAAAATTAGTGGACGAGAGTTTGAGTGACATGAGATCAGGACTACTTCCACTATAGTCATCAGGAAAATACCCCGTGAAAGCAGGGTTGTAGCTCACACTAAGAACCTTCAAATTCTGTAATTTAAAGATTCTTTTTGGTAATTTGCCAGACAGCCCGCAGTCATCAAGGATGAGGGATGTCAAAAGAGACAAATTTGTCAGGGTGTCGGGTACTGTGGATGATATATTAATGGAAGAAAGATCAAGTGTTTGTAGGCCAGTTAAATTTTGAGCTAGGCTTCTTAACAATTCTTCATTGGAAAACATAGCATAATTGCGAGATAGATCAAGGGAAGACAACTTAGACAGTTGTCGAACTTCGGATGGGACATGACCAGAAAAGGCAGAGTAAGAGAGGTTGAGATACCTAAGCCTTGGAAAGTTCCTGATGCTAGTGGGAACTTCAGATCCTATGAAGTCATTATAAGCGAGGTTTAGACGCTGAAGATGAACAAGACTGAATAAGGTGTTGTTGGAGCTGAAAGAGCCATAGAGACAACTGCTACTAAGATCAAGCCCAATCACGTGACCCGTCTTCTCATCACACTCTACGCCATCCCATGAGCAGCAACTGCTGTTTGATTTCCATGAAGAAATCTTTGGATAAGCACCCTCATAATCCGAAGCAGACATGTCAATGACAAAACTTTGCTTGAATTGCAGCAAGGCATAGATCTCGTTATCATGGCAAGTAGGAGTATTATATGACTGCAAAGAGTTGGCCACCACAAGATGGAACAACACAATTGTTGAAAGGATATAGATGGACACAATTATTAAGCATAGAGATGATAACCCCATGATTTATGTTTAATTTGATAAAATCCATATTAAATGAAATGAGGTATTTATAGACTGAACCAATCGTCCTTGATCAAACAAGTCAACAGTGTAAGAAACGCGTTCGTGCCTTTTTGCTCTTTTCTTTTGTGGGTGGACAAATCAATGAATGACTTATAATTTACCTTTTGCCTTTTGTTGTATGAATCAAAAGGTTCAATTAATATTTGTACTCATTTGTCTTTTTGACGAATAAAAAATAAACCAATTACCTTTTGTCTTTCTCCTTACTACTTTTTGAGGGACGACTTAAGACTTCAGAGTAGTGGGAAACTTGTCGTACTCGTTGGTGGCCTGGTGGGAAACCACATATTTTTTGTACACGTTTATTATTTAAACCAATTCATTTATTTATTTTATATTTCTAATTAGACTACGCAATGCAAAAAAGGAACAATAAAGTATATCCCCAAACCAACAGGCCATTTAGGAAACAGATCGCGATATATAATTATCATTTTTTATATTTTTTTAATTTTTTGTACTCATTAGGGGTTTATTTTTAGATCGTGGTTGACTTCTTGTAATTTCTGCTTTGATGGTCAATAAAAGTGTACTTTTTCTCCTAAAAGAAAAAAAGGTAAAAATAGTAGTGCTCTGTTACCCAACCAACCAAATTTTGGTCGATTGACCTTGTTGGTAAAATAAAGGAGAACGCGCCTCACGCGCCTAGGAAAAAAGAAAAAACCCGACAGTGTGTGTTCTCTCCCGGCCGAGCACAGCCGGCGTTCCCACCATTGCGTTCTGGCCCGGGAGAGGATTGATGTTTCGGAGATGTAGTGGGCTTTCAGGGCAGCGGTGTTGTCACGCCCCGAATTTTGAATAACTAATTCAAAATCCGAAACATGAAAAATCAACTACAACACAAGTCACTCAAATTTCAAATCTCAAATGATTTATTACAACTCTCTTATACAAATAAATATGTAAAGCTCAAATTGAGCATCACTCACCTCACAATTTACAAGCTGTAAAACTAAAAACAAATACTCTAATTCGCACGATCTCCGCCATAATCCTCCTGACCTGTAGGACTACCCGCTACACAATTTGAATAGTGTACCGGGATTGCAACAACACCAAACCCGGTAAGCTTTTGATAGCTCGTGAGTAAACAAGAAAGAATTGTTGATTTTATAACATATTTATTTTAACTCAAGTAAAAATCAACAATCAAAACATTTGTGATGAAACATCAAACAAAACACGGAAAATCCACAACGAATACATTTCCACAATCCTCTAATCACAATACACTACACTGGTCCTACAAAACTCAACCCACATAGCACCACTTTGGTCCAACTTGACCCTACGTTTGAGTTCTAACTACATCGTTGTCTGTCATCTCGGTTATTATTTAACCGGCGGTCTTCGGACACTCCCTGTCCTCAGAGCACTAAATTTCTACCCTCTAATCAACTCAGAAGGTCAACATGATTAGCACACACATTTATCGGATAACATTTTCATAAATAATCATGACCATTTCCAAGACAATATCATATCACAACCAAATTATCGTAATTCCACACACACCTCAATGTCACACCATTCCATATATATATATCCACGTAAATATATATATATATACGTAATCATCCGCACATGGATAATCACTAATACCAACTATAATTCATACAAGAAAAACAGGAAATTCATTTTGTATAATTTAAAATCATTTTACTTACCTATGGACCGTAGTTGATCAAGTCCATATGATTTAAAACAAATATTTATTCCATAAATATTTTTCACACAATTACGACAAATAAATTAATTAAAAGTACTCGGTTCGTAATATGAACCACGTGAGGTTTACTCACCTCTAATCCCGCTGCGTCTTCACTTTCACAATACACGCCAAAACCGCTCACCAAGGAAGACCGTCAATCACCTAATCAAACATGATCTTAACTTAGCCAAAAACTCATAAACAAAATTAAACGACGATCCAACGGTCAGATCGAAATTATATGATGATCCAACGGTCGGATCCTCACAGATCGCCCTTAGGATCATCCTCCTAATTTATCACGAAGATCCAACGGTCGGATCTTCCTGAATCGTCCTTATAAACATCTCCACAAAATTTCATGAAAATCCGACGGTCGGATTCTCACGAATCGCCTTCCGAATCACTATTTCACAATTATACGAAGATCCAACGGTCGGATCTTCGCCCGTGACCTCACAAAGTCATCGGGACAGTCATACGATCAACATATTAAAATTTGAAGTAAAACCGATGGTCTGATCTTCACAGATCGTAAACCGAAGATAAAACGTAAAAACGTTAAATAGTAACTTCAAAACGTAAATCCACTATTTATCCACTTTTCCTAAAATAACCTTGTAATATATCAAAACGCTCGTATGGATGCGTAGATCATCGCCTAGATAATGAAAACTCAAAAAAAGGTCCGACGCGCCGCCACAAGCGGAGGTCAGACTGCGGTCAACGCCGGTCAACCACCTCCGATGGTCACCAAATTTTGACAGCAGTTTCATCTCAACCCTTCTAGCATTTTTCTCAACTACACCAAGTTCAGAAAACAACTAGAACTACCTCAACAATTAAGAAAACTGTAAACCCCAAATTGTGAATAGTGCCGGAGTTGCAATCTCTAAAATCCTCCAATATATATGCAAAGTTATACTCAAAACAAAGATCATGAGGTAAAGAACAACTTTATACCTTGAGATTTCTCCAAAATGTCGACGGTTTGGACGAATCTCTCTCTCTCTCTCTCTCTCTCTCTCTCTCTCTCTCTCTCTCTCTCTCTCTCTCTCTCTCTCTCTCTCTCTCTCTCTCTCTCTCTCTCTCTCTCTCTCTCTCTCTCTCGGTTCTGCCATAATGGCTGGGAATGAGTTTGATCAGCCCATATAATTAAGTTGTGATGGAATAACCAAAATACCCCTCACACGAAAATACTCATAACTTTGGCATACGAACTCCGATTTTCGCATTCCGCATATGCACGAGATCGTATCGACGAGCTCTACAACTTTCATGAAGGAAATTTTCCCAAATTCGGTACGTATAAAAAGTCACTTTTTGAGACCCCCCTAAATCACATACGTTTTCGAAATAAAATCGATCGAACTAATTTCACAACTCTTCTAAGCTTCGTACTTTCGCCCATGACCACGAGATCATTTCCAAAATGTCATCGGAAAATAATATGAATTTTCGGGGTATTACAGGTGTGGTCTAGGGAGAGTGGATGTTTCTCTGGTTTCGGGCGGCACAGATCGATCTCGATATGTCCTTCTCAGATCCGGGGCGGAGGCAGTGGTGTAGCAGCGTCGGACTTCGGCTTTCCTGTGGTGGTTTTTGGCGTCATCGTTCCTTCCTGGGTTGTGGCTGTGGCAATTCAGATCAGATCGAGGCAGTGGAGATCTCGAAAGGGATCTGTCTCCGCTTTTGTCTGTGTGGCCGTCTGCCTGGTGTAGGGGCTGACTCTGGCGTGACAAGGATGTGGAGCGGAGAGATTCGGCGCGACGGCGTATTGTTGCGGGGCGGCAGCATGGTGGCGCAAGGGCTTGCTAGCAGCGGGAATGGTTGCCTGCTGCGCTTGCTTTTTGCTTGGGGAGGTGGTGTTTGGGCCGGGCCTTTGTTCTTGGGTTCTTGGGTCTATCTGGTGGTCTTTTGTTTCCGGTTGCTTAGTTTTTCTTTGTTTGTTTTTAGTTATTGTCGTGTTGAAAATAAGTCCCTCCTCTTATGAGCGAGGGTTTGGGTGTTTCTGTGTAGTGTCGATGTCATTGTTATGGTGTCGTGGTTGCTCTGCTGTGTCATGGTCTAGTCTTTTGTCGGTGCTTTCTGGTTATCAATGTGATGGTGAATCACCCTTAAACATGGTCTGGCTGTTTTGGGACGCGGTGTCCAAACGGGTGAAAACAGTTCATCTTAATGTTGGTGGTTGGGTTGTATCGATACAGGTTTGGTTGTTACTCATTGTAGCTCGAGGGTATGGGCGTAAAATTTAGTTAGAGGTTTGGCCTTTCTGGCTCATGGTCCATGGAAGTCATTCATGTTGACGGTCCCGTAACTATGGATTCAATGTTTTGTAATCTGTTTGGTTATTAATTGAATTTTCATCATCTCAAAGAAAAGAAGACCTTTTTGGTAAAACACTTTTGTTTTTTGGCAACGGATTATCTAAGTGGTCTAATAATAAACCTACTAAAAGTGGTCTTTTATGCGGGCCCAAATTTTTATTCTTATTCATCTCCTTCAAAAACTATTTTTAGAAAAAAGACAATAGCTGGTGGATGAGTAAAAATAAAATTATCTCACGACATTGCCAGCAGCAGAATATACAGATAATTACTAAATATCAGTTTACAAAAAGACGATATATATATATATCTATATATATCAGATCCTATCCAGAGCGGAGTTCCGCTTTGAAATTAAAGTGTGAACTTCGAGTTTTGGGTCGTTTTTCTGTCGCATATCCACATCTCGACCGTTCAGTTTTTAGGCACTAGTGTATAGATCATCTTTGCAAATTTTCAGCCAAATTGATGATCGTTAAGGTATTTAACTCGCTTAAACCAATCGACGGACTGAATCTATCAACTTGAACCGTACTAGCTTTAAGACAATAATCAATATCTTAATCATCATCAATTTGGCTGAAAATTTGCAGAGACGATCTATACACCAGTACCTAAAAACTGAACGGTTGAGAGATATGCGACCAAAAAGAGACCCAAAACTCGAAGTTCACACTTTAATTTCAAAGCGGACCTCCACTCTGGATAAAATCTATATATATATAAAACTTGTCTTTTTGAAGATTAACAATAGCTTTTCACAAGCATTGTCAGTTTTATAATTTATGAAAATTAGAAATATGATGGCTTTTTAATATTTTGGTCACCTGTGGGGGTGGTCAACAAAATTGACCCTACAATCAAGGCAATTAAAGGGAAGTAATAGCAACAGTAAATGCAACGGTTAATGTAGCTATAAATGCGATGATAAATGCGACATTCAGTATGGAAATCATGGCCGCCAATAAGTGACGATTATTGCAGGAGTGAATACGGCCTTAATGGTGGCGTGCCGCTCAAGTCACTGCAACTTGCTGTGCAAGTTTACTTGCAGCCCACGCCGAAATACACCTATAAATAGTCTGCTCGACGTCGAGGTAAGGCATCGAATTCCAATTATCTCTACTCCAGTACTAAGAAACATACTGACTTAGGCATCAGAGTGTTTTCTGCAGGTACCCCCCCCCTTTCTCCTCGAGCCGACGGTCAAACTCCAGGTCAACGCTCCAAGGAAACTTCTCGATTGTTCCCAGGTCAGCTCCCTCTCCAGTCCGGAATTTTTCACCTCCAACAAGTGGCGCCGTCTGTGGGAAACACTTTTTCCTAAAAAGTGATGGCGGGAGCTGCCCCTGACGGGATTCCATTTCTGTCACTGAGGACTGGTAGTGACTAAATTCCTCCTCACCAGCCTCCGAACGAGTCCATCCCTAGTCCCATCGGCAACTTGAACTTGCCTCCAGCTGACGAAATGCAAAGGCTAAGGTAGGAACTCGAGCAATTGCGGAGGGAAAAGCAGGACCGCGAGGCTCGTCGACGACGAAAACTTGAAAGGTTCCTACAACTTGACAGTGATTCGTCAGACGACGACGCCGTCGGCGATCTCCATCAAACTAACAACGGAGTAGCAAACGCATGCGCCATCGGCGTTATGGGAGGAACCTCTGGTGGACCCTCGTCGAGGGGGTGGGAGGCACCACAAATGGGGGGCAGAACGGAGCCGGAGTAGGCCAATCCAAAGGGGCGCACAATGAATCGTGGCGCGAGAAGATGGAAAAAATGATTGATGCATGCAAACGTGCCGACCATAGAGAGCTGGCGGCTGAAATCGCAAGAGACGTTGGTAAGTCGTCGTTTACCGACGACATTTTAAACGCGGCAAAACCTCGCCGGTTTACCACGCCGTTATTCCACAAATACGACGGAACGACCGGTCCGGTAGACCATATCAAGGGGTATAAGCAACAGATGTCCATCGAGACAACCGACGAGAAACTAATGTGCAAGATCTTCCCTTCCAGTCTCACGGGGTCGGCGTCGACAAGGTTTCAAGACCTCAAGCCGCATTCCATACCAGATTTCGACACATTGAGCCGCGCTTTCATTACACAATACTTCTGCAATCACAAGCAAAAGAAGGATATGGCAACTCTGTTCAGTACCAAGCAGAAGCCGAGAGAAAATGGTTGCTCTTGGGGACGCCATTATAAGAAAGTTTATTGCGGGATCCGCCGAAGGACATGGACGATATCATCACAAGGGTTGAGGGAGATATCAGAATTGAAAGAGCCAAAGAAGCACGCGAGGCCCTACTCACTGCCGTTGTCACCTGGAGAGAAGTTGAATGGAATAACACAAAGAATGACATTCAGAGTGATAAAGGAGGGAAACCTCAAGATTATCCCCTTGAAGAATGGTTTACGATTCACCCCGTGACCATATACAAAAGACATAGTCATAAAGGAATATTTGAGAGGCCGCCCCCCCAACCAGAGGCTAGTGACGAGGATGAGAGAAGTCGATATTACCCGCTCCACGAGGCAAGGAGGCACTGCATATATAAGTGTCAGGGAGTGCGACCTGCAATCCTTACAGCAATGAAGACTGGTAAACTCCTTCAGTATAAAATGACATAAATTAAGGCAATCAGAGGGTTCATGGAAAAGTCCACGTGCCGAAATTCATCTCGAGTAATAGAGAAGGTACGATAATATGGTGACTTCGTTTTGATTAAAGATGGCACAACTCATAAACTCATGTAAGAAAAATAAAAGAGTTTAAGTGATTTTTGCACGTGTTGATATCTCATTCGAGAAACTATTGAAATTATGTATTTCTCACATGAATAATATCACTGGGACTAGTTCCTTGAGTAGGACAGTCCTATTAATATGTATATATGACTGGTTCCTAGAGTAGGACAGTTGCATTCACTTTGTCGACACTGGTTCCTCGAGTAGGACAATTACGTTTGATTCATAGGAGCTGGTTCCTCGAGTAGGACAGTTACCTTAATGTTTCGGGTAAGATGGCGTGCCTCACCCCTCGCCGAGGGCGGGGTGGGATGAAGGACCACACCCTCTCTGCGGGCGGGGTGGGATGATGGACCACACCCTCGCTGCGGGCGGGGGTGGGATGGCGTGCCTCACTCCTCACCGTGGGCGGGGGTGGGATGATGGACCATACCCTCGCTGTGCGCGGGGGTGGGATGGCGTGCCTCACTCCTCGCCGTGGGCAGGGGTGGGATGATGGACCACACCCTCGCTGCGGGCGGGGGTGGGATGGCGTGCCCCACTCCGGGCGGGGCTGGGATGATGGACCACACCCTCGTTATGCGCTGGGGTGGGATGGCGTGCCTCACTCCTCGCCGTGGGCGGGGGTGGGATGATGGACCACACCCTCGCTGCGGGCGGGGGTGGGATGGCGTGCCCACTCATTGCCGTGGGCGGGGGTGGGATGATGGACCACACCCTCACTGTGCGCAGGGGTGGGATGGCGTGCCTCACTCCTCGCCGTGGGCGGGGGTGGGATGATGGACCACACCCTCGCTACGGGCTGGGGTGGGATGACGTGCCCCACTCCTCGTTGTGGGCGGGGGTGGGATGATGGACCACACCCTAGCTGTGCGCGGGGGTGGGATGGCGTGACTCACTCCTCGCCGTGGGCGGGGGTGGGATGATGGACCACACCCTCTCTGCAGGTGAGGGTGGGATGGCGTGCCTCACTCCTCGCCGTGGGCGGGGTGGGATGATGGACCACACCCTCGCTGCACGCGGGGTGGGATGGCGTGATGAATTTTGACTATGCAGGATATGGCGGTTCTGCAATCGGTTCTATATAGGGAGCGAGGGTAATCCCATCCCCGGATGTTGTTCAGACGCAATGCGAGACAGATAGATCCTCCATTCCAATTTGGTTTCAATTCTTTATTGTTTTGCTCGGCTCCCTGTCTCGAATATTTTACGTTTGTTTTGTTTTTCTTTCTGAGCGTCTGCTCACATAGCTAAGAAAAACAGGGGGCGCCAATAGGAGGATGGAATACGGAAAATAGAAGAATGGAATACGGAGTATGTATCAAAGCCATGACAGTGGTTGCGAGGGCCGACGTTGTTACGTAGTCTGACGTTAAGATTGATGCTGAGAAAATTACGAGGCGACCTCGTCGAAATAGACTCCGATTTCGAGGCGACCTCGTCGAAATAGACTCCGATTTCAAGGCGACCTCGTCGAAATAGACTCCTATTTCGAGGCGACCTCGTCGAAATAGACTCCGATTTCAAGGCGCCCTAGTCGAAATAGGCGAGTCGATTTCGAGGCATCCTTGCCGAAATAGGCAAGTCGATTTCGAGGCATCCTTGTCGAAATAGACGCCGATTTCGAGGCACCCGCATAGAAATGAACACCGACGTCGACGTACCCTCGTCAAATAGGAGAGTCGATTTCGAGGCACCCTCGCTGAAATAGATGCCGATTTCAAGGCGCCCTCGCCTAAATAGAAGCATATTTCGAGGAGCCATCGCCGAAATAGAAGCAGATTTCGAGACGCCCTCGTTGAAATAGATTCCAATTTCGAGGCGCCCTCGTCGAAATAGATTCTGATTTCGAGGTGTCCTCGTCGAAATAGATGCTAATTTCGAGGCGCCCTCATCGAAATAGACGTCGACATCAAGGCACCCTTGTTGAAGCCGAAGTCGAAGCGCCCTCGTCAAAATGGACACCGACATCGAGGCACCCTTCTCGAAATAGAAGCCGACGTCGAGGTACCCTCGTCAAGAGAGACGAAGAGAAGTCGATGTCGAGGCGCCCTCATCGAAGTGGACACCTACGCCGACGTTGAGACACCCTTGCCTTCATTAAATAGACGCCTACGCCGACCCGAGGTTGACGCCCTCGACGTCAGGGCGCCCTCATCGAAGTGAACACTGGCATAGAGATTGGCACTAAAGGCGTTAAGAAAGATGTCATCGACGTCGAGGTCGACACCGACATCTAGGTCAAGATCAATGCTGAGGTGAGATTGTTGAGAAAAACGCCTACGCCTATGTCGAGATTGACCCCAAGGGCCGACGACAAGACGCCAACATTGAGGTTTACACTAAGGTTATTGGGAAAGACGTCGCCGACGTCGAGGTCGACGCCGAGGTTATTGAGAAAGATGTCACCGACATCGACACCGAGGTTATTGAGAAAGACATCACCAACGTCGAGCCTGGTGCCGAGGTTATTGAGAAATGTCACCATCGTCGAGGTTGACACCGCAGACATTAAAGAAGAAATCATCAACGCTACGCCAACGTTGTGGTCATTGTGAAGGTGACATCATGACATCAAGGCCGACGTCACAGAATGTTAGGTGACTAAGAAGGGAAAAGAGGAAGAGTTTCACAGCAGGGTACCTTAGGCTCGGAGTCTAGTTTGAGCTGCGCTGGGGGCACGGCTTAGGAACGAGGTAGCTCAGCTGGGGCACCAAGAGCAGGCGAGACTAGAAACTAGGCTTCGACGTTGTGGGTGAGGCACAAGAGACTCCACAAGCAGACTAGTCCACGACGGGAAGACCCGACACTAGAATGGCTGCAAGACAAAGGCAGATTTGAGTCCTGATTTGGGCACGTCGGCATCGGCGTCGACATCGTCGACGAGATGAGATGCCGACTCTAAACAAGGAACGAGGATCTTCTTATACGGGCATCTACATTTTCAACACAAGGAAGACCTAGATGAAATTCAAAGAAGGGTGCCCAAAGAGAAGTATAAAGATGTGGAGCCCATAGAGAAATTTGAGCTGTGGAAATTTTCACTTGGGATGAATTCCCAATGAGAAAATTTGGGGGCATTGTGGGGGTGGTCAACAAAATTGACCCTACAATCAAGGCAATTAAAGGGAAGTAATAGCAACAGTAAATGCAACGGTTAATGTAGCTATAAATGCGATGATAAATGCAACATTCAGTATGGCAATCATGGCCGCCAATAAGTGACGATTATTGTAGGAGTGAATACGGCCTTAATGGTGGCGTGCCACTCAAGTCACTGCAACTTGCTGTGCAAGTTTACTTGCAGTCCACGCCAAAATACACCTATAAATAGGCTACTCGACGTCGAGGCAAGGCATCGAATTCCAATTCTCTCTACTCCAGTACTAAGAAACATACTGACTTAGGCATCAGAGAGTTTTCTGCAGGTACCCCCCCCCCCCCTTTCTCCTCGAGCCGACGGTCAAACTCCAGGTCAACGCTCCAAGGAAGCTTCTCGATTGTCCTCGGTCAGCTCCCGCTCCAGTCCGCATTCATTGTTGGGTCAAACTCCTCTATGAAATTTTTCACCTCCAACATCACCTTATGACACGATATAATTGGCTCCAAAAAAAAAAAAAACTCATCATATTGAAAACACCATTCAGATTGCAATAAACCAGCTCCAGCTGAGAGTTCAATAGTGATGTGTTATACTAGTATGAAAATCTGGCATCTTGTGCGTGCATGCTCCAAAACGCGCTCTAAAGATGGAAAGCAACGTGAAGCATCTGAACCGCACAACCTCAACTTAGAGGGGTTTTATGGGTTAACCCTTCACGTTACTTTTATAGGTCAACCGTCAACGTCCTGGTGACGCACAAAAACAAACTCTATTAGCAAACATACACTTCCATAATTTCCTTTGTCCAAACACGCTCTCAGTTCTTCTCTAATGCTATGATCACAGCCCACATGGATATGCGCCAATTTGCTTGGTTTTTTAACACTTGGTAAAGCCTTTATGGGTCAATGTCCTTGATTGATTGTTTTAAATATTGGTTTGTGCAGTTAAGTTGTTCAATGAAATGTGTAAAATAAATTTGAGTGTGGTGTGACAAAGAATTAGCTTGTATTGGTGACAAATAGAAATGTGGTGTCTTGGATTAGCCTGACTTATGGCAAGTTATTGGATTAGGAAAATCTGCTCAAGGTGATCGAATCTAGGTGAAGAGTAATTCTCTCAAGGCGAATTTGAGTGAGGAGAAATCTCCTCAAGGTGAATCTAGGTAACGAGTAATTCCCTTAAGGAGAATCTGGGTGAAGAGAAATCTTCTCAAGGTGAATTTGGGTGAGGAGTAATCCACTCAAGAGAGATCTGGGTGAGGAAATCTATGTCTATTATGTTCATCACTTACAATTTGTACTATATAGATTTGACTTGGTCTGATTATCGCATTTTCGTAGACCAGCGAATGTCTTTTCAACTATCTATAGTCTGTTTTTGGATGTAGATGAAGTTAACATTTATATCTATTTATATGTAAATTCAATAAATTAATTCTTTCAAAAAAAAAATTCTTTTCCAGGATATCTCCAATGTGTTTCTCGATATTTTTGATATCTCCATTTTTCAAAGTCCGATAGATATGTATGATCGACCGACATTTTAATCCTTAATGGTAACTTCTATCATTGTGATATAAAAGCCAATATCTCACTGCCCAAGCATAGGGAACCAGTAGCTATTTATGAAACAAAGAATTTCCAAAAACTACTGAAATTAGTTCATGAAATCAGTCAATTACATCTTCAAAGTGGGTATATACATTGCTTGCACAGAGTATACCTATATACATTGCTTGCAAAGAGTATACCGGGCAAATTATCAATGCATTTTCGCATTGTTGATGGACTACTATGACAAGGCCTCTAAAGAACGGAAATGTAGAGGAGTTCCATAGCTGCCAACTTAAGAAATTGATTTAGAGTTATTTACCAATTGATTTAGGGTAAAGATTACAGCTCAAAGTACCATGCGCAGAGACAACTGTAGTCGGCACCATACGGACCACTAACCTATATGACATGCTAAAATAAACATTAAAATTATAAATAATTACAAGATCACCACTACTTCAAATGGTCTTAAAATACAGCACAACCACACAACTTCGATCACACTAAACTTATATAGTAAGCGATTATTCAAACCAACCATTTAAACAAATTGGCCGATAAAAATTCAAAACTATATCCCCGTATTTTTGCCCACCAATAACAATCCACCAAAAGTATCCAACAATAATATTTGCATTTTTATTTCTATAAATACTTTTCAAACTACATTTGGCCGAATTGTGACATTCTACAGCCACAAGTACTTTTGTCTTGTACCATGTAGCTGGTCAAATGGCCTTTAATGCTTTTTGAAAAGCAAGTAAAGTGTTGCATATCATTTACAAATCCAACTCAAAATAATCCAAATCTAAGGATCTTGAGCTTCTCAACAGCTACCCTTCATCACTGTAGATAAAACTTCTTTTGCAACAAGAATCTACATATTACTAGTCTTCAATAATAAATACAGACAATTTTTTTCAAATCAATCTAAAGCGGACAGGCCTGCAAAACAACATAATAAGGCAACTGTCAGTGACAACAAATATGAAAACAATGCTCTTGACATTGATTAGCAAACAAATGCTACTGAGGCTTAACAACAAATAATACTACTGAAGTTCAATAGCAAATAATGATATGTGAATCAATAGTAATTTACTTTCTCAAAACACAATAACTCAAAGCAAATACATAATTGTGTCTTTTTTTATTTGAGTGAAACTAACACTCCTTTTTTTTGCAAACCAGATCTCCCTCCCTCTTTGCTTTTGCAAACCACATCTCCCCCTCTCTTTTGCATGAGTGTTTTAACAATGCACATGTTCAAAATAAAAGAATCACGCTACTGGTGATAACAATACTGCAAATAATGCTACTGAGCTTCAATAGCAAATCATGATGTGTGAGTAGATAAAAAATTTACTTTCTCAAAACACAGGAACTCAAAACAAATACAAAATTGTCTTTTATTTTATTTATTTATTTATTATTATTATTTTTTATTATTATTTTTTTCTGACAATCGATGAGAATCACACAACTATGCCTAATAAGATCACAACAAGTATGCTAGTGTTATAATTAGACAAATAATATATGATGCAGTTGATAGTCAGTAGCAAATATTGCTATTGGTGATAGCTAGTGCTGCTGGTGATAGTAAAAATGGCTACTAAGAGTCAGCAGCAAATAAATGTATTGCTACTATACCGCCAACAGTAAATAGAAATTTTGTCACTAACTGTCAATAGGAAAAAAGATTGTGTCACACTATCATCAATCTAAAATAGGACAGTGCTACTGAATGTCGATAACAATATGATAGTGCTTATGACACAATATGAATTAGGATAGTGTTACTGACAATCAATAGCAAATGCATATATAATTATGAATAGCATACGCAATTCGACTATTGATGGTCATTAATAAATACAAATATTTCTAATGACAGAGATAACAAAGAAAATATAATTTTACAAACCCCAGAAATTGAGAACAAATAGCATTTGAAAACTTGATTTACTACATACAATAATGTATAACAATCAAGTTCTTAAAATAGAGAACGCATTAGACAAAAGCAACAAAGGTCTTGCTCACAGTACAACCACAACATCAATATGATACCTGTATTGCTTTAATTTTCTGCATAAGCATCTAAGTTGCTTGATGTACTCAATGAAACTTGGAATGATTGCAGTAATTCCCCTGCATATGAAAGCGAATAATAAGGGAAAGCTTCTCTCACCAAACCACAAAGTAGCTAGATAGGAGAGCAATTAAGAAACATAAGACAAATATATCTTTTCAATCTTCTAAATTTCACAAATGTCTCATCATCCCTAGACGCAAAACTGATAGGATGAGTTTGATAATACCATGGACAAAATCAAAGACTCAAAGCCAATTTAGATAAGAAAAAATGCAAAAATAAAAAAATAAGTCTACATACAGAATAATCATGATCGAAGGTGAATCAAAGCCGTTTTGATCCATGCAACAATAATAGAATCCACATAAGTAATAAGCAACATAAAACTAATGGATTGTATGGTACATGCAGACCAGGTGAGACCAAAACGACATATTTCTATTACAGAAAAGTCAAAAAGCTGCTCGGCTGCTCCCTACATCAACTCATCCCTTTCGTAGCCTTGCATGCAAAACCATGCAAAATCTTGAGGCCAGTTATCGGGCATTCAAAGCTTTCAAGATCTTTATACTCTATAGTCTAATCTACAACTTGTCTCGGTGCTCAAACATAAACAAAGGGACACTCTGATAACCTTTTACATTTCAATGTTATGGTAAATTACATATCAGCTTCATTTACTGCATCCATGTTTGTGCGTGTGATCATTTCCTGCAACTAATATTGCAAAAATTCTTTGTTTATGGACAAATGTACAAAACCACAAATTGAAACGATAACAGGAGTACAAGACTGGTATTCGTATTGAAAGCACACAATTGTAGACTCAAATACTTGGATGAAGGATGACCACATGTTTAATTTTGAAACTTTTGATTTTGGTACACCCAAATACTTAGATGAAGGATGCAAGCGATTCAAATTCTTGAGCCAATCAATACATATCGCAAAGATTCTTTGTATCTGGAACTCTTCCATATACATGTATGAACAATAAGTTAATTTTTTTTTTATTAACAATAAGTTAATAATTTTTTGTTTTTGTTTTTTGATGAAAGAAACAAAACAAGAAAATAGACTACAGAGAGAAACCTCTAGGCACTCCCCATAAGTTAATTTTGTTGGAATTCAAGTCCTCCAACAATATTGTTCAAAGTCGACTACTCCTTTCATTGAAGTCAATAAATAAGACATTGATTTGGAAGTGGAACCACTAATGACATGCAACCAAATTGCAACCTCTAATCCTCTTATCTCATTGCAACTTCACAAGCCTCCGTCAGACTATCATTATAAGTTTACATCGTTTTACTTGGTCTTGGTCTGAATCATCTTTTCGCGTTGTGACTTCCTTTTCTTGTATTGCCTAGGAAATCGCCATCTCTAAACCAGTGGGTCTAGTTTTACAACTTTTTTCTATGCAAGTGGGTGCTTTTGAATTCAACTCAAGGACGAGTAGCAATTTTGTAATTTAATTTATAAAAAATATAATATTTAGTGACAACTTTTTTATTTTCTTTATGTTTTTTGAAGCAAATTTCACTAAAACTCGAACAAAATAGATCTACTACACAAGCAGCTGACCAGGAGTTCACACTGGAAGAAGAAAAAGTATAACAGATATCGAACATTACAAATCCAAACTCAGAACTAGAAGATCCCAAGTAATAGAAGCCTTCCAGTTTAAAATATATTAGACAGTTTACAATTATGTCGTAAACTACAGTTTCACAAACCTGGATGCTCCGAACTTAATTGTTCACAATGGACTCTACTAAAGGCTTTCGTACAACCCGTCTCGTATGACGCTTTCTCCTGAAGAATGGTCTGGGCACTGCATATAAACATAAACAAAGAATTTAAAAAATGGTGCTGCAGCCACAAGAGACAGAACATAAACAGAGTAGACTACAACAGACTAGCCTATAAAAGACTTCTAGTCCACAGCTTTTGTTTCTTGTTTATTGTTTCCTATTCCAAAAGAAAGTTCAATTCTTATAAAAACAGATGGTGCTTCAGCCACTTTTTTTTTCAAAAGTTGAAGACAACCTCTTTGGACACCATATGAACCTAAAATTTTTTTAGTGTACCAGGATTAAAACAGCATCGATGATCCAGGGTAGGTAGAAACCAATTGATTAAAACAAGTTGTGGCATTTGTATACATGAAATGTCTGCATGGAGTTAATATATTATATAAAGAGATAATCATTAATATGCAATAGGATTGAAGATCTAATTTGATCAAGATACCTTACACATTACTAAGACCTAGCTCTTTAGCCCAGACATCAGCATGCTTGACCATGTACATCAGGAAAAGAAAAACATTACTATATGTAACAGATGTAATATTGAAACAAGGTATGAGGATCAATTGATTATACAATAACTTAATCAGAAGAACTTTCGAGTGTATCAAAATTAGCCCAAGAGTTTTTCTGTCATATTTCCAGTCCCAAATAATATCTCACAATTAATTGTATTGTAAGGTACTGCCCTCCCTCCCTCACACACACACAATGATGATAATAAACACCTTAAAACATGAAGGACAATTTGAAATACTGTCCCAATAAAATGAGCAATGGTTATGATAATACTAATGAATACTGACGCCTCTACCTTAGGAGGTGGTTTAGCCTTCCGCATTACAGAAGAGGGAGAGGAATTGTCCATTAAATGTAACACCAAAACACAAGCTGAATGCGTGTGTGTGAGTAAGTAAGGTAAGCAGCCATCCCATTGCATAAATTAGTAGATATAGCAATTTTCTAAGATCGCTAAGAATAAAGTCAGATAGCTCAGTATACCCAAAGTGTTAAAAAGAGGCAATAGGGCTCCAACAGATCTGTTAATATCATTCATAATATGTTTAACAAAGAGCTGTGGATCAAGAAACCTTACACATTCTTTGTATCTGGAACTCTTCCATATACTTGTATGAACAATAAGTTAATTTTGTTGGAATTCAAGTCCTCCAACAATGTTGTTCAAAGTTGACTACTCCTTTCATTGAAGTCAATAAATAAGACATTGATTTGGAAGTTGGAACCACTAATGACATGCAACTAAATTCCAACCTCTAATCCTCTTATCTCATTGCAACTTCACAAGCCTCCGTCAGACTGTCATCATAAGTTTACATCGTTTTACTTGGTCTTGGTCTGAATCATCGTTTCGTGCTGTGACTTCTTTTTCTTGTATTGCCTAGGAAATTACCATCTCTAAACCAGTGGGTCTAGTTTTACAACTTTTTTCTATGCAAGTGGGTGCTCTTGAATTCAACTCAAGGACGAGTAGCTATTGTGTAATTTAATTTATTAAAAATATAATATTTAGTGCGTAAATTGTCTAAATTCCAGAAATTATTGTACTGTTGTTTGTCCTCAATTCTATTAATAAATGCAATATTTTGTTTGTCTTCAGTGAATGTAATCAGTTCAATTATAGTTTTGAAGGATAGAGCGTCAAAATTAATTCCAATTTTAAGCACTTGGGGTTATCTCAATTCTCAAGTGGTGGGGGGGGTTTTTGGTACTTCGATTTCAAGATCTTTATACTCTATAGTCTAATCTACAACTTGTTTCAGTGCTCAAACATAAACTGAGGGACATCCTAATAACCTTTTACCTGTAAATGTTATGGCCTTTCAAGTATTTATTTTCTTTATGTTTTTTGAAGAAAATTTCACTAAAACTCAAACAAAATAGATCTACTACACAAGCAGCTGACCAGGAGTTCACACTAAAGAAAAAAGTATAACAAATATCGAACATTACAAATCCAAACTCAGAACTAGAAGATCCCAAGTAATAGAAGCCTTCCAGATTAAAATATACTGGACAGTTTACAATTATATCGTAAACTATAGTTTCACAAACCTGGATGATTCGAACTTAATTGTTCACAATGGACTCTACTAAAGGCTTCTGTACAACCCGTCTCTTATGATTCTTTCTATGAAGTATGGTTTGGGCACTGCATATAAACATAAAAAAAAGAATTTTAAAAATGGTGCTGCAGCCACAAGAGACAAAACATAAACAGAGTAGACTACAACACTCTAGCCTATAAAAGACTTCTAGTCCACAGCTTTTGTTTCTTGTTTATTGTTCCCTATTCCAATAGAAAGTTCATTTCTTATAAAAACAGATGGTGCTTCAGCCACTTTTTTTTTTCACAAGTTGAAGACAACCTCTTTGGACACTATATGAACCTGAAATTTTTTTAGTGTACCAGGATTAAAACAGCATCGATGATCTAGGGTACAATTGATTAAAACAAGTTGTGGCATTTGTATACAAGAAATATCTGCATGGAGTTAATATATTATATAAAGAGATAATCAATAATATGCAATATGATTGAAGACCTAATTTGATCAAGAAACCTTGCACATTACTAAGACCTAGCTCTTTAGCCCAGACATCAACATGCTTGACCATCTGCATCAGGAAAAGAAAAACATTACTATATTTAACAGACGTAATATTGAAACGAGGAATGAGGATCAATTGATTACACAATAACTTAATCAGAAGAACTTTCGAGTGTATCAAAATTAGCCCAAGAGTTTTTCTGTCATATTTCCAGTCCCAAATAATATCTCACAATTAATTGTATTGTATGGTACTGCCCTCCTTCCCTCCCTCCCTCCCTCCCTCACACACACACACAATGATGATGATAAACACCTTAAAACATGAATGACAATTTGAAATACTGTCCCAATAAAATGAGCAATGGTTATGATAATACTAACGCCTCTACCTTAGGAGGTAGTTTAGCCTTCCGCATTACAGAAGAGGGAGAGGAATTGTCCATTAAATGTAATACCAAAAAAACAATGCTGAATGTGTGTGTGTGTGAGTAAGTAATAAGTAAGGTAAGCAGCTATCCCGTAGCATAAATTAGTAGATATATCACAGGATGGGAGTGAGTAAGCAGTGATGCCCTAGGACAAAAGGTTTATGAAAAAGTTAGGTCTAAAACTAACATACTCCCTAAACAACTTCCTGTTTTGTATCTATGAGGTTGTACAGCTCTATGACTAAAGTCAAGTAGCTCGATAAACATTCCATAAATGCTAAATATTAAAAAGGAAGCGTGCAACAGATCTGTAGTTATAAATTCATAAGATGTTTTAATCAAGAACTGTTGATCATGATAAGATTTCTATTAGAATCATCATCCTTCGCTTTTCCAATCTTACAGAATCCTTTGATCAATACATTATATGTAAAAGAATTCGGAGAACATCCTTTCTCCACCATGTCATCCCATAACCTCCCAGCCTCACACAACTCCCCCACTTCACACATTCCAGAAATAAGCACGTTGTAAGTCATGACATCCGAAGGCTCACTCATCTCAATCTGATCAAACAATTTCCTGGCTTCCCACATTTCTCCCTTCTTACAAAGCCAGTATATGAGCGTGCCCAATACTGCATTATCCGGTGTGCAATTCTTCTTCAAAAGCCTCTTCCACAGTTCACAAGCATCCTCCACCTTCCCTTCGCAACACAAAACATCAATCACCTTACAACAGAGCGCCGAGCTCGGTATATACCTCTTCTCCACCATATCATCAAGCAAATTAACCGCTTCACCAGACTTCTTTTCCTTACAATAACCTTCAATCATAACCCCATAAGTGACCTCATTGGCGCCAACCACATTATCCTCCATCTCATCCATAACCTTAATAGCCTCAACCAGCTTCCTCTGCTTCACATACCCATCCATCAATATAGTATATGTAGTCACATCAGGAAACCACCCTCTGTCCAAAATCTCACCAAACACCCTCTTGGCACCAACCATATCGCGCCGCGACACATAACCACCCAAAATGGTAGTAAAAGTCACGACATTGGGCACAAATCCCATCGCAGGCATTTCATCGGGCACCTGATGTGCAGTCTCCAAATCATTTCTCTTACACAGTGCTTTGATCAATATATTACAACTAAACACATTCGGCACCACCCCATACCTCTCCCTACAGTTCCGAAACACCGAGTGAACTAATCTATACTCGTGATTCTGAACCAAAGCGTTCAGCAACGCATTCAAGGACCTCACGGATCGCTGGGCGCCGAATTTCGGTATGGTGATAAATGTCTTGAAGGTGAGTTTAGGGCGTGAAACGACGCCATAATTGCTGATTAGGGAGATGAAGAGGTCTTCGCTGCATCGGAGATTGGAGGCGAGGAGGTCGGAGAGGAGGGGGTCGATGAGGTGAAAAGCGCGGGAGAGGAGGAGGAGGCGGATGATGGCGTGGTAGGTGTGGTAATTATGGTGGAATCCGAGGTGGTATTTGGAGGCGTGGTGGAAGATTTGGAGGGCGAGGTCGAGTTTGGGCTCGCGGGTGATGAGGGAGATGAGGCACTTTGGGGAGAGGCGGTGGGGCCAGTCTTGGATCGGAGGGGTGACGGTGTAGGAGTGGAGGAAATCGGCAGCGGCGGAGGTGGAGGTGGAGGTGGAGAATATCTGGAAATATTGATGTGTCATGGTATTGATGTGTTGTTTGGATAGATTGAATATCTGGAAATACAAAAATATCGTGTTGGAATGAAAAGTATAAACTTATCGAAATATTGTGAATGAGATTACTGAAAATTGATGACAAAATTTAAATCAACCAAAATAGAAAAAAAAAAAAAAAAAGAAGGTATAATTTGTAAAAACTGAACACTTAAGGGGTAAAAATCAATAAACGTGAGAAATGTCATGAGTTCAGTTGGGACATTTTCTTCAATGGCCAGTTTTCGATGAAATCTGCTGTTTTGTCTCCAATCGGAGACTAATGGAAGTAATCCAAAAACAGCTCTTGTTGAGGATTTTGGAAGCTTAATTTCCCCTAAAGAAGTCGATATCACTTTGACTCATGAATAAGACTAGTAGCTGGATATTTTTCTACATACTTGTATTTCACAAGAATTGTATTTTCAGTCAGAAGGTGCCTGTGCCTCACTTGAGTCTGATTGTGATGTTCCTCTGAGTTTGAATACTGCTACAGTAGTCGAACAAAAAAAAAAGGGACTTTTCCCGTATACCTAAAATCGCCTATATTTTTCCCAACTGCCCAAAACTTTTGCAGTACACTATTGCTGATGGACAAGGACTAAAAGAGATAGTTTTTCTGGAAAAATGTCTTTTGTATCCTATGTTGACCCTTGGTTTTAACAATACTGTTTGCCCAGAAAGAAACTTTGTCGTAGATGACAAAAATACAAACAAAACTAGCCTTCAACATGCCCAAGTTTTTCACCTAACGGTTACTTTAATAGGCGGAATCACTGCTGCTTGTTTTAATTTTTGGTTCTAAGACTAATTTTTTCCAGGTAAGAATACTATTAGAACTTTGGATTTCTATAGGATGCATGCATTTAAATAGTAAAATATGAATGACAATTATCAATATAGAAATGCTATGACTACTATATTGGTTAAAGAAGTGGGTGAGCGACCATCTGAATTTATTTATTCAAATATACATACATGTTTAAGCATTCAGAGCCTCATTCTCAGGTAAACAGCAAAAGCTGTTTAGCTATCCACAAGAATGAAAACAGATACTTACTTGTAATGAAAGCACACTACTTCACACTTAGACTGGAATGGAAGCACACTCCTATACTAGTTGAGAGAAGACTCTTCTACTCAATTTTCTGATATAGAACTGATATGGAAATTTTCGAATTTAGAGTGGTCTGGCAATTTTTGAATGCCTTCTAAGAAAAGCTAAAGCTCCTTATATAGGGAGCGGAACTCAAACTAGAATTCAAAACATAAAAATGTACAGCACAACTCCGTGACTCCCTGCTTTTCTGAGTGCTCCTGCTGGTGGAGGTCATCCAGGGAAAAGCAAAAAGCAAGTTAGGTGAGAAGTGAAGTGTTTTTTACTTGTCCTTTTCCTTTTTGAAAAGGAAAAAGCAAAAGTAGCTTTAGAAAAGTCTACAGTTGCTATTTTGGTGCTGCTTCTTCACCTGTAGCTTCACATGTTCTCGTCTATTTCAGAATGGTGGCCAAAGACAAAGGAGTTGTTGTCTGCCTGGGCCATGCGAGTAGTTGTTGCATTGTCCTCGACGTCTGTATCAACATACATCTTGTAGTGGTTGTCATTTTCAAGTCTTTCCACCCATTGCATGCATGCCATTATCGAGTCTATCTCTTTTCTGGTGAGAGATAGGAATAGGTCACTGCTGATTACGTTAGGATGATCGTAAGCAGTGATAATAGTTTTCTCTCCTGCTGCCAGGAAGGTATTATCGACATCTTCAGAGATGATCTTCTTGATGTATTCTAGGGTCATGGCCTTCATCCAAGGGATGCTTGAGTTTGGCTGGCCATTATACCCAACACAGGCAGGTTGCAGATATTTCCTTTGAATAATTCTCACATAATGATATGGAGAAATATACTTAACCTCACCGTTTGCCTTCTGGATCCATTCTGGAGGAGTAGATCTGAACTTCAGACGAAGCATACAATCATTTTTTCTAATGTTTTTGACTGTGTTGACAATGATAGGCGGCAAACCTTTTAGATAATCATTTATTTTGGTCCACAGATTATGGACAAAACTATTTTCAACAAGCCAGAGCTTGTGTTCTTGAGGATGTTCACTTTGAACATTGACTAAGTATCTTCTAACATAAGGTCCTGAAACAATAAAGAGAGTTGGAGGAACTAGGTCTTCTGAATTATGCCTTCCTATCAAATTATGGAATTCATGCCAGGCTGATTCATTAAGTGCCATGATAGGGACCCTAGCACTTTCTGGACTTTCAAGGAAGTGGATTTTTTCTTTTCTTACAGCACTCTGCTGTGTATGACTTTCTTCAAACTGTGGCCTACCATTTTCGTAGAGTTCTTCAGCTAATGCAAAGAGAGCTGGGAACATTAGACCACTGCTTCTTTCTTGAAAGGCAAATAAAAGATTATCCAGGATTGCCTTCTGGTGAAAAGCTAGTCTCCTGCCAGTTCTGAACACAGGAGTATCAAAAGTTCTTAATTCATAATTAAAAATATTTATAACTCCAGTTAGAGTTAGTCTACTTTTTGGCAAAGCAGCAGCCATTAACGGTCTTGATAAGCCTTTACCATCTGCCGTTTGAGACGGGCTAGCTAATCCTTTACCCTGGGATTGATCAGTTGAGGCCAAGCCTTTCGAGCTTAGCAGAAACCTTTTAAGGATTTTTTCTTTGGTTTCTTTGGGATCCTCTTCAGGGTCCTGTTCTTTCCCAGTTCTTCTGCTTCTGGGATTCCAACCTTCGTCGTCATCTCTTTGGCTGAACATTGCCATTTCTCTGGTCAATGCTGTAAACACGGAAATCTGAAAACAAGCAAGATACAGACATGTGTACAAAAATAATATATTTATTAATTCAAGTGCGGGTTACAATCTTTGGTAATCCTCTGATTCGATCTCCGACGATGAATTTCACTCAAGGGCTCGACGCTTGATCTTGAGTTGGAAGATGGTCACGAGAGTTGGCACGTGACTAACGTTTTGACTTGTGGTTGGTGAGGAACCGGCTATTTGGCAGCTTGATGGTTCTTCACACGTGCTTGGGAGGCTTTAGGAATTTTGAGAGTATTTCCTTCTCTTTTCTGGCCGAAGTCCCTCTCTTGATTTGAGAGGGGATATTTATAGTATCGGTGGCTCGATGACATAGCATTAATCATATTCCGTAATTGTGTAATTAAATCAATCAGTTTTAATTGATTGATTTAATTATCTTTTATTTAAGGAATATGTCAATCAATTTCGATTTGATTTAATGCCCGATTTCAATCAGAATTAAACAATCTAATCTGATTGATATTTGAATTTAATACTTGATTTCAATCAAAAGTAAACAATTTAATCTGATCGATATTTGTATTTAATACTTGATTTTCATCGAGATCAATCAATTTAATACGATTGATCTGCTTTAAATGCTTAACTCGAGCAACAATCAATCAGCGATAATTTGAAGCTTCCACAATTGATGCTTCCACGTCATTCAATCAATGGATCACTCGTGTTTTGACATGTGTCATCCTCGAAACTCACATAATTTTGGTGACATATGAGCCACGTGTGCCTTTTGTAGGACCTATGTGCCAACTAAGCTTGTTTAGTCAAAATTTCAAAGATTGACCGATTTATTTAATGAATTTTATTTTCATTAAATTTCTTGTGTCTACAAATGCTCCCACTTCAAGGTGCGACGTAAACATGTGGTTGTCACGTGTCGGAGGTGTGACTTAAAGTTTTTTTGAATTTGACCTTTTTTTTTTTTAGTCGCCTTGACTTTTTTTTTAGCTCGTCGCAATGCATTGCTTTAACTGAGCTAGCTTGTAGAACTCCAAAGTTGTAGAGATTCCTTTGGAATTTTGATTTAATTTTGTAGAGAGTCTCCTAGAATCTTGATTTAATTTAGAGATTCTCTTGCAAAAATTAATTTTGCAAATATGGCAAGGACTCCGAATAGGCAAGTGACAAAACCCATAATATAAGAGTGTTTTTTTTTGTTAACTATTTACAGAATAAATCCTTGATTTTTTCTGAATAAAATTTTTATTCACAAAATTTCTACACTCAAAATATTATTACCATATATAATAGAAAATTTAGGATTTCTGCCATATTTTCCTAGTCTCAACTAGGAAATTAATGAAGTGAGAAACCCTAGCTTTCTAACATAAAAGGACGGCCTCCTTTGTATTCTGAACACAAACGACTTGCTGCCAACTCTCAACTTTCTTGCTTTCGTTGCCTTTTGTGTTTGGTGTTGCAGAAGTTCATCAAGCAAAGGTTTTTTTTGTCTCTCCACGTTTCTTCATTATTAATTGAGATGGCTGTGGCATTTCGCTGACTTTTGTCTTTGCTTACTGTTTTTTTTTTTTGTTTACTGACAGGGCTTGCTGCAGGAATTTGTGTTGATTTGCCTCGAGTTGTTGGTAACAGCAAGGTAGGCTACTTTGTTTTCCTTTGTTTATTAACCTTTTTCTGATTATGATTTCTTTCATGCATACATGCATATTGTGACTGCAGCCATGATTACTCTGTTTGACATAATTGATAATTCCATGATTCATATATATGGCTATATGCGCATGAATATATCTCCTCACATGAACATATATGGCTACATACACGTGCAACCCAAGCATGATTTTTTTTTTTTTTATGAAACTTTGACAGTAACAAAGAAAAGAAAAATTCTAATATGGACCAAAGTGTAGGTAGACTATAGGCAAAATGAAGGATAAAATAGGACATTTGGTGACAAAATATCTGATTTTTTAGCCTAGGTGCAAGTGGACCTTGATCCATGGAAGTCTCTTTGCAAAGAAAAGGAGATCTATGATTGCATGTGCCTTTATTTTATCCGTTCCACCCTCTGACATGAGCAAATATGATTATATTTTTTTTCGATAACAACCAACAGATGATTCAGCCATCATTAATTTTTTTTTTGGTTCACATGGACCCTTGCCCCCTTAGTCCCGTTCACCTTCTTCCTCTGCTGATGACGTCCAAAGCATGGCTTACCCCCCCCCCCTCCCCTCCCCCCCCCTCTTTTGTTTTTTTTAACTTCTCTCACATGCCCCCCCCCTGCAGACCCAAAGCGATTCTTTTTTTTGTAAACTTTCAAATAATCATGCCAATTGACAAATGGTTAACTCATTCGAATTTTGGCTTTTGGCTAGCAAACTAAATTATTACATGGGCTGCATTCCAATTAAATTGCAGATTTCTGGAGCTAGATTACTCTTCTAACTTTGAGGCCACTAAACTTCCAGACCTTTTTTATTTCACATGTCCAGTATATGTGTACTCTGACAATTGCTTTAATTTTTTTTTTCTTTGTTCAGAATTGTGGTGGCAATTGAAGAACCCTTGCTGTGCTTTCTTTATTTACTGCCTGTTGCTGCTAATTTCTTCCCTTGGGCTCCGCAAATCTTCAAGTTGAGGTATGGCTTTCTGTCCTCTTTTTTACTATTGTAATAAAGCTTTGTTCAATCATCCATCTTCTGACAATGAATATGCATGTATGTGTAGACCTAATTAAAGCATAATTGCATGATTTATTATTTCCTTCTAACCATCCTTCTTTCACATGTCATGACGTCACTTTTTTTCTTAGACGTCGCATTTTTTTTTTACTTCACACAATTTCAATATGTATATATCGCTTCTTTTATTCAGAGTTTTGGCGACAATTGAAGAACGCAGACGACCTAAGTGCTTGGATTCCTCCACTTTTGTGCGTGGCAGGGTCCGCTAAAAGCAGTTAGGCTTTGCGTGTTTATCGACGTCAAGGAGAAGAACGTGAACGTCCTAAACGCTTGGATTCCTCCACCCTAGCTCATGGTAGGGTCCACTAAAAGCGGTTAGGCTTTGCGTATTTGGTGGCTCATCGAGAGAAGAACGTGGACGTCCTAAACACTTGGATTCCTCCATATTTGTGCATGGTAGGGTCCACTGAAAGCGGTTAGGCTTTGCGTATTTGGTGACTAATGGAGAGAAGAACGCGGACGTCCTAAACGCTTGGATTCCTCCACATTTGTGTGTGGTAGGGTCCACTGAAAGCGGTTAGGCTTCGCGTACATCGTCAGACACTTGCGATCGCACTTCCCATCCTTTTGTGGCCATGGCCTTCTTCAAGTGCTTCAAGAAAGGGACAATCACCATCCTCGAGGATCAGGACGACACTCAAAGTGATGGAACTACTCTGCAAGTGCACCCATCATTGACTGGGCCTCAAGCAATCGATGTCCCTCCTTATGACCCTTTAGCTCACATCTTCCAATGGACTTATGTGGTACCTCGCCAGCTGCCTATGTTTCGACAACCGAGATCTAGAAGAGACCAACAAAACTCGCATGTACTGTTGCTAAAGTCTTCGCATCATGATCAGAACACTCCGCAGACCCCATTCAAGCTTCTCAGGGATCGTGTACGCAACGGTTCAGTGAAGTGGAGCAATGCATTTCGTGCAAACGGGGGTTTCTCCTACACAGAATTCTACTGGGAATGGGTAGAAGATATCTTAAACAGGAATGGCAAGCTTACTCGGGAGGCCGGTCTTTATCGAGCGATATTCGCCTCACTATTCAGCTATGACCGTGTTGCATCTGTCATACGGGCTTTCTGCGAGTACTGGTGCCCCGCGACGAATACTCTCCATACATCTAGCGGAGAAATGTCTATCTCCCTCTGAGATTTGGACCAACTCGGAGGTTTGCCCATTGCTGGACGGTTTTATGATGAGGTGGTTCCAGCTGCTGAAGAGCTTACTGTAGCAAGCAAAGGGAGTCAACAGAGCTGCCGCTATTTGTTTCTTGCCTACCATAAGCTTTGCAAAGAAGGCCAAGGGTAGAAAGTGAAGATAACTTCATGGATACGATATTGGTATAGAGGAGCTTTGCGCTATAAGAGACCTCCAAACAAAAGCACCAGGAACAAAAGAGATCCGCCCCAGAATATGTTTAATCCATCTGGCAGGATCCATGAGATCCGACCACGTACTTCTGCAGACCTCGCAGTATTTGATGACTTAGGCATTGAGAGTGAAGATGTAGAGCCCACCTATTTGGCTGCCTTTCTTGCTTGTTGGTTGTGTCTGTTTGTTTTACCCAGAGACGACACTGGTTTGATTCGTCCTGGAGTATTCAAAGTTGCCAGCAAAATGTCACAGGGTGTACAGTTTTGCCTAGCAATACCAGTGTTGGCCAACATCTATCAGGGTTTAGGTGAGATTTCTGTTTCCAGCGATCCAGGTAACTGCTCGACTGCCCTTCCTTTTCATTATATTTATGCATGGCTAGCAGAGTACTTTGGCACTCACTTTCAGTCTCCGCTTCCCAACGACCTAAGGCCCCGTATGGTTCGCTTCTCTGGAGAATTTTCAGCTAGATATTGTGGGGACTCACAGGCGCTTTCTTTGTTCAATGCATGTGATAATGTGAGGATGGATGCATTTGCCAGGGTATTTTCCGAGAGCAGAGTGATTATCAACCGTGAGAACATCTCCTATTTAGACCTCATATATCTCATCAGCCTTCGATTTGGGTATCTTTCCCTCAGACAGGATAACCGACGAGTCATTCAGCCATACAGTCCACACCGGTTCAGTCGACAGTTTGGTTATGTCCAAGACATTCCTGGCAGCCTTAAGAATGACATTCGTACCGGTGTGTGGGCTTTGATTTACAAGCATTGGGATTCTTATACCAGAATGAACACCAAGTGCGCAGTAACGTTGCCGATCCAGAGTGCTATCACGGAGTACATGGTTACTCGAGACTATGTCGACTGGTGGTCTAAAGTGTACCATTCTACACCAGTGAAAGCAACGAAAGAAGCGCCTACTAGTAGACCACTGCACAAGACTCTGAAAGCAAAAGAAGATAAGAACGTCACCCGTGCAACACCTCCTCATCACAAAAATGTGATTCCTCGTGAAGTTGAATGTAGCACCAACATCCCTGTGCCTCCTAATAGGACTTTGCTTCCTAGTAGTGATTGCCAGACTCATCTACCCAACACTCTAGATGATGATGGGGACTCTTTAGATTCTCACATTGCTTTGGTTCATCCACCTAAGTCGAAAAGACCTGCCATCAAAGAAAGAAGGCGTAGTGGAAGCAGCGGTAGCAATGATAGTGAAGTGCACTTTAAGCGTTGGAAAACTGACACCAATCTTGACCCTATTTATTGTGATCCCAATGCTGAGTTCACTCTGAATACTGACTTTCTTGGTGACATTTCAACTTCTTCACAACCGATGTTGCAACGAAATGAGGTAACTTTTTTGGACTTACGTCAAAGATTATTTTTTTTCTTTCTTTTTGTGATCTTTTTGTTTTTTTTGTTTTGGAACTTGAATTGTTCTTTTCCCGTCTTTTCAGGGTGCAGAGATTGATGATCATTCACTTTGGGGGAACGATGACGCCTCTTCAGAAGCTATACGTGTTCCTTCTGCAGCGGAACTTGAGGCTTACGCTTTACCCACGAAAGGAAAATCCAATGCAAAGAATGACTCACAACAAATTGACCCTACAGGTACAATTCTTAACTCTTGTGTACTTTCATTGCACTTTAAGCCCTTTTTTTTTTTTTTTTAACTAATGATATATGTACAGGTCCACTTACCATGGTGCATCCTCCTAAGCCTCTGAACACCATAGCCTTTTGTGAGGCCTCTCTTGGTGGAGCTGCTATTATAGATGCCAGCCAAAGACTTCATGATATTCGTCAACAAGCTGCTACTGCAGTTTGTGAACAAATTGAAGATATGATAATGAAGCACTCCTCCAAGACCATTCTTTCCAACAAGGGGGAACTTGACAAGCTGATAGCTGAGCTTAGCCATTATGGGATTGATCCTTCACCCGTAAGGGGAAAAGTTGAAGGATTGTTGACTAGTGCTGACCAATATAACCTGCCACGACTTTCTTGTTCACGCAAGGCTACTCCAGGCACACGTATTCAACGTCTGGCTGACACAGAGTCTGAAATTGTGAAGGTCACTTCAATTCGTCAAGCTGACTCTGATCATCGTCAATCTGCACTCAAGTCTTTGGAGAAATTAAAAGAGGAGCAACAAAAATTAGAGCAAACAGTGACTTTACTAGACGAGAGACTTCTACTACAGGAGAAGAAACTTGTCGACCTAGAAAAAGAGAAGACTCAAATCCAAGAGACCCCCGAGGTGACCACTGCAGAGCTTGAGATGCCAAAATCATTGCGAGATACTTTTGAGAACCACCGCAATAGCTTCAAGGGTTTGACTTGGGTGTGAAAAGCTGTTCTCCATTTGTAATTTATGATGATTTTTTGTTCATTTTCCTTTATCATTTGTAATAAGTCAAACTTTGACAGTCATAACTTATTATAGAAAAAAAAGTACTTTTCTACTTATTTACTTCTTGAATAGTAAACAAACCCTTTATTTTTATTTGATTTGACTGAACTCGAGATTGTTATTCCCAAGCTGCCTACGTATCATTCCAATGAAGGAATCAAGTTATCACATAGTTCAAGGGTTTATAGATGAAGTGAAATTGATTTTTTTTTCTTGTCCCTTTTTTTTGCTTGAGCCGCCCTTTCAGGTTTTCAATTCAACGAACTTTTTTTTTTTTTTTTTTTTTTTGTGCCATGTGCAGTTTAGGGTCGTGCTGGCTAAGGAGCGTCTTCTTATGCTTTTCAAGCATAGTACCTTTTCAAGAACTTTCCATTTATGGGGCCAATCCTCAGGCCATCTTCAGCCACAATTTTGTAGGCTCCATTGGTGTAGACTTCGCAGACTACATAAGGTCCATCCCACTTTGATTGAAACTTTGGACCAGTCTTGTGTGTCATAATGATAGGTCTGCGCACGGCAAGCACTAGATCACTAACTTGAAAGGATCTGGGTCGAACCCCTTTGTTGAAAGCTCGTGACATTCGAGCTTGATAGCATTCCAAGTGCTGTTGCGCGTCAAGTCTCTTTTCAGCTAAGGCTTCCAACTCCTGAAGGCGTAACTTGACGTTCTCTTCATCAATCAGTCCTTCTTGCAAAGCAATCCTCAGAGATGGAATCTGTTTCTCCAAGGGTAAGACAGCTTCAACACCATATACAAGGGAGTAAGATGTAGCTTTCGTGGGAGTTCGATATGTCGTTCTATAAGCCCAGAGCGTCTCGCCTATTCTTTCATGCCAATCCCTTTTTTTTTTGGTGCCATGTGCAGTTTAGGCTCGTGCTAGCTAGGGAGCGTCTTCTTATGCGTTTCAAGCATAGTAGCTTTTCAAGAACTTTCTATTTATGGGGCCAATCCTCAGGCCATCTTCAGCCACAATTTTGTAGGCTCCATTGGTGTAGACTTTGCGGACTACATAAGGTCCATCCCACTTTGACTGAAACTTTGGACCAGTCTTGTGTGTCATAATGATAGGTCTGCGCACGGTAAGCACTAGATCACCAACTTGAAAGGATCTAGGTCGAACCCCTTTGTTGAAAGCTCGTGAAATTCGAGCTTGATAGCATTCCAAGTGCTGTTGCGCGTCAAGTCTCTTTTCATCTAAGTCTTCCAACTCCTAAAGGCGTAACTTGACGTTCTCTTCATCAGTTAGTCCTTCTTGCAAAGCAATCCTCAGAGATGGAATCTGTTTCTCCAAGGGTAAGACAGCTTCAACACCATATACAAGGGAGTAAGGTGTAGCTTTCGTGGGAGTTCGATATTTCGTTCTATAGGCCCAGAGCGCCTCGCCCATTCTTTCATGCCAATCCCTTTTTTTTGTGTGCCATGTGCAGTTTAGGCTCGTACTAGCTAGGGAGCGTCTTCTTATGCGTTTCAAGCATAGTACCTTTTCAAGAACTTTCCATTTATGGGGCCAATCCTCAGGCCATCTTCAGCCACAATTTTGTAGGCTCCATTGGTGTAGACTTCGCGGACTACATAAGGTCCATCCCACTTTGACTGAAACTTTGGACCAGTCTTGTGTGTCATAATGATAGGTCTGTGCACGGCAAGCACTAGATCACCAACTTGAAAGGATCTGGGTCGAACCCCTTTGTTGAAAGCTCGTGACATTCGAGCTTGATAGCATTCCAAGTGCTGTTACGCGTCAAGTCTCTTTTCATCTAAGGCTTCCAACTCCTGAAGGCGTAACTTGACATTCTCTTCATCAGTCAGTCTTTCTTGCAAAGCAATCCTCAGAGATGGAATCTGTTTCTCCAAGGGTAAGACAGCTTCAACACCGTATACAAGGGAGTAAGGTGTAGCTTTCGTGGGAGTTCGATATGTCGTTCTATAGGCCCAGAGCGCCTCGCCCATTCTTTCATGCCAATTCGTTTTTGTTTTGCGGACAACTTTCTTCAAAATGTTGCACAATGTCTTGTTGAATGCTTCAGCCAACCCATTTGCCGGGGTGTTGTACATAGAAGAAAAGTGTAACTTGAAGTGATATTTCTCACAGAGTTTCTCCATGGCACTATTGGAAAAGTACTTGGCATTGTCTGTGATGATGCAGCGAGGAACACCATATAGTTGAATGATATTCCCTTTGATGAAGTCTATAACATTTTCTTTCTTTATTTCTTTAAGCGGTACTGCCTCTGCCCACTTTGAAAAGGAATCCCTAACCGCTAGAATGTATGAGTGACTGGACGAGGATTTCGGAGTTATGGGCCCAACAGCATCAAGTCCCCACACATCGAAGGGGTAGGAAGCAATCGTTGGATGCAAGGGCTCTGGTGGTTGATGGATGAAGTTTGCATGAAACTGGCAAGCTTGACACCTTTGTGCATACTCCATGCAATCTTTAACCATAGTGGGCCAATAGTAACCCATCTTCTTCACTTGAAAATGGAGCTTAGGACCTGACTGGTGAGCTCCGCATACTCATGAATGAGCTTCCTCCATAGCCTTGGCAGCTTCCTCTTTCCCCAGACATCTAAGAAGCAATCCATCGAATGATCGTCGATAAAGAGTCTCCTTATAGTAGAAGAAGCGTGATACTTTTCGTCTTATGTCCGTGCGTTGCTTTGGGTCATCAGACAACTTATTTCGCTCAAGGTAATCAATCAACGGGTACCTCCAGTCATCCACATCAATCACGTAAACAGAGACAACATTGGAGTATTCATGCCAAAGCTCAGAGATTGTTGGTACGACCCACTGTTGGCAGATTGGAAGGTGTATGATTTCATCCTCTGATAATGCCAAAGTTGCTGCTAAGTTGGCCAAAGCGTCTGCTGTTTGATTTTCCTTTCTTGGCACATGCATTAGTGTGACAGCATCAAAACCCTTTAAGAGTTGTGTGGCGAGCTGAAAATAAGGAACTAAATCCTCTTTCTTCACTTCATAAAGAGTTAGTAATTAATCAATTACTAACTTCGAGTCTCCATACACCTCTAGATTTGAGATTTTCATTTCAGTTGCAGTTTGTAGTCCCATAATTAGCGCTTGGTACTCAGCAACATTATTGGAACATAACTCACCAAGAGTAAAGGCATAAGGCAATATCTGCCTTTACGGAGAAATGAAGACCACACCAGCCCCTGCCCCATCTGCTCGTGAAAACCCATCAAAGAACATTTTCCAAGCAAGGAGGACCTCTGTATTAAAGACTTCTTCATCTGGCAACTCATCTGAAATCTCCCAATCCGCAGGAATAGGATGATCCGCTAGGAAGTCAGCCAATGCTTGTCCTTTAACCGCTTTGGCTGTATGTAGATGATCTCATACTGATTGAGGAGTAGTGCCCATTTTGCCATTCGCCCTGTCAAGACGGGTTGTGACATAACGAACTTGACTGGGTCAGCTCGCGCCACTAGATGCACTGTGTAAGCTTGCATGTAATGTCTTAACTTTTGGATGGCGAAGACGAGTACGAGACAGATTTTCTCTATCGGCGGATAGTTTAGTTCCAGTCCTGTGAGAGTTTGACTCAAGTAATACAACGCCCTCTTCTTCTTTGCTTCATTTTCTTGGGCTAGGAGTGCTCCGAGTGATCGCTCTTGAGCAGCAATGTAGAGGATAAGCGGCTTCCCAAGGATGGGTGCACCTAACACTGGAGGGTTTGCCAAGTACTTCTTTATGCTTTCAAAGGCGTTATGGCAAACTTCATCCCATACGAAAGGCACATCCTTCTTCAGAAGTTGACTAAATGGCTGACAACGGCCTGCGAGGTTTGATATAAACCGTCTAATAAAGGCAAGCCTTCCTTGGAGACTTTTTAACTCGCGCAGATTTCTTGGCTCAGGCATGTCTTGAATGGCCTTAATCTTTGACTGGTCCACTTCAATGCCACGATGTTTCACAATGAATCCAAGAAACTTGCCTGAACTAACTCCAAAAGAACATTTGAGGGGGTTTATCTTGAGCTGGTACTTGCGTAGTCTATCAAACACCCTCCTTAGGTCTTGGAAGTGATCCGTCTTCCTTTTTGACTTGACCACTAAATCGTCGACATAACATTCCACGTACTTGTGAAGCATGTCTCCGAAGATTTTCTGCATAGCACGTTGATATGTTGCACCAGCATTTTTCAACCCGAATGGCATGACTTTGTAGCAATAAATGCCTTTGGGAGTACGAAACGCAGTAAGCTCTTCATTTTCTAAGGCCATCCTAATTTGATTATACCCAGATGACCCATCCATGAAGGAAAAAGCTTCATGCCCCGTTGTCGCATCCACCATGAGTTCAATGATGGGCAAAGGGAAGTCATCTTTCGGACATGCATCATTTAAGTCGCGGAAGTCCACACATACACGGAGTTGTCCGTTCTTCTTCTTGACAGGAACAATGTTTGCAATCCACTTAGGATATTGAACCTCTCTAATGAAACCCGCAGCAATCAACATATCAACTTCAGCTTCAATTTGAGGAAGGAGTTCTGTCCGAAAGCGTCGTTGTGTTTGCTTTATCGATCGAGCCTCAGGTTTAACTGCGAGACGATGAACCGCTACCTTTGGGTCAAGACCAGGCATTTCTTTGTACGTCCATACAAAGACGTCTTTATATTCAAGCAGCAGATCATAATATTTCTTTTCTTCTTCGGGACTCAGCGAAGCGCTCACGAAGACAGGTCTTGGATCTTCCTTAGTTCCCAAATTGAGCTCTTTAAGCTCGTTGACAGTCTTCAAGTTCTGGAGGAGCTTCATCTACTTCATCCTCAGAATGATCATGGTCATCTTCTTCAAAAGCCTCTGCTTCTGCTACCGTGATATGATAGGCAGACTGTACAATCTCATCTTCGCCAGTGCCATCAACATTACTAGTTTCGACTTGGCTAGTGAGCACGATGGTGTGCTCCTTCACTTTGAGTTGTTCGCTGGAGCTCACCTCTAACATAGAGCGCCGCTTCATGCGTGACGGAATGAGACTTCGAATCTCTTTGTTGTTTCCTTGGTCATCAATCTCCTTTCTCTTTCGCCTTTGCTGCTCTTTGGGTGCTTGTATCCTCTCAACTGCTGACTTTCGAGGGACTGACTCAGATTTCTTATTTCCTTCATCGGAAGATGACAACCTATTGAACACGGAAGCTCGAGTGGTCGTTTGGGTGATGCGGTTGAAAACTGAGACTCGGCTTGTTGACGTATCAACACGATCAAATACAGAAACTCGAGGCGCCAACTCATCAACTAGTTCAGGCACCGCAGCTTGAGAATTAGGACGAATACAATCAAGTGCAGAAACGCGAGAGGTGGATTTAGATTCCCGAGTCTCTTCTTCTATTACTTCGACACTAATATGTTGAGTGCTTGCCTTTGCAACTTTTCTTCTTCCTGATATTTTGATTGGTTTGCCTGGTACAAAACCAAGACCTGCTTTAGCAGGGTCAGCTGTGCATCCTTGCTCTCTCAACCTCCTTTGAGATTCATTAAGCTCATACACCTTCTTACCAGAGATGACTTGATCACCTTCCTTGCTTGATGATCCGAAGTCATATCCAGCCTTTGCTAGCAGATTGTAAGCGTTAGGGTCAAATCCTTCCTTTGTCCTTTTCTCAGGAAGGGTACCATGTTCTGTCTTGCCTTGAATCGGTTTGACAAATCCCTTTAGCGGCTGCTTGGTGGGTGTTGTGTTGCTCAACTTCGTCAACAGTATGGTTGATGTTTCTTTTAGCAATTCTACGTCCTTCTCATCTAGCTTTCGCGGACGTTCTTGGTCATTTGCCTCCACAAAAGAAGATTCCCCTTCTTTTCGCCTAGACCTTGGCACGTAACGAAGAATTGGAGTAGATGAGCTGATTTTGTTCTTTGAAGCTGTCACTTTAGTTTCGGACGAAACTTTATGTGGTTCCTCAGTGGAATTTCTTGCCATGTTGGATTCCACTTCCTTATTACGCACCTCTGCAGTCTTCCCTGTAGAGGGTACTCCAACTGGGAGAACTTCCTTTACTGTTTCATCATCCATGTAGAACTTAGAATCCGCAAAGTAAGATTCAGCTTCAGTGAATGATTTAGTATCACCTGCTACTGTTTTTACTCCGCCATCATAGAACTTGAAGCATTGATGAAGAGTGGAGGGAACGACACTATTTTCGTGAACCCATGGTCACCCCAACAATAAATTGTAGGAGGTCTTTGCATCAATCACGTGAAACAAAGTGTTCGACTTCATTTCTCCAATTGTCATATCTACTCTGATCATGCCTATGGCTCTTTGTCCCCCTTGGTTGAAGCCTTGAATCATGAGACGGCTTCGGGACAACTCCTCCACATTGATGCCAAGCTGCTTCATGGTCGACCTAGGCATAATGTTTACAGCAGATCTTCCGTCTACAAGCATGCGGTTTATCTTTTGATCTCGCACATACCCTGACACAAAGAGAGGTCTATTATACGGCTTAGAGCCTAACTGAAGGTCTTCATCCATAAAGTGGATGGCATCACAATCTGCAACACACGTGACGCATTCCTTTGGTTTCACCTTGTTAATGTCTGTGGAGTTCTTGCCCATGTCAATCAACACCTGTACCAAAGCACCTCTTGTCGATTTTGGCAATTGTAGTAGATCAGGGATGCTAAAGTGAAATGGTAGGTCTTCTAGCTATTTCAACAGCTCGTTCTCTTTTGACGTTTGGTTAGTATTGACTGTGCTTGACTCAGCCTTGGCAGAATCCTTCAAACCAAATTCATAGCTTGTGGTCATGTGGGTAGCTCTCACCTTTTCTTGTTTGTTGCCTTTCTTGGGAAAGGCTCTTGTTGACGAAGCCACACCATGGGGTCTTCGAACAAAAAGATTGCCCATTTCCTTGACAAATCTTGTCTTACCTTTCTCGAGACATTGACGATTTTCTTGTGACTGGTTGTATTTTGCTTGAGTGATAGGTACACATGGAGATGAGCTCTTGTGTGCCTTCTTTCGAGTGACAAGTATCCATCCCTCATCATCAACAACTGAACCAATTTTAGGGGTTGCAACAGGTGCAAGGCTCGCTTGCTGGGTTGGCTTGACTTCCTCCAACTTTGACTTCATGCATGGCTTTCTAGAAAGCTGATATGGTGTTTTCATTGAAAGAGGAGGCAACAGGGCAGGCTCGAATGAACCAAACACAATGGTAGTGCAGTTTACCTCAGCAACATCGTCGACATCCAGCTCGATCCTTCCTTGCTTAGCGAGATTCATTATTAAATCTTTCAGAACAAAGCATTTCTCCACTGGGTGACTAACGAGCCGATGGTACTTGCAGTATTTCGGATCCTTAACATGATGCATTTCCTCGGGTCACTTGCATTCTGGGAGTTCTATCACCTTCTTCTCAAGTAAATCTTTCAACATGCCTGCCACGTCAGAATCTGGGAAGGGATACGTCTTTTGTTGCCATTCCTTCAACGAACGCTTTGTCCTGTCATAGGTACGAATTCGCTCTGCTTTCATAACCTCCTTATCTCGTGTAGAGATTTTGACTGGTGCAATGTTGATGGCCATCGATTCTTTTGTAGGTTTCTTCGGTGCTTTGTCAAACTTGCTTCCGAAGACCTTATCTTTTCTTTGGTCAACAATTGACTCCTTCTTCCCTTTATGGCTAGCTATACTCAACTCCATGTCGTGCGCTCGCGTAGCCAGCTCTTCAAAGGTACGGGGCTTGATTCCCTGTAAAATATATAACAAATCAAAGTGCATACCTTGGATGCACATTTCCACCGCAGATACTTCTGACAGTCGATCTTTGCAATCGAGACTCAACGAACGCCACCTGTTGATGTAATCAATTGCGCGTTCATCCTTCCATTGCTTGGTGCTAGTAAGTTCGATCATGCTCATTGTATGTCTAGTGCTATAGAAACGATTCAGGAACTCACACTCTATCTGATCCCAACTGTCGATTGATTCAGGTTCCAGATCAGTGTACCATTTGAAGGCATTGCCTTTTAATGAACGTACAAACTGCTTAACAAGATGATCTCCCTCTGTTCCTGCATTGTTGCAAGTCTCGACAAAATGAGCAATATGTTGTTTTGGATTGCCCTTCCCCTCGAATTGCTGAAACTTGGGCGACTGGTACCCATAGGGCATCCTCAGGCTATCCATCCTTTTTGTGTATGCCTTGGAATATGTGAGGGAATCACGAGAGGTACCTCCATACTGAGCTCTAATGGAGTTGTTGATCATGTCTTGCAGCTGCTGGATGGACAAAGAACCAAGTTGGCCATCACCGTCCTTGTCATTTGCCTTTGACGTTTCTTCTTGTTTGTCTTTGTCATCCTTGTACGGAATCCTAGCAGAATCCTCATCATTTTGTTTCTCAAGCCTACTCCAAAGTTGAGCAATCTGCATATCCTTTTCTTCGACGGTATTGGTGAGCTTTTGAACCGCCTCCATCAGATTAGCTACTTGCTCTTCAAGCGTGGTTGCCCCAGTCATCATGACTTGCATTGCTAAGGGGTGAGACGCACCGTCTGACTGCATCTCAGAAGTGTTATTTTCTTCAGCATTAGGACTTCCATGGTATGATCCGGTGCTTGAGTGATCATCTGATGCAGGTGAGAATGATCGTTCCCTTGGTTTTGTGTTTGGAGCTTGTCTCTCTTCACTTCGAGGGACATGCTTCCCTGCCCCTAGACTTTCTAGGGTAATGATCGGTTGGCGAGTCTTAGATGGCAAAGCCACAAATGTTGTAGGCTGAATCTTTGCCATGCTTCGAGTGACGTGACCAGATGAGCTGCTGCTCGATTTCGAGGTCGTTGTCTTGGATTTGTTCTTCAGGATGACTTGAATGTTCTTGGAAGCCATTGCTCGAACGGATTTGTTTGGAATCGTCTTACGGAGAAGGACATGAGAGGTAAAGAAGTCCCACTGGGCGTGCCAATTTGTAAACACGGAAATCTAAAAACAAGCAAGATACAGACACGTGTACAAAAATAATATATTTATTAATTCAAGTGCGGGTTACAATCTTTGGTAATCCTCTGATTCGATCTCCGACGATGAATTTCACTCAAGGGCTCGACGCTTGATCTTGAGTTGGAAGATGGTCACGAGAGTGGCACGTGACGAACGTTTTGACTTGAGGTTGGTGAGGAACCGGCTATTTGGCAGCTTGATGGTTCTTCACACGTGCTTGGGAGGCTTTAGGAATTTTGAGAGTATTTCCTTCTCTTTTCTGGCCAAAGTCCCTCACTTGATTTGAGAGGGGATATTTATAGTATCGGTGGCTCGATGACATAGCATTAATCATATTCCTTAAATAAAAGATAATTAAATCAATCAATTAAAACTGATTGATTTAATTACACAATTACGGAGTATGATTAATGCTATGTCATCGAGCCACCGATACTATAAATATCCCCTCTCAAATCAAGAGAGGGACTTCGGCCAGAAAAGAGAAGGAAATACTCTCAAAATTCCTAAAGCCTCCCAAGCACGTGTGAAGAACCATCAAGCTGCCAAATAGCCGGTTCCTCACCAACCTCAAGTCAAAACGTTCGTCACGTGCCAACTCTCGTGACCATCTTCCAACTCAAGATCAAGCGTCGAGCCCTTGAGTGAAATTTATCGTCGGAGATCGAATCAGAGGATTACCAAAGATTTTAACCCGCACTTGAATTAATAAATATATTATTTTTGTACACGTGTCTGTATCTTGCTTGTTTTCAGATTTCTGTGTCTACAAATGCATCTGGAAGATAATTCTTGTTTCCTGCAATTAATTCAACAGTATAATTATATTGGTTAAGAAATAATTGCCAGTTTGCTAATCTTCCTCTATCAGCAGCTTTATCAAGTTTGAAATTTTTGAAATTCTTTACTCTAGCACAATCGGTGAGGACAGTAAAGGGTTTTCCAAGAAAAGCTGAAGAATTTAAAATCATTTTCTTGACAGCCAAAATTTCTTTTTCCCATGTTGGATAATTCAGTTCTGCAGGGCTGAACTTGCCACTACAAAATTTACAGATCTTTTCAATGTTAGTTCCAGGCGTTTTTGCCAGAATCACACCAGACCAATAATTATCGCTCGCATCTGTTTGGAGGATAATTTCATCATTTTCTTGTGGTTGTTGAAGAGGAGGGAGGTTTTTGCAGAGATTTTTAATCTGCTTCACAATTTTTTCATCATCTTCTGTGAAGCTCCATTTCCTTTTGGAACTTGTCTTAGGAGATAACATTGCTGTTAACCCTGATATTTTGGGAATAAAATCTCTCCCATAATTTATGACACCAAGGAATCTCTCTAGACTCTTAGCATCAGGAATTCTATCTGGGAACTTCCAGATCTTCTCAAGGATATGCGGTTGGAGTTTTATGACTCCATTCTTGATGTTTATTCCTAGGAAATCAACTTCATTGAGGATAAAGAAGATTTTCTTTTCACCTAGGATAATTCCATGCTGAACTATCAGCTTTATGACCTCGTGGAGGTGTTTCATGTGTTCTTCTCTGTTTTTGGAGAAGACAAGGATGTCATCTATGTAGACGACACAGAACTCCACCACATGCTTGAAGCTGTTGTCCATCTTTGTTTGGAAGATTGAGGGAGCTTGCTTGAGACCAAAAGGCATTACTAACCATTCGTAATGACCTTGTGGTGTTCCAAATGCAGTGAGATGTATACTCTCAGGATGCATCTTGACTTGCCAGAAACCCGACTTTGCATCGAATTTCGAAAAGACTTTGGCTCCTTTGAGCTAGTTGATCAATACTCTTACTTGAGCAATTTGATAACCGTCTTTGACAGTCTTCTTGTTGACATCTCTGTAGTCAATCACCATTCTAGCTTTTCCTCGTAGATTTTCTGCATGATTTCTCACGTAGAATGCTGGAGCATGATGAGCGCTAGTGGAAGGTTGAATTAATCTCTTGTTCAAGAGATCTTCAATATCATTTCTGAATTCTTTTTATCTTCCTCTTTGTACTGAGGAATGGCTTTGACATGACAGATGGCATTCATGTCATGCAATCTTAATTCGCAAACCACTGGGTCTTTTTCCCAAAACTTCTGAGGATCTACATTGATATTTTGTTCGAGTAGTTTCTTGATTTTTTCAATAGTGGGAATTTTCTGAGACTCAAGCTTATTTTGAAAGTGCTTGAGGTTATGCTCATGGATGAAACTAGCTTCTTCATCTTCACTAGTTCCTTCTTCTTCTTCTTCTTCAGAAGATTCTTCAACAAGTAACTCTTCTTGCTGTTTAATTTGGAGTATAGGCTCAAATTTGGGTTTGTAGGGGGTAAGATCACCACTATTCTGTTGCAATCTCTGATACTGAGTAGTAAAATCAGGACCTACTACACTTTTTGCTTGTGTGAGTCAGTCTGCCCAGAACACCCGTTCGCCTTTTTTGAAGCCTATCGCTTCTTCATCCTGAATAAATCTTTGTTGGAGAATAAAATCATTTCCCAACAAGAAATCTGATCCTTGGCCTTCAGATTGCCAAACATTCTGGATGATAAATGTTCCTCCACCAATGGTGATATGAACATTTTTTGCTACTTTTTTCATGGTGAGATGGCTTCCATCAAATGTAACACCAGTAGCAGATTTTTTCTTATCTACTTTCCAGAGTTCATCTGGAATTGCAAATCTCTTTGCAACAGTAAAACCTGATCCATTATCTACAAAAGCATGTAGATGATATTTTTGTGATCAGGAAATTTTAGTCCAATCTCTATGTAGTTGCTGTATCTACTGGTAGAGACGACTTTTGATTGTTGAAGCTCATTTTCTTGAGCTTGTTCCTTTGGGATGAATGGTTTACATTCATCTGGAACAGTTTCTGGTGGTTCAACCAGTTCAAAGTTTTCTTTTTCATCGATTTTTTCTTCATCGATGATTTCTTCCTTTATTTATGAGGAAGATGGTTCCATGATTTCTTGGAACAAAGTTTCTACTTCTTTCTCTTTTAGCTCAGAGAAGTATTCTTCATATTCTTGTTCAACCAATTGGCTGACAAGGCCATTCTTGGTTTTTCTTCTTGCTTCAGCTATGAAGCATTCTTTGTGATAAGTCTTCTTAGACTCTTCACAAAACATAGGGAGACCATTCTTTTCATGACATAGGCAGTAGTCACAAACGAATGTACCAGGGTTCACCTGATAAGAAGACATCAAAGCTTCTGTCTTACTTTCTTCCCAATTTTTGATTCTCAAGACATTCATTTGTCTGGATTCGAAGTACTCTACTTCGGAATCTGTCTCAGACTCAGATGATGAATCTTCTTCAGACCAGGCAGAATAAACTGACCTGTCGTCATCTTCATCATCAGAATAGGTTATTTCGTAGCCTTTCATGTTTGCTATTTCTACTATTTGCTCATATTCTTCAAAGAGAGCTTTAGTAGATCTTTTACCCTTTTCCGGCATTCATTGGCATAGTGCCCTTCAGCTTTACATAACCAACATCTGCAAGCTTTCTTGCTAGGTTGCTTATGCTGATGAGTATTCTTCTTTTTCTTGAAGAATTTGTTTTTTGGATCTTCATCCTGCTGTTTCTTGTAATTGGAACTTTTCTTGAATTTCCAGTCTTTTTTCTGATTACTCTTTTTGAATTTTTTAGAGTAATATTTTTCTTTCTTTTTTTTTTGTGGAATTTGGATTCATGACATCCCCAATTTGTGGGCATATCCAGTATTCCATAACAGAAATTCTCAACTCCTTTGAGTTGTTTCTTAGCCATCTTTTCTCTAAGATTGGCTTTGCATTGCTCTTTCAGTAATTGCCGGATTCTGTCGGCAATTCCTCCAACTGAAATCTTTTAATTGGTTTATCAGCTATGCTTTCTCTCACAGCTGTTCTCCATGGTTCAGGGAGTTTTTTGTGCAACAGATTAACTAGATCAATATTCTCTAGTTCACCAATTGTACAGAAATATTCTTGAAACTCATTTAAGTATTGTTTGAAATATCTCTTGTCACAGATTTTGAGAGCATAGATATTCGATTTTGCCGTTTCTTTGGCTTTTTCACTCAGATTTGAGAGATCTCCACAAAGCTGATCGTACAGGGGTACTGCAAAATCATACGGAAACTTTGAATTTTTGATTTCTTCAAGCCACTCTCTTCCTCTGGCAGTTTCTTTGAAAGACAGATAATACTTTTTTTCTACTTCAATAAGAGTAGTTTCATAGTACACCTGCAAATCTGGTGCTTCAAATTTTCCAAGGGTAAGTGCAGAAGCCATCATCAGGCTATCTACCCATTGGTCAATAGTTTTTCTTTTGTCTAGACTCTTGTCTAGATTCAACCAGATGCCATAGTTCGTGATAGGAACTCTAGGCATGTTTTCCTCTGGGACAAATCTTTGGGAATTTCTTTCCCCTTTTTTGCCCGTGGGGGCTTTCTGAAGTGGGAGTTTTGTTTTCCCTTTTTCTCTGCTAATGAAAGTTCTGGAGCTTTCTCCTTCTTCCATTTCAATATCTTGATAAGGAAAGACTTTTCTTGTCTTTCTGATTTTGAATTCCTTCATTTCTTCGATTAGTTTTTCTAATCATTCAGGATTTTCGCAATTTTCAGCTTCTTCATAAAGATCATAGAGCTTTTGTGCTCTAAGCATGTTTACTGATCTGTTCAGATCAGCTTCTAATTCTTCTTTAGATATTGGCTCTTCTATAGTGGGTTTTGTATCACTAACACTAGCTTCTCTAGTGCTGTAGCTTCTTCTGAGGAGATTCTTGTTTACCCTGAGGCTCTCAGGACAGGCATCACTTTTTCTGTGATTGTCAAAATTGAGACTGATTTGTCCAGTCTTTCTACTTTCATAAATTTTGGCTTTTGCTCTTTCCGGTAGCTTTTTTGGACAGGATAATTTCCATTCAAGAAGAAAAGTCACTTCATTCCAGGTAACCTTATGGATCTGCTGTGAATGGTTCTTCTAATTGGTGAGGAACCCAGTAGTAAGACCCGAAATATTTGTTATTCTGGTCTTGGGGGCTACTATAGTGTAATCAATTTATAGTATATTCTATATACTATTGCGAGTTCTTGCATATTTTCTTTCATGGATATGCCATCTGTCTTGATTCTCAATCTTAGACAGTGGGCTGCATCTTTCAGGCTGGTTGTGAAATTTTGGAAGCAGTTGAAATACGCCACTTGATCACATAAAGATGCTTCAAGAGTTCCCAACAGACTAGCTTTGAAGTCTGTCACTCTATTGTCTTGTAGGACACATAGAACGAAACAGTTTATGCCTTCTCGAGCAAGCAGATTTATGCCTACTTGGACTACTCCAATATGCATAAATTGGTATTTTTTTGCTTGTGCTCTGACAACTTCTGTAGGAGTGATTATTAGAAGATCAGTTTCTCCACCTGCTGTAGCGGGGGTTGTAATTTCTAATAGTTTAAAATAATGGCTATCCATTAGATCAAACTTTCCCCTCTTGTAGATTTGTTTAAAATCTAATTTTGGAATGGAGGAGTTTTTTACCTCCTGTTCAATTTCGTTGAATTTGAATTCTTCAGCATTCAGGAGCTGTACTCCTTTCTTCTTTCCAAAGATGCTTAACATCTTGATATCTCTTCTTTCCGGGTTTTCATACCGGATACTAGTCTAACTAGTAGATGGTTCCAGAAAAATCATGTTTGGAACAAGATTTGTATCTGGTTTTTCTAATGGTTTGAATCCATTAGCTTTCTTTTTTACTGTAGGCACTTTCTTGTCCTTCAGTATAGAATCCAGCGTTTTTTACTGTTCTTTGATTTTTCTACTAACACTCGTTAGTTTTTCTTCTTCCGTTTTTGGAAGTTCCTTGATATAATCCAGTTTGTTTTCCAATCTTTCCAATTGGTGGATTATAGCAGGTAATTTTTCTAGATGAGTTTGACATCTAGATATTTCTAGTAACAGCCTTTGATATTTCTCATCAGAAGAATTTAGTAGAGAATTTATTTTCTCTAATAGCAATTCTGACATTGTCCCCATTAGGGGGGATTCCCCTTTGAGCTATTTTACAAGCTCTGATACCAGTGATTTGCGGATCTAACCAATGCTCAAATAATCAAGAGGTTTTTGTTCCTCTTCCAGAACGTATAAGAGATTATCAATATCTTGTTCTATTTTATAGATTCTGGTTTGAACTCTATAGATGATATCTCAGTAGTCGGGAGATTCTCTATTAAGACTTTCTCTATAGGCTTTTAATTTTCTCAATTTTTCTCTCTCTTTTTGCAATTCTTTGCTAGTATTTTTGCAGATAGCAATCAACTCAAGTCTGTCTACAATCGAAATTATGAATAGTAATTCGTACTGTTTACCTTTGAATTCGAGGATGACTTTTAACTCTGCATATATATTCAAATAAAAAACTCTGATGGGCCCACCACGTTTCTAAAACGTTATATAAACAATGGAATAGACAGCAAACTAAAAAAATAAACAACAACAATATTATTATTATGCATATGCAGACTCTGACTTTGACATACAACAATCTCAAAGAAAAATGGCTAGAGAATGCAAGGAAGGGGTACTAATGGTAGTGTTTTTGACAAGACAGGTAGATAGAAAGAAAAGAGAGAAAAAGTTGTGTGGAGAGGAAGAAAATAAATACATTGGGGTGTATGAGAAGTATTTTCACGGATTTGGGGTGTATGAGCATTAACAAAAAAAAAAGGGCTAGATATGGATTTGTCACACTGAAGTCTGATTATATGCTACTTCCTCTGTTTGGCTCCAAAACCAGTTGGCGTGCAAACTGTCTCTTTTGAGCATGTGCGCAGGCGTGCCAGCACCGAGGGGTGCAGTCGTCGGGGGAGTCCCTTGACCTGACTTCTTCTTCAAGCGTTTTGGACGAGGAGAGCACCAACCTCTCCACATGATTCTTCTCTAGCCTTTCGAGGAAGGACTTTTGCCTTATGGATAAGGACTTTGGATGTGATCTCTTCGGTCACCAAATCGATACTCAACGTTGTAGGTTGAGCAGAGCAATCACTGGGAAGTTCTGAGAAAGCACGGGGTTTGCTAAAGCGTATCTTTAGCTTCGCTGGGTTGCGAGGGCGTTACTCTTGCTTAGCTGGTAGTATTTGTGGCAGTGGTACTGGCAGTCGGCTCGGAAAGACTAGGACTGGAAGTACGGTCGCCGGGTTTCAACAAGGTTGAAGGTTTGCTCCGGGGAGGCTTTGTAATCGCTGGGATTGATTGATTCGAGAGAGAGGTCCTTTGCTGTGTCGTCTTTAGCCTCTATATATAGGCTGCTCATAGATTCACTTTCCAAATATGAATGAAATGCTATATTTTAGGCTACAGTTATTGGCCTTGAATCAAATCAAAACTCTTAATAGTTTTGATAACTATCGTAGGCGATAATTAATATTATCCGCCTCTGTCACCACTAGAATATAGGCAAAGATTAATTGCCTCTTAGAGTCCTGAATGTAATCTTCTTCTTAGCAACATAATTGCCTAAAGGACTGATTCTTGGATATTGCCTTCGCGAGCACTACGTAGCTCGCGGTATGCAATCATGTATCCCTTGTTTGTTGCAATTAAGGATAATTGCATCCTTCCATATACCGACTATTTGCATGGCTCACTTCTATTATATATAGTTAATGGCTGCTACCTTGATTCCTTGCATATATCTCTGCACCTTGTTCCACATAAGTGACATAACCTTGCATGGGAAAGCATTGGCTGGTGGCCCACCTTAATTGCATATGTGTGTGTGTATATATATATATATATATATATATATATATATCTTCTGTTGATTGCCAACAAGAATGATTATGCCCCTCCTTAATTGCTCCACCTTCATGAAACCTTAATTGCATGGAAGACTTGCTCGCTTGCACACCATTGGTAGTGAATGATGGCCCACCTTAGATAATACTTAATTGCATGAGTACTCTTGAATATAGGTAGAGAAGCACAGCACGTTGCCATGTTTGATTGCATGGGAACTTTCCTTAATTGAACCATGCATGAGCCACCATACATACATCATATATATATATATTCCTCTCTGGCCACCATCAAGCATGATTGCATGCTTCCATATATACCATTGCACATTAATTGCATAGGAAACCATAATCCCTTACGGGGCCACGTTATTGTTCTTTTTTGCATAATCTTGGTAATCAAGCATACAAATCACCATTAATTATCAAATATATGATAATTAATAATAAATCAAGGAATATCCATGATTGCTTCAAGATTGCTTGATCTCCAAGTAGGCCTTATTTAGCCTCTAAACAATATATTCCGAGCTTGTCGAAAATATATAACTTGGGCCACTGATATTGGCCCGGTTTTCTTTGAGTCCCCCTTATTGGGAAAAAATGTTATTTTGGGTTCAAACATCCTCAGAAAACTTGATGTGAACAACTCTACAAATGATGGATGATCACATTTCACATTACAAAAATCTCTATCAAAAACCATTCAAAGATTCCGCATTACTTCATCCAAAAGCCTTGTGTACTTGCTTCTGGTACACTCTCTTGTAAATTTTTGCCCCTTCAAATTCAGCATGAATTTCTCTTTCCGTCCTTTTGCCCATTAGATTGCTCAACAACCATCCCTCACTGTCACACAACACGCTGGATTCGATTTCATTTATGTGCTTCAGAACATGGGGCTGAGAATCAAATTGGTTTCTCATCTCAAGTGCGACGTCAAGTACATCGGACTGTATAAACACCTGCGCAGACATAATATTAGATATATCACGGAAGCCTGCAGGTAAGTTGATGACATAAAGAATCATTTCTTCAACACAACACTCCCTTATTGGATGAGAAACCAAAATCATTGAAACTTTGAAAGAGATCCCCTAAAAGGCATGCACTTTTACAAGCATGAGTTTGAGGTTTAGTTTGTTTTTGTGAGAAATAGAGCTTGAATGTTCTCTAATCAAGAAACAAAATCGGCCACCAGGACGTGCTCATAACATTGAGAGGATTAGTAATTAAAGAAGCTACTCATTGTAATCCCTTATAGAAGGGAAAATAACACAAAGAAAGTTAACGAGACTCAATACACGCGCAGTCATGCACCACCCAAAAACAAACAAGTTTGACACCACAACATCCCATTGAAATCCTTGCACTTACCCACCATGATAAAACTTCTAGTCCTTGTTAGGGGATAAAGTTAGCGCGTACTTCCGTGCAGATACAACAGTATTTGCATTAGCTTTGATGACATTTCACATGATCTAGGAAATGACTAGTCACTAATGGCGTCCCTAGAAATGATTATGGAAATGAAACTCAAGTTGCATACAAGCATGTCAATGAGCTGTAACCTATTGGTAAGTTATAAATTCAACATTATAAAGGTCATGGATTTGGTTCTCAAAGGCATATGTAAGGATGGGTGAGCTAGGAGGTTTTTTTTTTAAATAAATAAATGCATACAACCATGTAAGACTCAGTATACAACAGAATTAATGACATATGTGGCCTAATATTCTCATGTGAGCTCAGAGGTACTACAACTGAATTAAGTTTGGATATGACAAGCATGTCAGGTATTTGGCAGTCCTAACGAGGATGCCAAAAATTTAAACAATATTGTGATTCTGAAGTTTTGTTTATGTGGATAGGGAAAGCATGAATTGAGTTACACATCAATCATGAAAAGATTCAATACTCACTATAGAGGACTTAAATGATAGAACTGACAATTCTATTCCTCTCACTTCTAAATGTTCAATTTTATTTGCTTTCCATTTGTTTGTGGGTTGGGGAGATTCAATACTGTAGACATATCCCGACCCAGCCTAACACTTGCACCTCAGCCATATAATTGTGCCCACTTTAGATTCATTTATCCATAGGAAGAAAAGGTTTTAATTTTTTGACCATTTGGTTTATGCATGACAAATAGGATCCACCTACAGTATATTTATAGCAGCATAGAAGAAAGTACTAAAGTTGCTCGGCTACTCCCTACATCATTAACTCTCCCTACCCTTATATCGAAAACCATGCAAACATTTGGCCAATTTATGGGACATCTCCTTTCAAACCTTTGAGCAAAATGCGGCAGAAGGAAAAAAAATCCATGGACCAACCCCGTCGTCTTACAAAGATGGGACTTTCAAGATTTAAATACTAAAAAAATCTATAATTTGTATAACCCTCGTCCTCAAGCAAAAATAAAACTTGACAACCTTTTCAACTATTGATGTTATGGTCTTTTTTTCCTCCTTTGAAGAAAGAAACTTCCATTAACACTCAAAAAAAAAAAAAGTACAACTACACAAACAGCGGACGAGGAGTCGACTCTAAAAAAGCAATAGAACAACAGAGATAGAGCACTACATGACCAAACTCAGAACTAGAAAAGTCCGAAGTAATAGAAACCTTCCCGACCAACAAAAGTAATGAACCTAATGGTCACTTTTAATAAAATTGTTAAATCCTTCATTATTTGCCATAATCTATAGTTGACAAACGTCCGCGGGGAGCTAAATTATTCACAATGGAATCTACTAAAGGCTTCTGTACAACCCGTCTCTTGTGATGCTTTCTCTTAAAATACGGATCTGGGCACTGCATATAAACATGAGCAAAGAATTCATTTAAATAATGTTACTGCAGCTACTTTTCACAAGTTGAAAAGACGTAAAGAACCTTTTTGGACTACATAAATAGGTATATCCTTAACTGTTTCAGTGCAATAGGTGAACTCACCAGGATTGAAACAAGCATCAGTGGTCCAGGGTTGGTAGACACCAGTTGATTAAATGAAGTAGTGGCATTTGCATACATGAAATGTCTGCATGGAGTTAAATATAACATATCAGTTGCCAACAAATAACATACAACAGGTTTCAACACCTAATATGATCAAGGGAACTCACATGTTACTAAGACCCAGCTCTTTAACCCAGACATCAGCACGTTTGACAAGCATCACACAACTCCCGCACTTCACACATCCGAGAAATAAACACGTTGTAAGTCATGACATCTGGAGGCTCACTCGTCTCAAACTGATCAAACAATTTCCTGGCTTCCCACACTTTCTCCCTTCTTACAAAGCCAGTATATGAGAGTGCCCAATACGGCATTATCCGGCGTGCAATTCTTCTTCCACAGTTCACAAGCATCCTCCACCTTCCCCTCGCAACACAACACATCAATCACCTAACAACAGAGCTTTGTGCTCGGTATGTACCTCTCCTCCACCATATCATTAAGCAAATTAACCGCTTCGCCCGACTTCTTCTCCTTACAATAAGCTTCAATCATAACCCCATAAGTAACCTCATTGGCGCCAACCCCATTATCCTCCATCTCATCCATAACCTTAATAGCCTCAACAAGCTTCCCCTGCTTCACATACCCATCCATCAATATGGTATATGTAGTCACCAGACACTCTCTTGGAACCCAAAATGGGCACAAATCCCATGAAAGGCATTTCGTCGAGCAGCTGGTGTGCAGTCTCTAGATCAATATATTACAACTAAACACATTCGGCGCCTCTCCGAATCTGTACTCGTGATTCTGAACCAATTTCGGAATGGTAATAAATGTCTTGAATCTGTACTCATATGATATGCAAAGTGACTTCAAATTTATGAGAGTCCAACAGCTACAAGTATTATGAGATGCTGCATGTAAAGAACGGAAAATAACAGGATACATGCATTAGCCATTTTTTCAAAATGCAGGGCCTTAGCCACGACCTTTAATAAGATCATTAATTCTTCAATTCCATATCATATGCAAAAGTAAACATACCTTTAGCAGCAGCACTGCATATAGTTGTGAACTTGTAAAATCTAGGGAGCTGATATCACACTGGCAACAAAAACACATAAACATCACTACTAGCTTGACCCTGAAGCAAGAAAATCCAAAAGTTGAAGTAGACTGAAGATTATATAGATATTAATGATCGAGTATACTTTATCTGTACACTAAATTTCTCAATTTACTATATAGTTTCCACACTGTGTCTACAGCTTATAATCTTTCAATGGAAAAATTGAAGACACAGTAGTGTATATTTGAGCTCAAACAGTTTTTAGAAAATCAATACATGCCCCAGTGCTTTGTTATGATGAAAAAGATTACGATGCCTAGGTTTTTTGTAGTAGCTGTTGAAGTTATGCTAGATTAGTTAGCTTGAGTTTTAAGTTTTTGTGGTACTTAATATTTTGTGTGGCAGAGTTGTGAAGATTAAATTGAAAGAGCAACTTTTAAATCCTTCTAGAAAGACTTTGATGAAAGACAAAATCAGTTCAACTAGAATGAAATGAAGAGAGATCAGAACAACTGACCCAAAATTGGCCCTCAACTCTCTGTGATTTTCATTCTGCTTGGAAACTCTAAATATATTCTTGTGTTTGTGCGATTGAGTGGAGGAGACAAAGAACAGTCTGCAAGTTCAGAGAAGAAGAGAAGCAGTAAATCAGAAATTGCCTACAAGAGTCGAGTGAAGAGGTGAGTAAAGCTAATCAACTGAGAGAGAATTTGAGAATTATACTTACAACTCAGACATCAAGACATGGCAATATTGGTCCTGCGAGCAATCTTAACCTTGGCCTATCTCTGTCTTAACATAATATCTATGAGGTTGTTCATCTCTATAACTAAAGTCAAGTAGCTCGATAAACATTCCACAAATGCTCGATAAACATAATCCTTTCAATAATATAATCTACTACAGTAAATTATTGGCAGAAATTTATCAATAAACAAACTGTAAACAACATTTATTTCTTCCCAAAACGAAAAATAATGGATGGAATAACAAAATACCGACCTGAGAAAAACTGTGGGTGAGATCAAGGTCAGCATTTTCCAAGGCCACAAGGTCTGGGGCTCTAATCAGCATTCTCCCGTAGTATTCTGTTTAGAACACTTTCCGCAGTATCCAAATCACCAACAACCAAAGCGTTCAGCATCGCATTCAACGACCTCACGGAGCATAGCAAGCCAAATTAATCGCTTCGCCGACTTCTTTTCCTTACAATAAGCTTCAATCATAACCCCATAAGTAAAACCTCATTGGCGCCAATCCCATTATCCTCCTTCTCATCCATGACCTTAATAGCCACAACCAGCTTCACATACCCATCCATCAATATGGTATAAGTAGTCACATCAGGAAACCACCCTCTGTCCAAAATCTCACCCAAAAGTCACCACATTGGGCACAAATCCCATGGCGCACATTTCGTCGAGCACTGGTGTGCAGTCTGTAGATCATTTCGGTATGGTAATAAATGTCTTGAATGCGAGTTTGGGGCTTGAAACGACGCCGTAATTGGCTCCAATCTGTTTTCAGAAAATGAAACTGTTTTGGCTTCACCTAAAAAAAGACTTGAAAACATTCTGTTTTGCTCTGTTTTGTTTGCTTCACACATTCGCAAAGCTAAACGGTTTAACTAAAACTACACTTTCTAGTTGCTGTATCTGGATTGTGATTTATATATATATATATATATATATATATATATATATATATATATACTGGATTGTGATTTATATATATATATATATATATATATATATATATTTATGCTTTCGAACAAAAATACCTTGTCCTAACAGAATTTGAGTAAGAGTTAATATTATTTGATTTACTTCATGATGTTATTTCATATGATTAACAAGAAATTAAGATGGAATTGAACTTATTTAAAAGATATACCTCTTTTTGATCTTGTGATGTTTGCTACCACAAATAAAGAGGGATTGCAGAACCGTACAAGTAAAACTCCTGAAAGTTACTGATACTCAACATTACAAATCCTCCCTACCTAAGAATGCATACATATAAGAAATTGGAAACACAACTTAAAAACAAAGAGCAACATGCATGATCCAACACTCAATTTCTTATCCTTTTTGAAAACACGATCAGTACTGCAACAATCTCAATGAACCACACATTCCACTTGGTAATCACAAAGTCTGCAACAACCACTCCCACCAACAAGCCACTCCCTGACCCTGCCACAACAAATTTCCAATCCAATTCAATTCCAGAGCCCGAGTCATTATCTTCTGATGTTGAAGGTGGAAGTTGACCGCCCTCAGAATTTCCACATTTCTTTGGCAAGAAATCTCCGCACAATCCTTGGTTTTCTAGATATGAAGTGCTGTCAAATGTAGTGAAGTGGATTCCCCGTGGTACAGGGCCTGTGAGATTGTTGTGAGAGACATTGAACTTTGAGAGAGAATCAAGTTGTGCCAGTTGCTGAGGAATCTCACCATAGAGCTTGTTATGTGAAAGATCCAACGATTCGAGCCTTGATAAGTTACTCAAGGATGATGGGATGTGACCCGTGAGAATGTTATTGGAGAGATTGAGTGACCAAATCCCCTGAAGTTTCCCAATGAATTCAGGAATCTTCCCTTCAAAATTGTTGCTTGAGATGTCAATGAGTATCAAGTCCTCTCGAACTCTTGGGTAGTACCTCTCCACACCTTTACAAATTATCGTGATTGAGTAATACCCAACACTAGAAAATGAATAAATGCGGTAATACTCCAAATCATGAGTGATACTTGTTGTCCCATTTCCAGAAAAAATGTATTCAAATGGAAACTGACCTGAGAAATCATTGTAAGACAAATCAAGAATACGCAGCACCGGGAATTGAAGATTCTTCATATCATGTTTCAGAATCACTCCATAGAACACATTGTGGTCCATTTTCAAAATTTTCAACTCAGGGAGAGCCCCCAACCAAACAGGGAAGGTATCACCAAAATTATTGTGTGAAAGGACTAAACTTTCAAGACTTGCACAATTCGTTAGTGACCTCGGTAGTTGCCCCTGGAAACTGTTGTGACTGATATCCATCATCCTTAAATTGCTTCCATTGAAGTATGATTGAGGAAGATTTCCATGAAATGAGTTGTTTCCAAGTTTGAGATATTCCAGATTAACACTGAAATTTCTCCCACAATGAGGTAGATCGCCAATCAACTTGTTGTTTGACAAATCAAGATATTCAAGAGAAGTCATATTGCAAATCATTGGTGAAACTCGTCCGGTTAATTTGTTGTTTGCAATGTTATAGTACTTGATGATGGATGTTGAAGGTAACGGTAATAAATCATGAAACATGTTGAATGACAGGTCTAAGTATTCAAGGTTAAGCCATGGAAGGACAACTGGAGTATTCAAGGTATCATTAAATTTATTGTGTGAAAGGACTAAACTTTCAAGACTTGCACAATTCGCCAGTGACCTCGGTAGTTGCCCATGGAAATTGTTGTGACCAATATCTATCATCCTTAAATTGCTTCCATTGGTGTATGATTGAGGAAGATTTCCATGAAATGAGTTGTTTCCAAGTTTGAGATATTGCAGACTAACACTAAAGTTTCCCCCACACTGAGGTAGGTCGCCAATCAACTTGTTGTTTGACAAATCAAGATATTCAAGAGAAGTCATATTGCAAATAATTGGTGAAACTCGTCCGGTTAATTTGTTGTTTGCAATGTTATAGTACAGGAAGGATGTTGAAGGGAACAATAATAATTCACGAAACATGTTGAATGACAGGTCTAAGAATTCAAGGTTCGGCCATGGAAGGGCAGCTGCAGTTTTCTCAAAGCCTGACAGGAAGTTATGAGAAATGTTAATGTATTGCAGAGCTTGGGTGCTTATGTTCCTCATCCATTTTGGTACTTGGCCTTGCAATTTGTTTCCAGAAAGATCTAACGAAGACAATACATCTTGAGATCTTAGGAAATCTGGGAACTCCCTTATGTTGCACCCACCCAATCCTAGATACTCAAACTTTGGAAGTACAGTAGTTGCATTATTCAAAAATCTAGATTCTGCGAGCAATTCCAGATTATTATATGATAGATCTAGATCGGTGAGTTTTTGTAGGTTAAGAAACTTCTGGAACTCTATTGTACCACTCAAATTATTATGATCTAGACGAAGGATTTGAAGATTCATGAGATTGAACAAGGACTGGGGGACTGAACCATGAAAATAATTATTAGAAAGTGATAGATATGTAAGTTGGGTAAGGTTTACCAACGTAGCTGTAGGGATTTGACCATTAAACTGATTATATGAAAGGTCTAAATAGATGAGATCCCTAAGATTACCAAGTGACAATGGTACTTGACCATTAAACTTATTATATGAAAGGTCCAAATAGATGAGATCCCTAAGATTACCAAGTGACAATGGTACTGGACCTTCTGAAATATTGCATGATCTCACACCCAACTCTTTCAGTGAAGGAAACCTTTCTATCAAAGAAGGGAGGTTTATGAAAAAATTAGTGGACGAGAGTTTGAGTGACATGAGATCAGGACTACTTCCACTATAGTCATCAGGAAAATACCCCGTGAGAGCAGGGTTGTACCTCACACTAAGAACCTTCAAATTTTGCAATTTAAAGATTCTTCCAGGAAATTTGCCAGACAGGCCGCAATCACCAAGGATGAGAGATGTCAAAAGAGACAAATTTGTCAGGGTGTCGGGTACTGTGGATGATAGATTAATGAAAAAAAGATCAAGTGTTTCTAGGCCAGTTAAATTTTGAGCTAGGCTTCTTAACAATTCTTCATTGGAAAACATATCATAATTGCTTGATAGATCGAGGGAAGACAACTTAGACAATTGTGAAACTTCAGATGGGACATGACCAGAAAAGACAGACATAGAGAGGTTGAGATACCTGAGCCTGGGAAAGTTCCTAATACTCGTAGGAATTTGAGAGAAATTGAAGTGGTTATCAGCAAGGTTCAGATGTTGAAGATGAACAAGACTGAATAAGGTGTTGTTGGAGCTGAAAGACCCATAGAGACAGCTGCTACTAAGATCAAGCCCAATTACGTGACCCGTCTTCTCATCACACTCTACGCCATCCCATGAGCAACAATTGCTTTTTGGATCCCTTGTAGATTTCCATGAAGAAATCTTTGGATAAGCACCATCAACTGAAGCACTTTTGTTAATGACAAAGCTTTGCTTGAATTGCAGCAAGGCATAGATCTCGTCATCATGGCAAGTAGAAGTATTATATGACTGTAAAGAGCTGGCCACCATAAGATGGAACAACACAATTGTTGAAAGGACATAGATGGACACAGTTACTAAGCAGAGAGATGATAACCCCATGATTTATGTTTATCAAATCCAGATTAAATGGAATGAGGTATTTATAGACTGAACCAATCGTCCTTGATCAAACAAGACAAAAGTGTAAGAAACGCGTTCGTGCCTTTTTGCTCTTTTCTTTTGTGGGTGGACACATCAAAAGATGACTTATAATTTACCTTTTGCCTTTTGTTGTATGAGTCTAAAGGTTCAATTAATATTTGTACTCATTTGTCTTTTTGACGAAGACAAAATAAACCAATTACCTTTTGTCTTTCCCCTTACTACTTTTTGAGGGACGACTTCAGACTTCAGAGTAGTGGGAAACCACATATAATTCACCTTGATTTTTTGTACACATTTATTATTTAAACCATATTTTTATTTTTATTTTATTTTATATTTCTAATTAGACTACGCAATGCAAAAAAGGAATTGTAAAGTATCCCCAAACCAACAGGCCATTTAGGAAACAGATCGCGATATATAATTGTCATTTTTTATATATTTTTTAATTTTTTGTACTCATTAGGGGTTTATTTTCAGATCGTGGTTGACTTCTTGTAATTTCTGCTTTGATGGTCAATAAAAGTGTACTTTTTCTCTTAAAAAAAAAAAGGTAAAAAGAGTAGTGCTCTGTTACCCAACCAACCTAATTTTGGTCGATTGACCTTATTGGTAAAATAAAGGAGAACGAGTCTCACGCGCCTAGAAAAAAGAAAAAACCCGACGGTGTGTGTTCTCTCCCGGCCAAACACGGCTGGCGTTCCCACCACTGCGTTCCAGCCCGGGGGAGGATTGATGTTTCGGATATGTAGTGGGCTTTTAGGGCGGCGGTGTGGTCCAGGGAGAGTGGATGTTTCTTCGGTTTCGGGCGGCACAGATCGATCTCGATCTGTCCTGCTCAGATCCGGGGTAGAGGCAGTGGTGCAGTAGCGACGGACTTCGGCTTTTCGGCGGTGGTTTCTGGCGTCATCGTTCCTGCGTGGGTTGTGGCAGTGGCGATTCAGATCAGATCGAGGCAGTGGAGATCTCGAAAGGGATCTATCTCCGCTTTGGTCTGGGATCGTGTGGCCGTCTGCCTAGTGTAGGGGCTGACTCTGGCGTGAAAAGGCGGTGGAGCGGTGGAGATATTCGGCGTGATGGGGTATTGTTGCGGGGCGGCGACATGGTGGCGAAGGGCTCGCTGGCGGTGGGAATGGTTGCCTGCTGTGCTTGCTTTTTGGTGAGGGAGGTGGTGTTTGGGCCGGGCCTTTGTTCTTGGGTCTATCTGGTGGTCTTTTGTTTCCGGTTGCTTAGTTTTTCTTTGTTTGTTTTTAGTTGTTGTCGTGTTGAAATTAAGTCCCTCCTCTTATGAGCGAGGATTTGGGTTTGGGTGTTTCTGTGTAGTGTTGATGCCATTGTTATGGTGTCATGGTTGTTCTACTGTGTCATGGTCTGGTCTTTTGTCGGTGTTTTCTGGTTATCAACGTGATGGTGAATCACCCTTACACGTGGTCTAAGGGTAATTAATTGTTATGGTGTCATGGTTACTCGGTGGTTTAAGGCAGTAATCAATGTCTTAATGATCATCAATTTGGCTGAAAATTTGCAGAGATGATCTATACACTAGTACCTAAAAACTGAACGGTTGAGATATGGATATGCGACCGAAAAGAGACCCAAAACTCGAAGTTCACACTTTAATTTCAAAGCGGACCTCCACTCTGGATAAAATCTATATATATATATATAACTTGTCTTTTTGAAGATTAACAATAGCTTTTCACATGCATTGTTAGTTTTATAATTTATGAAAATTAGAAATATGATGGCTTTTTAATATTTTGGTCACCTTATGACACGATATAATTGGCTCCAAAAAAAAAAAAAAAACTCATCATATCGAAAACACCATTCAGATTGCAATAAACCAGCTCCAGCTGAGAGTTCAACAGTGATGTGTTATACTAGTATGAAAATCTAGCATCTTGTGTGTGCATGCTGCAAAACGCCCTCTAAAGATAGAAAGCAATGTCAAGCATCCGAGCCGCACAACCTCAACTTAGAGGGGTTTTATGGGTTGGGTTAACCCTTCACGTTACTTTTATAGGTCAACCGTCAACGTCCTGGTGACACACAAAAACAACTCTATTAGCAAACATACGCTTCCGTAATTTCCTTTGCCCAACTTAAGAAATTGATTTAGAGTTATTTACCAATAGGGTAAAGATTACAGCTCAAAGTACTATGCGCAGAGACAAACCGTAGTCGGCACCATATAGACCACTAGCCTATATGACATGCTAAAATAAACATTGAAATTATAAATAATTACAAGATCACCACTACTTCAAATGGTCTTAAAATACAGTGCAAGACATCTTCTATCACACTAAACTTATATGGTAAGCGATTATTCAAACTAACCATTTAAACAAATTGGCCTATAAAAATTCAAAACTATATCCCCGTATTTTTGCCCACCAATAACAATCCACCAAAAGTATCCAACAATAATATTTGCATTTTTATTTCTATAAATACTTCTCAAACTACATTTGGCCGAATTGTGACATTCTACAGCCACAAGTACTTTTGTCTTGTACCATGTAGCTGGTCAAATGGCTTTTAATGCTTTTTGAAAAGCAAGTGTTAACATATCATTTACAAATCCAACTCAAAATAATCCAAATCCAAGGACCTTAAGCTTCTCAACAGCTACCCTTCATCACTGTAGATAAAACTTCTTTTGCAGCAAGTATCTACATATTACTAGTCTTCAATAATAAATAGTCAGACAATTTTTTTCAAATCAATCTAAAGTGGAAAGGCCTGCAAAACAACATAATAAGGCAACTGTCAGTGACAACAAATATGAAAACAATGCTCTTGACACTGATTAGCAAACAAATGCTACTGAGGCTTAACAACAAATAATACTACTGAAGTTCAATAGCAAATAATGATATGTGAATCAATAGCAATTTACTTTCTCAAAACACAATAACTCAAAGCAAATACATAATTGTGTCTTTTTTTATTTGAGGAGTGAAACTAACACTCCTTTTTTTTGCAAACCAGATCTCCCTCCCTCTTTGCTTTTGCAAACCACATCTCCCCCTCTCTTTTGCATGAGTGTTTTTACAATGTACATGTTCAAAATAAAAGAATCACGCTACTGGTGATAACAATACTGCAAAATTGTAAATAATGCTACTGAGCTTCAATAGCAAATCATGATGTGTGAGTAGATAAAAAATTTACTTTCTCAAAACACAGGAACTCAAAGCAAATACAAAATTGTCTTTTATTTTATTTATTTTATTATTATTATTTTTTTTTCTTTTTTTTTCTGACAATCGATGAGAATCACACAACTATGCCTAATAGGATCACAACAAGTATGCTAGTGTTATAATTAGACAAATAATATATGATGCAGTTGATAGTCAGTAGCAAATATTGCTATTGGTGATAGCTAGTGCTGCTGGTGATAGTAAAAATGGCTACTAACAGTCAGCAGAAAATAAATGTATTGCTACTATACCGCCAACAGTAAATAGAAATTTTGACACTAACTGTCAATAGGAAAAAAGATCGTGTCACACTATCATCAGTCTAAAATAGGACAGTGCTACTGAATGTCGATAACAATATGATAGTGCTTATGACACAATATCAATTAGGATAGTGTTACTGACAGTCAATAGCAAATGCATATATAATTATGAATAGCATACACAATTCGACTATTGATGGTCATTAATAAATACAAATATTTCTAATGACAGAGATAACAAAGAAAATATAATTTTACAAACCCAGAAATTGAGAACAAATAGCATTTGAAAACTTGATTTACTACATACAATAATGTATAACAATCAAGTTCTTAAAATAGAGGACGCATTAGACAAAAGCAACAAAGGTCTTGCTCACAGTACAACCACAACATCAATATGATACCCGTATTGCTTTAATTTTCTGCATAAGCATCTAAGTTGCTTGATGTACTCAATGAAACTTGGAATGATTGCAGTAATTCCCCTGCATATGAAAGCGAATAATAAGGGAAAACTTCTCTCACCAAACCACAAAATAGCTAGATAGGAGAGAAATTAAGAAACATAAGACAAATATATCTTTTCAATCTTCTAAATTTCAAAAATGTCTCATCATCCCTAGACGCAAAACTGATAGGATGAGTTTGATAATACCATGGACAAAATCAAAGACTCAAAGCCAATTTAGATAAGAAAAAATGCAAAAATTAAAAAATAAGTCTACATACAGAATAATCATGATCGAAGGTGAATCAAAGCCGTTTTGATCCATGCAACAATAATAGAATCCACATAAGTAATAAACAACATAAAACTAATGGATTGTATGGTACATGCAGACCAGGTGAGACCAAAACGACATATTTCTATTACAGAAAAGTCAAAAAGCTGCTCGGCTGCTCCCTACATCAACTCATCCCTTTCGTAGCCTTGCATGCAAAACCATGCAAAATCTTGAGGCCAGTTATCGGGCATTCAAAGCTTTCAAGATCTTTATACTCTATGGTCTAATCTACAACTTGTCTCGGTGCTCAAACATAAACAAAGGGACACTCTGATAACCTTTTACATTTCAATGTTATGGTAAATTACATATCAGCTTCATTTACTGCATCCATGTTTGTGCGTGTGATCATTTCCTGCAACTAATATCACAAAAATTCTTTGTTTATGGACGAATGTTCAAAACCACAAATTGAAACGATAACAGGAGTACAAGACTGGTATTCGTATTGAAAGCACACAATTCAATAAGTTAATTTTTTTTTTATTAACAATAAGTTAATAATTTTTTTTATTTTTTATATTTTGATGAAAGAAACAAAACAAGAAAAAAGACTACAGAAAGAAACCTCTAGGCACTCCCCATAAGTTAATTTTGTTGGAATTCAAGTCCTCCAACAATATTGTTCAAAGTTGACTACTCCCTTCATTGAAGTCAATAAATAAGACATTGATTTGGAAGTTGGAACCACTAATGACATGCAACCAAATTGCAACCTCTAATCCTCTTATCTCATTGCAACTTCACAAGCCTCCGTCAGACTATCATTATAAGTTTACATCGTTTTACTTGGTCTTGGTCTGAATCATCTTTTCGCGTTGTGACATCTTTTTCTTGTATTGCCTAGGAAATTGCCATTTCTAAACCAGTGGGTCTAGTTTTACAACTTTTTTCTATGCAAGTGGGTGCTTTTGAATTCAACTCAAGGACGAGTAGCTATTGTGTAATTTAATTTATAAAAAATATAATATTTAGTGACAATTTTTTTATTTTCTTTATGTTTTTTGAAGAAAATTTCACTAAAACTCGAACAAAATAGATCTACTACACAAGCAGCTGACCAGGAGTTCACACTGGAAGAAGAAAAAGTATAACAGATATCGAACATTACAAATCCAAACTCAGAACTAGAAGATCCCAAGTAATAGAAGCCTTCCAATTTAAAATATATTTGACAGTTTACAATTATGTCGTAAACTACAGTTTCACAAACCTGGATGCTTCGAACTTAATTGTTCACAATGGACTCTACTAAAGGCTTTCGTACAACCCGTCTCGTATGACGCTTTCTCCTGAAGAATGGTCAGGGCACTGCATATAAACATAAACAAATAATTTAAAAAATAGTGCTGCAGCCACAAGAGACAGAACATAAACAGAGTAGACTACAACAGACTAGCCTATAAAAGACTTCTAGTCCACACCTTTTGTTTCTTGTTTATTGTTCCCTATTCCAATAGAAAGTTCAATTCTTATAAAAACAGATGGTGCTTCAGCCACTTTTTTTTTTTTTTCACAAGTTGAAGACAACCTCTTTGGACACTATATGAACCTGAATTGTTTTTACCAGGATTAAAACAGCATTGATGATCCAGGGTAGGTAGAAACCAATTGATTAAAACAAGTTGGGGCATTTGTATACATGAAATATCTGCATGGATTTAATATATTATATAAAGAGATAATCATTAATATGCAATAGGATTGAAGATCTAATTTGATCAAGATACCTTACATATTACTAAGACCTAGCTCTTTAGCCCAGACATCAGCATGCTTGACCATCTACATCAGGAAAAGAAAAACATTACTATATGTAACAGATGTAATATTGAAACAAGGTATGAGGATCAATTGATTATACAATAAATTAATCAGAAGAACTTTCGAGTGTATCAAAATTAGCCCAAGAGTTTTTCTGTCATATTTCCAGTCCCAAATAATATCTCACAATTAATTGTATTGTAAGGTACTGCCCTCCCTCCCTCACACACACACAATGATGATAATAAACACCTTAAAACATGAAGGACAATTTGAAATACTGTCCCAATAAAATGAGCAATGGTTATGATAATACTAACGAATACTGACGCCTCTACCTTAGGAGGTAGTTTAGCTTTCCGCATTACAGAAGAGGGAGAGGAATTGTCCATTAAATGTAACACCAAAACACAAGCTGAATGCGTGTGTGTGAGTAAGTAAGGTAAGCAGCCATCCCATTGCATAAATTAGTAGATATAGCAATTTTCTAAGATTGCTAAGAATAAAGTCAGATAGCTCAGTATACCCAAAGTGTTAAAAAGAGGCAATAGGGCTCCAACAGATCTGTTAATATCATTCATAATATGTTTAACAAAGAGCTGTGGATCAAGAAACCTTACACATTCTTTGTATCTGGAACTCGTCCATATACTTGTATGAACAATAAGTTAATTTTGTTGAAATTCAAGTCCTCCAACAATGTTGTTCAAAGTTGACTACTCCTTTCATTGAAGTCAATAAATAAGGAGACATACATCTGCCTTATACCAAAGAAAGCAAATTCCCTAAAAGTGGGGGATTACAGACCTATTAGCTTGATAACAAGCTTATATAAAATTATTGCAAAGGTATTAGCTTGGAGATTGAGAGAGGTTTTAAGTGACACCATTTCTGGTGCCCAGGGCGCTTTCATAAAAGGGAGACAAATATTAGATGCAGTTTTGGTGGCTAATGAAGTGGTTGATGAGACAAGGAAGAAGAAGAAAGAGGGTCTGGTGTTCAAAATTGACTTTGAGAAAGCGTATGATCACGTAGAGTGGAACTTTCTGGATTATGTTATGGAAAGTAAAGGCTTTGGAGACAGATGGAGAAAATGGATAGGGGGTTGTCTCAGGTCAGCAAATTTTTCTATTCTGATAAATGGGAGACCAAGAGGAAAATTCGGTGCTTCTCGGGGATTAAGACAAGGTGACCCCTTATCATCTTTTCTTTTTACCCTAGTGGTGGATGTTCTGGATAGACTTATGGAGAGAGCAAGAGATTGTAGACTAATTGAAGGCCTGGTAGTCGGGAGGGAAGAGGTTGAAATCACTCATCTGCAATTCGCTGATGATACAATTTTCTTTTTGAAGGATGATGACCAGAATTGGAATAATTTAAACATGGTCCTAGAAAGTTTCTGTTTGTTTTCAGGGCTGAAAATCAATAAATCAAAATGCTCCGTAGTTGGAATAAATACTGAGGCTGGGAGATTAGAAAGGATGGCTGTTGATCAAGGCTGTGAGATTGGAGTTTGGCCTATGAAATACCTGGGCCTTCCCTTAGGTGGTAACCCAAAGCAAGCTTCATTTTGGAACCCAGTTGTAGAGAAAATTGAGAAGAGATTGGAGGGTTGGAAAAAAGCTTTTTTGTCGAGAGGCGGTAGGCTGACATTGATTCAAGCAGTTCTAAGCAGCCTCCCAACATACTATTTATCTCTTTTCCAAATTCCGGTGGGAGTGGCAAAGAGATTAGAATCTCTTCTGAAAATTTTTTTCAGGGATGGAGTCGGAGAGGGTAAGAAGAACCATCTAGTTCGTTGGGAGATAGTGTCGAAAAGCAAAGAAAGAGGAGGGCTGGGAATTGGCTTTGGAGATTTCCTTTGGAGAGAGAGTCCTTATGGCATGCTGTAATAAGGAGCAAATATGGATATAATGTGAATGGGTGGGACACAAAGCCAAGTATGGGTGGATCAAGTAGAAGCCCTTGGAAGGATATTTCAGCAGGAATAAGCCAATATTCTCTCTGTCATAAACTAATTGTGGGCAATGGCAAAAGAGTGAGGTTCTGGGAAGACTCTTGGCTAGAGGATCAACCCTTAAAATTCTACTTTCCAAGGTTGTTCAGACTATCAAGACACACCAACTATTCAGTGGAAAGGTTAGCTATCCCTCTCAATTTTCCGATGAGCTGGGATTTTGGGTTCAGAAGAAACTTAAATGATCAAGAGATTGAGGAGTTTGCCTCGCTGATGGTTAAGCTAGAAAATGTCCGATTAGTGGAGTCCAAACCAGATGAAAGGAGGTGGAAGCTTGAACCTAATGGGAAATTCTCTTGCAAATCTTTCCATAGCTTCTTAATTAGTGGTGGATCAGATCCAATTTTTCCTCCTGCAAAGTTTATTTGGAAGGTCAAGGTCCCTACTAAGGTGAGGATTTTGGGATGGCTTGTGGTACTGGGGAAGACAAATACATGTGATGTTCTTCAAAGGAGAAGACCAGGAAGTTGTTTTTCTCCTCACTGGTGCATTTTATGTAAAGCTCAAGGGGAAAGTGCTGATCATGTTTTCGTGCATTGTGAAGTGGCTAATTTCTTATGGAAAAAATTATTTTGGGAAGCAAGAGTGGACTGGACAACTCCATTACAGAGAAATGACTTGCTAAGGGAAAACCCCATAGCGTTTGGTAAAGGTAAAAAGGCCAGAACCCTTTGGGGTTGTGGGGTGCTAGCTGTAGTTTGGGTGGTCTGGATGGAAAGAAATAAAAGATTATTTGAAAACTATGGAGGGGTGGAGAAGGAAGACCTGTGGGAGAGAGTCAAGTTTTGGGCATCCTTATGGGTTTCTATTTCTAAGGAATTCAAGGATTATCACCTTTCTTCCATTATTCTTAACTGGCAAGCAGCTGTAGTATAAGCCCCTAAGCCTTGATTAGTATTATTAGACGAGATGCTAGGCCTATAGCCCTAGCTGCCCTCTTTAGATCATTAAAGCGGACTCCTTGTCTGCCTCCCTGTATCTCGTTTTTTGCTTTTTTAATAAAAAGCTGTTTCTTCTCAAAAAAATAAATAAGACATTGATTTGGAAGTTGGAACCACTAATGACATGCAACTAAATTGCAACCTCTAATCCTCTTATCTCATTGCAACTTCACAAGCCTCCGTCAGACTGTCATCATAAGTTTACATCGTTTTACTTGGTCTTGGTCTGAATCATCGTTTCGTGCTGTGACTTCTTTTTCTTTTATTGCCTAGGAAATTGCCATCTCTAAACCAGTGGGTCTAGTTTTACAACTTTTTTCTATGCAAGTGGGTGCTCTTGAATTCAACTCAAGGACGAGTAGCTATTGTGTAATTTAATTTATTAAAAATATAATATTTAGTGCGTAAATTGTCTAAATTCCAGAAATTATTGTACTGTTGTTTGTCCCCAATTCTATTAATAAATGCAATATTTTGTTTGTCTTCAGTAAATGTAATCAGTTCAATTATAGTTTTGAACGATAGAGCGTCAAAATTAATTCCAATTTTAAGCACTTGGGGTTATCTCAATTCTCAAGTGATGGGGGGCTTTTTGGTACTAAGCTTTCAAGATCTTTATACTCTATAGTCTAATCTACAACTTGTCTCAGTGCTCAAACATAAACTAAGGGACATCCTAATAACCTTTTACCTGTCAATGTTATGGCCTTTCAAGTTTTTATTTTCTTTATGTTTTTTGAAGAAAAATTCACTAAAACTCAAACAAAATAGATCTACTACACAAGCAGCTGACCAGGAGTTCACACTAAAGAAGAAAAAGTATAACAGATATCGAACATTACAAATCCAAACTCAGAACTAGAAGATCCCAAGTAATAAAAGCCTTCCAGATTAAAATATACTAGACAGTTTACAATTATGTCGTAAACTACAGTTGCACAAACCTGGATGATTCGAACTTAATTGTTCACAATGGACTCTACTAAAGGCTTCTGTACAACCCGTCTCTTATGATGCTTTCTCTGAAGTATGGTCTGGGCACTGCATATAAACATAAAAAAAGAATTTAAAAAATGGTGCTACAGCCACAAGAGACAAAACATAAACAGAGTATACTACAACAGACTAGCCTATAAAAGACTTCTAGTCCACAGCTTTTGTTTCTTGTTTATTGTTCCCTATTCCAATAGAAAGTTCATTTCTTATAAAAACAGATGGTGCTTCAGCCACTTTTTTTTTCACAAGTTGAAGACAACCTCTTTGGATTCTATATGAACCTGAAAATTTTTTAGTGTACCAGGATTAAAACAGCATCAATGATCCAGGGTAGGTAGAAACCAATTGATTAAAACAAGTTGTGGCATTTGTATACATGAAATATCTGCATGGAGTTAATATATTATATAAAGAGATAATCAATAATATGCAATAGGATTGAAGACCTAATTTGATCAAGAAACCTTACACATTACTAAGACCTAGCTCTTTAGCCCAGACATCAACATGCTTGACCATCTGCATCAGGAAAAGAAAAACATTACTATATTTAACAGATGTAATATTGAAACGAGGAATGAGGATCAATTGATTACACAATAACTTAATCAGAAGAAGTTTCGAGTGTATCAAAATTAGCCCAAGAGTTTTTCTGTCGTATTTCCAGTCCCAAATAATATCTCACAATTAATTGTATTGTATGGTACTTCCCTCCCTCCCTCACACACACACACAATGATGATGATAAACACCTTAAAACATGAAGGACAATTTGAACTACTGTCCCAATAAAATGAGCAATGGTTATGATAATACTAACGAATACTAACGCCTCTACCTTAGGAGGTAGTTTAGCCTTCCGCATTACAGAAGAGGGAGAGGAATTGTCCATTAAATGTAGTACCAAAAAACAAGCTGAATGTGTGTGTGCGTGTGTGAGTAAGTAATAAGTAAGGTAAGCAGCCATCCCGTAGCATAAATTAGTAGATACAGCAATTTTCTAGGATCGCTAAGAATAGAGTCAGATAGCTCAGTACACCCAAAGTGTTAAAAAGAGGCAATAGGGCTCCAACAGATCTGTTAATATCATTCATAATATGTTTAACAAAGAGCTGTGGATATGGGCATCCCTAGAGCAAGGGCTATGATAATATTCACAGAAGATGCAAAACTGATGCAGGACCTTTGCTTAGTTGCAAGTGCATGAGCCCCAAAAATCAATAACATAATGGAAAATTGTTAAATTTTGTAAAACTAATCATGCTACATGCTAACTTCACCATGTGAATATCTCTATTTTTGAGATAAGAGACCACACAGACCTATGGCCATATTTATCCTTTGGCAATATGCCCCTTGATATATAAGCATAGTACATGTATCAATATATAAGCTTTTCTTTATCTGTATGTGAATGAAGCATCTATTGTTAAGAAACAAAAACTACCTTGCACGTTGACATAATTAACTATTGTCCACAAAAACATTCTTACTCCATGATCATGATGTATTGATGTGCATGCTAATTGCTAAATGGTTTGCCAGAGAGTTTTGTGCTACTTGTGATATATCACAGGATGGGAGCGAGTGAGCAGTGATGCCCTTGGACAAAACGTTTATGTAAAAGTTAGGTCTAAAACTAACATACTCCCTAAACAACTTCCTGTTTTGTATCTATGAGGTTGTACAGCTCTATGACTAAAGTCAAGTAGCTCGATAAACATTCCATAAATGCTAAATATTAAAAAGGAAGCGTGCAACAGATCTGTAGTTATAAATTCATAAGATGGGTTAATCAAGAGCTGTTGATCATGATAAGATTTCTATTAGAATCATCATCCATATTGAGTCACACATTAAACATAACAGATAAAAAGATTTAACCAAATCCCAACTTCTTCTTTACCTAAATTAAAATTATTGTTCTTGGCATCGAATTGAAGAACCGAAATCTGGAGTAAATGCTAATTGCTTATAATTGAGAATCACTACGACTACAATTATCAATGGACATGAGAGAGAGTTCATTAGTAAAGGAATAAGAATGGTACCCCTTCCAATATCCACCACCAGTCCCCATCGATCTTGGGTCCCTGAAGACTTGATTCCAATAAGGTACTTCTACTGGCACCTACCCCATTGGAAAAAAGGAAAACAGATTATTAAGCATCAGGATGTAACAATTGTGATGACAACTTTTATCATGTGCAGCTAACAAACTCTATCGTAAATCTAAGAGTGAAAAAGAAGAACACCCTTAGAGTTCACATAAAGCTAAAGAGGTGCTAAGAGGGTTGACATATGCCTAATTTTGAAATGATCCAGTATGAGCTTACATCAAACATACAAATTCTTTTTTAACAAAAAATACAGAAACATAAGCCCTTCAATAATATAATCTACTACAGTAAATTATTGGCAGAAATTTATTAATAAACAAACTGTAAACAACATTTATTTCTTCCCAAAATGAAAAAGAATGGATGGAATAACAAAATACCGACCTGAGAAACATTGTGGGTGAGATCAAGGTCAGCATATTCCAAGGCCTCTAAATCTGGGGCTCGAATCAGCATTCTCCAGTAGTATTCTGTTTAGAACACTTTCCCCAGTATCCAAATCACCAACAACCTTAGTAAGGAAAAGATCCCAGGAATCACTGTCCATGTCTCCACTTGACATTGCCATAGATATTACTCTAGTGATTTCAGCTTCCTCTCCTGAGTCACAGAGCCCCTCGATCAACATAGCATAAGTAGACTTGTTTGGCAAACAGCCTTTTTCGAACATCTCATCCAAAATCCTAATTCCCTCCTTCGCTTTTCCAATCTTACAGAATCCTTTGATCAATACATTATATGTAAAAGAATTCGGAGAACATCCTTTCTCCACCATGTCATCCCACAACCTCCCAGCCTCACACAACTCCCCCACTTCACACATTCCAGAAATAAGCACGTTGTAAGTCATGACATCCGGAGGCTCACTCATCTCAATCTGATCAAACAATTTCCTGGCTTCCCACATTTCTCCCTTCTTACAAAGCCAGTATATGAGCGTGCCCAATACTGCATTATCCGGAGTGCAATTCTTCTTCAAAAGCCTCTTCCACAGTTCACAAGCATCCTCCACCTTCCCTTCGCAACACAAAACATCAATCACCTTACAACAGAGCGCCGAGCTCGGTATATACCTCTTCTCCACCATATCATCAAGCAAATTAACCGCTTCACCCGACTTCTTTTCCTTACAATAAGCTTCAATCATAACCCCATAAGTGACCTCATTGGCGCCAACCCCATTATCCTCCATCTCATCCATAACCTTAATAGCCTCAACCAGCTTCCCCTGCTTCACATACCCATCCATCAATATAGTATATGTAGTCACATCAGGAAACCACCCTCTGTCCAAAATCTCACCAAACACCCTCTTGGCACCAACCATATCGCGCCGCGAAACATAACCACCCAAAATGGTAGTAAAAGTCACCACATTGGGCACAAATCCCATCGCAGGCATTTCATCGAGCACCTGGTGTGCAGTCTCCAAATCATTTCTCTTACACAGTGCTTTGATCAATATATTACAACTAAACACATTCGGCGCCACCCCGAACCTCTCCCTACAGTTCCGAAACACCGAGTGAACCAATCTATACTCTTGATTCTGAACCAAAGCGTTCAGCAACGCATTCAAGGACCTCACGGATCGTTGGGCGCCGAATTTCGGAATGGTGATAAATGTCTTGAAGGCGAGTTTAGGGCGTGAAACGACGCCGTAATTGCGGATTAGGGAGATGAAGAGGTCTTCGCTGCATCGGAGATTGGAGGCGCGGAGGTCGGAGAGGAGGGGGTCGATGAGGTGAAAAGCGCGGGAGCGGAGGAGGCGGCGGATGATGGCGTGGTAGGTGTGGTAATTATGGTGAAATCCGGGGTGGTATTTGGAGGCGTGGTGGAAGATTTGGAGGGCGAGGTCGAGTTTGGGCTCGCGGGTGATGAGGGAGATGAGGCGCTTTGGGGAGAGGCGATGGGGCCAGTCTTGGATCGGAGGGGTGACGGTGTAGGAGTGGAGGAAATCGACGGCGGCGGAGGTGGAGAAGAGGACGGCGGTGATTGAGTGGAGGAGAGAGAAGGGTTTGGGGGAGAGGTTCCTGCGGAGCAGCATGGTGTGAACTAGTGTTGAAGACGATGGGAAAGGCCTTAACGGTCTAGTGTAACAGAAATATGAACTGTGGGAAAAGTGAAATTACCTGATTGCCCCAGTAACTTTCCAACTTTTATAACTTTCACCCTAGTTATTTTTTTTTAATTACTCTAGTTCTTGAAAGAAAAAAAAATCAATTTCTTCAGATTTATAAGATAATCGTCAAAATTGCTGGTTTTCTATTAAACTCAGCGCTGTAGATGTGTCCTGGTATTGATTGTTGTTTGGATAGATTCAATATCTGGAAATACAAAAATATCGTGTTGGAATGAAGAGTATAAACTTATCGAAATATTGTGAATGAGATTACTGAAAATTGATGACAAAAGTTAAATCAACCGAAATTGCAAAAAAAGAAAAGGATATAATTTGTCAAAACTGAACAGTTAAGGGGTAAAAATCAACAAACGTGAGAAATGTCATGAGTTCAGTTAGGACATTTTCTTCAATGGCCAGCTTCTGATGAAATCTGCTGTTTTGGCTCCTATCGGAGAGTAATGGAAGTAATCCAAAAACAGCTCATGTTGAGGATTTTGGAAGCTTAATTTCCCCTAGGGGGATATTTTTCTGCATACATGTATTTCACAAGAATTTTATTTTCAGAAGATGCTTGTGCCTCACTTGAGTCTGATTATGATGTACTTCTCTGAGTTTGAATACTGCTACAGTAATTTAAAAAAAAAAAAAGGCTAGATATGGATGGGTCACACTAAAGTCTGATTATACGCTACTTCCTCATAAAACTTGATGTGAACAACTCTACAAATGATGATCACATTTCACAATACAAAAATCTCTATCAAAAACCGTTCACTTGAATCCGCATTACTTCATCCAAGAGCCTTCTGTACTTGCTTCTGGTATACTCTCCGGTAAATTTTTGCCCCTTCAAATTCAGCATGAATTTCTCTTTCCGTCCTTTTGCCCATTGGATTGCTCAACAACCATCCCTCACTGTCACACAACACGCTGGATTCGATTTCATCTATGTGCTTCAGAACATGGGGCAGAGAATCAAATTGGTTTCTCATCTCAAGTGCGACGTCAAGTACATCGGACTGTATAAACACCTGCGCAGACATAATATTAGATATATCACTGAAGCCTGCAGGTAAGTTGATGACATAAAGAATCATTTCTTCAACACAACACACCCTTATTGGATCAGAAACCAAAATCATTGAAACTTTGACAGAGATCCCCTAAAAGGCATGCACTTTTACAAGCATGAGTTTGAGGTTTAGTTTGTTTTTGTGAGAAATAGAGCTTGAATGTTCTCTAATCAACAAACAAAATCGGCCACCAGGACATGCTCATAACATTGAGAGGATTAGTAATTAAAGAAGCTACTCATTGTAATCCCTTATATAAGGGAAAATAACACAAACAAAGTTAACGAGACTCAATACACGCGCAGTCATGCACCACCCAAAAACAAACAAGTTTGACACCACAACATCACATTGAAATCCTTGAACTTACCCACCATGATAAAACTTCTAGTCCTTGTTAGGGGATAAAGTTAGCACGTACTTCCGTGCAGATACAACAGTATTTGCATTAGCTTTGATGACATTTCACATGATCTAGGAAATGACTAGTCACTAATGGCGTCCCTAGAAATGATTATAGAAATGAAACTCAAGTTGCATACAACCATGTCAGTGAGCTGTAACCTATTGGTAAGTTATAAATTCAACATTGTAAAGGTCATGGGTTTGGTTCTCAATGGCATATGTAACGATGGGTGGGCTAGGGGGTTCTTTTTAAAATTAATTAATTAATTAATGCATACAACCATGTAAGACTCAGTATACAACAGAATTAATGAGATATGTGGCCTAATATTCTCATGTGAGCTCAGAGGTACTACAACAGAATTAAGTTTGGATATGACAAACATGTCAGGTATTTGGCAGTCCTAATGAGGATGCCAAAAATTTAAACAATATTGTGATTCTCAAGTTTTGTTTATGTGGATAGGGTAAGCATAAATTGAGTTACACATCAGTCATGAAAAGATTCAATACTCACTATAGAGGACTTAAATGATAGAACCGACAATTCTGTTCCTCTCACTTCTAAATGTTCAATTTTATTTGCTTTCCATTTGTTTGTGGGTTGGGGAGATTCAATCCTATAGACCTATCCCGACCCAGCCTAACACTTGCACCTCAGCCATATAATTGTGCCCACTTTAGATTCATTTATCCATAGGAAGAAAAGGTTTTAATTTTTTAACCATTTGGTTTATGCATGACAAATAGGATCCACCTACAGTATTTTTATAGCAGCATAGAAAAAAGTACTAAAGTAGCTCGGCTGCTCCCTACATCATTAACTCTCCCTACCCTTATATCCAAAACCATGCAAACATTTGGCCAATTTATGGGACATCTCCTTTCAAACCTTTGAGCAAAATGCAGCAAAAGGAAAAAAAATCCATGGACCAGCCCCGTCGTCTTCCAAAGATGGGACTTTCAAGATTTAAATACTAAAAAAATCTATAATTTGTATAACTCTCGTCCTCAAGCATAAATAAAACTTGACAACCTTTTTAACTATTGATGTTATGGTCTTTTTTTTCTCCTTTGAAGAAAGAAACTTCCATTAAAACTCAAAAAAAAAAAGTACAACTACACAAACAGCGGACGAGGAGTCGACTCTAAAAAAGCAATAGTACAACAGAGATAGAGCACTACATGACCAAACTCAGAACTAGAAGAGTCCGAAGTAATAGAAACCTTCCCGACTAACAAAAGTAATGAACCTAATGGTCACTTTTAATAAAATTGTTAAATCCTTCATTATTTGCCATAATCTATAGTTGACAAACCTGTCCGCGGGGAGCTAAATTATTCACAATGGAATCTACTAAAGGCTTCTGTACAACCCGTCTCTTGTGATGCTTTCTCTTAAAATACGGATCTGGGCACTGCATATAAACATGAGCAAAGAATTCATTTAAATAATGTTACTGCAGCTACTTTTCACAAGTTGAAAAGACGTAAAGAACCTTTTTGGACTACATAAATAGGTATATCCTTAACTGTTTCAGTGCAATAGGTGAACTCACCAGGATTGAAACAAGCATCAGTGGTCCAGGGTAGGTAGACACCAGTTGATTAAATGAAGTAGTGGCATTTGCATACATGAAATGTCTGCATGGAATTAAATATAACATATCAGTTGCCAACAAATAATATACAACAGGTTTCAACACCTAATATGATCAAGGGAACTCACATGTTACTAAGACCCAGCTCTTTAACCCAGACATCAGCTCGTTTGACAAGCTGCATCAGGAAAAACAAAGAACAGTACATTAGTGGTTTGAACAATGCTGTAATATTGTCTTAAAAGGGGAGGAATTAGGACCAGTAGTTATACATCAACTTAATCAGAAGAATTTTCAAGTGTATCAAAATTAGCCCAAGGAGTTTTCCCATACTTTCTGCCTTATTTCCAGTCCCAAATAATTCCTCACAACTAAGTTTCTTTTCGCCAGCCACATGAGAAATCTACCACTACCTGAGAATGTTACATAGTTAGATCGATAACTCATAATTGAAAGAAAATAAGTACTCTCTTTCTCTCTCTAACAATGATGACATTAAAAAACTTTAAACATCAAAGAAAAATTCAAAATTCTACTCCTATAATATGAACAAAGGTTATGAGTTATAACAAATTTCACAAAACATGCAAAAGTGAGCAGTATCTTTACTTAGTTTTGCTGTATGAAACAAAGACCATACACATTATGATAATCTTACAAAAGATGCAGAAGTCACCGGTGTTTTTGCTTAGTTTCAGTGCATGGAACTGTACACAGACACAATTTCATAGTATTATCCTTTGGGAGGGATAATTCGTTCTTAAATAGATAGGTTTTGTTTATTTTATTGATCAATAGCAGGTTCACAACAGGGGGGGGGGGGGGGGGGGGGGAGTGCATCCACAGTAGCTAGCGTTCAGACACACCAGCCCAAGAAACAATAACCCTATCCTCTGCTGTCACTAATCTAGCAAAATATAAGAAACTGTAGTCTTTGAATGCTGCCGAAACAGAAGGCCAAAGAGTTATCAGAGTATTACTCTTCCAAACTTCCTCCACCGCTATACCTACATAATTCCTTCTATATATTTCCATCCAGAGCAACAAAATGACAGCCAGTAAGAACTTTTGCCTTCTTCCCCCTAGCCAAAAGCAATAAAAAAGAGTAGGACTCCCTGCTGGGGTCTCCGAACTCACCCCAGCCTCCCTAATTAAATTCTTCTGTAGAGGAGAAGATACTTGACAGTTCTTAAAAACATGATTGACACTCTATCCCGTGACTTGGCATCTGACACATGTGGTACCAAGTAGCCTAAAACCTTGACCTTCGATGGAAAGCTTAGCTTTGCAGATAAAAATTGCAGGACAGAAAACTGTTTTGAAAGATCATCAAACAGAAATCACAGAAAAGGAATTACAAGAGAAGGAACCAGAAGATACAAGCTTCCATCTCCCATCATCCAATCTTGAACCCACCACGCTGACTCTTTCTAACAAAACCAGAAATCGTGATACGTACCTTGCCTCCTTACTGTTAAAATTTCATTTAAAATCTACCAAATTCTGACACTACGCTTAAACAATATATGTTTTGCTTAAATATATAAGCTTAGAACATGAATCACCACCTCACGTCTTTACCGTTATAGAACTCAAAGAAGCCTCAATTGTGAAGAACTACATTGTATTTTCACATAATATTGTAGTTCCACACATGCTACTCTATGAATTGTCCTCATACAAGAACACAACCCTCATCAGTTATTTGACTTATTTCTTTTCTCTTTATTTTATTTTGAGAAGAAACAAAAACCATGGTCAGGTAATCAAAAATATGATGCCCAAAATTGTCATTCTGAACACTCAAGAAGGTGCACGTAAACTACTAATGGCAGATCATGTATTATAGTTTATCCATCTATCCCCCCAAAAACAAAGATTCAAGGCCTTACAATATTAAGGATGCTCACCATATCTGCATAATCTCTTCACTCCTTCAGCAGTACTTTATAAAAATTGAGTAATGATAGCCTTAAACAATTTTTTTTCTCAAACTTATTTATTTTTTTTTCTTTTTTTTAAATAGGAAACAGAAAATATTTATAAAAACAAAAAACAAAAACGAAAAGGAAGGATGTACAAAGCAATTGATAAGAAAACCACTGATCTCAGAGATCTACAAACACACAATTGAGAGAGCTAGTGAGAACAAAAACAACAACACAAAGCATAATTCTAAGAAGCTAAACAACGGCAGTACTCCAACTTAAACAAACAGCTTAAAAGGAACAATCGCTGAACTAAAGAGACTGAAGCCCACAAAGAAGCCAATAACGAGAGTACCTTTTGCTTATTCTCTCCAACTACAGAGACCAAAAAGACGACAAACATTATGAAAAATATAGAAGAGATGGAAATCATATTTGCTAAGTTTCAATAAACTACGTTAAGTTCTCTACTTTTGAGATAATGGCCAACAGAGACTAATGGCCATATTTATCCTCGGGAAGGCAGATTGTAATGAACTAATTGCTCAAGAAATGAACTATTAGAACCCCAAGAAATTGTCAGTTCCGTTTGCAGAATTGTCGTTCTTGTCATTGTATTAAACAACCAAAATTTAAACAAAAAACTAGTTGCTCATAATCAAGAAGCACTAGGACTACAGCTACAGATAAACATGAGAGAGAGAGTTCATCAGTAAAGGAATAAGAACGGTACCACTTCCAATGTCCACCATGAGCGGCAATGTTGGGTCCCTGAACACTTGATTCCAATCAGGCACTTCCACAGGCACCTACCCAATTACAAAAAAAAGATTACTAAAGCTTCAAAAGGCACCTATTATTGACAATGCCATAAAAATTTTCATCTGCAGCTAATAAACCCTATTATATAAGCAAGAAAGAAAAAGAAGAACACCCTGATCGTCACATACAGATAAAGAAGAGCTAAGAGGGTTCACATGTTGCCTAATTCTGACGTGACCCAGTTCCTGCAATTCAAAAAAACACAACCCAACAAAAAAAAAAATATGAGCTTTACATCAAAAATATAATCTTTTTTCCTGCTTCCCCAAACAAAAAGGAAAGGACTATAGGAACAAAAACACAGACCTGGGAAACATTGTGGGTGAGATTAAGATCAGCATATTCCAAGGCCACAAGGTCCGGGCTCCTCAGCTCTAGTTCCTTAAACCCAGTAGAAACACAGGCCTCCACTCTTCTTCGGTTCCTATGATACTGATAAAACGGCGCCGTTAAACCTGGGGCAACAACCCCTTCTCGAAACAGACTAGAAAGACCCCTTCTTTGAAATGCACCGCCCAAACCACCGTAGCAGCAGTGCTGACGTAAGCAGACGCAAGAACCCATCTCTCCCCTTTTCTCTTATCTGTAAAGCTCCCCCTGTCAAAATTAATACAAACGGAGAAGACAAGCCATCACCGTCCGATCATTAAAAAATACAGATCGGACGGGTTAGATTTTAGTGGGTATAGAAAATGAAGTGTGAAGCCTAGAGAGGCCACGTGTCAAATAACTGTGAAGCCAGGTGAGCCTCACCCAAACACGAAACTACAAAGCCATTGGCTTCACCTTCCACTGTTTCTTATGGTGTTTTAAGTATGGTGATGGCTATGCTTCTATCACCATTGAAACCCTTGGCCTACTCCACTTCTGCATTTTCTCAAGACCCATCATCATCATACAGACCAGCTGTTCTTCTTCCAGTTAAGCTCATCTGTATTTTGCCTTCAGTTTTTATAGAAAACTTGAATTAGTATGCACTTGGGTTTTTGGCATTGATACATAGCTTCAGATACTGATGAGTGTTTGTTTGTTTGTTTGTTTTCAGGGTTTGGGGAACAATTCAGCTGACTACAAGAAGTTGGAGGTTACATTGAGAGGGTATGGAGTGTCCACAGTGGTTGCTAAGGTGGCAAGAATTGATTGGCTGAGGAATGCCGCCGGTTTGGTGGACCCGAATTACTGGCGGGGAACTCTCAGTCCTCGCCCTGTGCTTGATTGGTGTGTTTTAATGAGTACCCTTTTGGGTTTTGATGACATTATAGTAGGATGAGTTGAATTTTAGCTTGGTATGATTTGGCAGGTATTTGAAGAGGGTGGATGAGGCTGTAACAGAGGCAAGGGAGCTAGCACAAGGTTGATCTATCTATATCCCCTCTGTAATTTATTGGCATTACTAATTTTCAAATTCAAGAAATGTAGACTTTACATTATTCAGAAATGAGGAAACCATGTTCTTCTAGACTTCTCAGAAGATGCTAAAAGATGATTAGTTCCTTATCTGTCAACCTCTTAGTGTGATACCACATCTTGCTTGATATTAGAATTGAGGAATTCCCAGGCACAGCTTTGAAGATAACTAGCTTTAGCACGTTTGTGTTTTCTAGGCTTGTGGCTTGTACCAATAGTAATAGGTGTTACCAGATTTTGCGATGCAAAGATATACTTTAGCAGCATTTTCTAAGGTAGAAGGCATCATATATTTACTGTCACAATTAGACCTTGTTAGTGGAAAAATGAACTGTGCTTTAGTAGACCAACTGACCTACAGATTGAACTTTTGCACTCTTTTTAGATAATGTACTCCTAAAAGCCATGAGAAATTCTTGTTCTTTCTGAACACATGATCTTCGCTGTGGTTATGTCAAACTACACACCATTAGATTTCAACCATTTAATTCATGTGGTCTGTCCTTCCTTGCCGTCCTCTGTCATTGTACATTAGCATTCTCCATCAATGATAATGGTTTTATTTGCTTCATTTCTCAGAGATCTAAAACCCTTGAATTCCTTTTATTTTTTGTTTTTCATTTTAGGTGGACCTTTATCCCTAGTTGGACATTCAGCAGGAGGATGGCTTGCACGTCTCTACATGGAAGAATATGGGAAATCAGATATTTCCCTGTTATTGACTCTTGGAACCCCTCACCAGTAGGTTATTAAATTTTTTCATGATAAATTCTTGCTAAGAATTCTGGATCCCTCTGACCATGTCTTTGAGGGCTGCTTGCTTACTGATATGTTATATTATCTTACGTGTTTCCATCGACAAAAGCTTAATTCAAATTTCTTCCTGACGTATAATTGTCACCTATATTCTGTGCAGACCACCTCCAAAAGGTGTGTCAGGGGTTATTGATCAAACAAGGGGACTCCTGTATTATGTTGAAAAGAATTGCTCAAAAGCTGTTTACACTCCTGAACTGAAATATGTATGTATCGCTGGGAGGTAAAACTCAAATTGTTCCTGTTTGGTCCTCTCAGATTTGCTTGTGTTCTTATATGAATGGGTATACTTTATGAAACCATCTCTACTTTTGGGTAAATTAATTGGCTGCTGCTGTAGTATACATTGTAGTAGTCTGTATTCATAGCTCCTGCTCCATCAGAAGATCTTGCAGCATTATATAAACTAGATGAGGTAACTAGATATGTTGAACAGTACACCACACCTATGAATGGCACTAACAAAATACACACACACACACACACACACACACACACACACACATATATATATATTTTTCTTTTCTTTTCTTTTTTTGTATTGGTAAGAATCAATAAGCAACACTCTTGAGATCTTGATTGTGGTAGACCTCACAGACAATGTAAGACACCATCAAAGAATATGAGTGCACTTACTTTTTTATTTGCATCTGGAATTCAATAGTGGCTTGAATGCAAACTGCACGGATCTAAATGGGCCATAAATATGTAAAATACAGGTATCTCCAAGGTGCTCGCTTATTTGGCAATTCAAGTGAAAGTGTTGATTCTGCAATTCCAATAGAGAGTTTAGAACCCTCATCAGAGGTTGCTGTTATAAATGATGTGAGCACTTCAACATCAACCACACCCACTTTGCGTGCACGCTTTGTGGGGCAAGGGTATAAGCAGGTAAAACCCAATTGTCTCAGCATTTAAGCAGTTACTTCAAATTAAAATAACATGATTCAATGTCATTTAGAATCCAATTGGTTGATATTCTTATGGCACTTATTGTTTTCTGATGTTATGCCCTTGTCATACATATTATGTAAGCTGAGCCTCATGGTTGCAGACCAAATTCTCATAATGCATACCATTTTTCTCAGGTTTGTGGGCAGGCAGATGTTTGGGGTGATGGAGTTGTACCAGAAGTATCAGCTCATCTGGAGGGTGCACTCAATATTAGCATAGATGGTGTTTACCACTCACCAGTTGGTTCAGATGATATCTTAAGACCGTGGTATGGGTCTCCCGCAATTGTTGAGCAATGGATGCATCACCTCCTGAGCTAATAGTTTCAGATGCACTGTAATGATAGATTTATTCATGTGAAGATAAACTGCCAATTCAATAATAAAGAATTTATTTGATGTCTTCTCATGTTGTGGCCTTTGAACCTTAGTTGTACATATACTTTGGCTTTTTCTTTTTTTTAGTGCTTTGTGATTAGTTGAAACTTTAATTTGTCTTGGAGAGCGGATGTTACATACGATTCACTAGAAACTTGTTCTTCCCTCGTCAGAACATTTCATTTATCTTCACTGAATTCTGATTTAAGTCTTGTTCTCCATCTAGAAGTCGAACATGTTTCTATCTTTAGCAAATGGCCAGATCCAACCGATATATCTACATTGTGCATGCGAACTAGGACAGATATAAGAGTTCTTTCAGCAGGTCATTGATGATCCTATAATTAGCTGGGTTGTTGTTGCTGGGGGTGGAAAATTGTCAGCTTAATGCATTTCCTTTAAAAGCATTAGTAGTAGCGGAAACTTGGAATGTAGGCACGAACTTGACTTTGCCTATGGGATAGGCTTAAATGAAACTCATGAAAGAGTTGAATGTAAAGAATTGGAAGAGGAAGCATCTTCTAATTGAGCTTGGATGAAGATCGGACTCACTGAAGCAGCGGTAGTGGCTCCATCGACACTGCTGATTCACACGTGGGACATTCTAACGCTTCACCGTCACATGCAGATTACACTGGGCACTGCAATGTCCATGGATCACATTGCTGGTTGTAATAACATTGGCAATTGTTTGTTCCGGTGATTAATTACAGTTCAGTGCATGTGGTATGGAAACAGAAGTCATATAGGAGGACACACTTGGGAGGACAGATAAACAATCCCGTAACTTCTTCCATGATTCCTTCTACATTGCCAGAAAACGAGTACCCCCAATAAGTTGAAGTAGACGCATATTGAAAGAGTTTCTAAGGAGACTAGGCCGTTGGTATTTGGTGGCAAAGTTTATACAAGCACTGGTCAAACAAACCTTATTTTCTTGGGTTTCAGATTTTCAGCAAACAGGTTTCACGTTCAAGGCAGTGCTCGACGGACCATGTTGCTTGCTTCTCAAGGCAAGAAGTGTTCAGGCTACGGTAACAGACCTCTCTTTTGACCACTCTGTATCAAGAATCCGGAGAAAAATATCACTAGTTTAACCCAGAATTTTAGAACCGTTAAATCATAGTATACATAATAAGCTAAATAATGCTCTCAAATGTATAAGATGCTTCCGTAACTCAACCCAAAAAAAAAAAAAAAAAAACGAGAGAGAGAATCTGAAAACCTTTAACCCTCCAGTAAATTGATAAAATTTTACAAAGGATAGTCAGACATGGTCCACCAACTGAGAGTTGAAGTAAAATTAAAGAGTAAATGAGTTGCAACAATTTCATCAAGCTACTGCACATGAAACCATCCTGTATAGCACTACGTCAAAACACCATCTCATTCATCTCCAAAAACATCATGAGTTCATGACAACTCGGAAACTTTCACTTTGGTCGACCAAATTTTCTCATCATCTTGGCAATTATAGATTTATAGGAGCCACCTTACAATTTGCTTGATACTTCGCTAGATTAGCAGGGTTCTTCATCACTGCAAAACATATCAGACAATCAATCAATTACAGTCAGCTGCATATATAATTATCAGTAGCAGACTATCAGCAGGAAAAATTAAACGTGAAATGACTTCGGTGAAAGAACATAAGTAACTGCATACTATAGTCCCTTATTCATCAATGTTATAAGGAGGGAATACTAGAACGGATAAGAGATGACATTAATCAGCACATCAAGAATCAACAATATGAACAAATGCCAGATAGAGACGTCCCTATATCTGGAATTTAATATGTGCGAACATCAATCAAGAGCTAGTTTCACCTGTAGCAGTCTTTCTAATTATCTGGTTTACATCTGACTCTGCATTCCAGCATGCAGCCTTCATTATCAAATGCCTATAACAGAAAATCCGGATGTTCTGTCTCTTTCTGTCTCATTTCATAGTGAACATCATTTTAATCTTGTTCGGTCCATTATGTAATCAGATAACTTAATTAAGCTGGTAAAATATTTAGGGGACTGACTAATAAAACATCAAGGTTGCGACACCAAAACAGATGAATCTGTTGGAAAATCCATCCCCACCTATGAGAAAGACATGAACGAATCGGTGTAAAAGAAGACTCTCACACTGAAGAAGTAATATCTATAGGACCCTTGGTATCCATATTTGGACATTTAACACTATAGTGTCTTTTTGTTTTTTGGTCTGAAAGGACAAAGTGTATCACAGGAAAGATAGTTATGTGTATCTTCTCAAAGGACTTCCATTTTTAATCAACCAGCCCATTCTTAAGCTAGACACAAATGAACTGTCCAATACACCACAAAGTTCTTAAGCAACTATGACAACAGACTCGAACAAAAGACAGTATCGTTATTGTAAAACTGAATCAATTCCAATTGGTTTCCTACTTTTACCCAATCTTCCTTCTCTTAACCAGCCCACTCCTCCTTTCATTACATTTCCACCATTCATTCCTAATTATTATGGGAATTTATGTATATTATTAAACTTACATATAGCTAATTAAAACAGTCTGAGATGCTAATCACAATCAACAATTAGCAGTTACATTGTTCCTATAATTTTGAAAAGCGCCTTTTAAACTCCACCTTTGAGCTACTCACCATAAGCAACATTGTAAGTTCATTTCATGTTAGAAAAAGCCTAAGTTCAACATTTCTAATGCATGCGCATGCAGTTCCCTTATTTATAAATATCATCTAGGAAGATTGGCAGCTCCGTTGTCGTAAAACAGGGTCCCAATGAACCTCTCCAGGGCCTATACTGGCCCTCAACGGCTGTGGTGGTGTTCCACATCACCACCATAGATGTCTATCAGTATCAGACTCAATCCGTGACGCCATGACCAGGAGAGACTAAACTCAAGTATAGGATGAACTTATAAGCTATAAGCATGACACAAACTACAAATTTAAGTTCCAAAACTGAATTATAAGATCTATGTGTTTTTAAGAGCAACATATATCTGATATGCATCTGAGAGTTAAAGGAGGGAGACAAGGCCAATTTGAGAAATATAAGAATAGAAGGTACCATCTTGAAGAGCAGCCATAACTTCTGGATCACTAGATGCAGCCATCAGTTCTGGGTCCTACACAAATTTCCAACAGAAAAAGTTTAGGTGTGTAAATTGCATTTCTGACTTGAGAGCACAATGCTACAATAAATATAAAAGAAAGACCATATGAAGTCTGTAGACAATGCACACTGATACTACCATTCTGTACTTTAGCTTACTATTTTTCTGTACATATATAAAGTAAAAATAACTATTATTATCATGTGGTTTTCACAGCTTGATGTGTAACCACAGTCAAAAAAGCATAATCAATAACTTTCTGAACATAGTAAATAATAAATTTTATCAAAGACCGGACACCAAAAGTGGCAGAGTTATAGTACGGCCGTTAATGGCCATGGACAATAGTATAAGATTGCAAAAGATATGAATCAAAACCGCAAGCAAAACAAATATATATAATGGAAAACAAATAACATGAGTCAGGGCCAGCACTTTCATCATTTAGTGTTGGCATCAGCTGGTGTCGGCATAGCGGACATGTGTGATGGGTCTTCACCCACCGGGTAGTGCAACGTCCATGAAAATAATGTAAGCAGGGCAAACGAGTAATTAACTTTTCGTCAAAACTCAAAACCACCTTCTTCAAAATCCTCCAAACAAACAGCACTTAATGGAGGCATCTGAGTACTGCAGGTAGTTGCTCTAAATGAATCTCATGAAAGAGTTGAATGTAAAGAACTGGAAGAGGAAGCAGCTTCTAATTGAGCTCGGATGAAGATCGTACTCACTGAAACAGCGGTAGTGGCTCCATCGACACTGCCGATTCACACGTGGGACATTCTAACGCTTCACCGTCACATGCAGATCACACTGGGCACCGGAATGTCCATGGATCACATTGCTGGTTGCAATGATATTGGCAATTGTTTGTTCCGGTGATTAATTACAGTCTAGTGCTTGTGAATTGTGATATAGAAACGGAAGTCATATAGGAGGATACACTTGGCAGGACCGGAATAAAACAATCCCGTAACTTCTTCCATAACTCCTACATTACCAGAAAACAAGTACCCCAATAAGTTGAAGTCATACAGGAGGATACACTTGGCAGGACCGGAATAAAACAATCCCGTAACTTCTTCCATAACTCCTTCTACATTACCAGAAAACAAGTACCCCAATAAGTTGAAGTAGACGCATATTGAAATATTCTCTCCTTCCACTAGGCCGTTGGTGTTTGGTGGCAAAGTTCATACAAGCACTGGTCAAACAACCCTTAATTTCTTGGGTTTCAGACTTTCAGCAAACAGGTTTCACGTTCAAGGCAGTGCTTGACAGACCATGTTGTTTGCTTCTCAAGGGAAGAAATCTTCAGGCTACCGTAACAGACCTCTCTTTTGACCATACTGTATCAAGAATCCAAGGATAATGCTCTCAAATGAATGAGGTGTTTCGGTAAGAAACTCAACCAAACAAAAGAGAATCTGAAAACCTTTTTTTTTTTTTGGCTAATGAATCTGAAAACCTTTAACCCTTCAGTAAATTGATAAAATTTATCCAAGGATAGTCAGACATGGTCCACCAATTATGAAAGTTGAAGTACAATTAAAGAGTGAATGAGTTGCACAATTACTGCACATGAAACTATCTTGTATAGCACTACGTCAAAACACCATCTCATTCATCTCCCAAAAACATCATGACAACTCGGAAACTTTCAGTTTGGTCCACCAAGTTTGCTCATCATCTTGGAAATTATAGATTAATTTATTAATTTATAGGAGCCACGTACCTTGCAATTTGCTTGATACTTCGCTAGATTAGCAGGGTTCTTCATCACTGCAAAACATATCAGACAATGAATCAATTACAGTCAGGTGCATATAATTATCAGTAGCAGACTATAAGCAGGAAAAATTAAACGCGAAGTGACTTCGGTGAAAGAACATAAATAACTATGTTATACTATAGTCCCTTATTCGTCAATGTTATAAGGAGGGCATACTAGAACGGATAAGAGATGACATTAATCAGCACATCAAGAATCAACAATGTAAACAAATGCCAGATAGAGACGTCCCTATATCTGGAATTCACTTTGTGCGAACATCAAGAGCTAGTTTCACCTGTAGCAGTCTCTAATTATCTGGTTTACAAATCTGACTCTTCCAGCATGCAGCCTTCTTAATCAAATGCCTATACGGAAAATCCAGATGTACATATATAAAGTAAAAATAACTATTATTGTCATTTGATTTTCACAGCTTGATGTGAAACCACAGTCAAAAAAGCATAATCACTAACTTCGTGAACACGGTAAATAATAAATTTTTATCAAAGCTCCGGACACCAGAAGTGGCAAAGAGTTATGGTACCCCCGTTAATTGCCATGGACAATAGTATAAGATTCCAATAGATATGAATCAAAACCGCAAGGAAAATATATATCTAATGGACAACAAATATCATGAGTCAGGGCCAGCACTTTCATCATTCAGGGTTGGCATTAGTTGGTGTCGGCATAGCGGACAAGTGTGATGGGTCTTCACCCACCGGGTAGTGCAACATCCATGAAAATAATGTAAGCAGGGCAAACGAGTAATTAACTTATCGTCAAAACCACCTTCTTCAAAATCCCCCAAACTAACAGCACATAATGGAGGCATTTGAGTACTGCAGGTAGTTGCTCTAAACTCAGCCCACGATTTTCGTACACGGATACAAGAGAGGATATCATCATGATCATCGAAACAACAAAACTGCAGTAGCAATGATGTTCCAAATGGTCAAATGAATAGCCAACTGGGGAAGGCAGACGGCAACGTCAAGAACTGCAACCGATATTGTTTCCACAATATCATCCAGGACTTCATCGTCGACATCCATGAGCATAAGATTTACATACAAGTTCTCTAGGCTCTTTCGTCGTTTATCATCAGAGTAGAAGTTGATCCAAATCTTTGATTCAAATGTAACCTGTGGTGCATCAAATTGATACTTAAAGCCAGGTGGATCAGTCTCAAAATATCCTCTTGACTGATGTATGTTAATCTGATGAGCATGTCGTCACATCTTAGTCTTGGCTGGTAGGGTTCATCATGTATTTCTGTTTGCGACAATTCGGCACAAATAAATCTCTTGGCATACATGCTTGGAGAACTGGTGGATACGAAGTTATGAAAAGAGAGAATGGGTATGTAAGTAACCAAATCAAAATCAACATCCAAATAAAATCTAATTATAAACTAGGAGAAATCCTCTCTCTATGAGGATTGCAAACCAAAAGTAACACTAGCCTGCATTCAATGAACAATAGGGCATAAGGCATACATTTACATGTACCGGTAATTCCATTCATGAGTTATAATTCAAGAGTTCTATAAGATAGCCTGCCGTCCTGCTTCCTTTACCATAAATATTCATTACTTACTAACCCGGATACGGTCCAGAAAGCTCTTGTATTTATGTAATTTTGAAGGGGTGTAACAATAGAATTTCATGATGGACAGGAATGCTGAAGTATGTCAATTTCTTCTATGAGCATTTCAAGAGAACATTATGAGTGTTGCATTTTTCAAAAAATGGTGCTTCAGTATCGGACAAATAACTGGAATTACTGCAATATTGCATTTTTTTTCAGAGAATTAATAATGTATCAGTAATAAAAATAAGCTGTAGCTTCTATTCATATCTCCATATTTGGTCTGCAAAATAAGGGCAAGTATTATTTAGGCAGACAGATTATCAACTTCAATGGGATTTAGATTTACAATGACATGCAATATACTAGTATTGATCAAACAGGTCAAACCTTGGAGAGAAGTCGAACTACGACACATCGGACGTCATTCCAGCTTCACTATATAATGTCTATGTTGGGGATGTGAGCAATCTTAGGCCAGTCTTCCCCATTATCTCTGCCGCACCGTTGTTCTAGCAAAGGACAATCCCAGATTTGTAAACTAGAAAGAGTACTGGGCAACCCTTCATCTGGCAAGCACTGGAGCTCAGGGCATCTCTCAATCACCAAGGTTTCGAGACAGCTGAGGTGCCTGAACCCCTTGCCACCTTCCATCGTCTTAAGGCTCAAAAGACCGTAGATGCGGAGATAAGTGAGAGTAGGGGGCAGCAGATCCTCCTCTGGAAATGAATCTACTTCTTCACATTCATCGAAGCCAAGCGACAACTCTGTGAGAGAGGTGAGTCTTCTTAGACCCCACTCCATACGCTTTGCAATGAGTTTCTTGCAACGAAAGATTCCAAGTGATTCTAACTTTGATGGCAACCCACCTTCCGGAAATGATTCAAGTTCTGGACAATCAAATATCAACAAAGACTGAAGAGATGGGAGAAGGCTGTGCATTTGTTCTGGGAGTGAACTAAACTTCTTACATTCACTTATTTTCATTTTTGTCAAGTTTGACGCGTGCAGCTTTCCATAGGGAAAAGTCACAATATTTGGGCAAATAGACATATCCAATGTGGTGAATGATAAGGGTTTAGGCCAGTTACATTCTTGTGAACTACCAAGGGATAGACCAGTTCCAAACAAATTTAGGCTCTTAAGCATTGGGAAGTAGTCTAAGACTAATGTCCCTGTTAGCTTGGGACAAGCCACCAGACGAAGCTCAAGAAGATTAGGAAAAACCCCACCTTGATCTTCACCTCCAACAAAAAACCACTCTAGCCACTCCGTCATTAAAGTGAATGTCAAAACTTGTAGAGATCTGAATGGTTTAATTTCACTACTGCTGTCTCCATAAAACTCAGGACCTATAGAGACCACTGCATCTAGCTCACTGATATGAAGCTCTCTAAGGGATGGTAGCTGCCCCAGTGATGGCAAGGAGTAACAATTTGCACACTTGAAAAGTCCAAGATAAATCAGAGTAGATGAGGGATAATATCCTAACCAACCCGGAAATCTTGTGCCTCCATAAGAATAGATTGACAGCCTTTTCAGGTTACCATGAGGTTGGAACTTTTCGAGCACTTCTCTATCTATTTGTGAATTGTCAGTTATACTTGATCCCCATTCCAAAACTAGTTCATTAAGATACTTCTTGTCCTTCATAATATTGACCTCCAAAGCATCACTAACATGAACAATATTGCAAACACCTGAAATTTGAAGTGCTCCACGCAGATGCTGAAGCTTCTTTAACTCTACAATTTGAAATCTTGGAGCTTGTTTGTCCAGCACAAAGTCACTTAATAGTCTTAGGTCTTTTAATTTGCCCATATCTGGTGGCATCTTTTCTAGCTTTGTACCTTCGACATTAAGATGGCTCAAGTTGATTAATCTTCCCAAATTACCCGGCAACTGAGCAAGTGCTTTACATTTTGACAACAACAGAGTTTGTAAATTGTACAGGGTACACAATGAATCTGGCAACTTTTTTATGCGAGTGTCAGACATGTCCAAATGCCTAAGAAGTTGCAAGTTGTTAATTGAATCAGGTAACTCCCATATATCATACCCTGATAAGTTGAGGAATCTTAAACATCGTAGCTTTGGCAATAGATCATGTAGTACCAACTTATCCAACATTCTCAGCTCTAAACTATACCAATTCTGTTGTTTCAATGGTAGGAAGGTGCGCAAATATTTAGCTCCATGTAAAGCCTTAAATTTCTCCAAGCTATGGCAATCTTTCTTCATAAATGAAAAATGACGAGTCTTGCTCGCAAAGTTGGATGAATCACTCTCCTCCAACCTAACATAAAAGTCTCTGGATACAAACTTCGCTAAATCGTTGATAAGGTCATGCATGATGAAATATGACTTGTCATCCTTACGTAATTGGAAAAATGATCTTGAGAGTAGTTCAATGAAATAGTGTTCTCCAACTTCTTCCAACGTCTTATTTCTTTTCGGTTGTAAGAGATCCCCTGCTTTCCACAGTAAAACCAATTCTGATTTTTCAAACATATAACTCTTGGGAAATATAGAACAAAAGGCAAAACAACACTTGAGATGTGAAGGCAAATGACGATAGCTCAACCAAAGTGCTGGCATAATGTTACTTTCCTCTTGCGACCACTCCCACATGTCACTGTTCAGTATATCTTCCCATTCCTCCACATTTAATTTAGAGCGTAAGAGACCCCCAAGTGATTTAGCAGCCAAAGGAAGGCCTTCACACTTTTTAACAATTTTCCTTCCTATTCTTTCAAGATCCAAGTCTATGCTAACACCTGCATTTCCAAAGGCATGTTTTGCAAACAGCAACCAACAACCTTCCTCTGATATTTGCATTAGACGATGTGTTTGAAAATTGCCCATCGTAAATGCAACACCTTCGTTGCGTGTTGTGACAATGATCTTACTTCCGTGTCCTCCAGATTCAAAGGGACGCCTTAAAAAATCCCAATGCATATAATTTTGGTTCCACACATCATCAAGAACAAACAAGAACTTCTTCCCTGTCAAGACCTCCTTCAGTTCAGATTGAAGCAGATCTAGGTTCCTAATATCACAAGTCCTCGAAACAACACACTCATAGATTGTTTGTGTTATTCTAAGAATGTTAAATTCGTCCGAAACACAAACCCATGCATGAAGGTCAAAATGTTGTTTCACTCTAACATCATTGTATATGAGCTGAGCAAGAGTGGTCTTTCCGATCCCACCCATGCCCACAATTGGAATCACACTTATCTTATTGCCAGTCGCATCGTCCGATAGCAATAATCTAATCAATCTCTCCTTCTCCTCGTCTCTTCCATATACACCAGAGTCTTCCAGCAAAGAAGTTGAAGGCGGAGCCTGTGACACTCTCTGTGGAGCACCTACTTTTAAATCAAGGACATCTTTTTGTTTTGCAATGAACTCTAGTCTCACAAGAATTTCCTCTATCCTGGTGTTTAGTGTTGCGTCAGAAGAAGGGAAGAGGTTTCGTACCTTACTTGTGCTACTCCCTGGTTCGGCTTCGAGCTTCCCCTTCAACACTTGTGTCTTGATCTCCTCCAGCAAGTCCTCAGCATCATAAACAGCCTCTTTAAGCGCATCCAGCCAGTGCATCACAATTGAGTTACTCAGTTGCTTCTCCTCGGCGTCATCGAGAACAACGCTAACAGATAACAGCATGATCTCCAATGTCTTGAGTAATCCATCAGTCAATTTCTTTCCCTTGAGGAATTCAACGACTTCCCCAGAAGCCATCTTGCGAAATACATCCTGGAAAAGAGCAGAGAGAAAAGCTCCACCCACAACCTCCAAAGCCATGATTTCTTCTTGAGGTTGAGGATATGCAAAAGGAATTGAGATTCAGCGACCGGGTTTTTGCTGCATGAATTTCAGTGCATGAGTTGTTTGCAGATGGATAATGAGGTCCATTGTGGTCTGCAAATTCGTTCTTTTTTTTCTGCGTTGTTTTATTAATTTATTTGTACTAGTCAACGACCTCCCCAGACATTTGGCCATTTGGGAGCGAATCCGATCAGCACTGTACACATTTGATCTTTGGTCTTTTTTATTCTCAAAAAAAAAAAAAAAAAAGGTCTTTGGTCTTTTTGTTTTGGTCTGAACATTTGATTTGGTCAAACAATTAACATCTGAATGATTCTGCAATAAAGATGATTGTTGATGATATATATAAAAAAGACAAATTGTCATGCCAGTTAACTTTCAGACTATTTGGTGTTTTCTATTTCCCCTTCTTCTTCTTTTTTCTCTATTTTCCCTTTTCTATCTTGTCTTTTCTGAGTACATATTTTATTTCCATCTAATTGTCATAAAGTACACTCCACTACATTTCCAAGTACAAAAAAAAACATCAGCATGCACTAAAAGGAAAAGCCTACTCGGCACCAGCAATTCTTGTATAATGACCAAGCAGTATAAAAGTTTTTTTTTTTTTTTAGCAAAGGGGGTGTCAATCCATTAGATGAAATAATGACTTATCCGAACAATTGGGCTATGAGAGAAATGAGACATAAATGAAAAATCTAAAGTAAAAACTCTAGATTAAACATTATATGTAACCATGAGATGAAGCTTTAAGTAACCAAGTAGCCTGGCACTATTAGAGAAGACTCCAAACATAGTCAATATCCTTCCCCAATATTATTTATGATTCCAAAGAAATGCCCTACACTTTTTTTTTTGAGTTGAATGAGGTTATACTTTATTGATAAGCAAAAACAAACTCAAAGTACATCATGCTTTTCAGCATCAATTACATATTGAATAAAAGAAGGACTAGAAGAAAAAAAGAAATTCTGGTCTTGTGCAGCAACATAAGCTGCCAGAGTATGTGCAGCTTTATTTGCTTCCCTCCTAGTATAAACCAATCTTGAACAGGTCATGATTTGTAACTCAGCATTGACATCATCATAAAGTCTCCCAAGCATTGATGCGTTCTGAACATCTCTATGAGCCAACTGCTACTGCAAGACCAAGCAGTCTGTCTCAAAAATAATAGGCTAGAAAGCCTGCTCCACCTCAAAAGAAACTGCTTCCTTACAAGCCAAAAGCTCAGCATGTTCAGCTGATTGAACATGATATACTATTTTACCAACACCCCTTAAGAAAGTGCCATGTGCATCCCTAACCAAAAAACCCACAGCAGCTCGTCTAGTCACAGCATTATAGGCCCCATCAAAATTCAACTTCACCCAACCTTGAGGAGGTGCCTTCCATTTCATATGTCGTCCCACACCTTGAACTCGTTGCACCTTGGAGTTGTGAAAAATAAAATTACTGAGTCTGCTAGTAGACATGAGAGATATATATATCACAAGCTAAGGTGATTTTATGATTCCATACTCTAGCATTCCTTTCTTTCCATATTCCCCAAATCAAAAATAACAGCTGAGTAAAAGTAGTCTTAGATAATTTGTCAGAGCAATAATGTAACCAACTCAAGGCATCCAACTCATCAGTAACAGACCCCAAACAACACCCCATTATGTTGGCATTAGAGCTAAAGACATCCCTTGTAAAAGTACAGTTACGGCATATATGAATAATAGTTTCAGTTTTAACATTGCACAACACGCAAACTTGAGACTCCAATTCCACATGTCTAGAAGCTAATCGATCCATAATGGAAAAAATGTTATGACAAATTTTCCAAGCAGTGACCTTAGCAGAACTAGGCATCTTAGCATTCCACATTTTTTTCCAGACTCTCTGATTTGCAACAACAGAAGGTGGAAGAGTAGAAGCCTTTCTTGAAAAAGCAGAACGATAAGCCGATTTGACAGTAAACATACCTTTTTTCTCCAATGCCATGTCAGTCTATCTTCGGGTTGCCTAGTACTCAAGGGAATAGAAAGAATAGCTGCAGCCTCATCAGGAACAAAGATGGAGCGTACTTTGTGCTCATCCCAATTATTGGGAGGTATAATCAGTTCATTCACCGTCTGTACATCTGGTTGACTCACTAAAGCAACCTGAGGTTTATGAGAAGGTAGCTTAGGTATCCAAGCATCGTTCCATACTGAAACATTATGTCCAGTCCCCACCTGCCAAAAAGCACCAGTTTGAATAAACTCCCTTGTAGCAAATATACTACGCCAAGAGTAAGAAGGTGTAGCATGCTCATCAGCATTCCAAAAATTGCCATCTGGATAATAATGTGCTTTATACAACTGTGCCACCAAAGACTCAGGGTTTGAAATCACCCTCCAAGCTTGCTTGGCAAGCATAGACATATTAAATTCAGATAAGCTTCTAAACCCCAGTCCACCTACTGCTTTAGCCTGACACAAATCATTCCACTTCTTCCAATGGATTTTGCGTTTATCGGAGGAACTTCCCCACCAAAACTTTGCACACATTTGCTCAAGGTCCTCACAAAAAAAATTTTGTAAGTTGGAACACACTCATAGCATAATTAGGAAGAGCCTGAGTGATAACTCGAATTAAAATATCCTTCCCAGCACCGCTGAGCAATTTTCCTTGCCAAAGTTTCAGCTTCTCCCCAAGTCTCTCTTTGATATATTCAAATGTAGCAGTTTTCTTACGTCCCATGTATGTAGGCAAGCCAAGATACCTTTCATGTGATTCCACAATCACTACACCAAGCAAATGAGCCACTGAACCTTGAGCTGGCTCTCCAACATTTTTACTAAATGCAACTGAACTCTTGTTGAAATTCACCACTTGACCAAAAGCTCTTCCATACACTTTGATCAGCTCTTTAATCTGAAAGCAGGCCTCAGGGGTAGCTTGCGCATAAAGCATACTATCATATGCAAATAACAGATGATTCACTCTTGGGGCATTCTGCCAAATAGAAATACCAGGAAGCAATCCCAAACACTGTTTCTGTTGCAGCAATGCAAAGAAGCCCTCCGCGCCAAAGAGAAATAAATAAGGGGAAAGAGGATCACCTTTCCTCAAACCCCTAGAAGGAATCACATAGCCTCTAGGTTTACCCCGGACCAGAAAGGAATAACTCACTAAGGTAACACACTGCATAACAACGTTAATCCAAATTTATGCAAAACCAAACCGCACCAACACTTTGCGTAAAAAAGCCCATTCCATTCGATCATAAGCCTTACTGAGATCTAATTTCAGAGCCATGTACCCATCTTGCCCTGCCCTCTTGTTATGCACAAAGTGAGCGACTTCATTTGCCACTAAAATATTGTCTGTAATCAATCTTCCTGGCACAAATGTACTTCGAAAGGGAGAGATAAGAGAAGGCAAAAACACCTTCAATCTGTTAGCAATTACCTTAGAACATAACTTGTAGATTACGTTACAAAGAGCAATCGGTCGCAAATCCCCCATAGTCTCTGGATTTTTCACTTTGGGAATCAAACAAACATGCGTGAAGTTTATCTGTTTAAGTAATAATCCTGTATGCAAAAAGCTTTGAACAGCAGCAGACACATCTTTACCAATAGAATCCCAATAGTGTTGGAAAAATAAAGGTGGCATACCGTCAGGTCCAGGGGACTTAGTCGGATACATTTAGAATAAATCACATCGCACCTCCTCCTCTGTGTATTGCTCACACAATTGTTTGTTCATCTCAGCAGTAACACAAGGCTGGATTGCAGCCAGAGTGAGATCTACCGCCTCACTATCTAGAGCTGAGGAAGTAAACATTTTTGAAAAGTAAGAAGTCACCACACTTTCCATACCAACATCATCATCTATCCAAATTCCCTCAGCATCAAACAAACCCAAAAGAGCATTTTTCCTCTTTCTATTAACTGCTTTTCGGTGAAAAAAACCACTATTTCGGTCACCTTCTTGCAACCATATTACCTTAGCTCGTTGTTTCCAAAAGGCCTCTTCTTGTGATAACAGGTCTTGCAGTGAAGCCATAAGAGTTTTCTTTTCTTCATGAAGTTCCACGGTCAACTGCTCTCCCATCAAGAATTCCAATCGCCCTCGAACTTCAATCATTTGTTGCTACCGAAATCAGAAGGTTTGTTGCTGCCAAGATTCCAGGGCATGCCTTGTACACATGATCTTTCTAGTCAAAGCAAACATTGAAATTCCTTCAAAATCAGTTTGCCACTTCTCTAGCACCAAAGGATCACACTCCTCATGTTGGAGCCAAAAAGATTCAAATTTGAATCTATGTCTTCTTGGTCTCTTTGGCAACGGCATACTGCTAGCTTGAAGCAATATGGGTGTGTGATCAGAATCACTAGGAGCAAGATGCTTAACCCTAGAAAATCCAAAAACATCACTCCAACTTGCCGTAGCCACCGCTTGATCCAATCGGAGTTGAGTCTCAGAATTCCACCAAGTCATTTTAGCACCCTGGAACCCTAAATCAATCAACTCACTATAACTCAAGGCCTCCCTAAAGCCACGCATTTGTCTTTCAGGACGGATTAGACCTCCAGTTTTCTCTGCATTGTTCAAAATTTCATTAAAATCCCAATGATGACCCAAGGAAGAGAATCAAAATCACATAGATCTCTGATAAGTTGCCAAGACAGGTCACGCTCATAAGTTCTGGCATAGCCATAGAAGCCTGTAAGCTTCCAACGCGGTTCACCAGGTCCAGAACTAACCTCCAAATCTATATGATGCGCCGAGAAGGTACGTACTTGCACCGTAATATCCTCCGTCCAAAAGAAACCCAAACCCCCAGACTGTCCATCACTCAGGACCTCCTTGTAGTGCGCAAACCCTAATTCACGATGCAGGGCCTTAAAATCCCCAATCTGACTGATCTTTGTCTCACATAAGAAGATTATTTGAGGTTGATTTTGAGCGATCAAATCACGCAAAGCCCTCAGAGTAGTGGTATATCACTACACCAAAAATCTTATCAGACAACGGTAGAAAACTGTTGTGGGATTTAGAGTCTCACCGCTCGAGAGTGAGCAGTTATCTGATGAAAAATCAGACAACGGTGGAACACAGTTGTGTGAGAAACACACAGACAACATGTATGTGTTATAACTGTTGTGTGATTACTCGGCAGATGCCAAGCGCAGCTATGCTGCAGTTGAGGCGCTGTCTTCATAAAACAGTGCTAGTTTTAAGCTATTGTATGTTAAGCGTGTCAGACAACATTTTTTTTATTTTGTCTGTTGTCTGATTGATCTTCAAACTTCAGTTCTTGGACTATATCTGTTGTGTGATTAACTTTAGGACAATAGAGTTCAATTACTTCAGTTGTCTAAGTATAAATTAGAAGACACTGATTTGTTAAAAAACGATGTGTGATATGAATGATTGCAATGTGTTTCTGTCCCATTTTTTGCCATTCAGACAACGGGCAATCATCTATATCTAATCTGTTGTGCAATCATTTGAACATCTCATTCCTAAATTAGAGAGTACGCCATCAAATACAAACATTGCAAACCATCAAATGAGAAATCTAACCAATACTCCCCGCGTGATGCTGTGGGTTTGCATTGAAATTTTGGTATGTAAAACAGTCATAATCATAAGCTAAGAAACATTAATTGAAAATGTTATAACTTTACATATTACAGAAGTGGTGTTTAAACCAGACTCATATTTTTACATAAGAAGTTAAGGTCTCGAAGGAGGAGAATTATGACCATGACCATCACTTAGTGTGTCTTTAACAGGGATTTTAAGATTCCAAGTTCCTGTTGAAGCTCCAACAAACTATGAAATCCCTTTTAATGGTTCATCAGTTGGAGTCATCTTTGTGGCTGTTTGAATGATCAGTATAGAGTCAGGAACATGAACAAATTCAGCTCCATAACTCACATCCCACCCAACTACAGAGTTCCCATATGATGGTGCACTTCAGCAATTTATTGACATCCAATTCAATAATGTAAGCTTTGATTCATCATCAGACATGCATGAGTGGGATTGTTTGGCAGTGCTTTTATAAAAGTGCCTTCTCTCACTAACATAATTTTATTTAATAATTTTTTTTTTATAAAGTGCAGGCGCTTCATGTAAATGCACCGTGAACATTTCTTAATGAAACAATCAATCATTTTATATATGAAAGCACCATAAGCTATTTCTTCCAACTTTCAAACCACTCCAAAAAGCTATGAAGAGTATTTGAAAGCTTTTTTACCATCACTAAAAGCCTGAAAGTATTGCCAAACAGGCCCCGAGTCGTGGACTATAAATTTTGTGCTAGGAATGCAAATAGATAGGATATATCAAATAATAATAGAACAACAAAGAAGAAGCAATCTAACCTCATAAATTATAATTCCCAGAGTCTTCTTTGTCCCAAGTTTGATGGTTACTTCAGCGACCGGATCAGCAATCGTGAATTATGGGTTGCACTCACAGTAATCTACACTCAAACCTCCATATTGTATAGAAACATGCTCAGCATAAATGTACCTACAACATCATGTGAAATTTTAACTTCAAATCAACCAACTCTATAAAAGGGGATATACTCAACAGAAACCCCTATTGATCAAATCATGCAATGTCAGATAGATAGAAACTATACTATCTTGAAAAGGGCCTCTGCAGATTTGGCTGGGCTTCCAAAGACAAACTTGGTTTTGGTCCCCTTTGTCAAGAAGGGGCTTATCAATATGTAGAATGCAAAATACTAGCCATGCATGGAGCAGTCTTCTCACCACATACACAACAGATCACGCAAAAGCAGTTATATTTCACAAAAGCAAGACTGAAACTAATCAAGACTGGAACTATTTCCTACTCCTTACAGATGAACAAGTACACAAAAGCATCACATTTCAGAGATCTGATTTCACTACTAACCACCAGAAGCCATAAGCTGAGACCCTTAAGACCCAACAACAAAAGCAGGAAGAAAAGAACGAATCTGATGTAAGTGACATTAACGAACGGAAGCTTCTAAAAAGACTAACACGGTTCACAAATATAACAAGAATGTATATTCTCAAAAAGCTCTCAACATAGATAATTGCAAGACCACAGGCAGAACATAAAGATCAAATAAAGGGAAAGAAATAACAGGTTCTCTACTTCTCTTTTGTCTAAGTCAGAATGGTAAATTAATCTACTTTTCATAGTATAATCGACAACCTGTCCCAAAATAGCTTTACAAGATGGTGCATGCTAAACAATCAAAAATACTACAGCTAATCACTATTAATTCTAACTAGAATAAATAAACAACTTTAAACCCAACTTTTCCTCAAACATCAATTTAGAACAAGGACATCAAAGAAAAGAAAACAAACAACAATTGCATATATAACCAACCAAGAAGCAAACAAATTCTAAGAACTAAATTAATTAAAACAAAAGCTTAGATTTCACACTAAAGGAAATACAATTTGCCAAAACTAGTTCTTTGACAGAGTAAAGAAAATCAACTCAAAAAAATAAGCAAATGGTTTGCTTAAATCAAATAAAAACTACTCCTCATCACCCAAATCGATAAACAGCTAATAACGTAATACCCTGACCAATTAACAAAACAATCAAATCAGTGAAGTACGACCAACATAGTAGACATAATGATCATGCACAAAACAACACCCACATTTGGACAACTTTCTCAGCAAAACAAATGGGCAACTAAATAAGTAAGAACTAGCTAAATGGTTTTCAAAACTAACTGATAAAGTCAGATTTCAAGACCTTTAAACCAAAGAGTGATATTAGTACAGAGCCCAAACCCTCAAGAACAAATGCCAGAAGAAATTAGAACAAGGTTCAGTGAGAAATGGAACCACCCAAACCAAATATCATAGCCTCACAATCACAAGACCACTTCCATAAAGAACATAAAGAAAAGTATACAATCAAGAAAAGCATAATTTCAGATATGGAGTCACTCACTTACAGCAAGATAACTGTAGAAGCTAAACAACCCGAATGGAAACCCTTCACTTCTGAAAATTTCCTCCCTTTGCCTTCCCACAGTTCAGTTCCAAGAGCAGAAAAATCAGACTCTCATTCCCAATCGTTCATCCTTCTTCTTTGTCTTCCAACACTCAGTCGAAACTCATACAATTCTATAGCTTCACTCTCCTCTAATCTAGAAATACCCAATAGCAGCGTTTGAGAAAACCCCAAACTCTCAAACTCTCTCTTCTCAATCCCTCTCCGTCTCCCCCTTTCTACTTCTCATTCTTCTTTCTTTTTCAATTAGTCGATCTCCCCTCCCCTCTCTTTTCTTTCTTCTTCCTCTTTTCATCTCCCTCTTCTCCCTTTTCTTTTCCCATTCTCTTCCTCTTCTTTCTAGTCTCCATCTCTCTCTTTCTTTCCTCTTCCCTCACCGTCAGCAACCAAACCCACACCTTCTTATCTCTTAACAATTACAAAAATAAATAAAAAGTAACAATAGATAAAAAACAAATATCTAATTGTTCAAGTAAATCCAGAATATATGTCTGACCCAAACTCGAGGTTACTTGCTCTAGTTGAAATAGGGTTTATATTAGAGATATTCTCGGAGAATCTTAGGAGATATCCAATAAATGTACGATTATGTTTCCATGTACAACTCTATCTCTATGCTTGTAATCCTCTATATAAAGAGGCCCCTATTATCAATGAAATTACGACTCAATTCTCTCCCAATTCAGTTTTCCTTAAACACGTTATCAGCACGAAGTCCTAACCCTGAAACAAATAGCCAAACCCTGATTCAAGAAGCTAAAAACCTTGAATCCGAATACAAAACCTTGAATCCTTTTCTGCCTCCACCTCACACCTTGAAGAACTCGATTCCAGGAGTCCAGAACAGGCGGAGGAACCCCAAGAACTGGCCAGAAACCTACCGAACTGGCCACCGAAAGCCCCATACAACTCGTAGCAAATATTCCACCGGTTCACCATCTTTCGGACCTCCAATTTCCACCAAAGTTTGGTAGTAGAAGCCCCTTGATCTGAAGTTTCAGGAACGGGAAGAAAAAGTCCAAAACCGACCTAAAAAGATATAAACCGGCGACCTGAGCAGTTGCATCTTGAACCGGCAGAAAAGAAGAAAAGAAAAAGAGAAGAAAGGAACCCCAACCCAGAAAAAAAAAAAAAAAAAATAGGAACAGGCCCAAAAGCCCACTGACCCAAGCCCAGAAGCCCGCTGACACCAGCCCAAGGACCCGCCCCCACGTCAACACTGCCACGTCATCAGCAGGACCCACTACCACGTCAGCAGCAGGACCTACTGCCAAGTCAGCCCTCCGGTCAACACTCGGTCAACTCCTTTTCCGACAACTTTCTGGCGACTTTTCGACCACTTTTTCCGGTCAAATTTTCCAGCAACCTATTTCGAGGTATTTTTTACTAAACGTTCCCTTTTTTTAATTTAATTTCTCTTCTTTTTCGAGGACTTGCAACATCCCATCTTCCACTATGCCAAAAAACGTATCAGACGACAGACAGAAACTGTTGTCTGATTTGGAGTGCTACCGTTGTAGACCGAGCCGTTGTCTGTTAAAAATTCAGACAACGGTGGAACACAGTTATCTGAGAAACATACAGACAACGTTTATGTGTTAAACGTGTTGTGTGATACTCGGCAAATGGCTCGGCAGGTGGCTCGGCAGATGCCAAGCGCACCTGCGCGGCAGTTGCGGCGCTGCCTTCAGACAACAGTGCTAGTTTTGAAGCTGTTGTATGTTGAGCTTCTCAGACAACGGACTTTTATTTTGTGTGTTGTCTGACTGATATTCAAACTTCAGTTCTTGGACTATATCTGTTGTCTGATTAACTTTGGGACAACATAATTCAATTTCTTCTGTTGTCTGATTAACTTTGCGGCAACAGAGTTTAATTGCTTCTGTTGTGTGAGTGTAGATTAGAAGACAGTGATTTGTTAAAAACCGATGTATGATATGAATGATTGCAGTGTGATATGTCCCCATTTTTGGTCATTCAGACAACAGGCAGTTATCATTATATTTGTTATGTTATCTGATTATTTGAACATATCCCATTCCTGAATTAAATTGTGCATTTGATCCATTTACATACCAAATATAAACATTGCAAACCATCAAATATAAACATTGCAAACCACTAATCATTGAACCCAACATTTTAAACAAGAAAAGCATTTTAGTGCATGCTCATCTACTTGGGACATCAAAAAGCTAATACATATATATCCATTGTTCCAAAACATGCAACACATGGTGCATGACAATGAGCACATAAAAAGATGCTTTCCTTAGCAAAAATGGACCAGCAAAAAGCGCGCTACTTCATGGCTCATGCACATATGTGTTGACAACAAACTTCCCCCACTCATTTCGCACTTGATCAATATCCGCTTGGGTGCATTAGTTGCCGCCTCTCCTCTCCCATTGAAATCAGTTTATTATATCAAAAAGATTAGTTAATCATTTTGCGAATAACAAGGGGCATGATCAGGGAGTAAAATTTGATCTCAAGTAAATATCCATATAAAATTTAATGAAAAGCCAAATCAGTAAACATATATATAAACCTTGTACATTGAAGTAATGGTTGGTTTTCATAGGCATAGCTAGACTTTTGACAACATACAAATTCGAGTTCACAAACCATGAGTAAAAGGGTAATCAGATAAAGAATTAGACTTAAAACAAATGAAAAGTTTACCCATACTTTGATTCGAAAGTATGAGAGATCAGCTTTTTCATTAGCAAAAACTGAAATTGGCATCAACTTAACATGTAAAGTCTCTTTACTGTAAGCAAACTCTTGTAGGAAAAAAAAAGGGAAAATGACCAACTGTGCACAGCTAAAAGATTTTGTTCAGATCAGAAAGTCATTGCCAAGGCTTTTGGTAAATGGCCAAGGCTAAAACGTCATAGTTATTAATACAGGCAAACCTTCATTGAGTGATCTATTTTTGAGTTCGTAAACTCGTAACTTCAATGTAGCTGTAGTCAAAGAACGAAGCTTTGCTTCAAGTGAATTCCACAATTGAGAAGCTTTGTTTCAAAACATAGTGCAGGGTAAATCAAAAATCAGTTTTTTTTTTTTTTTTTTGCAAGGCAGGAAAGGAGTCAGCAAGTATGTTGAACATGTATATCAGCAGTCGTAAAATTCAAAAGGGTGTAGAAAAGAGAAAGAAAAGAACTTTGTTTTAATATAGGCCCAATAATGAAAGTTTTGGTTCCAAGTTTGACTCAACGAACGTGACACAAGAGTGTATTTCAAATCAGACTTTTCATACCAAAACACAACGTCATATGTACCAAATTGAGAACTTGATACAAGAAAGCATTTAAGGAAAAGAGTAAAATTGAGGATATAATTTGGTGTGCACAAAGTAGAGAATTTCTGTAAGTATGGCTCACATGCTAGTTTCAAATCAGCTTTTCACCTGAAGATCAACAAGTGATGTCAAATACTCTCTGCTTGAGTCTTTCTGAAGCAATCTATTGACAATTAATCCATAGAGTTGTTAAAAGTGTGAACTATGTTGACAATTACAAAGAAATAAATTCAATGGTCTCACCCAAGTGATACCATATTGGTTGTACATGGAATTCACTTTACCTCTTTGCTTTGGATGGAGACGAGGGCTTTAAACTTAGCTCGCCTAAATAATGCTTCATTATGTTCCAGAACAGAGTTCAATATCTGGAAACATACAGTTTCTTAGTATCAACAATTACATGTCAAATCAAACAGCATCAGCAATATACATTTATTGAAAAACTAAAAGACAAGGTGCATAGGAGAGAAACATTTTCAACTATTATTCATCTAAGAATACCTTTCCAATTGAATAAGCCATTGGGTAGCAAATAATCATCAAAATTCGGACAAGCCATACAAAGTTGGAACCCACAGCAAATCCATATCTAATGCATATTGCTTGTGGAATAACCTGAAAAAGCAAACTCCAAATCAAATTCTGATTCGCCCCATCCACAAACGCATATAAAGGTTAGAACCACAATGCCAAATCATGAAAATAAACTTAGCTCTCTGAAAAACAGGACAAAAGTCACAGAGAGGATTATAGCAACAATTGAGACTACACTAATCTATAACAAGATTAGCAAAATCAAGATACACACGAGTACAAATGCAATCACTGAAGCCTGGGGTGATTGTATTCTAGTATGGGAAAAGTCATCCCAACTCATCTGTTCCAGAAATCCCCTTAAAAAACTTTCTATTTGAGCCTTCAAGTGATCATTTCCCTGCTTCAATCTGAGTATTGGAAGAAAGCCAAAATATGAACTTCAAAACAATCAATGTAAAAGTGCAGCAATGACAACCACATATTGATGTAAAGTAGAGAACCAATTATGTTTATTTCAAACCCCACATGCGAGATAATTCTAGACAATTATTATGGTTCATTCAAGTCATGAAGTTGGTCTAAGTTAGACAAATTGCATCTTAAGTAAGCAATTAACTTACCATGTTGGGCTTTGGCATTGTCCACATACGCTATGCTGCGAACCCAAAATCACCTATGCAGAAGCAACATGAAATTTTAATGAACACGTACAGAAGATTAAATAACAACTAAACTAATGAACACAAAACAGATTCACTACTCTGACCAGAAACCAAAACGAAAATAAAAACCTAACCTATACTACTCAGATATCAATGAAATTTTATAGACACTAAGCTAACATACTAAACTGGATACTGGTAATTTTTTTGGGATTTTGGAGATCATTTGCTCTGCTAATTAATTAAAAGAAATTTTCAGGGATACAAAAGTTACCGGGAACAAGGCAACATAGTAATCTTGGAGTGTAAGCACACTGTTCCAGGAAAAAGGCACCCATTTCCCAGAAGCCAACAGACGACCATTGCAGCAAATCTCCCCTTCCATAATCATAACAAATGCATATCAGAAACTTCTTGATAAACAAATAGAGGTAGTGAGCTACACTAAAAGCAACTTCATTCTAGTTCAAGGACCGGAGAAAGTTCACAAACCTGAATCTGTGGCTGTCCATAATCATCAAGGTCAGCCATGAACTCTTGCTTCCGATTTCAACCAGCTCCCTACAAGTTTAAGCAAGTTAAGCACAGTCACGTAGACAAGAGAAGACCTGTGGAAATCATTTATCAACAACTAGTTTAAATTAAATAGATTCTCTTCAAAGATACCATATGTGATTATTTGGCTTTAAAGTCTCTGCTGAGTTTGATTAGTATTAAAACAAGACTGACATCAAATTCCAGTGTGAGCCTAACATAAACAAATCATACATAGTCAACCCCAGATTCATCAATGATTAAAGTAATATTGCTCTTCAAATCCAATCTTGCAAGGCCACAAAAAGGTTATGCACTGGTTTTGACAGGCAGGAGTTTAGGTTCACTTAGAGAAGTTAATATTCTCCCAACCCAATTCGTAAATCAGCATATAAATTGCACTGTGGATTCCTCTGCACCTAAATTTTCAATCTTTTTCGTTCAGGAAGCAACAAAACTAATAAAATCCCCATCAATGATTTGACTTTTCCTCACCACTGTGGCATGTGCACAAACAAGAGACGGACAGCACGTGGATACAACGTTATCAAAAACAGACATCTATGAAAGATTGGTAAATGGAACTGAGAACTATTCCAATCAAAATTACAAGAATTGAAGCCCTGGAAATGGAATCGTACCATATGGATCCCCTGGTCGCGGATCTGGAACTCATGCTAGGATGGCCGCCGGAAAATCTTAAAGATTTGGTAAATTTAGGGGGGAATTGGGATTGGGGTTTTTGTTTCTGAGTGAAATTGACCGAGCTGAAGTGGACGAGTCCGAAACGAAACGGCGGCCATCATCGAAGGTGGAGTCCACGGTGGAGCCGCTGTGTAGTTGTCGACGGGAGAGAAGGCAGAGAGGGCGATGGAGAGGGTAGAGAAAGAGCGTGAGGCTTGGGTAGGGAAACGCCATCAGAAATTAGAGAGTGGAAGATCCGACGATTACATGGGTAGGTGATTTTGGATTTTTGGGTGTTACCGATGATGGATAGAGAAGGAGGACGAGAGAGAGCACCTCCATTTTGGGAGAGTTTTTTTCGCCCCTTTTTTCTGAGCGGAGGGCGAATCTCGTGGTTTTCAACTTTTCATAGCAAACTTCCAATATAGACTATAGAGGGAAATTAGAATTTGAGCGAAAAATAATAGCGGGCTCGTCAAAATTTTTGACATTTACGACGCACATCAAAAAGCGCCATAAAAGATTAAATTAGAAAGTCTTTTACGGCACATATGAAAAACATGCAGTAAAAGATCAGAAAGAAAAGTCTTTTAAGGCGCACAATGAATGTGCGCCGTAAATATAATGTGACATTTACGGCACACACCATATGCAGGCAGTAAAAGATCAGAAAGAGGAGTCTTTTACAGCGCACATAGAAACACGCCGTAAAAGACAATCTGTAACGAAGTGCAAGAAATGCACGCCGTAATTTATGCGTCGTAAAAGACAAGTTTTCTAGTAGTGATGAACATGTTTACCATAACCCTGAATTTTAACAAGGGCATAGAAATACAATTGCAATGAACTTTGGAAAAGAAACTACCAGGGGAGAAAACTTATTACGAAACAGTGGAATTATCTAGCAACAACACTGAACAATTCACTCTACAGAAAACAAAACAAAAATGCCTATACAAGTATTGGGAAGAAAATGCAAGTATAGTAGAGCAAATTCAAGCATAGTTGGTTCCAGCATCAAAACACTGATCAGACTTCCGACAATTTGATATTTGGCAAAGCAACAATACCCAAAACTCACTCTTCCAACATAACAACACACATGAATTGAATACTCAATCACAAATTAACAGCAAAATGCAATCTAATCCATTATACTGAGATAATAATTATGTGCGAAACATGCGAAACAAAAAGAATAGGATGGAATACATACCGAGGTTCTTATCAATTGTCTTTGTGAACTGGTTGAGAGCTGGTGGAATTTTTCTCCTTTTTAGTTTCAGGCCTTCATCTTCATTCAAAATAGCATCCTAACCAGAACACATACCCAATACCAGGCAACACCAATCAAGAAACAGATACACATACCCAATACACAAACCAACTCTAACCAGAACACAATATTTTAATCCCAGTTTCTACAGAAACCCAACTTTCAATTCTAGATTTGTTTCAAGTCTAGAAACCCAACTTTCAATTCTAGATCTGTTTCAAGTCTAGAAACCCAACTTTCAATTTCTACAAAATTGCTAATGTAAGGAAATTTCGTTACCGAAATTGAATCTGAATGCAGAGAGTAGGCGGACGAAATGGGTGGAGGACCTTACGCAGTCGTTTCGCTCCTCCTTTTCCCAAACCCTAATCTTGTTGCTTGAGCACCGCTATTTTGATCTCATCGTCTTAGATGTCTCGGCCACGAACTTTACGAGTTTTGCTGGAGTTTTGAAGACCCAGCCTTCATTTCCGTTGATGAGCTTCTTCTTCCCACTACAGAGAACCTGTAGAGCAAATAACCTCCTCTTTCAGTACACAGAACCCTCCTCTTACAGATCGAACCTGAAATCCTCCTTTACGAATGGAACCCCAATCTCAAGTCGAGAGAGTAGAGACAGGAGAATCTCCCGCATCTTGAAAACCGAAAATCGAAGATCGAAGAAAATAGAGGTTAGGGTTTGCGACTCAGAGAATCGCAGAGAGAGAAGTGAAATGAGAGAGGGGAAGTGTGAATTTTTTTTTCTTTGTCTGAGTAGATCGAACCTAGTCGAGTGTTTTCAGAAGATGGTGTTTGGAGAAGATGGGCTTCCAGAAGAAGATGGATTCGATTCTTTAAGAGAAGAAGAAGATGGGTTCAACTTTCAGAAGCTAGAAGATGGGTTTTGTAGTTTTTTTGGAAGACTAGCTAAGTCTTGAAAACGGCTAGGTGTGAGACAATGTGCATAGATAGAGGCGCATTAAATGTAATTTTTTACATTGTATAATCAATTCAGACAACGCATAAATGAATTTTGGTTGTCTGATAGTCTACACCTGAAATTTAGAGACCCAACAAGCAAGTCTCCCGCCTAGCTAGTGCGAATTACAAACTCAATTCTCCCGCCTAGGATTGCCATCTCACATTCACACAACAGAAATAGCTCATTCTGTTGTAGGAGCTTACAAGCATTTCACCCAAAAATTGACCAGTTTGGGGGTAATGACTCTCATTTTAAGGGACATCTATTTTTCTTCCAAACTTGCACAACACAAATAAAAAATGTGTTGTATGATAGTTTGTAATTTACTCTCATACAACGGATACAACTATACTGTTGTACAAGTTGAGTCAAAATTTTGAACCAAATTTGAGCAAGGTGGGAGGGAATTTCTTTTTTCATTCAGACAACAGACAAATCCTTAAAACTATTGTACAATAATCTTGGACCCAAAAAAATTGATGTACGACCTCCTTATACAATGCCAATCTCATTAAACCTGTTGTGTGAAGCAGTTTCAGTGATCACACAACGGAAAAAAATTTTTCGTTGTCTAAAAAGTGTAGTGTGATGCAGTTTTTGGCATAGTGTTCTATCCCCCTTTCTTATCATAGAAGAGACCTAATTAAGCCTAACTGTGGGGGATCGTACTCACTCCAATCTTGGAGCATGTTGAGTTCTCTAAACTTAGAGTTTGTAGAGAATTTATGATCGACCACTTACGTCATTGTTTCGATCTAATCCAATACCTCTTGGAATTGAATTTCTTAGAAGCAATTACACTCAGAAATTCCTAATTTCTTGGGAGCAACTACGCTCAGAAATTTTATATGTACGTTTTCGTGGTAGCCTTTTACGCTCCGAAACTAACCCTAATTTCTTGTTCTCTTTAAGGATGAGTAACCTGAACAAATTGGACTTTGCTCCATTAGGAACAACTGGCTCTGGATATCACAGGTGGGTTCGTGATGTCCGCCAGCATCTCAAGGCCGATGGAATCCTAGATACGATTCTCGAGCCTAGCCAGGACGTGCTAACTGCTGAGCAAGCTCAAGCTTTGGAAGCCAATAGAGCAGCCTTAGAGGCAAATAAGGCGAAAGCCATCATCCTAATGACTCGTCATATGGATGATCCGCTCCAGTACGAGTGTATGAATGAAGAAGACCCCAGAAGGCTGTGGGTCTCACTAGATGAAAGATTTGGCAACGTCTGTGACTCCCTGCTTCCTGACCTAGAAGTGAGATGGCATAGCTTCCGCTTCTGTGATTTCAAGTCAGTTCTTAACTACAACTCGAAAGCACTTCGCATTAAATCCTTAATGGAAATTTGTGGTAAAGAGATCACAAATGCGATGTTGATTGAGAAGACTCTCTCTACCTTCCCCGTGTCTGCATTGATGGTTGCTAAGAACTATCGAATCGATGTTACTGTAAGACGAATCTCAAGGTTTCATGAGCTCATTGGAGCTATGAATGTTGCTGAAAAGCATGACAACATCCTTATGAAGAACTATAATTCGATATCCGTGGGAACAGAGCATATTCCGGAATCCAATTATAGTCGCGCCCAAAAAGAGAGGGTGCCAAGAGCGAAACCCTAATCTTAGGAATACTTTTGGACGTTCTGGTCCATATAATCGCTCTACTTAGGAAGGTAATCGCCAAAATAGGTGAACACGGAACCAAAGAGGTCAACGTGGAAAGAGAGAGAGAGAGAGAGAGAGACAACCCCTCTGGCCATGTTGGTGGCGCCACCAACACTAAGAGTCATCTAAATGACGCTTTCAAAGCGCCTCAATGAATGGAGTTTGAGCAAAGAGATGCATGTTCTCGATGTGGAGTGTCTGATCATTGGGCACACATTTGTAGAGCTAGTGAAGAAATTGTCACCGCCTACAAAGCATATTGTGAAGCAAGAGAAGGTCACTATATGGAACAAGAAGATCAAGAAGATGATCTAGAGTGAAGGGTTGAAGACTACAAATTTGGCTGGGATCAAGAGATCGCCAATTCTGGTTAAGTCTTTATTTTTCCAAGAGATGTAATAGGCAATTGCCATACATTTTTGTAGTAAATGTCAATGGTTTAGTTTTTCTTCAAAGGAGACTCACTCAAAGTAAGTGTGATGTCTAGAAAGGTTATGAGATTAATGGTATTTAAGCAAGCCTTGCTCCACCGACATCTCTCTACTCACCTGGTCACATTTATTTTGGAATTACCGAAAGAAGTTAGACGACTACCATTGTTTTGCATTAGCTATCATTTTGGATTAGATTTTGTTTAGTTAAAGAGACAATGATGTAACTCTGTTGGCTTATGAATAAATTTCGAGTTCTCTATGACTCCATTTTGATTATGAGCATATGACTTTTGTGACTACGATGGCTGGGCCATCAGTATTAATTTAAGGACATGGAATAGCCCAAGTTCCACTTGCCAAATGGCACCTTAATTACTGTCACAGAAACTCTTTATGCTCCTAGGGGCAATCGCACCTATGAATAGCCAACGGATTCCATGCGAAACGTGAAGGGTGTGTTGTGCTCTTTTTCCCCTTCGACCGAGGTTATTTTTGTCCCACTGGGTTTTTGTTACTCGGCAAGGTTTTTCATGAGGCAACGAGAGAAGCATCACGTTTGGGAGACACAAGGGGGAGTGTTCAAGTAAATCCAGAATATGTGTCTGGCCCAAACTCAAGGTTACTTGCTATAGTTGAAATAGGGTTTATATTAGAGATATTTTCGGAGAATCTTAGGAGATATCCAATTAATGTACAATTATGTTTCCATGTACAACTCTATCTCTATGCTTATAATCCTTTATATAAAGAGGCCCCTATTATCAATGAAAGTACGACTCAATTCTCTCCTAATTCAGTTTTCCTTAAATACTAATATATATATATATATATATATATATATATATATAACCGAAAATTTAATTAGCAAAAAAACCCACAAAATTTAAGGAACATAACATTTTAAAAAGTCTAACTCAAAGACAATAATCCAAGTAAGCTTCAAAGTCGGGGGCAGGATATCACAATCACCCCCCCCCCCCCCCCCCCCCCCTCAAGAAATTTGCAAACAATAACCACCAAAAAGTTCACAAAATCTTCACCAAGGAACCAGTTTAACCAAATAATTCAACTAACAATCACAAGGGCCAAAATCAAAAATAAAAATAATAAGGTACCAGTACTTGCAACCCGTAAACTTAAGTAAAGAAATGTAAAGATTCATAATTACTGATGGTGCACCATCAACAAGAGTAACAAAAACAACAACTCTTCAAGCCAGATTAAAAAGCCACCAGTAAATTGGTTACCCAAGCAAACATTCAAGGTAACTTCTTAGTACAAAGCCACTGTGGGTCCATAAACGCTTAAGAATAGAGAGGAAAGGAAAGAATACACATACATAAAAGTCAAATAAGGAGAAATCATATCAGCTAAACAATCAAACAAACTGCTATTTGAAAAATGATTTTATTTCTCTATCTGAAGTATGTTATTGTAATAAGAAGAAATAAGCAATAGAGTTCACTATCCTCTTAAATATCAACGCCCCAACATTACTCACTAAAACTCTGTAGAGTATGAAGGAAAGAATAGGAAGTTATCAAAATCCAAAATCGCAGATGGATAAGTAGTACCTACCAAACTCTTCAACTGCAGAACCATGATGAAAATCCAATGTGGCTTCCTCAACTTCTGGAAAGAGAACTACATAACATTCCCACCCAAGAAAGAAGAATGTTTTATTAGTTCAAATTTTTATGTAATACTTGCAGGTTTAATTATAATTTCATAACAAATTCGAGATGAAATACCTCTATATATAGGGCATAGAAACTCTTCCATCAACTTGTCAAGCATAGTCTTGAAGCGAAAGTCACCAAAATTCTTGACCTAAGCAATCAGAATCAAGTAAGAAAATAGGAAAACTAATATACAAGAAAGATAAACTCCTAAACCAAAACTCATTACGATAAATTATAATCTTCCTATTCTGAATAATCAAGTTCAAAAAGAGACATTCAATTTTGAAATCCACACAATCAGAGCTTCTCTTTCTTATTCAAAAGGATTCTAATCCTTCAAATCGACAACCTGAGCTGCTCAATAGCCTGCAGAAAACTATGAACATCAAAAGCCCAAAAATATAATTGGCATATCAAAGAGAATCATGTTCATCCCCAATATGAAAGAAACTCCAAAAAGTGAAATGCAAAGAAACCTCAATTTGGTGTGCAGATGAAGTGAGAGATGAGAAAGTATCTACCCACCGGAATAGCTGGAGGATAGGCTTTGGCTTCAACATCGACATCGACTGGTGCTTTTAGCCATGTGGGTAAGGATGAAGAGGACGAAGATTGGGTGTCTTGAGAGAAGAGATAGAGAGGTTATGAAATCGAATGGAACCTCCTTTGCTTTCAGTTTACTACTCGCCAAAACCCCAAATCTAATAACCCTAGATTTCAGCATAACGAATGCTCTTCCAACTCAAATGGAGTAAACCCTGAGCACCAACAACAACAACAAACAAGTTGTTATAAACTTGAGCCAGTCGAATGCTCTTGAGCACCAAAAGAGCAAAGACAATGAACTTCTTCACAAAATTTAAAACCCGAAGTGGATTGAGCACCAAAAGAACAAAGACAAAGAATAAGAGCAATGAAATCTCAAATTTAACTCACCAATCGAATGGATTTGAGCACCAATCCCTAAACCCGTGAAACCCCATTTCCTCCTCCTTTAACTCAAACCCAACTTGATTGGTGATAACTCAATCCCCTTTTCAGTAGAATGAAAAACCCCCAAATCGAACCCAACTCGAACCCTAATCGAGTGTAACCCAACTCGATTGGTGAGAACCCAATCCCCATTTTCAACAGAATGAAAAACCCCCAAATTGAACCCAACTCGAACCCTAATCTAGAATTAAAAGATGGTGCGAAGATGGTGATTTGTGATGGCTAAGTTTTTTGAGAAGATGGTGAGCAGAGCTCTAGGTTTTGCTTGAAGTGAAGAAAAGCTCGGGGTTTTCTCTCAGACATGAAAAACAGGAAAGGCACCAACTTTGTTTAAGTGTGCCCTCAGTTGTCCAAGGCATTAAGCAATAACTTTGTTTTCTTTTTTTAGTTACTCAGACAACATATAGATACATTTATGTTGTCTGAATTGCTACATAGATGAGGAAACAAAAGATGAAAAATTCCCTCTTGTGCAATCAAAATGGCAGTTTTGGCGCTTAGGCTAGGCATTTCTCATTCACATAACAGAAATAGTTCATGATGTTATAGGAAGTTGCAAGCATGACAAACAAATGAAGCCAAATTTGCTTTTTTTTTGGGGGGGGGGGAGATGAATGCCATTTTGGGGACTTCTCTAAATTTTGCCACTCACTTGCACAATGGCACATTAAAAACCGTTATATGATGATTTGCAAGTATAATCCTACAACACAAGTAACTAAATTGTTGTGCAATTTAGTGGCATCTAGGGTACAATTTGGAGCCAAATTTGAGTCGATCTAGGAGGGAAATCTGCCGCTATTTTTTTTTATGATTCACACAACAGATGATTCTTGTAACTATTGTGCAATAACCTTCTAAACAAAATCTTCAGAATTTTAACCACCTTATACAACGTAAGTTTACTAAACATGTTGTGTGATTCACTTTTCTTCATCACACAACACTTTTTTTTTTTCATTGTGCAAAAAGTGTTGTGTGTTAACGTTTTTGGTGTAGTGTTGCAAATGCCTCTACAATTCCAACTTAGAATATCCATGCACAAGGATGGACGGTAACGCTGATCTCCAAAAAGAAGAAGAGGAAACCCTAGGTCGCACGCGCGGCTAGGTTAAGGAGCTTTATTAGAAACGCCCTACACATAGATTAAGCAATATAAAAATGATTAAAATCCTATTACAATTTACTGTTAGTAATCATCATGTAATACTTAAAACAAGGCATAATTGATCAGTTATGAAATCATATACCTACTATGTGAAACTCCTATAAATAATTAGAAATATACGTACAATTAAGAAGAAAAAGATCAAGTCATCAAACTAATTGACTTACAGACCCACTGAAAAAAATTTATTGACTTGCAGACATAAGCCAAATGCTTGCACAAATAATAGATTAACATGTTTCCTTTGTTTAATTGTTGAGAGTTTCTATTGGGACCTCCTAATCTACTTACTAGACCTTCTCTATTTTTATATTATTAAATGACATATATGTACTTATATGACAAGACTGTTACAGACAACAAAATATTAAGAAAAAACATATATTTTTGTTCTCTCTCCAAGCTTTATAATAATAGAAACACAATTTGTATTACTTCTATTATTCATTTCCATTTTCAAATCTCATTTATGATTTTATTTGTTCATGACAGCTTTGGAAGAGAAAAAATATTCAAAAGATAATGCATTCAAAATTACTTGGTGAATTATACAAAAACAAAACTATGATGCGATAGGAAAAAATATTAGATAAATGTTCTTCTCATTAGTATTGCAAGATCATGAAACTGAGTGTAAACTAAACCAAATATGCTTGTGAAGCGGCATATAAGATAAAGTTATATAAAAATAATTAAATGAGCAAATTAATTTTTATAACCATAAAACATGAAAATCTAGGTTCGAAAACAATTATGGTAATATTTTCTAATTAGTTATCATGACTTTTTTTCAATAATTATTTCAATTTTTCTTTTTTTGGCAAACAAACAATTATGGGAGCATTTAAACTCATCTTTAATGTTTGGGACATTCCATTTATAAGTAAGGTTAAGTTAGGTACTTGAAAGAGGTTTAGATAGTAAATTTTACTTTTTAAAAAACAAATAGGAGGTGTAAAGAGCATAGAAGGTCAAATGAGCAAATATAGAGATCCGAACAGAAAAACTCATTCCTGTGGGCAACAGATCAAAAACACTTGTCCCGACTTTTGCTATGCCAATTCTGTCACATGCCTTATATTTCAACACCTGTCCTATTAACTAACAGCAAGTTAACACTTAACTCTGTTAACTCAATTAGAATATTTATAAAAAATAATAATTAATAAGAAAAATAAAAGGTTTTTGTCCATTTACCCCATTTTTAGAGATTTTTTTCCCACTTACCCCATTAAGTTTTTTTAATTCTCTCTTACCCAAAACACTCAAAGGAGGTATTCCCTAATACCCCATTAAGATTTTTTTCTTGTTTTTAATTTTTTTTTAATACCATTTTACCCTCACCCCTTTGTACTTAGAGAGAGAGAGACACAGACAGAGAGAGAAACCATGGAAGACTTCGCCGGAGCCGCATCACCAGCCGCCGGAGTCCAATCAACTTTCGCCGGATTCCAGTTACCGGTCGCCGAATTCCAGTCACTGGCTGCCGCCCACCAGAATTTGCTGAAAATCTCGTCTGAAAGTTTTTTTTAACCTCAATAGACATCTATTGCCTCCTAATAGTGGGGCAATAGAGGTACAATAGACCTCTATTGCCCCCTAATAGACGTTTATTGCTCCCCAATAGGACTTTCAGTTGCTAGAATGAGAACTAATCTCCCTAAATTTAGACAAATAAAATTTTGATTACTGAAAAAAAACAAGGAGATTACATAAATTCAAAACGTCTATTGCCCCTAATAGCCATCTATTGCCCTCCAATAGAGGGGTAATAGACGTCTATTAGAGGGGTAATAGACGTCTATTAGAGGGCAATGGACATTCAAAACTTCTTTTTTTCTTTCCTTCTGTCCCGTTACTTAAAAAAAAAATAATAAAAAGATTTGGGCACCCAGAGAAAAGCTCTGGGCACCCCATCACCTCTCTCCTCTGCCACAGCCTGGGTCGAGCACCGGCGGCTTCCAGGAGGCCATCAAAGACGCCAAAGAGACGGAATGGCCTCCAGGAGGCCATCGAAGTAGTCATTGTCAGCGCCAGTCGAGCTGCAGCAGAATCCGGGCAAAAGTCGACCCTCACCGGCGAGGCTGTTGGATGCGGTCGAGCTCACCAGCGAGTTACACGGAATCTAGGCGTTGCTGCGGTTGGACACGATCGTTGGCAGAGCGACATCAGTCGAGCTCACCTGCGAGTTGCAGCGAAACCTGGGAGAGAGGTCGAACCTCGGCTGAGTTGGAGATCGTGGAGCGATGAGAGAGAGAGAGAGAGAGAGGATCGTGGAGTGAGGAGAGAGACATAGAGGCAGATGTAATTAATTAATTAAGTGAATGGCAAAACTGTTATTTTGCTTTAAACAGGGTAAGTGGGAATAAAAATTTGTTGTTGGGGTAAATGGGATAACTTTGCCTCATTTTGGTGCTTTTGGTCAAGAACCCAAAAATAAACTCATCGTCATCTCCCTCTTCTTCTGCCCAGGTAGCAGGTACACTCACAAACCTCAATTCCATTCCTACCTAGCTTCGTCCCTCATGATCCCTTGTCCACATACCATTCTTCATCTTCTAAAGCTAAATCAAAGATCACCCACTCATGACTCATCCCTGTAATATTGGTTTTCTTGTCAAAAAATTCAAAGATTTCATTTGCATTTCATCATCTTTTTTCTTCCACCTGGAGTCCATTGAAATGATTGGAAGATTTTTTTTTTTTTTTCCTTCCCTGATTTCAACCCTCTTCACAACAGCACCTTCAATGATCAGAAGTCCTGGACTTGGGATGCTTCTTCTTCCTCCGTCTCCGCTTGCAGGTTTCAGAAGCTGGGTCGGTTCGGGTCTCCGATTTGCTCAACAAATATTGGGTTGTGGTGGCCAGGGACTCTTGGGCGATGTTGGTGGCAGTCTAAATGTTTAGTATGGTTTTGGATTCAGAGCAGATGAAGAAGTTCGGAATGATATGTTTAAACGACACAGTGCTTACCAAATTGTGGTTGATGAGATTAGACTTCTTTTGGATGTTATTGATGAGATTAGGATGGGGTTAATAATTGAAGAGTGGGAACCAGAGTCCTTTTTTTTTTTTTTGAAACAGAAGTTGAATATCAATAGATCAACAGCCAAAAGGCATAGTTTACAAAACTTACATAAAAAAGCCAAAGCTAAAAAATGACTACCCTATCCAATCTATAGCAAACTACTAAAGTCTCTGATGCGCTCACAGATTTACAAGCCTATCTAAAAGTGTTCAAAACCTTGCTTTCTACGGAAGAAATATTCAACTAACCCTTGCTTGCCAGGCACGCAATTGTGGTACAAACACTGATTAGAAACGTCATAGAAGATACATCGAAGCTTCACCACCTTCACATAGACTTGATGGAAATAAAATTGCAATTAGAGAAGAGGTAGCTCCTTCCCTTTCAGATTGAAGCCTGATCCGCCACTTACCTTGTCCAGCTGGGGGAGAAGCTTTTTCTTTACCCTGGTCTCGTCCTCTTGCTTTGCTTTCTTCTTTTCCCCATAGGATAACTTTTTCTTACTACCTACAAGTCTCCCCCTCTTTCTCTTCACCTAGAGGGGTTGTTCCTCAGTTTGCAGCACCTGTACCAAACCTAACTATTCAGGTTCCAGATTCAAATTTCTTTTTCCAATGGCAAGGCTCAATTTGAGCTTCTTTAGAGAGATAGTAATAGCATCATTCTCCCTCAGTCTCCTCTTTCCTATGATGCTGTCAGGTACAACCATCATCTCAGGCAGTTCTCGTATCTGAGCTTGACGCCGAGGTCGATGCATCAACATTGCCGGATTATGGAGCAGTCGCTCCAGCATAGAGTTGGGAAGCACAGTACGGAAAACAACGTCCTTGCCTCCCAAAGAAACCCTAGCTCGAACTCCTGCATTCACTGTGCTAGTTGAAACTGAACCCGAGGTCGAGATAAGTTGCCCAGCAGGCTGCGTCTCCAGTGAAACAGAGTAACTCGCCTGTGACGCACCCAGGACAGTGCGTTCTGCCTCATCATTCTCTTCCAAAGGAGGCCTTGAGCACGGGAGGCCTAACCAAACCACAAACCGAGCATCTACCAAAGAGTTTGTCAAACTTAAACTTGCAGAGAAATTCTACTTCATCCTCCACCCAATACCGCCGTTGGAAGGATAGTGGCCGGTTAAATGGGATCTCCACCCTGATTCGAAACTTTCCAACCTGCTTGGCCTGTTTGTCAATTTCCTTACAATCACTAAGAGTAAAGCCGATCATGGTCATCACCCTCTCAGAACGGAACGCAGGGGGGATGTCTTGCAAAGTGATCCAATACGATGATGTGGTGAAGGAGACTGATTCAATGTCAACCACGCCATCGTAGTAAGCTAGGGCAATTAGAGCGTGATTATAACCCCATAGACCTCCCTTCTAGATCTGATCCCAATCTGTAGCATCAGACAGAGTGACAAGAACCCTTTGCCCCTCCGCTTCCTCTACACGCAAAGATCAGTGTACCCTCCATGCATTCCGAAACATCCCCAGAAAGGATCGAGTCTTATATTCTCGAGTGATGAGCAGCTTTCCCACCAAAAATATGTCTGCTTGCTGCAGACCCCTTCCCTGTGTCAGTCGCAAGTCGACCTGCTTCCTCCCCTCAACAATGGCCAGAGAAGTAGCCAGCCAAGCAGCCATAGCATCAACAGAAGTCATTGTTGATGATTGCACAGAAACACTGCAGAAACCCTAACCCTAGGAGAAAAGGAGGCAGCTCTGACTATATAAATTTATATCGCATTAAAATTCAAGGAGTGGGAGCCAGAGTCCTGATCTGGGTTTTGGGTTAAATAATTTCTTTCTTCCTTTTGTTAATTATTAGTTTTCAAATAAAAAAAAATTAAAACACTTAACAGATTTAACTTACTATTATTTAATAGAACAAGTGTCAAGAAATAAGGCATGTGACAGAATTGGCACAGAAAAAGTCAAAACAGGTAATTTCCTCCCTAACAGATTCCTTTCCCCTTAATGACCCAATAGGTGTTATATAGGCATATAGCTATAGGTCTAAAGTCTGGGGGAGTGGGGGCAAAAACAAATGAAGATGTAATATAATTTTTTTTTGGGGGGGGGGGGAATTCGCACAATTTTAATAATATTTTATCTCACATTTTTTCTTTGCACTTCCTAAAATACCCTCGAGTCAGATTTTTTCTTTTCTCTCTCCACAAAATTCTTTATTTTTCTCTCTCCTCCAAACAACGGCAACAATTCTCTATTTTTCTCTCTCCTTCAAACAACAACATACTCTCTTCTTTTATGAATACTGGTCCTGTGTAGTCCTAGTTTTGAGGTTCTGATTTATGCCAATGAATAATGGTTCTGGTGTATGCCAATGAAATAAAATCAAATTCATAATCTCAATACAACTCTTCAATCAAATCCAAAATGTATGAAAAGTTGCATTGCTTAAGCAACATCCGTTGGCTTCAAAAAGATACATAGCTCAAATCCTAAACTAATTGTTCAACAAAAGCTTCCAGACCATTGTCATGCCCCTGATTTTTAACACAAATAAAAATCGATATATAATCCTATAATTAAACATGCGTGATGGTTCAGCCATCAATACAAAGTACTTGGAAAACTTTTTCCCTTTAAACCAAGTATATACTGATAACCTGAACCCACTATGTCAATACAGACCCGCTCCACAGAGTCATATATTACATAAGCTTACTGTTGTCAATTTTAATTTAGTACTCGCAAGTGAACGAATCAATTGTAGAATAGAGGTGCAAGCACAAGGTCATTCCCTCAAGGATTGATTGAGACAATTCTGTTGTGACAAATGTGCTATACTTAAGTAAAACAAACTGATTTTTATGATGTGATTGAGTTTGAAACAGAAAATTAAAGAAACAAAAACTAAAATTAAAGACAAGAATGAGCAATGAGATTCTTTAAAGTTTAAGAACAGATTATGAAGATGCTAAAGCATTGAGTCCACCACCTAATACTCCTATCCTATTCTCTAGTTGATAACCAATGAATTCCTTAGATTTCATGCTAAAGATTTCCGTACATAAGCTTTATTGATCCCAGACATATGTCAAAGTTCTTCCAACCTATGAATTCCAACTTATTGATCCTATATAGACTCAAGTAGCCAAACTATAATTTACTTAATGATCAGGTTCAAGCAAACATGTTCAACTCCATTAAGCACAAAAGAACTAGAAAATCATGCAAACAAGAATATCGACTATGATCAAGCACTTGTATTCTTAATCCAGAACTCTTTACTCACAAGATTGAATTATCTTTTGGCACCCTAGAAAACATCTACTCATTGATCAAGCATCATGTTCTCCAACCAAATAACTCATAAACAAAACCTAGGTCTTATTGATCCCAAGCAAAGATTTTGAATAAAAGTTCTATTGAAACGGTGATTAAGAGTTTAACATAGAAATCCAGAAATTCAATAGCAAACCAACTAAACAAATAGAATAGTCATACTAGGGGCTTCATCTTAGTCCTACCTTAGAAGTTTAGCAATCCATAACTATGAAAAGCATGACTAGAATCAAAGAAATCATGAAACAGACAATGGAAGAATTGAGGAACTCGGGTCAGCGATGGTGAGAGCTTCTCTTCTCCTTGTTCTCTGCAGAATATGATGTGTCTTGCGTCTCTAGGCATGCTAGGTTTTCTGCCCTGTATCTGTCTTTCCAAATCCTACTTGACTTTGGGCTTCTTAGGTCTTGTAGTCCAACTTGGAATAGATTCCTTCTCTCCAAAGAAAACGCAAGGCTACTATAGTCAACGCAAGGAATTACTCCAAACATGCCAGACAGGTTCAGTCTTATCCTGTCAAAGTGCTAAGAGCAATGGACTTGGGCTTCACAAATCAAATTCCGAAAAGATATGCAAAATCCGTCAGAATCTACCTTCCCGAACAAGGTTCGCTTAAATCATCATAACTTCCTCCAGAAGGATGCGAATCCACTTCTGTAAAATTCCTCAGAAAGTTAACATCCATATCTTTACAGTGGTATAAGACTCGCCTGCTAGTTCCTTGTGAGAAGGTACAGTTTAATACTTGAAATTGACACAAAACAGAGACAATTCTGGAAAATCAGGATGGCCAGCATCCTTTCAATCCTGCGTTTAACTTTAAGCTCCAAATCTTTCTTTTCTCCAATTTAACCTACAAAACACAAACACAAAGTAAATGACTCAAAAATGATAAAAACTAAGCCTTGAATCCTGCATTTAAAGGTATAAAAATGTATGAAATTATGAACCTATCACTTACGAATTAAATTGTCACCACAAAATAAAACGTAAATGCTCCTCGGAACTTACTACACAACGGAAGTCTTTATCAACTGTAAAGTCACAAAAATGACTTCCTACCGTAAAGCTGCAAGACGCTACCTCAGCTTCAACCACGATTATCCTGACCTGCAGGATTAACCCCTACACCATTGAATAGTGCACCGGGTTGCCACACAACAAACCCGGTAAGATTTTGCAAGCTCGTGTGAGTAACTCAAAACAACCACAAATCAACTCACACCAAAACTAAGGAAAACAACACACGCCTTGATCTCCTTACCAACACGTAAAAAAGGAAAGCAACTCACTCTTTAATTCTTTTCAAAACGTAAACAAAGAAAGCAACTCACTCCTTGGTTTCTATCAGTACGAAATAAAGAAAGCAACTCACACCTTGATTTCTTCTAAATCATAAATAAGGAAACAACTCACTCCTTGATTTCTTAAACACAAACTAAAGAAAGCAACTCAAACCTTGATTTCTTTCAAATCACGAAATAAAGAAAGCAACTCACACCTTGATTTCTAATAAATCGTATATAAGGAAAGCAACTCACTCCTTGTTTCCTTAAAACACAAACTCATGAGTTAGATATAACCTCTCTCTGTTACCCCATGAATTACACTAGCAGACAGACTAGAGGTCTAACTGAAATCGTAACCACTCGTCCGGCCAAAGACATGATTACTAGATATACTACCTAAAGTCAACTTGTGACATTAAATCCTCGAGCCTCTCAGTCCCTCGTAGTAAAGCATTAAAGAAGTCGCACAGGACTCAAAATGTTACACAAATCTCAATGCTTTTCAAAACAATAGAAATCAACATTTCCACAATTATTTGTTTTCCGAAAAGCCACAACCCACAACAATAAAAAGCACCATTCATGCATATTGAGCATTTCAATCCATATAGTGAGCATTTCAATCTTATAGTAAACGCGCTCTGTGGTTTAGAGCCACTTGATTTAGGTAACTAAAGTCCATCTGGAACCTTCATGTATATCTCAGTATCTAGATCTCCATATAGATACGCAGTAACCACATCCATAAGTTGCATGTTCAGTTTCTCAGAAACTACCAAACTGACAAGGTAGCGGAACATAATGACGTCCATTACAGGAGAATAGGTCTCCTCGTAGTCAATTCTAGGGCGTTGTGAGAAGCCTTGCGCCATAAGGCGAGCTTTGTACCTTGCAATCTTGTTTCTCTCATTACACTTTCTAACGAATACCCATTTATGACCAACTGGTTTGGTGTTGGGTAGTATTGGTACAACTTTTCTAAATACCTTTCTTTTCGCTAGAGAATCAAGTTTTGCCTGGATCTAATCTTTCCATTTTGGCCAATCAGCTCTACGTTAGCATTCATCAACAGAGCGTGGTTCGATGTCATCTGTCTCAATAATCTCACACGCTACGGAATACGCGAATACATCATCAATGATGATGGAGCTTATTTCCCACATCCCATGTACACTAGTGTAATTTACAGAGATCTATACTTTCTCAGGGATAGGTTCCGACATTGAGGCGTCCTCCAATGATGTCTCTTAGACATAACCATAATCCGGAACATTCTCATAGGACGGATTTTTGAGCATCGATGATCAAAGGATTTATTTGTGCCTCATTCGCTCTCTTTCTAGGGTGAGAATCCATCGAACCAATCTGTCTACCACGCTTCCTTGCGGGACTTGCAGCCATAGTCGCCATATCACTGCCAATATGGGCAGTGATGCCATCTCCTGGCACCTCAGGAGCGACGTTACATCCAGTATTTGGGACGTCAATCCTTGCAGGCATGTTTTCAGCAAGTATGTGTGATCTCGTCACTTTGGCAACATCAGAAAACGCATCAGGCAAAGTATCTGCTACGTTCTAGAGCTCGATGATTCGTCGCACTTTAAGTTCAGACTGTGTGGTACAGAGATCGAGATAAGACATAGTGGAGACAGACCACGACAATTCATGTCGTTTCTGTTGAACATCTGTGTTCTTATCTCCCCCTAACGATGGGAAGACTGTTTCATCAAAGTGACAGTCCGCAAATCTAGCGATAAAAAGATTGCCTGTCAAGGGTTCAAGATAGCGGACGATAGTTGGAGATTCATATCCAACATAGATGCCCATTCGTCGCTGTAGACTCATCTTAGTACGCTGTGGCGGCATAATAGGCACAGAAATGGTACACCCAAAAATGCGTAAGTGCGAGATATCAGGCTTGTACCCAGTCACTAGCTATAACGCAGAATAAGATTGAGTGACAGTGGGTCGTAGACGAATTAGCATCGCTGCATGCAATATTGCATATCCTCAAGCGGAAACAGGGAGACTAGTGCGCATAACCAATGTCTGTGGTATCATCTGTAGTTGTTTGATAGTAGCTTCCACGAGACCATTTTGGGTATGAACATGGGGAACTGAATGCTCTACATCAATCCCCAATGACATACAATAGTCATCGAATGTTTTCGATGTAAACTCCCCAGCATTATCAAGTCGAATTAACTTAATTGGATGGTCAGGGTATTGAGCCCGTAGATGGATAATCTGGGCAAGTAATTTAGCATAAGCAGCATTTCGAGTGGACAATAGAGCAACATGTGACCAGCATGTTGACGCATCAACCAATACCATAACATATTTAAAAGGTCCGCATGATGGTTGAATTGGTCCACAGATATCCTCTTGGATTCTCTGTAAGAACAGAATGAGTATTTTGGGATCCTTTGCGTAGGATGGTCTCAGCCCTAATTTCCCGAAGGAACAGGCTTTGCAAAATGAGCGAGGGGCCAATGAGGATTTTGGTTTAGCCTGAGTGTCTGTAGCGCTATTAGAAGCAAAATGTGTGACTACATCACCCATCATGGCGTTGGGGCCATGGAAAGTGGCATCCATGGCGTCATGGCCATAGGGAGGAACATCCATGGCGTCATGTCCATCGTTGGTGCCATTTATAGCATCGTCACAAGGGACTTGGGTGGCCCTACGGTAGCTCAGGACGGCGGCAGCGCCAGAAGCAGTGGTGGCGGCGGTCACACTTAGTCCGGGAATCAATTTTTGATTCTTGCTTCGTCTCACTCTAAAGAATGGATGTCCATGTGAAGTCTTTAGTATACGGATCATCATATCACGACCAAGATGTCCTAGTCGGTCATGCTAAAGCCAGTATGTGTCAGAATCCAAGAGATCTTCTCTTATCACACTATTGGATTCAATAGGTCGAATTGTAGTGACATAAAGTCCACTAGATTGACACATAAGCTTCTCTAAGATGCGCTTCCTTCCGCAATCATTAGAGGCAATGCAAAAGAACTCTATTCCGTTCTCAGTATGCGTTTCTGCATGGAATCTGTTGGCTCTTATATCTTTAAAGCTCAATAAGGTTTGATTCGCCTTAGGAGCGTAGAGAGCTTCTGCAACTTTAATCAATGTGCCATTTGGCAATAGGAATTTGGCCATTCCACATCCTTGAACAAAGCCTGATGGCCCAGCCATCTTAGTCACAGAGGAATATGTAGGCAACATCTCTAAGAATAATTTCCTATAGCGTAGAATGGTGTGCATAGTCGCACTATCCACAAGACATTGTAGTTCTCCAGAATCCATTCCTGAAAGAAAAGCTCATAATTAAAAAGGAATCATAAAGAAAATAACTCAACTTTTATTAATAAGCCAAACAGAATTACATCATTGTTTCTTTAACCAAAGAAAATCTAATCCAATAAACTAGCTAATGCAAAACAATAGTATTCGTCTAACTTCTTTCGGTAATTCCAACACAAATGTGACCAGGTGAGTAGAGAAATGTCGGTGGAGCGAGGCTTTCTTAAGTACGACTAATCTCAAAACCTTCCTAGACATCACATTTACATTGAGTACGCCTACTTTGAAGAAAGACTAAACCATTGGCATCTACTACAAAAATAATATGTTAATTGCCTACATCTCTTGGAAAATAAAAGGATTTAATCAAAATCGCCAGTTTCTTGGCCCTTGAAATCGTCCACCCTAAGAGCAAGATCGTCCTCTTGATCCTCTTGCTCCATGTTGTGTGCCTCCCTTGCTTCACGATACGCCTTGTACGCGTCTACAACATTCTGGGATACTCTACATGCTTTAGCCCAATGTCTGGTTGATCCACATCGAAGACAAACATAATTATGGTCAGTCTCCCTTAATCGAGGCACCTTTGGGACGCAATTAGGACCACCATTCCCTTTGGTGGCGTCACCACCGTGGCCGGAGGCTCTGCCTCTCTCTCTCTCTTCACACATTGACCTCCACGGTTCCCTACAAGCCTCTGTTGGCGGTTTCCTTCCTCTTGAGGGCGAGTATATGGACCACAACGTCAAGAATTTTCCCTACTTTTAGGGTTTCACTCCTTGCGTCCTCCCTTGGGGGCACGACTATAGTTAGACTCCAAAATAGACTTGGTTCCCATGGGACTAGCATTATAGTTCTTCACAAGGATATTGTCATGTTTTTCATCTACGTTCATGGCCCCAATAAGCTCATGAAACCTTGTGATATGTCTTGCATTCACATCAATTTGATAATTCTTAGAAATCATCAGTGCAGAGAAGGGGAAGGTAGAGAGAGTCTTCTCGATCAACATCGTATCAGTAATGGTTTTTCCACAAAACTCCATCAAGGACTTGATACGAAGAGCTTCTGAGTTATAGTCAAGTACAGACTTAGAGTCACAGAAATGGAGGCTATGTCATCTCACTTCTAAATCAGGAAGCAGGGAGTCACGAATGTTACCAAATCGCTGCTCAAGTTCCACCCATAGTTTTCTGGGGTCTTCCTCATTGAGGTATTCACTTTGGAGCGCATCATTCATGTGCCTTGTCATGAGAATTATGGCTTTAGCTTGATTCGCTTCAAAAGCGATAGCTTGCTCAATAGTGAGCACGTTCTGACTTGGCTCGTGGATGGTTTCCAGAAGTCTATCAGCCTTAAGATGTTAGCGCACAGCGCGGACCCACCTATGATGTCCTGCACCTATTGTCTCCAGTGGAACAAAGTTCAACTTGTTCAAGTTACTCATCCTGAAAAACAACAAAAGATTAGGGTTAGTTTAGGAGCAAAAAAGGCTACCACGAGAACAGTAAAATTTCTTAGCATAGTCACTCCAAGAAATTAGGGATTTCTGAGCGTAGTCGCTTCCAAGAAAATCCGATTCCAAGAGGGGTTTGGATTAGATCAAAACAACGATGTATGTGGTCAATCGTTTTCTTCTCAACAAACTCTAAGTTTGGAGGACTCTACAAGCTCCAAGCTTGGAGTGAACATGAACCCCCACAGTTCTGCTATTAGTCTCCCCTATGAAGAAGAAAGGGGGGTAGAAGAAGGGAGGTTGCAAGTCCCTGAGAAAAAGAAGAGAAAATAATTAAAAACTTCAAAAACAGGAACTTTTAGAAAAATTTACCCTGAAAAGTTGCCACAAATCTTGATAGGAAAAAGTTGCTGAAGATGGCCAGAAAATGGTCGCCTGAAAAGTGGCCGAAATCTGGTGGCCGGAGCTAGGCTGGGCTGCTGTAGAGGCTGTGCAAGAGCTGCGCAGGGGCTGTGCCGAGCTGGCAGGCAATCTATCGGCAGAGGCTAGGCAGGTGTCGACAGGTCTCAGCGGGACTGCGCAGGGGTCTCGGCAAGTGCTGGGCAGGTGTCGGCAGGGGCTATGCAGGGCTCTAGGCAGATGTCGACAGTGGCAGGCACAGGGACGCGCAGCTCTCGGGAGGTGCGTGCAGGGCTGTCGGCAGGGGCTCGATAGCTTCTCTGCAGATGTGCAGGGGCAGGCATAAGGTAGGGGTTGATCCGAATTTTCCGACGGCCAGTTCAGGCGGATTCCGGTGGGTTCTGGTGGTTCTGCCGCCGGTTCTAGGCTTCTTGAGGCTGGGGCTTCGATATGTGAGGCGGTGGATGCTTGGATTTTAGGGCTACGAAATTAGGGTTTCATGGTTAGGGCTTCGTGCTGATAACGTGTTTTAGAGAAACGAGAATTGAGAGAAAATCATTGTGTATTCTCATTGATAATAGGAGCCTCTTTATATAAAGGATTACAAGGCATTGAATCTGAATTACATAAGGAAAGGTAATCATACATTGAATAGGAATCTCTAAGATTCTCCGAGATTATCTAATCTAACCCTATTACCACTAGGTCAAGTAACCTAGAGTTTGGATCAGACACAAAATAGAGATTTACTTGAACAACAATAAAATTAGAGACAATTATTCGTTATTTAGCACAATTTCTAAACATTCAATATCATAACAATTCAAATAAGTACTTAGCAAAAAAAAAAAATTACAATACATCAAAACCTTAGCAAAAAGAAACAAGTTTAGATCAAACATTTAAAGTTGTCCTCGACGAGACTTCATGTTCTGAAAACACTGGATGATAGGCTCATTGTCAATAGCATTGAATACATCTTTTTCAAGATACACAATCAAACAATCATTTAGCCATTGATTGATCTCCCATTTTGTTTCTCATTTGATTCTTCACAATATTCATAGCAGAGAATGCCCTTTCTATCGATATATACAACAATAATCGAACCTTGTACTTTACAACTTTAAGCCCAAAAGATTAAAAAAATAATTTTTTGTAAAAATACAGAGAAGAAGAAAAACTAACATGTGTTGTACTTGTTGGTCAGACTAAAGAGAAGTAGATATATAGAGGAAATGATTTGTTTGCTGTGAAAATAGATTTTATCTTCTAATGCTTCATCACATCTCCACTGGGTCAATCGAAATTTTGCTTGGTCAGTTCATTTCTTTACGTTTTGTTCTTTTGGCTGTATCTCTTCACGATTTGGACTCTTAGACTTTTGGTGGCTGCTTACTTTTTAAACTAGTCGCTGAGCCCCACAGCAATGCGAGAGAGAGGGATCTAGGGTCAAAAATGACATTTCAATCCCTGAATGGCAGCCTGTAATTTTGAGAAAAAATAAGGACAAAAACGACTTTTCTGCCAGCCTGATATTCTCCTTGAACAGTAGGGACAGAAGCGCCTTTTCCATCCCCTCTTGTGAACAGTGTAACAGTAAACCCACGCTTAATATATATATAATTTTATTTTGAAATTTGGGACATAGGAGCTTAGGTTAATCATGTGGTCATCAGGTCATGTTGCCATGTTGGTCATATATGTTTTTATGTCTCTTTCAGCATTTAATGTTTCTGTTTCTTTTTTATTTAATTGCACCTTCTCCCATAATAAGGCTATCTCCAATAGAAGGTTCAAAATCCATATTTTAGACCATGGTTGAGCAAAATCCATCTCCAATCATGGATTTGGGTCTATTACAAAAATGCTTCATGGTGGTCTAAAGTCCATTTGTTGGTCTAAATATAGACCACCAAAGCTGGCCCACTTCAAGCTTCAAGTTGCATGATTTGCATAATTGATCCAAAACTCAATTTGAGTTTTTCCAACCCGCCAGCAGTTCCTCTTTTTTTGTTTTTTGGAATAAATTTGATTTTATGAAATCTTTAATTTTATGAATCTATATAACTAGTTACAAAATGACACGTGGCATGTAATATCCTATCCAAAAATTTAATAAGATTCGATAAAGATAAAAAGTGATTTGTGTAGATAAAAATCTAATCGGTAATCTGTAGAGTTGTGTATGAATCGACACGTGGACTCGAAAGTCTTGTCTAACAATATAGTAAGATTCCTTCAATCATTAAAATTATATTTTTATCTCTAAAAATAATTCTAAGTATACTTGAATTAGTAATATAACTTAAAACACTTAAAATTTTGAAGTATACAAATTAAAAATAATAAAATATGGGTAAAATATATTAAAGTCTATAATTTAGACCTCGAACGATTGGAGTTGGAAAAATTATAGACCTTACTATTTGGATGAATAGCAGCTTTCAAAAGTCTAAAATTTTAGACCATAGTTTATTTTAGACCTTCACGATTGGAGATGGCCTAAGTCTGTTGGCTCACGGTTTACACCAATTCATGATTTCATATAGATAAATTATCAATTATATATATATATAATCGTTAAAATATTATGTTAAGTGGGGGCATGCATGTTAACTACAAGACAAAATACTATATTGATCACCAATTAAATACTTCTCTGCAAAATCTGAGTGGGCGCGTCAGCCCCCTCTTGCCCCTACCTCGGTCTGCCGTTGAACGCAACTACATGTCTCTACTAGTCCACCGGAGCAACTCCTGTTTCCATCACAAATTTCCTGATTGAAAGCATCCTTAATTCTAATTATAACAGTAAATTAAGATTAATAGATTGGCATTTGGAACTTCAAACCTAAGCTTAAAAAAGAAACCTGCATTGGTTCTGCATTGTACCCTTGGACCATATATAACCTGCACGACTGACCAAACCTGCATCAAATTAGACATATCATCTAACACGTTTAGTTTGCCCTCAAAAACTTAACCGCCCCTTGATTCACATATTTTGACAGAGAATCTTAATCATTGAAAAGGTTTCCACCACAGCCGAATGCAAAAGTGAAACTGATATAAGTGAAAATCACATAAACATAACCTAATGAAATGTATAACCTAGTTACTTTATACATTCACCAGCTAAATATCAATTAGAAAATCCCCTACTTGCAGAGTAGTCTCAAAAGAAGGGTGCGGACATTACAATACCCAAAAGATGTTAATCACTAAATCAGTAAATCCCCATTCACTCAGCCTTCACAAAATGACGCGAAAGCAACTTCCCAATCTCCAAAAAGTTGACCTTTTCCTTCCCTTCAAACAACTCCTTCAGCTTGTTATCGCAAATGATCTCCCTCTTGTTGGCAGGATTCTGCAGATGGGAAGCAGACATAGTTAATAACACTTGATCAATTATTGCATGTCAATACAGTTGGTGTTTGGCCATATCTTATGATGTGGTTAACAATCATGCGAAACACTAAGATGCATTCATGTACTTTCCTAGCTAGCTGCTGCGCAACAAGATACAATCACTACCTTTTATGTATACAAACAAACATGCAAAAAACTCAAGTTATAAAATAACACTAAGATACAGGCATCCTGATCTATATTCATGTGCTTTCCTAACTGCTGCGGAATAAGAAACAATTACTACCTTTTATGCACACAAACGAAAAACCCTGCCGCAAGAAGTAACAAGATCTTACAATCACAGATTCAAAATATACCAATGATGTCATGCGGATGTTCGAATAAATTTGATATTTTAAAAATCTTTAGAAATCTGAGAAATGAATTAAAAATGTATAAGATCAAAAAATACTTCATGCATCTCCCCAATCTTCTCATTAACCACAAAATGACAACAAAAGTTGATGTTAGCTCAGTGGTTAGAGCGTCCACTACCTAGGATTCAGGTCTTGGGTTCGAGTCACTATGGGGGTAGAAGTGAAATTTTTTTATCATCTTTAAAAAAAGAAAAAGAAAGACAACAAAAGTTCATACTTAGTAAACGATCGAAGAAGAATAGGATTAATAGTATTCATGCTATAACATACATCAAGTAAGTGTCGAGATTAGTTTAAACCCAACAAACTTTTGGGGAATTGACAATTAACAGTTAATTGTATATATGGATCTATATTTCAGTAGAGTTTGGTGTTTATGATGTAGGGGTCCTACCGTGCTAGTCAGCAAGAAGAGACAGAGCAAGATAAATATGAGCAATTTCTCCACAACTGGTTTCTTTTTAATTTTATATACAAGTGAAATGTCCAAATTTTCTAATATTAAAATAGAAGTCACATGCACAAACTTGGCGCCCAGATCAGCACCAAGCAAACAGAAGACTTGCATTGACTTAGATTTTGAAACGTCCGATTCAGGGTTGACATTGAAAGTTTTAAAAGTACAAGGAGCAAGATGAAGTTCGATGACAAACAGCAGAGACCTCCCAAAGTATTAGTGTGGTGAAGCAAACTGATGTAAAAGGTGATGAGAAATATTTTAGTGCATCTTCTTTATGGTGGACTCTGAAGGAAAAAGAGGGTAAAAACAGTCGAGCAATCCAAACCATGATTTATATCAGCAGGGAGACTAATTAGGAGAATACCAAGAGACCATCGGGTACATGCTTTGGAACAGCCAAAAGACCACTATAGGATCAGAAAACACTTATTGTAATTATTCAGGACTTAGCACTTCCATATTTTGTGACAAAAGCAGCAAGAAAAATACAGCTCGATCTTTTAGAAGAAGAAAATGAGTAAACAAAAATAGAAATTTTACACAACACGACGAGAGAACCTCAGATATTGGGACGAGCACTTGACATGAAGCATACAACAGTTTAACTCTTCAACACTGAACACTAGCAAATGGCCATGAATGGCAATTAGGGATTCGTACCGCCAGCATTGCATATCAAGATATTGGGGCATCAATGGATTCTTCTAAAGAGATTTGATAGTGTGAATAATATGTAATAACTTCAATTCATTCAAAATGGTTTACAACGTTTTATACAACAAAGATGCTAATTCTATCCATAATTATAGGACTAACTATAGTAATACAAATCTTTTAATTAACTTGTGATGATACAGAAGATCCCAATAACGAAGACTCCAGATCATATGAGATTCCTTTCCTCAATACTCCCCCTCAAGTTGGAGTATATGTTAATTACACCCAACTTGCTCAATAGTGCTGAAAATTGCTTCGAACCCAATGGCTTGGTGAACAAGTTAGCTGGTTGTTCCTTTGTTCGAATATGCATGGTTTTGACTAGCCCTCTCTGTACTTTTTCCCGCACAACATGGCAATCTATCTCAATATGCTTTGTGCATTCGTGGAAGACGGGATTTGATGCTATATGAATGGCAGCCTGATTATCACAGAACAATTTAACTGCATGTGCATGTTTAACATTCAAATCTCTTAATAAACTTCGAAGCCACGTAATCTCACAGCATGTTGTTGCCATAGATCTGTACTCTGCTTCTGCACTAGAATGAGACACTGTTCCTTGCTTTTTTGTTTTCCATGAGATGGGTGCGTTGCCTAAGAAAATACAGTAGCCAGTAGTTGATCTTCTTGTGTCCTTGCAACGTGCCCAATCTGCATCACAATACGCCTTGATCTCCAATTGTCCGATGGAAGACAAAAGTATTCCTTGTCCTGGTGTCTGCTTAACATATCTCAACACCTTGTAAGCTGCATCTAGATGAGGTTGTCTAGGGTTATCCATAAATTGACTTAGGATATGTACAGCATACACGAGGTCTGGTCTCGTGACTGTGAGGTATATGAGCCTTCCAACTAATCTGCGATACTGACAGGCATCCTTTAAAACGACCCCTTCACCTTGCGTTAGCACCAAGTTCTGATCAATTGGGAATCGAGATGGTTTAGCACCTAGGAAGCCTACATCTTCAAGGACCTCTAATGCATACTTTCGTTGGCCTAAAACAATGCCTTGCTTGGACCTTGCCACCTCTATTCCAAGGAAGTACCTTAACTGACCCATATCTTTGAGCTTGAAATGACTTGCAAGGAAGTGCTTTGTCTCCATGATGTCTTATAAGTTGTTTCCTGCCAATATAACATCGTCAACATAGACTAGCAAGGCTGTGAATCTACCTTGAGTGTGTCGGACGAAGAGTGAGTAATCAGACCAAGACTGATTGAATCCGGATGCCTTGAGAGCACCAGAAAGTTTCAAAAACCACTGCCTCGATGCTTGCTTGAGGCCATACAATGATTTGTGTAACTTGCAAACTCTATTCTCCCCCTTTCGTCCGAAACCAGGAGGCAACTTCATGTACACATCTTCATAGAGGTCACCGTTAAGGAAAGCATTGTTAACATCTAGTTGATGAAGATGCCAACCTTGAAGAGCTGCAAGGCTGAGTAACACTCGAACTATTGTTAGTTTGGCCACCGGAGCAAAAGTGTCACGGTAATCAATCCCTGCAACTTGACTATAACCTTTTGCAACCAAACGAGCTTTATACCTCTCTACTGTGCCATCTGGGTTGTGTTTGATCTTGTAAACCCACTTGCAACCGATTGGTTTCTTGTCAGGGGGGAGAGGCACCAAACTCCATGTCTTGTTTTCTTGAAGAGCTTGAATCTCTTTGTCCATAGCTTCTCTCCATCGTGGTTCAAGGACAGCCTGAGAGAAAGATCTAGGTTCCTTTTCTAGTGTAATGTTAACAGTGAAAGCTTTATGTGTAGGAGAGAGTCTATCATAGGATAAAACATGAGCAATAGAATGAGGGGTACTTGGATGAGTAACCTCGCTCGTGGAAGATGATGGTGCAGTACGTGAAGGAAGGGCTGCCTCAATATGAAAGTCTTGCAAAATGGTTGGAGTTCTAGTTAGCCGTGATGATCTTCGTGGTGTGGCAATGAAGAATGAGGTATTGCATCTTGGGATACGGATAAGTCTGGTGGTGACGTATTTGGAAAATGAGATGGTGGAATATTTGAATCCGAGTGATTTGTGGGATTGATATCAGAGGAAGTTGTGGGATTAGAATCAAGATTTGATTCCGAGTGATTTGTGGGATTAATATAAGCGGAAGTTGTGGGATTAGAATCAAGATTTGATTCCAAGTGATTTGTGGGATTTATATCAGCAGAAGTTGTGGGATTAGAATCAAGATTTGATCCGAGGGGTTTGAGAAGATTTGATCGTCATCAATGTGAGGTGAGGTAGATAAAGAAGGAAAGAGCTGAGGAGGTGTTGGAGAACTGACAAAAGGCGAAGATGTGGAGAGTTTGGATTGATAAGGAAACTCGGTTTCAAAGAAGATGACATCTCGTGAGACTAACATTTTCTTATCTTTCAAGCTATAGACTTTATATCCCTTTTGACCATGAGGGTATCCAAGGACGATACACTGAATAGAGCGTGGATCAAACTTGCTGGGCTGGAGTGGATGAGTAGACATAAAGTAACGACAACCAAAAACACGCAAATGAGAGTAGTTTGGTGATTTGTGAAATAACGTTTCAAAAGGTGTTTTACCTTGCAAAATTGGTGTTGGTGTCCTATTTATTAGATAGGCAGCGGTGAGTATAGCATCCCCCCAAAATGGTTTAGGCAAGTTTGATTGAAAGAGAAGTGCACGAGCAACGTTCAACAAGTGCATGTGTTTGCGCTCAGCGACGCCATTCTGTTGGGGCGTGTTGATGCAACTGGTCTGATGTAAAATACCTTTGGAAGAGTAAAATTGTGTGCATTTAAATTCTGGACCATTGTCACTCCTAACAATTTTTACTCTTTTGCCAAATTGATTCTCAACTAAATTGACAAAGTGAATGAGTAGGGCTGGTGTTTCTGACTTGTGATGCATGAGATAAACCCAAGTGCCCCAAAAAGAGATGGGACGTGGTAGCCACCCCATATGTCCACATGAATCAAATCAAAACAAGAATTACTAGAAGAAACACTCAATGGAAAAGGTCTTCTAGTTTGTTTAGCTAAAGGGCAAATGGAACAAGGACTTGCATTGCAAGATTTATTTTGCAAAAAGAGAAATAATAAAGACACTTTGCTAGATGGATGTCCGAGCCTTTGATGCCATAGGTCATGTGTTTTAGTGTTCACCACATTGCACGTTCCTTTCTTTGGCAGATTGAGACAGTAGAGTCCCTCACTTTCAGTTCCCGTCCCAATCATCCTCCCCGATTGAAGGTCCTGTATGAAACAAACTTGTTTAAGAAATATGGTAATATAAAAGGAACCAAATGCAAGTTTGCTGATGGAGATGAGATTTAGGTAAAACAATGGGACACATAGAACATTGTGAAGGACAAAGTGTGAAGAAAATGACACTATCCCAATGTGAGAAACATGTAATGTGGTACCATCGGGCAACTTCACTGTACGATTGTGCATAGGTTGAAAAGATGTGAGGAAAGCCGAATTACAAACTATGTAGTCACTAGCCCCACTGTCGAGGATCCATGTTACATCTTTATTATCTTGTGAGAGGGCAAATGCTTTACCCGAGAGCTCCTCATAGTTAGGAATGTTACCAACAAGATTGGGTGAAGGCTGTTTGATCGAATTCAACTTCTCTAGTAGCAGGTGGCCATCATTGGAATTCTCCCATGGTTTTGAGGTCTTGGAAGAGCTCTGGTCTTTCTTGTGTTTAATGACCTATTGTTCTTCATCACCAGCCATGAGGTATTTTGTTTGCATAGATTTCTAGGTACTCAAGAGCGATTGCTCTGATACCATAAAGAGATTTGATAGTGTGAATAATATGTAATAACTTCAATTCATTCAGAATGGTTTACAACATTTAATACAACAAAGATGCTAATTCTCTCCATAATTATAGGACTAACTATAGTAATACAAATCTCTTAATTAACTTGTGATGATACAGAAGATCACAATAACGAAGACTCCAGATATTCCTTTCCTCAATATCTTCCCTTTGCTTAGGACAATTACGGTGATCACATGTTCCTTGACGAGTTTGATGGAGATCTATTGTTGCCGTTTTTCTATATATGATCGGGCTAAGGTTTTTCGTGTTTACAAGTTTGGAACTACTGTTCATTATAATTATAACAGTAAATTAATTAAGATTAACAGATTGGCATTTGGAACTACAAACCTAAGCTTAAAAAAGAAACCTGCATTGGTTCTGCATTGTACCGTTGGACCATATATAACCTACAGTCCTTCACAACTTAGACGTCATCTGACATGTTTAGTTTGCCCTCAAAAACTTAACCGCCCCTTGATTGACATATTTCGACAGAGAATCACAATCATTGAAAAGGTCTCCACCACAGCCAAATGCACAAGTGAAACTGATATAAGGGAAAATCACATGAACATAATCTAATCTAATGTTTTACCTAGTTACTTTATACATGCACCAGCTAAATATCAATTAGCAAATCCCCTACTTGCAGAGTAGTCTCAAAAGAAGGATGCCTACTTGCAGAGTAGTCTCAAAAGAAGGATGCGGACATTACATTACCCAAAAGAAGTTAATCACTAAATCCCCCTTCACTCAGCCTTCACAAAATGACGCGAAAGCAACTTCCCAATCTCCAAAAAGTTGACCTTCTCCTTCCCTTCAAACAACTCCTTCAGCTTGTCATCGCAAATGATCTCCCTCTTGTTGGCAGGATTCTGCAGATGGGAAGCATTCATGGTTAGTTAATAACACTCTATCAATAATTGCATGTCAATACAGTTGGTGTTTGGCCAGATCTTATGGTGCAGTTAACAATCATGCGAAACACTAAGATACATTCATGTACTTTCCTAGCTGCTGCGCAACAAAAAATCACTACCTTTTATGTATACAAACAAACATGCAAAAAACTCATGTTATAAAAGCCTAATCTATATTCATGTACTTTCCTAACTGCTGTGGAATATGAAACAATCACTACCTTTTATGCATACAAACGAAAAACCCTTCCGCATCAAGTAACAAGATCTTACAATCACAAATTTTGAATGATGCCATGTGGAGCTTCGAATAAATTTGATATTTTAGAAATCTTTAGAAATTTGAAAAATGAATTAAAAATGTATAAAACCAAAAAATACTTCCAAGCATCTCCCCCAATCTTCTCATTAATCACAAAATGACAACAAAAGTTCATACTTAGTAAACGATCAAAGAAGAACAGGATTAATAGTATTCACGCTATAACATACTTCCATTAAGTGCTGAGATTATTTTAAACCCAACAAATTTTTGAGGAATTGACAATTAACAGATAATTGTATATACGGATCTATACTTCAGTAGAGTATACCGTGCTAGTAAGCAAGAAGAGACAAAGCAAGATAAACATACAAGTGAAATGTCCAAATTTTCTAATATCAAAATAGAAGTCACATGCACAAACTTGGCACCCAGATCAACACCAAGCTAACAGAAGACTTGCATTGACTTAGATTTTGAAAGATCAGATTCAGGGTTGACATTGAAAGTTTTGAAAGTACAGGGAGCAAGATGAAGTTTGACGACAAACAGCAGAGACCTCCCAAAGTATTAGTGTGGTGAAGCAAACTGATGTAAAAGGTGATGAGAAAGTGCACGTAATGAAAAAGCAAAAGAGCAGACACTAGATGGACATTCCCCTCAAACCAGTACAGAAATTTGTTTTGTTATTTTAGTACATCTCCTCTATGGTGGACTCAGATGAAAAAAGAGGGTAATAACAGTCGAGCAATCCAAACCATGATTTATATCAGCATGCAAACTAATTAGGAGAATACCAAGAGATCATCAGGCACATGCTTTTGAACAGCCAAAAGACTACCATAGGACCAGAAAACACTTTTGTAATTTTTCAGGACTTAGCACTTCCATATTTTGTAACAAAAGCAGCAAGAAAAATACAGCTCTTTGGAGAAGAAGAAAATGAGTAATCACAAATAGAAATTTTACACAACATGAGGAGAGAACCGCAGATATTGGGACGAGTATTTGACATGAACCATACAACAGTTTAATTCTTCAACACTGAACACTAGCAAATGGCCATGAAATAGAAGTAACCTGGTTAAGAAAACTGAAAAGTGAAAAAGCACATGGTCTAAAAAGTTTCATCAAATCAGAAGCAATCTGTTAAGCTTTGATTGATCTTGATTGTGACAAAGTCATAAATAACATAACAGAAAGCACTTAACCATACACAAAACTCAACATCTGACTAGCAAGGTTTTGAACCTCTGCATTGAGCCAATCTTCCATCGGAACAGGCACAACTAATTTATTTGGGTTTCCAACACAATACACTTAAGAAAAATGGTCTTATCATAAAAAGCATAACAAAAATCACTCAATCACATCCAAATACTGAACACCAGGTTAACAAAGTCTCAAATCTCTGAATTGAGCCGAGCTCCCATCAGATCAGGTACCTCCAATTTATTTCTGTTTGGATCAACAATAAGGATGCCCAAATAGACACATCCCATTGTTTGCAACAGATATCATAAATAGCATAGAAAAAGTAAATGAACCCTAAACAAGTGTTCAACAACTGAGTAACAGGGTTTCAAACCTCTGCATTGACCCAAGCTCCCAATATATCAGATACAACTAATCTATTTTGGTTCAGATAAACACCAAAGATTCCCATTTAAAAGTGACTAAATAACCCATTGTCTGCAACATGCAACCCTCTAGTTCCATTTTTCACATTTTGGGCTTAGTTTTATGGGGTTTAGGGTTTCGGATTACAAGTGTTTAGGGCTGAGTTTTCCTCCTCATTTGAACCCAAATGCACTCTTCTACTTCGATTAAGAAATCTAAAACAAGAAACCACATACAACAGAAACAAAAATTTAATAATTTTTCAGAACCCAGGGGTTTAACACTGCATGAACAAACACCATTCATCATTATAAATGCAGAGAATGAAGCAAAGGAGATGGAAATCAAGACCTGCAGGTTGTGGAGCTTGATGTGGCTCCAGATCTGCTTCACGGCCTCGGCGCGCGAGGACTCAGGGGCGCCGCCGAGGAAGCTGCCGAGAGCTGGAGAGATCGGAGTCGGCTTCAGAATGCCGGCGTTCCTGTTGACGTTTCTCTTCGGCTTGACCGCGTCGGCTTCCGCTTTGGGCTTGGGCTTGGGCTTGGCCTTCGCCTTCGATTTTGGTGCGGCAGCGGCGACCTTGACGGTGGTTCCGGCCGTGGAAGTGGAGGACTTGGCCGGCGCCAGGAGAGCACGGCAGCCTCGGAAAATCCTAATGGCAGTGGAGGACGACATTGATCTCAAAGCTCACAAGGACTAGTGAGTCTCAGTCTCTCTCTCTGGTCTTTCAAGGGTTTTGGGTGCCCTAATGTGGTGAAAGGCGGTTTTTATATTCCGACTGAGCTTCCAAAAGATCCACTTTTGCCTATTTTCAAATCTTCTCTCACAGCTTTCATTTGGTAATGTTCCTTTTTCTTCTTCTTCTTCTTTTTTAAATACAATTTTCCTTTTTCTCTTTTATTCGTCAAAGAATTTCTTTTTTATTTTATTAGTGAAAGAGTGGTTCTAGTTGGACCTCCAAATTTGCTATTTAGACCTCTCATACTTAATACACCTCTAATTTACTTTTTAGAATATTTGAAAAGCTAAGTAGACCTCATTATTTTTATCAAAATGCCCTTGAACATGAGATGCAAAAATCTGTTATTCTATTTTTTATGTCTATCTTCAACCACGAGAAAAAAAAATGAATCAAAATCACATGACATTGCTCTATTATGAGTAGGTCTTTCCTCCACCAAAATTAATCAGACGGTTGGTTCTCGATCTTGATATGTTGTTGGAACCCCTTTGAATTTGCTAAAAGAATGTTGTTCTCCTTATTTGTCTTTTCATATAAGTTGACAAAGTCAATTAATAACCTAAAAAAATTGGAGGTCCAAATATCAAATTTGGAGGTCCAACTAGAACCACCCTTAGTGAAAATCTTTTCGTTTTCCAATATTATTGTGTGAAAATTTACAATAGTATTTGAAATTTTGGACTAAAATTACACACACTCAACTACATGATGTGGTAAGATTGGTCGAGCGGGATAGCATGGAACCCACGTGCATGTTTTGCGTTCGAATCTCAACTCCTACCAGTTTGTGGCCAGCAAGTTTGAGGGGATTTTGGGTTAGCGGGGGATTAGTTTGGATTTACTAAAATATCACTGTAGACCTTAGTCTAAGTTTGAGGGGACTTGGGGTTAGCAGGGGATAAGTCTGGATCTGCTAGAATATCTTTGTAGAGACCTTGGTCTGAATATTGATTGAGTAGGTGTGTTACTAACTCCCTTACGTAATCAATCAAAAAAAAAAAATTCACGCACATTCTCTCTTAAAGATTCCTATATTTGTACCTCCTTAGATGGAGCTGTACTTGGAGATCCATTTTGTCATGGTGACTGATAGTTTTAGTCGGTCAACCACTACATTTCTCATCTGTAAGTGTTTCTTAATATCAGGATTTGAAGCTTCTTCCTCTACGAGGCCTAGCGATTGCTTCCCGATCGGGTTTAACTTTACAGTGAATGCCAATCGTTCTGGTAGGGCTGCATGGCATATGAGTCATATGCCTTATTAGTGCAATGACTTAATGGTGAAAGGCGATGACAAAGTGCTGCTACAGGTGACAGTTAGCCCGATCAAGAAAGTCAACTTTCCATAGTGAAGTATATTGAAGATTGAAAATCCAATGCAAAAAAGGTCTCTTCTTTAGCTCTTTTCAACTAATTAAATTCTCAATGGCCTCACCATCATTTACATGGAGTACTGTATTGTTAGGGTTATTTTGAAATGATCGAGGTGATACTGATCACCCAACTTGCAAGAGGATTGGTGCCCAAATGTCTTGTGCCCAAGCCCCAAGATAATGCGCAACAAAATTGAAAAATCTCAATTTGGTAAGATTTATCTTTATTAATTAAGCCAATTCTGTAGAGAATGGTTAAATTTTTGAAGTACCTGTAATGCCCATAGTTTATTAATATAAAAAATAACAATATTTCCATCATGAGATGGTGAAATTGATATTAGCCATAAAACTGAAAATAACTACCCATTATCCATTTATTTTCTTTTTTGTTTTTCAATCTTTATCTATTTTCATAAATTTTCAAAAATAAACAGCCAAATGGCACGCACAGAGTGCGTGTCAAGAGGCTAGTATAGGGATTATGCCACAAGACAAAACTACTTAAAGGTATAAAACTCAAATGTCTATAACAGCTATATGTAACATTGTACTTATAGAAAATTGTCATTCATATAAGGGAAGATATTCATAATCTCATGTCTCTATAAAAGTATAAATAGACATTGTGTCATAGTGATTTATCTTCACTTTTGATAAATACCTTTTTGTAACTTGTAGAGTTAAAGGTTCGAGTATTTCATCACGTTTCAAATATTCAATTTCATTTGAATTGTCTCTTTCCAATTTTGGCCCATAATATACTTTGTCGACATGCATAATGAAACGTGTCAATACAGCACTTAATGATTTTTGGTAGCTACTAAATGCAAATTATCATCGATGATCATTTAATCATAGATCCTACGTACACATTCTTATATGCATGCATTAGCTGTAATAAGTTTATTGATATTGGGTACCCATGCCACTTCTGGGGCATACATAGTCACTTCTAGGACAATCATCTCTCATAGATGAATGATGTAGAATGTGGATCTTTTTACGTATAATCTCATGTCGAGCATTATAGGACTTATATGATCTTCCCTTTTTGGGAGTTTAAAACTTTAGACCTGGTGGATATAATCCACACAAATTCACGCCATTCTTTTGATAACATTAGTTTTCTCTTCCCCTAATGGTAGGGATACTTTCTTATTGTGACCACTTGTAAACATGTTTTTGATATTATCACTTCCTTAGAGTGAAGAAATCTATTGGTTGGTGACGAACCCATACCAAGTTTTAGGTCAAAAACATTTAGTTTATGAGCATAAACTATATTGATAAATGGTCTCACCAAGACATCAGCGATTTTACGAGGGACCAAAATTGGTCTATGTCATTCTTTTCAAACGACCATATCATTTGGACCAACATGTTTGCTACCATGCATAGTTGGTCTAGATTGTCTAGATTTTAATCCGAGTAAATTCTTTTGCAAGTAATATCATTATCAATTTAGGTATAAAGCTCAAGATGAGACATGGTGGAAAAGTCTCACACCAATTCATACCGTTCTTCAGGAACAATATTTCTACCCCTTATGGCAGGAGGATTGTCTCCTTAAAGTGACAACTAGCAAATATGTGGTAGATAAACAATTTGCTTGTGAGTAAGGTTAGCAGTCATCAAAACTTGTAAGTGATTCTATGCAACATGATCAACAAAGACGACGTAACCGGTCAAGACAAAATAGTGTATTTGGTTCAATGAACTTCTAGTTCATGACATTTTATGCCTAAATTTACTGTATAAATTTAACATAGGATATATGAGGTAGCAAAAAAGTCTTCTCCAACCATATTGAAGGTACTTAGTGCGTCAATATTTCAAATTTGTTAACATGATAGTAGCTCGTGATATGAGTCTTCTACAACTCGTAATGAAGGTACTTAGTGCGTCCATATTGAAGTCTTCTACAACTCATGATATGAGTGTTACCTTAGCTTGAGTAAACATCAATTGTGAAATATTGACAATTAGAATGGATCAAATTCATTTTGAACTGCTGGCCAAAATGATATGCTCAAAATTTCGAGATAAACACTACAATCCATAAGAACAAGTAACTTTATCATGTGGAGAACCCCAAGTTCTGTGTCACATATAAATGTGTAGTCATAAAGAGGAGGGACTTCAGGCCCACATATAATTAGAGATCCAAGAAACTTGAGGTTTCAATTTTTTTTTCAATTTATAACAACCTCTTAAGGAACATCAGGTTCCTAAATAATCAGAATAAGAAACATATAGTTTCAATGGGAACTCAAGAGATTACAATAAATCTGCGAAATAACACAATAGTGCTTTCAACTTTGCTTATTATAAGCAAAAGACATCAGGGATATGTGATAATCTCAACATTCTTATTAGTCAATGCAATTTAATTTGACTAGTGCCATTTTGAAAATGGCTTGATAAACATCCACCATATAGTGTACCATAGGCGAAACACGCCTAATTTTTAATTTCCTCACATGTGTGATTGTTAGGGCACTAATTGCATTGACTCATGATTTCTCTCTTGCCATGATCCACTTCTGGTGGCATTTCATGGTGTAGCCATGTCAATCGGCTTTCTTGCTATACAATGAGATCCATGAGACGGGGAGATTATACATCTCCGGTAATATTAGAGGCACAGAATGCAAAGAGACAATAATGTGTGCTCTTTTGGAGCCATCAATTAGATATGTAAGATCTGAGATGATTGTTATATTAGCCTCATAAACATAAGCCTTAATAATGTTTTCTAGACACCATGGATAACATTGCATTGTCTGAAAGTCACTTAAAACATAAATTTGAAGATGACACAAATCAAAATTGTAAGAATTGAACAGTGGATCTCATAGGATATACACGAAGCTTCTGGTCCCTGTTATACAGGTAAAACATGACGTTCAATTATTGTATTGTTGTTTGATGTAGATTAATATCAAATGCATTTTGAATTTCTGGCCAAAATAATGTACTCGAAATGTCCAGTTTAAACTTCATGACCATAACTTATGAGTGAAGGATTTTAGATGGTCATCTAGTTTAGTATGATCATTGAGGAACTTCAGGTCCTCATGTAATTAAGGATCAAGGAACTACAAGTTCTGATCTCTTTTAATTTCAAAAGTCACGATCACAAATTTTGGGGTATACTCGTACTCATTCATCATAAACCAACGGCTAAATATCTGCTTACTTTTAAATTGGTGTCAATATAATTCCCTCAAAACTTCAGGTTTGAGGTTTACCGAGATTAATCTTCGATAAATTGTCCATTTATCCACTAGAAACTTAAGGCTCGAGTCTGCACAATTAGAACTTCAAGTTCTAAGGTGGAGTGAACTTATGGTATAGTAATTAATGTAAGAAAACATTAAGAATGCTTTAAGCAAACATGAAGAAGAATGTATCGATCGGCATACAAAAATTTACTTGAAACTTCTAGTTTGAGTTGACATAAAGTCAAATAAACTATATAATTCATTCATGTGTAATCGAAGCTTCAGGGTCAAATATTTTTTTCTAGGGAAAATTTCAGAAATAGTACTTGAAGTTTGGTCCACTATTAATTTATGTACATGAAGTTCCAAAATATAAACTTTAGTACATCAAATTGCAAACCCGACCCAATATATGTACACGACGTCAATAACGGTGTTAACCCTTATGTCATTATTCATTTGTCTAAGGGTACTTTAGTACTTTCAGTTTCCTCAATCTCTCATTCTCACTCTCTCACGCTCTCTCTCTCTCTCTCTCTCTCTCTCTCTCTCTCTCTCTCTCTCTATGTACACAGACCCATCCTCTTTCTCTCCTCCATGTCCACGACCACCATATCTCATCCACCTTCCAAACCCATCCCCTTTCTCTTCCTCCATGGCCGCGACCGAAAGCTTACCAGGCCTATCAGGCCGGAGATAGGCCACCTGCAGAAGGTCAGCGCCATATCTGTCCACCATCTTCAGAAGGCCCATGACTCTCACTCTCTATCAGACCCCAAAATTTCCAGAATGGAAAAGCCCCAAACGAAGAACCCTAACCCCAAATTGAAAAATTCCCAGAATTTCTGTCGCCGAAATCTCCCTGTCGTTGCTCCGCCTCCATTTCCTCCTCGTCCTCCTTTGGTTCTCGTTTGCTTGATCTGGAACAATTGGTGGCTGTGATGGGTTGAAACTTCTGCCCTCTTCTTTTTTCTTACTCAGATGGGTTGCTTTTGATTTGATTGTGTCTGTCTTTTTCTCTCTTCCTGATTTGGTGGGTGTGTATGATTCTAACTATTTGGTTGAGCTTGAAGAGGAAGTGAGAGGGCTTTCATATTGGAGAAGAAGACTGCAACGTCATTTGGAGAGTCTCCAGTAAATGTTGGAAGACAAAACATGCCAGGATTAATATAAATGGGATTTTGGGCGACGATGGTGGGCAAGTTCATGGAAAATTCGATGTGGGAGATGGTGGGCAATTTCTACATCAAGAAATTGTTGTCAAAGATGAGATTTTGGGCGATAGAGGTGGGTTAGTTTGCGGTGGTGGTGTGGCGGAGAAATTGGGTCTGAAGAAGATGGGTGCGAGCTACGAGCCATCTAGCTGTGCCCTCTATTTTGCGAGAGAGAGAGAGAGAGAGAGAGAGAGAGAGAGAGAGATGGGTGCCCAGAATAAGAGAAGAGAGATAGCTGGCTGCTCAGAGTAAAAAAATGTGAAAAGACCGTTTTACCCCTTGAAATACGACAGCTAGCACGAGACTAACGGCGTCATTGACGTCGTGTATGTATACTGGGTCAATTTTGAAACCTCATGTACCAAAGTTTATATTTTGAAACTTGATGTATTGAAATGCATAGTGGCCTTAAGTTGATGTACCCTTCTCAAAATTTTCCTTTTTTTCTATGAACTGCAAGTTCTAAAATTTCGTAATTTGAACTTCGGGTTCATATAAATTTGGTGCTCGAAACTTTAGGCTCGAGGCGAGTAAAGTGAAGCTTCAAGTTCACTTTTAACTAATTTATATTTTATACTCAAAGCTTCAGGTTTGAGTTTTACTGTTAGAACTTCAGGTTCTACTGTGAAATTTTGAACTTCTGGTTCAAAAATATTACATTCGAAATTCATATGTTTGAGATATAGGGTTGTTGGCCCATATGAGTAACAAAAAAAAAATTAAAAGGTGAGTATTGTAATGAAAGTACATAACAAAATAGGAATTGCAAGGAAGAAAATAAATAAATAATGGAATATATTTTACAATGGAAACTTCTGGTTCCATGAATGAAGAAAATACATAGAACTTCTGGTTTGGTTAACTTCACAAATATGATAATCTTTCTCTCCTCTAATTGCATAAGAACAAAATCTCAAAATAAGGTAAGCAACTTCAAATTCAGATTGCCGTGTGGAGGGGGAACCCTAATACCCAAACATTTTAAGGAACTTTCGGCCCTCTTATAATTATTGGGGATCAAAAATATGTGAGTTCATATACTCGATACTCGATTATATAACTCTAAGGATCTTCTGGCCCTCATAATTGTATAAATTTGAGAGACTTCATGTCACAATTTTCTAATTTACATTTCATGATCCTAGAGAAACTTCAGGTCCCCATATGATTAGGGATCAAGCAACATGCGATTTTTATCATTGTATAATTTTGAGGAACTTCTTACCCTCGTTAATTGTATAGGCTTTAAGAAACTTTATGTCGCAATTTTGATTATATAACTCATGAGAAACTCCAAGCCCTCGAGTAATCGGATCAAGAAACTTCAGGTCTTGATCAATTTTGATCCACAACTAGATAAATGTGAGTTTATTATATCAATTTCTCAAATGAATGAAATCCAAATAATAGATTAATAAAAGGGGAATTTTTTGTTTAGTCCTTGTACTATGACTCTGTCATCGTTTCAGTCCCTGACATTTTAATTTAATCTGAAAAGTTTCTGAGGTCGCAATTTTGGTCTAATATGTCCTCGCTGTTAAAAATCCATTAAGTTGGGCCGTTAACAGTGGCGGAACCAAGATTTAACTTCTGGGGGGGTCCAAAATTTATTACAACCAAATTATTATAACATAATTTGAAAGTAAAACAACCACAGTATAACAATAAAAAAAATTGTATATAAACAACGACTATAATCAAATAAAGCATAAAAGAGAATAGAAAAATTGAAATGGTACAAGGACTTAATTAATGATTTGATCAATGAAATAATAAATAAATATAGATAAGTAAGAAAGAGAATCATATTACTGCAAAAAAAATAAAAAACAAAAAAACAAAAAAAGAGTATCGCGAAACACTATGAATGATGAAATTATACAATACTTCTATTACTTTCTGCAAATTGAGAATTTGAAAGAAAGAGATACCAATTGATTCCAATTAATATAGAGAAGCCATAGAAAACCTAGTTAATGACTTGGGGAATATTTTGATTTTGTTCTCTTATTATATTAATTCTTTATGAAATGATTACTATTATTACCTTTTTGTAACTTTAAACAAACTGATGACCACGTGCGTTGGGGGGTTGAGTTCATTACAAATATAACTGGTTGGGGGGAGGGGGGGGTCCAGTAGCAATTTAATTAAGAATGTATATGCTTTAATTAATAACTAATATATAAATATGTATGTGTGTGAAAAGGCGCGGGGGGGGGTCCGGACCCCGTCAGGCCGAACAGTAATTCCGTCCCTGGCCGTTAAGTTGCTGATGTGGCACTCCAAGCCACACCACCTTAGCAAATTGCATGCCATGTAACCTGTAAATTGTCTAATATAACCTTATGTTATTTCTCCACTCCTTTTCTCCTCTCTAATTCCTTTTATTCCCTTTTTTTTTCCTTTTCTACTACCTTCTTCTTCTTCTCACCCAAAACCAATAACATCTGCATTGCATACACGGGTAGAGGATTTGGACTACAGCTAACTCTTCTTGATCCATTCGACCTATAATTTGACTACACCTGAACATTAGAAGCACAAGACATTAATATCAAATTCACTAGATCCAATACAATGAGAATCACATATTCTAGGTACCTAATGATCCTCGAAAGCTTGTTTTTCCTTGCAATATCCATTACACAAGGCCAGTACTCATGTGACCTAGCATTGATCTCCTTAGAAGACCACAAAACTCAACTTTCCCACTATCCAGATTCATCCCCACTAACCTCCATATCTCAATAAAATACTTCCCCACAGTCTCAATCTTCTTCAAATCGCCCCCATCTGATTATTTAGCTGCGCAAACCAATTGGGAATCCATATCTTCACTTTGCAGCCTCCAGCAAACATCTTGTTCACATTAATTGCCTTCAAAACTCCCTGGACAACAACAATTTGCACCTCATAAACACAAACACTTCCTTAATTAAAACACAGCCCTTACATTTCGATTCGAATCCCTTTAACAAATTCTCATAATTAGAAACACAATTTCAAAATGAGTTCAAGCCAACAAGTATGATAGAGAAGATGAAGCACATGTCACCTCTTCGGCCCAAGCCATCGTCCTCAGACTCACTGCTTTGAGGGATCAGAGATCGAGGAGGACTTAAAAGAGAAGGCAAGAGCAGCGACGCCGCTGAGGAAGTAGAAAAAGGGAGCAGTTTTGTTGCCGCTAAAAGTAGAAAAAGCCATGTCTTCTCTGATTGGGTGTGTGAATTTGGGGTTTGGTCTCTCTCTGGTTTTTTTTTTGTGAGAGAATAGGGAGTTGGATCAGAAGAGGAGAATGATTGATGAGGAAGTTGGTGGTGGCTGAAAATGAGGATAGAGCTGCAGACCCACTCTCGAAGACCACCTCGATGTATTCTCATGTCGTCTGGTCGTCGTTCCTCGATCCAGACCACTGACGTTCGACCCAGATTCCACCGTACTCAGCTTCAGTTTCATTCTGGTTCCAAGTTGGGCATTGGATTCCAATCTGATTCTCATATTTTTGGGCTAAAATTAGGGATTTGATCGATTCGGGAAGATGTAAAAGGGGTGGTTGCTGTTGTGCAGAACATGTATGGATAAAAAGAAGAGTCAGGGGTATTCTTGTCATTTTACTATGTACCATGCTTACATTGCGCTGAGTTGGCATCTAACTTTGTGCCACGTCATCTTGTTAACGGAATAATTGGATGGCGAAGACCTATTAGACGAAAATTGTGACCTCAGGAACTTTTCAGATTAAATTAAAATGTCAGGGACTGAAACGATGACAGAGTCATAGTACAGGGACTAAACAAAATGTTTCCCTTAATAAAAACATACCTGAATTTCAAAAGAATTACACGTGGTAATTGAGATACCCAATTTATGCTTGCGATAAACATATATATGCTACTGTGCATATCTCAATTTTTCTTCACCCGTATATGCAAAAGATATGTATATATACCTATGATGAGGAATCAGGAATATATAGGTGCAATTAAACAACCCAGAATAGAATACAAAAAAAAATTTGGGATCTCAAAATGAAACCATAAACTTACATGCAAAAGATCAGATTACTCATGAATTATTTCATGCATACCAAGTAAATCAAAGGATCAGATTGCACATTTCATGACATTGGGAAAAACAAATCGATAAACCAAACAATAAGAGTACTGACAAAGGGTTCGTGGATAATCTTGGAGAAGCAAATATATCATGATGCACCGATAATGTATAAAAGCCCCCCTTTTATTTGCTTGCTAAATCCAATCGAACCAAATGATTTGAAAGCAAGTCAGCAGTTAGCCATCCCTTAATCAAGATATGTTAGGAAACATGGTAATATATCCAAATCGAAACAATTTGTTTGCATAATTACATAACCTGCGAATCAAAACATATATAGATTAAACAATATAATTATGAAAATTAAACTCATAGATCATGAATCATGGTCAAAAGCTACAAACGTTGCACCAAAAATCCTAGGATCATCATGGAGTTATAGGAAAATAGAGCAAGCACACTGATAACTTGTTATAAAGTATGAAGAAGATGAAAAGAGAATGGTTGGGAGGAAGTAGAAGTGTTCTCATTCAGTCTCATTAGCCTCCTTTATATAGAGGTAGGGTTTACATCAAAGTACATAACTAATGAGTATTTACGTTGACAGCCACATAGATAATAATATTTACAACACAACCAAAAAATTAAGCGACAAAAAACCTTGTGCACTAGAAAAAAAAGCTGCCAGACAGCCCATCGAATAAAGAAGCATAGTAGAGAAACCAGGTCAGATGCACTTAGCATGTGAAGCGAGACGGTTTCGGTTCTCACGCCTGTCGTGAAGCTGACCCCTAACACATGTAATATTTGTTAGTTTGTGTTTCTTTACTAAACAAAATCTTGCCTAAACACATAGATCGAGGGAAAAACCTACCAACTTTGGCACTTTGAAACTCGAGCTTTCTCAGAGGTAATAATATAATACCCTAAATTTATGTTATTAATTTCTGATGATGTTCGGAAATTAATAAGTTGTTGATTTGTGTGATTATTAACTTTGGGTGCCTTTCATTGACTTTGGGGTGGAGTGAACGTGTTTCGGACGAATAATTATTCGAATCATTTTATTTTCGAGGTGTCAAGAGTTGACCTTTTATTTGATAGGTTTCTCTGAAAACTTTTTTTCACAAAAGTCGTAGAGCGCGTCGATACGAGTTTGTGGACATGTGGAACGCGTAAATCAGAGATCATATAAAGAAGTTATGGTCAATGGAAGAATCTGTTATTTTTGGAAATTACTATAAATTGAAGTTTTTGGTTTTGGAATTTCATTAATTGACATTTTCGGAAAGTTTCTGAAATTGAAAACCCTTTTCTCTTTGTTCTCTCTCTTTAGAAACCCTTCGACCCTGTTAGAAACAGTTGACCCGACTCGGCGATTTCTTCATTTTTCGGCGTCTTCCTCAAGTGGTACCTGCCCAAACGGATGCATCTCGGCCTCTTGGTTGGATCCCAACCACTGGCCTATCCTAGATCGAGCTGTACACAAAGGATTGAAAGGTGATTTTCAAGGCGACACCGATTTGGAGCTACTTCTCTTCTCTGGCCACAATGAGGCTCGAAACCACTGAGGTTTTGTAGCTCTATTATCCAGCAAGGGTTCCCGTATGGTGGCTCAGCCCGATTCTCACCATAGACAGTGGAATCGACGGTTGAAAGCTGACGGCCGAAAGCTTTCATGCTTGATCCCAGCTGATCTAGGCTGAATCGGTCTTAGTGTCAAGTATGAAAGTTGCTCCCCTTATTGTAATCTACAAGTTGGTTGGAGTTGATTTTACAGTTTGTGAAGTTGGTTGGGCGGTGCGTGGGGTTCAAGCGCAGCAACTTATGCCAGCCCGTGGCAGCTCATCCGGCCTCCCCAGGAGCATATCCTTGGTCTGTTATCTTGTGTTCGTCGATACGAACATGTGAATATATGTTGTGTTACCTTTACTCGATCGTTTGGACGAGTTGGGTTATTTTCGGTTTCGGTTTGTATGATGTTCGATGGTGATGATTCGTCTGTTGGATCGTCCTATTGTTTGGGGGATCTGACCCTTGAAGTGTTCCCTAGACTTTGGGTAGTCTCGGATGAAGCTTCATCTCTACCGACGTAGTATTCAAACTTTAGTTTGCGTGTCGAACTTAGATGTTTTCATACCTCAAGTGATATTAAGATGTGACCCTGATGTAATTAGGTACTTGACGTAGTTGTCTTGGACGGATTGTTGTGATTGGGTTATCTCTGTTCTTGTAAGAAAACACAGAGGGATTCATAAGTGAGTAAATCTCATAATGTTCATTTACGAACAAAGTTACCTTATCGTCTTGGAGTTATTTATTTAACTGTGACTATAGTTGGTATTAAAGGCATTTCTGAGTGAATGACTACGTAGATATATATTTACGTGAAATATATATGTATTGGTGGAACTGGTGATGCAAGCAATATTTGTGATTGTGTTCATATTATTGTTTTGAGATGTGACTTTTCGGAAAACAATATATTGTGGAAATGATGACTTCTATTGTTTTGAAAATATTGAGATTGTGTAACATTTTTGGGTCCTGAGTGACCTCTTTAAATTTTTTGGTCTAGAATGACCATGGAAGTGAGAGCGAAACAATATTTTGAAATTGAGTTCATTATTGAGTTGTGACTGTAGAATTTGTTTTGTTGAGATACCATGGGTCTAGTATGACCATCTTAATTTGTGATTTAATATATGGTAGCATGTGTGAGAATATTTGTGTAATGATCAGTGAAGTCAGTGTGATGATCTTTGTGATGATTGTTGTGTAAAGGGTGTGGAAATATCTGAGTGATAATCGGTGAAATCTGTGTGATGATCAGTGCGATGATTGCTATGTAAAGGAGGTTGATTTGTTATTAAGTTAATAACGATCGAGAGGGTTGTTGTGATGATTTCTCTGTGAATGAGGTAGGTTTGTTATTAAGTTAACAATGAGTGAGATGGTTGCTGTGAAGATTGGAGCTACCTATAGATGCGAGAGTATGGAGTTTGTGATTACTACTATGATTTTGATTGATTGTTTTAATGTAATCTCCTAAACTAAACTATATGCAGGGATTACTATGATTTGAATTGATTGTTATAATATAACCTCCTAAACTAAATTATGCACAAGGGTAACTATGAATTGATTTAACTTATTTTCAATTATGATTGTTTTGCTCCCTTCTTAGAATTATTGTCGAGGGTTCAAATGAGTTGGAGGGTCATAATGGTAACAATTATTCTCTGTAGAGAGAATCTAAAAGTGATTTATTAATTTTTCACATTGATGTCACGTTGATGACAAAAGCTTTCGGTCGAGAGGAAAAGAGTGTGATTTTGTAATTCATCGTTGTGCGTTAAAATGATTTTCAAATATTACTTTTTGACTGTAATTTGTGCAATTGGATGCTGGGTTGATAATCAGAGCATGAGGGTTTTTAGTCATGAGTTGACATATGTAAGCATGATATGGAAGGACATGAAATCGATAGTTTTAGTTGTGATATATGTTTATCGCTTGTTTAGGTTGAGATGACTTTAAGCATGTGTTTCTGTTTTGTTACTTTGGGTTTACTCATACAGCTTAAAAAGCTTACCGAGTTTGTTGTTGCAACCCAGTGCTCTATTCAATGGTGTAGGGGTTAATCATGCAACTTAGGGTAATCATGGTTGAAGTTGAAGTCTTGCGACCGCAGTTGTAGGAGTCAGAAGCTAATTTTGTGTAATATGATTTTATTAGACTTCCGTTTGCTGTAAGCTCATAAGGAGTGTTTACTTATTATTTTGTTAAAGAAACTTAATTCGTAAACTTTTTGTAATATAATATGTGACTCTAAAGAATGAGTCTGTATTTACATTGTGGGTTCGGGACATCGTTGGTTGCCTTTGTTTAAAGAATTTTTTTTACAGGTATTTACATGTCCGAACCATCATACTCGGAGTACTTGTATTTGATTGAAATTGTATTATTAATTGTGATTGAAAATCGGGGCGTGACAGTTTAGTATCAGAGCATAAGGTCACATATTTGGTGATAATCAGTACTACTCGAGTGATGACCCATTTGCAGCAGCTCCTTATCTGATATTTTTCAGTACTGGTATAATCATTGGGTATGTAGTAGTGTTAGGTGTTGGTCAGGGTGTAAGTCCTTAGAATTGTAGGGTTGCCCTGTAGGTTCATAGTGGAACTTGTATAGCTTCTTTGAGTTGCAGTCCTTTGAGGAATGGGAACCACTGGATTGAACTCTGGTTTATTTGTCGAGAATTATTTTATTGCATTAGTAACAAACTTTTTAATAACTTTCCTTATGTTACCAAACATCGAAATGGAAAGTTTTTGGAAAATTTCATTTATTTTCCCATCGGAAAGACAAATGAATTACTTTCATTTTCGTGAACCAAACGAGACCCCTAAGATTTACAACTAAAGCCATACAGTTTCTTTCTAAAATTTACCAAATATGCCACACTGATTTTATTGATCAAGTTAATTTTAAAGACATAATTCATCAAACACTTAATTGAGGTTTATGACTGCTGGTCATTTTAACAGCTAAGTTTTTTTAATAGCTGCATATTCTCATTTCTCACACCAATGTCAAGCTAAACCGTAGTCTATTGATGTACAGTCGACGAGCCCCATTTCCTTGAAAAGTTATTTGGTGGTCCCGAACTACCACGTGGCACTGCCATGTGGTGGTCCAAACCAATAATATCACTCGAATTTGGCGAGGACCATGTAAGGGATGTAAAAAAAAATTGGTTTATAAGAAATAACTACAAGTCATATGAACCAATAATATTAACCCGGACAACCACATATACTATGGTTTGGGACCATATTATAATTTCCCCATTTCCTCACAGATACTTATTTGTTTTTTTTTTTTTTGACAGAGTAATAGAGATTCCCATTCAATCCCAAAGCCAGAACGACACTTACAAATAATCTCCATATTCTTGTACCCTACATCAGTGGTCAAGCAGGTAAGGGAAAAAGTGTACCATCCACTAACACTTTCTCGCTCAAATATTCAAGAGCCTACACAATTACAAATCTCAGCGTACACTAAGAAAACTACCATGGATCTCCCTTTGTCAATGCACTCAATTGTGGTACTCCAAGAGATTCATCAACTTGGTGTAAAAAGAAACCATAGCGATGTAAACTAAAACCCACTGAAAAGCAAGCCTAAAGTTGGGCCTAAACCCACTCTCTTCCCCAAACACATTAGGGAGTTATTGGAATTTAAAAACTAAACCTTAAAAACCCTAAAGCCCAAGGCCCAACCCGTGGCCCAGCCTAGTCCAGTCATCTCTCCCTGTGTAGAGACGCCGTACGCACCAAAACAAGCCGCCACCACCCCTCCGCGAGCAAGCCAGAGTCACGACGACTGAAAGAACTGCCACTAGAAAGCATCGATGAAGCCTGAGCCACGATGTTTGAAGGAACTGCCAAACATTAATGAAGCCCAAATAAGCCATCTCCGCTGCCGCCGACTGGACATGATCTGAACCCAACTCACGCCATGAATCCCTTTGAGATGATGCCCATGACCTCCATGCCTCAGAGAAGAAAGAAAAACCAAACCATGCTGCCACCACAGGCAAACCTCAAGGCCAACAAACCATAAGCCAATAGGGTATAACACAACCGTTCCCGTTTGGCAACGATACAACAACAGCGAAGCAAAAACCGCCAACGCTGCCGTCGACATCCGCCGGACGAGGGGAAAGATCACATAACTCCTCCTCGCCTCCTTGCTGTCGTCTCTTCACAAATACTTATTGAGAAGTTTTAAATACACACCCCTAATTACTTAATACACACTCCATACTTAATACACCACCCATTTAATTTTTCATTCTAATATTTTACTAAATATACAACCCAAAGTACCTAAAATATCCTTAATCTAAAAAATCATGAAATATCCTAAAATTTTTACTATTTAAGGTTACTATTTAATATGATTAGTATATTCAAGTATATTGACATTTTGTAAATGACCATATTGATTACTTGTGTTAGTTATTGAGAAATCCATAAAGATTTATTATTGTTCCTTTTAAATAGATGCATATAAATAGATTTTGTGTTATTTGAGCTCTCATCCACCAAACACCATGTTAATCAAGTATAAAATTATGAGTTAAACATTCAACCAAAACTATATTAGTGGTTTCTTCACAGTGGTGGAACTAAAAAGTTGTCATTAGAGGGGCCAAACAAATTAACAATTACAAAGTTTTTTCACATGTGATGTTTTATATTAGAAAATAAATTGATTAATCATAACTCTTTGACGAAGTGGTGTTAGCTCAGTGGTTAGAGCACCCACTACCTATGTACGAAGTCATGGGTTCGAGTCATCATGGGGGCAGGAGTGAAACCCTTTGATCCTCTTTTAATGCAAAAAAAAAAAAAAAAATTTATCAATCATAACTCTTAGAACAAAAAAGAAAATTAACTAAAAAATGGGAGGAAAGCGATATGTTTTAAAAACATTTAATGCCATTGATTTTGAAATTATAAATATTATGATTTCTAACCTCATTTAATTAAAATTTATTTTTTAAAAAAATTAGATAGTTTCTAACTTTATTCTTGTATTAAATTGGGAGACAATGTATAGAAATTTGTTGTGTTTATCTAACTATTTATACATAAATAGAATAATATAAGGAAAATATGGCTAATTGTTTTCTTATTCTAATGCATAGATGTTTTTTTTGGTCATTTAACCTACCTACAAAATCTAATTTGAAATATAAAATATTAGAGATATGTATTAAGTGATTAAGGGTGTGTATTTAAAATTTCTCGTACTTATTTCATTCTAAAATTAAAGAAGGGGTTTTTGTCCATTTACACCATTTTTAGAGATTTTTTTCCCACTTACCCCACTAAGTTTTTTTAATTCCCTCTTACCCAAAACACTCTAAGGAGGTCTTCCCTAATACCCCATTAAGATTTTTTTTTTGTTTTTATTATTTTTTTAATACCATTTTACCCTCACCTTTGTTACTTAGAGAGAGAGAGAGAGAGAGAGAGAGAGAGAGAGAGAGAATGGAAGAGAGAGAAACCATAGGGGACTTCGCCGGAGTCCGATCACCGGCAGCCAGATTCTGGTCACCGGCCGCCGGATTCCAGCCAACTTCGCCCGAATCCGGTGAGCGGTCGCCGGAATCCGATCACCGGCTACCACCCACAGGAAAGTTTTTTTGTCCCGAATAGACGTCTATTGCCCCCCAATAGACGACTATCAGCCATGTATTGCCCCCCAATAAAGGGGCAATAGACGTCTATCAACCATGTATTGCCCCCCAATAGACGTCTATTAACCATGTATTGCCCTCCCAATAGACGACTATCAGCCATGTATTGCCCCCCAATAAACGTCTATTGCCCCCCAATAGACAACTATCAGCCATATATTGCCCCTCAATAGACGTCTATTGCCTCCCCATAGGACTTTCAGTCGCCGGAATTAGAACTAATATTTCTAAAATTAGACAAATAAAACTTTGATTAAAGAAAAAATTGAAGAGATTATATCAATTCAAAACGTCTATTGCCCTCCAATAGACATCTATTGCCCCCAATAGACATTCAATTTTTTTTCCCTTCCATTCTGCCCCATTACTTAAAAAAAAAATCGTTATTTGGGCACCCATAAAATGATCTGGGCACCCAAATCCTCTTCTCCCTTCTTTCTGGTTGCAGACCCGACTACTTCCGGCGAGGCTGGGGTCGTGGATGATGTCTGTGCCGTCGGAAAACAAACCTTGAATGCCGGCGACCACGGCGGTGACAGAGAGAGGAGAGAGATCGAGGTGTTGATACTCCACCGGATCGGGTTCTACAAAAAGATGGCGGCTGGTGGTTCTATGTCGTCGACGAGCCCTATCGGAGCAGCAAAGACGACTGATGGTTCTGCAGAACGATCGGAGCAGCTAGTGATTCTGCAAACGATCGGAGCAGAGGCCGAGAGCGTCGTGCCGGATCGGGTTCTGCAAAAAGATAGCGGCTGGTGGTTCTGTGTCGTCGATGAGCCCTATCGGAGCAGCAAAGACGATTGATGGTTCTGCAGAACGATCGGAGCAGCTAGTGATTCTGCAAAACCATCAGTCGTGTGAAGGACGAGAGAGTCGTTGACGAGGCCGGGAGCAACTCGACAATGGCCTCCAAGTTATGCAGTAATTTTCCGGCCATTCTGGTACCCTCCGGCATTGAAGACTCCGTCGTGGAGCAACTCGGGCTCGGAGGTGTCGGTTTTGAGTTGTCGTCGGCTTCTGGAGAGAGAGAGAGAGAGAGGCAGTTGAAGTAATTGTTTAATTGAATTGAGGGCAAAATTGTCATTTAGCATGAAATTGTGTATGTGGGAACAAAAATCTGTTGCTGGGGTAAGTGGGAAAAATTTGACTCATTTTGGTGCTTTTGGGCAAAGACCCTTAAAGAAAATATGGTTAATTTATACTTTCTTTTCACCAAAAAACGCGTGTCCTCTCTTCAGCATTCTTTTAACGTTGATGAGGTGGCAGCAGCACGACGAAACGTATAAATGGGGCAGTCCACTAAGCTGTCGGCCTATGCAATTCTGGAGAATGGGCCTGCTACTATGGACTCTCAGTCTCCCAGGTCATCACCTCCTTCATTTCAATCCAGCCTCATCTGCATCATCACCGGTGTAAGTAATCTCTACCTCGTTCTTTATATTGTCCTCGCTCTTCAACTTGATTGTTTTGGATATAATATGGAGAAATTTGCAGGCTACTTCTGCATCATGCTCTCTCCGCTCACGGCTTCTTTGCGGCTTCTTTCGTAATTTATACAAATCAAGATGCATGTGTATAGCTCATAATCAAATCCTGTATGCAGTTGGGACGCTCATCTCACTTGTTAGAAAAGGTACCTAATCTCCTCGGCTTTGAAATTTCCTTTTGCTTTTCGAAGAGGTGAAAATTTTTTCTTGAAACAATTTAGTCATGTTATTTTAAACGCAGACGATGATGGAAATTAAGAGGAAGACTGAGAGAAGGAAGCTTTCGAGGTTGATCTCTCATCATTCCAGTCGATTCTTCAGTTTAAAAGCCTCCCTACAGCAGTGGCTTTTCGACTCACAAATGCAGTACTCTTCAATCCAACTCCTAATTAACAATGCTGGAATATTTGCTACATCGTCTAGATTCACCTCTGAAGGCTATGGTCAGTAATGACTTTATTTATTATTTATCTGTGTTCTGCTTTAAGGAATGTAGCCCTGTTTGTTGATGAGCTCACCTTGTTTTTTCTTATTTTGTTTTCTAGAATGATGGCTACAGAGTACTTGAGTGCATTTTCTCTTAGTAAAACTATTATCACCACTTCTCAGAAACAGCCCAGTTCCTTCCCGTATTGCGAATGTCACATCTTTCACACATCCAAGTGGTGACTGGTGAGTAAGAATCTTTCTAATTTTTGATATTGTTCTGGATATGGCTCAATTCGAGTAGAATTTGGTTTTAAAAAGTGGCTTTGTTCTGTACTTTATTGATTTTGTCTATGAATTTTGGATGCTTTTTTTTTTCCTTTTCCTACTGCTCTTCTCCTATGAGCTTCATTACCAACTTGGTTAATGGACATATCTTGTCACATCTCCATCATGTATGTGTTTACAATCTTTTTTGCCGTTTTCGTTTCTGGGAAGAGTTGTGCAGAATTCTCTTCTAGGATCAAGCATTAGATACTATTTTCAAAATCTCATGTTAAATAAGGTTTTGTTTGGTTTTGAAGTGCTGGTGGATCGTGGTGTTGTTGAAACCAAAATCATGCGAGAAGTTCCTCATGCCTATCCATTTTGGCTTTCAAAGTTTTGAGACCTCTGTTCCTCATGCCTGAAGTTGGAATTAGCTCTATTCTTGACACAGCACTTGCTCCACCAGTAAGCTTATTCTAATTCTACACTTATGCAGCATGTTTATGTGTTGGGAATGCCGGTGATGGTTTGTTCTGTCTGTCCCAAACTTAATAAGAAGTTCTATGCCAAAGGATCTCATTAACTATCCCCTTAACATTTTATAGGTTATAGCGAATGTTTTATTGATACCAATTAATTTGTCTTTTCTTATGCAATGAGTTATAAAAATATATGGAACATTATGTTTAGTAGTTCATCTGGAAAAGGGGCATAAGGTTAACTGAACTGTAAAGATTGATTATTTCTAATAAAAGATATGTTGGAGATTGAAAATTCCCTTGTTAAGCATTGCTATTTTTAATGTCTCAATGCTCATTGTATTTGTTGGTGGGAATGGGGTTACTGGACGATTGATACATTTATTCATTAAGTTTCCAAATAGTGCATTATGGCATAAGTCAGCGTCCAAACCATCTTGGTTTATTACTTTTCAGTTTCTTAAAAAGAAGAATATTAATATTGACTCAGTGAGCTTATATACATTTCTATTTTAGTCACTGCATATGACAAAAATTTCATTGGGTGTCCTTCATATGATGCTAAACTTGCAAAGGAACTTTGGAATACATCATCTGATTTATTTCTAGAGTCAAAGCTTGCTATCAAGGAAACATCCAGTTCTGTATCAAATTGTGTATCATGAGTAAACAACAGTTAGATTGGATTATAGCAGCATGGACTACATTAGCTTAGGCAACCATGGGCTAACTTTTTAGAGTGGATAGCTGACCGATGGAGGGCAAACACATCTCAAAAATTACAAAGAAGTTATATTTGGCTGTGGCTCATTGAAGGGAAGGAACCATATGGCTTTTAGAAATTTGATTAGTCCTCCAAAAATCATACTTGTGTCTATTATTACCCTCAGTGGAGCGGATTTTGGTCCTTCAAGCTTAAACCATAATCTTTCACTTACCCATAAGTGGCATCCTCCTTATGAAAGTTAGCTTTTTGTCCATTGTTTTGTGTGCTCCGACATGACAGACTTGTACTGAATCCAACTGTCATTAATCCAATTTGGCAGACTTCTAGTGATGAATCAATTACATGAGGTAGCATTTGGAGAAACAAGCCCTCATATTTTTGCTCTAAACGCAGTCCGATTCTCTTTTCTTTTACACTAATTGCAATATATTTCTTTGGAATAGTTCTTTGCAATTTCTTCATCTCGTTCGAGTTTTGTCAGATTTTACTTAATGAAAATCTTCTTCAGAAAGATATAAGAAACATGTCAAGGAAGAAACTAAATCTGATTTGTGAATAGTTGACTGTGGAAAGTGTTTGTAATATTAGCAATGAAGAAGTATGGACTTGGTCAAACTAACTTGGTCAATAAGCTGAGCATCAACCATCAGAAGAATAAAAAATGCTTGACTTTGAGCATTATTTCAAAGTTAAGCATTGATAAGTTCACACAGAGCTGGTACATCACAGCCTCGTTTCCTCCTTTTTAAGTTTTTATTTTTTATTTTTCCAATGTGATACAGTACTAAGCCTTCAAATAAAATTATATTGTGTCAAATTATGAAATTTTTTTGCAGAGTATTCTAGCGTCCTCGCCTGTATTACAACTGTTATTGTAGGTGAATGACTGAAAAGATTTAAAACTGTTGTAGGAGAATAGAATTGTGTTTATTATTGATAATAGGAGCCCTTTATATAGGGAGTTTACAGAGTACACAAAAGGTAACAGAATCGGAATACAATTAGTATACCTAGGGTACTTTCCTATTACAACTCTAAACCCTAGTTTGAAGAGGCACACATTATGTCGATATCCTTCAACACTCCCCCTTGTGCCGCTCAAACTTGGTGATGACGCTTTGATTGTTGCCTCGTTAAAAACCTTGCCAGGTAACAAAAACCCTGTGGGACAAAAATAACCCTGGTCGAAGGACAAAAAGAGCACAACACGTCCTTCACTCTTCGAGATCGAACATGTAGACATCATGCCTCCCCCTGATGTCAATATCTCCCCCTGATTGCTACAATCATGGGAGTTCGGATAACTTTCTCAATCCGATGCTCTTCACATGTTTCTCGAAAGTGGATTTTGGTAACAACTTAGTAAATAAGTCCGCTACATTATCCTCTGATCGGATTTGGTTCATTTCAATATTTAGAAATGCTTGTTGTCATTTCGATGGAGGGGAGGAGGAGCACGGAAGTTGGCATTTTGCCTTGTGGGGTCCGATCCCACACTTCCGTCATCCCTTTTCTCTGTAGGGATAGAACAAGCCCATATCAATTGTACCTCTCAAATATCGAAAGATTGTCTTTATACCAATCTAATGGTGTTGCGTTGGCGCGGGGCTATATCTAGCCAACAAGTTCATAATAATTGAGGTGTCCGGTCTTGTATTGTGCTAAGTACAATAATGCGCCTATTGTACATAAGTAAGCACTTCTGTTATTAACACGTCTTCGTCATCATCCCTGGGACGAAACGGATCCCTTTTAGGGCCAAGACTACGGACGACCATGGTGCATCTTTGACTTTATCAAAAATGTCTATTGACACGGTATACAAGTTCTGAATCTAGACAAAACCGTGTTCTCCCAAGGTCTTTCCTCTTAAACTCAGATTTTAGGTGTTCAGCGGTTTCCCTTAACTCTCAAGGGTTCCAATTATAAACCGCGACAATTGCAAATCCGGAACTTGTCATGGAAACGCGTGGACATAGTTCATCATATCCCTTCCCAATCAAGTAATCATTTTAGTGAGCATTTCAACCTCGTTGCAAATACGCTCTGTGGTCTAGAGCCACTTGATTTGGGTAAATAAAGTCCACAAGAACTTTCATTATATTCCGTATCTAGATCCCCATAAAGATACGTAGTGACCACATTCGTAAGCTGCATGTTCAGTTATTTGGAAACTACCAAACTGACAAGGTAGTGGAGTGCAATGACATCCATTACGAGAGAAATATGTCTTCTCGTAGTCGATTCCAGGGCGTTGTGAGAAACCTTGCGCCATAAGGTGAGATTACCATATCTTTTTCTCATCACGCTATCTAACGAAGACCTATTAATGTCAATAGGTTTTATGTTATGAGGTGTTGGCATCTCAGGCCCGAAATCCTTCATCTTCGTTAGTGAATCCAATTCAACCTGGATCGCATCTTTCAATTTAGGCCAAGTTTCTCTACGTTGGCATTCTTCAACGGAGTAAGGTTCGATGTCATTGGTCTCAATAATTCCACGTCCTCATGTACACTAGTGTAGTTCGTAGAGATCTCTATATTTTTAGGAATTGGTTCTAACATTGAGGCGTCCCCCAACGATGTCTCTTGGACATAACCACAATCCAAAATATTCTCATGAGACGGATTTTGAGTATCAATGATCAATGGATCAAGTTGTGCCAAACTCGCTCTCTTCTTAGGGTGAGAATCCATCGAACCTATGGGTCTCCTACTCTCTCTAGTGGAACCCATGGCCTATGACGCCATTATGCCACCTTTGTGGCGTCACCATTCTACCATCCATGGTAGTGGTGCAGTACCCATCTTCTCTGGGTGGCACCATGTCCTCTTGTGGGGACATCAATCCTTGCAGGCATTTTGCAGCAGGTATATGTGATCTCGTCACTTTTAGGGGATCAAGATGAGACATAGTGGGGACAGACCACGACAATTCCTGTCGTTCCTGTTGAACATTGACGTTCTAATCTCCCCCTAACGACGGGAAGACTGTCTCATCAAAGTGACAATTCGCAAATCCAGCGAAATAGAGATCGCCTGTCAATGGTTCTACATTGCGGACTTATAGTTGGAGATTCATGTCCAACAAATATATATATGCTTTCGTTGCAATGACTCATGTTGATGCGCTGTGGCGGCGCAATTGGCACATGAACCGCACACTCAAATATGCATAAATACGAGATATTAGACTCGAACCCAGTCACTAGCTGTAAAGCAAATAAAAGTTGAGTGGCTGCTATGAGTCGTAGACGAATTAGCATAGCTGCATGCAATATTGCATAACCCAAGCGGAAATATTGGTGCGCATTACCAATGTCCGGGCTACCATTGTAGTCGTTTAATGGTGGCTTTTCCGCGAGACCAATTGGGTGTGTACATGGGAATAGGATACTTGATATCAATACCCAATGATATGCAATAGTCATCGAAAACTGTCGATGTAAACTCTCTAGCATTATCAAGTCAAATTGACTGAATGGGATGATCTGGGTAGTGAGCCCGTAGCCATATGTTATGTGCTAGGAGTGTAGTATAAGCAGCATTACGAGTGGATAATGGCACAACACGTGACCAGCGTGTTTGCGTATCAACCAACACCATAAAACATCTATATGGTCCGCAAGTTGGTTGATCAAATCCATAGAATTCCCTTAGATTCTTTGTGAGAATGAAATTATTTCCTCAATCTCCTTTGCATAGGATGGTCTCAATCCTAAATAACAGGCTTTACAGAACGAAACATGGGCTTTATAATCAACCAATGAAGGTTTTGGTGAAGCCATAGTGTCACAATAGACTTGAAAAGTAGAGAGAGGAGTTTATGGCGTCAATGCCATGTATTTGCCGCAGGGGGTAGGCGGCGCCGGCCATGTATGGCCTGTCTTTGCACAATCATGGCGCCATGAGGCGCATGTGCAGCTCCTCAAACCAATTCTTGGTTCTGACTTTTCTTCGTTCTGAAAATGGATGTCCGTGTAAAGTCTTTAATACACGGATCATCATGTCAAAGCCTATATGTGTCAAAATCCCATAAGTCGTCTCTCATGACATAGTTGGATTCAATAACTCAAATAGTGGTTGCATACAACCCACTAGAGCGACACATAAGTTTCTCTAATACTCGTTCACGTCCGTAGTCATTAGAGTGATGCAAAGGAACTCTATCCATTCTCATAATGTGTTTCCACATGAAAACCATTGGCTCTTATATAATAAAGTTCGATTTAAGGTATGTCCAAGACATTAAGTAAAAGAATTGACACTTTATTAATAGCCAATGATTACATCAAGGTTTCCAAAGTCTAATCCAAAATAAAATCAAAGTAAGACACATTGTAGTCACTCTATCCGTTTGGTAACTCCAATCAAATATGACCAGGAAAGTAGAGAGAGATGTTGGTGGAGCGAGGCTCTCTTAAGTACCAAGAATCTCAATGACTTTCCTAGACATCACATTTTATTGGGTCTGCCACATAAGAAAGAGTTAATACAATTGTCATTTATTGACTAAGGCAAATTGCCATTACAAAAGTTCTTGGAAAAATAAAAAGGACTAATCTAATCAAAGTCTGTTGCATCCATGTGCACTTCATCTTCAGCTTTGAAGTCCTCTATGGTGAGATTGACATCTCCACCATCTTCTTCTTCTTCTGCAAGGTACACTTCTTGCTCTCTCATGTCTCTATATGCCCTGTAGCTTGCAGCTAGTTCCTCACTTGCCTTGCATTACTTGAACCAATGCTCAATTGATCCACATCGATGACACTCATCATTGCGGCTGCCTCCCTTTAATTGAGGTGCACGTTGTGCACGTTGCGGGCGTTCCCTAGGAGGGTTGGTGCCACCACCACGACCCATTAAGCCACCATTACGGCTAGGGATACCACGACCCCCTCTCCCACGTGTGGCATTACCACCACGTGTATCCACACCAAACTTGCGGTTTCCTTCCTGATTAGGGCGGTTATATGGGCCCATACGTCCCTCATGTCCCCCATTCTTAGGGTACCGCTCCTTGCGCCCTCCTTTGGGTGCATTATAATTCGCCTCATGAACGCTCTTAGTTCCAATGGGCCTTGAATTATAATTCCTCACGAGTATGTTATCATGTTTCTCGGCTACAGATATAATATAATAGGGATGGCAATGGGGAGGGTAGGGTAAGGGGATTAAATTACCATCCCCATACCCGACTTCATTCTTCATCCTCATACCCTCCCCAATCCCCGTAATAAGATACTGGGGATTCCCCGTCCCCGTCCCCATTGGGGATTAGGTCCCCATACCCGCCCCAATCCCCATTAACAATATTATCAATTTATTATATAAAAATTTATACAAACAATTATGGATTGTAAAATATGAAGTTAAAATTGAACATCAAAATAAAATAAATTTCTTATTTCAATCAAGGAAAATTAACATGTTGATAAAGATCTTTTATTAAAAAAATTTTCCTTTTTTTTGAACATATTTATTAATAGAATTTAAATATTGACAAAAAGATGAAGTTTACAAAAATATTTATTTATAAATAATATCAAAAATATATATATATATATATAATAAATAAACAAATATATATATATATATGTATATGTATATGTATATGTATTTCGTATAATTCTTATTGGGTGGGTATGGGGATGGGGATCAAAATACCATCCCCGCCCCGTACCCGATTTCAGAATTCGAATACTGGAGATCCCCATCCCCGTTACCCGATTTTCCCCAAATTTCTCCCCATTAGGATCGAATACCCTATGGGTACCCTACCCGATGGGGATTTTTGCCACCCCTAGATGAAACCTCGTGATCCGTCCAGCATTGACTTCAGTACGGTATTGCTTTGATACCACAATGGCTGAAACAGGGAAGGTGGAGAGAGTTTTCTCAATTAGCTCTTGCTCTGTGATAGGTTGTCCACAAAACCTCAACATGGACTGTATGCGAAGAGCTTCTTCTGAATTATATTCAGCAACAGACTTGAAGTCAGCAAAGCGCAGATTGTTCCATTGAACCTTCAAGTCAAGGAGGAGGGAATCTTGGACATTGCCAAAGCGCTCTTCTAGCGCTACCCATAGCTCTCTTGCATTCTTGATCGACATATACTCCAATCTGAGTGCCTTGTCCATATGGCGTCACATCAAGATAACTGCTTGAGCATGCTTTGTAGATGTTCGGTTGAACTCAATATCCGGGTTAGGTGCCTGGATTATGGGTAATATTCCCTTGGAAGTGAGATGATTCTCAACATCGGTTACCCAACTGTGGTAATCCGAGCCTGTTGAGTCAAGCATGGGAAAGTCGAGTCTAGGTTCATTCGACATCCTGAAAATAAGAAGAGAAGATATATTAGTTTCGGAGCTAAACTTCCACAAAAACTAAAAATAATAGGATTTCCGAGCTATGCTACCAAGAAATCAATTTCCAAGAATCTCTTTTGGATTAGACCAACAATGATGTTTTAATATGGTCACAATTTGATGCTTACGGACGCTCTTAGTCCAAGCATTGTGAACGCTCTTAGTTCACACGAACACTCTTAGTTCGTATAATTATGAACACTCTTAGTTCATACGAACACTCTTAATTCGTTAAGCGTGAATCCCCACAATTCCGCTTTGTTAAATATCAAAATCATTTGGCAACATATATTCCAATATTTGCAGAAAATAAAAGGAATTTAAATACAAGAAAGCAGCAACCTTAATTATAAAAACTTACGTGATTGTTCTTTGGTTGAGGACACGGGCGTGTTGGAGCAGGCGTGTTTTTTTTTTTTTTTTCTGGGCTGTTGTTCTTTGGGCTTTCCTCTTTCCCTTGTTTTCTTCTTTCTTTTTTTTCTTTTTCTTATTTTTCTGGCTGGCCGGGTCTTCTTCTTTCTTCTCTTTTTTTTCTTTTCTTTCTTTTCTTTCTTCTGGGCCCACTTTTCCTTTTCTTATTCTCTTTCTTCTTCTTCCACGTTTTCTTCTCTTTCTTCTTCTCTTTCTTCTTTCTTTTCTTTTATTTTTTTTCTTTTCTTTCTCTTCTTTCTTCTGGGCCCACTTTTGCTTTTCTTATTCTCTTTCTTCTTCTTCCACGTTTTCTTCTCTCTTCTTCTGGGTTTTTCTGGTTTTTCTTTCTTTCTATCGCAAGACAAGCAGGCGGGCGGGCTTTGCAGGGGCGTAGGCAGGCAGCTTCGGCAGCGGGGCTTCTGGGCTGCTCGGCTGCAGGTTGGCACGGCTGCTGGGATGGCTGCAGGTCTGCGCGGCTGCTGGGATGGCTACAGGTCGGGCTGCTGGGTTTGGCAAGGCGCGGGGCTGCTGGCAGCAGGTGTTGCGGGGCAGCAGTGGTGCGCGGAAAGTTGCTGGGGCTGCTGGGATGGCTGGAAGGCGTCGACGTGGGCACGGGGGCGCTGCTGTTAGTCGGTCTCTCCTTTTTTTGTTTTTGGGTTGGCGGCAGAGAGAAAAGTTTTTTTTCTTGAAGCTAGGGTTAGAACTCGTGCTGATAACGTGTTGTAGGAGAATAGAATTGTGTTTATTATTGATAATAGGAGCCCTTTATATAAGGAGTTTACAGAGTACACAAAAGGTAACAGAATCGGAATACAATTAGTATACCTAGGGTACTTTCCTATTACAACTCTAAACCCTAGTTTGAAGAGGCACACATTATGTCGATATCCTTCAACATCATTTTCTAACGTTTGATTATTTACTTTTGCTAACTATTTTTGGCACATTATTAAATTGAAATTTGACAGGTTATATCCTTAATGCTGCCCTTCTAAATTTAATATTTTTAGGGCACCTTATCAGCTTAGATGACAGTTTTTGTGACGGTGAGTTTGTTAAAAAAAAAAAAAACCATAACAGCATTGCCTATGTTGAACTGTTAAGACCATTCTTTTTTAGTAAACTTCGCTTAATTGGTTCATTGATTTGCTTCTGTGATTGGACGGAAACTTAATTTTAATTGTTAAAAAAAGCACTTAACCAACAGACTTAACTTTTAATTGTTTCATCTCATATTACCGCCACCTGCACTCAAACCGTCTCATTTATAGTGCTAACTAAAACTTCAACACCACCTTATGGAGTGCTTCATTGGTTTACTCACTTCCTGTTCGATCGCATTGTTTTGCTTTAAAGATAGATAAGACTACTGTTTATCCAATTGGGTTTGTGTGTGAACTGTTGGAGGTGGTTTCTTTGTGAATTTTTGGAATCGGGTTTTGTTCTTGGGTGTGAATTATTGGTACGTGTTTGTGAAAGTCTGAATCTTCGGGAGGTTGGGGACTTTTTTGTTGAGCAATGGATGCAGGGTCACATGATGTTCAAGGTAGCAGTGTGATGTTGGGTGGGGTTGATCAGAATTCCCTTGAGAAATCAAATTATTCTGTTGTTTGATCAGTTATTGAGTCTGTCATTGTCAAGGCAGCCACTGCTATTAAAAAAAACTGAAGATTTGAAGGCATTGGGTGGTGAATTAGAGTCTAATAAGGCAAGTAGTGAAGTAGGTAAAGAAGGGAATGTGTCTGAGACTGTGAATTAGAGACTGAATAAGGAGGCATGTCAGCTGCATAATTGTAGTTAGTGAGGTCTCGAGTCATTTTGAGCTAGGTACTAATAAGAATTTGAACAATTTGGCTGATGGGAATGTGTCTGAGGCTGTGGTTGTCATCGACTCTGGGGAGGCATCTTTGGTTAGATGTGTGTGATTGTCTTATGCATTAGTATGCATTTTGTTTTTGGGGTTTGCCTTAATTCGCTTATGTTGTACTTTTTCATCTCATTTTCTTCCATGGCCTTCCTCATCACCCCACTCACAATAGAGTCCAGATCAATAATGTTTTACATCGTAACACTCATCAATTTCTTTTGTCAATTAATTTGGATTTGCGTGTGTATAATTTCATGATTTATTGTTTGGTGTTTCTGTGGCTTGGTTAAGTTGAGAGTTTTTCCAGGTGGTAATATATTTACTGAATAGATAAGATGTAGATGGTTCTGTCGAATTTGTTCTTAGTTGAAAGTGGATCGGTAGATTTAATACTTAAATCACTCTCAATAATCTGATTACTCGAATAATATTAAAAACCATTTCATCTCTTCTTATCATATTGTATTTAGCATATTTGTTATTATCCAATATCCCTCAATTACATTTTACTCATTCCAGTGACTGCCCTTCGCATCAAAGAACAAATGAGCTTCTCGCTAACAAGATGCATCAGCAGCAGATGAACCAACCGATGAGACATCAGAAGAACTAATGTAGAGTAGTTGGTTCGAACAGAAAATGTAGCGTATTTTTTGTTAGATCTAACCACTTTTGTATTCTGTACATAAAGCAAAACTTTAGTTAGAATACCAATTTTGGGAAAATGTAGATACACAAGTCTGGCCTCTTTTTAGAATTTTTACTTTTGACATATGTATTAACACAAGTCTGGTTAGAACCCTAATTTTTGTAATCTAATATAATTTTAGGTATGTTACATATTCAGTATGCAATTTATTACGTACAAAATTCAGGAAGCAAAGAAACCCGCTGCATTGCGCGGATGTATAATACCACCAAGGAATGTGATATTGCATGCGTAGGTAGTTTTTTATGTTGGAGATGATTAACGTTTAAGTGAACCACTTATGAACAAATAATACTAAAAAAAAGTGAATTCATGTTTAAACAAATGAAACACTATCACGTCTTAGCAATCCTTTGCCGGCATACTCAAGGTTTAATTTCTTCATTTATTCTTTTTAACAATGAATTTCAAATGATTCCTTGCGTTGGCATATTCTACCTAATGTTAATTTGCCATTGTCTGCGTGTTGTTTGGGTTACTAGGAAGGAAATAACAGTTGCATATGTTTTTTTTTTTTTTTTTTGGCTAGAAACAAATTAATAAAAACCAACAGAACAAGAATACAAAAAGTATCTAATCCCATGACATCAAAACCAACAGGAACCAGCTCCTGGGGAAAAAGTATGGGAAGCATCAGAATACAACAACTCAGAAAAGGAGGAAGATGGATCGGATACCCAAATCTATTGGACACATCCTCCTGGAAGCCAAAGCTGCAAAGAATCTGATTCCATGATAAAAGATGAGAGATTAAGAGAAGCTGCCACTTGGTTGGATTCTAAGGTTCGCTGTTGGTAATGGAGCAGCTGTTAAGAGTGCAGAGAAGAACAATATATATGGACCCTTCATAAGCTTTCTTTCTTTCGGTAAAGAATGCTGCTTTTCATATCCTGTGGTTCTAGTTTCTTCATATATGCTTCTACTATTAAGGAGGAATATTCACAATGCTCTGTTGAACTAATAATCGCTATATAGTAGATGAGAGGGGAGAGCACACTCATCCCACAATTTCATATTCGACTCTGTTCTTTTTCCCTTTCAATTTTAACCAATTCTCAACGCCAAGGATGGCTGATGCACTCATCGCCGAGCTTCTGAAGCAACTGGCTTCAGTAGTTTTTGAATACCCAAAACAAGCGGTGACACTCGTTTTGAATGCTGAGGAAGATGTTCATAGTTTCAGCAGCAATCTCAAAGCCATCCAAGCTGTGCTGGAGGATGCAGAGAAGAAACAATTGAAGGAGGCCAGGGTGAGAGACTGGTTGCAGAAGCTCAAAGATGTATCTTACGAGATGGTCGACGTCCTAGACGAGTGGAACACTGAAATTCTGAAACAACAAGTGGAGCAAGGTGAAAATGCTTTTGTTGCCAAGACGAAGGTATGTTTCCCCACTCCAGCCGATTGCTTTTGTTTTGGCCAAGTCAATAAGGCAATTCATCATCATAATATTGCTAGAAGCATAAAGAAACTGAATGAGAAACTAACTGTGATTGCTGCTGAAAAAGAAAAGTATGAATTTCATCTATCCACAATACGTGGCACAGATGAGCAGCTTATTCAACTGCAGAAAACTTCATCTTTGGTCGATATATCTACGATATTTGGCCGAGAAGAAGAAAAAGAGTATTTGTTGAGCATGTTGTTGAGAGAGAGTAACCAGGATGGGGGGAGGTTCCTTGTCATCCCTATTGTAGGGATGGGAGGGCTGGGGAAAACAACTCTTGCCCAATTAGCCTATAATGATGAAACGGTTACAGCCCGATTTGATAAGAAAGTCTGGGTTTGTGTCTCGGATCCTTTTGATGAGATTAAGATTTCTAAAGCAATCATTGAAAATCTGGGTGGAACCCAAAGCACCTCAAATGAGTTGGAAACTCTACTTCTATGTATAAGGTCACAGGTTGAGAATAAGAAGTTCCTCCTTGTCTTAGATGATGTGTGGACTGAAGACAAAACCAAGTGGGAAAATTTGAAACTGCCAGTAATAATGCAAAGTTGTGCTGAAGGCAGTACAATACTTGTGACCACCCGAAAACAAGGGGTTGCTAAAATGATGAAAGCAACCGGTAGCATGATCAAGTTAGACAGGTTGAAGGATAGGGATTGTCTAGCATTGTTCAATAGCATCGCATTTTTGGATAGGGAAGAAGATGAGGCTAATGGGTTTGGAGCTATTGGTGAGGAAATTGTGAAGAAGTGTAAAGGTTTGCCTCTTGCGGCAAAGACTTTAGGCAGGCTAGTGTGGTATAAGAAAACAAGAAAGGAATGGCAGGAGGTTTTGAACAGTAAGATATGGGAATTAGAGGAAGTTGAGGAACAAGTTTTCCGACCACTATTACTAAGTTATTACGATTTGGCCCCGGCAGTCAAAATGTGTCTTTTGTATTGTGCTATATTTCCTAAAGATTGTGTGTTAAGCAAAGATATTTTGATTGAGCTTTGGATGTCACAAGATTATCTTAATTCAGAGAAAAACAAACAAAAGAGAAGAATAGGTCAACATTATTTTGAAAGTCTAGCAATGCGGTCGTTTTTTCAAGATTTTTACAAAGATGAGATGGGAAATATTAGAGAGTGTAAGATGCATGATATCGTGCATGACTTTGTGCACTTTCTTACTGAAAAAGAATTCATTGTTATAGAAATGGTTGAGGGTGCTAATCAAAGAATGGAGCTATTGGGTGATAAGGTTCGTCACTTGACCTTAACAAGTGTACCCGAAGGTCCACTTCCTACTTCATGTTACGGATGTAAAAATATGCGTAGCCTTATGCTCCTTAATTCAAGACTTACAACCATAAGCCCCAATTCAATTTTGCAAATGAAATGCCTTAGGACATTGAATTTGTGTAGTAACATGCTCAATGAAGTTCCAAAAGAGATTAGTGAATTGATTCATTTGAGATATATGAATTTGTCTGATAATGAGGCTTTGAAAGAATTACCAGATGCTGTGTGTGATTTATACAATCTACAAACTCTGGATCTTAAATGTTGCGAGGAACTTGAGAGACTACCCAAGGCAATGGGAAAGTTGATTAACTTGAAGCATCTTTATGTTGCGGGTTGTTCTAAGCTGAGGTACTTGCCAAAAGGGATTGGAAGTTTGAAAAGTCTGCAAGTACTAGACTGCTTTTATGTATGTGAGGGTGATAATGATGAAGCATTGAAATTAGGATATCTCGGAATCATGGACCAGCTTCAGGGGAGGCTTCGGATAGAAAGATTGGGGCATAATGCGGAAGATGATGCGAGTGAGATTGAGAAAGCACAGCTGGGGAGTAAGGAGCACATCTCTGATTTTTTTGTAGTTTTCCAAGGAAATGAAAATCCAGATGCAGTGCAGAGAAATGGTGATGCAGAAATAGTGAAAGCATTGCTGCAACCAAATCAAAATTTGGAATCTTTATCCATTTATTATTGCCATGGCACCACAGAGTCTCTCTATCGGATCAAGTCTCTACGCAATTTGAGACAACTTTCTCTCAATGGTTGTCCATTTTGTGAAGCTTTTCCTCCTCTTGGAAAATTGCCATCGCTTGAAATTCTGACAATTGACGAGTTGTTTAATGTGAAAAAGGTGGGAGTTGAATTTCTGGGAATAGAAGAAGAAGAAGTCTCAGGAATTGTATTCCCCAAATTGAAACAACTTACTTTTAAATTCATGGACAACTGGGAAGAGTGGGCATTTCCTTCTGAAATCACAATAATGCCACGTCTTTCTTTCTTGTACATGCGGGAGTGCCCAAAGCTAAAAGCACTGCCAGGCTTCCTCTACAAGATAACGACACTGCGTACTTTAATGATCTGGGCTTCTCCAATTCTGGGACGAGATTACGAAGTAGGCGTGGGGAAGGAGTGGCACAACATTTCTCACATCCCAAACATTGCTATAACTCCTTGGCACTGAACAGGTATCGATCACCAAATACAAATTCTTTAATTCGATGACTCTATGTAATTCCATTCTGGTATTCATATTATTGGATTTCAACTACTATGCAAATTCCAATTCTGTTCACATTTTGCAACAAGAATATAAACATCAATTCTTTAATAATCATCATTGTATCTTGTTTCTGTAGTCCAAGGCTTACAGACTTGTTCAACGGACGCATCCTATGCAGGAGGAATTTTCAAACAGTTGCAAACCATAAACTGGTTCTTCCTTCATCCTCACAGGTATTTCTATTTCTCCTTTTCTTTTTGGTTTTTCTTATTTCTACTTTCTACATTTCTTTTTCTTTTTCAGTTTCTATTTTAGGTTGGAATTTTGATTATCTGTTTGTTTGCAGCAAATCATTTTGCCTTTGATGAGGATGAGCTCTATCTCTTTAATTACTAGGCTTTCTTCTATCTCTATCCATGTCCTCTGATGGATTCACACTGCAGACAGGTCAGGAGTTGAATCTATGGTTTTGGAGTACTAATTTGGCAATGTCCGTATCGAAATACGAATCTTTTATTTTTGAAAAGTTATGTGATGTTCTCTCTTTAGTGTGTTCTTTAGGTTCTTCATGAGGAACTTGCAAATGGAAATGGAATGTGTGCAAGGTGTGCAAGTCAATCAGGATAGGTATGCTAGCTAGATACACTTGAGGACCGCATTAAAGCTTCTAGGACTAAGAATGTCTTTGGAGTTGTCAAGCTGTTGAAGCTCTCTAGATAGGTATTCTAGCTAGATACACCGCAATATCATTCCTCTGCTTTCTCTCTCCATTAGATCAAATCTTCAAGCTTTTTTTCTTTTTTCTTTTTATTCATGTCTCTTTTCTAACTCCTTATGTCGAGATGAAAGAGAAAATTTTGACTTTAAACTGATACAGCTAATTGATATCGAAACGGCTTGTTCTTCTCAGCAAAGGTCGTGACTGAATTAAGTTGTGAAGTTGGAGTTCATCCAATTTGATGTGCTTATGACATGTTGGGGGTTATGGAGGTATGGACTATTCTTCAGTAGCTTAAATGTTTCAATGGTATATAGCAGTTGCATTATGTTATATTGTAATGTTTCAAACAATATTTGCATGCTAAAATGTCAAATTAGAATAGTAAAGGGAAGGAAAATCTATATAACTTAGAGGAAGGGCACTTACAATATTGGCTTGCTAATTCACAATTTTTATATCTACAGGAGTTGGTTGTTAATTTGTTGAACTGCCTAAATATTAAAGTCCAGGTGGAGAAATGAATTTATTTAGATGAACACATTCTATGCAGGATGGAATATTTATCAGGCGGAGTTTAACCACAAAGGAAATTTGGTATGCATTTGACTGACTGAAGTGGCCCGTAACTCAATATGTTATCAGTATCTTAAGCAATCCAATGTACGTAATACTTAACGGCTTGAAATTATGCACTTTCTAGTTGTGAAACTAAATTGACTGCGTTTGATAGCTAATTTCCATGGCATGGCTTTCTGTGTCTTAGGCGGAAGTTTTTTGTGAAAAGGACATTAATGCCGATTGAGATTTGGTAAATAGGACTTGAAAGATTTTGTAACAATAAAATGGAGCCCGATAAATGGTGTAAACTCAGACTTGAAAGATTTATTGGATGATTTGCTGCCCAAATACAAATCTCCATGGAACTGAACAGGTATCAGCAAATGCAAATTCTGAATGAATCTTTGCATTTAGTATGAATTATTTGAGGATAATCTAGTTCATAGATTACTACTCTAATTTTGTATTTTTTTGCTATAAATTTCCATTCAGGTATTCATATTGTTGGATTTCAACTACTTTGCAAGTTCACAGTTTGGTGTCTGAAGCTTGGTAAGTGTATTTTACTAGGAGAAGGGATTTGAAGATGCTGAATCAGCTCAAGGTATGCTGGTTCAGAAGTTAGAGCTGCACGATTCTGTTGGAGTGGTGAGTTTTGCATCCTTGTAATTGTTATCTCATGTATCTGATATATTTCTTCTTATTTTAGATTTTTATGACCATGTCCTTATAAAAAAAATTTCTTCCTTGTATCCTTATAAAGTTTACCTTCCTTGTATCATATCTTCAACCAGACATGATGCTGTGTAAGTAACATAACATATTTTCATTCGAAAAGGAAGAAAAATAGTTACCATGCTTTCTGGTGAAATAAATCTGTCAATCAATCATATCCATCTTTTGTGGCATGTAATTAACATATCAATTGCATATATTGTATCTCACAAGATTCTATGCTTTTCAATGACAAACAAACAAACGATTTGATTAGAAGGAAGTGTTGCTTATAAAGTTCGATAGGGATAAAAGAATTATGGTCTTTGTTCTTGTATGATCAACTTTCCATAACTTCGATGGCTAAAAGCTATTATGCAGCTTATAATAGCTATGAACATATTTCAAACTGTTGCACGTGTTCAGAAGGAAGCATTGTTGATAAAGTTCAGAGAGGAGGACATATCATTATGCTCTGTCTAAACTTGTTGAATGAGATCTGGACTTAAATGCAACCTTTTATTTACTTCTGATATGCATCTATCAAACAGACCTAACATTTTGTACATACATGTTAGTAGGAGTTGATTCATGTATTTTGTATGTGAGGCTCATTTCCGCTGTAATTGAGATATTGAAGTTGTAGGTTTTATGCAGAGTAAAAGGAGATTGCTTCTGGCTCACAGTGACATGTTGGAGTGGAATGCTAAGCTTGTCAAGGGATTACTAACTTGTAAGTCCCTTATTCTCATATTCTGATTTCTGTTGGGAAAGATTATGGATTCTCAAATGGTTGATTAATTTTTGGTTGATAATCAAACAGATTTAACAACTTTTCTGGAAATTTATTTCAAGAGTGTAAGAGTATGCTAGAGTCCTATATGTATATTATCCAAATGACATTATAATAATGATCTTATTTCAAACTGGACAGAAGTTGTAATAAGATACATGGACTCTGCCTTCAATGCAAGAACACCCCACAGGACTATAGTAGAACAGGGCACCTATAATAAAGGACGTACACCTGGTTCTGACTAAAAGATTCTGAAGACTCCTGTCTACATACTAAGAGAGTTCCTTGCTAATTGCATACAAGAATTTGAGTACTGAAATCTGTTGGTTTTATTTTATATAGGAAGCCTTGAATTTATAGTACAACCAAGCTTATAGTGAAACCATGCTATTCATGATGCCCTTGAAGTATTGTAGTGGCAGATGGGGTTCCTATTTTTGGGCTTGGAAATTACCATACATGTTTATGGACATCTTGCAAGTACAAAGTTGTGTGCTTCCTGAGTCAATGCATGTGGAAAATGTCATCTATATTTTTCTTTAGGGTTGAAAAAGTCGTCCATATCACGATGTGAAGCACCCGACTTTTGAGTCCTGACCTCCTTCCAGACTCTGGTGGTGGTGGTTGTATCACTAGTTTATGCAATGTCTCAGAGAATCCAGTGTGCTCCAATTCACTTAATAGTCCTGCTACTTCTTTTTTTCGTAGTTAAGTTAATTAGTAAAGTACCTGCTCTTTGGTTATTAATACATTGGCTTAGCTGAACAGTTTCAACAGCCAATCCTCACTGTCTGATTCAATTATTATCCAATGCAGCAATTAGTAGTTTACTATGCAGACAAACTTTAGAGTTAAATACTTAACCTAGTCTCTCTCATCCTTAGGTTTTCCAATTGTGTCCATTAATTTCTCTTTAGGTGATTTAGGATGCTATTGCTACATTAGTCATTGGAGTTTGGATATTTGTAATTGTAATTTGAAAACTTTATTAATGATTAATTGTTCCAAGTTGGTGTGGCTATTACTACAAATAGGTAGATAGTGAACTGAAAAGTTTGTGGTTGTTACAAGCTGAACTCCTTACCAAAAGGGATTGGAAGTTTGAAAATTCTGCGAGCACTAGAAAGCTTTCAGATATGTGATGTCACACCTTTCTTCCTTGCGAATTTTGGGCAGCAAAAGTGCTAAAACAATTGCTGGACTTCCTGCAGAAGATAACAGCACTGCATTTGGAGATCAAGCGGTGTCCATTTCTCACATCACAAAATTGAAACATTTTAATTGAACAGGTATCACCAAATGCAAATTCAAATACAAATTTTAGCACTTTAAACGAATCAAGCGGTGTCCAAATACAAATTTCCATGGAACTGAACAGGTATCACCAAATGCAAATTCTGAATGAATCTTCACTATGAAATTAGTTTAGTTTATAGTCTAGTCCTCTAATCTTGTATCTTTTTTTTTTTTTTTTTTGCAGACAGAAAATACCACCATCCAGGTAATCATATTGTTGGATTTCAACTTTATTGCAAGTTTCAGTTATGTGCACATTTTGTAATAAGAATATTATTAGTTGCATAGTTATTCTATCTTGTTATTGTAGTCCAACACGTACAGATGGTTGCTAACTCATTGAACTTTCAAAAGATGATTGAACTCCAGCTAGAGGAATGAATCTGATTTGATGAACACATTCTTGCAGGAGCGTTTTTCAAGCAGGGGTAAAGTTGTTCCCAATTAGACTCAGGTGGCTCTTACCTACTTTATTGTGTGCTTATAAAATTTTCCTTCCTTTTACGATATCCCCAACTGGAAATTAACTGAAGTACTGTTAGTGACATTACACATTTTCATTTGACAAAGAAGAAAAATAGTTACCATGCTTTTCTGGTGATATTAATCTGTCAGTCAATCATTCCCACCTTTTCGGGTATGTAATATTAATTGGCAATTGCATTATAATATATTATATCTTATATGATATGATACCTTAAAAAAAAAAAAAAAAACAAAGATTTAATAATCCTATTGTGGTCTATAATTTTTAAACGAATCTTTACTTAGTTTGAAATTGACTTTAATTTCCATCAATTCAGTCCCCTAATTATGTTTTCTCCTACAGAAAATACACCAAGCTACACTTATATATGGAACGCACTGATTGAAGCTTCAAGAATGGTATTGGACTTGTGAAGCTGACAAGCACTACATAGGTATGCTAGCTAGATACCTCATATCATAACTTTAATGTGTTTTTTGCTCAACTGTTTTAGATTCCTCATATATTCATGTCTATTACCTACTATTGTTATCTGTTTCTACTCAATAAAGGGACATAGTTAGATTCAGGTATTCATATTATTAATTGGATTATGAATACTTTTCATTATGTACGTGCAATGAATACCATCGTTTAGTCTTGTACTGCAGTCCAACACTCTCAGAAGTCCGTTGTTAATCTGTTAAACTGTCAAAAGAATGCTGTAGAACTGAATCTGATTTTTGATGAACACATTCTATGCAGGAGGGACTATCAGGCATAGTGGCATACACCACAAAGGAAATTTGGTGTGCATCCATTTGACTGATTGAAGTGAGGGTTCTCACCTAAACTAGGTAAATGTGATTAGAATCTTAAGTATTCTATTACTTGGTCCTTATTGTAAGGTCCTCATTAGACTCACCCTTCCAATTTAATAGTTTTAGGGCTTGAATATATGTACTTTCTAATTATCAAATAATCTAATCTTCTTGGTATGTTTTTTTTATCATTTTAGGCTGAAGGATGTTGTTGGTAAATGGACTCTAAAAGCATTTTGTGCAATCTGTGTCTAAATCAGTCACTCTGAAAGATTTGTTGGACACTCTCAAAAACTCTGCCAACATCATTGTTGTTAAACATGTGTGTGTGTATATATATATATATATACACACACGCATGTCCATATAGTCTTACCTTGATCGAAATCACTAAATGCCCTAAGATTGCAGAGATAGCTTTGCATATATATTTTAGCTACAGATTCATGTTTTAAAGTTTAGCACTGTCCGAAGCTTGATAACTGCATGTACTAGGCTAAAATTTAAAGGTAGAAAATCAGTTGAAGATAAAAGGTGGTTCAGTAATTGGAGCTGCAGGATTATGTAGGCATAGTGAGTTGTTTCGTTCCTTGTACAGTAATTCATGTCTCATGTGTCTCAAATTCTTTTAGCAACAACTTTCTTTTGCTTACGTTACTTTTTCCATCACTGTGATCCCATAAAAATTTATTTTGTTTCACAGTTCCACCAGATACAAAGTTCTATTAGTAACTTAACATATTATGACTCCTTAGGCAAGAAGAAGAAAATTTCGACCATAAACTGTTAGAGCTAATTGACATGGAAACTGATTGTTGCTCTCAGCTGTAAAGGTCGTGAATGGATTAACTGGTGAAGTAGGATTCCATCCAATCGGATATGCTTGTGCAATATGTCTGGTTATGGAGCTATGGACTATTCTTCAGTAACTTAAATGTTTCAGAAGTATAAAGCAGTTGCATTATGTTATATATCGTAATGTTTCAAGATAGAACTAAATCGTCACATTAGAGTAGCAAAGCAAAGGAAAAGGTATATGACTCAATTGAAGGGTACTAATTTACAATGTTTATATCTCATGATTTCATATTTTATCAGCTTCTTGGGTACATACGTTGGTTGTTAATTTGTTGAATACTATCTGATTTGTAAATTTGTCTAGGTGGAGAAATGAATCTGATTTTGATGAACAAATTCTATGCAGGACGGACCATGTATCAAGCTGACTTTCACCATAAAGAAATTTAGTCTGCATTTGACTGATTGAAGTGGCCCTTAACTCAATATGTTATCAGCATCTTAAGCAATCCAATGTATGTAATACTTAGAGAGGCTTGAAATTATGCACTTTCTAGTTGTGAAACTAAATTGACTAGGTTTGAAATCTAATTTCCATGGGGTTTTTGTGTCTTAGGCGCAAGCTTTTTGTGAAATGGACGTTAATGCTGATTGGGATTTGATTAGTAAATGGGATTTGGAAGATTTTGTATAATCTGCATCCTACCAATAAACATGGAGCCCGATGAGTGCTGTTTATGTGGCGGTACTCAAAGTGAAAGATTCATTGGATATCCTCTAGTGCCAAACCCTGCAACCTCACAATCGTCGAAGGTAGTTGTCTAGATCCATTGTATTAAGCTACACCTGACTAGTAAGAGCTGGTTCATGTTAAAAGTTCGGTGTCTGAATCTCGGTAAGTGTTTTTCTAGGATAAGGGATTTGAAGATGTAAAATCAGTTGAAGTTAAATGGTGGTTCAGTGACAGGAGCTACGAGACTGTTGAATGGTGAGTGGTTTTTGTTCATTATAATTGTTGCCTGGTGTGTCTCTGACTGCTAAACGTATTTTGCTTCTTTGTATCAATGTCATAAGCAACTTTACGTTCTTTTGGTTGAAATTGTTACTGATCTCTAGGGACCTTCAGGCTTAACTGTTATTGATCGTTAATGTAACAATTAAAGCTCAAATATTCAATTCTCTCTCTCTCTCGTCGTAAGATCAAATATTAAAGCCTTTGTATGTTTTCCATTTTCAGACTTCACATCTCCAACGGCCCATTAGGACCTTGGTTTCATAATTATAGGACTTGGGAGCCCAAGTCCCATATTTGAGATTTTTTCAGAACCAACACCCAACTACAGTGGATTGGGGGAACAACATGGAATGGGTGAGCCCAACACTGAGACTGACGCACTGGGGAAGGGAAGTGCTGCTGACGCGCTGCAATGAATGGAGCTGCAGCAGAGACGTAATTATGGTCACAGTGCATATATATGGATTGTAAGAAACTGAGAATTGTCGTGATATTCAAAATTTCACCAACACTCCTGTTCGAAATCTAACATACCTTGCAAATAAATATTAACTTCATTACCATGTAATTCAATTGATATTGCTAATATAACGGACAACATTGTAACATATAAGAACAAAAATACAAGATCCTATTAATGTCAGACATTGGAGTGCTAGGAGAAGCAAAATATAATATCTGAAACACAACCAACCAGAATGAAGGACCCTCTAAAGTAACCCCTGAAACGTTACAGCTACCTCTTCGAACACATTTGTCTTATCACTCGAAGCATTTGGCATCCAAAAAAGCCTCCCCCTCAAAAGGCTCGTGATCTTCAATCATCTGGTTCACACGCTTCTTTTGATCCTCATCAGTGATATCAACCTTACGCCAATCACACAGTTCAATGTCATAACATTTCATCAATTATGAACTGGAGAACCTCTTGCCCAAGGAACAGCCACAAGCCCTTCACCTTGAAAGGAGGATCAGACCCAATCACCAACATCTTCCCAAACGCATATTTACAAGGCAAATCCATCCGTTGCAGAAAACGGCCCACCTTGTTTAAAGTCACGAATGAGACTGTATTTTCATCGTTGTATTTGTAATCGCAAAACCAAAGAGCGTAACCCGCTTGATCATACATGTCTTATAGGCTGTAAGATGAAGTGCATGTTAATATCACACGAGAAATATGAAGATCTTGTTTGAATGTTTGGCAGTTAGAAAACTGTGGGGGTGTAAAATTTTAGAATGAGTTCCTAATCAAGAAATGAGAAATAATGGGTTTCTAATTAAGAAATTGGCTGCAGGGGAAGCATCCGACTTATTCAAGAAATTCCTTCGAGGACGACTTCAGTCACAGTGAAGCTAGATAAGGCAGAATCGAGTTCTAGTCAAGACATGACCGAGAGATAAGTAGCTCAATCTATTTGGGAAATTCCTCGTGGCGGATCTGGATAAAAGGTGGAATTGGGTTCTAGTCAAGAAATGGATCGAAAGGGAGGCAACCCAAGTAATCTGAGAATTCCTCAAGGCGAAATCTCTCGAGATGGATCTGGATAAGGCGGAACCGATCAGCTAAACCAAATCCATAGCAAGCGGAAAATTCCTCGAGACGGATCTAGATAATGAGGAATTGGGTTCTAGTCAAAAAATGGGTCGAGAGGGAGGCAACCCAACCTATTTGAGAATTTCTCAAGGTGAAATCTCCTCGAAGTAAATCTAGATAAGGCATAAGAGTGTTTCTATTGGGACCTCCAAATCTGCTCACTTGACCTCACTCTATTATGAATTATTAAATGACATATTTAACCTATACTATAAAATGATTATTAAGGACAATACCAAAAAAATATTATATTTATTTTATGTAGACTTTCTCATTCAGTAATATTAGATTGTGTTCTTTATTATTTTCTTTATCTATTTTCATTTTCTAATTTCACTACATACTCATTAACTATTCTTATATATTTAATAAGATATAAAAATATGACTAAGATCATGTGACATAAAAATATATGATATATATATATATATATATGTTGATGCATATTGGTGAGGGAAAACAAAATAAATCTTATTATGATTTATGACCTAAATCTAAGTCTATCCATTATATTCACACCAAAAAAAAAAAAGTTAAAAAAAAAAAAACCACAGAATAGTTCATGTAATTTTCTTATTGATTAGAAATTAATTTTTGAAACTCAATACCTGGTGTTTGATTTTTATTTATTGAAAAATAGATTTACACATGTTCTTTGACTAAGAAATGTATATGTAGTTAAGATTTATAGAGTAATTAAATCACTTAAATGACTAAGTTTTTTATTTTAAAGAAAATAATTTGTTTGCAAATTATATGTGTGAGGTTATTTGATGAACTTTAGTGAGATTTAGTGAGTAAATTTAGTGTTTGAAATTAGATAGGAGGTGTAAAAAGCATAGAGGTCAAGTAAGTAAATTTAGAGGTTCCAATAGAAAAACTCAAAGCGGAACTATCAGCTTGACCAAATCCATAGCAAGCGGAAAACACTTCCCCATTTCATCTTAAAGATAGTGTTATGGACCCACATTAACGCGTGATTTGCAGAAGTTTCACACCACAACAGGCACTAACCAAGATATTCGTTTAGGTTCAGCTGTAAATACTATAAATACTTAGTAAATTGAACAATCAAAGAAAGCAATCAATCCCTACTTCACTTGCTACAACTTTTTTTTTTTTTTGTTTAAACAAAAACTCAACAACCAAGAACAAGTCAAGAAAGAGACAAACCCCTTCCCAGACACTAGCGAAACTAAAAGCAAATAAAAAGCTATGTTTTTATGCATAACGGTAATGAGTAAATAAGATAGATCACGGCCATTGGGTCCTACAATGAATCCAGTTGGTGAAGTCCACCAGATAGAATCATCATTTTGAGCACCAAAATTAGCAAGAGAATTAGCTGAAGAGTTACATTCTCTATAAATATAAGTAACGCGAAAGTGAATGGATTGAGTAAAGTGTAGATAGTTCAACCAATCCACTCTAAACCTCCAAAGTATTAAATTGGACGAATTAAAATAATGAACTACCAGTGTTGATTCTGTTTGATCTAGGTATTGAAGAATCTTGTGCAGATACGCCCTTCTTTCAACTTGACTGACCAGTGGCAATCGAAATGCGAGGGCATAGGAACAACTTTTTGATCAAGTAGCCTTCATTCTTACTCTAATCAACAATGTAGGTGAAGATAACTTCAATCGAATTTTTCCACACCAACAAATACTCAAGTTCTAGATAATTGCCATCCAAACGCAAACTTTTAGATAGTGGTGATTGAACCCAATATTTTCTCTCTTCATTTTGATAATGTTTAACCCAATGTAATCAACTATTAAGACAGATTCTCAGGCACTAAAACTTATAGTAACTAAGAATCTGGCAGAAAATTTAATAACAACTGATTGTTGTACGTCTTCAAAGAAATCTAATATATATTTGTTAGTGGGAATCAATCATGAAGCAACCTATTATTATGACATGACCTGCCCCAGATTTCACCCTAAAATCTGAGGTGGCCCTACGGGGCCCACCTTGTGAATGACTCTATTGAAAATTCGGCAGGGTCACCCCTAAAAATGAATTACCCAAAACTTATAAAAAAAAACACATTTACACTTCTATTAAATCAACTTTATTCTCCTAGAGCCACCCTGCTCTCCAAATCACAACAACTCCACAATATTTAACTAAAATCTGAAGTATAACATATTCTCAAATACAAAAATATAACTCCTAAACTTTATAACACTTGTCCCACAGGTTATCAGAGCAATCTAAAAGAGAAAAATGAAATCAAGATACACATAGGTTCAACAAGTAACCTACAATATATAAGGAATACAACGGCAATAGATTCTATGCCTCAAATCCTTCTATGCTGAACCAACTACTCTGCATACTGGGCATTTGAAACCGAAGGGCCTAGGAGGAAAGCATGTAAAAATATTAGCGTAAGTGGACAAAAATAAATATTTCATAAGTAATCGAAAAGGAAAGGGATTTTATACTTTCCCACGTGTGTTCCTTTATAAAATCCAATGCATGCAATAGTTAACAACAATACATTTTGGAAAACTAAAATCTTGTAAAAATAAGACTAGCCCCGCTGGTTAAATAAAAAATATGGGGAAGAAATTATTACTATACAAGTAAGGGAGCCTCCCAGGCTCTTGGCTCAACTCACCAACAAACACAGAGTATGTAGGAGGAGTACTACTAGGCTAGCTAGCAATACAATAAAACAACCCAGGCATGGTGAAGAAAAACATTCAAAAATCGAGAACCTATGAAGCTTCCCCAAAATCTGACAAATAAAAGCACGAGTACGATTTCCAACCATACTTCAAAAATCTCATGAGAAAACAAATAAGACGATGATGTGTCCCACAAGCCAAAAATATTCTCGAATCCATAAACAAATAAGAGAGAAATAATAGATAAATATAATTACATCGAAAATCCCATTTTCAAAAATCTTTCGAAAATCTCAAATTCAATGAATAAAAATATACTTAATTCTTGCATTCACATCGGAAAATAATTCGTTGAAAATCATCAAAAATCATAAATCCAAATCCGAACATAGCAAATTCATAACCGAAAATCACGCCAAGTAATAAATCATAATCCAAAACCGAAAGCCAATCAGTAAACCCAAACTCAAGTGTTATATTCTAAAACCAAGATCATATTCTCGAATGCTAAATAAAAACATCCATTTGTAAAAGTAATTGGATGCATATATTATTTAGAACAAAAGTCCACTCACAGTATACGACTAACGTGGCACCCAAGCGTATGGATTCTCGTCGAGCGATGGGTCGGTACCTCATCCTGTATAAATTTATATTTGTAAACAACGATTCAAAAATTAAATACGATTCTAAAACAAAACCTGAAAACCCCTCGTAAACCAACATCTCCATTTCTTCTCGGATTCATCCCAATCTTCACCACTAAGATCGATTCGCTGATTTAAGTATTCTATAATAGAATCGAGGGATATCCAACGGTCGGATTCTCATAATCGGCAACCGAAACTCTGCAGTTTCGAAAAATCACAATCGAAATCAAATCTTCTCCAATTTTTTCCAAAACCCATACCTACAAGTTCTACATGCCACAACCAACCCAACCAGTCAAAACAAAAGGCCAGAATAGGCCCCACACGCCCCAACTCGCCACCACGCCACCAGCAGCCATGCGCCCCCATCTCTGATCTCCAAATTGGGTGAAACAAAATCTTCCTCTCAACTAGCCCAACAACTTTCATAACTAATCAAAGTCTAGAAAGGCATGAATTGATTGAAATTTACCTCGAAAGTACAAAATTTGAAAAAACCATAGAATTCCCCTTTTTGTTCGGTTCTTCTTCCTCGCTGCAATTCAGTTCAAGCCACTTGGAGGGATTGATATTCTCTTCAAGAGCCTCAAAACTTGACCCGTGGCGCGGCCAGAGAAATTGTTGGCGACCCGAAAATGCTCCTAGGGTTATGTTCTCCCTTGCTGGCTGCTGCGCTGCCTACAAGCTGAAATGGGTTGCAACACGACTGAAAAGTTCTTCTGGGTCTGCTTGATGCTGTGGGTCGCAGAGAGAAAATGAACAGTGGTAAAAAGGTGAGTTTGCTGAAATGGCAAGTTACCGAGGTAAATTTTCTATTTGTAGCCAAATTACTGAAACAGTAACTTTTAAATTTTTGCACATAACTTCTCCATACGGACTCCGATTTGAGCGTGCCACGTTTCCATGTATTCAGTTTGTTGTCCTCTAAAACTTCCTTGAAGAAAAGTTTCTCAAATAATGAAAGAAATAAAAAGTCAACTTTTTGGTCCACTAAAAGTTCGAAACAGGAGTAAAAAGTAACAAAAGTTGTCGTTTACCGTCCAAATGACTAGTAAACCAGTAAATCGAGGTATGGGACGTAACACATTAGCTATTAGGTTCAGATAATTTGGAAACAAAGTTCTGCAAAAGGTTTATGACCACCAATTCTTTTACATTTAGGCCATGTTTGGCGGAAAGTAAGCATCAATCAGGAAAGGAAACTTGTTCCTTTCTTGCGTTTGGGATATAAAAGGAAAGAACATAATTTCCTGAAGGAAGGGAAAATAAGTGGGAAAGTGGTTCCTTCCAAACCTCAAGGCCTTGTTTGGTTGCTTGAAAGGATATTAGTTTCTTGGTTTTTCCCATGAGCATGGGTAAGTAAATTTCCCATTAGTTTCCCAACTAACGTTTGGAAACGCCAGGAAAGTAACCGGAAAATGTATTTTACTTTCCTTTCAAATGTTTGGTTCGTGTATGAATAGGAAAATAGGTAACATCAATTTTCCAATAATATCCTTATTATCAAAACATAAAAAATTCGAGATTCAAAAGTTTCATGGATAATTTGATAATAACAACCATTAAAATAATCTTTAGAGTACGATAAACACATAAAAGTTGGTAATAACAACCATTAATCATCCAGGAAAGTTGTTCCTTTCTTTGGATGTGCCAAACACAGGAAAGGATAAAGTTTCCCTTCCCAATATTTCCATTCCGCAAACCAAACGAGGCCCAAAGAAATCACTTTTCCCCTTCTTTCCTTGCATTACTACTCACAACATATTATTTTATTGAATTATTTACAAACTTTTTAACAACTTTCTTGATAACTTTCCTTATGTTACCAAACATCGGAATGGAAAGTTCTTGGGAAATCTCATTTCTCTTCCTATGGGAAAGACAAAGGAATTACTTTTCTTTCCGTGAACCAAACGAACCCTTATTGCAAAGGAGGGGTATTGCTAGCTCTTGCAAGAATGTGGAGTTTGTAGAACATATTTTTTGATCGATTTGATGAAATTGAAGAGTGCGAGGACTTTTCTGATTAAATTAGAAGTGCAGGGATTGAACTGACGAACCCCTGAAAGTATAGGGTAGTAAGCATAATTTAATCCTTTTTTTAATTGCTCATTTGCTTCAACAATATGACATTTTATGTTGAATAAATTTGAATTGGGTGTTTTGTAGTTCAATATTAAATGTCTTCAACTGCGGTCTTGAGTCTTCATGTTGGAGTAGTGCTCAATTAAAGGAGTTATGGATGAAGACCACAATTGTAGACATTTGATGGTGAAGTGGTTTATCCAATTATTGTGTGTGGGATTGTTGTTGGGCATATTCAAGCTTCTAGTCACCTTGTTACTAGAATTAGGCAAAATGGATTCTTGATATTCAAGTGTTGAAGGGTTATGGGGCAAACTGTAATCCTTGTAGAGCTCATAGAGTACTTGATGGTTAATTGGCACCCCTCTCCTTCTGGATGGGTGAAGGTTAACATTGATGGAGCTTGGAGAAGAGGTTTAGGTGTTGGAGGTTATGGTGGTGTTTTTAGGAATGATCAAGGGTGTTTTATTGGAGCTTTCTCTTCTTCTCTTGATATTCCCAGCTCAGTTTCAGCATACGTAATGGCAGTCATTAAGGCAATTGAGCTTGCTTGGATGAGATATTAGAAATATGTTTGGTTAGAGGTAGATTCTCAAGTTGTACTAGACCGTCTTCATTCTCCCATGTTAGCTCCTTGGCAACTTCGTGTGTTGTCGAAGAATTGTTTTCATCGGATTTCAATGATGCATTTTCACTTCTCACATATATATCGGAAAGGAAATCAAGTAGCCGATGCTCTTGCAACTTTTGACACCTTTTCTTCTAGTATGACTTGGTGGGATACACCTCTAGATTTTGTTCATTCACTTTATATTAGAGATAGGTTTGGACTTTCTAACTTTCAATTTCGATAGTGTTGGTTTCTCTTTTTGTATGAGAGGTTTCGGTGTTTGTCCCTCTTTTTTTTTTATCATCTTCAATAAATAACCTCGTTCTTACAAGGTTCAATAAAAAAAAAAAATCCATGTCATAAAATTGATGCGATTAATAAGAGTAATGTCCAAGTGTTTGGTAAATTATGGTATGAAAGTACTATGCCTTTATATAATGACGAAAATGGGAATGATATTAATGTGTGTTTTCTTTACTTTTAGCACAAAATGAACAAATTTCCAGCAAATTTGAATAAAATTTATTGCTTTACAGAAAGCTTTTCACCCATAGAAAAGAATAATCAATATCAACAAAATATATGATATTCAAAACTTCCAACTATTATTGAAAAAGTTTGATTTGATACATTAAAAGATGACCTAATGAAAACATAAATTTTAATTCGACTGAAGATATGTTGTTTCAAGACTCATTCCCACATATGAGAGATTCTTAGGTAGGGTAGGCCTACCGCCACATAGGGTATTTTGGGTATATTGTTTTATTAAAAGAGGAATAATTTTGGGATATATAAAGTTTTTTCTTAATTTTGATTGGGTTGCCCTACCGCTACTTTGTAGAGCAAACCCTACCTAAGAATTTCTCCCAGCATATACATTAGGTTCTTATGAATGTTTAGACTCCTATAAAAAAAACTACAGTTGATTGGTTTGTCCAGAGCGCAAAAAGTTTTAAAATTTCAGAAAATTATAGCGAAGGAATTGTTATTAATTAAGCTTTGTCAAGTTTTAAAAATCAATTCAAGTACACAAAACCCTATGCGGCTCTGGCCACCCTCTCCCCTACTGGTGCTTCCCACCTATCTACTGTTGATATCTTCCACGATTTACTCGACGCTTGACGTTATTAGGACGCTTGCTGCTCTTTTCATACTTCTAGTTTCCTTTCCTTCAGGGTTTGATGTTGGAAGGCATGTTTTAACCGTCGAGATTGGCTGACCTTCGATGGCGGTGTTTCTTCTATGGTCAATGTTGATGGTGAGGTCTGGCAGCAAAGCAGTTGGCCAGCTATTGTCGGTGGCAGCGTTGTTCCCTGGCATGTCTCGATGTTTACAACAGTCGGGGTTGCAGCGGACATTGGTGACGGTAGAGGCCAAGTGCTGAGGCCAAATTGAAGCCCAATTGATGGGCTTGAAGTAGTGCAATCACGAGACCTGTTGAAGATCTAGGTTTGGGACCCAGGTATTAGCAATCTGTATTTTTGCTACGCTGAATTTTGGTGGTGTCTCTGACGCTGGGAGAGAAGTCTCCGATCATAGTCAAGGGCAAGGAGGAGAAGATTGGGCTTGGGCCATTCGGCCTTAGTTCAAATGTGGTAGGTTATTCAATTGCAGGTTCAAGGCAGTGGATTGGTGACTTGGGCTTGTTTTTGGCTTATTGCATTTCGTTATCCTTTGGATCTTACATCTGTGGGAGGCTCTTTGCAATTTACAAGTATTTTCGTACACCAATTGAGGTCTCTAGGCGAACTTACTTGTTCAGTTGTTTCGAGTCATGTAATATTTATTAGGTTACGATCTTCTCTTGTTAGTCGCTTGTTTAGAATAAGTGAGCAAATTTGTTAACAGTGAGGATCGGGTCACCTGTCTTTTGCTTGGCAGCTTGTACCATTTATGATTTTGGTATGAGACAGCATCTGATGTATGTGCCTGCTGGCCATGAATAATGGATAAGTAATGAAATTATCAATTCTTCAAAAAAAAAAAAATCAATTCAAGTACAAATATGGGTTGAATATAACATAGAAAAATATTGAGTTCAACATTATTCAAAAAATATTGAGGTCTGAACTTCTTTGGACCAGACAGAATAATACCTGGACTTTTAAAGTGATCAAATCGCTACCTAGAATTCCAAAACCACATTAGTAAGGTGATTCCATATATTTTCTGTTATCTCTCCGTTAAGTATAGGGGCAAATCAGACATTTCACTTAAACTGCCCTCTAAAATGACTGTCATAACCAATGTTTTAAAATGCTGAGGCGTAGGCCGATGCGTTTTTCAGTGAGCCTCAAGAAGGCGTTCGCCTTGAGGCATAAGGCGTAAACCTTATGTATAAAAGACCTATATTGATGTAATTATTACTTTTATATATACCACATTTTTAGGAAAAAAGAATGACAAGCATTTGGCCAAATGATATGATAGACTAGTATAAAAGCTTATCTTAACAAAACAGAAAAGGCAAGCAGGATGGTAACATGATGTTCCTCAGTAACCCTTTTTCATTCATATTGGCTATACTCAACATAAATCAACGTATGAATGTTCATTTTCATTAACTCTGCTGTAATCAATGGTTTCGGTTAACTGAAAGTTCTCGTTTCCTAGAAAATAAAATCTCCTATGGACCTATGGTTAGAGAAAATCTATTGGTACCTAATAGCTTCTATGGTTGTGTCACTAATGGTAGATCCTGTGGTTTTAATTATTATTTTCTTTTTCCAGCAATGATTGCCCCATTAGTACTAGCTTTGACAGTGGGTTTCTTGGGTGGGCATATCAGGCACTAAAGCCTCCCCCTCCTAAAATATGTGGTTCGCCTGGTGGTCCTCCTGTCACTTCACCTAGAGTGAGAGTGATGGTAGATATTTGGCCTATAGGGAGTTTGGAGTGCCTAAAGAAGAGGCAAAACACAAGATCATCATCATTCATGGCTTTGGCAGTTCCAAAGATCTGGCTTTACCTATTGCTCAAGTATGAACTTACTCTGTTTTTATATTGATGCATGCCTTGTTATAATTTTTCAAGAATTGGGCCAGAAATTCTGCAACACTGAGCTGATATGCTGGATAGTTGATCTTAACAAAATAGAAAAGGCCAAATGACAAGCACTCCCAAGAGGCTAGTATAAAAGAACTCAAATTTCAGCTAGCAATTCAAGAATAAATCCCTACCAATAGGAAATTGCATCCACTTATATCATAAACAAAACACAAATGATAATCAAAACACTTGACAAAAGAAAAGGTCCGCTGCAACTACATACAACTTCAACTAGTCAACCAAAGAAAAGGCAAAAGACCAAGTACCTAGTTACAACTAGCCAATGGAACAAGAAGAAATGGAAGTTCGGCGAGAAATTGAATTGGCAATCTAAGTTTTGATTGAAGACACAGATAGGAAAAACAATGTAGACTCTCGACCTGGACTGCAACATGAACGTCTGTAAAATGAAGAGCCAACATGTCAATGCAATCGACCAAAGAATCCAACATCTTAATCAGCTAATTCATTCACAAAAGACTGAAATATGACAAATATCAAGATTAAAACAATATTCAACACTAACTATTCGAGAGATTGAGCAACTCCTAACTTGAACTCTGGGTTAGGGATCAAATTTGCTGTTTGTCTCGAACTCCTACCTTCAGATCGAATTCAGCTCTCACACTTGCAGCGACCTAGAGAGCCTTTAAACCACAATCGTTTCAAAACGACGTCGTTTCTCTTTTGTTGCTGCGCCTGCGCCTCTGGCACCTTGGGGGTCGCCTTCAACGCCTTGTTCGATGCCTCAGCAGCCTCATCGCCTACACATCGAAACCCACTAAATTTCATGCCTAATTTCCGCATTTTGAGCTTTTTAATTCATTGGTCATAACCTCATCTGACGTGGACAAGCACATTTCCCTCCTTTCTATCTTTCCCTTAAAAAACAATTGATTCTTCCCTCAACACTATTCAAGTGAAACTTTCCATTAAATTTTACCTCCAATTATTGTCTCCCTATAAATAATTGTTGGTTATTGTTTTCCAACATATGTTTTCTTAAATAATTTTTATTGTTTTTAAAAAATTAGCCCATAATTGCAATTAATTTTTACAAAGTGCCTTCAAGGCATAGCCATTATGCTCCTGCAAAAATATCACCTCATTTTTCTAGAATACTTTGTTGTATAATCACCTTCTTTTTTTGTTCCTTAATTTTACTTTTTTTTTTTTTTTTTTTATCTTTTTTGACAAAATTCTAAAACACTACCAACACAACCACCATTATTTCATAGCCTTCAATTTTCTATGCATTAACCTATATATTATGATATTTCATAGCCTGCAGTTTTCTACTGTTCACACTAACCCTCATAGTTTCAGTGTGTGTGTGTGTATATATATAGGGCCCTTCTAGTGAGGGATCCCTTTTTTTAGTCTTTTCTATGGATAGGGCATTAGACTAACTTTTCGACCATATTTTCACATCTCAACCGTTCAGTTTTTAGGTCCTAATGTATAGATCACTTTTGCAAATTTTCAGCCAATTTGATGATTGTTAAGGCATCCAAAACTGCAATTTACCATAATAAACACGAACGGTTCCGGTTTGACAGAGTTGGTCCGTTCGTGTAAATTACAGTTTTGGATGCCTTAACAATCACCGATTTGGCTGAAAATTTGCATAAGTGATCTACACATTAGGACCTAAAAAATGAACGGTTGAGATGCCGAAATATAATCGAAAAGTTTGTCTAATGCCTATCCCTATAAAAGACAAAAAAAAATGGATCCCTTAGTGGCAGGGCCCTATATATATATATATATATATATATATATATATTGCTTTTAATATGCAATAGAACACAATTAAACAAGAAAAATTATTGAAGAAATGTCCAAGATTTTTTTTTAATTAAACCCAAATCGGGTGCATATCATTCATCAAAAGCCAGAATGAGCCATTACATATTCTCCCTCCACCGACATGGAGAAGATAAAAAGTTTGTGGTAGTGCCACAACGATAAATAGACTAGGTCCACTCATTCAACAGTTCTATGCTCACTTAAAAAACCAAGCCTATAAACTATGTTAACACCACAACATAGTAAATAGGCAAAGAAACTAAGACTCCTTGACGCTTACTAAAACTAACAATCATATATCCTTACACAAGTAGGCAATTATTAGAAACAAAAATAACTAATTTATTATAGCAACCCAGCCCAAAGGACAACCAAAATCTAGGCTTGATAGCAGCCCAGTTTCTTTCCATCTACATGACCTGTGTAGCAAAGTCACCCGCAGACGCTACTCCTCATCGCGAGCCACCGCCATGGTTCACCATAAAACACGTCGTCCCGCTTCAAGGAACCAGCACCACCTCCATGTACAATCACCTAGGGGACGAGCAACAACCTCGCCAAGCAGCCAAACCAGAACCCAAATTGGGTACAGATCCGACGGTAATGCTGCCACCGACCCCATTAACAATACCTGCACTGTCGCCTCTACCCTGGAGTAAACACTTAGTCCGCGCCACCTCCATCATCCTTGAAGATGGTGCAGTACGAATGCCCTATACATAAAGCTGCTTTGACCAGGAAAAACCATCACCACTGTTAAAACTTTGAGCAAAAGTAAACCTAGAGGACAAAGAGCCCTAAATTATCATCACCTGTCCGACAACATCACAATGTCAACAAGGCGACGTCGGAGCTCCACCAAACGAGATGGTTGTACAGAACTTCGGCTTCTATCTATTCTCTCTTTTGCTCCCGTCAAGAATGTCAAAGATTAAGATCGAGCACAACCTCAAATAATAATTTTAAAAAAAATTGTCAAACAAGTATCCTACTATTTCTTTAGGTGCTCTCTTGGATTTACTAGCATCGATCTTGCTATAATTAAGTGATAATGGAATAGGAGGGAGAGAGAGATCTTGGACTCACACTACGAAACCTTAGTTTGATATAATATATCTTATGAAGTAATATAATATAGCAGCCCAGCCCAAAGGACAACCAAAACCTAGGCCTGACAGTAGCCCAGTTTCTTTCCATCTACACCACTTGTGCAACAAAGTCACCCGTAGCTGCCGCGCCTCATTGCGAGCCACCTCCATGATTCACCATGAAACACATTGTCCCCCTTCAAGGAACCAGCACCACCTCTATGCACCACCACCTTGAGGACGAGCAACAACCTCGCCAAGCATCCAAACCAGAACCCAAATTGGGTACAGATCCTAGTAGTAAAGCTACCACTGACCCCATCAACAATACCTACACTATCGCCTCTGCCCTGGAGTAAACACCTAGTCTGCGCCATCTCCATCCCCTGAAGACGGTGCATACAAATGCCCTATACACAAAGCTGCTTTGACCAGGAAAAAACCATCACCACTGTTAAAACTTCAAGCAAAAGTAAACCTAGAGGACAAAGGGCCCTAAATTATCATCACCCATCTGGCAACATCACAATATCGACAAGGCGACGTCCGAGTGCCATTGAATGAGATGATTGTACAAAACTTAGGCTTCTGTTTATTCTCTCATTTACTCTCGTTAGGAATGTCAAAGATTAAGATTGATCACAACCTCAAATAATAATTATAAAAAAAATTGTCAAACAAGTATCCTACTGTTTCTTTATGATCTTCCCATGGTGCTCTCTTGGATTTACAAGCATCGATCTTGCAATAATTAAGTGATAATTGAATAGGAGGGAGAGAGAAATCTTGGACTCATGCTACGAAACCCCAACTATGTTTTTGTTTGATATAATGTATATGATGAAGTCCGTTATGAACATCTCACCAGCTATGAGCCTTAGATGAAGAGAAAAAGATCAATTGCACGTCTTTAATGTCAAGCCTTAATATAACCAAATAACAACAGTACATGACTTGGCCACGTCAATATTAAGCCATGCAAGGCTACCATAGAGCAACTTAATGTAATTACCATAGTAATAACACCAAAGAAAACCAGAACCAAGACAATGTTAATGTAAAAAGAAAAAAAAATACTGTAACTTATTCAACAAAACCGAGGACTACCCTATGTAGAGGGAGCATCCCCATGATCCATAGTAACAAGACACATTGAAGTGTCTTCCTCCATAGCACTATCAGTCGTCACCGTATCCTTTTCCATATCTAGAGTTCTTTTAGTTGAACTAAAATGACGCTTCTCAGCTTTCTTCTAATTAGCAGCCTTAAGCTTCCAAAGGTTTATGTCCACCAACTTTGGCTTGTTCTTGGCACCTAAGGGTCGTCCAGCCCTACGCTTTTTAGGAGGTGAGATCAACAACTTACCAGACTCTTAAGGTATAGCTAACTAGGGAACAAGCCCTAAGCCCCAGCTTCAGTAACAGGAACAAGCACAATTGCCTTTGCTTTCTTTCTATATGAGCTCAACTCTATTGTATTAGCTTCTCTTTATGTACCGCTGACCAATGCCCTCTCCACAACAAGATGAGGAGGAGGAGGTTCAACCACATGAAGTGTCACTGGAGGACAGAAATGAGCAAGCTGTCTAGACAGCTTTGCAGTCGAAATGCTAAGCACAGAGAGAATAAACCTAGAGGCTGCGAATGGATTAATCATTGCTGTCTGTTGCGCTTGGGGTGGAGCTCGACGTGACTTCTTTCTGCCCCAAAACCCTAACAGGTTTATGTTTAGGGTTCTCCATACCGACTAGCAGCCCTGTAGTATCTTGACACCCAACTGTGCCCCGGACATATCTGGAGGCCCTGCACAACCTGTTCTTAGATGTTCCAACAAACCACAGATTTGACAAAACCTAAAAACTTTGTTATACCTGAATATGACCATGGTAGGCACTATAGATTCACTTGACCCAAACTAAAAAAGCATCAGATCGGAGGGCACGTCTCATTTACAAGCGTCGAGAAAAGGTGAGAAATGCGAACCCTAACTTTTAGCCCTCACCAGATATTTGACTTATCTAGTTGATGCACCTTCCCGAAAGACTCATTGATTATGGACATAGCTTCGTTGGTCATCATAATTTGAGGGAGGCCTAATACCTCCACCCACACCAGGATAGCTAAGATTGGTATCACCGCTACATCGCTACATCCATCATACATAGATAACACGAACATCATTTGACCATAGAACCATGGACCCCTAAAAAGGAACTTATCCTTCTCCTCCTCCTTGTTGAACCTCAGATTATAACAATCCCCAAGATTCTGAATATTTAGCTGCTGCTTAAGCCCCCAAACGTTGGCCACATTGGCCATTAAAGGTTTCGGGTCGATCTTCTTCTTGTGGGAAAGAAGCTTGCACGCCACATATGAGTTACCAGAGATGGCCCCTGTGCCCGCAACTCCAAAGGATGCCCTCCCTTTTGTCTGTGATTGCCAAAGCAGCAGACGTCCGAGTTGAAACCTCCTCCACCATCATATGAACTTCAATGGCTATGCCAAAATTAGAAAAAAAAACCCTATAGAGAAAACCCAAGATCTCTGCGATTTTTTCTCCTTTCTTTTTTTGTAGAATTTTAATACTAAGATGCGTGTGTGTTCAGAGACTAGTAAAATTTAAATGAAGTCTTGATTCTTTATATTTCTATGCAATATGGAATTAGAGATTAAATAGTTCTTCTGGTAACTAAATTACATGTCCTCTTATGTTTCAAGAGCAACAAATGAAAATAAAATAAGTCACCCATAATCTAAAAAAAACCCTAAGCGCCGCTATGGACACCAAAAACCCTAAGACTCTCATCAGAGCTTCCACCAAAGCGAGCGTGCGCCAAGCCCAGACTGCTGCTCCATCCATGGATGACATTGCGGCCTCCTTAGCCCTTGCAACAAATGAGGTCGTGGATCTCTCAGGATCGGCCAACTCTGTAGAATGCCGAGGAAAGCAATCCTATCTACTCGCTCGCCCTCTTGCAGCCAAACCAGCCCCATTGCAGGACCTCCAGCGCTTTCTTCGTTGTGTCTGGGTGCTTGATAGAGATTTCAAGATTCAAGAGCGGGCGGAAAACCGTTTCGTCATTGTGTTTGACCTCAAATGGGATCGTAACAAGGTGTTACGTGGAGGACCATGGCATTTCAACCAAGCCCCGATTGTGCTGCAAGAGTATGATGGGATTGCTACGCCGCACTCGGTGGCCTTGAATACTTTATTTTTCTGGGTACGTATTACGGGTATACCACCACCCTTTGAGGACAAAGACACTATTAGAGATGTTGCTGCGATTGCAGGCAAAGTCATGGAGTTAGATGATCAACTTTTTGACAATACTGGCAAGATAAGAGTTAGGGTTTCTCGGGAACTTTCCAAACCTTTTGATCTGAAAAAAAAAAAAAAAAAAAAAAAAAGGGTCAAGCTTGCACTAAGAGTCAAAGCAGAGATCAGTTTCTTCTTTGAGAACCTCGGGGTTAAGTGCAGTTATTGTGATTTGATTTTCCATGAACATGGTGTGTGTCCTGTAGTAGAGGGCCGGGCTCTTCCCCGTACGGAACCAAACCCGGTGCAATGGAAATTGGAGATCACAGGTCCCTCTCTGAGTTTTATGCAAAGCCATTTTGAGAATGGCATGTTCAAGTTCCATCGGCTCCAAACCCCTATCTTACCATCGGTGACACGCTCTCTTTTTCACTCAAAGGAGAAAGCTGGTCGAAAGCCTGTGGTGTTGAGAGGATCAGATTTTAGATCAACCTCTAGTAGGGATGAGGAGGATACCACCTTGGCATTGGTCCCGGTTGACAACTGTCACGCCCCTGATTTTCAACACAATAAAAATCGATATACAATCCCATAATTATACATGCGTGATCGTTTAGTCAGCAATATCAAATTCCTGGAAACTTTTTCCCTTAAAACTACACACATATTGATGCCCTGAACCTACCATGTCAATATTGACCCGCCCACAAAGTCATATATTACAAAAGCATACGAATTAAATTGTCAACAACAAGATAAAACGTAAATGCTCCTTAGAGCTTACTACAACGAAAGTCCAAATAACGGTAAAATCACAAAATTTGCTTCCTACCTTTAAGCTGCAAGTATGCTATCTCAGCTTCAGCCCCGATTATCCTACCCTGCAGGATTAACCCCTACACCATTTGAATGGTGCACCTGGTTACCACACAACAAACCCGGTAAGCTTTTGCAAGCCCGTATGAGTAACTCAAAATAGTCAACACAACTCACACCAGAAATAAGGAAAACAACTTATGCTTTGATTCCTTAAAACACGAAATAAAGGAGAATAATTCACACTTTAATTTCCTTTCAAATCGAAATAAAAGAAAACAACTTACACCTTGGTTTCTTTTAAAATGAAACATAGAAAGCAACACACTCCTTGGTTTCTATCAATCACAACATAGAAAGCAACTCACTTCTTGATTTCTGTCAATTGTACCATAATCGTACCATAGAAAGCAACTCACACCTTGATTTCTATCAATCATAACATAAAGAGCAACTCCCTCCTTGATTTCTATCAATTGTACCATAATCGTACCACAGAAAGCAACTCACACCTTGATTTCTATCAAATCGTTAAGAAGGAAAACACCTTGCACCTTGTCCCCCTTAAAAACCGTTAATAAGGAAGCAACTCACACCTTGTTCCCTAAAAACACGTAATCTCATGAGTTAGATATAATCTTGCACCGTTACCCCATGAATCACAAATGTGGCAGACAGACTAGAGCACTAATTGAATTCATAACCACTCATCCGCCAAAGACGTGATTCCCTGATATTCTGCCCAAGGTCATAGACCTTCGTTACTCGGGCCGCATAGTCCCTTGGAGCAAAACATTTAAAGAAGTCGCACAGGACTAAAAATGTTACACAAATCGCAACGCTTTTCAAAACAATCGAAATCAACATTTCCATAATCATTGTTTTCTAAAAAGCAATAACACAAAACAATAAAAGCATCATTCATGAATATTGTTTTCATACACAAATCTCAATGCTTTTCAAATCAAATCGAATCAACAATTCCACAAGCATTTGTTTTCCGAAAAGCCACAACCCAAAACAATAAAAAGCATCATTCATGCATATTGTTTTCATAAATCAACAAAAGCCCCAACTACATATATATTTTACGTAAATATATATATATATATATATATATATATACGTAGTCATCTGCTCAGGAATGTCTACTAATACCAACTATCGTTTGCAGTTAAATAATAACTCTCAAAACGATAAAGGTATTTCCTTTCGTAAATGAACTTTGTGAGATTACTCACCTCGAAACTCCCACTGCGTCTTCAATATAGAACAAAGCAGCCAATCCACAAAATAACCATCCAAAAACACTTCGTCAAGTACGTAATCACATACGGTTTCAACTTAGTAATAATTCACAAACGATTTAAGTCCGAAACCCCCGTTTTGAACTAAAATCCCCAAAGTGGCACCAATCATGGCGAAACCACATCCGAGACCTCCCAAAGTCTTCGGAATACTTCCATGATCGATATGTCCAAACCACAAGTCGATCGGATGCTCGAATCCTCATGGATCGAATAAATCAACCAGTATGAAACAGTAAAAATCATAACAATTTCATACGAACTCCAAAAATTACATATTATATATCGAAACGCTCGTATCGATGAGTAGAAGATATATAATACCAGAAACAGTCCTTTACATGGCCGGAATGCCGCCAGAACTCCGTCACAACGCTCGTATCGATGAGCCACTGCCGGCCAAAACTCAACATTTCACAAAACTTCCAACATCAAAGATGTTCATCTCAACATGCTTAACCATTTTCATAACTAGCACAAAGTTAAAATCGAAGTGTAAAGGGTCGAAAACTACCTAGCAAGCCATGGATTACTGTTCAATCAGAATTGAACCAAGTTTCACGTGAATCGATCCAAACAACCACCACAGATCGATCCAGGAGGCTGCTGCGAGCTCCCTAAGCTTGATTTGAAGCTTCGCCGACGTCGGAGATCAGAGAACCAATCAAATCCGAATACACGAATCTTCGCCACCTTGTAACGCTGTCATCGCTGTGAAACCCTGCTAGAGGATGCCAGTGGGAGGATCGCATGTTGGAGACGAGCTGATCTGGAGAGTTTGACAGCCGGATGCCGCGGGAGTTCGCCAGAAAAGTCAGGTTGGGTTAGGTCAGTCAGGTTTATTCGATACTGAAGGTGCAGCCGAGAGAGAAGAGAAAGAGAAGGAAAGTTTTCGGAAAAGGAAAATGGAATTATGAAGATAATTTCAGATTTTCTCTATTTATACTAAAACGAAAACTCTTTCCGGAAGCCATAACTTTCTCATACAAACTCAGACTGACACGTACCGCATGTCCACGAACTTGTATCGACGCGCTCTACAACTTTCATGAAGGAAGTTTTTAGAGAATCTCAACGTATCAAAAGCCAACCTTAAACCCCCCTCTAAATTCACACTTTTCAAATATTTATTCGCCCAAAACACTTTTGCTCCATCCACAAGCCACGAAACAGTCCAATAACCATAATTTAGATTCCGGAAAATAAATACGAATTTCCGGAGTATCACATTCCACCCCCTTAAAGAAATTTTGTCCCAAAATTTAAACGCACAAAACCAACAAGTACGAATAAACTCATCCCCAAAAATCCAATTCTTATTTCCCAGCAAGAAGACACTCATTTCGAAGCCTCCACATGGTATTGAACTAGTCAATTATCCCCGATCAAAGTTTCTCTGTAATCTCTGTTCTAAAACTCGACCGCCCAAGCACTGGGCGGTGCCTCTCCGCCTCGACTAATGAAGAATTGGTGATTCTGGGCATCTGGATTTTAGGCGGGCGCCCAAGCGGATTAGGCGGCTAGGCGCTAGGCGAGCTCCCAGGCGGGCGCTTAGGCTACTAGGCGGTAGGCACTGCGCTTGGGCATTTATTATTATTATTATTATTATTATTATTATTATTATTATTATTATTTTTTGGGTATATTTGTATGCTTATTACATAACATTCTCTCCCTATTTTGATTCTTGAGGACTCTTTTGAAATTTGAATATTCTAGATGTAATTTTATTACTCTTTAAGCCTTATATATTTTTAATTATATAAACAAAAGCTATAAAAATAAAATAAAAATTAAAAAAATACAAAACCGCCTAGACGCCTGGGCGCTAGTCCCTTGGCCATCGCCCGACTAACGCCTAGCGATTTTTCATACCTTGTCTGTAATCCATACAGAAAGCAATCCAAACACTGACAAAGATTGCCACACCTTTCTATTTCAACACACTACGATCAACCACACTAGATCTATCATAAACTTCATTATCGGCAAAGACATAATAAAATATGCCGAACCCAATAAAATCTTGGAGATAAGGTTGACCTAAACATCGAATCTCCACACCCCAAGGTACAACATGCGTCTCGCTCAACAATTGATATAGGTACCTTACCTAATATCGCAATTCTAATGCACCCTACCATTCCACTTGGAGGAAATCTAAACATCTCACCTGTTTCAATCACGTACCAATGCAACAACAATTTTGCAAAACTACAGCACTATGCCCAACTACCTAAGAGTCCAGAGTCCTGTCCTCACAGTATCTGCATCGATATACCAACAATTGCAACACTCTTATGCAAAATTTAAAATGACATTTCATTTCAAATCAATCGATAAACTCAAGGTTTTGCCACAGTCCACTATTTGCAAAATCACATCAAGCATTCCAACTATCTCCGAACACAACAAAATGAGATTCAGCCTCGGCCGAACTACTCATCAATTGTCACATGATATTGCACATACAAACAAAGTTGTAAAAGACTCCTCTGTTACAACAATGAAAAATGCATCATGCAACATACCACAGAAAACAGTACTTTACAAAAGGAAGCCACATGCAGAAGTCTAACTATAGACATCAGACAAAGCCTGTCACAGCACAAAAAGGAATTAGGTTCTCCACTATCACACTTCGCCTTAGTAAGAAAAGTGTTAAGGCTGATAAGACAACTCCATTCCCAACACTTTGCTAAAATTAGCATCCACTCAGACATGCCCCAAAGGCTGGTGCCCCTGTTGATTCCCTTGTCCCCTACCCTGCTGCTGGGTACAATCCCTAGAAAAATGCCCCTTCTGGCCACAAGTAAAACACGCCAAGTTCTTCTGTTTTGAGCAAGCGTTAGTGGTATGGCCAATCTCCTTACAGTTGTAACATCTCAGAGGTGCTCCCTACCCAACAGGTGCAACCCTAGCAGGTGCAGCCGCTTCCCTAGCTAGCGCCTGCTGATGAGTTCTGCGCCTCTTCCAGAACCCACCCCAATCATCTGTCCCTTCACTGCTCTCAGCAGTTGCCTTTCCCTTCCTTTGGGAGTCCCTCTCAGTCGACTCCTGCTCCTGGAAAGTCAGGTTATCCTGCTCAATGGCCATTGCCTACTCTAAAATGAGCTCCATCATCTTCAGTTCCAGAACAGCGACATCGCTCCGGATTGAAGCATTCAGTCCCCACTAAAACTTCATGGCCAGACTCTCAGTATCCATCTGTCTCATAAACCTATATAGCCTTGAGAACTTCGCCTCATAATCCCTCACACTCATAGTCCCTTAAACTAATAAGATGAATTCCCTTTCCAACTGCTCCTTCACTGAAGGCGGAAAGTACTTCTTCTTGAACAGTTCCACAAAATCATCCCAGGTCATGGTGGACACATCCATCACTCGCTGTGTGCCATTCCACCACACCTGTGCATTGCCTTGGAGCATAAATGTGGAAATCTTTCTCTTCTCAATGTCGTCGCAGACAACCATCTCGAAGTAGGTCTTCATGTTCTCGATCCATTGATCTACCAAAATGTGATCCGTACCTCCCTAGAATGGGACTCCTCCCAACCTCAAAATCTCCTTTGCCAACTGCGACAAACAAGTGGGATCTACAATATTCGCAACCTCCACAACAGGTGGAATAGGCAACTCAACATTCGATGCCTCAACATCATTCTCGAACATCTCCTCAATAGGAGGAGAAATCCTGCCCCTACCTCGGGCTCTATCCCTGCCTCTGGGTCTACCTCGACCCCTAGCTCTGCCTCCTTGAGAATCCATCACCTAAGGAGCATAACAACATGTGGTTAATACCTGTATAACTCTCAAACACAAGTATAAGTCAACGCTATGACTCAATCAACCTTAACACCATGTCAAATGATATAATTCCATCCCCTACGTCAATCTCGAGTTAAAACTAAAGGTCATCATTCCTCAAAAGTCTTTAACTCAGAGAAGCTACATCTAGCTCCCACACTTCATCCCCTGAGCAGCCATTACCATGACGACTCACATCCTAACGCTCACCACATACCCAATGACTATATCAATACCGAAGAACATCTGATGGGGATCCGCTGCAGACGGGCCATCACTCGAGGAGTATTGATTGTCACCAAATATGTACCTTACGCTCTGATACCAAACTGTCACGATCCTGATTTTTAACACAATAAAAATCGATATACAATCTCATAATTATACATGCGTGATCGTTTAGTCATCAATATCAAATTCCTGGAAACTTTTTCCCTTAAAACTACACACATATTGATGCCCTGAACCTACCATGTGAATATTGACCAGCCCACAGAGTCATATATTACAAAAGCTTACGATTTAAATTGTCAACAACAAGATAAAACGTAAATGCTCCTCAGAGCTTACTACAAAGGAAGTCCAAATAACGGTAAAGTCACAAAATTTGTTTCCTACCATTAAGCTGCAAGTATGCTAACTCAGCTTCAGCCCCGATTATCCTACCCTACAGGATCAACCCCTACACCGTTTGAATGGTGCACCGGTTGCCATACAACAAATGCAGTAAGCTTCTGCAAGCCCGTACGAGTAACTCAAAACAGTTAACACAACTCACACCAGAAATAAGGAAAACAACTTATGCTTTGATTCCTTAAAACACGAAATAAAGGAGAATAATTCACACTTTAATTTCCTTTCAAATCTAAATAAAAGAAAGCAACTTACACCTTGGTTTCTTTTAAAACGAAACATAGAAAGCAACACACTCCTTGGTTTCTATCAATCATAACATAGAAAGTAACTCACTTCTTGATTTCTATCAATTGTACCATAATCGTACCATAGAAAACAACTCACACCTTGATTTCTATCAATCATAACATAGAGAGCAACTCACTCCTTGATTTCTATCAATTGTACCATAATCATACCATAGAAAGCAACTCACACCTTGATTTCTATCAAATCGTTATAAAGGAAAACAACTTGCACCTTGTCCCCCTTAAAAACCGTTCATAAGGAAGCAACTCACGTCTTGTTCCCTAAAAACACGTAATCTCATGAGTTAGATATAACCTTGCACCGTTACCCCATGAATCACAAATGTGGCAGATAGACTAGAGCTCTAACTGAATTCGTAACCACTCGTCTGGCAAAAGACGTGATTGCTTGATATTCTGCCCAAGGTTAAAGACCTTCGTTCCTCGGGCCGCACAATCCCTTGGAGCAAAACATTTAAAGAAGTCGCACAGGACTCAAAATGTTACACAAATCGCAACGCTTTTCAAAACAATCGAAGTCAACATTTCCATAATCATTGTTTTCCAAAAAGCAATAACACAAAACAATAAAAGCATCATTCATGCATATTTTTTTCATACACAAATCTCAATGCTTTTCAAAACAAATCGAATCAACAATTCCACAATCATTTGTTTTCTGAAAAGCCACAACCCAAAACAATAAAAAGCATCATTCTTGCATATTGTTTTCATAAATCAACAAAACCCCCAACTACATATATATTGCACATAAATATATATATATATATATACACACGTAGTCATCCGCTCATGAATGCCTACTAATATCAACTATAGTTTGCAGTTAAATAATAACTCTCAAAACGATAAAGGTATTTCCATTCGTAAATGAATCTTGTGAGATTATTCACCTCGAAACTCCCGCTGCGTCTTCAATATAGAACAAAGCAGTCAATCCACAAAATAACAGTCCAAAAATACTTCGTCAAGTACCTAATCACATACGGTTTCAACTTAGTAACAATTCACAAACGATTTAAGTTCGAAACCCCTATTTTGAACTAAAATCCCCAAAGTGTCACCAATCATGGCGAAACCACATCCGAGACCTCCCAAAGTCTTCAGAATACTTCCATGATCGATATGTCCAAACCACAAGTCGATTGGACGCTCGAATCCTCACGGATCGAATAAATCAACCGGTATGAAACAGTAAAAATCATAACAATTTCATACAAACTCCAAAAATTGCATATTATATATCGAAACTCTCATATCGACTTGTAGAAGATATATAATATTAGAAACAGTCCCTTACATGGCTGGAACGCTGCCAGAACGCAGTCACAGGCAGTGGTGCACCGCCGCCAACCAAAACTCAATATTTCACAAAACTTCAAACATCAAAGATGTTCATCTCAACATGTTTAACCATTTTCTTAACTAGCACGAAGTCAAAATCGAAGCGTAAAGGGTCGAAAACTACCTCGCAAGCCGTGGATTACTCAATCCGAGTTGAACCAAGTTTCACGTGAATCGATCCAAACAACCACCACAGATCGATCCAGGAGGCTGCTGCGAGCTCCCCAAGCCTGATTTGAAGCTTCGCCGACATCGGAGATCGGAGAACTGATCGGGTTTGAATACATGAATCTTTGCCGCCTTCTAGCGCTGTCACTGCTGTGAATCGCCGCTAAAGGATGCCAGAGGGAGGATCGCACGGTGGGGACGAGCTGATCTGGAGAGTTTCACTGCCGGAGACCGCCAGAAAAGTCGGGTCGGGTCAGTCAGGTTTCTTCGATACTGAAGGTGCAGCCGAGAGAGAAGAGAGAGAGAAGGTAAGTTTCCGGAAAAGGAAAATGGAATTATGAAGATAATTTCAGATTTTCTCTATTTATACTAAAACAAAAACTCTTTCTGGAAGTCATAGCTTTCTCATACGAACTCCGACTGACTCATACCTCATGTCCATGAACTCGTATCAACGCGCTCTGCAACTTTCGTGAAGGAAGTTTTCAGAGAATCTCAACATATCAAAAGTCAACCATGAACCCCCCCCCCCCCCCCCCCTCCCCCCTAAATCCACACTTTTCGAATATTTATTCACCCAAAACAATTCCGCTCCATCCACGAGCCACGAAACCATCCAATAACCATAATTTAGATTCCGGAAAATCCTCGGAAAATAAATACGAATTTTCGGGGCATCACAACAATGGTACGTCGGCTAAGCGTGATTGGCAGCCTTCGGACTATCGCTCCCCAACAAAGCTAAAGGTACTCTTGCCTGAGTTGTTTTCCTCCTCGGGGTGCACTAATGCTCCCTCCAAGAAACTGAAAATGTCGGAGTTTAGTTCTGAATTCAATGCTAAATCCCTTGGATTGATTGATGCTCCGGGTAGCATCCTTGTTCCAAAATCTGAGGTCTGCAGTTCTGGGATAAAAAAGAAATGAGGCAGACCTTTGGGATCAAAAAATAAAAATCCACCGATGCCAAAAAACGGTGCTGCTGCATAGGAAGCTTGCTTGGCTTTTTTGACAAAACCTCCTAACCCTAGTGTCAAGGGCAAGGAGAAAATTTAGAGTTTAGTTTTTTTCTTTGAACTTTGCCTATTTTCTATGTTTTTGTTTCATAGTTTATAGGCTTGTTTTTAATAAGTGAGCATGGGTGTTCGTTAATGAGTGGTACTAGATATATATATATATATACACACACACACACCACGTTTTCTTATTTGCCCTCTGTATTCAAGGCAATGAAAAGATATGTAATGTACTGCTCTAGCTTGAGACTATAATGAGAAATCGTTGATTTGATTCCAAAAAAAAAAAATTACATGTCCTCTTTAGAACGTCTTTCTACATACATAAGAAGTAGCTTATTATGCATTGCAGTGTTGAGTAACTTGAGATCTTGAGTTTACTCTCTTGGTTCTCCAAGTATCTTTGCATAGTGGTATATGAGTCTTGATAAAATAGTCAAGTACGTCATCTTGCAAATACGTAGGCTCAATCGTAATATAGGGTTCATGTTATTTTATTTTCCGATACAATAATAGAATGGATGCAACATGTTCTCTTATTCAGTCATACTTAATGAGTGAGACTCAAATATTTTATGTGATTAAGCATTTACGAGAGAATGCTATAAATCTATCCGATACACCAATAAGTATAAAAATATTAAAAAGTTGAAGTGTGAATTTAAAATGCAAATAATATATAGTTTCACGAGAAAATAAGATGAAATCTAAGTAGAAGAGCAAATGATCACCACCTCTTGAGTATTTTTATTTGATTATGACCTAAGAGACCGAGGTTAATTGGTTGAATAAGGTTCCCATGCTACAATATGTTGTTCTTGCAATTTGAAGATGTATGATAACTCCTAGCACAATTGACTATCAAAACAGTGCCTCTATTCATAAAGACCAAAGATTACTTTCATTTTCATCGCATAGTTTTAAGTTCATTCTCATATGAACTATTAGTAATATTTTGCTCTTTTATTTAAGATATTGTTTTTAATAAAGACGAATAAAGAAAATTGATCAATTCGGACAATGTGTTGATTTTTAAGTTTTGGTCTAGCGTTGTTTAGGGAGTTCTTTCTCTATTAAAGGAGGGTTTGCTTCTGAATAGGGCCGTGATTCTTCTGCCCTCACTTTCGGCCTCCACTTTTATTGAGCTGCCCCTTGCGTGCGCATGCTTATGTCATGGCAGCGTGTCTTTAATTAATTAATTTACAGAAAGACAGTGAGATCATGGCAGCGCGCGTTTGATCTTGAGAGGTGTGTAGGTCTTGGCAGTGTGTCATTGTTTATCACTAGGATAATTATAGTTTCGAGTTTGCCATTACACATTACGATTACGCTTTGCAATTACATTTTGTGATGTGAACTAAAATAAATCTTTAGATTTGATCTAATTGAAACTGATATAATTAATTTTACTCAATCTCTTACTAGAATACTTTTTAGTCATAAATACTATTTCTTTGATTTTTATCCTATGGTTTTAAGTGTATTCTCATACGAACTATTAGTAATATTTTATTTCTTATTTAATATATTATTTTTAATAAAGATAAATAAAGAAAACATATGAGTGAACTTATTATAATGTTCCACGAGAAAAATTTAGCGACATAAAACCTCGTACATAAAATAAAAAAAAGCTACCAGACAGATAAATAATCAAAACACAACAACAATCAAAATAAACCATTACATCATTATCATGGTCAACAACTCAGCATAGTAGAGAAGCCAGGTCGGATGCACTTAATTAACATGTGAAGCATGATGTTTTCGGCTAAACGAAGCTGACTTTAATGCATGCAATATCTGTCCGTTTATGTTTCTTTATGAGACGAAATCCTGCAAAACACTCAAATCGAGATAAAAATTCACCAACTTTTATGAAAGCGAGGTAGTCTCAACTCACACGCCTATCGTGACAAACTTTAATGCATGCAAAATCTGTTCGTTTATGTTTCTTTACGAAACAGAAATCCTGCCAGAACACTCGGTTCAAGGTAAAAACCTACCAACTTTGTCGCATTCAAACTTGATTTTTTTTTTTTTTCAGAGATAATAAATTGAAAGTTTGAATCTTGAAACCAATTTGAAACAAAAAGTTAAGGATTCACTCATTGAGATGATGAAGTTTCATATGTAATGGAGGTTGCATGTGGCCTAGTTACACCATATACCATATCTCCATGATCATCTTTGCACAAAACTCCAAGAAATAGAACATTATAGAGAAATGAGTCGAAGAGACAGATAAAAAGGCGAACCTTGACACCCTTTGATCCCGTTGCATCTTTTACCTCCTTGGAGTATCTTCCTGTCCATTTGGGAGTCTCGAGAGTCTTTCAATATCAATTTTCTATTTGTCATCCTGGGAATTTTTCAAAAATTGCATGCTTAATTATTTCCTCTTTGAATTACAAACAAAAAAAATGGCATAAATTAGGGAGACAGTAAGTTAAAATAACTCTATCTACCTTCAAAATGAATTTGATTAGCTGAATACACAGAAAGCCTAGAACGCGCCTCATGCACGGAGAAAGAAGAAATAGAGTAGTGCATCGTGCGATCTCTCCCAGCCGAATGTCGCTGGCACTCCTGCCATTGGCCTCCGGTCTAGGAAAGGATGATGGTTTGGGCTAGCAGCGTAGGTCTATGGCAGCTGTTTGGTCTGGGGTTGGAGAATGGTGACTCAATTTCGGAGGGGGCTGATCGATCTAGATCTATTCTTTTGGGATCGGGGACAAGGATAGATGTGAAGCAGCGCTGGGGTGGGGCTTGCCGGCAACTGGGATCTGTGCAGTGGCTGAGACTTCGATCTCATGGTAGAGATGAGGCTGGAGAGAGTCTGACTCGCTTTGGGTTGCCGTCTCGGCGTCAGCCGGGTTTTGGGGTGGTCTTCGATATGGCGTGGCAGCTTGGTGGTGCAAGGAGACAGCGTGGTGTAAGCAGAGCGCGGTGGCAGCAGGTTCGGTAGGCTGTAGTGCTTGGTCCTTAGGGGGAGTGGTGGTTGGGCAGGGCCTTTGTTTTTGGGCCTTACTGGTGGTCTTTAATTTCTAGTTGTTTTGTTATTGTTTTGGTAATAAGTCTCTGCCTTGTTTCGGTAGGACATGAAGGGCTTTGTGCCGGTCTATGCACCTTGTGTGCCTTATTTGCTCTAGGTAGGCGGTGAATTCTTTGTTTGGTCAAATGGTCGCAGCCTCCTAGTGGCAGGATGAAACTAAGTGTCGTCTGGTTTATCCTCCGGTAGCAACATAGTAAGAAAGCTGTGTAATTGGTAATTATGCTACGTTGTAATCGGGTTACATATCGAGTTATCTTTCCGTTATGTCACCGCTATGTTAAAGCAAATGGAGTAGCCAGTAGAGCACTCTTTGCTAGTTGGTGCTTGTTAGAATACAGGTACTTTATAGAGATTCCTGATATTATTTCGGGATTTCCGCTAGATGCTTATCGTAATCAGGGGTTTAAGCTCCATGTCCCCCCTTGTATTCGACAGTTTTATGTTAACTTAATGAGCAAACGAAGATCGTTTCACAAAATGCATAAACACAACCAAACGATCGATACAATATGAACTAGAATACACAAGAGGAGATGCATCACCTGCTTCATGCACAACAGCCATTCCTTCAAAAGCAGTAGCAGCAACACAGCTATTCAACACAAATAACTCGAGCTCCAAAACTTCAAGCAGCCACACGCAAGAAATCTTATACTCAACTGTGTGTTTAACTCCTCTCTATGGGGCAGGACTGAATGTTTTGTCACACAATGAACAGGGACTTCAAGCACCTATATATACAAGGTAGATATGTCTTCCCATAAAAGAATCCTTGATTGTAGCCAATGAGTTATTTGACAGATGGTATAATTTATTATATCAACTAATTAGATATTTATCTTTATCAAAATGGATTCCTAACCATATGAGTGACATACCAAAGCTCATTAGGTGTCTAGGTAGATAATTCATATATTTCCTATTTATTGTAATAAGCTTAATCAATTTGTTATTTACTTAATGTAGATAATATTAGGTCCAAATAATATTTTACAATCTCCCCCTTGGACCAATATTGTCTACATAACAACTTAACCAAAACTCATTCCAAAAAATAGTCAAAGTGTGCACTGAAATACATGGTTTCTCAAGATCCATTCAGTTCTGTCAAGAACGCAGCAGCTAAAATAGAACTTGGAAATAAACATGCTTATGTAAACATATTTGTTCCAAATCACCAATAATAACCTCTGCATCTCACATGAACTACAAAACTGATATGATAAAATCAAGTGGTAAAGTATGTCATTCTGCAATAAACACTTGATTATAGTCCAACTAAAAATTTTGAATATCAAAATCATAATGCAAACATTATTTACTTAAGCACCAGTGGATTGCATGTTTGCCTCTTACTGAATATATGCATATTTCCATCTACCTGATAATCAACAAAACTAAAATAGCAGCAATCAAATATTTTCAAAATAAGATCAAGCTGTGAAACAATATATCTGGAAATACATCAAGCTTTATTCATTTTGACCAAAATATGAATACATATTGCTTCTAACATGAACTGCAAACTGAAATAAAATTGAAACTTTCAAACTAAGAAACTGAAAACATAATGTTTATGACTTTTGCTCTTTCTGAACTCAGGAAGCTAAACTAGAGACAATTCCCATTTCTTCAACATGCTTCTTGAAAACTGAAACTGGTAATGCCTTGGTAAAAGGGTCTGCAAGCTGTGCATCTGTGCTAATGGCAGTTATTTCAATCTCTGCATCTTTTACCCTCTTTCTCACACTGTAGAACTTCAAGTCTATATGTTTTTATGTGATGCCCCAGAAATTCGTATTTATTTTCTGAGGATTTTCAGGAATTTAAATTATGGGTATCGGACGGTTTCGTGGCTCGTGGACAGAGCGGAAGTGTTTCGGAATAATTTTTATTCGTAAAGTGTGACTTTAGGGGGGGTTCAAGGTTGACTTTTGATACGTTGGGATTCTCCGAAAACTTCCTTCACAAAAGTCGTAGAGCGCGTCAATACGAGTTTGTGGACATGCGGAACGCGAGAATCGGAGTTCGTATGAAGAAGTTATGGGCTTCGGAAAAACTTTCCATTTTGGTATAAAAGGATGAAATTTTCCGGAAATTGCAAAGAAGGCCAGATTTCCAAAAACGGAAACCCAGCCCTCTCCCGAGCCCGCACGCGGTCTCCACTTCGCCGGCATCGTTCTCGCTCCTCCGGCCACCGTTTGCTTCGATTCAAGAGTGGGTTTTGCTCGTCTCAATCCCCTCTTGAGGTCTGTGGAAGGATTGAAGAGAGATTCGAGCTGTGGAGGGAGCTACATTGACTGGAAGTGGCCGCTTCGGGGATGAAATCGCCTTGATCGGAGTCGGAGATTCCGGCCACCTTTGCTGGTGATTCTTGAGGGCTTTTGGAGCTTGGAGGACGTTGATGCTTCCCACAAGGTGGCTTGCATCGATTCAACTCGTGGAGGTCGAATTTTGGAATTGAAATTCTAGGGTTTCAATCGAGCTGTTTTGTTCTAAGGTAAAATTCGATCGATTGGTTCATATTTGGACTTTGTTGTAGTTATGAGAGTTGAAATTGGGGTTGAGATGAAGAACTTTGGTGTTGGGAGTTTTGTCAAATTCGGACTTTGGTCCGGCGGCGGTGCCGCCACTGTGGTGGTGTTTTCCGGCGGTTTCCAGCCACCTCAGGGATAGTTTCTATTCCTGAGTTCGATCTACTCGTCGATACGAGCATTTCGATATATTGTTTGTAATTTTTGGAGATCGTATGAATATGTTGTGATTTTTACGGTTTCGGACCGTTCGATGATTCGATCCGTAAGGAATTGAGCGTCCGATTGACTTGTGAATATGATATATCGATCGTGGAAGTTTTCCGGAGACATTGGGTGGTCTCGGATGTGGTTTTGCCTCGATTGGCGTTACTTTGGGAATTTTGGTTCGATTTAGGGTTTTCGAATGTTATTCCTTGTGTTTCATTGACTGAATCAAGGCTGTGCTTCCTTAGGTGCTTGACAGAGGACGTTCTGTAAGCAGTCTAGTGGTGTGAAGACGCAGCGGGAGTTTCGAGGTGAGTAATCTCACAAGGTTCATTAATGAACAGAATTACCATTATCGTTTTGGCGTTAATTATTTAACTGCAAACTATAGTTGGTATTAGTAGGCATTCCTGAGCGAATGACTACGTATATATATATTTACGTGAAATATATATATTCTTGTGGATGATGTGTGATGAATAATATGCATGATAGGTTCATATTATTGTTGAATGGGACTTTTCATATAAACAATATTGTGGAAAAAGATGTTTTCTATTGTTTGAAAAGTATTGAGTTTGATGTTACATTTTGGGGTCAAGCGTGACTCATTTTAAATGTATTGGTCCTTGTACCAAGGGTCACAGATGGTGAGCAGGGATGGGGAAAGCCGGAACTAGATGGTCGTAACGTTTTTAGGTCAGGTGTGACTTACTTGACGTTGACTTGAGACCAGATGGGGTCTGAAAAGCATGGGTCGCAGATGGTGACCAACGGTTGGTTCTAAGACCAGACGGGGTATGAAAACCAAGAGTCACAGACGGTGATAGGTTGCAGATGGTGACCAATGATTTATCTGTGTTATGAGTCTAGTTACCATGTTGTCTTTGAGTTATGGAATTAACTGTGACTATAGATGATATTAATGGCATTTCTGAGTGAATGATTACGTGTGTGCATATATATATATATATATATTATGGGATATATATATATACATATGTATTCATGTATTGGTGGCATTTCTGAGTGAATGACTATGTGTGTACATATATATATATATATATATATATATTATGGGATATATATATATATATATACATATGTATTCATGTATTGGTGGCTTCGTGGTGAATCTGTGTTGTTGTGTTGTGTGTCTAGGTTGGACTGATTTGTTGTTGGTACATCATGGGGTTAGTAGGGAGCTATCTGATGCTCATGAGTACGTGTTTTTAAAAGAGAGTTTCGGGGATTCTTTCTTTTAAATGTCCTGGGAGGACTTGTGAATCATATTCTATATGTCACAGATGGTGACAAGTCGCAGATAGTGACTAATGGTTGATCTGAGACCAGATGGGGTCTGAAGATCATATGTCACAGATGGTGACAGGTCGCTGATAGTGACCAAGGCAAGAAATAAGGAATCACACAGTTAGCCGGGCGAGTGGTTACGATAAGCTAGAGCGCTAGTATGTCTGCCATGGTACCTCATGGATCTAAGTAGGTTACTTATGACTCCTAGGTACGTATTTTGTCCAGGTTGGACTAAGAATCATATTCTATTTGTTAGGTTAACGATAGGTATGATTGAGGGTGTGCTGATGTGTTTCGTCCAGGTTGGACTGATTGGTGTGCTAATGTGTTTTATCCAGGTTGGATCGATTAATCATATTTGAATTGTTAGGTTAATGATTTATATGATTTTGCCATGGTGTGGCTTTTGTGATTTCCTTTTTGGAAAAGAGTATTGTTTTGGGAAGCATGGTATGTTTTCCTTATTCTCGAGTCGAAAGGTTTTCCTCGTGTTGACGTGAGTTGTGCGGGCTTTTATCCCGTAATTTGGTGTGAGTTATTTTGAGTTACTCATACGGGCTTGCAAAAGCTTACCGGGTTTGTTGTGTGACAACCCGGTGCACTATTCAAACGGTGTAGGGGTTAACCTTGCAGGTCAGGGAAATCGTGGCTGAAGCTGAGGTATCTTGTTGGCAGCAGAACTGGTAGGAAGCAAATTTGATCTGGCTTTGCCATTGTTATGACTTCCGCTTTGTAGTGAACTCTGAGGAGTACTTACGTTTTATTTTGTGATGGCAATTTAATTCGTAAGCTTATGTAATATATAACTCTGTTGAGCGAGTGTATATTAACTTGGATTGGTTCAGGGCATCAGTATGTACTTGTTTTAAGGGAAAGATGTTCCGGGTATTAGTATTGATGACTGAACGTTCACGCATATATAATTATGGGGTTATATATATCGATTTTTATTTGTGTAAAAATCAGGGGCGTGACATTTAAATTATTGGACCTTTTGCTATTCTTATTGAAGAACACAACAGCTTCATTATCACAATAAACTTTTAGCTTTCCATCAACAAGATTACTTAAAATCTTTGTTTCCAAAAGAAAGTTTCTGATCCATAGGCGTTCACATACACCTTCATATATGGCTATAATTTCTGCTTGCATGGTGGATGTGGCTATCAATGATTGTTTCATTGTTTTCCAAGCCACTGCACTACCTGCCAACATATATACATAGCCACAAGTAGACTTCATTGATGCAGGATAATTGCCTGCAAAATCTAAGTCTGTGAAGCCTACAAGTTCAAATTTCTTCACACGCTTATACACAAGCATGTGACTCTTAGTCCTCTGTAGGTATCTCAATACCTTTTTTCCAGCAGTCCAATGCTTGTGTCCAGGATCAGATTGAAATCTAGACAACATGCCAACTGCAAAGGATAAATCTGGCCTAGTGCACACTTGTGCATACATGAGACTGCCAACTAATCTAGCATGTGGTACAGACTCCATTTCCCTTTTTTCAACACTTGTTTTAGGGCATTGATCCTTATTTAATTTATCTCTCTTAGATATTGGAACCTTCCCATAAGCACAAGTAGCCATATCAAACCTCTAAAGTATTTTTGAAATGTAGGCTTGTTGACATAATCCCAATAAACCTTGTGCTCTGTCTCTCTTTATCTCAATTCGTAATACATAAGAAGCCTCTCCCAGATCCTTCATATCAAAATTTTTCAACAGAAATATTTTGGTATCTTTCAGTAACTTAATGTTACTGCTAGCAAGGAGAATGCCATCTACATATAGGATAAGAAAAACAAACTGATTTCCAACAACTTTAAGATAGACACATTCATCATCTACTAGATTTTCTGTAAAACCAAAAGATGCAACCACATAATCAAATTTTATATATCATTGTCTAGATGCTTGTTTAAGTCCATATATAGATTTCTTAAGCTTACAGACTAAGTTTTCTTTTCTAGTTTCAATATAGCCTTCTAGTTGTGACATGTATATCACTTCCTCCAGTTCACTATTTAAGAAGGCTGTTTTTACATCCATTTGATGTAACTCCATATCATAGTGAGCTACAAGAGCCATTATGATTCTAAAAGAGTTCTTAGTTGAAATTGGTGAAAATGTTTCTGTAAAATCTATACCCTCCTTTTGTGTGAACCCTTTAGCTACAAGTCTTGCTTTGTGTCTCTTAATGTTTCCCTTGGCATCTCTCTTAGTTTTGAACACCCACTTACTGCCTATAGGCTTGTGATTTGGATCTGGCTTCACAAACTCCCACACTTCATTATTATACATAGATTCAAGCTCTGCATCCATGGTTTTCTTCCATTGTTTTGACTCATTACTTTCTGCAGCTTGCTTAAAATTTATAGGGTCATTATCATCTGCTAAAGTGCTCTCAACTTCTTGCAAATAAACCTCATAAATATCATTTTGATCACCAAAAGTTGGCTTCCTAGTTCTTTGTGATCTTCTAGGTTCAACTACATTTTGTTGAGGTTCAGGAACATTTTGATCTGGTATAGGTTCAGCCACTTCAGCATTTTGGTTTTCAAGTTCTAAGTCACCACCTACTGCATTGTGAACTTCACTTTCAGTTTCTGCATTATTCTTAACGTTTGGCATTTCTATTTCTGTATCCTCACTTTCTGCAATTTCCTCAAAATCATCAGTTAAATCTTCAAATTTTGTATTGCAAATACACTCCCCAAAAAATTTAACCTGATGAGTTTCAAAAATTCTAGGTGAGTAGTGAGGTGCATAGAGTTTATAACCTTTAGATTTTTCACAATAGCCTATAAAATGACAAGTTACAGATTTAGGGTCAAGTTTTCCTAAATTGGGATTGTAAATTCTTGCCTTAGCTTTACAACCCCATACATGGCAATGATGCAGACTAGGTTGCCTACCACACCAAGACTCAAATGGTGTTTTATCCACAAACTTGCTTGGGGACCTATTGCAAAGATAGTTTGCAGTTCTTAAAGCTTCTCCCCAAAATATTTTTGGCAACCCAGAAGTACACATCATACTTCTTACCATATTCAACAGAGTTCTATTCTTTCTCTTTGCAACACCATTATGTTGGGGATTGTATGGTGTTGTATATTGAGCTTTTATACCTACATCCTGCAGATATAAAGCAAATGGACCATTTTGTTGTCCTTGCTCAGTATATTTACCATAAAATTCACCCGCCCTATCAAACCTCACAGTCTTACTTTTCATTTCTAGTTGATGTTCAACTTCAGTTTTGAAAATTTTAAATGCCTCAAGTGACTGTGATTTTTCTAACAATAGGTAGATGTAACAGTACCTTGAATAGTCATCTATGAATGTAATGAAATAAACATTTCCACATATTGTTCTATGCCTGAAGGGACCACATATATCTGTATGAATTAACTCTAGCTGTTTTTAACTTCTGCTAGCAGTCTTTTTTCTTAAGTTTGTCATTTTACCCTTAAAACATTCAATGCAGTCTGCTAGGTCTGAAAAGTCTAGTTCTGGAAGTGTTTTGTTCTTTACTAATATTTGCAGTCTTTCTTTGGAAATGTGGCCTAGTCTCCTATGCCACAAGTAAGCTGATTTATCATTGAACAAGGTCCTTTTAACACCTGTGATGGTGTTGTTACTTAATGTGTTATTTCTGTCTTCAACAAGTGAGATTACTTGTTGAGGTATTGAACAATTCAATTTCATATAATTATCCAAAATAACACCAGAACCATACAACAAGAAACCTTTAGAAATTTTTATTTCATCCAAATCAATGTAAAAACAACGACCAGTCTTAACCAAAAGAGACATAGAAAGCAAATTCCTCTTAATCGAGGGAATGTAATAAACATCATCCAAAACTAAAAAATTTCCAAAACCTAGATCTAGTCTTAAGGTTCCTATAGCCTTCACTGCAACCCTCATGCCATTTCCCACACAGACATTGGTTTCCTCACTTCTTGGTGCCCTCTTCTTTGTGAATCCCTGTAAAGAATTCGTAATATGCAAGGGTGAGCCAGAATCTAACCAATAAGTGTGAGGTTCAATATTGACAAATTTAATTTCTAAAGCAAAAGTTTTTGTAGTACTTAAGAAATTCTTACCCTTCTTCACCAATCAAGCCTTAAAACCTGAGCAGTCCTTCTTCATATATCCTACTTTCTTACAAAAGAAGCACATGAACTTAAAAGCTTTGGTGGTGTTAGGTGCTGCAGTGTTTCCAGATGGCTTAGTGATGGTTTTGGTGACCTTAAGCTTGTTCTTCTTTTTATTTGGCTTTTCCACCGGGTTCACAGAGATTGCAGGCTCTTTCTCTTTCTTAATTCTATCTTCTTCATCAGCACAGATAGATATGAGCTCATCTATGGTCCAGGTACCCTTTAGAGCATTGTAGCTAGTTCTAAGCCCACTGAAGGTATTTGGCAAAGAATGCAGTGCAACATGCGCCACTTGGCTATCATTCACTGACTTGGATACACATTTACGCAAGCGTACGTATCATTGTCAAGATAGGGAAGTATAATGCCCAAAGTTTATCGTACCACGGGGATTAGTGGCTAACCCACAATCCTTGGGTAATCGGAAATAAAGACACTTAGCAAACAAAGAAAAGAAAAAGAAAATAAATAAAAATGTTAATCTAAGGCACCAAGCCCTAGCAATGCTCGGTTTTGGTTCTCACCAAAGCCTAATCACAACTAAGATCCTAGTGATGATTATCTACAATGAGTCGAAATTCAATATTTTGAGAGATGATTTTATATTAACAAAATGTAATGAAATGTAAAGCAATTAATAAAAATGAAAATAAATTGATAAAAGTGTAACCAAATAAATGGGAATGCCGGGTGTTAGGGAGGTTCCTTCACCCAAATTCTATGTGTCAAAAGCTAATCTAATGTAGATGCATATTTCCTATTTTGGCGGTAGTCGTATCCAAGGCGGTTCAAGGCTCAAGGACCGAAATTCCCTTTCATGGTATTCCTACTCCGGTTCAAGGGTCGTAGGAACTCACTTGGCATGAATTAGAGCCGGTTCAAGGGTCACTAATTCATATCAAGAGGCGTAGAGATCAAAGACTTAGACTACTAAGCGTGGCACGTGGTCTGCAAGTGAGAGAAAAGTCAGCCACCTAATATCAATTAAATAGGCCAAACGTGCAGCACCATTTCCTTGGGCTTAATTAATCAATCAAATGATTGATTGATTAAACAACAACCTTTATATATATATATATATATATATATATATATATATATATATATTTCTCTCCTTGTAATTTTAAGTACTTGCCCACAACTACGATAATTGCATTCCGCTCCTTTTCTAACTTTGACTGTGGTTGACCACATCAGTAATTTCATTTCTTTCTCGGAAATTCAATTTTGCTTCATTTTCGTGCAATTTTCTCTCTATTTCCGTAATTCCGCTTATTTCCTACAAAATAAATAAAAGTGGATTAGTTACATAATAATTGACTTGAGGATTAACTTAATTATAGTATTTTAGATATAATTACATGCATAAAAATGCGTGTAATCATTCACTCCTATCAGTAACTCCCTGAGCCTAGCATTAATGTGGATCAGCTTCATTATATGCTCTCTAACTCCCCCAAATCCTTCATACTTCAGCTCATGGAAAGCCTTAGACAATCTTGCAGCCTCTGCTTTCTCACTCTCTTTAAATTTCCTCTCAATGGCCTCCATATAGTCAGTAGCCAAGTCAGATTCTTCTACACTACCTCTTACAGTGTCAGACATAGTGTTTCTAATGGAGTTCTTGGCCATTCTATTTGACCTGTGCCAGGCTTTAAATGCCTTAACCTCCTCAGCTGAACTATCTTTAGTTAATGCCTCAGGTTCATCCTCATGAAAGACTAGGACTATATTCTCATGCATCATCATATAACGCTCTACCGAATCTCTCCAGGCTCTAAAGTTTGTTCCAGTGAGCATCAAAACATTGTTAAGGTTCATGTAAATACTTCTTAATGAGCAAAGTCAAAAAGCAAAAATTCTGCAAGTTTCAGTTTCAAAACTCAAAAAATACAAAGTTTCAATTTAGCAATATTTATGCAGATTTATGTGTTAGTTCCAAAAGCAGTTCAAAAAACACATAAAACACAAAAACAAAATATCAACCATAATGGCAACAAGTACCACAAGATACTATGTCAGTGAAAATAGCCCAAATCTGAATTTCACATTAGGCAACACTTTTGTAGCAGTAGACATAATGTACTTAAGTTTTTGAATCTTCACCCCATAATTAGAGAACTCAAGTTATCCAAAAAGACAACCAACATCTTATGACAGTAGAAGAGTCTTTAAGTATCAAAATATGAATTCAAAATCACGTGTGAAGCTGTTTGTCACCAAACTATGCTATATTAACAATTCTTTGGAAGATACAAGTAAGCACAGTTTGAAAACAATTAACACAAGTTTCCAGGTCATTTTTATCTTAATGATCAAATGCAAATAATAATAGAAATTACTTTGTGCAACATGCCTATTTTTATTTGCAACAACCTGTGACCCAAATAAAGTTTAACTAAATTCAATTCAAGACACCAAGACACTTGAAAAGAAACTTTACTCAATCTGCAATTTTCTCAATGAAAATATGACAACATTTACAGGGAGACAGTGAACTTCTTAACTCAAACATTCATCAATTTATCATATAATCATTGTTCAATCACAGATATATGTTAGCAGAATACAAAATATTAAGCACAACCATCCATAAGCAATCACAGAGAAAGCACAAAATCATTTCAATTCAACTCAATTCAATTCAGAGACACAAGCACACCAAAACTTAAATTTCATCCGGTCACCATCTACTCTAGCCTAGGTGCACGCCGGGAATGCTTCTAGTGTTCTTGTAATTCAACAGAAAACGAATTAAAGCTTTGAATCGAAACATGGTTCTCAAAAGGCCTAACCTCTGCGACTACAATTCTGCAACAATTTTAGCAAAAGCAATAATTCCCAATACTTGTATTCCCCAAGAACGATCTTTATCCGATTTAAATTTTTTTTTTCTTGGCCTGTTAACCAAAACCCTAATTTCCCAAAACGTTTTGCAATTCAACATAACACAAAACTCTACTTCAAAATACAATTAATTGATCTTCTAAAAATGATTTATGAATTGTGAAATTGGCTCTTATATCATTTGTTAACTTAATGAGCAAACCAAGATCGTTTCACAAAATGCATAAACACAATCAAACGATCAATACAATATGAACTAGAATACAAAAAGAGGAGATGCATCACCTGCTTCATGCACAACAGCCATTCCTTCAAAAGTAGTAGCAGCAACATAGCTATTCAACACAAATAACCCGAGCTCCAAAACTTCAAGCAGCCACACGCAAGAAATCTTCTACTCAACTGTGTGTTTAACTCATCTCTATGGGGTAGGACTGAATGTTTTGTCACACAGTGAATAGGGACTTCAAGCACATATATATACAATATGAACTAGAATACAAAAAGAGGAGATGCATCACCTGCTTCATGCACAACAGCCATTCCTTCAAAAGCAGTAGCAGCAACATAGCTATTCAACACAAATAACCCGAGCTCCAAAACTTCAACCAGCCACACGCAAGAAATCTTCTACTCAACTGTGTGTTTAACTCATCTCTATGGGGCAGGACTGAATGTTTTGTCACACAGTGAATAGGGACTTCAAGCACATATATATACAAGCTAGATAGGTCTTCCCATAAAAGAATCCTTGATTCTAGCCAATGAGTTATTTGACAGATGCTATAATTTATCATATCAACTAATTAGAGATTTATCTTTATTAAAATGGATTCATAACCATATGAGTGACATACCAAAGTTCATTAGGTGTCTAGGTAGATAATTCATATATTTCCTATTTATTGTAATAAGCTTAATCAATTTGTTATTTACTTAATGTAGATAATATTAGGTCCAAATAATATTTTACATTTTATTAATCAAGGCTTGAGGGCAGCCGCACCAGCCCTTTATTCAAAAAAAAAAAATTCTAAAAAAAAGGAAAAACTAAAGAACAAAATAGTCAGAGAACTCTTGGAAGCTTATCTGACCCATTTTCTTCTTATCAATTCTTTTATGTTTTCCAAAGATTTCAGTATTAAAAATTGGAAGAAATTTAAGGAATTGAAAAATATCGAAGCTTTGAGTCGAATCTAGTTTATCTAATCCACATCTTCTCTAATTTCTCGCCCAAATCTTCACTTTATCCTCCCAAAGAAATGAACTGAATTGAACCCAGACATAAAAATCTAATCTCAAACAGAATTAAAATTCTGAATCTTCCGACATTTCCTAGCTCAACACACAACAAAAAAAAAATTCAGGAAGAAACTGCTTCGACTTCTTCTTCTATTGAATCAGAGGGGATCGAACTTGATGATGATGAGATTATGAGAACAAACTCTGGTTCTTCTTCTTCATTGTTGTCTCAGCAAGCTCAGACCTTTTTACTTTTCTTACTGTTCTTCTCTCTCTCTTGGAAGTCTCAAGTTTCTTTTCTTCTCTTTTTTCTTCTTCGATGAGCTAAAAATCAGCACTACTATCAAGTTGAGAGGGAGAAGAGCGAGAGCGCGAAGAAACCTGAACATTCTAGTTTTCTATTGTCGGCGAGTTTTTACACCTAGACCGAATAGCAGAGACGTAACTTTAGAAAAAAGAATGGCCAAAACTGTCACTCCATTTCGGGCTTGAGTGAACAGTAACTCAGCTTTAGTATATAGTAAACTATTTTGGAGTTTGCACTTGTATTTTGCAATTACACTTTGTAATTACACTTGGCACTTACACTTGCAATTACAAGTTACGATTACGCTTTGAAATTACATTTTGACTTGAGAAGATTTGAGAAGATATGAGTTGAGTAGCTTTATTCTTCTTTATTGGAATCTGTTGAACTTGACAAGCTTGATGGAACAACTTTGCTTATCTTCATCTGAATTTGTGGAACTTGGCAGGATCATAATTGAACTTGGCGTGATTATAATGAAGACTTCTCTCTATTGGTTCTTGACTGTTGTGGCAATTGATATAACCCTAGTGGAGGGTCACAACTATTCATGTGTTCTTTTAATTGTAGCTGAGACAGCTGTATTATTTGAAGTTGATCACACTATGAAGATTTTTTTGAGAGAATATTACACCTGGAGAGGCAGCTGTGCAATTTAGTAATCATAAGCAAAAGCTGCATCAGGGTCATTGTTTGTAAAGCTCTTTTTTCTTCTGGTGCCTTCTGTTTTCCAGCTAAAAGAAATTATCGTGTGTGTATAGGATTATGTTTCTTTTGAGTTAAAGAAACATGTGAGAGGTCCAATTGTCATTTTTTACTGCATTATAATGTAAATGTTGTTTCCATATTCTACGCAAGTATAATCTTCTCGAGTTTTGAATTGCATAGATTGCTGTGAAAGAGCTTCGTGAAAGGATGATACCCTTTACCATCCGCCACTACCTGCCTGATAGAAGGTGAGATTCTGATTTTAGTTTTGTTGCAATTCAAGTATTGACTCTGCTTGTCTCCCAGGTTTCATATCAGTCATCTTTTCTAATGTGCATGCATATTTTAATTTCTGCCTAAATGCATTGAAGTGTTTCTAACTGTGTCCCCGTTATTATTTTGCCTGAACTTGGAGCAAAACCCTGTTGTTCATATAAGCAGTGTTCTTCAAATATTATTTTGTCTTCAACACAAATATTATTTTGTTTACCTATTTCACATTATCCTCATTTTGATGATTTTGATTCAAACTTAATACAACTTTATTATGTATTTACTTATGGAAGTAATTGATTGAATTGCAGCCCTGATGACAGATTGTAGCCATCCATCAAAAAGCTCTCACACACCAAATTTGATTTCGTGTGTAATGAAAATTATGCTATGTAATGTTATGAAATCAACGATATTCTTATGTACACAAACAATTAATTTTCTAAACAATCTCCACCAATATATAATAATTGCTTTTTCCCATTACATACTTTTAATAATTCATTGATAATAGTAAATCCCGCAGCAAAGCGCGAGCAACCTGTCTAGTTTACTTTCTTATGCTTCATACAAATGCAATACCCAAAAACAAAAAGTTAAGGATTCATTGATTGAGATGATGAAGTTTCATATGTAGTGGAGGTTGCATGTGGCCTAGTTACACCCTATATCATATCTCCATGATCATCTCTACACAAAACTCCAAGAAATAGAACATTATAGAAATGAGTTGGAGAGACAGATAAAAAGGCAAACCTTGACACCATTTGATCCCGTTGCATCTTTTACCTCCTTGGAGGCTCTTCCTGTCCATTTGGGAGTCTCGAGAGTCTTTCAATATCAATTTTCTGTTTCTCATCCTGGGAATTTTTCAAAAATTGCATGCTTAATTATTTCCTCTTTGAATTACAAACAAAAAAAACTTACACAAATTAGGGAGACAGTAAGTTAAGATTTCAGTATTAAAAATTGGAAGAAATTTAAGAAATTGAAAAATATCAAACGTTTGAGACGAATCTAGTTTATCCAATCCACATCTTCTCTAATTTCTCGCCCAAATCTTCACTTTATGCTCCCAAAGAAATGAATTGAACTGAATCCAAACATAAAAATCTAATCTCAAACAGAATCAAAATTCTGAATCTTCCAACTTTTCCTAGCTCAACACACAACAAAAAAAAAACTCAGGAAGAAACTGCTTCGACTTCTTCTTCTACTGAATCAGAGGGGATCGAACTTGATGATGATGAGATTATGAGAACAAACTCTTGTTCTTCTTCTTCTTGTTCTTCGTTGTTGTCTCAGCAAGCCCAGACCTTTTTTACTTTTCTTTCTGTTCTTCTCTCTCTCTTGGAAGTCCCAAGTTTCTTTTCTTCTCCTTTTTCTTCTTCGATGCGCTAAAAATCAGCACTACTGTCAAGTTAAGAGGGAGAAGAGCGAGAGCGCGAAGAAACTTGAATATTCTAGTCTTCTACTGTCGGCGAGTTTTTACACCCAGACCGAATAGCAGAGACGTAACTTTAGAAAAAAGAAAGGGCAAAACCGTCACTCCATTTTGGGCCTGAGCAAACAGTAACTCAGCTTTAGTATATAGTAAACTAGTTTGGAGTTTGCACTTGTATTTTGCAATTACACTTTGTAATTACACTTGGCACTTACATTTGCAATTACAAGTTATGATTACGCTTTGAAATTACATTTTGACTTGAGAAGATATGAGTTGAGCAGCTCTATTCTTCTTTAGTGGAATCTGTTGAACTTGACAAGCTTGATGGAACAACTTTGCTTATCTTCATCTGAATTTGAGGAACTTGGCAGGATCATAATTGAACTTGGCGTGATTATAATGAAGACTTCTCTCTATTGGTTCTTGACTGTTGTGGCTACTGATATGTTCTTTTAATTGTAGCTGAGACAACTGTATCATTTGAAGTTTATCTCGCTATGAAGATTTTTTGAGAGAATATTACACCTGGAGAGACAGCTGTGCAATTTAGTAATCATCAGGATCAATGTTTGTAAATTGAGATTGAGCATCTTTAGTGACATCATCATCTCCATCATCACTTTGAGAAATTTGAGATAACACTTTTTTGAGTTTTTAGGCATACTTCTTTTGAGAAGAGATGTCTGCCAGTTCACTTTGAATGTTTTCCAAATTTTCCTGTTTCACTTAGTGATCCAGGACTCTTAAAATTTTTAACTTTAAATGTCAAAACTCATGGTTATGATATGTCTCATTTACCAAATTCACTACAGAGTAATGACTTCTCTGTTAAGTGCAAAAGCAAAATCCACAGATCCTAAAGGTTAAACTCTTTTATTAGAAACAGATATGAGAAAGTCAAATGTTATCATTCCCAAGATGATAAAATGGATTAACATTGAGCTTCCCTCTGACTGGAAACTTGATGAGACAGTTCCTCCAAAGCCAATAAAAAACCAACAAGTAGATTATATTTGCCAAAATTCTGATATACACTTGCATCTAGTAGTAGAGAATATTATATGCTTTACAAACAATTTTCAAGCTCAAGAAGATCTAATTGTAAATGATATAATTTAACTCAATCACTTACTAGAATACCTTTCATTTTTAAGTCATAACTAATACTAGCGATTACTTTCATTTTTATACTATAGTTTTAAGTTCATTCTTATACGAACTATATATTATTAATATTTTGCTCTTTTATTTAATATATTATTTTTAAATTTTAATAAAGAAAAATAAAGAAAAGTAGTTGCATTTGGAATAACACATGAGTGAACTCATTACAATGTTTCACGAGAAAAATTTAGCGACAGAAAATCTCGTGCATCAAAATAAAGCTACCAGACAGACCCACCGAATAAACAATCAAAATACAACAACAATCAAAAGAAACCACTATATCATTATCATGGTCAACAACTCAGCATAAAAGAGAAGCCAAGTTGGCTGCACTTAGCACGTGAAGCGAGACGGTTTCAGCTGACATGCCTATTGTGAAGCTGATTTTAACGCATGCAATATCTGTCCGTTTATGTTTCTTTACGAGATGAAATCATGCCAAGACACTCAGGTCGAGATAAAAAAATTCACCAACTTTTATGAAAGCGAGGCGGTTTCAACTGACTTTAATGCATGCAATATCTGTCCATTTCTATTTCTTTACGAGACGGAATCTTGCCAAAACAGTCAAATTAATAGAGATAAAAATCCACCAAATTTTATGAAAGTGATGCGATCCCGGCTGACACGCTCGTCGTGAAGCCGACTTTAACGCATGACGCATGCAGTATCTGTCCGTTTATGTTCCTTTTACAAAATGAAATTCTGCTAAAAACACTCAGTTTGAGGTAAAAACCTACCAAGTTTGACGCATCGAAACTCGAGTTTTTGCCAGAGATAATAAATTGAAAGTTTGAATCTTGAAACCAATTTGAATTCCTTTTAGGTTAAGTATGGTTGCAGGTGAATGAACCTGAAAAAAAAAACACTAATTAAGAAAGCGAAAGGCGGGCTTAATTAGAGGGAAAACCAAAAGGCCAAAAAAGAAAAAAAAAAAAAAAAAATCAGAGGAGAGAGAGAAAGGAGAGATAGATTTAAAGAGAGTTGGGGGAAAAACGCTTGAAAAGAAAAATTAGTCAAATAGTCTTTGCTCCCTTTCTCCGAGTAGAATTGGGGGTTCTGGCCTTCTGGGGCTCACTCAAACACTCGGAGAGAAAATTCTATTCTCACCTGGCGGTTAGATTCAGCAGCGTGACTGGCGAAGCCAAGAATGAGAGTGAAAGGAGGAGGGAGGAAGAAAAGCTGGGAAGCAATGCCTGTAGACGACGGGGGTCTGCTTTTTCAAGACACGGACCCAAACGACGCCGCTTTTGCTGTACCTGTAAACCAAGTCACTGAGCCACAGCCGGAAATTGAGCAGGAGAAAAACCAAAACCACGAGGAGGCTCAGGCCGCGGAGGACGGTGACGGCGAGGGGGAAGAGGGGGAGGGGGAGGAAGGGGAAGAAGAGGCTGAGGCCGAGGATGAGAATAAGGAGAGGAGTACTAAGCTTGATGACGGTTTCTATGAAATCGAAGCCATTCGCCGCAAAAGGGTTCGAAAGGTAGTACTGCTTTTCCTCCCTACTTTTTTTTTTTGGTGTTAATTGCGTTATGATTGATGTAAATTATGGATTACTGATTGTTTTTGTGGTTCGCTGCGGTGGTGTTGGTGTTGCAAAACCTAGGGTCAGCTGCAGTATCTCATCAAATGGTGGGTGAAACCGAAACCTCTTCCTGTTATCAAATCAAACGATGTTTAATTCTTGTTGATGTAGAATCGGAATAGGTGTTGTATATAAGGACAGTGGTTAGGAGATTAAGGACTATTTATGAAGTGATAAAAGGTTTCGAAGCTAATTAGGAAAAAAAAAAAGAGAAATCACATTCGAAATGTCCGTAAACTGTAATCCTAATAATGTCTGCATGAATCTGGATCAGTTGTAATTAATTCTGTGGATTTATGCAGGCGTGGCTGGCCAGAGACAGCCAATACATGGGAACCCTTGGAGAACCTCCAGTCTGTCTCTGATGTTATAGATGCATTTGAAGAAAGGTATTTATTTATTTATTTATTTTTTTTCTATTTTACGTTCCAGTTATTGTTTTGGTTTTCGGAATACTATTAGCCAAGGCACTGTCGTAGCCAGTTGTATCAAAGGGCGGGGGGGGGGGGTCAAAATATATTTTCCATAGCTTACTACTTTTAGTATGCAGTAACTGAGCATATTTACTTAAAAAGGAAAAAACAAAAAAGGGAAAAAGAAAACTTAGTTGGTAAACAAACAATAAATGATAGTTGATCACTTTCTCTTGTCCAATAAGAAAAAAAATGGAAGTTGGACAAATGACTTTCATACAGGTATGGCTCAAATGTACTGAGATTTGGAGTTTTTACTTCAAAAGTAAATAAGAAATAATGTAAAGAAGAAAGTAGGAGGGACATGGGAGTCAGCAAAGACTCTGCAAGCTGCAAGCAGTATGAAAGTAAAAGTATAGCATATGTGTGTATATATAAAGAAAGGTCAGAAGGGTCGGTTGAACCTAGCTAGCTATGCCTATGAGCATAAGGAGAGCAGTGACAATTTGCAGTGAACAAGGATTTACAAAGATATTTAGTAATTAAATCCTTTAGTATTCTGGTTCAGCTTGGTTAGGTTCTTTTTGGCTATGTAGTTTAAGAGCAACATATACAAAACTTTGATTCAGTATTTATGTGCATGTATAAGCGTCATTTGTCTGTTTTAAAGCTTGCGTACTGGAAAGCAACGGAAGCGAAAGCGCAAGTCTGGGACTCCTCATACTCAACCTAAGAAGAAGCAGCAGCAGCGTTCTACAGACACTACCTACAATGTGACAGATGGGGAAATAAGCAATGCTGATAAAGCTTTATCATCTAGTGCTCTCAATGGCTCAGGGGTTGATGTTCTTCCTCCCCCTCAACAGATTTTCCAGTCAGTTGGTGATGGAGAGGATAATGGGCGTGTCAACAATACTGAAACAGCAAAGAAAATTGATTCTGAGAACTTTTGTGCAAATGGTTCCCAACAAATTAGTGAAAGGAGAGAGGAAAATGAGTATGATCCAAAACTTAGTGAGCTCAAAGCAACAGGATCTACTAACACTGTCAGTTCAGATAAACTCTCTGTACATTTCCAAGAAGCCAAAGCTCCGGAAGTTAATGGCCCTACAAATGGTCTTTCCAAGGTTGATTGTGGAGAACCAGTACAGGGCAGTCGCAGTACTGGAGCTAAGAGAAGGAAGTCTGGTTCTGTGAAGAGGTTTAAACAAGAAGCACAAGTGTCTGAACAGGGTGCTACACAAAATGCCCCAACTCGAGTTAGCACGAGATATGCTGGTAGAGTTGATCAAACTGGGGTAGAAAATCTTGATTATGCTGGGGAAAATTCAGGTCGCAAGAATAAGATTGATGAATGCAAAGAAGCAGTGCGCATCACCAAGATTCTCAAGCCAATGGGCTATTCAACTTCGATATCAAACAATGTCCAGGACGTGTCCGTTACCTTTATGGCCATGAGGTTTGTCTTAAAAGTTCAGTTTATACTTTCCATTTTATTTGTTGAGGGTTACTGTATTAATATTGTTTAGTATTTGGATTACACCAAATGAAACCCTTCTTGTTTCAAAGAGACCGAGGGTATTAAAAGGTTCTTTTAATTCTTTGGTTATTATCTACAAATATGTTATTCATCTCATGTGTTCAGACGGGCTTATTAGAGGTTCCTAGAAATATGACTGAAACCGCTAGTCTTCTAGCCTTCTAGTGTTTTTTTTTTTTTTAAATATAAAAGCATTTGATACATTTAGAGTGCTGTCAGATTTCGCTGATTTGATGCATCTTGATGCTTTTTGATATTCTATTCTAAAATGTTGCATGCGGAAATTCCCATGTGAACATTCATTTCTTGACCTATTAAGAATTTAGTAAAGCTTCATTATGCCGCCTCTGCAAACTAGAGGCTACTATTGGTGCTAACTCACTTTTGGAGATAGAGATGTTTCTAGTACCAAGGCAATCAGATATATATTCCCAAGTGAGAGTGATCTACTGAACTGAAATTAGACATAAATTAGGAAGGCTGTACAGTTCTAAAGGGCTGGGCATCTCCTGCCCTGTAATAGCATAGTCTAGTATAGATTGAAGACATGTCAAACTTGTAGACGAAATTCTTCTCCTCCAGAGTTGAATTATTGCATAAAGCTCTTCTAAAATATTCTTATATTTTCTTTTGTCAAACTAGGAGTTGCATGATTTGTATGTGCGCTCCCGTGCGCACACACACTAGCCCATTGACATGCACTCCGTGCATGCTGATAGGCTTTTCCATGTTCAGTCTTTTCCAATTGAATATAAATTAGGAAAAATAGGATAATTGGTTAAGTGGGTAGGTGACTTTTGGTCCTTATATCTTTATTTATTTATTTGTTTATTTTTTATTCTGCTATTTACTGTTCTGCCCTTGATATATTCAATTTTAATATATTGGCTAGGACCTGAGGGACAGGATGAGAACTATGGACCTCTAGAATAGGACATGTACCGGAAACTCAAACTAAGAAAGCACTTCAGTTTATGAGCTGTAATAATAAAACTACAAGTTTTATAGAGTAACACCAAGGTAAACATGCTGTGCCAGTTTGGGATTAACCTAGTTCTTAGTAGAGGTTGACCTCTATTCACCAAAACAAGATACTTTGATATTTAAGCTTGCTTTTTGGTAATGCTTTTTGCCTGTGACTTGGGGATTTGCCTTAACTCATGTTGAAATTTGGGAATGGTGGGTGGGTTAGAGATAGGTGTCAGCAAATTAGGCAGTGAGTTATGCTACATGTTTCTATATTTTATTTTATCAAATTAGGTGTCAGCAATATGCAAAAGGTATCAGTATTTGATGTGAATTACTCAGCACCCATAAACCATAGCTCCTTACTTTTTCTCATGTTTCAACATTGTACCTTCTGGACTCTCCCATTACGGAACCAGAGTGTTTTGTTGGTGACTTTTGTATTCTTATTCTAGAATAATAGAATGCTCTACCATTGGGCCTCTCCACCATTGCCAATTGGTTTTGGGTTGGATGCTCATACTTCTATAATGGCGTCTGAGGTGCTATCCATGTCAATGGTCACATGTGGTCTAGGTTACCCAATAGATGTTACCCCCCCTGTTTGAAGTCACACCACGTATTTTGAGTGTATGTTCCTCAATTGGAATATAAAAGCCTTGTAAAGCAATTTATAAGCTTGGGCCTATACCACCATTCCCAGTTTGGAACGATCTATTTGTTTGTCTTATCTTTTTTCTTCATCTGTGGATCTGCTCAATCATTTTCGGTATGCTTTCTTGTTTCAGTTGCTAATGTGCTATGTGTATTCTAGAATAGAACATCCTTAATTGAGCCTCAGGTGTTAGCTTCTGATTTTGTCAACAAGACTGATGCTTTTGTTTTGCTCTCAACAAGAATAATCTGACTGCTATCCCACCTTTTTAGCTTCAGAATACAAATTTTGTACTTTTCTTGTCATAATAGTTTTGGCATTAGTGTAGTTATTCTGATTTTGTCAAAAGACGTGTGTATTTCCTCTCGACATAATAATCTGCTATCCCAACTTTGTAGCTGAAGTATACAAATTTGTGTACTTTTCTTGTAATAATAGTTTTGGCATCAGTATAGCTACATGTAATCTCTCTACACTCTCTCTCTCTCTCTCTCTGCTTTCCTTTCTTTTGCGATGGCCAGAGCATTCTTATAGAGCCATTGCCTCTGCACATTTTGGCAATATGCAATAGTTCCCAACTCTTGAAATTGTTAGATATATGTAGCTTTTGGAATGTTACATTATGTGGAGGTTTTTCCTTTCTATTTTCTCTTTGTTTAGAATTTAAATCTAGGAAAATCCCACTATAGATGAAATTTCCTATTTTAGGTGTGGTTTTGAACTTCTGGTTTGTCACTATATAACCTATCGTGCGGAAAACTGCAATACGAATACCCATTATTCCCATTTTGCATATCGCATGGATCTACATTGCTAAGGTTTAGGGTGGTGTGCCTCTCATAGGAAACAATATATGAATTTTTGCATCTAACATACAAGTTGGACACATATGGTGCTTTTTATTTTCTTTGTGAATTTTCTAGAACTGAATGTCGGATATATCATGATGAACAACCAATTTTCCTATTCTTTTCACATTCTTTATGACATGTTTATATGTGGTTGCCGTGTTATAGGTCTGATGGCACAGAAGTGATAGTGGATAACAAATTTCTCAAGGTCAATCATCCACTTCTGGTAAGTGATCAACTGTTTAGCGTGCCTCATGATGCTTGTTAGTAACACAGTAGCTTCAGTAACTTAAAATGTTGATTTTGCATCGCCGTTTGAACTAATATTAATTCCTCTCTCTTCTTTTCCAGCTGATTAATTTCTATGAGCAACATCTCCGGTACAGTCCTGCTGTGTAATTCAAGGTGTAAATGGAGAGCGCAACCTTAGCTTAGCTAGATCTTTATCATCTTTATTGTCAGCTGCACAGTGTTGGAATCTTGTAGTTGCAGGAGAGTGCATAACTGACGTAGATGGTGAACCAAGTTATATACCAGTAGCTAATCACCTTTCATTTCTCTTTTGCGTCTATTTACCTCAGAATTTACCGGGTCATCTGGATAGATAATATGGAGATAAGTAAGAGATGGCACATCTCTTTTTGTCTACGTATATGTTAATGTATTGAATCTTTAACATGAAATGAACACATCTTTCATTTGCTCAGAAAATCACTTCACTAAGGGATTTTTTCTTTGGGTCATTTTAAGGGATTGTTTGTGGAATCTACTTTGCGATAATATGATGACGTTTCATACGAACTTTCAAGTTCTTGTTACTCGTTAGTGCTATCATCGTCTCTACCAACAAAGTACCATCTCTTGACGGCATCGAAAAACAGGTCTTTTTAGTATTGTTTAACTCAACTAACCTTGGACTAATTAGAAAATAAAATACGCAGGTTCTATTGACAGATGAAAAAGTACGTTTTATCATGCAGCAAAGTTCTGTTGTGGTTGGCGACCAAGGCCTCCCTATATATCCTATTCTAAAGTTAGATGTTATTTCAATATTGTCGTCTAATTCCGTGATAATTTGAGCTTTGAAGTTCTAGCATTATCTTTCATTGTAATGGTCTTGGGTTTGAAACCTACATGGAATTCTCGATTCTCGATTCTCCATTTTTCTGTTGCTTTGGAAGGTACACTCTTCATGAATGAGCTTGAAAGATTGAAATTTGGGGTCTAGTGGTTTTATAACATAAATAAAGAGAATAAAAGACTACATATTGATGTGGAGACGTTGGCATGTATAGCTCAACAAACTACCAGACATGCAACAAATTAGATGAAAATAATGGTAGTTTAGAAGTTACCTCCCACATCCACTATCTAACAAACAATCCTTCTCCTTATATCACTCACTCCCCCTTTTTCTGGTTCTGTCAATTAAATTTTGTGCTCTCTGCACCCAGTAGCAAGCAGAGTGCAACCGAGCAAAGACTTCATCAATGGCGAGTCGAGGGCCGTCACCATTGGTACCATCTCTAGTAGTAGGAGCTTTGGGATTGATCATCTTGAGACCAACCTTACTATCCCTTCTGGAAATCTCGGTGTCTTTGTTCCAAGTAGGGGCAGAAACAGATGGCAGGACCAACTTGGCTTTTGTGATGCTTCTTCTGTTTTTGCTTTTACTAGTTGCACACTTTGTTTCTTCTCTTTTCCCCACAATTGTTGGCATGTCATCCCCTGTTACAACTCTTCACTCAGGTAGCTCTGAATCTGGGGGTGATGGGTTTGAATTTGGAATAGGAACAATGCTTCTAATTGTACTCTTCCTTGTTCTGTATCATCTTGTTTGAGATGTTGGTTTTGTTATATGGCTTATAAGACAAGGCCATATGCTTTTCTAAGCTCATTGTACATATCGATTTACTCTTTTTCCTTTCTATTGGCCAAGGAATGAAAAACAAATAGATAGTTCAGATGGAGTGATGTTATACATATATTAACACCTGTTTTTGAGACGATCATTTCATGCATCGCATCATGTTACACAGATGATTTATTACACCTGGCCAGGTCGCACGATGAGATGTAGGGAGTATCTTGATCCGTGGGGGTGCGGCAACCTTTGCAAAAAGTGAAGGTATGACCAGGGCCTGTGCCAGGTCGCACGATGAGATGTAGGAGTATCTTGATCCGTGGGGGTGCGGCAACCTTCGCAAGTGCAACTGGTGCAACTGATGCAACCCCAGTACCATTTTGCTAAATTCATGTTTGATTTGCTTCCCACCCATTGAGGATGGGGTTTCCTACTAACCCGAGGGTGGGCGTGCGTAGCAGTGCTCACCGAAGTGAGCTACAAATCAAGACCCCAACACCACTCCTGGCATGGTTAGGCAACCAATCACTTTAATGCCCCGCTTAGTTACAAACCCACGCTACTGGGCTCGGCAATAACTTAGACAAGTGTAGTCCTTTTAAATGGCCGTTTATCCATGTTTTATCTGATGTGGGGTTGTATCAAAATAAAATATTCTATTAACTCCATTGGAACGCAGTTTTCTGTGGAGTCTACAAATATTAGTGATAATAAAATTGAGTCATGGTGTTTTTGATCGAATGGGTTGGTAGGACTTAGGGAGTTACAATTTTGATACTTCTTTGAGTCAAGAAGTTTTAAGAAGAGTTCCTTGCAACACCATGGAAGCACGGGTTGATCCTTAAACCTCAAGTTTTCCCTTGTAGATAAGCTGCTTTGATTTGTACATAGATTTTAAATGCCCAGTGGTATAAATTTATACCTGAACGCCTCTCATCAATTTTGAGAAGATCGAATTGTGATATCTTGAATTCTATGTAATGATTTGCGGATAATCAGATGATTTAAAAACAAGATAAAGGCATCACAATCCTGCTATATCTTATAAAGTTCTTAGTAATGCATTCCTGCTTCTTTTTCTTACTCTTAGTTGTGTTAGGTATGTCCAGAAGGAAGAAGCCATAAGTTGTCATACATTAAGCTCTCTAGCTTTGTTTTGCTTACGCAGTTCAAAAACTTTCGAGTTTTGAGCAGGCCAATTCTTAGGAGCATAATATATAGAAAAGATCACAGAGACGAGGATGGGACAGAGCAATAATGTGTAATCAAATATCTGACAACATAACATATCACCAATGCTTTAGTAGGATTTCGGACGCTTGGTTAAATTATATATTGCCGTCTATCTTGCTTTTTCTTCTTCTGTGTGCTTTATGTCCATGCATGTATATATGAGAATCTGCTTCAAACATTGTCAAAGTATCATCTTATATTTTGTTTATGTGAAATATATACCAATATCATACAAGGATTCCCCTAGCCTATTTTGTTTTTCTTTTTGTCATCTCAGACGTGGTAGTGTACAATACAGACAAACTGCAATTCCAATGTGTTGTTTGAAGTAATTAACTATCTGTTTCGATGTCAAATTGTGACAAACTTTAGTCTTCTGTAGAATGAGTCTCGTATTTCACTAAGCTACAGTTCTGTAAGACAATATTTAGGTCATTGGTGCAATACAACAGATAGGTATAACGAATAAAAAATTTGACAACAACAATAATCGAAATAAGTAGCTAAGCACGGTCGATTGTATCACCATCCCTTTAGTATTTTGTTTAATTCTATATTTGCAGCTGTTTTAAGTGATCTTAGTTGATTAGTACGCTAGAATATCCTTCAGAATCTGAGGACGGTCATAAAATCTTGGATTCGAAAAAATTGCAGAATGAGCCTAACCAAGCAAATGCTTGGAACTTCAGATTGTCAATAAAATAACAATATTGCTGAACCTATTGGTTCGTCCTTCTTTCCATGATACCACGCATGTACCATGCTTGTAAGATCAAGGATTTTGGAAGAGTTTGTATGCAAACAAAACCTTTTATTACTCTATCTTCATTGATCCACAAAATTTCTGGCTTCACCAGCTATTCTTAAACAAAGATCTTAAGATCAAAATAAACCGTGGTGTGTGCTAAAAGCCTAAAACTACAAAGGGTGTGTAGCTAGCAGAAGAGTTATTGATTTATTTCTTTACCTGTAATTGTACTACTCAATTTAGGAGCAGCAACTACAGAATGCAATTTTATGTTACTCTATGAATCTTCTTCACTCTTATTTGTATCACAATATAGAGGCAATCACTCAATCAGGCATCAGACCAGAATATCTGCATTTCACCCCAGTCGCTTTCCTTAACTCCCAAGGCCTTCCAAACAGCTGCAGAGGCATCAACTATGTTGTGACGGCATGGAGGCTGGTAATCATGAACAGGATCACAACCCATTGTGGAGTCACACTCATCAACAACCTTGGCTTTCACAGTCCTTCCATTACCATGTATGGTGATGTAGTGTGAACACCTCTTCCTATTGTTGAACCACCCGGTGGACAATGCCACAACCGTGGTGTTATCCGAGTGGAATTTATTGTCACATCCAGACGGTCCACCACCATCACCACCTTTCTCAAAGCTGTTGATCGTCAAGGTTGCTTTTGTACGCTTGGACACCGGAGGTGAGCACTTGTAAGTGGTGTAGAGCTTGCCTTTTTTGCAGCATTCAGACTGGTTCTCAGGGTTACATTGTTTCGGAGGAGGCCTTTTACCCACTATTTTGCCACTTGGATTGCAGGTTTGAGCTTCAATGGTTAAACAGATCGTTACAAGAATGATAAAGATGGAGAGAAAAGCACCTGAAGAACAAAAGTGGTACTTCATGTTCTTTGTACTCTTGGCTTTTGGGTTTAGGTTGGTTGAAGAAGTTGGATCCTAAGTAGGCTATATATACAGATCATGAAACAGCTAGCCAGCTGGTTTTAATATCAAATTACTTGGTTTCTCTCAAGAATGATCATACTGTCCGTTAAAGATACGGCTTCGTAATATTGCTGATAAGTATACTGTCAAATTGTGCAGTAAGCTTCCATATACATACAATCTGATTGTCTGCATACAGCTCATTATATCACCATATACAAAGAACCGTTTTTGTACTCAATACTGCAGCTGTGTAAGATTAGCTTGGTTGATTAATACTAGAAGATTCCTTAATACAAGAGAAACTAACTAAAGATTCACTAATGATGGATTGCTCCAAAGATCCTTTAGAATATTAAGACTGGCCTCTAACCTAATTAGAGATACAAAGTCGATCAGGAGACTATTGAAGTTTAACATGCATGATATTTTGGTTTGGAAATTATGCTTTCTAATACCAATTCTTGAACATTAACGTATACTATTTTCCTAGCTTCCCCATATGATGAAATCTTACTTCAGTAGTCAGTAAATTAGGAACCAATTAACATGACAATTCCGTGATTCTGAATCTACTAGCAGTAAAAGTAAAAACAGCCAATCAATCCTTTCTGACAATTCCTCTACGGCTGATTCTATACTAAAAAATGTCTAACAAAAATGTGTTTAAATCATAGTAAATGTCCATTGTTCTTCTAGTTTTGTTTTCATATGAAGGTGTCCCCTGTTTTATTAGAAAAGTGTTTTCTTGTTGGTCTGCCGGTCATGTAATTACAAGGTAAAAATTGGCCATGGTCCATGGGACTGTTGTGGGCGATTTCATATGACCGAGGTATGAAGTACCTCAAGTTTCCTTTTAAGAAAATAAGTAGTCAATTTTAATTGATGATAAGCATAACCTATGTTAACTTGCAGTAGAAATACCGATCGTGGTTGGTCGTAAACAACTTCAACTTTCGCTATGGCCAATAGATGGAGGTCAAATCATGAGTTGAAGTAATCAAGTAATTGATAATTTTAACTAGTATTTGAGATTATTCTACAAATACTTGATGCAATGAGAAATAGGTAAGTCTAGGAGTTAGGAGGATATATATCCTTAAAAATTTGCAATGCCTGTGGACCTGGACTGACTATAAGTTTGTTTCTACTGCATATATACATTTGCTAGTAGAAAAAATATTGATGTGGATGCTAACATTACATTGTGAATGTCAACACAGGCAAGGATTAATCAACACAGAAACGCACGATAGGCATGGATTTACAGATAGTGAGATAAGATTTGGATCTTAAATTGATGGTATGTAAATATATTGAATATAAAAATAGTGCAGTTTTGGTTTAGGGTAAGAATTAGGACGATAAAAATAGTGCAGTTTTGGTTTAGGGTTTAGGGTAAGAATTAGGACGATGGTAGGTGATGATGGATTGGAAAACACGAGCTGCATGTCAAAGTTTCGAAATAAATTGGAGATTGCTGAGAAAGAAAAAATTAATCTAGCGTAGGATAAAAAAATGAAAGGAAGTCAAAAAGTGAATGTATGACGAGGGCCCAAGCCAGGTCGCACGACGAGATGTAGGAGTATCTTGATCCGTGGGGTGCGGCAACCTTTGCAAGGGTAAGGGCAACGTACTTGTGCAACTGATGCAACCCCGATACCATTTGCTAAATTCATGTTTGATTTGCTACCCACCCATTGAGGATGGGGTTTCCTACTAACCCCCGAGGTTGGACGTGTGTAGAAGTGCTCACCGAAGTGAGGTACAAATCAAGACCCCGACATCTCTCCTGGTAGGGTTAGGCAACAAATCCACTTTAATGCCCCGCTTAATTACAAACCCACGCTACTGGGCTCAGCAATAACTTAGGCAAGTGTAGTCCTTTTAAGCCGCCGTTTATCCCTGTTTTATTTGATGTGGGATTATACCAAAGTATAAAATATTTTCTTCTCCATTGGGACACAAATTTCTGTGGATTCTACATTATTAGTGATATTAAAAATTAATTCATGATGTTTTTGATCGAATGAATGTTGAAGGCTGCTATGAGTTATAAATTATAACTGAAGAAATTCGAAGAAAAGTTCCTTATAATCAAAACAATGGAAGCACACTAGTTGATCCTTACGTCTCGAGTTTCCCCTTGTGTAGATAAGCTGCTTTAATTCGTACATAGATTTTAAATGTCTAGTGGTATAAATTTATACCCGAACCCTCTCATCAATTTTGAGAAGACCGAATAGTGATATCTTGAATTGAATGTAATGATTGAATTTATACTGCAGCTGCGTAAGATTGGCTTGGTTGATTAATACTAGAAGATCCTTAATACAAGAGAAACTAACTAAAGATTCACTAGTGATAGTTTACTCCAAAGATCCTTTAGAATATTACGACTGGCCTCTAAACTAATTAGAGAGGCCATGTGTGAGTTACCCACGTGTTCATGAAGCAGTCATGTTTCTTCAAACAATGTTAACGGCGGCCAAAGAGAGAAAGCCAAAGTCAACTCAAGATGCTGAGGTAAGAACATGCCTCAACGATCTTTCTAGACTTCTAGTAGAGAATGCCTTAAGGGGTTGTTTATAGTTTATGGTTGCTTAATTGATGAATTAACCACACTCTTTATATTTTGGCAGATTGATCATCTTATGGAATTAAAAGCACCCAGACCCCTTCTATATATACATGAATGTATAAATCCGATTGATCCACTTAATTTTCTCACAATTATGGACCTGCCAGAAGACTCGTTATTTTTCACCTCCGACAATTTCAGGTTCGGAGTTTGTCAGTACTTGATGATACATTATGATAATAAGTGCCCGTGTGATGCATAGGCTTTAGGCTGAGATGAACCCTTAAGTCACCTCAATTTGATTGATGCCACCCTGTCGAGTGTCAATTCTGTAAAGTTTGCATATACTTTTCAAGTTTGTTTGTAATATTTTTAAGTTGAATTAAACATTTTCAGGTCTAGTGTGCTGGTGACTGTGATTGAAACTCCACGTGGATATGTTGGTATTTATGAAGGATTCAGTTCTTTCCCCTAAATCTTTTTGCCGATTTCAACACTGTTGCTTGAATTGTCGGAACAAGAAAATATGCCGAGTGCATTAACTGACAAATTTAAAGAGGTTGCCGAACTTATTAGGACAAAAGCAGATAAACACTGCATGCAGCGGCAACCACTTCAGATGCGGAAGCAAAAGCCAGTGGCTATTAAAATGCTCAATCCAAAGAAGTAATTTATTTTAACCTGTTCCCTCTAGTGTCTTACTATATGTTTTAACAGTTCTCGTTGAATGGCTGGGCTAACCATTGGATGGTATGTTGTTCCCTGCAGCTTTGTCCAGGGTATAGACTACGATACAGACCGTGAACGGGTTGAGAGAAAGAAGTTGAAGAAGCGTTTGACACAGGAAGGTAAAGGTGCTGTTCGCGAAGTGCGTAAAGATAATTATTTCTTACAGGAGCTGAAGTCGAGGGATAAGGCTCTGATGGAAGAAGAGAGAGCTAGCTGAGAAATATGGAAAAGCAAGACTTTTCCTTCAAGAGCGAGAACATGCTATGAAATCTGGGCAATTAGGAAAAGGCAGGGGGAAGAGAAGAAGATGAGCTCAACTTTTGTTATGTTGGTTGCCATTACGTTGCAGTTCTCATTCGAGGTTCATACAAACGCAATACTAGTATTCTCATCTCTCTGCTTGTGTTTTGTAACTTTTGTTCATAGTAATGTTTTGAGCTTGGTCTCACTCATACGGATATCTATTCAAAAGTCAAGAATATGGTCTTGTATTGGGGATTTGGCCAGAGAAAGAGTGGCAGTTGGCCTCAATTTTTGTCAGAGACTTTATTAATATATGTATTAATTCCTTATACTGAGATGCATCAATAAAACTCCAGAAATTCTTCACATTTTGTGGGCTTAGAATCTCAAGCTCTACTTTCAGGCTTGCTATCCAATTTTGTCGGACTGGTACAAATCATGTCACAATTTTGATATGGAACCAAATCCCATGCTCGTAACCATAGAGATGGAAGCAGGGACATTTCGATGAAATCCCGTGTTCGACGAAATCACTGAAATGAAGCGATGTCTGATTCAGTGATTTTGATGGGATTGAACACATTAGCACTAGCGAAATTGCAATTGCTGAATATCAAGAACGTTCATCAACTGTGATGGACTTTGGTTCTCTCAGTAATAAGCCAGTTTCCATTCGTTTACATTGTTACTTCATTCAATTCAGTAAAAGAATATTAGTGTACGTTATTACCTAACTGGATGTTGTCTGCTTAATTTATGAAACATCTTCATTTTCACATCCATAGAGAAGATTGAAAAGTTAAATCGAAAGATACAGACAACATAAACAGGAACAGATCCAACTCAACAAAGCAAGCCAAGATTATGGTCACAAGAACATAGATGAAGATAATGCATAAAGATTAGAGGTACACAAACACACATAGGGACAGTGCATGCATAAAGCTAGATTAGGGTTACATGAACACAGAAGAAGCACGAACTACTACTTGTTTATTCTTTGGGTCATTCCACAGGGTGATCCACACGCTTCCATCCCACATATCCTATTTATTGCGCAAGCCTGAGAAATAGGATTTAGGGTCACGCTCAAAGTCCTCCCTGTAAATCCTCTCGTCTCTTCCGGGCGCCTTCATGGTTTTCTTCTCCTCTTCTAAGGAAGTTGAACCCGAAACGAGTTCAGCTACCGCCAAAGCCGCAGTAGCTAGTCCCGCAATAGCGCCGGCAGCAACTGCTGCTTTGGAGAACCAAGAGTAACCGGATGACGACGCACCACCATTCTCACCCTGTCCAGAGCTTTCCTTGCTTTCATTAGCTCCCATTTTGTTGTTCATCATTTTTTTTCAAGTGAATCCAATTGATTTGGCAACTCACATGTACTCGGACAGTGCTTATATACAGATTATGTAAGCTGTGGCAGCGTTGGAACATCATTACTACAAATTAAGTCACCTCCACTCATTGATCTGCGTTGCTTTTGGGAAAAGGGTCAAGGAGTGGTGCAATATAATTTTCACCGATGCGGACTTCCTAACCAAGGTTTCAAGCAGATTAAAACACATGGCTAATGACTCATATCCAAAGGTCTATATCTCTTTAGTTTATGGATTTTACTGTATCTCTTTGTCCGTACATTTCTTTTCTCTATTCTTTATTATCGTCTCCCTCACTCTTCTTAACCTCACTGCTACAAATTTGAACAAGCTTCACCTGCACTTATTGGTCGGCGTTGCTTTGGCAAAAGGGTAAAGGACATCAATACTGACCTCGGTTTCCCTTCCTAACTAAGGTTTCAAGCAGATTAAAACACATGGCTAATGTCATATCCAAAGGTCTATATTTCTTTAGATTATGGATTTTACAATAACATCCGTTAAAAGATTTTGTCCCTACTCTCTCTTATATATTATTTATTGTCGTCTTCCTCACTTTTCTTATCAGCTCCAAGTCTCTATCTCTACTTTGTCATATCATGTTTATCTACAGCTAATAATTCAAACCCAACCTACAGACTACAATTTACCGACTCACCACAAAAATTACCCTCATCATCTTCTGTAATTCTTGCCATCACCCCGGTGGTTATTTTTTTATTTTATTTTCAATAACTGAGAATTACAACAACTAATTTCTGTAAATCAAACTCATGATATTCTACTTACGAAGAGGACACTTATACTACTAGATCCGAATACTATTAAATTGGTACAAGTGCTCTTGATTTTCTTAAATTTTGATGAAATTGGTGTTGTTTTCTTAAATTGAAATAATAGGACCTAATTAATGGGTGGGTTACTAAAAGGAAAATAATGGTGGTGAAGGATGAAGATGGCACTGAAGAATTGGAAGAGTGCGCAATAGAGAAAAAAGAATGGCAATAATTAAGAAAAAGTGAACTTTAGAAGGAAAATGGCCAATCAAAAAAAGAAGGAAAATGAAAACCAAATTTATTGTAGACTATTAAATCTTACAATACACTCTCGTTTTTAGGCCAGGGTATATGTTGGGCTGGTTCGGTTTTGGGCTGAAACTGAATCCGAACCGCATTAGTCGGTTGGGCCACATTTGAAACAGACAACCGAAATCGAACAGGCTGGCCCGAATTGATCGGTGCAACCGAATTTCGAGGTCGAGCCTGTTCGGTTTCGGTTTCATTTTGGGCCCAAATGTTTCATTTTCAGGCACAGAGTTTTAGTCTTTCTGAAGTCCAAATTTCTTGTTTCAGCCCAAAATGGCTGTGCAACACCCTGCAAACTGAAAATGCCCAAACCTAGGTTTTCAACACTCAGCAACATTCATACAATCACATTGTTTACATAACAACAACCTGCAAGTAGCAAACAAAGTATTCAAGCTTTCAAGTTTTCAACCTGCAAATATTCAAACTAATGAACTATGTTCTCAACAATTAACATCACCAAATAAACACAGATATAAATAAGTAAGTTCATCCTATCACAGTTTAAAGTTTAACGCAGAAACATAACCAGCAATCGTAACCAGCAGTCCAGCACACATCCAACAGTAGTTCAAATTTCAAATTACCAAATTACAAACCAGCAGTTCAATTGAAAATTAACATAATAAAAACTGAAAAGTTGTTGACCCTCATAGGACATCTGCAACAACGTCTTCAGTTCTGCACTTATTCGGTTCTTCCCTTTTCACTCCTTAGAAACAGAGACCTGTGTAACTCCAGAAAAATCTTCAAAAACATATAACCAAGCAGAAATCAAGCTCAGATATTGAAAGCAAGAGTTAAACAGAATTCTAGAAATTCACAACAATCCAACACTTAAACAGAAATGCATAAACTAATAGAAATGCAAAGTTCCAACTACTAAACCTGATTCAAGCTTTTCCAGTTCTGCATAGAGATAAAGCTCAGTCTTTGTTGGCTCTTTGTATAGTGTAGACGCACTATTTGCTCTCAGCCAATCACTGTAGCAGACTAGACATTCCACCATTTTTGGAGTTAAGCTTGCTCTAAAAGGATCGATGAACCTTTTTCCAAGAGGGAAGGCACTTTTAGATGCAACTGTGGATGCAAGAACAGCAAACACGTCTCATGCAATCTGCGATAGAATGGGGAACCTAGTTGCATTTTCTTTCCACCAAGCCAATAGGTTATCATAGTATCAGAGTGAGTTGCCCACGTGTGCATGCCTCACGGGCACACGGGCTCCACGTCATCCAAAGTTGTCTACGTGTATGACTTGAAAATTTGCCATACGTGCGGGGAACCTCTGTTAACTTTCAGTAGAAATACCGACTTAGTCATATTAAACTTCAACTTGAGAAATAGGTAAGTCTAGGACTTAGGAGGATATATCTCCCCAAAAATTTGCAATGCCTGTGGACCATGTTATATAGATTTGCTAGTAGAGAAAATATTTCAAAATATTGATGTGGATGCTAACATTACATTGTGAGTGTCAACACAGGTAAGGATTAATCAACACAGAAACGCAAGATAGGCATGGATTTACATATAGTGAGATAAGATTTGGACCTTAAATTGATGGTATGTACAATATATTGAATTTAAAAATAGTGCACTTTTGGTTTTTATTTTCTTGCAGAACAGAGTTGACGTAGAACCTAATTTGATTCTTTAGTTGTGAGAATGCAATTTTGTCATTCTACAAATATGGGAAGGAAATTTGGGTGGAAAATTGATATGCAAAGTTACAAACTCGCACTACTAAGCTCGAGGACGACAACTATATGTTGATGTTGATCTTTATAAGAACTAGTATCATTCTCTCATGTGGATCAAAAAGTTCACATTGCAGCGCCACCCTAACAAATTAGGTCATTAGATATTGAACAATTGATATTCTTCTTTAACGTCTAGTCGATCTTACACAGGCTAGCTAGCTAGCTAAGATGAATTAACAAGCATGACTACAAATGAGGCAATGTGGGTTACCAGAAAATGCATTCAGTACATATAACTTTACTTGACATAACTATACCATCACTGCATGGAAGGAGTGGTTGCATTTGGGTAAGAATTAGGACGATGGTAGGTGATGATGGATTGGAAGACACGAGCTACATGTCAAAGTTTTGAAATAAATTAGAGATTGTTAAGAAAAAATTAAGCTAGCATAGGATTAAAAAAATGAAAGGAAGTCAAAAAGTGAATGTATGACGAGGGCCCATGCCAGGTCGCACTATGAGATGTAGGAGTATCTTGATCCGTGGGGGTGTGGCAACCTTTGCAAGTGCAACTGGTGCAACTGATGCAACGTGATTTGAACAGAAGTCTCAATGCTTAAGTCAAAATTAACACTTGTGCACTGCATAGTTAAAGCATATCCTGCATATAAGTCTGTTGAAATAATACTATATTGAAGAACAAGAAAATTTCTCCATCCAATTGACCAAATAAAAAAGGAAAAATTATCTGGTTCAGAATGTAATCAATTGAAAATGGTCCACTGTTACCAACCCATTGCTTCTCTTTACTATTATGTAACTAACCTCATAGATTCAGCAGCTTTGCTCATCTTTTGGTCGAGTCTATTCATGTACTGATCAATAGAAAAATGAAAGGAACTGTAACCCATCTCGGACAACTAGCACAAATGAGCTTCCTACTTTTTTAGGCCAATTAGCACAACTGAGTGACAGATTGTTAACTTTAAAAAACTGGGCTACATTACTGAATCTAATGATGATCTGTACTACTTCACTTATGTTATTGATCAAGATGGCAGAAAAAGTGATGAGAAGTTGTCATGACATCAAAGCACATGAGAGATAGGGGAAATATGTTAAGAACATGAGAATATCTAGTTGCAACTAGAAGTCATAATGTGAGATGGTCGCTTACTTGTTATGAATACTGTGAATAGCAGTGTTAGCATTTCATTTTTGCTTCGAGGCACTGGATGGTCAGAGCAAGGCAGCGTCTTCTAAAAATTTTTTCATTCTTCTGCAGATAAATATTCGTCATCAGAGCCACCACTTCCGCTTGTCGCATCTAGTGTTCCATTAACGATGACACCACCTTGTTCATATGCTGATTTGCCTAAATCACAATCCATTGTCTCATGAACAGAAATGCTGCTCTTGGATTGGTTCATTTTACTGATCAGCTCTTCCTTATCGTGATCGTACAGCGCACGGGCCCCACATTTCTTTACCAGAAAGCCTCTATCGTTTTCTAAAGGTTGAATGATTTCAAAATCAAACCTTATAACCTCACTGAATATGTGACCCATCCAACAGTTCCGAGGATCCCAGTAATGACTGGACAAAACAAGTAACAAAAGGTGATCTGAAACAATTTGTTTTGCGCAGAAAGTAAAAGCATGCGTTTGCCATCCACACGTAATTGTACAGTTATCAGGAAGGGCAGACGGATTTTCTTGAGGTACCAATAGAGCACATAAAGCAATCCACTTGCTATAATTAGATGCATAAGAAGGTAACTCCACAGTTACCGAGTTTCCTACACTATGATTATTGAACCACTCCAAAATTTCACTTCCAGGAATTACAGCAGTGGAAGACGCAAAAGAACAAGGGGTTTCCTGCACCATACCAAACATTATATCACGTAACTATTGAAGGAGCGGGTTTAGGGTTTAGGAGAGGGAGGGAAGGGGAGAGAGAGAGAGAGTACCTCAAGAAACCCCTTTAGGATTGAATATAAGAAATAATCTTGATTATCAACCGTACTCAAGCAATTGTTGCCAGAGAGATAAAAACCTGATAATCTGCACAAATCTTGTGGATTTGGAAATATTTGTAACGAAGTACAATTGTCGGTTATTACCGTTAAATAGTTGCTTAATGGAAGGTTTGGCAATTGTTGGAGTCTTTTGCAATTCTCCAAATTAATATATTGAAGCTTAGAAAGCAAATGAATGCTTGCAGGAAGGCTAACAAAATTGTTACCTCCGAGTTCCAAGCTCTTCAAGGAGGACATAGAACCAATATCATTGGGAATTTCTCCTTCACTGAGATTACAATCACTCAGATTTAATGTCATCAATGAAGATAAATGCTTCAACGAAGCTAACACAGGAATTAAAGGGTGAGGACTCTTTCTTGGAAATAAGCCAGAAAAGAGCAACGAGTACCATGATCTTGGGCATTTGCCATTGACAATTCTCTTAAGAAAAAGGAAGTAGGGCAACTCTCTTGCAACAATTCCACTCAAATCAAGCTCCTCCAAACTCTCACTGAAGTGCTCAATTGATGAAGGCAGTTTGTCAACAGCAGTCCCACTTAAAGAAAGCTTTGATAATCTTTTCATTTGCCCCACAAATTCTGGAATCATTTTCAGTCTTGAGCAGCCAGATACATCAAATGTTTCAAGAGATTCCATTTCTACTTCACTTGGGAGACTCTTGATACTTCTGCAGTTTCTAAAGTTCAACATTTTAAGTCTCTTGAGAAATGCAATGGATGGATGAATCTTCACTAAATGCGTACAACCTTCAAGAACCAACTTCTCAAGGTTTTGAATACCTGTGAAATCTGGGGTCCTTGTCAAGTTTATGGAGTAACTAAGATCCATAGATTTCAACTTGCCCAAGTACTGAAGAAAACATGAAGAATGGTAGAACAATCAACTTCCATGCATGAACTATAAAATATAATTATAAAATAGTAGATATTCAACAACTTACTTTTATTCCATTCCAGAGGTGATCGATATTGCTATGAACCAAGCTCAGTTCAGTTAGCTCATCCGGTTGAAAACCTGGTGGAAGAGATTTTGAAGGATACCAACTCCATTTCAGAAATCTCAAGGCATTAGGAAGATATTTGGGGCCAAGAGAAAGCTTTAAATTATCAATGTAGAGCAGCTTCAGTTTACACATTTTAGAGAAGGCTTCAAGATTCCAATCTGCCTCTTCTAATTCAGGCAAGTCTAACACTACGCCTTCAATGGCTTTAGTTCCCTGTTATAAAAAAATAAGTCAATTCCAGGAATAAGTATTTTTCATGTTAAATGAAATGACAGTGCTATCCACGTTTGATGATTCAATTTGTATAAAATCTTACCGTATTCTTTGTGAATACATGAAATATGTCGTTGTGAAGCCACAACCGACTGCGTCCACCAGGCTCTTCATAAGACTGTTGGCGAACAATTTCACATCCCATTTCTTGTATCAAATCATGCATACCTATTTGGTTGGCTGAGGAAATAGTTATCAGAGATTTCTCAGCAAGAACATCTATTGTAATGCGATTGCAAAGGTCAGAACTGTATACTTGTTCAATCATAAACTCGTTGCGATACAGCCTGCGGAAACATGCAATGTCCAGAAAAATTTTCTTCTCCATCTCATCAAGTCCATCAAAACTTATCTTCAGTATTTCAAAAATTGTTCTGTTGGGAGTATTCCGTAGTTTTTCCAATGCAGAATTCCATGCATGTGGACTTCTTTTATACAAGAAAGACCCCAAAGTTTTAAGAGCTAAGGGAAGACCTCCAGCATAGATAACAAAACTATTAGACTGTTCTGCAAAATCTTCATCAGGCTCATATTTCCTAAAGGCTTTCCAACTAAAGAGCTGGAGAGCTTTATCATCGTTTAATCCCTTCAACTCATATGGTTTTTCTATACCATGTGTGACTAAGATATGTCGATTTCTAGTGGTAATGATGATTCTACTCCCCAAACCAAACCAATCTTTTTCTCCCACCAAGGTTTCCAGTTGCTCTACTTGATCCACATCGTCAAGAACTAGAAGAACTGCTTTATTACATAAACATCTCTTTGTCATAGTGATTCCACTATAAACATCCCATACTTGTACATTTTCTTCCTTCAAGATTTGGGAAAGAATCTGCTTTTGTAGATAAACTAGACCGTGGTTTGTGCAAACCTCTCTGACATTAGCAAGAAAGATGCAAACTTCAAATTGATCACAGATGTGCTCATAAACTAGTCTAGCAAGGGTTGTCTTACCCAACCCACCCATCCCCCATACCCCTATAAAGCGAACATCATTTGCTTCTTTATCTAAAAGAACATCTATTTCCTCAAGCTTAGCATCCATTCCAACCAACTTCTCAGAGGAACCAAATAATGTGAGACTATGATGCACTTTGCTCCACAGTGCTTGCACAATCTCTTTGATAAGCTCTGCTTCATACCTAAAAACAAGAAACCAAATAAGATTATAATTCCCTTGCGGAATATAAGAACGTACATTTGATCACTCCTAAGAACCTTCGCATTACAAGAGCGTTTTGTAGAGTACTATGAAGTCTTGAAACTCCGGATATGTGAGTCGTTCTATTAATTCAATATATATGACATACTGCTCAGCATTACCTAATCTAACAATTCATATATACAGATTCAATACTTCGGAAGAGCATCATAGAGCTGAAAAGTTTGAACATTAAAATAAAATAAGAGTTCATTACCTATAATCCTTTGAAGCCCAGCCAGCGAGATTAGCCACTTTGGTTAAAGCAGCTCTCCACCCTTCCACCTCCTTATTACCTTCTCCAAGCTTCTCTTCATGTTCATCGAACGCTTCAGCAAAGCTGCCCCTTTGATGTCTCACATGAGACGGCTCCACCTCATAAAAGATTGGTAGAATTGTCCCTCTCTCTTCCATGCATTCAAAAATCTTAGAGAGTTCAAGCAAGCACCAAGTGGAAGAAGCATAGTTTGGCGAAAGAACGACGATGGCAAACCTGGATTGCTCAATTGCTGAGAGGAGCTCCGGAGAGATGGCTGTGCCTCTTTCAAGTTCTGGGTCGTCCCGGAAAGTCCTGATTCCTCTCCACTGCAACTTGTCGTATAAGTGGTCTGTGAAGCCCTTGCGGGTGTCTTCGCCTCTGAAGCTCAAAAACACGTCGTATTTCCATGGGAAAGCTGAACCAGTGGAGGCTCTAACTTGGGTGCTCAACGCCATCGGATAGTGATTGATTGGTGATCAGAGTTCTGCTCCAAACGCACAACCACTGGAAGAAAGATGAGAAAAAGAAGGAGACGACAGGAAGACGAGGACTTTGACTCGGCGATCTGTCGGTCTTTCATGACTTAATTGTTATAGGTAGGTGTGTAGATGAATATAAAATTATTTTTTCAATTACCTCTAAGTGCAAGTTCACCCGTTGGGTCACCAGGTCACCTACTATTTACTGATTTTTAGTGTATATTTTCATTCTCTGAGTCACGAAATACACTATACCCGTGACCCAAGACACGAAATACACTATGCAGGTCACCATGGTGACTCACCCAGGGCACGAAATACACTGTGCTCGTAACCCAAAGTGTGAAATTAACACTAAAAAGTAGTGAATAGTGAGTGACCTAGTGACCTAACAGGTGAACTTGCTCTAATACTAAAATATTATTTTTAGGCTGCAACTATTTCCACCACACTTATGACTCGTTACACTCTTTCTTCTTCTCTCTACACCCCACATCCAATCTCTTGCAGATTAAATAAATAATTAATTGGAGCTATTAGACTTTTTTTTTTTTTTTTAATTTTTTCTTATTCGAAAGAGGATCAAAGAGTTTCACTCATGCCCCCATGGTGACTCAAACCCATGACTTCGTACATAGGTAGTGGACGCTCTAACCACTGAAGTCAAAATCATTAGCCGCTTAATACATATAAACGTGGTGCAATTTATTGGATGGTGTCATGAGCAAGACGAATGTTTACTTGTTTATGCATTCATGCCGAACAACAGTTTTGACACTAGACCTCATCAACGGGCCGGGCCGGGCCTTACTCCATTTTTAAATAGTAGCAGGCCGAGCTTTATTGTAAATTAAAGGATCCAAGCCCATCCATTTAATGCTGGCCTTGCGGGCTTTTTCAGGCCTGGCCGGGCTAAGCCTTGCGGGCTTTTTTGGGACCTGTCTTGCGGGCTTTATTTACAAATAAATCTTTAAAGATAATATTTTTTATAAACTTATATTTATATATCATACACTACAAAGAGAAACCTCTATCAACTTAAATAAAATGGAAAAACCGACCGTTGGATGAGATTATTATAATAAATTATGAGTGTGGTAAAAAATTTAGCCAATTTCACCATATTTTCGAATCCAATCGAATTGGTCAACCGTCGTTACTTGTATGTTTTCTTGGTTGACCGATGGCATGACGACTGCGAAACGTGCTTATTTTTTCACATCATGTTCGTAAATATTCCATCGATGGATGTGCGTGGACATGAGATAAAAATTTCAATTTTAATTGCAAAGATGTTGGCCTATACCAATTTGCCTCCTAAAGTCGTATGACTTGTATATTGCATTTAAATTGTTGAGATTCATTCTAAAGCAACTATGAAGTGGAAAATGAATTTAGAGAAATCAACCGCTCGATTGAAAGATTGTAATGTTTTATGGTGATTGTAAAAAATTCAGCTAATTTGATTCTTGTTTCGAATTCGATCAATTAGGTCAAATTTGGTTACTCTTATAAACCTATATCTATTATCATACACTCCAAAAAGCAACCCCTATCAATTCAAAGAAAATGGAAAAATGGACCGTTGGATGAGATTATTACAATAAATTATGAGTGTGGTAAAAAATTTAGCCAATTTCACCATATTTTCGAATCCGATCGAATTGGTCAACCGTTGTCACTTGTATGTTTTTTTGGTTGACCGATGGCATGACGACCGCGAAACGTGCTTATTTTTTCACATCACGTCTGTAAATATTTCATCGATGGATGTGCGTGGACATAAGATAAAAATTTCAATTTTAATTACAAAGATGTTGGCATATATTAATTTGCCTCCTAAAGTTGTATGACTTATATATTGCATTTAAATTGTTTAGGTTTATTTTAAAGCAACCATGAAGTGGAAAATGAATTTAGAGAAATCAACCGCTCGATTGAGAGATTGTAATGTTTTATGGTGATTGTAAAAAATTCAGCTAATTTGATTCTCGTTTCGAATTCGATCAACTAGGTCAAATTTAATTACTCTTATAAATCTATATCTATATATTATACAGTCCAAAGAGCAACCCTTATCAATTCAAAGAAAATGGAAAAATGGACCGTTGGATGAGATTATTACAATAAATTATGATTGTGGTAAAAAATTTAGCCAATTTCACCATATTTTCGAATCCGATCGAATTAGTCAACCGTAGTCACTTGTATGTTTTCTTGGTTAACCGATGGCATGACGACTGCGAAATGTGTTTATTTTTTCACATCACGTTTGTAAATATTCCATCGATGGATGTGTGTGGACATGAGATAAAAAAAAATTAATTTTAATTACAAACACATTGGCCTATACCAATTTTCTTCCTAAAGTTGTATGACTTGTATATTGCATTTAAATTGTTGAGGTTCATTCTAAAGTAACCATGAAGTGGAAAATGAATTCGGAGAAACCAACCGCTCGATGGAGAGATTGTAATGTTTTATGGTGGTTGTAGAAAATTCAGCCAATTTGGTTCTCGTTTCGAATTCGATCCACTAGGTCAAACTTAGTTACTCTTATATACTTATATTTATATATCATACACTCCAAAGAGCAACCCCTATCAATTCAAAGAAAATGAAAAAACCGACCGTTAGATGAGTTTATTACAATAAATTATGAGTGTGGTAAAAAATTTAGCAAATTTCACTATATTTTAGAATCCGATCGAATTGTTCAACCGATATGTAGAATATATATATGCACTAATGCACAAATTCTATATAGAAATATAAGAACTTCCACACACACACACACACATATATATAGATATATATATATATATATCTCTATATCTATATATATATATAAATATATATATATATATATATATATATATATATAAACACACACACACACACACATATATATATATATAAGGATTAATTTCAGTTTACCCCTGAGGTTTGGGGGTGTTATCATTTCACCTCCCTCTACTTTCAATTTTGAATTTTTACCCCTAAACTTTCCAATTTCAATCAGCCGTGTCCAATTTCTACTATTCCGTCCAAATTGGACGTTAAATTTGACTTTTGAGGGCTAAAATGGTCATTTCAACATAAAAAATTAAAATATATATTTTTTCTGTTTTTTTTTTTTTTTTTTGTATTCAACCTATACACCACAAGTTACAATAGGTTTATAAAAACAAAAAAAATACTCTAGGTGGTTGAAAGCTGCTCGCTGATCTACGATATTTGTGATATATCTCTGATAAACTGAAGAATTTTAGGATATATCCCCAATAAAGTGAAGAAATATTTGTAAAAAATAATTTTACACTTTATATGTAAATAAATATCTATATATCCCCAATAAAGTGAAGAAATATCTGTGTAAAATCATTTTTTGTCTACGATATTTGTGATATATCTCCAATAAATTGAAGAATTTTATGATATATCCCCAATAAAGTGAAGAAATATCTGTAAAAAATGATTTGACACTTTATCTGTAAATATCTGCATATCCCTAATAAAGTGAAGAAATATTTGTGTAAAATCATTTTTTACAGATATTTATTTACAGATAAAGTGTAAAATTATTTTTTACAGATATTTCTTCACTTTATTGAGGATATATCCTAAATTCTTCACTTTATCGGAGATATGTCACAAATATCGTAGACCAGCGAGCGGCTTTCAACTATCTAGAGTATTTTCTTGTTTTTATAAACATATTATAACTTGTGGTGTATAGGTTGAAGACAAAATAAAAAATAAATAAAATGAAGAAATAGAAGAAAAAAAAACTAAGAAACAGAAAAAAAAAAAAAAAAAAAAACTAAGAAACAGAAAAAAAAAAAAAAAAATTTTATGTTGAAATGACCATTTTAGCCCTCAAAAGTCAAACTTAACGTCCAATTTGGACGGAATAGTAGAAATTGGACACGGCTGATTGAAATTGGAAAGTTTAGGGGGTAAAAATTCAAAATTGAAAGTACAGGAGGTGAAATGATGACACCCCCAAACCTCAGGGAGGTAAACTGAAATTAATCCTATATATAAACACACACACACACACACACACACATATATATATAAACACACACACAAATATAAATCTATATGTGTGTGTGTATATATATATATTTATAAACACACAAACAAATATCTACATATATATATATATATATAATATTTTACGGGCTTTTACTGGCCGGGCCTACGGACCGGGCAGGGTTTTTGCGGGCTTTTGGCGGGCCGGGCCATTACCCACCGAGGCGGGCTTTTGCGGGCTTTTTAACGGGCCGGGCCGGGCTTTTAGCCCTCAGGGCCAGCGGGCCTACATCGGCCCACTTGATCCGTGGGATTTTAGGTACAGAATAGCTTTAGGCTTGGCCTCTGCCCTTCATTATCTACATAAAGATGAAGAACAGTGTGTGCTTCATAGAGACATAGAATCGGCTAATGTATTGTACGTTGGCCAGCGATTTCAACACTAAGCTAGGTGACTTTGGGATTGCTATAAGCTAGTGGATTCGCGGTGGAGCACTCAGGCAATGGAGGTGGTAGGTACCTTGGGCTACATTGCCCAAGAATATGCACACTATGGGAGAGCGAATAAAGAATCAGACATGTTTAGCTTGGGAGTTGCGGCCTTGGAAATTGCATGTGGAAGGAGAACTTACAAAGATGGAGAATATCATGTGCCACTATTTGAGTGGGTTTGGAAATTGTACATTTCAGGAAATCTTCTTGATGCAGCTGATGAGAGAATGAATATGAATTATCGTCAAAATGAGATGGAATGTCTTTTGATTGTGGGATTATGGTGTGCTCACCCCAACCACTAGGAAAGGCCAAAGGCAGGACAAGTGATGAAGGTTCTTTTGCTCTAAGCACCGTACCCTTGCCAACACTTCCAGTTGACATGCATGAGCATAACTATAGTGTTAATATCAGCTCAACCTAAGCGACAAGATGACTCTCCTTCACACCTATCTTTTAGCTTATAGCGTCAACACCGTGCGTCGTTAATACAGTAGTCATCAAGCTACACTATATCTGTATCAAATGCTTATTAGTACCAAATGCTCATTTGAGGAAGTCACTAATTTGGTCATGTTTTGAATGAAATATGAAAGATATATACCAAATGCTTATTGAGGAAGTCTCCAATTGGGGTAAATTATGAGACTGCATGAACCACCTGTTTGGCTCCAAAATCAGTGCGGTACAAACTGTCTCTTTTGCTGATGTGATTGCGCAGGTGTGCCAGCACCGTGGGGTGCAGTCGTCGGAGAATCCCTTGACCTGACTTCTTCTTCAAGCGCTGTGGACGAGGAGAACACCAACCTCGTCACAAGGTTCTTTTCTTGCCTTTCGGAAAAGGACTTTTTGCCTTACTGGTTAGGACTTTGGTTGTGATCTCTTGTGTTCACCGAATCGATACTCAACGTTGAAGGCTGAGCAGAGCAATCACTGGGAAGTTGTGAGAAAGCACGGGTTTTGCTAAAGCGTGACTTTAGCTTCGCTGGGTTGCGAGGGCGTTACCCTTGCTTCGCTGGTTGTATCTGTGGCAGTAGCACTGGCAGTCGGCTCGCGGGGAGACTAGGACTGGAAGTACGGTCGCCAGGTTGATCTGGTGATGCTGGCAGTCAGCTCGCGGGAAGACTAGGACTAGCGTGCAGTCACCAGGTTTCAACGAGGTTGAAGGTTTGCTCCGGGGAGGCTTTGTAATCGCTGGGATTGATTGATTCGAGAGAGGTCCCTTGTATATCGTCTTCAGCCTCTATATATAGGCTGCTGCAGATTCTCCTTCCAAATAGGAATGAAATACTATATTTTAGGCCACAGTTATTGGCCTTGAATCAAATCAAAACTCTTAATAGTTTTGATATCTATCGTAGTCAATAAAAGATTAACTCTGTCGTCGCTAGAATATAGGTAAAGATTAATTGCCTCTTGGAATCCTGGACGTAATCTCTTGGATGCTGTAGGATATGCATTAATTGCATATATATCTCTTCGCGGCTTCGCAAAGAGTCCTCGCGGGGACTCTACAATCATTAATTGCATGGGCAAGCATTTGGTCGCTTACATATGATTGGTTGATGAATGATGGCCCACCATGCTATTCCTTAATTGTCTCACCATGCAAAGGTATATGCATACCTTAATCAATAAGAGTTCATGCTTGCACGTCCCCCTTAATTGCATAGGAATCTTGGCTTCTTCCTCAATTGGCCTACCGTTTAGCAATCATATATACTCCTTAATTGCATGGGAGGCTTGAATACTTGCACATATATTGGTGCTGAAGGATCATGAAGGATAATTGAAAGCTTCCTTAATTGATTAAAGCCATGAGAATCCTAACCAAAAACATGCACGTAACCAGGACTCCAACCTTAATGTAAGATCTTTTGTCAAATATGCTCCGTCTCCGTAGCCAAGTAAACCACCATTAATTATCAAATATCTTGATAATTACTAGTAAATCAATGAGATCACGATTTGTCTTAAGATTACTTGATCTCCAAGTAGGCTTTATTTAGCCTCTAAACAATATATTCCGAACTTATCGAAAATATATAGCTTGGGCCACGTATATTGGCCCGGTTTTCTTCGAGTCCCCCTTGTCGGGAAAAAATGTTATTTTGGGTTCAAACACCACCTATACACTGCACAGAATCACCTACTTTGAGTCTTTCACTAATAGATATGCTCTTATTCAATGATCTTTATGGCCTAAATTAAGCATCGAATTTCAAATTCATGTTCTTCCACGTTTAGCTAACACTTTGATATACAAGGTTGATGAGCAATGGCGGAGCTAGGATTTTAAAATGGGGTGGACGAAATTTTTTTTTTTTAATAAAAGTCTACTAATGCTTTAATTTTTTTTTTTAACTTAAAAAAAAAACATGTTTTATTCATTCCTTAAATTAATCATATATTATAGAAATTCTATATTAAATACATATCAAATAATCATATAACTAACTAATAAAAAAAATCAACAGTAAAACATTGATAGAATTTCGATAACAAAAGTCTAAGACAAAAAAACATACTTATTCATATTTTATCATGCGCTCTTGAATAGAACCGAAAATCTTTAATTATTGAATTTGTATCATAATGCTCAACCAACTCTTTTTCTGACCTAATTTATCCAAAAAAAGCAAGTTTTTGATGCAAGTATGCCTCTTAAAGCAGAATAGAAAAAAAAAATACAATAAAATACTTCAAGCAAAGAGATAACATACATATGATTAAAAATAAATAAATTAATTAATATATGGGCTAAGTTTAGAAATTTTGGGGTGGGCTACTCTTTAATATTTAATTTTTTTAATTGAAATAAAGCTACAAATTAACGTTTTTAAAAAATTTGAGGTGGGCTATAGCCCACCGGAGCCCGTGCGTAGCTACGCCTTTGTTGATGAGGACTTTCACAAGAAGTCATTGATGTAATCTTCATGACAGATCTTGAATAAGACAATACTTTGGCCAAATCAATGTGGACAAAGCCACACAAATTCTTACTTGTTTTCTGTATATATGCATGCCTTTGTGTAGTATTCAAATCATATGAATGTTGCAATGAACCAAAAACTCTGGGACGAAGTGCAATTGGCCTTTTAAGTAAATAACGTAAAACAGGAAGCCATGTTCTCCTCCATATACAATATCTGGACTGGATACTATAACAGTTAACAGAAACCGAGTAAAAAAACCAGATACCTCCCAAACATGTCTACTATCCTTCATTTTGGCAACCAGCGCAACTACGTGGAAGCTTTAATGAACAATATTACAATCCAAAGCCGCCATGACAACTTTTGTTTCCTCCTGCAGAAAACAAAACAGTTAAAACAGTCACCTAAGTCGTATTACTGAGAGCAAACAAAAGCTGCACAACGAAATATACCTTTGGTAGATAGAAACTGAAACCCATCCAAACAAAGTCAAATTAATATAATTGCAGATCTTCAAATGCAGCTTCCACGAAAAGGCAATCAATAGTTAAGTAACCAACTCTTACTTGTTGGAGTGACACCAGGAGTTTGCCATCATTGGCCACAGTAGACCTGCCATGCATCTTTCCAAGAGTCCACTTTCTTCCCCTTTTTGGATTTGACACTGTGCCAGAAAAGTAATCAGACGACAGAGGAGATCTGTCGTCTGATCAAAAAAAATTTTGTTGTCTAGTACGGTGCCGTCTCTTGGGGGTATCAGACGATAGATTTCCTCTGTCGTCTGATTATTCAGACGACAGAAAGTTTTTGGGTCTTCTGTTGTCTGATGAATTTTCAGACGACAAAAAGTTTTTAGGTCTTCTGTTGTCTGATGAAATCAAGACATGAGTACTAGTGAACTCAGACGACAAATAAATGTGATGTGATCTGAAAACAAATAACAGTTCCTTGTAATTTTTATGATCTAATGCTTATTCCAAAGACAGAAAAATGGTCATTTATGTGGTTTGAATGCACCAAAGTAGAAGATATGAAATCGTATCTGTTGTCTTAATGGACTTATAATAACAATTTAGTGTTGTTTTATTCAAATTCCAATAACAGTTAACTGTCATTAGCATTCAGTTCAGATTACATTTATCTATCGTCTTTAGTAGCCTACAATAACATTTATCTGTTGTTTTAGTGCAAAGTAACAACATATTTTTTCTTGTATCTGTTGTTCTTAGATATGTCCAACAACATATTTGGATTTCATTTTGTCGTTGCTTTTTATTTCAGATGACAATTTTGTGTTGTTTGAGTGCACAAGTAACAACATATGGTTTCTTGTTTCTGTTGTTCTTAGATATGTCTAACAACATACTTGGATTTCATTTTGTCGTTGTTTTTCTATTTCAGATGACAATTTTCTGTTGTTTGAGTGCACACGTAACAACATATTTTTTATTGTTTCTGTTGTTCTTAGATATGTCCAACAACATATTTGGATTTCATTTTGTTGTTGCCTTCTAATTCAGATGACATATTTGTATTCTCGTTGCGCCACAATTATGTAAATCTGGAAATTACCCAATGCATTCATCAAATATGGAATCCATTCATAAAAATACCAATATTTGATTAATCTGTTACTGCAGCTATACATACATCCATAATGGAGCTAAACTTAGTAAACATCAATTCAATAACCCATAGCAGTTGGCATGATCAACAAATGAAACCCAAAAAACACTGATATCTCATACTATTGATCATGTTTGGTGAAGGCAGATTTAGGTGGTGCATCAGTCTCTTCAACAGCTAGTTTCGACACTGTTTTTTTACCTCTTTTCATTTGCAGTGCCTTCATCCTTAGTGTTATTGCTTTAGCTTTGGCTTGGTTGTTAGACCGGGGAGCCTGAAAGAAACAGATCAATATATAGTCAGCAGTATGTATCAATAAATGGTTGAAAACACATAATTAAGTTAAGGAACCAAATGTTAAAAACTTAACAGCCACATCAACTCACCAAGTAAACAAATATCAAGAAAAGAAACACAAGCCAGACAATAGAAGCCACTCACCAAAAAGAAACTGAACCCAAGACCAAGTTCTTGCCTTTTAACTTCAAACAAACTCTCTTCTCTCCTTCTCTCTCGTTTCTGATCCCCTCCGGAAAAAAAGTATTCTTCTTCCCTCTTCCTATTCCTTCTTCTTTTCTTTCTTTCTCCTCTTCTCTCTGTCATCGACTTTCCCATATGCTCCTCTCTTTCTTTCTGTCTTTCCTCTTTCTCTCCCTTGTTACTCTTTCTTTCTCCACCTCCCTCTATTTCCTTCTTTCTCATCACTTTGCCGACCCATCTTTTTTTTCTTTCTTTCTTCTTCTCGGCCACCAAAAACGGAACTTCTCCTTTTCAAATAAAAGCCCACACCCCAAAACAAACTAAAAAAGAGAAATAAACTTAATATCTAATAATCTAAGTAATTGACAAACTGAAAGACAAAACCAACTAACCAAGTAAAACAATAGCACCTAACTAAATAAGTAAAAGAAATAAACCTTTAACAAGGCTTATAAAGATGTAAACCCAAACACAAAAGAAAAGATGTGAATTGGATGAGGGATACCACAAAAACTGTGAGTTAGACTAGCAACAGAGCATTTTTTTTTAATAGACTAGCAACTAAATCCATTTCCTTGCAATCATCCACAAGGAAGTCATGACACAAACACACTACTCAGCTCTATCAACTGCAGTAAAAGTGCAGTATCATAACTTTAGAGTAGAAACCTATATAGAACAACTACTGTCCTCACAATTTAGTGCACTACAAGATGAATATCAAGGAAAACTAGTATACTATTAGAAGATGATAAAACCTGGCAATTGACACCACAATCTGGCATTAGTTCTGTTGCAGCTGATACAAATTCTTTCCCATATTTAGATACAAATAATAGCATTTGAACTTGAAGCAACTCTAGCAGATCAACACATCTTGGTGCAGCAAAACACACACTGGATATTGCTTCTTTTTTTTACACAGCTAAAATAGAAAAATTTTTTTTTTTAAAAAAACATAATAGTTCATGGCATTTTCTTATTGATTAGACATTACTTTTTGAAACTCAAGTTTGATTAAGAAATGTATATTTAGTTAAGATTTATAGAGTGATTAAATCATTGAAATGACTAAATTTTTTATTTTAAAGATAATAATTTGTTTGCAAATTATATGAGTGAGGTTATTTGAGGAAGTTTAGTAAGGTTTAGTGAGTAAATTTAGTATTTAAAAATTTGATAAGTGGTGTAAAAAGCATAGAGGTCAAGTGAGCAAATTTGGAGGTTCCAATAGAAAAACTCTTAATATTAATACTGCCAGAAGCAGATTCAACTCCATTTAATTGGTGATTGATCAATTGATTTAATTCATGTTTTGGTTTTGATTGATATTTGTCCAAAGCAATTTACCATAGTAGTTTCACAGTGTATCCTTTATTACTACATTTTAATATTGTATATTACGCGAATTATGGACTTAATTTTTGGTTACACAAATTTGAATCTGCCATTATAATTCTTTATGCTAGAAGCATTATGGGCTAAATTATTACGCGATTATTACATTAACATTATGCCAGAAGCATTTGCCCAAATGTATTACCTATACGAAATGTCAATAGCATTAATGGGATTTGAACCCATTTCCTTAGGTACATAACCGCTGCATTAATTTATTTACGTTACGATTTAATAACATATATTGAATTTGGTTATGTTATAATTGAGAATATTAAATGTGGCTGAGTCAGAAGCTAAAATCAAGCCCAAAGTCACAACAACAAATCCGAGCCAGAAGCTCAGGCCCAAGGTGCAAGGCTAGCACAGAAACTCGCCACGTGTTGCCATAACAAATGTTATGAATCTTCTAAAAGTAGGCTTATCCAGTTGGATGCGATGTCTAGGTAAGGTTCAGATGAAGCTGTGTACTTAAGTGAGTCTCGCTCCACCTAAACCTCATCTTTCCTTACCTGGTCGTATTCAATTGGAGTTACTGAAAGGGTTGAGTAATAATTTTTCATTCTTTGGCAGACCAACCTGAGCCCAGCAGGCCCACTCTCCCTCCACGGGACCTAGCAGCCCAGCATGCCTCACATAGCATTTGACTTACGCATGAAAGCCCAGGTCACAAGCCCGCAGACTAAGCCCGATAGGTTTCACTATCAAGCCCACTCCTTCTTTGGTCCAACAGAATCAAAAATAAAAGGAAAAATGATTTGATATTGTAAATAGATTCACCATATCTAATATGTGTAATTAATTGCCAGAAGCATTTATTCACATAATTGTGTGATAATTAATATGTTATGTTACTAGCCTGCAATTAATATCTCAATTGATTTGTGATTTTTATTTATCCAATTTGTGAGATTATTTCAATTTGCTCAATTCAATATTATTGTGTTACTTGTCTAAATTTTCGCACTAGAATATATGTGTAGAAAATGCAGGTACCTAATGAACTAGAAGTTCCAAATGAACCAGTAGTTCGTATATAAATCAAACTTGTAGTTTCGATAATACCATTTAAGAAACTTGAAGTTTCCTTCATAAATTCACCACACATGATTTTTACATGTCTAATCCGATTTTTCATACCATGTTATAGAACATGAAGTTCTCATTACTTGCTTATGGATGATATTACCCAAAGCACTAATATTATTTGTTCCTTTCCTGTAAGAAATGTCAAATCTCAACATGTTTGATTTTGTTGCTTTGGAGGTCTCAAGAAGAAACTATCTAAAGTGGACTCAAGATGTGAAAATTCATCTGACTATAAAAAAGATGAGATCAACAATCGATATTGACAATGTCGTCACTGAGGCTTTTAAGGGGAGTGCCATAATGTTCATAAAGAAACATATGGAGAAAACACTCTAAGTTGAGTATCCGATGAAGAGGATCCACAGACTCTTTGGGTCGCTCTGAAAGAGTACTTTAGCCATCAAATGACCATTTCCTTGCCTGAAGCAAGACATGATTTACAGAACGAAATTAGCCTATATGACCGTCTGCCACTTGGCCAAAGCCCAAGAGGCCACGTAATCAGGCTCCATGTGGTAGGAACCATGATACCATAACTCAGCAAGCCCAAGTTGAAAGGAACACTGGTCCAGCCCGCTGCCACCAGAATCAACATGATCTTTGTTATCGATGTGGAGGAATTGACTACTGGTCCCGCACCTGTTGTGCGATAGCCTAAGTAGTAAATGAGTATTTCGCTGGTCGCGGAACTCGAAATACCAACTTTATTAAAGTGTCATTTTCTATTGATTCCACACTAGAGATCACGGATTTTCAGGCAGTTACTGAACATACCGAGGATTAGAACTCGAAGACATGGGTATAATTGGCCCCTTGTGCCATATCTATTTCATCTTAATGAATGAAACATCTTCGGATTTTGGTGATTTATGTTTTCAATTATTTTGGATTATAGAAATGTGGTTATGTTCGAATATATTTAATTCAATAAACTTATTCATACATGTGATCTATTGAATTAAATAAATGAATAGGCATATTCTGTGGGGAAGTTTGTTGTCTGGTTAAAAGTGCTATTATGCACACCAGACTCCCAGATCGGAGATATTTTTCAAACTTATTGTTTATTCATACCTCTGTGACAACCGTATCAGGCCAATCCAACCTGATAGAGGGTTATGGCAAAACCCACTATATGTTGTCCAATGGTACTGAACCTACCATTAATGAGGCCTTATAATTTCAACGTTTTAGAAGAACGTTATTGAGTATTAAGGATATTCGAACCAACGGTTATCACTCTGAAACCACTGAGAAAAATGAGTATAATATTTTTGCATAACCTCCAAAGTGTGTGGCCAGAAGCGTACATTGGAGAAATTGGAATCTGTTAGCTAGAAGCTAACTAATTCAAGCAACTACTTGCTATGGCATGACCGTTTGGGACACACAAGTCAAAGTATGATGCACCATATCCTCAATTTATCGTAGGTGCATCCCCTTCTGAATAAGGGTCTTGTATATAAATACACGCTATGCCATACTCGTTAAGAATAGTTAATACTAGACCATCATATGCAAAGACTAGTACATACACCACCATTTTTCTGCACAGAATGCAAGGGAAATTTGTGGACATATCCAACCACTATGTGGACTAGTTAAATATTAATGGTTTTGGTTGATGTATCGACAAAGTGATCACATGTTACACTATTGTCCGCAAGAAAACGCTATTTTTGCTAAACTCTCCACCATATCATGAAATTGAGGGTTCACCACTCAGATTATCCCATAAAGTCTATAAGACTTGATAATACCGGGGAGTTTACATCAAAGTCTTTCGATGATTATTGCATATCCCTTGGGATTGATGCTGAACATATAGTTCCCTATGTTCACACCCAAGATGGTCTCGCAAATAGAATCTTGGTCATGCGCACCAAGCTTCCAGTTTTTGTGTGGGGCTATGTAATCTTGCATGCAGCTATATTAGTCCCATTGAGGCCCACTGCTACCAACCTTACTCTGCGTTACAGCTGGTGACTGGGTACGAACCTGATGTTTCGCACTTACACGCATTTGGGTATGCAGTTCTCGTGCCAATTGTGCCGTCACAACGTACAAAGTTGGGTCCTCAACAAAGGATGGGCATATATGTCGATTATGAGTCTCATCCATTATGTGCTCTTTAGAGCCCTTGACAGGCAATCTCTTTACCGCTAGATTTGCGGATTGTCACTTTGATGAGACAGTTTTCCCGCCGTTAGGGGAAGATAAGAACGTCACTGTTCCTGATGAATGGCGTGAATTAACATGGAATGTCCCCACAATGTCTCACCTTGATCCCCAAACGGCACGAAAATAGTGAAGTGCGGACAATTCTAGATCTATAGAGTATAAGAATACAATATGCCAGACACTTTCTCTGATCTAGCAGAAGTGACGAGATCATATATACCTGCTGCAAATGTGCTTGCAAGGATAGACGACCCTGTAGGATGTGTCGTCCTAGATGGACGAGGTACGACAATGACCGCTAACCAGTCATATGTCCTTGCCCAGAAGCGAGGTAGACAATTAGGTTCGAAGGATCCTTATCCCCAGAAAATGAATCCTCTTAACGTCGCAATCTCAAACCGATCCATCTTATGAGATAAATCCGGATTATAGGTCTGTCCTAGAAGAGACGATGTTGGGGGACGCTCCAACATTTGAACCCACTCCTGAGAATAGAGAAACTCGGTAAATTTAGTGAGATTTAGAATCGGGTTGAGATTATCATCGATGATATATTAGTATTTGCGGTGGCCACCGAATCTATAATATGCGAAGACCTCGAACCTTGCTTTGTTGATCAACATCAATGAAAAGACGACTGGCTAACAAGGAAATAAGCAATCCAGGTCGAATTAGATTCCTTGACAAAGAGAAAGGTCTTTGGACCTGTTGTTCCTACACCTCCCCATGTTAAACCCGTAGAATTTAAATGGGTATTTGTAAGGAAGCGTAATGAGAAAAACGAGATTGTGATACACAAGGCTCGTCTAGTGGCGCAAGAATTTTCTCAATGCCCTGTGATTGATTACGAGGAGGCGTATTCTCCATTAATGGACGTCATAACGTTCCGCTACCTTATCAGTTTGGTAGTTTCTAAAAAACTGAATATGCAGCATATAAATGTGGTCACAGCTTATCTCTATGGGGATCACAATACAGAGATATACATGAAAGTTCCTGAAGGAATTATGATGCCCGATGCAAATAGTTCTAGACCACGGAACACACTCTCCATTAGTTTTGAGGCGTTCACTTTATAGATTGAAAAAATCTAGACGGAGGTGGTATAACCGTCTAAGTGAATATTTGATCGAGATGGGATATGTGAATAATAAAATATGCCCATGCGTGTTTATTAAGGAAATAAGTTTCGGGTTTGCAATTGTGCGGTCTATGTCAAAGACATGAATTTGATTGATATTCCTGAAGAAATCAAGGAAACCGCAAAGCACCTGAAGTCGGAATTTGAGATGAAAGGCTTTGGGAAAACAAATTATTGTCTCGACCTGAAGCCCGAGGACAAGTGCATATGAAATTTTGGTCCATCAACCAAATTACATCTAGAAGATGTTAAGACGCTTTAATGAGGATAAAAGCAAGCACACCCATGGTCGTCTGAAGTCTAAAGAGAACCGTATCATTCTGTAAATGATAATGAAGAGATATTGGTGCCAGAAGTCCCATATCTAAGTGCAATAGGCACATTATTGTACTTGGCTCAATGCCCTAGACAGGACATCCTATTCGATGTGAACTTGTTAGCTAGATATATCTCTGCGCCAACATGCCGCCACCAGAATGGCATAAAAGACATTTTTCGCTACCTTAGAGGTAAGGCGGATATGGGCTTATTTTATCTCTACGCATCAAGGAATGGATCAAACCCCCTTGATCCTCAGAATGATGCTTGCCTTGTTGGATATGTTGATATAGACTATCTATCAGACCCGCACAAGGCATGTTCCCAAACTGATTATGTCTTTACCATTGGGAATATTGCAATTTCTTGGAGGTCTACAAAATAGGCACTTGTTGCTACCTCTTCGAATCATGATGAGATACTAGCTCTTCACGAAGCAGTATGTGAATGTACATGGCTAAGAGCCGTTACAAACCATCTTCGAAGCACATGTGGACTGCATTCCACCACTGATGAACCAACCATTATCTACAAGGATAATGCTGCTTACATAGAGCAGATAAAGATGAGTTTCATCAAAGGAGACAACACCAAACATATTGCACCGAAGTTCTCCTTCAATTAGCAACAACAGGAGCATCAGAAGATTGAAGTTAAGCAGATTTGATATGAAGACAATCATGCAGACCTCTTCACCAAGTCACTTCCAAAATATACATTCCAGAAACATGTTCAAGATATTGGTCTACATAAACTATCTGAATTACCTAACATGTAATTTTCAGGGGGAGTCGAAATCAGGGGGAGTATCCTGAAGCATACCCACTTGACCATCGTGTACTCTTTTTGTCCTTCGTCCAGGGTTATTTTGTCCCACTGGGTTTTGTTACCTGGCAAGGTTTTAATGAGGCACATCTTTAGCATGGTCACCCCAATTATAGTACATCCTGAAGATGCTTTGATTCGACATATACGCATTTGCTCATCTTTTTCCTTCGACCACGGGTTTCTCCCATTGGGTTTACTGGGCAAGGTTTTGGAGCAGCAACTCTAATGCATCATTCTCGTAGACATACTACCTACTTATGATGCTAATAGAAGACTTCACCTATCTCTGAAGTTGTGATACGACTATTCCACACTCATGCGCGTTGTGCTCTTTTCTCCTTCGACCAAGGTTGTTTTTTCCCACAGGGTTTTTCTATTACTTGCCAAGGTTTTTGACGAGGCGACTTAGAAGCGCACAGCCTATGAAACACTATTGACATGGAATATCCAAGAGGGAGTGTTGTATTTTGTGGATAATCATGTAAATAGATGTTGAGTAATAGGTGCCTATCCCTATAGATTGGTGATTGAAGGTTGTAATTGTAGGAGCGATTGAATTGTAATTAAGTATTACCCTTTTGTGTACACCATGTAGTCCTATATAAGGCTCCTCATGGTGAGATGAATAACACACACATTCTACTCTCTACGTCTAAACTCTCTCTCTCTCTCTCTCAAATTGTCACTATTGTTTTACAACATTATCTACTTTTTCTTTGATTAATTCATTAGAGTGTTAGGGAGGTTACTCCAATGAATTAAAAAACGCGCCTTGAGGCGTGCCTGAGGCTTAAAAAGAGGAAATCAGCAAGGAAATTTAGTGAATTTCGATGATAAGGCGACGAGGTTTCTAAGGCGGCGACTGAGGCGTCCAAGGCGTGAAAGGTGACGACTGAGGCAGCCAAGGCGTACGCGCAGCGTTTTTTTTTTTTTTTTTTTGGGTCTTTTTCAGATATGACCTCTTGTTTGGTTTTTGAGGTTTAAAGACCCATCTAGATCGCGACATTGAGCAGAGGACATCGTCCGACTCTCAGCCTTCACACTTCCAAAGTTCCAAAAGGTAGCAAGCTAATGCAAATCTCTTAGAACCTATTAGCTTTCTCAAGGATTTGGCAGACTTAAAGTTTGATTTGCAGACTTCACGCACAAGATTATTTGCAGACTTAGAGTTCGATTTGCAGACTTCAACTTGGATTATTGGAGTTCGATTCACAGACTTTGAGTTCGATTTGTAGACTTGGAGTTTGACTTGTAGACAAGATTTGAAGGTACGATTTGGTTACTATTGTTGTTGTGTTTTGGGTTGATGTTTAATCAGAGAATGGCTGGTTGTTAATTAGAAGCTTCCCGAGATTGTCTAGTAAATGTTGTTTAATTGTTATCCCAGATTGTTGATTGTGCCCATTTTGTTAATAGGCTTGTCTAGTAAATGTTGTTCAATTGATCACTTTGGTGCAACTGGGAATGTGGGACTATGATAATAGCATAAATGAATGAAAATCATCTATGATAGCAATCGGTGTAGTGATGAGGGAAAGAACTTGGGTATTGGCATGGTTTGCCGAATAGGCAGACCATAGTGTTGGGGTCAATCATTTGTCATTACGATTTGAGAACTACCTGAGTTCTCAACTTCAAAGATATAAAGATATAGGGAATTGATATTACTCTGCAAACAAAAAGAAAACTACATTTAATCTGGGAAACATTGCTCTGACTTATTGTATTTTACTCATTCTAATTGAGGTTATGAAGGATGAGGCACCTTCTTCGTTAGAAGTACTAGTGAGTGTTGCTACAAACAATAACTGAGCCTATCATTGCTATTGATGTTCTTCATATGTTTTTAAGATTCACTGATGTTTGTGTAATAGTGTAATAGCAATCTGTTCTTCATGTGTTTTTAAGATTCACTGGTGTTCGTATAATAGTGTAATAGCAATCGCTGCAGTGATCTTGTGGTGGGATTATCATGTGCTTTGGTCATATAAAATACCAATCTGGGATTATCATGTTGTTTGGTCATGTTACTCATTTATAATCTGGGACATCATCATGTATAAGAGTTTGTTTGCTTTGTGTAGTGCAGGCACAATGAGTTCTAGTACTAGTGGAACACCAAAGAGAAGTCATGCTTGGAGAGGGACAAATTATGACATATATGGATCGTTTATACGTAAGGCTTACGCCTTACGCCTAAAGGCTAACGCCTTACTGAGGCTCTCCCCAAAATGCCTCGGCCTACGCCTCAGCGTTTTAAAACATTGGGTTACTCCTCTCTTTCACTCATCTTTCAGCCAAAAAAAAAAAAAAGGTACCTCCAGAAGGAAGAAGCCATAAGTTGTCATACATTAAGCTCTCTTTGTTTTCCTTAGGGCTTAGGCATTTCGAAATCTTTCGAGTTTGGAGCAGGCCAATTCCAAGAAGCAGAATGGAAAAGATCACAGAGATGTGCAATGCTTTAGTAGGATTTCGCTGCTTTTGTATTGCACTTGGGATAGAGCTTTTCAAGGACGGGATTGTTTAAGGACCTTTTCAATTGATAATCACTTTCATTGCTATTGTTTAGTTCTATAAGCTGTTTTAAGTGATCTTAGTTGATTAGTACACTAGAAAATCCTTCAGAATCTGAAGATGCACTACCACAAATGTGGGCTAAGGATACTAATGTATCCCCACGTTTACCCTAATGGTGACAACATAATTTTACTATTACCTATTAATCTCATTCTACAATTTAGTACCGGAGCATTGCTTTTGATTGGTGTGAATATCTCCCACCAATTACTGCTAATGGTGCATGTCTAATTTTTTATAATTTTGAACTTATCACTTGTGAAGATAAACTTGACACGTAGCTTGGCTCAGTCCTAATTAAAGCCTATCAGCAATATACTTTAAAACAATAAGCCTTTTTGGTGATAGCCAAAGCCCAAAGGACTGAAAGAAGAAAATTTCTATCATCTCTATAAGGTGTTATCCAGAAAAAAAAAAAAAGGAAAGAAAACGAAAACAGTCGAGGTTTTTTGGTTTCTAGATCTGGTTTGTCTCCCCCCGATCTCCATCATCTGGCTCTTCGATCTGCTAGACGAGATGATCAGTCCTCATGGATCGAATGACTTCAAGCTCGTTTCAGATTGAATTGTCCTTGGTCCTTACCGCTACAAGACACTGATTTGGAGCGACGAAGTTGCATGCAATCTCAGCTCTCTCTCGATCCTTCTTCCTCACACCAGGTTCAATTTCTTTACTTAATTTCAATTTATTTCTATTTGATTCCCGAAAAAGTGTTGGTGTGCTTAGTCAATCTGTTTGGATCTTGGAAAATTTTAAGAATAAAATCAAGTTTTGAAACTTAGATTTTTATTATCGATAATTGTGTTGGGATTCAATTTTTTGTTCCAATATTTCCTTATTTGTTTGTCATATTTTGTTCTTTCTCATAACACCATCGTTTGGTTCTCTCTGCTTAAACTTTGTATTTTGTGTTTTGGTGTTGGTGTTTGACTACATTAAATAATGTAATCTTATGTGATTATAGTTCCTCTGGGCTTTTGATAAATATTTTTGGACACCACATTTCTCTACCTCCAATCTATTTCTCACATGTTTTGCCTCTAACTAACTTTGATATATCTACTGAATTGAATTTCACTGATGCCTTTTTTCCTCTAATTACAGTTTATGTTCCACCAATGGCTGTATCTGGCTATTCCAATAATCTTGCCTATCCTCACATGTCTAATGGCAACACCTATTTGCTGGTGCCTGCATGTAGTTTAAGCCTGTACTTACTGGAAGTCCCATGGGCTTTGGAAGGTTTACTAATCCAACTGGTTATGCAGTGAATGCCCCTGGTGTAGTTGGAGCTGCCATTGAGCTAGTTTTTGACTAGAAATCAAATGCAGAATCACTAGGTCAGATTTCTTAAACTGCACAAGATTATATGAGTTGATATACATGTAGGTGTTAGCATGCTTATTCCTATTATTATATGAGATTGTGATGATCTTGTTTGTGTACCATAACAGATATGCAATGTTATAGACTTGTTGGCTACTGTGAGTTTGTTATCTGAATACTTGCTCCTGTGTTGTTTCTTTCCTGTAGGTCTAAGGCAATTTCTTGATTGTGGTGAACATGAAATTTGATGGAGAGCTTATATATTTGACAACCCATCGGCGTACTTGGGCTCATGGAATTTTTTGGTTATAATTTTTACAATTTCTTTCAACACTTCTACTCTAAATAGCCTACTGCTTATGAATTTGGTTGTGTATCTAACCAAGAGAACTTTGTGTTGTTTTGCAAGGTTATGTGAACAGAATTAAATTTCACCTCATGGAGTGAAGGGTGGAGGTTAGAGAAGTACAAAATTAGAAAGCCAACATTGTTTGTTCTTTAGGTTTCTCATAAATGGTTACTATCAGATTTTAAACTTGAATTTGTAGATCTGACCTTTGTATCAGTCTTAAATTTTATATTCTTTACACCAATTAAATAGATAATTACTGCCTAACTAGATCTTTCCAGCTTTTGAGGCCTATTGTTAACTAACTAATATCACTGTATCAAGGTGATGAGGTGAATATAATTGTCAAAGTCAAAGGCTAAACGGCTCCATGGAAAGCTCTCAGAAGGGAAATACAATCACAAGGATATCATCTTGTCCTTGATTCGTCATCACTCTATTTGAACTTTTTAAGTAAGATTCTTAAATGATTGGTCATATGCAATTTCATTGCTAGTTTTAATCTAGTTTGTAGATTTTTAAACTCGATGAGTTATGTGGCGTAGCAAGACTACTTTTAATGTATGTCTTATATGTTAAATTGACTTGTAGCATTTATTATTTTCTAGGGAGTTATAATCTGAAACAGAAAGCTGCAAGAGCTTATGAACGAGGAGACAAAAAAATGTTGTTCACTCAATAAGGATGCCTAAAATCTATTCGATCTTATGTAAATGTAAATAATGATGTATAGTTCTAGTTCAAGAAAACATATTTATGGCCTGCGTATTCCTTGACCGTGGTTGGAATGGCTTTGCATACAATTGCAATAATTTTGAAAGCATAGTCTAATAAGTGGCCTGAGTAAATATGCATCCTCCATAAAAATGGGCTAATACCACCATTCATATATATGATGGTATAATTGCAAGCGCTCAAAGACTTGATGCATAGTACACTAATGTTCAATATAGCCTAGTTTTTAGCTTCATGGTTTCACCTTCTCTGTGTCAACCATGCTGATAGATGTTTAATGTATGAGCTCTAACCAGCTTTAATTACATAGTCAATGTGAATGATAATTTTTGTTTTCAAGTTTCTTGCCCGAAAGAAATTTCATTGCAGGCGGATACTATCTGGCTAACTTGTGTGTTTTTTTTTTTTGCTTGCAGGAGAAAGCTATGGACTATGTAAACTGGACTTGCAGTTCAATGACGGAAGGAGAGAGATGAGAAGCAATTTCTGGTTTCATATGAAAGAAGACAGTAGTCAACTTTGGAGTCTTCTAGTCTAGGAGGATTTGTATTTATATACTATTCAAAATAATTAAGTTTTCCATGATAATTTTTTTTTAAAAATGAAATATATTGAGTCACCAATAGAATTGGTGTGGTGCTAATTATAGTAATGTATTCAACCACATATTCCACCAATCACAGCATTGGTGTGTTGAGTCATTGTCACCAATGCATGAACAATATCCATTAGTTGAGGCACCAAAAAAATGATAGTGACCCATGGGTGTTTGTCACGGCAGCTTTAGCAACCCATAAAACAATGGTGACTGGGCTGGTGTGTATTGCCTTTACACACCATTTATTGGTGGTCTAAAGCCCAACACACACCAATAACAAAAGTGTCTAAAGCCCAACTTTGTGGTAGGGATGGGTCATAAAATCTTGGATTGGAAAAGATGAAGAAAGAGCCTAACCAAGCTTGATATATATGACACTTCAAAACTGCTTGGAAATTCAGATTGTCAATAAAATACCAATTTTTCTGAACCTATTGGTTCATTATTCTTTCCCTGATCCCAAGCATGTACCATGCTCGTACGATCAAGGATTTGGGAAGAGTTTGTATATTTCATAAATTTTTTTTATTACTCTATCTCCAATCTCCATTGACCCAGTGATTAGAAAAATTTCTGGCTTCACCAGCCATTATTAAACAAAGATCTAAAGATCAAACTAAACCGTGGTGTGTTCTTTAACTACAAAGGGGTGTGGAGCTAGCAGAAGAGTTATTGATTTATCTCTTTACCTGTAATAATTGTATTACTCAATTTAGGAGCAGCAACTACAGATTGCAATTTCATGTTACTCTATGAACCTTCTTCACTCTTATATGTATCACAATGTAGAGGCAATCACTCAACCAGGCAACACACCAGAATATCTGAATTTCACCCCATGCAGTCGCTTTCCTCAACTCCCAAGGCCTTCCAAACAGCTGGAGAGGCATCAACGATGTTGTGAGAGCATGGAGGCTGGCAATCATGAACAGGATCACAACCCATTGTGGAGTCATTCTCATCAACAGCCTTGGCTTTCACACTCCTTCCATTACCATGTATGGTAAAGTAGTGTGGACAACTCTTCCTATTGTTGAACCACCCGGTGGACAATGCCACGACCGCCGTGTTATCCGAGTGGAATTTGTTTTCACATTCAGACGGTCCACCACCATCACCACCTTTCTCCAACCTGTTGATAATCAAGGTTGCTTTTGTACGCTTGGACCCGGAGGCGAGCACTTGTAAGTGGTGTAGAGCTTGCCTTTTTTGCAGCATTCAGACTGGTTCTCAGGGTTACTTGTTTCGGAGGAGGCCTTTTACCCACTATTTTGCCACTTGGATTGCAGGTTAGTGCTTCAATGGTCAAACAGATTGTTATAAGAATGATAAAGATGAAGAGAAAAGCACCTGAAGAACAAAGTGGAACTTCATGTTCTTTGTACTCTTGGCTTTTGGGTTTAGGTTGGTTTGAAGAAGTTGGATCCTTAGTAGGCTATATACGGAGATCATGGAACAGATAGCTAGCTGGTTTTTAATATAAAATTACTTGATTTATCTCCAGAATGATCATACTGTCCGTTAAAGATACGGCTTCGTAATATTGCTGATAAGTATACTGTCAAATTGTGCAGTAAGCTTCCATATACATACAATCTGATTGTCTGCATACAGCTCATTATATCACCAAATACAAAGAACCATTTTTGTACTCAATACTGCAGATGTGTAAGATTAGCTTGGTTGGTTAATACTGGAAAATTCCTTAATACAAGAGAAACTAACTAAAGATTCACTAATGATATATTACTCCAAAGATCCTTTAGAATATTAAGACTGGCCTCTAACCTAATTAGAGATGCAGAGTCAGGAGCCTATTGAAGTTTAACATGCATGATATATATTCTTGTTTGGAAATTCTGATTGCTAATACCAATTCTTGAACATTAATGTATACTTTTCCCCATATGATAAAATCTAGCTAGTCAGTAAATTTGGACTCAATTAACATGACAATTTCACGATTTTGATTGTACTAGCAGGAAAAGTTAAAACAGCTAGCCAATCAATCCTTTCTGACAATTCCGCTATGGCTGATTGTGTACTAAAAAATGTCTAACTAAAATGTGTTCAAATCATCGAAGATGTCCATTGTTCTTCTAGTTTTGTTTTCATCTGAAGGTGTCCCCTGTTTTTTAAGAAAACTAGAAAAGTGTCTTCTTATTGTTCTGTCGGTCATGTTGGCCATGGCCCATGGGAATGTTGGGGGCGATTTCATTTGACCGATGTATGAAACCCCTCAAGTTTCCTTTAAAAAAAAATAAGTTGTCAATTTTATTTGATGAAAAACTTTCAGCAGAAATAACGACTTGGTCGTATTAAACTTCAACTTTCGCTATGGCCAATAGATGGAGGTCAATCATGAGTTCAAGTAATTTAGAATTTTAACTAGTATTTGAGATTATTCTACAAATACTTGATGCAATGAGAACTACGTAAGTCTAGGACTTAGGAGGATATATCTCCTAAAAAATTTGCATGCCTGTGGACCTGGACTGACTATATATACTTTTGTTTCTACTGCTATATAGATTTGCTAGTAGAGAAAATATTGATGTGGATGCTAACATTACATTGTGAGTGTCAACACAGGTAAGGATTAATCAACACAGAACGCATGATAGGCATGGATTTACAGATAGTAAGATAACATTTGAATCTTAAATTGATGGTATGTACAATATATTGAATTTAAAAATAGTGCAGTTTTGGTTTTTATTTTCTTGAATGCAATTTTGTCATTCTACAAGCATCGGAAGGAAATTTTGGTGGAAAATTGATATGCAAAGTCACAAACTCACACTACTAAGCTCGACCACGATAAGTGTATGTTGATGTTGATCTTTATAAGAACTAGAATCATTCTCTCATGTGGATCAAAAAGTTCACATGACTCTAACAAATTAGGTCCTTCGGATATTGAACAATTGATATTCTTCTTTAACGTCTAGTCGATCTTACACAGGCTAGCTAGCTAAGATGAATTAACAAGCATGACTACAAATGAGGCAATGTGGGTTACCAGAAAATGCATTCAGTACATATAACTGTACCTGACATAACTATACCATCACTGCATGGAAGGAGTGGTTGCATTTGGGAAAGAATTAGGACGATTGTAGGTGATGTAGGAGCTGCATGTCAAAGTTTTGAAATAAATAGGAGATTGCTGAGAAAAAATTAAGCTAGCATAGGATAAAAAAATGAAAGGAAGTCAAAAAGTGAATGTATGACGAGGGCCCATGCCAGGTCGCACGATGAGATGTAGGAGTATCTTGATCCGTGGGGTGCGGCGACCTTTGCAAGTGCAACGTACTGGAGCAACTTTGCAAGGTGCAACTGATGCAACCCCGATACCATTTGCTAAATTCATGTTTGATTTGCTACCCACCCATTGAGGATGGGGTTTCCTACTAACCCGAGTGAGGGCATGCGCAGCAGTGCTCACCGAAGTGAGCTACAAATCAAGACCCCGACATCTCTCCTGGCATGGTTAGACAACCAATCCACTTTAATGCCCCGCTTAGTTACAAACCCACGCTACTGGGATCGGCAATAACTTAGGCAAGTGCAGTCCTTTTAAGCTGCCGTTTATTTATGTTTTATTTGATGTGGGATTATAACAAAGTATAAAATATTTACTTCTCCATTGGAATGCAGATTTATGTGGATTCTACATTATTAGTGATATTAAAAATTAATTCATGATGTTTTTGATCGAAGGCTGAAGCCTGGTATGAGTTATAAAATTATAACTGAAGAAATTCGAAGAAAAGTTCCTTATAATTAAAACAATGGAAGCACACTGGTTGATCCTTAAGGCTCAAAGTTTCCCCTTGTGTAGATAAGCTGCTTTAATTCGTACATAGATTTTAAATGTCTAGTGGTATAAATTTAAACCCAAACCCTGTCATTAATTTAATTGGAGAAGACCGAATTGTGATATCTTGAATTCAATGTAGTGATTGAATTTATACTGCAGCTGCGTAAGATTGGCTTGGTTGATTAATACTAGAAGATCCTTAATACAAGAGAAACAAACTAAAGATTCACTAGTGATCTCCAAAGATCCTTTAGAATATTAAGACTGGCCTCTAAACTAATTAGAGAGCAAAGTCAGGAGCCTATTGAAGTTTAACTAGCTTGCATAATATTTTTGTTTGGAAATTCTGATGGCTAATTCTTGAACAGTAATGTATACTTTTTTCCCAGATGATAATATCTTACTTCAGTAGTCAGTAAATTTGGATCCAATTAACATGACAATTTCACGATTCTGATTCAACTAGCAGTAAAAGTTAAAAATGTCAATCGATCCTTTCTGACAATTCCGCTACGGTTGATTGTGTACTAAAAAATGTCTAACTAAAATGTGTTTAAATCATGGAAAATGTCCATTGTTCTTCTAGTTTTGTTTTCATCTGAAGGAGTCCCCTGTTTTATTAGAAGTGTCTTCTTATTGTTCCGCTGGTCCTGTAATTACAAAGTGAAAATTGGTCATGGGAATGTTGAGGGCGATTTCATAAGATCGATGTATGAAACACCTCAAGTTTCCTTCTAAGAAAATAAGTAGTCAATTTTAATTGATGATAAGCTTAACCTATGTTAAGTTGCAGTAGAAATATCGACCTTGGTTGGTCGTACTCAACTTCCACTTTCACTATGGCCAATAGATGGAGGTCAAATCATGAGTTCAAGAAGGCTAAGAACAATTAATATTAAGCTACCATAGGAAAACAAAAAAATGAAAGAAGTCAAAAAGTGAATGTATGACGAGGGCCTATGCCAGGTCGCACGATGAGATGCAGGAGTGTCATGATCCGTGGGGTGGAACTGGTGCAACCTGTAAAATAACCATATACATGCTCACAACATATGCACACAATCATAAAAGGGATTAAGGCTTACCTTCAGCAATCACTGGCATGGATTCCATCTTATGCTGCAAACACGAACACTGAATATGGCCTTCTGTTACTTACCAACTTGCTTCTCAATGGACAGAACAATATGCAAAACGTCGGTAGTAATCAGGGACCAATTCATCTGTATATATAGGAGACTTAACCCTCAAGAAGCTTCCCATTAAAGCTATCCATATCGGTTTAGGTTTCCTAGTTAGATTCTTAATGTAACACTTCATTGTAATCTTTCTTGCAGACTAAGAATAGGATTACTTACCTTAATGAATAGATACACTGCTTCATTAAGTTACAAGTATTGATTTACTGTTTGTATCCATGTTAAACTAGGATTGATATTAAGCTAATCATCAATTACTTTATGATGATATGTGTTATGTCCATATTTGATCTTACAATCTCCCCTTTGGACTTACACATATCATGCTCGATGATTTGCACCAGAGAACATCAAAACCTACTTAACTTACTGAAGTGCGCGCTAGATAACAAACTTAAATCGAAAATTCATTCCAACATGGTCAGATCACAGTTACTTATGCAGAGCAAGAAACAGTATACATTTTAACAAAAATGCAGAGTTTCAAAACCACAAACACAAGCTCCTGCAATCCACATATGTCAAACCAGAAGTGATACAATATATGTTAATGTGTATCAACAAGTAAACATATATTAGGTCCTACTTTATGTTTCTAAAACCAAAAACTCAAGCAAATTTACTGAACACTGATGGCTTAAAGATATTGCTTGAACCTTAACATCATGCTTCACATGATTTAAGCCATCTGATAGCAAGTATAACTTTAAACACAAAATCGATAATTTTCAGAACATTCAACAAAAACTGCAGTAATAACCAAAATCTGAAAATACCTCAAAATTTATTAATAATAAAATCTGTCATTACAAACAAGTTGTGATAAACAAAATAAAAGATCACAACTAAAACACAAGAACTCAAAAAACCTTAGAATTTTAAATGCTCCAACTGGACTAACTCTCTACTGAACCTAAGCATCTAAATTAGCTAAAATTCCAATGCTTGCTGTATGTTTCTGGAATGCTGCTACTGACAATGCCTTGGTGAAAGGATCTGCTAGCTGTGAATTTGTGTCAATACTCAAAACAGCTATTTCACCATGCTTTACTCTTTCTCTAACACTGTAATACTTTAGATCAATATGCTTGGAATTATTTGACCTTTTACTGTTCTTGCTAAAGAAAACTGCAGCCTCATTGTCACAATAAATTACAAGTGTTCCAGCCACAATGTGACTCAATACTTTGGTCTGCATGAGAAAATTCCTAATCTAAAGTCCTTCACACACAGTTTCATATACTGCAATAAATTCAGCTTGCATAGTAGAAGTTGAAACAAGTGTTTGTTTCATGGTTTTCCAAGCAATAGCACCTCCTGCAAGCAAGAACACATATCCACAAGTGGACTTCTTTGAGTCTGGATAATTCCCTGCAAAATCCGAGTCTGAGAATCCAATGAGTTTCAGATCCTCCACTTGCCTATAAACTAGCATGTGGTTTTTAGTTCTCTGCAGGTATCTCAACACTTTCTTCCCAGCTACCCAATGTTCATGGCCTGGATTAGATTGGAATCTTGACAAAATCCCTACTGCAAAAGACAAATCCGGCCTAGTGCAGACTTGTGCATACATGAGACTTCCTACAAGTCTGGCATAAGGCTTTGACTCCATATTTTCTTTCTCAACATCACTATTGGGACTTTGCTTCTTGGTTAACTTATCTCCTTTGGACATGGGAACTTCTCCAGCTGCACACTTCTCCATACCAAATCTCTTTAAAATTTTGGTAACATAATTCTGTTGAGACAAACCAAGTTGTCTCTGTGCCCTATCTCTTTTAATCTCAATACCTAGTACATAGGATGCTTCTCCTAAGTCTTTCATGTCAAAATTCCTTGACAGAAAACTCTTGGTATCTTTAAGCAATTTAATGTTACTGCTAGCCAAAAGTATATCATCCACATAGAGTACCAGAAAAATAAAATTGTTCCCAACAGTCTTCAAATAAACACACTCATCAACAAGATTTTCTGTAAATTCAAAAGTAGAAATCACAGAATCAAATTTCTTGTACCACTGTCTAGAAGCTTGTTTTAGGCCATAAATTGATTTTCTTAACTTACACACTAAGTTTTCACTTCCAGCTTGTACAAACCCTTCTGTCTGCCTCATATAAATCACTTCATCTAGTTCACCATTCAAGAAAGCTGTTTTAACATCCATCTGGTGCAGCTCCATATCAAAATGAGCCACCAAAGCCATGATTATCCTAAACGAGTCTTTTGTAGAAACTGGAGAAAAAGTCTCAGTAAAATCAATGCCCTCCTTCTGTGTAAAACCTTTGGCAACTAATCTTGCTTTATGTCTCTCTACGTTGCCATTTGCATCTCTTTTGGTTTTGAAAACCCATTTACAACCTATAGGCTTCTGGTTGGGGTCAGGTTCAACTAATTCCCAAACTGCATTTTGACTCATGGAATTAATTTCTGCTTCCATTGATGAGATTCACTACTTTCAATGGCCTGATTAAATGTAGTTGGATCATTGTCCTCTACACAGTCCATTTCAATTTCTGCTTCTTACAGATAAACAATGTAGTCACTCTCTTCCCCCCCATAAGTTGGTTTTCTTGCTCTCTGTGATCTTCTAGGCTGAGCCACTGGAGGATGGTGAGGTTCAGTTACTTGACCAGTTACGTGGTCAGTTACTTGACCAGGGACAGTTACTTGGTCAGTTACATGGTCAGTGACATGGGCAGTGACTTGACCAGACACAGTTACTTGGTCAGTGACATGGGCAGTGACTTGACCAGGCACAGTTACTTGGTCAGTTACATGGTCAGTGACTTGGTCAGTGACATGGTCAGTGACTTGGTCAGTGACATGGTCAGTGACTTGGTCAGTGACATGGTCAGTTACTTGGCCAGTTACTCAACCAGGTACAGTTACTTGGTCAGTGACATGGTCAGTTACGTGACCAGTGACATGATCAGTTACATCTTGTTCTAAAGGCAATGCTACACTTATATTCTCATCTGACACAATTTCCTCAAAATCTGAGGTTAAATCCTCAAGGTTTGTATTGTGAACTTTTTCACTTAGAAACTTTACTTGATGTGTTTCAAAAATTCTAGGTGAATGATGAGCAGAATATAATTTATAGCCTTTAGATTTATCTGGATAACCTATAAAATAGCAACTAACAGTTTTGGGGTCAAGTTTATTCAAGCTTGGATTATAAATCCTAGCTTCTGCATGATATCCCCAAACATGACAGTGATGAAGACTAGGTTTCCTGCCACACCAAAGCTCAAAAGCAGTATTTTCTATGGCTTTGCTAGGTGTCCTATTGCAAATATAATTTGCAGTTTTTAAAGCCTCACCCCACAGAAATTTAGGCAAACCAGTTGTACACATCATACATCTAACCATGTTCAAAAGAGTCCTATTCTTTCTCTCTGCAACACCATTCTATTGTGGATTATAGGGTGTTGTGTATTGAGCTTTAATTCCATTGTCTTGCAAAAACAAGGCAAATGGACCCTTTTGTTGGCCGGATTCAGTGTACTTTCCATAGAACTCTCCCCCTCTATCTGACCTCACTGTTTTGATTTTCTTTTCTAGTTGATTTTCTACCTCAGACTTAAAGATTTGAAAGGCTTCCAATGCTTGTGCCTTTTCTGAAAGTAGATAAATATAACTGTATCTAGAAAAGTCATCAATGAATGTGATAAAATACACATTCCCACAGATAGTTTGATGCCTAAATGGTCCACATATATCAGTGTGTATGAGTTCTAATAAATTTTGGCTTCTATATGCAGTCTTCTTTCTAGTATTAGTTATTTTTCCCTTAAAGCATTCAACACAGTCTGTTAGATCAGAAAAATCAAGTTCATTTAGGATGTTGTTTTTCACCAAAATTTTCAGTCTCTCTTTTGAAACATGGCCGAGTCTTCTATGCCATAAAAATGCAGACTTTTCATTTAGTTTGGTTCTTTTAACACCTGTTAAAGTGTTAGTACTGTTTGTGTTATTTTCAACAAGTAAAATTTCTTGTTGAGCCATTGAACAATTTAACTGTAAATAATCATTCATAATAACACCAGAACCAATTTGAACAGAATTTTTAGAAATAAGAATTCCATTACTATCCATAACAAGTCTACAACCAGATTTTACTAAAAGAGAAACTGAAACCAAATTCCTTCTCATGGAAGGTACATAAAAAACATTGTCCAAAACTAACAATTTTCCTAATCCTAAATCGAGCTTTAAGGTTCCAATAGCCTTGACTGCCACTCTCATGCCATTGCCTACACACAGGTTCACTTCATCACTTTTTGGGATTCTCCTCCTTATGAATCCCTGCAAAGAATTAGTAATATGAATAGGTGAGCCTGAATCTATCCACCAAGACTGTGGTTCAACATTTATAAGATTAATTTCTAAAGAAAAAACTGTATTAGAAAAAATCTTACCCTTTTTGGCTAACCAATTTTTATAGCCAGTGCAGTCTTTTTTCATGTGTCCTACTCTTTTGCAAAAGTAGCACTTGAACCTAAATGGCCTATTTTCCTTGGCCACTGCAGCTGTTGAACTCTTAGTTATGGCTTTGATAGGCTTGAGCTTATTTTGGGGCTTTTTCCTTTTAGGCTTCTCAATGAGGTTAATGGTTGTAGCAGGTTCCTTTTCTTCCTTGATCCTAGATTCTTCATCCACACAGATGGATATAAGTTCATCTAGAGTCCAGTTTCCCTTTTGAGAGTTGTAACTGGTCCTAAGATGACTAAAACTGTTAGGCAAGGAATGTAGTGCATAATGCACTACCTGCTCATCCCTAACCCCCATCAAGAGCTCCCTGAGTCTGCCATTTATATTGATCATCTTCATAATATGCTCTCTAACTCCCCCTGAACCCATGTACTTCAAATCATGAAACTCCTTGGTTAGCCTAGCAGCTTCTGCCTTTTCACTTTCTTTAAACTTAGCACCTATGAGTTCCAAAAAATCTGATGCTAGCTTAGGTTCTTCTATACTTCCTCTGACAGTCTTGGACATAGAGGTACGAATGAGGTTCTTAGCCATTCTATTGGATCTATGCCACTTCTTGTAAAGATCAGTTTCCTTCTTAGTGCTCTTTTCAGTTAACTCTTCAGGTTTGTCCTCAGTGAAGCAATAGTCTATGTTCTCATGCATTCCCATATAGTTCTCTACAGAATCTAGCCAAGCTCTATAGTTGGTTCCAGTTAGCATCAAGACACTGTTCAAGTTCATGTAAGAGTTACCTAAGGAGCAAAACAAAAATTCGTGTGAGTTCTCAATTTGTAAAGAAAATGACTTTAAGTTTTCTGTGTTTTATTTAGCTTTAAGCAACCAAAATAATTACATACAGAAAACCTAAACAATCCATACTTGCATTCATATCAGTCCATAACCAAAAACAATGTTAAGCAACACTTTTGAGCAGAAGCATAACATTCTGGAGTTCTTTATCAATATACCATGTTCAATGAAAACAAGTTATCCAAAGAAATTTATCCACATCTTTAGACAGAAGAAAAATTTCTAAGTATCCGAATTTATTTTCATCAAGCATGCATATTGCTGTTTTGTATTCTAAAACCATACTTGACCACTTCTTTGGAAGATAAAACTGAAGCATAGTTTTAAAACACAAAACACAATTTCAGTTTTATCACTCGATCAGGTACTTGATTAGTTACCTGACCAGTTACATGGTCAGTGACCTGACCAGTTACATGGTCAGTGACCTGACCAGTTACATGGTCAGTGACCTGACCAGTTACATGGTCAGTTACCTGACCAGTTACATGGTCAGTGACCTGACCAGTTACATGGTCAGTTACCTGATCATTGTTTTCTGCCAACATCAATGAAGAATGCTTTGTGCATCATAATCACTTATGCCAACAGAAAACCACAAAACCCATGAGCTTTTAACTTTATATTCTACCCAGATTCATCCTTGTAAGAAAATTAAGCTCTTGTATCTGTCAATTTTAATAATGTGTAAACAAAATCTGGGAGATTTTTGTTCTTCATGCAATTTTACACAATCACAGATACAATACCATATCATCAATCAATTCAACATGCATATTCAAGCATAACCAAAAATTGATTTGATTCCAAGAAACCACAGAACAATCAAGAAATTGTAAATTTCATCCGGTCACCATCTACTCTAACCTAACGCACGCCGGGAATGCAACTAGGGTTCTTGAGCACAATCAAAAACTCAATTATCATGCTATGAATCGAAATCAATGTCATAGAAAAACCTGTTTTTGCTTTTTCCCCAATTTGCTGCTAAAAATCACAGCGGAAGCATGAATTTGATATTTAACCAGATGCAGCAATCGACTTAAGTAACTTACCTTGATCAGTTACATGACCAGTTACATGGTCAGTTACCTGATCAGTGACTTGGTCAGTTACCTGACCAGTTACTTGATCCGTAAAGCAAAAACCCCCTTTTTTTTTTTTTCTTTTTTTTTTTTGTGTTTGTTTTGTAAAACCCTAAAACGATTTTGATACTTGTGAGCCTATGCTCTGATACCAATTGTAAAATAACCATATACATGCTCACAACATATGCACACAATCATAAAAGGGATTAAGGCTTACCTTCAGCAATCACTGGCATGGATTCCATCTTATGCTGCAAACACGAACACTGAATATGGCCTTCTGTTACTTACCAACTTGCTTATCAATGGACAGAACAATATGCAAAACGTCGGTAGTAATCAGGGACCAATTCATCTGTATATATAGGAGACTTAACCCTCAAGAAGCTTCCCATTAAAGCTATCCATATCGGTTTAGGTTTCCTAGTTAGATTCTTAATGTAACACTTCATTGTAATCTTTCTTGCAGACTAAGAATAGGATTACTTACCTTAATGAATAGATACACTGCTTCATTAAGTTACAAGTATTGATTTACTGTTTGTATCCATGTTAAACTAGGATTGATATTAAGCTAATCATCAATTACTTTATGATGATATGTGTTATGTCCATATTTGATCTTACATGAATGTATGACGAGGGCCTATGCCAGGTCACACGATGAGATGCAGGAGTGTCATGATCCGTGGGGTGGAACTGGTGCAACCCCGATAGTATTTGTTAAATTCATGTTTGAATTGCTACCCACCCATTGAGGATGGGGTTTCCTACTAACCCGAGGTTGGGCGTGCATAGCAGAGCTCACCAAAGTGAGCTTACAAACACAAATCAAGACCCCAGCACCTCTCCTGGCGTGGTTAGGCAATCAATTCACTTGAATGCCCTGCTTAGTTACAAACCCACGCTACTGAGCTCGGCAATAAATTAGGCAAGTGCAGTTCTTTTAAGCCGCCGTTTATCCATGTTTTATTTGATGTGGGATTGTACCAAAATAAAATATTTTCTTCTCCATTGGAACGCAGATTTCTATGGATTCTACAATTTTAGCGATATGAAAAATTAAGTCATGGTGTTTTTGATCGAATGAAGGCTGAAGGTTGGTGTGAGTTATAAAATTATCAACTAAATAAGTTTGAAGAAAAGTTCCTTATAACACCTTGGAAGCACTGGTTGATCCTTAAGCCTCAAGTTTCCCCTCGTAGAGAAGCTGCTTTAATTCGTACACAGATTTTAAACGTCTAGTGTTATAAGTTTATACCCGAACCCCTCTGATCATCAATTTTGAGAAGATTGAATAGTTGTATCTTGAATTCTATGCAATGATTTGGGGATAATCAGATGACTTTAACAACAAGGTATTTTCATGTAAGGGTTGGAATTCGTCCCTTTCTAGTTCTTAATGCAATTGTTTTACTTAAAGCATGACAATCTTGCTATATCTCTTTGTATTGCAATCCTGCTTCTGCTTACTGTCAGTTGTGTTAGGTACCTCCAGAAGGAAGAAGACACAAGTTGTCATACATTAAGCTCTCTTTGTTTTGCTTAGGCATTTTGAAATCTTTCTTGACACGGGAGTGTATGAGGCTTTTCTTTGGCTGCACTACCGAAGGAGTTCCAACTACTCACATTAATCACTCAAGTTGAAGGCCCTAAACCATAGTCTTCTAGTCCGTTTGAGCTGGAGTTGGATAGTGGAGAATTGATTAGCTTGTCTTTTGTTGTTGGCTTCTTTTGCTTGCTTCTAGGAGTCTTTTAGTTTTCCATCTAGTGTTTACCTGTTCTCCTCAATTAATAGTCTTGAGAAGAGTAACCCGTGCTTGGAAGGTTGTTCCAAGAGTCCATTTATTTTTAGGAGTCCTGTGTACTGGAGAAGACAGTTTTGGGGAATCAATCAGTTAAAGAGTTTCCTAGAGAAGCTTTTCTCCTGCTCTGTATTTCTTTGGACAAGTCCATCGAGTGGTGAGTTTGTTACTTGAATCCTTTGGCAAACACTATAGGTGGTAAATTCTCTGTATAATAGGGTGTTGGCTTGGAAAGGGGTTTCAGTTTTATTTCATTCTGCTGTTGTTACTAGAATCCTTTGGCAAACACTATAGGTGGTGAATTCTTTGTATCCTAGGGTGTAGGCTTGGAAAGGGGTTTCAGTTTTATTTCATTCTGCTGATCTGGTATCATTTCGAGTTTTGAGCAGGCCAATTCCGAGAAGCAGAATGGAAAATATCACAGAGATGTGCAATGCTAGCTTTAGTAGGATTTCACTGCGTTCCTAATGCACTTGGGATAGAGCTTTTCAAGGATGGGACTGTTTAAGGATCTTTTCAGTTGATGATCACTTTAGTGATGATAAAAATTAAGTCATGGTTTTGATCGAATGAAGGTTGGTAGGACTTAGGGAGTTACAATTTTGATACTTCTTTAAGTAAAGAAGTTTTAAGAAAAGTTCCTTATAAACTCATGGAAGCACTGGTAACTGGTTGATCCTTAAACCTCAAGTTTCCCCTTGTAGATAAGCTACTTTGATTTGTAAATAGATTTTAATGCCCAGTGGTATAAATGAACGCCCCTCATCAATTTTGAAAAGATCGAATAGTAATATCTTGAATTCTATGTAACGATTTGGGGATAATCAGATGATTTAAAAACAAGATAGTTCTTAATGCATTTATTTTGCTTAAAGGCATGACAATCCTGCTATATCTTGTAATAGTTGTTCGTAATGCATTCCTGCTTTTGCTCAGTCACAGTTGTGTTAGGTATGTCCAGAAGGAAGATGCCATAAGTTGTCATACATTAAGCTCTCTATGTTTTGCGTAGGGCTTAGGCATTTCAAAATCTTTCGAGTTTTGAGCAGGCCAATTCCGAGAAGCAGAATGGAAAACACTACTAGCAGAATAACAATACACACGGATTTACTGTAGTTAAAAGCTACAGATATCCGTGTGAAATAGGAATACTAACAGAAATCCGTGTGAAATGAGTATAATCGGGCCCACAATAATTTATACAATAATAATATCAACGGAAATCCGTGTGCATAAACAATAGCAACATATATTTGTGTAAAAACTAAAACATTTTCACACGGATATCTGTGTGAAAATCATTTCACACTGATTTCTGTATGTATTATAAATTAGTTTATTTCAAAATCATTAATTTTGTTAGAAATGTGAATTATGGAGGGACAGATTTCCGTTACAATAAGTATTTGATACTGATTTCTGTGTGCAATGAGTAACACACAAATATTTGTGTGAAATGTTGACACAGATATCCGTGTGAAACAATAACAATATTAACGGAAATCCGTGTGAATAAACAACAGTAACAGATATCTGTGTAAAAACTAAAACATTTCACACGGATTTCTGTGTGAAAATAAATTCACACTGATTTCTGTATGTATTATAAATTATTCTATTTCAAAATCATTAATATTTTTATGTTATGTGAATTATGGAGGGACATATTTCCGTTACAATAAGTATTTGATACAGATTTCTGTGTGAAATGAGTAACACACAAATATTTATACAATAACAATATCAACGAAAATCAGTGTGAATAAACAATAGTAACAGATGTCTGTGTAAAAATTAAAACATTTCACACGGATTTCTGTGTGAAAATAAATTCACACTGATTTCTGTATGTATTATAAATTAGTTTATTTCGAAATCATTAATTTTTTTTATGTTATGTGAATTATGGAGACACAGATTTCCGTTACAATAAGTATTTGATACAGATTTCTGTGTGAAATGAGTAATGCACGAATATCTGTGTGAAAATATGCACGAATATCTGTGTGAAAATATAGACACAGATATCCGTGTGAAAAGAACTACAGATTTCCGTGTGAAAAATGACACTATACACAGAATTCCGTGTAAATAATCGACTGACAATTGACATGATAGTTAGTGGTTACCGAGGTAAATACACACGGAAATCAGTTACAAATATGTAAGTATTTCACACGGATTTCCGTGGCAATTATGCTTATAATTAGCAGATCGAATTGTAAGCAGAACTTGGCCATTGTTCTTCTGTTCTTCTCATCAAACCAGCTGCTGATGTTGTGCTCCCTATTGCTGTTGATTCTCTTTTCAGGTTTGTATTTCAACTTCTCTCCATCTCATCATGTATATTGCAAGTAGGTTTGATGGTTTATTCATTTTTGTGATATTGATAATAATAGCAATATTCTTAAAAATTTATTGTTTGGATCCTTATTTTAGATTTGTGTATGTAAACTAAAATGATCATAAATTGGTGGTTGTGAAATAGGTTGATTGATTTGCTAGTATGTGATATATAAATGATTAGAATTTACTACTTCAATGCTTAGAGTGGTATGGTTTAAATTTTTCAAAGAAAATATATAGGTATAATTTTATACCAATTGATTTTCTTTGAAAAATTTATACCATTCATCTTCCTAGAATGTTTATACTTTGCATTGCACAAAAACTTAGTACCCGTTTAAGGATTTGGTATTGGAATTTGAGGCCTCCATGCCAAATCCTTAAATTGTCCCATTTTTGGACAGTTTGGTAATGACGTATTATGTATATTCTATGATACTCATTCGTTGTTACATGTTATTGGAAAATTCGACCGGCCAACCCTATGATCCTGCTGGTGTGCATATTAAGTTCGTGCACATGTAGGATCATAGGCGGAGTGCTGCCGAATTTTTCAATAATATGTACCGACGATTTAGGGATCATAGGGATATACATAATATGTCATTTCCGAATGGGTTAGGTTCTACACCTTAGGAAAGAAGATATAAGGCGATAGTTGATTCATTCATCATATGCATTTTTTTTAATAGATTTTTTCATTATGCAGTGTTTCTCTATCAAAGCGGCTGAATAGTTGAGCAATATGGACAAAAATTGGGTGTTTCTGGATCGAGGAAGTGATGAATATATTTTTGGATTTCGTGCATTTATCAATCATGCACAAAATATCTCCCCTGTTCCGAATAAAATTTACTGTCCTTGTAAAGAGTGTAAAAATCGGTGGAGACAAACTGTAAAAGCTGTGGAGGACCATATACGTACGTTGTGTAGGCATGTGGAATGACTATGTAAATATTCCTTGGACCTCACACGGTGAGGAATTACCCGTAACAAATGAAAGATGTAACACGTCCCTCCTCCTCCCAACAAGTTATGCCAGACCATGATATGGTTGATATGTTACAGGATGCATTTGGGTTTCATGATGATACATCCAGGCCTCAGTCTTCTTTAGAGCTAGTTGGACGTCCAAACTCTGGTCCTACGCCAGATGCCAAAAAATTCTACAAACTACTTGACGATGCAGATACTGATCTTTTTCCGGGGGCACGTATAAAGAAGCTTGAATTTTTAGTGAGGTTATATAAGATAAAGTGTTTGCACTCAAATAGTGATGTATCTTTTTCTGAAACTTTGGATCTATTGAGAGACACATTTCCTGCAAGTACGACTCTCCCAAAGAGTTTTTACAAGACAAAAAAAATGATCAAAGATATTGGGTTGTCATATGAAAAGATTCATGCATGTCCGAATGATTGTATGTTATATTGGAAAAAGCATGAAAATGATACTAGTTGTCACGTTTGTGGTACTAGTCGATGGAAAAAGAAGAAGAATGGCACTGAAGCTGGTGGAAAACCAAAAGCAGCTAAGATTTTGCGTTATTTTCCATTGGGTCCTAGATTGCAACGTTTATATATGTCTCGCCATACTGCAGATTCGATGTCTTGGCATTCAAATTAAGGACTAAAGATGGGGTACTCCGACATCCTGCTGATTCTCCAGCTTGGGCAAAGTTGGATGAAAAGTATCCAGATTTTGGTAACGAGTGCCGTAATGTTCGCCTGGGGTTGGCTAGTGATGGATTTAACCCTTTTGGAATGATGAGCTCTTCACATAGTACTTGGCATGTTGTGATGTCTGTTTATAATCTACCTCCTTGGTTATGCATGAAGCAGCCATACTTGTTCTTGTCATTGCTTATACCAGGCCCAAAGGGACCTGGTAACAATATTGATGTGTATTTACAACCATTAGTGGTAGAGCTGAAGGTGTTGTGGAATGAAGGGATTGAGACATATGATGCATTCAAGAAAGAGACTTTTACCATGCGAGCCGCTGTGTTGTGGACTATTAATGATTTTCCTGCATATGCCATGTTATCCGGTTATAGCACAAAAGGTTACAAAGCTTGTCTGGTGTGTGCTGAAGATACCGAGTCTGTTAGGCTGGTGAATTGTCAAAAAGAATGTTTCATGGGTCATCGTCAGTGGTTGAATGATGATCATCGGTACCGTAGATGGAAAAACAATTTCAATGGTGCTGTTGAACGAAGGCATCGCCCAAAGCCTATGACGGGTACAGAATGTCTAAGAGCAATGCATGGTTTGATAATTCAATTTGGGAATGGGAAAAAGATGAAAATTCCTCGAAAACGTAAGCGAACATCTGAAGGACCACCCGAGCAGAACTTTGGCAATTGGAGGAAGAGAAGTATATTTTTTGAACTGCCTTACTGGGAGCATCTTTTATTGCGCCATAATCTAGATGTTATGCATATCGAGAAGAATGTTACTGATAGTGTTGTTGGCACTTTACTTGGAGTTAAAGGGAAAAACAAGGACAATAAAAATGCTCGAAATGACATGGTTATTCTCAATGTCAAGCATGGTCTTCATCCTGTGCCCGTAGGTGACGGCTTAAGATATCCTTCAGCTAGCTTTAATTTGTTAAAGGAGGAGAAAAAGATGATGTGTGAAGTAATGGCTGACTATCGACCACCAGACGGTTGGTCTTCCAATATTAGCAATTGTGTCCGAGTTGAAGAAAGAAAACTAATTGGGTTGAAGAGTCATGATTGTCATATTTTGACGCAGTATCTACTCCCAATTGCCATTTGTAGGCCCATTAAGTGTAAAACACTTATTAAAGTGCTACTAGAATTGAGTGGATTTTCAGGCAATTGTGCACTAAGGTTGGTTCAAAAGCTTACTTTGAAGATCTATCTCGGAAGATTGCCTTAACATTATGTGATTTGGAGTGTATAATGCCACCCTCATTTTTTGATATAATGGAGCATTTACCCATTCATTTGGCTGATGAAGCTGCAATAGCAGGCCCAGTTCAGTATAGATGGATGTATCCTATCGAAAGGTAATTTTTATCTGATACGTTTGTGAGTAATTAATATGTTAATTTATCGCTTGGCATGACTTATATATATTGTTATTGTTCAGGTACTTACACACTTTGAAAGATTACGTGCTCAATAAGGCTCACCCCGAAGGAAGCATTGCTGAAGGATACATAATAGATGAGTGTCTCTCATTTTGTACTATGTATTTATCAGGCGATACTGCATTAGAACGAACCATACTATCTCGTAATGCTGATGACCCTGATAACATCATCAGACTTGGATTGCCATTGTTCGTTACAAAGGGACGAGCTTTAGAAACTCCCCAAAAGTTTATATTGACTGATGAGGAGAAGCAACGAGCTCATACGCATGTGCTTCTGAATTGTCCAGAAATTGATAACAACCTGAAGTAATATTTGTTAAAGTGTGATTTTATATAATGTTACTTTTCATTAAATTGACTTAATTTACCTAATTAATGTCCCAAATTTTTTTTTTCAACAATAGGGAGCATGTGGAAATAGAAAAAAGTAAAAGAGGTCGACATTCCGTGCAGGACTCTGAGAGATTGGCAAATCTATCATTTTCCAAGTATTTTAAGAGCATGGTAAGTCATCATATATAAATGACATTCTCGTCAATATATTTAACTTGTTAAGTACTAACTCAAATAATGATCATTCTCTTATTTAGTAATCGTTATTGTGTTGTGCAGATAAGAGAAAAGATTAATGAAGGTGATATTAATATTGATCCTGATATTTGCGCATTGGCGGAATGACCAGACAATGAAGCCAAACGTTACAAAAAGTATGTTATGAATGGTTGTCGCTTTCATGTGAAGTCAATTGACACTGGTTCTACGTATCAAAATAGCTGTATTTTTGTTAACGCCGGTAGTAATTGCTATGCCACTGCTAATGATCGCCAACCAAGAGATGACATAAATGACTATTACGGCGTATTGAAAGATATCATAGAATTAGACTATTATGATGGTAGGAAAGTATTGCTATTTGAGGGGGATTGGATTGATAGTCGGACTCATAATCGAGGATTGAAGAAGGATGAGTTTGGGTTCATATTGGTAAACTTTAATCATTTGCTTCCACCATCCGATACTTTTATTTTTGCTAGTCAAGCAAAGCAAGTTTTTTATATAAAAGATCCAATTGAATCTGATTGGGAGGTTGTTGTGAAGACCAAACCAAGAGACTTTTTTGATATGGGTGTGGATCTTGATCCAGAACCGTACGCACCTCAACAGGTTGTTCATGGACTCAATGACGAGGAAGATGTGACGATAGCACGTACAGACATCTCAGGAGTTAATTTGGACTAGCAGATCATCATCCATGTGCACAATATTCATTTTTTGCTTCTAAATACTTTATAAGAAATATTGTGCGTTTTTGCAAGTATTTTTAATTAATATATTTTATGTCGTTAAAGGACAATTTTTTTTAATGTGTTAATTACAAGCTGATGATATTTTATAAAGTAAAGAAAGAATATATTTAATTTTGATTGGTGGTGAAATAGCTTAAAAGTAATTTATTAATAAATAAAAATAATAGCTAATTACTAAAACAATTAGAGCATCACCAAAATATTTAGAACTCCTCAGGGATAAACTCCTAGCTTCTTCTCATAGTAGGACTTGATTCACCAAGTTGTCCAAGTTTGTGGATGAAGAACCATGAGGACCAGTGGCTTCTTCTGCAAGTTTCTTCCACTCCATGGCCTGGTTTCTCATTCTCTTACCCTTCTCTCCTTCCATCACCTCTGTAACAAGCTTCTCTACTTCGTCTCTCTTTACATCGTTACTGATGATCTCAATGCCAATGCCCCATTTCTTGCAAGCAGACCAAGTATTTGTTTGTTGGTCCGAGAAGAATGGCCAACAGAGCATAGGCACTCCTGCAGACACACTCTCAATGATTGAATTCCAACCGCTGTGTGTTAGAAACCCTCCAACAGCTGGGTGGTTAAGCACTTGCTCTTGTGGGCACCAACTTGCTATTAGACCTCTTTGTTTGGTTTCTGCCACAAACTCCGGCGGCAAAATGGCTGGTTCACCAGCAACCAAATCAGGTCTAATCACCCAAAAGAAGGGAAGCTTGGTATTTGCAAGTCCCCAAGCAAACTCTATAAGAGTTTTTGATGTCATGATCATTATACTGCCGAAGTTCACATAAATAACTGAATTTGGTGCCTTGGAGTTGAGCCACTGGAGGCACTCAGTTTCTTCTTTCCATAGACTGTATCCAATAGGGTCCAAAGGGTGTTTTGGTATGCGATTGAGGAGTGATTGGAGAGGGCCAATGGCATAAACACGTGAATGAAGCATAGAGGAGAGAGCTTCCACAACATCTTCTTCCAACGCATCGAATGTATGAAGAACAACGGCTTCAGCTTTACCAAGTCCTTCAATTACTTCAAGGACTAAGTTCCAGACGCTGTCATCAGGATTTGTGACTTGAAAGTTGGTGGGGAGATCCCTTAACCGGATATCCTTCATTCCTGGAATCCAATCTATGACCTTGTCCAAATACCCGTTTGTCAAACAGCTCTCATCTACATGTTTTAAAAAAAAAACAAAAAAAAATAGCAAATTAGTCAAGGCATAGATGTTATTCACACACTTAGAATGTCGTCATGCACTACACGGCAACGAATGTTATCAAATATTTTGTTGTTTAAAATACTGTAAAATAACCATGAAGTTAATACGAAGGCCAATAAGCTAGTAATAACTATTTCTCACCTTTGAGTGGTGCGAGTCCTTTTTCCATCAAAGTGGGGAAGTGTGCATAGGCCATGATGCTGCTTGCACTCATTGTAAAGAAGAGTGTGACAGGAATTTGATGTTTTTCTGCTGCTGTAAGGACGTACGCATTCCAACCATCTGAAACTATGCGAGTCACCGGAGGATAAGTGTTTGAAGTACTTGCCAAGTCCTTGAGTTTTGTGAGGAGGCCATGAAACGGAGCCAAGAAGTTTTTCCTCAAAGACTCGCAAAGCAAATTGACGTCTTGCGATGCATCTTCATCACAAATCGGAAGGCCATCTGGAATGGTTTCAAACCGGAAATCAGGCAATCCATCGAGGGAGTTGGGTCCGAGAGATTTAAGAAATCTTTTGTGGTTGAACTCTGTGTTGACAAAGGTTATATGGAAACCTCGGTGGTGGAGGAGTTTTGCTAGCTTGAGCAGTGCCTTTATATGGCTTTGAAATGGGAGTGTAACACAAACAACATGAGGCTTTTTAGCTACTTCCTCGGAACCCATCTTAGTCGACTGTGTATATGAGTGTGTTCAACACTGGAAAAGATGCTGGTTTTATAGTGATCAATATAAGAACAGCGTAGGGCTGAGTCACTAATGACATGTTTCCTGCATCAATAATTCAATATAAGAGCAGCGTAGGGCTGAGTCACTAATGACATGTTTCCTGCATCAATAATTCAATATATAGCTTTCGCAGTGGGGTTTCCGGCTGTTAATGCATTTAGCTAAGAAATCTGTAGTAGGTCGGCCCAATTCTTGAAGATGCTCTAAAGATTTCGAATGGACAGATACAGATGATGAAAACACATGGTTAAGGCGGACCAATATTTATGTCAAAAAATAAGTACGTAGGGCACCAATTAGTAAAGACGAGAAATGTCAGAAAACGATGGAAGTCATGAATTCATAATTTATTTGGCAGTTCTGATGCATACGGATAGCAATTTCGAATGCGCTGAGAATCAGGGGAAAACTTCGTCTTCCATACAAGTTGCCCTCGAAGCATTCCAGACTTGCCCTATAAACTTTATACCGGAATGAGAATGATTTAGGTAGTACAGTCTCCGGCCGATCGGAGCAAGTAGAGCTCGCCTGGTTCCCTAGTCGATTCGGGTTTTTTTTTTCCTTGTCTTAAACATGAAAAGGCAGCAAAGCAGGAAGCCAGGAAGGTACACATGTTATTAAAAGAAGATCATGCCAATACAAAAACGGATATTGGACCTTGGAACAAAGGCATTCTCGATTCTCTTAGCACTAAGACGTGACAGAGAGTGTGGATTGGAACACGAGACGTACAGCTAGGTATTTTCTCTATATAGTTGAACCAAAAAAATCTTACAAACAGCATCAGTAATTGCCAACAAAGTGCATCTTGTGGCTAACACATATATTATACTCTTGTCCCGTGAGTAGACATGTATTACAGTGTGTATCTTTTTCTTTGATGAAAGAGGTTTATTTCTCAATCTTTCAAAATCATCCTTGAATTGGATTCCTTGTCCTTGGCCTCTGATCTAAATAAAGAGGAGGTTAGAAAGTGTCTTAATTGAGGAGGTGAAGACAATGTTGCACCCCTTTCCTTCAGTAGTTTGTACCTATTGCCCAATATACATGTTAGCTAGCAATGCGCTTTTGTTTCCTGCATTTCAAGTTTAGTAGAGGAATTAAGTGCCACAATGACTCTCCAATGTACTTTTTGCTTATGTACGTATCTAAGTGTTTCAATCAATATATTTCTTGAGTGGTGCCAGGAAAGAAATCTTGATAAAAGCAATACGTGATTCAAACTGTTCCAAATTATGTGATGAATTGTTATATGTTGCCACTTGGTTTATGTGATGATTTGCATTAGTTGTGTGTCGAATATCGGTGGGGTGGTTCTGAGGAGAAAAACAAGATTCATTAGAGGTCATGGGAACGTTTATGTGTTCCAAAGCAGGAGGGTGGAATGGGTTTTAAAAATTTACATTGGTTTGCCCTTGCAATGCTGGCTAAATAGGGTTGGTGTTTAATACAAAATCATGATTCTTTAATTGTTCAAATGCATCAAGCATTATATTATCCTGAGGGTGATTTCACTAAAGCATGCACAGTCCCCTTCTTTTCCTTGGCGTAGTATCCTGGAAGCAAGAGAAGTCTTGGTACAGGGTTTGAGATGGCAGGTAGGGAATGGAGAAAATTGCAATATGGAAGGATAGATGGATTCCAAATGTTTATCCTCATTACCCTTCTTCACCTTCAAGTAGGGATGCTCCTCGATTTGTTTCTGAATTGATTGATCTGCTAACTAGAAAATGGGATCAAGAGAAGTTGGAGAGGTTTTTGCACCGGTGAATGTGGATCTTACTCTTGCTACCCCCTTAAGTAGTAGAGCTTCAGTGGATCATCTTAAGATGAGATCAAGAGAAGTTGGAGAGGTATTTTGCACTGGTGAATGTGGATCTTATTCTTGATATCCCCTTAAGTAGTAGAGCTTTAGTGGATCGTTAAATCTGGCATTGTCACAAAAAGATTTTTTAGTACAAATAGTGTATACTATGTTGTTAAAGACATTGCATTGGGGCTAGTCTTAGCCTCCACATCAACATTGGATCCTTACACAGGCCTTCGGAATGCCATCTGGAACTCTAAAGTTCCTAGGAAAGTAGCATTGCATGCTTGGAGAACCTGTACTGGTATCTTGCCTACAAGAGAAGGTTTGAGTAAGAAGGGTTATGTGGGGGACATGAACTGCTTGGTGTGTAATCATGTACGTGAAGATGGATAGCACTTATTTGTGCACTATACGTACGCTCAAGAGACTTAGGTAGCAACTTCTTTAACACATGCTACTGGAGCTACAAATGTACAGGATCATTTGCTCGATATATCTCAAAGTATACAAAGGAAAAATTTATGCAAGTACTTATGGTCTATATGGAAACAAAGGAATTCTCAATTATGGGAGGACAAAAAATAGAGACCAATTGAGACAGCTATGTTAAGCTTGAGTTGGTATAACGACTTCAAGAAGGCTAATAGTAGTGAGGCTACTCAGTAATGACAAGTCATGCATTGGGCTAAACCAGAGTAGGGATGGTTCAAGTGTAACAGTGATGGTGCTTACATTGCAAGCTCTAGTAGAGAAGGTTGTGGTATGGTTATAAGGGATGAGAGAGGTGATTTCATTACGGGGGCTATCAAACCTTGCTTGCAATTGATGTCACCTTTCCATGCGAAATTGATGGCTCTCTTTGAAGGAATGAAGTTGGCTAAAACTTTGAATTATTGCGCAAAGTTATCTTTGAGACAGATTGTTTATTGTTATTGCAAGCTTTGAATCAAAGTGCAACTGACTTACCAAGCTTGGGTCTTATACTTAATCAGGTGGAAGACATTATGACTAGACATCCAGATAGTCAGCGTGAAACTAATAGAGTAACTCACGTACTTACAAATCATGTTCTACTTTCTTGTGAGAGTCAGATTTGTAACTACTCCCAAAATGATAGGGGATGTTGTTCTAAACGATTGTAATAGTTAATTTTTTCAATGAATTTATATATCAATAAAGAAACATAGAAGGACTTTGTAGTTTACAGAGTGACCTTGAGAGGTGAACCTAGGGTTCGTGTGGTGGTGACGGCAACCTTCTGGTCCCCTGACCAAGCAACGGTGGCAAGAAGATGACGGCGTGACTCGTGTGTTGTTTTCTCGACCTAATGTAGCTTGACAGAAAGGTTGAAGCGATGTCCAAGGCTCTGATCGCTGCTGTAGGCTGTTATAGGTATGAATCATAATGTGTAGTTCGGCGGGTGGTTCTCTCTTGGGTTGGGCATTGAAGGATCCTGTAGCGATTGCGTAGAAGGTTTCTGGTTCCAAGGAGGGCGGCTGTTGGCTTTTGCTGCTAATCAAGGTTGATTGAGCCCAAGTCAGGGTTGGGGTTTTTCGTCCACTATGATAGTAGAGGAGCGTGGCCATCCGCCAAAGTGGTGACGGGCGGCTGCTCTTGATGGTCTGTGTAAGCGGATCTAAGGGTTGGGGTAGGGATGATGGGCTTCAGGCCTTGGGCCTCAGCTAGCCTGAGTTGCAGCACTATAACCTAGCTGGGCTATTTTTGCTCTTTTTCTTTTTTTCTTAGATCAGGCTTGAGTTAGGCTATTGAGGAGCAGCTTAAAAAAGGCCAGTTAAATTTTTTCCCTACTTTCAATAAGTACCCTTACCTTGTTCTGCCCTCAATTATAACTATTTGCTGGTTGATGAGTGGCGCTCTGTACACCATGAAGGTTTTAGGCGTCAACGCTTTTCAAGACAGTGGCTCTGATTTAGGGCTGAGTTTTTCTATTAGAACCTCTAAATTTACTCACTTGACCTCCTATGCTTTTTACATCTCCTATCAAATTTTCAAATACTAAATTTACTCACTAAACCTCACTAAATTTCCTCAAATAACCTCACTCATATAAGTTGCAAACAAACTATTATCTTTAAAAAAAAAAAACTTAGTTAATTCAATGATTAATTACTCTATAAATCTTAATTACATATCCATTCCTTAATCAGACAACATAAATATTTTTTTCAATAAAAAAAATTAAACACAAGGTATTGAGTTTTAAAAATTAATTTCTAATCAACAAGAAAATAACATGAACTATTTTGTGGTTTTTTTTTTTTAACTTTTTTTTGTCTGTTTTAGCTCTGCAAAAAAAAATGAATTAATCATTTTTTCTTAATGTTTATTTTATGTACCTCATGATTAATTATTAAATTTTTTTTTTAATTGCTAGCTCATTTTTTGTTTTTGGTTTTTTGCAAATATAATGGATAAACTTAGATTTAGGTCATTATATGATTTGTTTTGTTTTCCCTCACCAATATGTGTTCAATATGTATATCATACATTTTTATGTCGCATAATCATAGTTTTAATTCTTATTAAATATATATGAATGCTTTAATGAGTATGTAGTGAAATTGGAAAATGAAAATAGATAAGGAAAATAATAAATGCAATCTAATATTATTGAATTGAAAAGTCTATAGAAAATCAATGTAATATTTTTAGGTATAATTATTGTCCTTAATAGTCATTTTATAGTAGGTTATATATGTACGTCATTTAATAATTCATAATAGAGTGATGTCAAGTAAGCAAATTTGGAGGTCCTAATAGCAACAATTTTTTTTTTTTTAAAGGGGTTTGGAACCCAGCCTAACTGGGAGGCTCAACCCCACGCCCGATAATATTATTAGTAGATAACATAGAGTACAACGGGGAGGACATAACACCTAAGCCCCGGGTAGAAATACAATTATCCTCTTAGAGCACATCCTGAATAATAACAGGAGCCTCCTCTAACCATAGTTCATCAATATTACTAAAACTAGCAAGGTAAGCTAACCTATGGGCTACACCGTTTGCTTCTCGGTACACATGGCGAAAGTGAATAAAAGAAAAGTCATGAACATACCGCTTGCAATCATCCACTATCCTGCCAATAAGTGAGAAATCTTGTTCAATGGTAGTAACAGTAGTAATAAGAGCCATACAATCACTCTCCACTTCGATCTCATCCCAACCTTCATGAATGGCAACAAGCAGACCTGCATGGAGGGATTCAGCCTCCATATGTAGAGCAGAACAGGCATCAGGGAAGTGGCGTGCCATGGCTGCAAGACAACACTCCATCGGCATCACGTATCACTATTCCCACACCACCCACGCCACTGGCATTAATAAATGCTCCATCCACATTAAGCTTAACTGGGCCCGTCAAAGGAGCTGACCACTTCCCAGTCTCTTTCCTTTTATGCCTCACATGTGTAGGCCCCAATGCATGGGAAGGACGTGCACCATGAATTTCCTCCAACCACCTTACCGCCCAATTAAAGACATTCTGAGGGCTAAAACAAGAATTCTTCCATATAACATTATTACGTTCAGTCCATATAGCCCATAATAACACACAGAATAACTCAAGGAAAGGTCCAGAGATATACTCAAAAGCAAACCTGACCTACTCATGGATGGAGAGATGTTGATGGCTAGAAAAATTAAAGTTGAAATTGCTGCACTTCCAAACCATTCGCACAATCTCACAATGCAAGTAGAGGTGCCTATCATCTTCAAACTTGTTATAGCACAAAACACGTACACTTTAGATTGGGCAGCTGTACCAGTTTGGATAACGCCGTCTTTGTGGGTAATATCATCCCCTTCACCAATCTCCAAGTATGCATCTTAACTTTAGGAGGCACCTTTACTTTCCATAGCTTCTGCCAAAACTGATCCTTCTGACCCCAAGTAGCAGAAGAAGAGGACAATGGTTGGTACATGTGATAGTTTAACAACCTGGCTACGTGATAACCATTCTTCACAGTATATCTACCAAATTTGTCATAGTGCCAAATAAGCCTGTCTCGTTAAGAACCCATGCTAATGGGATATGTGAAATCAGTTCCACCTCCACGTTAAAGATCACAGAGATGTGCAATGCTTTAGTAAGATTTTGCTGCTTTCCTAATGCACTTGGGATAGAGCTTTTCAAGGACGGGACTGTTTAAGGACCTTTTCCATTGATAATCACTTTCACTGCTATTGTTTAGTTCTATATTTGCAGCTGTTTTAAGTGATCTTAGTTGATTAGTACACTAGAAAATCCTTCAGAATCTGAAGATGGGTCATAAAATCTTGGATTCGAAAAGATGCAGAATGAGCCTAACCAAGCTTGATATGATACTTCAAAACTGCTTGGAAATTCAGATTGTCAATAAAATAACAATTTTTCTGAACCTATTGGTTAATTTTTCTTTCCCTGCACTACTACAAAAACTGCATCACACAACGGTGGAAATCTGTTGTGTGATGTGGACCATGTCTGTCGTCTATCTCGATGTTGTGTGATGAGCACAATCACACAACGGTGAAACACCGTTATGTGAATATCATAGACACAACGCACTGCTTATAACCGTTGCACCAATTCTGCGCATGCCAATGCCAGAAATTGGATGTGCCGCATTTTCGATGGTGATCAGACAACAGAAGTAAGACACGCTGTTGTTGGTTAACTTCTCACACAACAGGAAAATAACACTCAGACAACAGAAGCAAGTACACGCTGTTGTTGGTTATATTATCATACAACAGAAAAATATGGCGACTGTTGTTGGTTGTTCCTTCACACAACAGGTATCATAAGTAACCGTTGTATGTGTGAGGCTCAGTGTTGAAATCTTCACAAGTCATACAACATCTTATTTCTATACCGTTATGTGATTTAACATTGGACAACTGATATGTATTCGTTCTGTTGTGTGAGTTTTAATGAGACAACAAAATTTAGTTGGTACCGTTGTGTGATTAAAATGATTTGTTGTGTGATTAACGTAATGTAATTCACTATTGTATGTTTATTATCAATTTTTTACCTGAAATATTTGCACAAATATAATATTCAAAATATATTATGTACTGAAGTTCTCTAATTCAAGCATCTAATGTGCCAAAAGAGCTAGCATTTGTCAATCATCCATACATTCAAGTATCTATATATACAATGAAACAAAAAAAGAAGAAAGCAGCTTGATGACTGCTGCATTTTAACTAACAATGATAAACAACAAAAGTAGATACAATATATACTTGTTCCAAAAATATGCACATATGCAGCTGCTACATATATGGCTCCTACATAAATCGGTCACTGCTTTCCAATTGCTCAGTCCACTCCTACATATATGGCTCATGCACGGAAACAAGAGCAAGCTCTTCAATTAAGTGACCTGCCTCGTTTACTTCTCATAATCTTGTGCAGTGACATGAAAGACAAACTCAAAACATACTCTATTGTGCTTTCAATAAAATGTTAATGTAGGAGTATAAATGCTAAATCAATTACTTCTCCCTGTTTCAAAAATCTACCTCATCCATCTTGTACTAAAATCCCATCCAATCTCGGCAGTTGAAGCCATTTTGCGGTAAAATGTTGTTTCTCGGAAACACTCTCGATCATAGAAGCAAGTTCCTTGTCCTAACAAGCATAATATGTTAACAAGATTAGTCAGTCACTCTGTTTCCCCAACCATTGATTGATTGAAAAAAAAAAAAAAAAATAATGATCATTAAGCTGCAGAGGACACACAGTGGTTGAAGAATCAGGCCTGGGTTGGTTTCACATTGCATAATATCTACTTAAAGTGTGATTACAAATCCTGAATAACTACCATATGAGTACCTACATAACAGAACAACGGCGGAAACTAGCAACATTCAAAACCAAATACAAATAATAAACTAAAGCAGGATAGATATGCATTACTGTAAACACCAAATGAATGAAAACAAGAGAATGTGAAACTTCCAAAGTATAAAGTTTCTGTACCTGAATTCCAGAATTCGTGTTCTTTGATCATACAGGCAGAGCTTTTCTAGCGAACTCCAAATCTCCTATCATACATTTTTTACTTCCTAGCAATCCCCAGCAACGTAAAATTAAAGAGCCAGTTCATATATTTTTGTACAAGGAACAAAATCCCTTCAATTCCTAAATTCTGAGCATTAATTCCTAGTATTGCCTATCCCCTACCCAGCCAGAAGAGACAAAAACCACCATGCATATGTAGATTGAATCATTATAAGGTAAGCCACAACTTAAATACATATGAGAATCCTAAAAATGAAAACCTAACAAAACTGCAATTTATTATTAAATAAAGTGATTGACTGTAATTGGAAACTAAAGGTTTATTCCTCAAGCACTATGCCACTACACAAGATAAATAATAATCAATAGCCTAACTAAATGGGAATTCTGGGAATTCCAAACCTAAGTTAACAAACTTGTGAAAACCCAATATCATCGCTAACGAGAATATCATATTGCGCACAATTTATTGAAATGATAATTGAAAGTGTAGAGATAGAGACATGAAACTACAACAGAAGGACTACTTGACTATACAAGGGAAAATCTATCCTCAATTCAATTTTTATTTCTTCAATAGAAGGCTGTTTACACTGTCCCCATCTATGGAATAACATTTGTACAGGACATTAAACTGTAAAACTCCCCCTTAGGCAGTAGTATTTACCTGCTTATTGTCAAAAATAAGGAGAACTGCAACTTTAAACTCTTTTCTCCTGCCAAGGGTCAAGAATAGTAAGTTCAACAACACATAAATTTGCATAGATAAAACAAACAAAATAAAGATGTAAAATCTCAAGTACATGAAAGACAACAAATCGGGAATGCATGTGATGTTAAATAAAAGCAAAAGCATAAGGATATGAAAAGAGGTCCACTCAACCTTTAAGCTTAAAGAATATTCAATTTGGAAAACAAGATGCAGTAAAAAATGTGAGTAGAGAGAGAGAGAGAGAGAGAGAATCCAATCAAGAATGTGATCGACAACAACTCATATTACAAAGAATTTAGTATCACGATTATCCGAAGTCCCAATAGACCTATTTCTCTCTCCAACATAATATCCCTCGCATCAAATTTCATCAAGAATGTTGCAGGCAACATCTCATATTACAATGTTGCAGGCAACATCTCATATTACAATGTTGCAGGCTAGATATATATCAGTCAGATGCAAACCACAATAACAAATACAGATTTGTTACCATAGGGTTATAATAAGAAAGCTGTTAAAAATTCATGGTCATAACGCAATATAAGGATGTCTCAAAACTAAGTAAAGTGTTGTGGACACTGCTTATCCACAGGAAATACAAACAAATAATGAAAGAACAGTAAGGGTTCAACTTCAACATCGTCATTTCCTCACATGGGATTGGCATGTTACCTAAAACATGATGGAAAACAATGAATTCGCAATGGATAGCAGGGACAATTTATGAACAAAGAATGAAAGAACAGTAAGGTTCCAAGCATGATTACAATGCCCCATTCTTTTCTTACTTCCTCTGAAATTAAAAACTTTATAGATAGATATCTATTACCTTATATAGAGCAAACCGTGATTTATCCTCATTTAGGTATATGTGAGAGAGTCTTGTCACCAGGCCCATGAGTCTGAAGCCATTTTGCTGCAATTACATCGTTTCCTAGAGCATCTTTGGCAACTTGACCACCACTTCCTGCACCAGAGCTATAATTGTTCTCCGATTAAGAGTAAAATAAATATGTCAAAGAGATAATGATTTCTAATTCGCTTCCGTCTAAGCATAATTTTAGCCAAAGGACTTGTTGTATGCAAAAATTTATAATAGATTGGGTTGTTCGAGAGACCTACTTCTTATGCCTCTGTACAAAAGGCGAGTTCTTCGCATCCTCGATCCTTTGCAAAATTAGAACCCTAAAACAAATCAAATCAAAACCCTAGCTCATTGAAAGGGACTCATATTCACAAAATGAGAAAGAGAAATGGAGTGGAGTACCCAGTGAGACAGAGAGAGAACTTGGTGATGAGAATCCCGGTGATAGCGAAGCCGACGAGGAAAGGCCAATTCCAATTCCACTCGCGCTTGAAGAACACAAGCCAAGCATTGAACTTTCTCATCTTCGATGACTTCTTCTTCTTCCTTTCTTACCAACCATCTCAAAAAGAGGAAGTCTCAGCTAAGAGAATGACTTGAAATTGGGGCCAAGGTAAAAAAAGATGGGCGAATTTGGAGGATAAGAGAGTGAAACCTTACCAGAGAACCTTGCCGCAGTTATGGCGCCGGAGGGGTCGAGATTGGCCTTCTGGTTGGTATCGAACAGGAGAGATCTAACCCAGCATTGGTGGACAACGTAGCCACTGGCGGAGGAGGTTAGGTTTTGGGCCACGAAATCGGAAAACCCTAGGGTGACGCAGATCCCCACAAGAGAAAATTGAAATAGGAAGGTGAAGATTTGGTGCTGTGCGGTCTCAGAGACAAAGAAAGACGACCTAGAAAAGGCTAACAGCAGCCAAGGAATGCCATTTTGGTAGCAAAATACGGTGAACTGGAGATGGTAGAGTTGAATTGAAGTTTGGGATTCAAATCGGGGAAGCAATTGAATGAGATGAAGATAAGGAGATTTGGAATTTGAGGGTTTTGGATGAGATGATTAAGAGATAGCTCTGAGCTTTTGGCTCAGAGGAGAGAGGTTTCGTGTTTTGTGAGAAAAGAGAGAGACAATAGGTTTTGTGAGGATGAAGGTTTCGACACATTCAACAAGGGCTGGCAACTCTTTTTTTTTTTTTTTTTATAAGTCTGATACACAACAGATAGATAAAATTATGTTGTATGAATGTATACATACAAAAATTATAGGGAGGGAGTTTTTGCCGCCTGACTAGGTCTGGTGGGAGAGGTCAAATAAATTTAAGCCAAAATGAAAATTTTGCCGCCTATGTTCCTCGTTCAGACAACAGAATGATTACAATCTGTTGTACAATTTCTGCAGCATGCACTAGGTGTATCAAGTAGAAGACATTCAAGCGAGCTCCCTCAAAATCTAGCACCCAGTTTTTAATCATACAACGGAAATAGCTAAACCGTTGTACCTAGTAACCAAAATTTTAGTGTTTCAAGAGGCAACCAAGACTCAAGAGTGGAGGGAAATCTGCCGCTAAATTTTTTAAGACTCAGACAACGGACATTGCTTAATTGTGTTGTGCAATGTAGTTCTGAGAAAAAAGTTATCACTTTATTGACATTCACACAACAGAACATCACTAATACCGTTGTACAATAGAGTTCACTTAAACACACAACAGTCAATTTCTGTTCCGTTATCTGATTGGTGTTGTGTGATTAACTTTTTGTAGTAGTGCTGATACCAAGCATATACCATGCTCGTACGATCAAGGATTTGGGAAGATTCTGTATATTTCATAAAAAACTTTTATTACTCTATCTCCAATGATCGAGTGATAGCTACTTGCATGTTCTAGGTCTTGGAGAAATATTCCAATTCGGACATTGATATTCAGTCTATAAAACAGGTTTGCTTATGTTTTGTTATTGAAAGCTTTTTATTTTAAGTACCATTCTTCTGGCAAAAGCAGCAAGTGATTTGTTTTCTGATTTTTCATAACAAATTTGCCCTGAGATTTTGAATGCACTGTGATTTTTGTAGTATAGATGAGCAGGTAGCAAAGGATATACAGCTAATTGATTCCATTACTTTTCATTCAGTGCATATGTATTCTAATTCCTTTCAGTTTTTTGGCCCCTATTTATTATGCAATATATACTAGTCACTAGATATAGGACCTCAATGATGTCTTTTCTTATTAAGGTTGATTCCAAATTGGATTTTAACACATCATGAGGCCACCTTGACCATCCTATCTTCTACTTTTACAATTTCTCTATTGCCTCTTGGTACAAAAATATATTTATCCTATCTTCGACTAGGGGGAATGCATACTAAGAGATAGAGAAAAGGGGAGTCTATAAATTAGGGAGTAGAAACCAACTGCAGAACAAACTCTTCTAAAATCCTTGGTTTTTCATTCAGAAGTCAGAACAATAACAATGGTGGTAAAGGTGTATGACCACTCCTATGCTTCTCCTAAACGTGTGTTAGTGTGCCTTGTTGAAAAGGAGATCGAGTTTGAAACTTCCCCATTGATCTCTTCAAGCAAGACATAAAGATCCTGAATTCCTCAAATTACAAGTAATCTCTTTGGAAACGATAGATAATCTAATCTGTAATCTGTTTGTTTACTTGTTGGTTGATTGTTTGCATTGTCTTCTCTTGACATGCAGCCTTTTGGAATGGCTCCTGTTATTCAAGAGGGGGATCATACTTTATATGGTATCTACTTTTAATTTTCAAATGAGATTTCATATATTGCTCTGCTTTCTTGTTATTTTTTAACTATAATGCTATGTATGCTTAATATACTTATTTAAATATGTGGTTTAGATTGAGTGACGCCATTTATTTCCATTATTCATTAACTTTCTGCATGCCTCCTGAATTTGCAAAAGTTTGGTCATTATCTACAAGGAAATATTTTTCCAAAAAAAGAAAAAGATATTTTGTTATTTTCCAAATGCCTTAAGTCCATTATATATTTGGTGACAAATGCTCCTGTAATTTTGAGTTGTTACTGTAAACCTTTTGTATTATAGTTCCCCTAGTTGCATTAATATTTTCTTTTTCTCTTTGTGATTATAATTTCTCCCTTTTGCGTATAGCATGCTTACAACCCATATGAGGAGTATGCAGAGGTAGAATCCAGATTGCGTTCACATTTGGAATCTTTTCTAGAAACTGCAAGATCATTCAATATGATTTACACCAAGGTCTGACCTGCTTTTCCTTAATATGTTGCCTTTTGACATTCAGCTGTTTGGGTTTTTCTTGTTATCTCTTACTATATGTTGTACCAAACTTAAGGATTATGGCATATTTGTTACTTAGAATTTGTATTTTCTTTCATGATGTTGAACTTTATACTCTTTAGTGGACTCCATATTCACATAGTATGTATGAGCTTATTTAGGCTTTAAACAATCCTTTTTGTCAAAACCTGCTGGGTTTTTTTGTTTTTGTTTTGCTTAGGTAGTGTTTTGTCTATAGCATCACCTCAGTTATTTCCTTTCACTGAAACTACATGTGTGGAAGTTTATCTAATTATATTTAGTGTGGCTATACTAACTTATAGTTTGATGCCCTATAATCTATCAAAGATGGAGGTAAAGAAGCTCTTCAATAACATTAATAGCTCAGAGTATGTGATGGTTATCTAGACATAAATGTACTAAAAGCACTAGCAAATATAACTTCATTTTATGTGCATATTATCTGCAGGGTTATGCATATATACTCAAGTAGCCCGGAATACCTTCCGTTTCCTATGACCACTTCTATGATTCGGGTGATTCCATTCATGATCAGATTGTGAAACTGGTACAGCATTGCAGCTAGCTAGTTCCTTTATTAACTTGTGTCTAGTAGAAATTCTTCATTCATTAAGCATTTGGACTTGTCTGCAGATTCAAATGAGTAGATATGAGCTATTTTGAACTTATGCTCTATGATTAGGTTTGTGTACATATGACAATGGTGAATTAATGGAAATTGCAGTGAATGATTTTGGATGTGGATTTCATACTTTCATGAATTGGCAATTTTAATTTCCAGAATGCATGAATACCAATTGCAACAGGGGACTACAAATATGTGTTATCTCAAATTGCAAGCTACAACAAAAGCACATCAAAATGTGTGGTTGCAGCTGCACAAAAACAACACAAAAACCAATTACAAGTCTATTGTCTTTTTGGCGTTAGTACAACAGAAAATTGTAGTCTAAATGGCAAAACAACAATAGAAGTTAGATGAAAATGTTGGCTAAAGCGTATAATAACAACAAATAAGTGTGGTTAGACTTAACCAAGGACAATATGAAAGACCTACAATTTGTGGTCTCTTTTATATTCAGACCATAAATATTTGTCATGTTAATAACCTCAAATGAGAGAAATCTGTCTTGCAGATATGCTTCACACAATAGAATTTATATTGGAATGTGGTTGTTTTGTTTCTCATACAATACAAAACTGTTGTGTTACTGCTTTTAAAGATACATATTACATTGGTCCCGAAATGCAAAACTTATCAGACGACACAAGATTTTTATTTTTTTCAGTCGTCTGAAAAATTAGACGACAGAAGAGTTCTGTCGTCTGATACCCCCAAGACACTACACCGTATTAGACAACAGATTTATGTTCTATCGTCTGATGGACTTTTTGGCATAGTGCTACTAGCAGTAAAAGTTAAAACAGCCAATCAATCCTTTCTGACAATTCCTCTACGGCTGATTCTATACTAAAAAATATCTAACAAAAATGTCTTTAAATCATTGTAAATGTCCATAGTTCTTCTACTTTTGTTTTCATATGAAGGTGTCCCCTGTTTTATTAGAAAAGTGTCTTCTTTTTGTCCTGCCGGTCATGTAATTACAAGGTAAAAATTGGCCATGGTCAATGGGAATGTTGAGGGCGATTTCATACGACCGATGTATGAAGTACCTCAAGTTTCCTTTTAATAAAATAAGTAGGCAATTTTAATTAATTGATGAGCACAACCAATGTTAACTTGCGGTAGAAATACCGACCTTGGTTGGTCGTATTCAACTTCAACTTACACTATGGCCAATAGATGGAGGTAAATCATGAGTTCAAGTAATTGAGAATTTTAACTAGTATTTGAGATTATCCTACAAATGCTTGATGCAAGGAGAAATAGGTAAGTCTAGGACTTAGGAGGATATATCTCCTTTTATGCCTGTGGACCTCGACTGACTATACTTTTGTTTCTATTGCATATATAGATTTGCTAGTAGAGAAAACATTGATGTGGATGCTAACATTACATTGTGAGTGTCAACACAGGTAAGGATTAATGAACACAGAAACGCATGATAGGCATGGATTTACATATGTTAGGATAAGATTTGGATCTTAAATTGAAGGTATATATGTACAATATATTGAATTTAAAAATAGTGCAGTTTTGGTTTTAATTTTCTTGCAGAACAAAGTCGACGTAGAAACTAATTTAATCTCCTTAGTTGTGAGAATACAATTTTGTCATTCTACAAACATCGGAAGGAAATTTGGGTGGAAAATTGATATGCAAAGTTACAAACGCGCACTAGGCACTACTAAGCTCAACGACAACAAGTGTATGTTGATGTTGATCTGTATAAGAACTAGTATATATCATTCTCTCGTGAGTCTCATGTGGATCAAAAAGTTCACATTGCAGCGCCACTCTAACAAATTAGGTCCCTCGGATATTGAACAATTGATATTCTTCTTTTACGTCTAGTCGATCTTACACAGGCCAGCTAGCTAAGATGAATTAACGCATGACTACAAATGAGGCAATGTGGGTTACCAGAAAATGCATTCAGTACATATATCTGTATCTGACATAACTATACCATCACTGCATGGAAGGAGTGGTTGCATTTGGGTAAGAATTAGGACGATGGTAGGTGATGTAGGAGCTGCATGTCAAAGTTGCAACCCCGATACCATTTGCTAAATTCATGTTTGAGTCACCCATGGAGGATGGGGTTTCCTACTAACCCGAGGGTGGGCGTGCGTAGCAGTGCTCACCAAAGTGAACTACAAATCAAGACCCCAACATCTCTCTTGGCATGGTTTGGCAATCAATTCACTTTAATGCCCCACTTAGTTACAAACCCACGTTATTGGGCTTGGCAATAACTTAGGCAAGTGTAGTTCTTTTAGGCTGCCATTTATCCATGTTTTATTTGATGTGGGATTGTACCACTCTATTGGAACGCAGATTTCTATGGATTCTACAATTTTAGTAATATGAAAAAATTAAGTCATGTTCTTTTTGATCGAATAAAGGCTGAAGGCTAGTATGAGTTATAAAATTATAACTGAAGAAGTTTAAAGAAAAGTTCCTTATAAAACCATGGAAGCGCACTAGTTGATCCTTAAGCCTCAAGTTTTCCCTTGTAGATACGCTGCTTTAATTCGTACATAAATTTTAAATGTTCAGTGGTATAAATTTATACTTGAACACTCTCATCAATTTTGAGAAGACCGAATAGTGATATCTTGAATTTTATGTAATGATTTGGGGATAATCAGACGATTTTAACAAGAAGATATCCTCATGTAAAGGTTGGAATTCATCCCCTTTCTAGTTTTTTTTATTTTTATATTTTTATTTTATAAAATAAATAGAGGATTAGGCGATATTAGCTCCTCTGCAACAGCCGATTTGGGGTGTCAAGCACCCTCCCACATCCCCGAAGGAAAGGGGGCCATCATAACCGGGAACCCACCGCCCATCCGTCCATTTAATTTTATTAAAAAATAAAGGATAAAAGAAAAAATACAAAGAGGAAAGGGGGACCAAACCAAAACCTTTCCGAGAAAGAGCAATAATAGAAGAAAAAAGAAAACTCCTCCAAAAGAGAGAGTAAAAAGAAATCAAACTGTGTGCAGCTGTGATTATTATGTAGAAACAGTCCGTGCAATAAAACATTACTTGCGGCGAATATGTGAAGCGGCAGAAGCATCACGTAACAACAACCCGTGAATCTCCATTGGAGGAAATAAGAACCAAGAAAGAGATGGATAAGCTAAACCCAAGTTGGCGAGACCATCAGCAGCCGCATTACCCTCCCTGAGAACATGAGAGCAACAAAGTTGCATTACCCGAAGACGAGCTAGGCAATTACTCCAAGGGATTCACATAGGCCAAGGAGGGACAAAGGTTGATGACACGAGACAATTGACAACGCTAGTAGAATCACTCTCCAACCACAAATGATGCCAGCCATGCAGATATGCAAATTCAACCCCAATAATGACCGCCATCAACTCCGAATAGAAAGCATTGCCAATACCCAACCTACCACAATAACCCCCAATATAACAACCATTTTCTCCCCTGAAAATTCCACCACAAGCAGCTGGACCCGGATTGCCTTTGGCAAGACCATCAGTATTGAGTAGTTCTTACTTCTTAATGCAATTATTTTACTTAAAAAGCATGACAATCTTGCTATATCTCTTTATATTGCAATCCTGCTTCTGCTTACAGTCAGTTGTGTTAGGTACATCCACAAGAAAGAAGCCATAGAAATCACTCGGTGACCTTATCGGAAAAATCATCCGAGACCTGAAAATCAACATCGTCATCTCGATCATTATTGTTAGTTCAGGTCGCACGATGAGATCTAGGTATCTCATCAAGTTGCACATCATCGATCATTTTGATCTCTTCGTGTTACTTGGCATAATTAAGTAGTCCTTGTCCCAAAAAAGTCTTTGACACTATTTTCTTGTCAAAAAAGTGATCATGTTGTTAGGGCCGAGTTCAAGTCACACGATGAGATTCATGTCTCTTATATTCATGTTGCACACAATCAATCTCATCGTGCGACCCTTTTTGACACTATTTTTGACACAATCGACAATCACAAGACCAAATGGGGCAGGGGCACATCTGCCCCAATGGTAGGTCCAAGATAACAAAATATAGACTTGTCTACATGGGATTATACGCTCTAATAACCTACATATCTGATTTTCTAAAGCCGGTTGGGAAATACGACCGTTTTCTCCATCTCGGTTAATCTCCATTCTCGGTTTCTCACAGCTTCAGACTCAATAACCCCTCTCTCTTTCTCTTCACACAGTTGGGTTGGGACCGTGTTCACCGCTGCTGTGGTTGGCATCCTCTGCAACTCAAAAAGGTGATTGTTCTTGAATGCAGTGCAGTCTCTTATTTCTATTTGATTGATGATAGTCTTGGTACGAGAAATCTTGTTTACTACCTCAAACTGTTGCCTTCTAAGTGCTATCACAATCAAATGTCTTGTCAGTCTTATGGGTTCTTTTTCTTTTTTCTGTTAACTGGTGTTATCAATCAATTGGGGATTTATAGGTTCAAGAGCTAAACCCTGTTTCCAGATAAACTCTCCAATACATGAAAGCCATTACTCCCCTTTTTCGCCGTTTTTCGAAAGCCAAAGAATCACAAGCTTTGATATCATTAATTGGATGTTCCACTCAAGACCCAACTATTGCAAAACAAGTATTTGGTAAATTATTGGATCAATACCCAGGTAGCATTACATTGAGGAAACTCTATGCAAGCTTTATTGTCAATGAGAATCTCCACGGCGACGCTTCACTAGGTGTCAAGTTCATGAGAGCTTATGCTGCTTGCGGTGAACCCAGAATGGCACGCTGTATATTTGATCGAATTCATGATAAGAATGTCATATTTTGTAATGTCATGATCAGAAGCTATGTGAATAACCGTTTGTACCATGATGCTCTTGTTTTGTACAAAACAATGTCTGCCATTGGGTTTGATCCTGATAACTATACGTACCCTTGTGTCCTCAAGGCTTGTTCTGGGTCGGATAATTTGTGGGTGGGATTGCAAATTCATGTTGCTGTTGTGAAAGTTGGGCTTGATCGGAATTTGTTTATTGGGAATGGTCTGATTGCCATGTATGGGAAATGCAGTTGTTTAGTGGAGGCTCGCCGCATTTTCGATGAGATGCCATGTAGAGATGTGGTTTCGTGTAATTCTATGGTGGCTGGGTATGCACAAAATGAACGGTTCAATGATGCCCTAGATGTTTGTAGGAAAATGAAGACATTGGGGCTTCAACCAGATGCTGGTACCATGGCTAGCCTATTCCCAGCTGTGACCAACACTTCATCTGAGAATGTTTCGTATGTTAAGGAAATGTTTATGAAATTGGCTAAACAGAGTTTGGTTTCGTGGAATGTGATGATAGCAGTGTATGTGAATAATTCGATGCCTGGTGAAGCAGTTGACCTTTTCTTACAGATGGAGGAGAGTGGAATAGAACCTGATGCAGTCACAATTGCAAGTGTTCTTCCCGCTTGTGGGGATCTTTCTGCTCTGTTGCTAGGGAAGCGGATTCATGAATATGTTGAGAGAAAGAGACTTGGGCCAAATTTGTTATTGGAGAATGCATTGATTGACATGTATGCTAAGTGTGGATGTTTACAAGATGCAAGAGAAGTCTTTGATGCGTTGACATTTCAGGATGTTGTCTCATGGACTTCCATGATGTCTGCATATGGTAGGAGTGGACAAGGTCATGACGCTGTGGCACTTTTTGTGAAAATGCGTGACTCAGGTGTGGTTCCTGATTCAATTGCATTTGTATCAGTTCTTGCGGCTTGCAGCCATGCGGGATTGTTGGAGGAAGGACAATATTACTTTAAATTGATGACTGAGGAGTACGGGATTGATCCTAGGATAGAGCACTGTGCTTGTTTTGTAGATCTGTTGGGGCGTGCTGGAAGAGTGGATGAGGCTTATAGTTTTGTCAAACAGATGGCACTGGAGCCTAATGAAAGAGTATGGGGTGCTCTACTTAGTGCTTGCCGAGTATACTCTAACATGAGTGTAGGACTTTTAGCCGCTGATCGCCTTTTTCAATTGGCTCCAGAGGAATCGGGTTATTATGTTTTGTTATCAAACATCTATGCAAAAGCTGGTAAATGGAAAGATGTCACCGCAGTCCGGTCAGTGATGAAGAGTAGAGGAATCAAGAAAATACCGGGTGTCAGCAATGTTGAACTCAAAGACCAGGTTCACACTTTTCTTGCTGGTGACAGATCACATCCTCAGTCTAAAGTGATATATGAAGAATTAGATATATTGGTAGGGAAAATGAAGGAGTTAGGTTATGTCCCTGAGACCGATTCTGCTCTTCATGACGTGGAGGAGGAGGAGAAGGAATGCCATCTTGCAGTTCACAGTGAGAAGCTGGCAATTGTGTTTGCCATTCTGAATACTGAGCGAGGGGCAGTGATCAGAATTACCAAAAATCTTCGTGTTTGTAGTGATTGCCATATTGCTGCTAAGCTAATCTCTAAAATAGCTGAACGTGAAATTGTTGTCAGGGATACTAATCGTTTCCACCATTTTAAGGATGGCATATGTTCTTGCGGGGACTATTGGTGAGTCTCCACCCAGAACGCACAGTATGATGCCATATATACTTGGGACTTCCTTGAAGTGTTCGTGTGAGAAAATTGATCAGTAGTTTGTGATAGATCCAAATGAATGGCTATCTGCGGTGACTGGTAAGCAATCACTTTGCTCACTGGGAAAAGTGGTATATAAATAGTTTCAATGAAATTCTGGGTTTCTCAAATCTCGCTAGCGGATAACGTACTTTTCGTGCGACATATATGGGTGTGATTACGTTGGCTTTGATCCAAGTTATGTTGATGAGTATTTTGCAAGGCTGTAAGTGGGCACTTTTCTTCGACATATATTAGGGTTCACTTTGCTCATTTATCTAAATGAATATGATTTTCAATCGTTGTACTCCTACATAGAGATGGTTAAGTTTATTCGATTATAATTATAGCTTCTGCACTAGTGAAAGTGTATAAAGTTGGAAATTTTAGTGAGTAATTCTTTTGGCTGCAGGCAAATTTCAAAATGGCTCTAACAAATGGATTGGAAATTCCTAAAGAAGTGCTGGATGCAGAAATCAAATCCTTTTTTGACTCAGCTCCTCCTTTAAAGAACAAAGATGATGTCAGTGAAAAACTTGAGGCATTTGTTAAAAAGAATTCGCAGCCTTCTGGCACGTTCACTTTTTTTTCACTATTTTAATGTTTTCCAATTCTATTAAACTTTAGTTCCCTTTCCCTTCGTTTTCCAGGTTTTGAAAATAAGGTTCTATTGGTTTTTGATTAACATATATTGTAGGAAATGGAGGAGCTAAGAGGGTGGTTTGTGTAACCTCTGGTGGTACCACAGTTCCTCTGGAGCAACGATGTGTTCACTACATTGACAACTTCAGCTCAGGTCACAGAGGAGCAGCTTCCACAGAGTATACCACCTTAAAATCACTGAATAGGCCATATTTAATATATATGATATTGATAAGAGTTGTCTGATAATATTACAGGTACTTTTTGAAGGCAGGCTATGCTGTTATCTTTCTTTATCGGAGGTAATAATGATTTATATCACCTTATATATGATCTATTCGTTTCAACAATTTTAAATGGTATAAAACAAATCGTATTTTTATAATTTGTTATGTGCAAATGTTATGCAGGGGCACTTGCCAACCATATAGCAGATCTCTTCCCGATGATCCGTTACTTAAATGTCTGGAAATTGTGGACGAGTCAAACATTCAAGGTCTGTATTTACTGTAATGCTATGGTTATATATGTTCTCTTCTTATACTTGGGATATGAATACACATTATTAGTCAAACGCTAATTTATGTTTCCAGCTCTTCAAGTTTGGATATGACAAAATAATACATGGTTTTGTGACATAGCACTTATACTATATAATTGCAGAAAACCTCTAACTTGAGAAAGACCATCCATGCCATAATAAAATGAGACCTTTGTGCAAATGGGTACACAATTACACCACTCAGAAACTTAATTTTCATGGCCTAATTAACAGAAACAATTTCCTGAAGTAATGAAGCTTTTCACTCAATGACAGCTCAACACTTTTCAGGATAACTGTATTTATTAACAATTGGTTCCACCACATCCAGGTTCAATTTCCTTGAGTAGCTTACTAGAGATTTAATTTGTATGCACCGGTATATGTTTTGTATAGTGCTAAGTCATAAATACTGGTATATGGATGAGGATGTCAGTTTTTGGAAGGACGGTGGAGTGTTATGATCCTAAAGGTTGAGTTAAACTATTCAGTTAGCCTTACAATGCTTGACTATCTGGGTTATTGTTTTAGTTACTCATCTAGTTTTTGGGACACAGGAGGAGTCTTTTCTTTTCTTGCCGCCTTGTGATGTCAAAGTCAATCTGACTAGTAATACTATATAACCCTGTGATGATTATCCTGTGATATGAATTATAACTACATGTCATGAATATGTAAAAACAGTTCCTGCTTAGATGACAGAACTTTGTTTCATATTCACAGTACACCAGTCCCATTCACAAGCAGTGAGGAGTGCTATCACTAAGACTCATGCTGTATGGACCCCTTTTACTTTTCTTGCATTGAGTAATTTCTTTACGTAGTTGTCCATATATTGACTTTTTTCTCCTCTTGGCATATAATGCAATAATAGAATAGTAGCACGATGTGAGAACAAATCCTAAATGGTTATTTATTTATTTTATTGTAGGCAGTAGCAGATGGCCTATTGCTGAAACTTCCCTTTACAACAATATTTGAGTATCTCCAGGTTAGCTTTAGAGGCTACCTCAAAAGCTGCCTGCATTACTTTACATTATGTTAAGTGGCTGGTAGTTTTAGATATCTTCTGGCTTGACTAATTGGTCTTTGCATATGAGCAGATGTTGCAGATGGTTGCATTTACAATGCGAAGTATTGGACCACATGCCATGCTATATCTTGCAGCAGCAGTATCTGACTTTTACGTCCCTTGGAAGAGCATGGTAATGATTACCAACTGCTTTTTGTTTATGTGCTTTTCAATGTGTTTCATGGCTGCATTATACACCTCAAGAGGTAGATCACATAACCCATCCCTTTGACCTCAGTATTCCTTAAATAGTTTGCAGCGGCAAAATATGTAATCCTTGGAAGTTTCATAGCATGTCTTTATAGAGTGATATTTAATGATACCATTTGAATAGCATATTATTTCATGTGTCCTTCTCATTTTCTTTAGGACAAAAAACAATGCTTATGCAGGCAGCTCACAAAATTCAGTCAGGGTCTGGTCCATTGGATATGCGACTTGTTCAGGTGCCAAAGATGCTCTTAGTGCTGAGGAAAGACTGGTCCCCCATGGCCTTCTGCATATCATTCAAGGTTAGACACAAAGCTTCTGCTTTTCTTCTAGTCACTAATTCTATCCATCACAGTTTTATCTTTCAACGAGTTCTGATTACTGTAAGTGGATGAAAAATTATTTTCCTTACTAGTATCCAGATGAGTTTTGAGTGTCGCTGAATAACCTGATGATGACTTCAATACTTTGTTGGGGGAGTATCATTTATTAGAGTTCTTACCTCAGTATTTCAGACTTCCATTTGTTGTATTCTCAGTTGGGGAAATAGGAAAAGTTGGGTAGGTTTAGACAGGAAATAGTTTTCCATTATGGTTTGTGTCTCAAAGAAAGTGGACCTATATGCATCACTCCACTTGTTACGATGCAATTGTATATCTACTACAAAATGTCAGACTCGTTTACTTTCTTTAATGTATTAGTGTTTAATTTTTGTTTTCCACAAGAGTTTGAGGGTTAATTGCCATGCTTAATTGTCTTAACGTGATGCAGTATTATTTCTTGGTGACTAAAAACCTTTGACATGTCTGAACAGCTAGAAACAGATTCAAAGATCCTGTTAGAGAAGGCTGATATGTCTCTTAGGAAGTACAAGATGCATATGGTAGTAGCCAATGAGCTTTTAAGCCGAGACGAAGAGGTCGTAGTTGTCACCAGCAATGAAAAGATTTCAGTTCGCAGAAACAAGCCTCTGGGTGTTGATGATGTGGAGAGCGCCCTTATTGAGCTTCTTGTGGAGAGGCATTCAGCTTATGTTGAGAATTCTGATTATGATCAAGACTGATTTCGTATGAAGGTACAACAAGATTGTTCCCTTTTCTGGCTAGGATTGCCTATTAATTTGTGGTCTATGTCAGCGGTGAAATGTTGTTTTTAGCTCATTACTTCTACTTTGCTTTATAGAGGAAGATTATGAGGCAAAATTTGCTGTTGACAGCAATCAGATCTTTGTACACCATATCACACAATGGAGCCGATAAGGAAAATATTATTTCTCTGGCATGATGGAACTGTAAAGTTCCAGAGAACACAGCTCAAGTCTTATTGTCTGCTTAGAAGAGATTTCAGAAACAATTTGGCTCAAAAAACTCCATTTATCATTGCTACTCAACCGGCTATGAAAGCGGTTTGATCTCTATAGGAGCTCTATGTTTTGAATATCACGTTTTCATCCCTATTTCACATGATTGAATCCCCTATAGAATAGACCGGTTGGAAGACTTGGGAATTGAGCTTCAACAAACATGGTGGCGACAAAACTTTTCATTCTTGTTTTCTTCAATACCTTATTCATACTATTGAGATCTGACACGAAATCGAAATAATCCTCGACAAAGAAAAATACCTTTTTGTTTAAGTAAATATGATTCAAGAGAGATTGATGAGAGAATTGTATATTCAATATTGAGAATAGGAGCCCCGTATATATAGGGATTACAAAGTACATGCTCTAATGGTACAAGGAAAACTATTCCGAATAGGACTAGAGATTCTAGAACATTCTCTCATATTACAAACGTGAAACTAATCCTAGTTTGATTAGGCACACAAAGCTGATTTCCTTCAACACTCCCCCTTGTGCCGCCCAAACTTGATGGTGACGCTTCATCCGTTGCCTTGTTAAAAACTTTGCTCGAGTGAAAAACCCTGTGGGATAAAAATAAACTGGAAGAGGAGAAAAGAGTACAACACGTCCTTAATTCTTCAAGACCGAACATGTAGACATCATAACTCCCCCTGATGTCGATATCTCCCACTACAAAAAAAAATTGCAATGGCCACAGCGCAATGCCGTCGCAAAAGAGCATTGGCGACGGCTCTGTGACGGCAATGCTTCCGAGCCTATTTTACCTGTAATAATTGTATTACTCAATTTAGGAGCAGCAACTACAGATTGCAATTTCATGTTACTCTATGAACCTTCTTCACTCTTATATGTATCACAATGTAGAGGCAATCACTCAATCAGGCAACACACCAGAATAACTGAATTTCACCCCAGTCGCTTTCCTCAACTCCCAAGGCCTTCCAAACAGCCGGAGAGGCATCAACGATGTTGTGAGAGCATGGAGGCTAGTAATCATGAACAGGATCACAACCCATTGTGGAGTCATTCTCATCAACAGCCTTGGCATTCACACTCCTTCCATTACCATGTATGGTAAAGTAGTGTGGACAACTCTTCCTATTGTTGAGCCACCCGGTGGACAATGCCACGACCGCCGTGTTATCCGAGTGGAATTTGTTTTCACATTCAGACGGTCCACCACCATCACCACCTTTCTCCAACCTGTTGATAATCAAGGTTGCTTTTGTACGCTTGGACCCGGAGGCGAGCACTTGTAAGTGGTGTAGAGCTTGCCTTTTTTGCAGCAGTCAGACTGGTTCTCAGGGTTACTTGTTTCGGAGGAGGCCTTTTACCTACTATTTTGCCACTTGGATTGCAGGTTAGTGCTTCAATGGTCAAACAGTTTGTTACAAGAATGATAAAGATGAAGAGAAAAGCACCTGAAGAACAAAGTGGAACTTCATGTTCTTTGTACTCTTGGCTTTTGGGTTTAGGTTGGTTTGAAGAAGTTGGATCCTAAGTAGGCTATATACGGAGATCATGGAACAGATAGCTAGCTGGTTTTTAATATAAAATTACTTGATTTATCTCCAGAATGATCATACTGTCCGTTAAAGATACGGCTTGGTAATATTGCTGATAAGTATACTGTCAAATTGTGCAGTAAGCTTCCATATACATACAATCTGATTGTCTGCATACAGCTCATTATATCACCAAATACAAAGAACCATTTTTGTACTCAATACTGCAGCTGTGTAAGATTAGCTTGGTTGATTAATACTAGAAAATTCCTTAATACAAGAGAAACTAACTGAAGATTCACTAATGGTATATTACTCCAAAGATCCTTTAGAATATTAAGACTGGCCTCTGACCTAATTAGAGATGCAGAGTCAGGAGCCTATTGAAGTTTAACATGCATGATATATATTCTTGTTTGGAAATTCTGATTGCTAATACCAATTCTTGAACATTAATGTATACTTTTCCCCATATGATAAAATCTAGCTAGTCAGTAAATTTGGACTCAATTGACATGACAATTTCACGATTTTGATTGTACTAGCAGGAAAAGTTAAAACAGCTAGCCAATCGATCCTTTCTGACAATTCCGCTATGGCTGATTGTGTATTAAAAAATGTCTAACTAAAATGTGTTTAAATCATCGAAGATGTCCATAGTTCTTCTAGTTTTGTTTTCATCTGAAGGTGTCCCTGTTTTTTCAGAAAACTAGAAAAGTGTCTTCTTATTGTTATGTCGGTCATGTAATTACAAGGTAAAAATTGGCCATGGCCCATGGGAATGTTGGGGGCGATTTCATTTGACCGATGTATGAAACCCCTCAAGTTTCCTTTAAAAAAAATAAGTAGTCAATTTTATTTGATGAAAAACTTTCAGTAGAAATAACGACTTGGTCGTATTAAACTTCAACTTTCGCTATGGCCAATAGATGGAGGTCAAACACGAGTTCAAGTAATTTAGAATTTTAACTAGTATTTGAGATTATTCTACAAATACTTGATGCAATGAGAACTACGTAAGTCTAGGACTTAGGAGGATATATCTCCTAAAAAATTTGCAATGCCTGTGGACCTGGACTGACTATATACTTTTGTTTCTACTGCTATATAGATTTGCTAGTAGAGAAAATATTGATGTGGATGCTAACAATACATTGTGAGTGTCAACACAGGTAAGGATTAATCAACACAGAACGCATGATAGGCATGGATTTACAGATAGTAAGATAACATTTGAATCTTAAATTGATGGTATGTACAATATATTGAATTTAAAAATAGTGCAATTTTGGTTTTTATTTTCTTGAATGCAATTTTGTCATTCTACAAGCATCGGAAGGAAATTTTGGTGGAAAATTGATATGCAAAGTCACAAACTCACACTACTAAGCTCGACCACGACAAGTGTATGTTGATGTTGATCTTTATAAGAACTAGAATCATTCTCTCATGTGGATCAAAAAGTTCACATGACTCTAACAAATTAGGTCCTTCGGATATTGAACAATTGATATTCTTCTTTAACGTCTAGTCGATCTTACACAGGCTAGCTAGCTAAGATGAATTAACAAGCATGACTACAAATGAGGCAATGTGGGTTACCAGAAAATGCATTCAGTACATATAACTGTACCCTGACATAACTATACCATCACTGCATGGAAGGAGTGGTTGCATTTGGGTAAGAATTAGGACGATTGTAGGTGATGTAGGAGCTGCATGTCAAAGTTTTGAAATAAATTGGAGATTGCTGAGAAAAAATTAAGCTAGCATAGGATAAAAAAATTAAAGGAAGTCAAAAAGTGAATGTATGACGAGGGCGCATGCCAGGTCGCATGATGACCATGTAGGAGTATCTTGATCCGTGGGGTTGCACTTTGCAAGGTGCAACTGATGCAACCCCGATACCATTTGCTAAATTCATGTTTGATTTGCTACCCACCCATTGAGGATGGGGTTTCCTACTAACCCGAGGGAGGGCATGCGCAGCAGTGCTCACCGAAGTGACCTACAAATCAAGACCCCGACATCTCTCCTGGCATGGTTAGACAACCAATCCACTTTAATGCCCCGCTTAGTTACAAACCCACGCTACTGGGATCGGCAATAACTTAGGCAAGTGCAGTCCTTTTAAGCTGCCGTTTATTTATGTTTTATTTGATGTGGGATTATAACAAAGTATAAAATATTTTCTTCTCCATTGGAATGCAGATTTATGTGGATTCTACATTATTAGTGATATTAAAAATTAATTCATGATGTTTTTGATCGAATGAAGGCTGAAGGCTGGTATGAGTTATAAAATTATAACTGAAGAAATTCGAAGAAAAGTTCCTTATAATTAAAACAATGGAAGCACACTGGTTGATCCTTAAGCCTCAAGTTTCCCCTTGTGTAGATAAGCTGCTTTAATTCGTACATAGATTTTAAATGTCTAGTGGTATAAATTTAAACCCAAACCCTGTCATTAATTTAATTTGAGAAGACCGAATTGTGATATCTTGAATTCAATGTAGTGATTGAATTTATACTGCAGCTGCGTAAGATTGGCTTGGTTGATTAATACTAGAAGATTCTTAATACAAGAGAAACAAACTAAAGATTCGATCACTAGTGATCTCCAAAGATCCTTTAGAATATTAAGACTGGCCTCTAAACTAATTAGAGAGCAAAGTCAGGAGCCTATTGAAGTTTAACTTGCATGATATTTTTGTTTGGAAATTCTGATGGCTAATTCTTGAACAGTAATGTATACTTTTTTCCCAGATGATAATATCTTACTTCAGTAGTTAGTAAATTTGGATCCAATTAACATGACAATTTCACGATTCTGATTCTACTAGCTGTAAAAGTTAAAAATGTCAATCGATCCTTTCTGACAATTCCGCTACGGCTGATTGTGTACTAAAAAATGTCTAACTAAAATGTGTTTAAATCATAGAAAATGTCCACTGTTCTTCTAGTTTTGTTTTCATCTGAAGGTGTCCCCTGTTTTATTAGAAGTGTCTTCTTATTGTTCCGCTGGTCCTGTAATTACAAAGTGAAAATTGGTCATGGGAATGTTGAGGACGATTTCATATGATCGATGTATGAAACACCTCAAGTTTCCTTCTAAGAAAATAAGTAGTCAATTTTAATTGATGATAAGCTTAACCTATGTTAAGTTGCAGTAGAAATATCGACCTTGGTTGGTCGTGCTCGACTTCCACTTTCACTATGGCCAATAGATGGAGGTCAAATCATGAGTTCAAGCAGGCTAAGAACAATTAATATTAAGCTACCATAGGAAAAAAAAAATGAAAGAAGTCAAAAAGTGAATGTATGACGAGGGCCTATGCCAGGTCGCACGATGAGATGCATGAGTATCTTGATCCGTGGGGTGGAACTGGTATTGAGGATGGGGTTTCCTACTAACCCGAGGGTGGGCGTGCATTTACAAACACAAATCAAGACCCCGGCACCTCTCCTGGCATGGTTAGGCAATGAATTCACTTTAATGCCCTGCTTAGTTACAAACCCACGCTATTGGGCTCGGCACTAAATTAGGCAAGTGTAGTTCTTTTAAGCCGCCGTTTATCCATGTTTTATTTGATGTGGGATTGTACCAAAATAAAATATTTTCTTCTCCATTGGAACGCAGATTTCTATGGATTCTACAATTTTGGTGATATGAAAAATTAAGTCATGGTGTTTTTGATCGAATGAAGGCTGAAGGTTGGTGTGAGTTATAAAATTATCAACAAAATAAGTTTGAAGAAAAGTTCCTTATAACACCTTGGAAGCACTGGTTGATCCTTAAGCCTCAAGTTTCCCCTCGTAGAGAAGCTGCTTTAATTCGTACACAGATTTTAAACGTCTAGTGTTATAAGTTTATACCCGAACCCCTCTGATCATCAATTTTGAGAAGATTGAATAGTTGTATCTTGAATTCTATGCAATGATTTGGGGATAATCAGATGACTTTAACAACAAGGTATTTTCATGTAAGGGTTGGAATTCGTCCCCTTTCTAGTTCTTAATGCAATTGTTTTACTTAAAGCATGACAATCTTGCTATATCTCTTTGTATTGCAATCCTGCTTCTGCTTACTGTCAGTTGTGTTAGGTACCTCCAGAAGGAAGAAGACACAAGTTGTCATACATTAAGCTCTCTTTGTTTTGCTTAGGCATTTTGAAATCTTTCTTGACACGGGAGTGTATGAGGCTTTTCTTTGATGGAGGCCATGGAGTGTGGCGACGACAAGATCGGCATCAGAAACCGGTTGATTGATGGAGGCCAGAGAGTCAGCGATGGACTTTGCTTGTTGGAGATATGCATCAACAGTTTGGGTGCCCTTGTTGAGATCAAAAAGCTGAAGCTTGAGACTTGTGGCACTGGCAGCAGACCTCTGAGCAAAATGGCTAGACAAACAGTCCCAGATGGATTTGGAAGTGTCGAATCCAACGGTAAGACGAGCTATGTTTTCAGTTAAGGAGGTATTGAGAATGCTCACAATTTGTTGATCAACGGTAACCCATTTGTCATGCTCAGGGTTGGAAATAGTCGTAGCCGGAGAAGCGGTGGTGGCAGGAGTGGGGATGATGGTGGGTGGCTCTGGAATGGTGCCATCCACATAGCCCCAAAGATTGGCACCACGGAGGTAAGGTTTGATCTGTCGGAGCCACACTAAGTAATTGGTTTCAGTAAGTTTGATGAACTGGGAAGTGTTTTGGGTGGGGGTAGAGGGGTTGGAAGAGGAAGAAGGAGCCATGGATGACAGGAAAGAAGACAGAGAAGGAAGAAAATACAGGTGAGGATCCGAAACCTAATCTGATACCATGAAGAAATTGATTTTCATTGTCTTGTGCAATTGCACTCTTTACAATATATAGCAATATACATGATTACATTTACAGAAAGCATTCAATTGTAATTACAACAATATTAAGCTGCTCAATCCTAGCCTTGTAACTGATGCTAGACTCTAGCCATAACAGATCCTTGACAACAACAATATCAAGCTGGAGATAAGTCAATTAATGGAGGAGTTTTGGTTGTTGTAACTGAAGCTTGATTTGAGGAAGAGATATGCAAAGAATCTGTGGTTCTAACAGGCTGCACTACCGAAGGAGTTCCAACTACTCACATTAATCACTCAAGTTGAAGGCCCTAAACCATAGTCTTCTAGTCCGTTTGAGCTGGAGTTGGATAGTGGAGAATTGATTAGCTTGTCTTCTGTTGTTGGCTTCTTTTGCTTGCTTCTAGGAGTCTTTTAGTTTTCCATCTAGTGTTTACCAGTTCTCCTCAATTAATAGTCTTGAGAAGAGTAACCCGTGCTTGGAAGGTTGTTCGAAGAGTCCATTTATTTTTAGGAGTCCTGTGTACTGGAGAAGACAGTTTTGGGGAATCAATCAGTTAAAGAGTTTCCTAGAGAAGCTTTTCTCCTGCTCTGTATCTCTTTGGACAAGTCCATCGAGTGGTGAGTTTGTTACTTGAATCCTTTGGCAAACACTATAGGTGGTGAATTCTCTGTATAATAGGGTGTTGGCTTGGAAAGGGGTTTCAGTTTTATTTCATTCTGCTGTTGTTACTAGAATCCTTAGGCAAACACTATAGGTGGTAAATTCTTTGTATCTTAGGGTGTTGGCTTGGAAAGGGGTTTCAGTTTTATTTCATTCTGCTGATCTGGTATCATTTCGAGTTTTGAGCAGGCCAATTCCGAGAAGCAGAATGGAAAATATCACAGAGATGTGCAATGCTTTAGTCGGATTTCACTGCGTTCCTAATGCACTTGGGATAGAGCTTTTCAAGGATGGGACTGTTTAAGGATCTTTTCAGTTGATGATCACTTTTGTGATGATGAAAATTAAGTCATGGTGTTTTTGATCGAATGAAGGTTGGTAGGACTTAGGGAGTTACAATTTTGATACATCTTTAAGTAAAGAAGTTTTAAGAAAAGTTCCTTATAAACTCATGGAAGCACTGGTAACTGGTTGATCCTTAAACCTCAAGTTTCCCCTTGTAGATAAGCTGCTTTGATTTGTAAATAGATTTTAATGCCCAGTGGTCTAAATTTATACCTGAACGCCCCTCATCAATTTTGAAAAGATCGAATAGTAATATCTTGAATTCTATGTAACGATTTGGTGATAATCAGATGATTTAAAAACAAGATAGTTCTTAATGCATTTATTTTGCTTAAAGGCATGACAATCCTGCTATATCTTGTAATAGTTGTTCGTAATGCATTCCTGCTTCTGCTTAGTCTCAGTTGTATTAGGTATGTCCAGAAGGAAGATGCCATAAGTTGTCATACATTAAGCTCTCTATGTTTTGCGTAGGCATTTCAAAATCTTTCAAGTTTTGAGCAGGCCAATTCCGAGAAGCAGAATGGAAAAGATCACAGAGATGTGCAATGCTTTAGTAAGATTTTCCTGCTTTCCTAATGCACTTGGGAAGTTGGGATAGAGCTTTTTAAGGACGGGACTGTTTAAGGACCTTTTCAATTGATAATCACTTTCACTGCTATTGTTTAGTTCTATATTTGCAGCTGTATTAAGTGATCTTAGTTGATTAGTACACTAGAAAATCCTTCAGAATCTGAAGATGGGTCATAAAATCTTGGATTCGAAAAGATGCAGAATGAGCCTAACCAAGCTTGATATGATACTTCAAAACTGCTTGGAAATTCAGATTGTCAATAAAATAACAATTTTTCTGAACCTATTGGTTCATTATTCTTTCCCTGATACCAAGCATATACCATGCTCGTACGATCAAGGATTTGGGAAGAGTCTGTATATTTCATAAAAAAACTTTTATTACTCTATCTCCAATGATCGAGAGATAGCTACTTGCATGTTCTAGGTCTTGGAGAAATATTCCAATTCGGACATTGATATTAAAACAGGTTTGCAATCCGTGCACAGGTTTGCTTATGTTTTGTTATTGAAAGCTTTTTATTTTAAGTACCATTCTTCTGGCAAAAGCAGCAAGTGATTTGTTTTCGGATTTTTCATAACAAATTTGCCCTGAGATTTTGAATGCACTGTGATTTTTGCAGTATAGATGAGCAGGTAGCAAAGGATATACAGCTAATTGATTCCATTACTTTTCGTTCAGTGCATATGTATTCTAATTCCTTTCAGCTTTTTGGCCCCTAGCCTATTTATTATGCAATATATACTAGTCACTAGATATAGGACCTCAATGATGTCTTTTCTTATTAAGGTTGATTCCAAATTGGATTTTAACACATCATGAGGCCGCCTTGACCATCCTATCTTCTGCTTTTACAATTTCTCTATTGCCTCTTGGTACAAAAATATATTTATCCTATCTTCGACTAGGGGGAATGCATACTGAGAGATAGAGAAAGGGGGAGTCTATAAATTAGGGAGTAGAAACCAACTGCAGAACAAACTCTTCTAAAATCCTTGGTTTTTCATTCAGAAGTCAGAACAATAACAATGGTGGTAAAGGTGTATGACCACTCCTATGCTTCTCCTAAACGTGTGTTAGTGTGCCTTGTTGAAAAGGAGATCGAGTTTGAAACTTCCCCATTGATCTCTTCAAGCAAGAACATAAAGATCCTGAATTCCTCAAATTACAAATGATAGATAATCTAATCTGTAATCTGTTTATTTACTTGTTGGTTGATCGTTTGCATTGTCTTCTCTTGACATGTAGCCTTTTGGATCGGTTCCTGTTATTCAAGAGGGAGATTATACTTTATATGGTATCTACTTTTAATTTTCAAATGAGCTTTCATATACTGCTCTGCTTTCTTGTTATTGTTTAACTATAATGCTATGTATGCTTAATATACTTATTTAAATATGTGGTTTAGATGGAGTGACGCCATTTATTTCCATTATTCATTAAGTTTCTGCATGCCTCCTGAATTTGCAAAAGTTTGGTCATTATCTACAACAGGAAATATTTTTCCAAAAAAAAAAAAAGATATTTTGTTATTTTCCAAATGCCTTAAGTCCATTATATAGTTGGTGACAAATGCTCCTGTAATTTTGAGTTGTTACTGTAAACCTTTTGTATTATAGTTCCCCTACTTGCATTAATATTTTCTTTTTCTCTTTGTGATTATAATTTCTCCCTTTTGCATATAGCATGCTTACAACCCAGATGAGGAGTATGCAGAGGTAGAATCCAGATTGCGTTCACATTTGGAATCTTTTCTAGAAACTGCAAGATCATTCAATATGATTTACACCAAGGTCTGACCTGCTTTTCCTTAATATGTTGCCTTTTGACATTCAGCTGTTTTGGTTTTTCTTGTTATCTCTTACTATATGTTGTACCAAACTGAAGGATTATGGCATATTTGTTACTTAAAATTTGTATTTTCTTTCATGATGTTGAACTTTATACTCTTTAGTGGACTCCATATTCACATAGTATGTATGAGCTTATTTAGGCTTTAAACAATCCTTTTTGTCAAAACCTGCTGGGTTTTTTTGTTTTTGTTTTGCTTAGGTGGTGTTTTGTCTATAGCATCACCTCAGTTATTTCCTTTCACTGAAACTACATGTGTGGAAGTTTATCTAATTATATTTAGTGTGGCTATACTAACTTATAGTTTGATGCCCTATAATCTATCAAAGATGGAGGTAAAGAAGCTCTTCGATAACATTAATAGCTCAGAGTAAGTGATGGTTATCTAGACATAAATGTATTAAAAGCACTAGCAAATATAACTTCATTTTATGTGCATATTATCTGCAGGGTTATGCATATATACTCAAGCAGCCTGGAATACCTTCCGTTTCCTATGACCACTTCTATGATTCGGGTGATTTCATTCATGATCAGATTGTGAAACTGGTACAGCATTGCAGCTAGCTAGTTCCTTTATTAACTTGTGTCTAGTAGAAATTCTTCATTCATTAAGCATTTGGACTTGTCTGCAGATTCAGATTAGTAGATATGAGCTATTTTGAACGTATGCTCTATGATTAGGTTTGACAATAGGCAGTGTGGTTAGACTATTTGCGGTGACTGGTAAGCAATCACTTTGCTCACTGGGAAAAACAGTATATAAATAGTTTTGATGATAATCTGGGTTCCTCAATTTTCGCTAGCAGATAACTTTACTTTTCGTCTGACATATATGGGTGCGATTACATTGGCTCTGATCCAAGTTATGTTGATGAGTATTTTGCAAGGCTGTAAGTGGGCACTTTTGTTTGACATATATTAGGGTTCACTTTGCTCATTCATCTAAATGAATATGATTTTCAATCGTTGTACTCCTACAGAGAGATGGTTAAGTTTATTCAATTATAATTATAGCTTCTGCACTAGTGAAAGTGTATAAAGTTGGAAATTTTAGTGAGCAAGTCTTTTGGCTGCAGGAAAATTTCAAAATGGCTCTAACAAATGGGTTGGAAATTCCTAAAGAAGTGCTAGAAGCAGAAATCAAATCCTTTTTTGACTCGGCTCCTCCTTTAAAGAACAGAGATGATGTCAGTGAAAAACTTGAGGCATTTGTTAAAAAGAATTCGCAGCCTTCTGGCACGTTCACTTTTTTTTTTCACTATTTTAATATTTTTCAATTTTATTAAACTTTAGTTCCCTTTCCCTTCCTTTTCCAGGTTTGAAAAATAAGGTTGTATTGGTTTTTGATTGATTAACATATATTGTAGGAAATGGTGGAGCTAGGAGGGTGGTTTGTGTAACCTCTGGTGGTACCACGGTTCCTCTGGAGCAACGATGTGTTCGCTACATTGACAACTTCAGCTCAGGTCACAGAGGAGCAGCTTCCACAGAGTATACCACCTTAAAATCACTGAATAGGCCATATTTAATATATATGATTTTGATAAGAGTTGTCTGATAATATTACAGGTACTTTTTGTCAGTTTTGAAGGCAGGCTATGCTGTTATCTTTCTTTATCGGAGGTAATAATGGTTTATATCACCTTATATATGTATCTATTTGTTTCAACAATTTTAAATGGTATAAAACAAATCTTATTTTTATAATTTGTTATCTGCAAATGTTATGCAGGGGAACTTGCCAGCCATATTGCAGATCTCTTCCCGATGATCCGTTACTTAAATGTCTGGAAATTGTGGACGAGTCAAACATTCAAGGTCTGTACTTACTGTAATGCTATGGTTATATATGTTCTCTTCTTATACTTGGGATAGAAATACACATTATTAGTCAAACGCTAATTTATGTTTCCAGCTCGTCAAGTTTGGGTATGACAAAATGATACATGGTTTTGTGACATAGCAATTATACTATATAATTGCAGAAAACCTCTAACTTGAGAAAGACCATCGCTTGCCATTATAAAATGAGACCTTTGTGCAGATGGGTACACAATTACATCACTTAGAAACTTAATTTTCATGGCCTAATTAACAGAAACAATTTCCTGAAGTAATGGAGCTTTTCACTCATTGACAGCTCAACACTTTTCAGGAGTACTGTGTATTTATTATTAACAATTGGTTCCACCACATCCAGGTTCAATTTCCTTGAGTAGCCTACTAGAGATTCAATTTGTATGCACCGGTATATGTTTTGCATAGTGCCAAGTCATAAATACTGGTATATGGATGAGGGTGTCAATTTTTGGAAGGATGGTGGAGTGTTATGATCCTAAAGGTTGAGTTAAACTATTCGAGTCGGCCTTACAATGCCTGGCTATCTGAGTTATTGTTTTAAGTGCTGATCTAGTTTTTGGGACACAGGAGGAGTCTTTTCCTTTTCTTGCTGCTTTCTTGTGATGTCAAAGTCGATCTGACTAGTAATACTATATAACCATGTGATGATTATCTTATGATATGAGTTATAACTACATGTCATGAATATGTAAAAACAGTTCCTGCTTAGATGACAGAACTTTGTTTCATATTCACAGTACACCAGTCCCATTCACAAGCAGTGGGGAGTGCTATCACGAAGACTCATGCTGTATGGACCACTTGTATTTTTCTTGCATTGAGTAATTTCTTTACATAGTTGTCCATATATTGACTTTTTTCTCCTCTTGGCATATAATGCAATAGCAGAATAGTAGCACAATGTGACAATGAATCCTAAATGGTTATTTATTTATTTATTTATTTATTTATTTATTTTATTGTAGGCAGTGGAAGACGGCCTCTTGCTGAAACTTCCCTTTACAATAATATTTGAGTATCTCCAGGTTAGCTTTAGAGGCTACCTCAAAGCTGCCTGCATTACTTTATATTATGTTAAGCGGCTGGTAGTTTTAGATGTCTTCTGGCTTGACTAATTGGTCTTTGCATATGAGCAGTTGTTGCAGATGGTTGCGTTTACAATGCGAAGGATTGGACCACATGCCATGCTATATCTTGCAGTAGCAGTATCTGACTTCTACGTCCCTTGGAAGAGCATGGTAATGATTACTAACTGCTTTTTGTTTATGTGCTTTTCACTGTGTTTCATGCCTGCATTATAAACCTCAAGAGGTAGACCACATAACCCATCCCTTTGACCTTAGTATTCCTTAAATAGTTTGCAGTGGCAAAATATGTAATCCTTGGAAGTTTCATAGCATGTCTTTATAGAGTGATATCAGTGATTTGTAATGATGCCATTTGGATAGAATATTATTTCATATGTCCTTCTCATTTTCTTTAAGACAAAAAACAATGGTTATGCAGGCAGAGCACAAAATTCAGTCAGGGTCTGGTCCATTGGATATGCGACTTGTTCAGGTGCCAAAGATGCTCTTAGTGCTGAGGAAAGACTGGGCCCCCATGGCCTTCTGCATATCATTCAAGGTTAGACACGAACCTTCTGCTTTTCTTCTAGTCACTAATCCTATCCATCAGAGTTTTATCCTTCTACGAGTTCTGATTACTGTATGTGGCTGAATAACCTGATAATGACTTCAATAGTTTGTTGGGGGAGTATCATTTATTAGAGTTCTCACCTCAATTTGTCATATTCTCAGTTGGGGAAATAGGAAAAGTTGGGTGGGTTTAGACAGGAAATAGTTTTCCATTATGGCTTGTGTCTCAAAGAAAGTGGACCTATATGTCTCACTCGACTTGTTACGATGCAATTGTATATCTACTACAAAATGTCAGACTCCACTCTCCTTAATGCATTAGTGTTTAATTTTTGTTTCCCACAAAGTTTTGAGGGTTAATTGCCCCTGCTTAATTGTTCCAACTAACATGATGCAGTATTATTTCTTGGTGACTAAAAACATTTGACATGCCTGAACAGCTAGAAACAGATTCAAAGATCCTGTTAGAGAAGGCTGATATGGCTCTTAGATGAACTTGAAGACTTGGGAGGAGTGCTTGTTCACCCGGTCTAACATGAACTTCTCGGGGTGGCCTTTCTGACCCGAAGAGACGAACTCGTAGGTCTCTCCTATCACCGGGTAGCCGACGTTACCCGGCGGGAGGTTGTTGCTGGTGAACTGGGATCTGTGCCTGTAGAAAAGCACCAAGAGAGAGATTGCCAGAAAGGAAACAAAGCCCAAGAGGAGGGTGATGGGTTGGAAATAATATTGCTCCATCACCATGGTTTTGAGAGCTGAGGAGGATCTTTGGAGTTTGTTTGAATGGTTCATAGGGATCCAGTGAATGTGAGACGCATTGTATCATTGAGCTTATATGCAATTATATATGCCATACTGATCGAGTTCAAAGCTCCGAGCGAAGCTAGGCTGGGTGATCGACGTGCTAAGTCTCTTTTTTTTTTTTTTTTTTTTTTTTTAATAAGTGGCACTATCAAAGCCTTTTTAAATAAGGAATGGCAGTATCAAAGTCAAACTAAGTTGGCGATAAGATATGTGCCATCGGAGCTCCCAATAATACGGAGAAGATAATATTAATTGAAGTGTGGAGTTGAACGTACTATCTGGGATTATATTTTTTTTTACGTAGTTTACTATATTCCTGTGCAATTAAAATCTGGAATACTTAATTATTCAAATAAGAACCAAATTTAGTGATTAACGTTGTTGAAGAACTTATTACTTAAATGACGATGGTGTTTCTTAACTACCGTTATGAGTTGTTTTTTTTTTTTTTTTTTGAGAAGAGAAAAAACAAATTAAACGTACATAATTGAAATAAGTCATGTAATCTAACTAAGATGTCGCTCATCTTTAGAAATTAGAAGCATTGACCTTCGAATCTTCAACTATTGATTAAGGCACTTGAGGAAGGTTGAGGAAGATGTTGATGCAGCAAGGATTCTTGGCTTTGGATTAGAGGTCGGAGGAATAGTAAAGTGCTTTTGCATGATTTGCCCTTCTTTGACAGTTTTATCAGATTCTTGTCTATAATTTTGTCCTCTTCTATGATTGTATCCATGATTTCATGGCTATGGCGGGTCATCTTCACTGTGGAGGACTCTGGAGGTGTTCTATCAAAATAAAAAATTTAATTGTTGATTTTTATTTTAAATGAAAAAGAACAAATTAGGAAGACATGCAAGAAATTATTAGGATTAATATAATGATGTGGCACATGCCACCTCATTTGGTATAGGTTTTTTGTATAACATTTTGGGATATTAAGTATTTTCCTAATGTAAAATTACTTTAAAAGCTTTTTGTTTGGTAGTGTCAATTATGATAAAAAGAAAAGACTCGTTGGTGGTTAAGTAAAACTGTAAAACACAAGTTGAATATTTCACAGCACTGAGCAGTCTAGGTATAAAAATGCCAAATTAAGTAGTCAAGGAAGTGAACATTGAGGTCAGAGTGACATCGAATCCTATTCGATCATTCTGAGATAATTGTATTTCTCTTCTCACTTGTGGAGTCTTTATATACTCATATTGACAGGACCCGCCCCGGATTTCACCTTGAAATCCAAAGTAGCCCTGCGGGGCCCACCTTAGAAGAAATTCTGCCAAAAATTTGGCGGAACTCCCTCTAAAAGTGGACTACCCAAAAACCTGTAGAAAGACATTTACACTTCTAAAATAATCCATCCTTATTCTTTTGGAGCCACCCTGCTCTCTATGTCACAACATCTCCCATTTCACAAACAATTATGAAACTAAGAATATTAATCTCATAGGTTATCAGAGCAATCTAATGTACAGGCGTACAAGAGAATAGAAAACAAGATAAATGACCGATGCTTTTATAATGCGAAAGCTATGACAGTTATGCCTCAACCCCAAGTACGCTCGATCTCAAGCTAAACTGGCCTGCAAACTGGGCATTTAAAACCGAAGGGCCCAGGGGAAAACATTTAAAATCCGTTAGAGTGAGTGGACGAAAAATAAGTACTTTCAAATGTATAAGTAAAACTTAATGCTTGTCCAAGTTATTCTCTAAAATCTCGCATGCAGTAACAATCTTAAAAACACTCTTAATCATCCTCTTTACTGAAATCTCAATCACGTAAAAAATAGAACATCTTGAAATCTCTTGAAATCTCATCCTCAATCCTTATAAAAACATCCTTTCCATGAGGCTCGTTTGATGACTAGAAAGGACTGCTGTCTAGTCATCTCATGCCATCTAGGAGGGACTGCCACCCAGATGACGCATCGGAAGGGACTGCCAACCGGAATAGGAGGCGGTGGATAGAAGGGACTGCCAACTAGCCACAAGTAGTAGACGGGACCAATGTTTTAAAAGGCTAAGGCGTAGCCGAGGCGTAGCCGGGAGAGCCTCAGCAAGGCGCTCGCCTTGAGGCGTAAGGCGTAAGCCTTACGTATAAACTAGCTGTATTTACATATAGAACTAGTCTTATATATAGAACATGTATTGTAACCAAAAAAACATTATAAATTGTCATCCTTACATAACAATTACATAGGCCCAACAAACATAACAATTACATGTACGTTTACATTACAGAAACTTTCCTAAAACTAGGACTGTGATACAAATCAGCTAAACCTTCCCGTAGCAATTTCTGCAGATTCAATAATCAATAGTTCAATACCCATGCCATCTTAGCGAGACCGAACGAGGCAATGAACATGAGATTCAATAATCAATAGTTCAATACCCATGCCATCTTAGCGAGACCGAACGAGGCAATGAATATGAGATAGAGAACTTGAATGCAAATGCAGAACAAAGAAAGAAAAACTCCTAGATTCAGTTCATGAGCAGCCACATTGCAAATGCAGAACAAAGAAAGAAAAACTCCTAGATTCATGTTCCTGTAAATTATGACCTTCGCCTGGAATTTGAGCAAATATCTTCAAACCCCCAATGATTTACCATAATATAAATAGAGTCAATGGTGACAGAGGACGAACTAGAATGCAAATGCAGAAAATTTAAGCCATATCTACAAACAACCAGGTATGCCATAACAGATACTACTCAAGCCTCTATGTGTTGAACATGATAGTTACTGTAAGAGGAAGTGCAGAGCAGGTTCATCAAAGCAGTGAGTCAGTGACTATATTCAATTATTCAGTAAGAAATTAAGAATACATAGATGATAGATTGATGTCCAAATTCCAATTCCAATTGCACATAACAAAGAAAAACAAAACCATCCAAAGAAAACTAGGAAAATTGATCGAACCATGATCATACCTTGAACTCCTTTTCTTCAAATCGAAGTATCGAACTGCAACTCTCCAACTCTCTTCAAATCTTGCTCCACTTCTGCAAATAGCCTCCTTTAGAACCAAATTCTTGAGAAAACTTATGGGCTCTTTGAGATTTTATCAACTTTTCAAGTAAGGGATTGGGATTGGGATTGAGAGTGAAGATTCGGGGAGGACTGAGGAGGCAGGTAGAGTGATTTAGGGATTTGTATACCAGCCGAACACGACCTAAATGAATCAAAACTCTCAAAAAAAACACCAAAACGACGTCGTTTTGGTTTGTAACAAAAAAAAAAAACTCTCAGGCGTTCGCCTTTGACGCCTTAAGGCGCGTCTTCTACGCCTTCTGCGCCTTCCTCAGCGCCTTGGCCGCCTCTGCGCCTCAGCTGCAAAACAGAAGCTTTTTCCAGCACGCTTCACGCCTTTTAAGCCTTAAGGCGAGCCTGACGCGCGCCTTTTAATTCATTGGACGGGACTGCCGACTAACCACAGGTAGTAGACGGGATTGCCGACTAACTACCTCATGTCATCTGGAAGGGACTGCCAACCAGGTGACGCATCGGATGGGACTGCCAACCGGCTGTAGTCTGGAAGGAACTGCCAACCAGACTATTACCTAGAAGGGACTGCCAACTAGGTAAGATACGCATGCGCCAAAACTGGCCTCCTTAATAAACTGAATAGCCTCCTCAATAAACTGGAAACTGGAAACAACCTCTTTCAATTACTTGTTTTCGGAAAGAAACTCGCTGTTACTTCAATAAAACATTAAAAATTTACCGAAAACATATCTCAGGATTATCTCGCTAAATCAAACCTCAATATCTCAATAAATCCTCAAAAGCATCCTCGAAAGCATAAAAACAAATACTCTGTAAATCAATAAATGCTTTCGGAAAGAAAATTCAATCTAACTTCAAGGCTGGTAAGTGCGGTGCTCAAAGCTCAATAAATCTCGATAATTCAATAATGTTCAAATATTTGCTAAATCCTTCGCACTCGTAAATTATCATATAAACTGATATTCGAAATCAATAATTCTCAAATATTTTCTGAATCAGTCACTTCCCGAAAATCATTTCCCAACCCAATAACTCATAAATAACTATCTCGAAAATCAACTAAAAGCCCTCGGGAAGGAATTTCAATGCGAACCTCGTAATTCATAAATAAAACTCAATAAACTAAATCTCATAAAACCATAAAACTCAATAATTCAAATTATAAATCAAACCTCACTCAGAAAAATAATAATATACTGCATGCACATTTAATTTAAAATAAATTTCCACTCACAGTACTGTTTAGGCGACCATGCATACAAGTTCCTTCGTCGAGCAATAGCTCGGTACGTTGCCCTGTACACAATTATTTTTCGTGAATAACTATTCAACAATCAAATACGATTCTCAAAATCAAATCCTCATAAATCATCTCTCCACTTCTTCTCTGATTCAACCCAAATTTTACATCTAATACCAATTCATTATCTTAAAGGTTCCAAGTCAGAACCAAGAGATATCCGACGGTCGGATTCTCGTAAATCGATAATCGAAATCCTAAATTTCCAGAAATTCATAATCAATTAAAAACTTCTCCAATTCCAACCAAATTCACATATTCAACCCCTACCAAAATTATAGGATTTAACTAGCTAATAAAAAAAATATATTATAAATCACTGTTCATACACCGCACTATTCCGGTGACACTGTTCATGCGGCGGCCAACTCCTCCTCCGGCCACCAAATTTCATCCACAGCATCATCTCAACATTTCCAATAACTTTCTCAACTGTGACAAAGTCAGAAAATACCTTGAAGTGGCCGAACAATTAAGCAATCCGAAGTACAGTGAAATTTTCCAATTATGCTTTCTTCCTCCACGCTTCGAATCACTGCAAGAAGTTTGGAGAGCATGAAGAGTGGCTCAAGGCGCTTCTAATGGACCTGGTTTTGTGGCCGAAGGTGACCGGAAATCGGCGTTGACCATTTTGCTACAGTAAAAATGTTGACTTCGATCTCCACATTTCCGGCCAAATCGCGGTAAACAACTCCCACATGCAGGTTAAGGAGGAGGAGAAGAGTCTATCTAGGCCAGCAGCTCGCCATTTGGTGGTCTGGAGGAGGAGATATGCTGGAGGGAAAGAGAGTTGCAAAGGAGAGAAAGATAGAAAACCACGGGAGGGAGAAGAGAGGAGGAAAAAGAAAACTTACCCGGCTCAACAGTAAAAAATTCAAATATATACTTCTTACTATGAACAGTAATTTTCTTTTTTCGCGTATAACTTTCGCATATGAGCTCCGATTTTTACGTACCACATATGCACGCGCTCGGTTTAACGTCATCTACAACTTTCATGCAGAACATTTTCTCAAATTTTGACCCGAACAAAAAGTCAACTTTTAGGCCCCCTAAAATGTCGAAACGGAGCCAAAAGTAAATGTAAATGTCGTTTACCCATCGAAAGACTTGTAAACTGGTAAATTTAGGTTCGGGACGTTACACATACAACCTTGGACATTAAAGAAACTGATCATAAATATATAATGAATGCTTAATAGTTAACTAATTACAGAATCATACAGCTCATGTCCACACTTTCCTCAAGTTCGTGCATAGATGTACGTCAGTCGTGCCCAACTTTTTAAGTGAGCTGTTAAATACCTTTTTTGACATTGTTTTGGTAAGAATTTCTGCAAGCTGATCTATTCTGACTGAACAAATCAAAATCGAATCACTTTCAGGTTCAAATTGTCTTTAATGAAGTGTCAGTCCACTTCCCTGTGTTTAGTATGATTATATTGTACTAGTTTGTGTGCAATCTTTACACTGGCTTACTATCACACTGCAAGTCCATAGGTCTTGCCGACTTAAAACCTAAGTCCAATATATGTCAGGTCCATAACAACCCACACACGTGCCATGTGTACCATTCCTCTGAATTTTGGTTCTTTATTAGATTTTGCAACCACTTTTTGCTTCTTGCTTCGCCAAGTATGAGATTTTCTCCAACAAATGTGAAATACCCAAATGTAGGTCTCTTGTTTGATTTGAATAGCAACCCTTTACTTGGTGCACCTTTCCAGTACTTCAAAATTTTGTATAACTTAATGACGTAACTTTTGAAATAAATCACTTTATTAAATTTTATCAAACACATTTTACTATTTAATTATGAATTAAAAGGTTTTATATGGATGATAGTTTTTTTTTTTTTTTTAATCAAAGAAGCTACATGTTACTTTTATAGTAATTTTTGAGGTAATATTTAAATTTAATTGCCGATCTGACAACACAGTTACTAAGAGTGTGAGCAGACTCATTAAGAATAAGACAAAATATTGGTAACTAAGAAAAAGTTGTTATAAACTCCATGTGATTACATAGTAAGTTTTTTAAATTTGTTCAGTTAGATCATGGGCTTACTTCTTAATGGCTTCAAAGGCATGAGCTTCCTTTTGGTTTTCCCTGTTAAAAATAACATTAATTTAGAATTATGTTGACAGTTATGGTGAAAATAATGGTAGAATTATGATGAGCATAATGGTGAGAGTTAGAAAGGTTTATGATTAGGAAAAATGCACAGATAGTGACTGGACACTTTGAAGATTGTCAAAGTGATACCTGAACTTTAAAACGATCAATATGATACCTGGACTTATATTTTCTTGTCAACGTAGTGCCTACGTCAACTTTCCATCACAGAACCGTCAAGTTGACCACGTGAGGCCGAAAATGACGGCAAAATGACTGATGTGCCCCTCAAAAAAATTTTATATCTGATTTATTATATAATATGAATAAAATAATTAATTTAAATGGTTTTATAAATAAAAGAGAGAAATAAATGAAGAATTAAACAAATTTCTTCTCCTCTCTCATTCATCATCAGTTACCCAGAAGGCCAGAATCGATCGGCCTCCGACTTCACTCTCAATTCTTTGGCCTGCAATTGCTAATCTTCTAATCGAGAGCTTGCATTCAAATTGACCACACTGCCTTGTAAATCCATGGCTATCTTTTCCATTATCTTTTATGAAAATCAAAACCCAATACAACATTTAGTGAGGATTGAAGAAAAGGAGGAGAATTAGAGCCTAAATTAGCTCCATTAAAGACTAATCAGTTTCTGAAAACCCTAATAGAGAGGAGAGGAGATTAAGCTTTGAAATTGAATTGGGGCTGGTGTTTGGGAAATTGAAAGCTTCACTTTCCGGTGTCCAATTTGGGCCAGAGGCCGAAGTTGTCGGTGAGACCGATGAAGTTGTAGGTGCAGGTGGTGTGGAGGTGGTATGGCAAGTCAGGAACGACAGAGAGGATGGGCGAGGTAGGATTGGAGCTGTGATCTGAGAGTAGGGGGCTGGCGGGGTCTGAGTTTCCGATCAATGGTGTATACGGGGAATTGGAGGAAAGAATGAGAGTGGTGGCGGCTAAGTCGTTGGCGGCGCTGATGGGGATGAATTAGGAGCAAGAGGCTTCGTTGTGGACTTGATCTGTTTTTGTTTCTGTTTGTTGTGGTGTAAAATGTTGGAGAGATTGCTTTCGAAGCCCATGAGCAGCAACGATCTTTATTTGATGCTTCAAGGCAGGTTAATCTCCTAAAATCCGATGAAGTTGGGATCTTGATCTGCCGGATTACTACACCACATCCTCCTTCCCCTCTTTGAAGACTATGCGTTCCCGCCGGATTCAATCAAAGATGCCTTCCTCAAAGCTGCCACTACTGTGAAGTCACGCGCCACCTTGATCTTTACCTTTGATGAACGACGAGGAAGACTTCATGAGGTCATGCAAAAAGAAGCAGAAGATAGCTTCTAATCTCATCTAAAATCCGGAAAACACCACCTGATTCATAGAGGTCAGGATTTGAAGATGAGTTTCGGGTTAATAGAACAAAGCAAAAATTGCATTCAACTTTATTTTCAATATAATAATTTATTTAGTTTTTAATTTCAATTTTGAATAATCCATTTAGGATGATGGGGTGAAAAATATTTTTTGCCCTTATTTTCAGCCTCACGTGACTCACACGTGGTCAAAATTGACGGTTCTGTGACGGAAAGTTGACGTAGGTACTATGTTGACAAGACAATATAAGTCCAGGTATCATATTGATAAGTTTTAAAGTTCAGGTATTACTTTGACAGTCCTCAAAGTGTCCAGACACTGTCTGTGCATTTTTCCCTTATGATTATTATAACGGTCTAATACTTATGTTCGTTGTAATTGTTATATTTATGGCATTATATACTGTAGACCTATATAAGTAGGCAAGTCTAGTTGAGGAATGGGTGTAGATGAGTATTTTGTAGAAGTATCGTAAGAATGAGTTCTTTTATCAGGTATTTTGAGAGTATCCTCCATATCTCTCTCTAGGAGCTCTGTACATACCTTTGGACTGTTCATCTCTCATATTGTGTGTCATTCATGCATCATATCTCTCTATCCCAAATTAGTTTTCAATATTTAATCTTCCAGTGTTATCATCCAACATTCCCAGGCCAGCTATATGCAAAATGGGATTGGGTATACTGGTCAATGATCCCAAAGTATCGTTGCAGAGCGTTGAGATTCACAAAGTTGGGTAGCACCTTTCTCATCTTCGTGGCCTCTTTTACGACAGTGGTTTTGGTGGAAGATCAAACTGAAGAAGATAAGATCTTGTCGACACAGCTCGAAACCAAACTTGTTGCAAGCAGTGCCTAAGAAAGGCAGTTCTTTCCCCAGTCAAGGAGGTCTTGAAGACTGGGGAGGAGTGCTTGTTCACCTGGTCTAAGATGAACTTTTTGGGGTGGCCTGTACTGGCCGATCGAAGAGACGTAATCGTAGCTCTCTCAGATCACCGGGTAGCCGATGTTACCCGACGAGAGGTTGTGCCCGGTGAACTAGGATCTTTGCCTGTAGAAGAGCACCAAGAGACTGAAGAGATTGAGTGCCAAAAAGGAAACAGAGGCTATGAGGGGGATCATTATGGGATGGAAACAAATCAAATAATATTGCTCCATCACCATGGTTTTGAGAGCTGAGGATCTTTGGTGATGGAGATTGTTTGAATGTTTATGGGGATCAAGTGAATCTGAGATTATATACTGAGTTTCTACATCCAAAGTGAACACGCTGGGCACCATGGCATGATTATGGGTGTTCAAGTGCTGCGCTGCTTTATTGTGTTTTATATATACACAACACACACATACTTTATTATTACTACATTATTTGTATGATATTGGCTCTTTAGAGATGAACGTTATAGGTATAAGACCCATCCTCAAACCGGTAGGCGAGGGTCTGCCACTCTTTAAAAATGCGGCCCACCACTCGCCATAATCTTGTTTTTATATATTATAGAAAATAAAAATACAACCAAAGTTGGGGGGACAAACCCCAAATACATGGAAAAACAAGAAGGTAAAGAGTACAGCCCTCTCACCTTTCAAAGATGCAAAGCTAAAGCTAGAAACATAAAAGAACACAAAATTACAAAAAATAAACCAGAAGCAAGCCATAGATTTGATAGTTTAGGGGAGAAGGTCTTACTTTGAAAAGCATTCCTAAAATCTAACAGAGAACGCTAACAGTAATAAGGTGCCAAAACAAGAAGCAAGCCATTGCCAAATGTTTTGAGTGAAAAAAAAAAATTAACAAAAAAGACGACCGGAGTCTTCCGATCCACATTACCAAAATTACAGAGTTGACTAATTGAGACCATATGAATACTCTCTTTTCAAGCTGATTCTTAATAGATAGCTTATTAAATAACTTTGTGTAAAAGTAAAATGATAATTGGAATGGCCTACTCATTTCATTTCATAACCCCTTTATATAGGGAAGAAATTACAACGGAAATATTGATTACAATTATGATATTAAATACTGATTGATCTATCTTTTATGCTAATTGATTGGTAATCGCTGATTCCTTGATTCTCTCTTCGTCAGTTACTTTGACGAAGGCACATAATATGTTTTTCCTTTAACACTCCTCCTTGTGCCAAGTCAAAGACGAAATGGTGCATAAGTTGTTGCCTCACTAAAAACCTTGCCAAGTAACAATAAAAACCCTGTGGGACAAAAAATAAAACTTGGTCGAAGGAAAAGAGCACAACGCACCTTCTACATTTGAGAATGACATGTGTGTGTTAGACTCCCCCTGACGTCTACACCTCCCCCTGATCTTTACATTAATCAAGGGAGCTTGGAAAGTCTTCGTATTCCTATGCTTTTAACATGTTTCTCAAATATGGCCTTAGGCAATGATTTGGTGAACAAATCTGTCACATTATCCTCAGACCTTACTTGATTCACTTGAATCTTGAGGAGGGCCTATTGTTGCTGATTGTAGAAAAACTTTGGCGATATGTGTTTTGTATTATCACCCTTGATATATCCTATCTTCATCTGTTCGATGCAAGCTGCATTATCTTCATAAATGCAAGTAGGCTATTCAGTGGTAGAACTCAAACCACTAGTCCCTCGAATATGTGTGATGATAGCTCTTAACCATACACATTCACGAACCGCCTCATGTAGAGCAATGATCTCTGAGTGGTTCGAAGAGGTAGCCACAAGGGTTTGCTTGGTTGATCTCCAAGATATCGCCGCGTTCCCAATGGTAAATACATAACCAGTTTGGGAACGACCTTTATGTGGGTCAGAGAGGTACCCAGCATCAGCAAAACCAACCAAAACATCATTTGGCTTTTCGGTGTAGTGTGTGGCACTTTCACCATCAATATTTTCTTCAGGGATTGCAGTTCTATCTGCAGTCCCTCTTGTCTCTCTGTAGGGAAAGAACAGTCCCAAGTCAATGGTTCCTTTTAGGTATCTGAAAATGTTCTTGATACCATTCCAGTGACGCTGCGTTGGCGCTGAGCTAAATCTAGCTAACAAGTTCACTGAGAATGCAATGTCTGGTCGAGTACATTGGGCTAAGTACAATAATGCGCCTATTGCACTTAGGTAGGGAATTTCAGCTCCCAACACCTCTTCGTCATCTTCCTTTGGACGAAATGGATTTTTCTTTGCATCCAAACTTCGACCAATCATAGGAGTGCTAGCAGGATGCGCTTTGTCCATGTTAAATCGCCTGAGCATCTTTTGGACATACGCAGACTGGTGGATTAGTATTCCACAAACTCGGTGTTCTAGTTCAAGGCCTAGACAGAATCGAGTTTTCCCAAGATCCTTCATCTCAAATTCGGATTTCAAGTAGCTCTCGGTTTCTCTTATTTCATCAAGAGTACCTATTATGTTCATATCATCGACATATACTGCTACAATTGCAAATCCGGAACTTGTTTTCTTTATGAATACGCAGGGGCATAGTTCATCGTTCTTATATCCCTTCCCAATCAAGTAGTCACTTAGATGGGTATACCACATCCGCTCAGATTGTTTCAATCCGTAAAGTGAGCGTTTCAACCTAATTGCAAACGCACTCCGTGGTTTAGAGTCACTTGACTTGGGTAAGGTAAGGCCATCAGGCACTTTCATATATATCTCTGAATCTAGATTCCCATAGAGATATGCAGTCACCACATCCATGAGCTGCATTTCCAGTCCTTCGGAAAATACTAGGCTAACTAAGTAGCGGAACGTTATAACGTCCATTATGGGAGAGTATGTCTCCTCGTAGTCAATTCCAGGGCGTTGGGAGAAACCTTGTGCCACAAGGCGAGCCTTGTACCTTAGGACTTCATTCTTCTCATTACGCTTTCTAACAAAGACCCATTTATGTCTTACAGGCTTTACACTTGGTGGGGTTAGCACTACCGAACCAAATACCTGTCTCTTTGTTAGAGAATCTAATTCTGCCTGGATTGCTTCTTTCCATTTAGGCCAATCTGCACTTTGTTGACATTCTGTAATAGAGCGTGGTTCGATATCATCGTGCTTTATGATTTCTTGAGCAACAGTGTATGCAAATGCATCATCAATGTGTATGGAAGATCTTTCTATCAACTCATACGCACTCTCATAATCCATTGAGATTTCTTTGTTCTCTGGAATCATTTCAAACATCAGAGCGTCCTCCAGTATTGATTCATGGACATAACTATAATCAGAGACAATCTCATGAGAGGGATTCTATACATTGATGATTGGTTTGTGCCTTACTCACCCTCTTCTTCCTTGGGTGAGTGTCAATCGAACCAAGTGACCTCCCCCTCTTCCTTGGGGAGCCACGACCTCAACCACACCTCCACTAAGTGAGGTTGCAGTGCCTCTATCTGCGGCACCGTGCCCCTTGTTGGGGACTTCTAACCTTGCAGGCACATTTGCAGCTGGTATATGTGATCTCGTCACTTTTACGATATCAGTAAACGCATCAGGCATCGAATCTGCTACGTTTGGAAGATCGATTATTCTTTTCACTTCACTTTCACTTTATGAAGTGCGGGGATCAAGATGAGACAAAGTGGGAACAAACCACGACAATTCCTGTCGTTCCCTTGGAAAATCCTTTTTCCTATCTCCCCCTAACGACGGGAAGACTGTCTCATGAAAGTGACAATCCGCAAATCTAGCGGTAGAGAGATTGCCTGTCAAGGGTTCCAAATAGTGGATAATTGTTGGGGATTCGTATCCAACAGAAATACTTAATCGTCTCTGAGGACCCATTTTGGTGCGCTGTGGGGGCGCAATAGGCACATATACTGCTCAACCAAATATGCGTAAGTGTGAAGTGTCAGGCTCATATCCAGTTACCAATTGGTGCGTGTACATACATGTGCATTTGCAAGCATAATTAGGTATAATGAGCCACGCTCATTGTACCGCCAGGGGTACCAACGCCCACCATATGAGTGACTGGCGTAAAGACAGCTAGCCGGGTTACCGCTTGAGCCCCGGATCAACCCCAAAGCACCGCCGACGCGCCATCACGCGCCGTGTCAAGTTAGCATCAGAGGCTACTGAAACTGGGAACTGAAGCACATCAGTCCCACATCGAAAACAAGGAGAAGATCATCCTCTTCCTCACCTATAAAAGGTCCTCTCCTCTCTCCTCATTAATGACGCACTTACTACTCATTATTGTTATGCTGCCCATATGCATTGACTGACTTAGGCATCGGAGAGTTGAAGACCGCCCAACGCAGTCTCCCTCTAACGCCCTGTCTTGTGTTTGGCAGCTAGCAGTAATCCTCAGAGCGGCAGAGTAGCGGTCCGCCTGCCGGACCAGCGTTAGACCAAGGTTTGGCTACCGCCAGACTTTTGAGCATTAACAGTGCGCAGAAAATGGTTGGCTATCTGTGGGTCTTAAACGAATAAGTAAAGCTGCGTGCAATATTGCATAACCCCATGCAGATATAGGCAGGTTAGTGCGCATAACTAATGCCCTGGCCACCATCTGTAGCCTTTTGGATGGTGGCTTCTGTGAGACCATTTTGTTTATGCACATGGGGTACAGGATGCTCTACATCGATCCAAATAGATATGCAATAATCATCAAATGCTTTTGATGTAAACTCTCCAGCATTATCAAGCAGTATAGACTTGATAGGGTGATCAGGGTGGTGAGCCCTTAAACTTATAATCTGTGCTAGGAGTATTGCAGCATTTCTTGTGGACAATAAAACGACATGTGACCAGATTGTCGAAGCATCCACCAGAACCATAAAGTACTTGAATGGTCCGCATTCTGGATGGATAGGTCCACAGACATCTCTTTGTATCCTTTGTAAGAATGGAATGTTTTGTTTTGTATCTTTAGCATAGGAAGGTCTCGATCCTGTTTTTGCTAAAGAACAGGCTTTGCAAAACGAGTGATGTGCCTTTGAAATAGTCAATGAGGCATAATGGGAGGGAAGGAGTGCTTCTGGTACTTCAGAAAGCACTGACTACATTTGAGCAATCCTAGAACCGACACCTTGCAGTGTGGCGGATTTTTCTCCCATTTTTCACTCGAAAGAAGGGATGTCCGTGTGAGTTCTTTGAAAAATACGGATCATCATGTCATGACCTCGGTGCCATAGGCGGTCATGCAAAAAGCCTGTATGAGTCAATGTCCCACATTTCATTGTTGGTGACAGTATAGGATTCAATGATCTGAATCGTAGTGAGGTACAGTCCACTAAATTGACTCATAAGTTTCTCTAAAATGTGTTTCCTTCCACATTCATTAGAGTTAATATCAAGGTATTCAGTTCCATTCTCACAGTGTGTTTTTACATGATAACCGTTGGCACGAATATCTTTGAAACTTAACAAGGTTCGATTAGCTCTTGGTGCATATAGAGAGTCTGTGACTTGAAATGTTGCGCCATTAGGCAGCAAAAATTTGGCAGTTCTTCGCCCTTTTATTACTTGTGATGATCTAATCATCGTAGTCACAGAGGAATTATAGGCTATTGATTCAATTAATAATTGCCTATTTCTTAATATTGTGTGGGTAGTCCCACTAACAATTAAGCACTCAAGTTCTCCTCCATTCATTCCTACAAATAAATGGGAGGTATTTAGAAAATATAACTCATATTCTTTAGAGTATTTCTATTTGCGTAGAATGGTATTCTTTTCATTCTAATAATTTTTCTCTAGATGTATTGCTTTACATCTTTATATTGCAATTTCGAACCATGTAAATATGTTTAGTAAATAAATTTGAATAAATTCAAAATTTATTAATGAGCCAACAATAATCAAATCAAGGTCTTGTTCAGAAATCTTATTCATCAATCCATGATTGAAAATAAACTTTAAGACCAAATAATAGTCTAATTAAAAATGGGGCATTATGCCTTCACAACTGTCTTTGGAAAATAAAATGAATAAAGCAGATCAGTCAAGATTGAGAGCATCCATTGACTTAGCAAGTTCCTCTTTGCCATTGGAGTCTGCAACTGTAAGGTTGACGTCTAGGTCATGACCTCCTTCTTCCATATAGTGAGTCTCTTGTTCTTTAGACTCTCTATACCTCTTGTAATTGGCTGTTACTCTGTTGTTTGCTTGGCAGTTCTTGTACCAATGCCCAATGAATCCACATCTATAGCATGGTTCATTGTCAACTCTTTCCTTTAGCATCTTGTTTCCATGATCCCCGTGTCCCTTTCCACGTGGTGCATTGTTGCCACGTGGGTAGGGATTAGCACGTCTAAACCCCCTTGCATTGGAGTTGTTTCCACCTTTCATTTTTCCATAATTAGCCTCAGGAATTTTCTTTGTCCCAGTGGGCCTGGCATTGTTATTCAAGAGAATCTTATTTTATCTCTCAGCCACTTGCAGTAGGCTTATCAACTTATTGAAGGTTGTGATTCTTTTGTTGTCATAATCCAACTGATACTAGTTCACTAGTATAAAAGCTGAATTAGGAAAGGTGGTAAGAGTCTTGTAGATCATATCATCTTCTGTGATTTCCCTTCCACAAAAATTGAAACGTGCTTTTAAGCGCAACATGTCCTTGTTGAAGTCATTGACCTTTCTATAGTCAAGCAAGCGGATTCCATTCCACTGAATAGCTAGTTCTGGGAGCAAAGTATCGTGAATGTTCCCAAAACATCCTTTAAGGGCATCCCACAGTGCTTTGGGTGTCTTCAACTGAAGGTACTCCCAGCGTAGGCTAGGATCAACATGTCGCCTCAGAAAAATTAAGGCATCTGCTTTCACCTTATTAGATAGTTCATCATCTTTGGGATCAGTAATGGTGGCAGTGTAGTCTTTTGCCACAAAGGCAGTTTCCATATCGGAAACCCAACGATGGTACTCAAGTCCTTCTGAGTCCAAGATGTCAAACTCAGGTCGAGTTGGATCAGCCATCTACATAAACAAGAGAGAAGAAATAAATTACGCAGTCATAAAGACATCCACGTGAATTATTTTCCAAAAATATGAGTTAGATTTCAAGACCAAGATTCGTAATGGTCACACATTTTTTTTTTTTGATGCTATGTGAAAATACTTTTATCACAGTAAGTGAGTGTATAATGCACATGAATTTGCATTATCATGGCCAAACGATATTGATATGTTGCATTAAAAATAATCATAGCACGTAATAAATAATAAAAATATAGCATATATTAAAATAAAAATATAGCATACTCAAATTTCACAAATCTATACCAAAATCTATGTTACACATAATAATAGCAATAATATATCATGCGTAAAATAAAATATAAATAATAGCAAAATATAAAGGCATGCTTAGGAATAATTATATAAGAGTAAATAAAATTCACAAAACATGCTCACAATTGCATAATAAAAACATAAGCAATAAAATATAAAGCATGCTTAAACATAATTATAAATCATATAACAAATAAATGACAAAGCATGCTTAAAATGATTAATATAATCTAACTAAACATGCTCGAAAATTTATAATAAAAGCATAAACAATAAAATATATAGCATGCTCAAGAAAATAAATAATGAGAATCTACCATAGTATGAAATTAAATAAATTAAAAAGAACATACTTGGTTGCGAGAAAATAAAACAATCCTAGCGCACGCGCGTGTTGATGCAGGCGTGCGTAGCGATGTGCTTGAGAAAAAACTAGGCTGCTTCCTCTTTTTTTTTTTTTTTTTTCAACAGTTGGCCTTGTTTTTTTTCTTTTACTTTTTTTTTTTTTGGGCTGCAAACCTTTTTTTTTTTTTTTTTTCTTGTCTGGACCGCAGGGCCTCTCTTTTTGTTTCTTTTTTTTTCTTTTTTTTCTGGGTCGCCCTTATCTTTGGGCTTCTCTTGTTTCTATTTTTCTTTGGGCCTGTTCAGTTTTTTTTTTTTTTTTTATTCTTCCTCGCGTCTTCTTCGTTATTTTTCTGTTTCTGTTCCGTCTGAGGCGGATAGGCTAGGTGGGAGGCCGCTCGAGGCGAGGCGAGGCTGCGCTGCAGGTTTGTGGTGAGCCGGCGCCGGGATCTGCGCAGACGAGGGGTCAGAGGGCGCGGGGCTGGGCTGCGCAGGAGAGGAGGAGACCGACGCAGCAACGTCGTTGCAGATGCGAGGGAGGAGACGCAGGTTGGATCTGCAGGCGCGCAGGTGGTGGCTGATGCTTTGCAGCGGGGGCTGTGCAGATGGGTTGCTGCTGATATGGACGGAGCCGGTGTGGGCTTGAGGTTCCTCGATCTGGACAGAGCCGGTCTGGACGTGCTGGTGGCCGAACTGAACGTTGCTGGGCTTGCGGCTCTTGGGGGACTACTGGGGAATGCCGCTGGGATTGGTGTGGAAGGGAGCAGACGGCGTGTAAAGCTAGCCAGCTAGGCCGGGTCGTGCCAGCCGGAAAATTTTTTTTCTTCTGAATTGGGTGGCGGCAGAGAAAGAAGAAAATATGGTTTTCTTCTAGGGTTTTTTTTTTTTTTTTTTTTTTTTCGATAGAAAGAAAACTAGAAAATTAGGATATTTTTTTATCTTTGGCTATTGGCTCTGAGCGTGCTGATAACGTGTAAAAGTAAAATGATAATTGGAATGGTCTACTCATTTCATTTCATAACCCCTTTATATAGAGAAGAAATTACAACGGAAATATTGATTACAATTATGATATTAAATACTGATTGATCTATCTTTTATGCTAATTGATTGGTAATCGCTGATTCCTTGATTCTCTCTTCGTCAGTTACTTTAACGAAGACACATAATATGTTTTTCCTTTAACACTTTGTGTATTATAGAGGCACCACGTTTCTTTATAGATAGGATTAAATTTTGCTTACTATTTTGTACTTTCAAGGGTTCATCAGTTCAGTCCCTGCACTTCTAATTTAATCAGAAACGTCCTTGCACTCTCCAATTTCATCAAATCAATCCAATCAGTCACTATTCCATCAATTTTCACTGTTAAAATGCTGACGTGGGACCTTCTGACAGGGAAAATTCCCAAACTACCCATCGCTAGCCATCCCGCCGACGCGTCAATGTTGTGAATGCAGATGGGTAGTTTGAAATTTTTCCCCAAATTGACGGAGTGGTGACAGATTAGATCGATTTGATGAAATTGGAGAGTGCATGAACTTTTCTGATTAAATTAGAAGTTTAGGGACTAAACTGATGAACCCTTGAAAGTACAGGGTAGTAAGCAGTCCCTGAACTTCTATTTCACACGTTTAGTCCTTGTATTCTTCAATTTTGGACCAATAGATCAATTCCGTTACTCTCCATCCAAAAACCCGTTAAATTGCTGACGTGAGAATCCTTTCAAGTCGAAAAGTCTACTATACCCTTACTTTAAAAAAATATATTATTATTATTTTTTTTTTTTCTGTTTATATCTTCTTCTTCCATCACTCTCTTCTTTTTTTCTCGCCGAGCTGTGAACCCCAACCGACCTCGTCTGGCCAGGAGCCTTAGTCAAACACCGCCAAACTCCAAATGGTGTCTGCGGAGGAGTGCTCTACAGTGGAGCAGTTGTTTGGAGCTCAGATTAGAACTTGAAATCGAGGCTGAGAGAGAAGATGATTTGATCTGGGAAGCAAATCGAGCGTCGGCCGGTGGGTTGGGTTGTTTTCCGATGGCGGCTGAGCGAAGAAAAATGACAGGGATTAGACCCTGGGCTCTATCTTTGGTTGAGTTATATGGCTTGCGTATGTTTTCTTTGTTTATAGAGGTGCTGATGCAGGTGGTGAATGGGGAGGGCGGTGTAGGGGACGCTGCAAAGGATGTCGTAGGAGGCGGAGGAGGGGATGGTGGAGGATCCGGTCTTGTATTTCTCGATGGTTTTCCACCAAGAGTAGGTTGAGGGAAGGAGTGAGGCACGACGCTGGGAACTGAAGGATTAGATGAAGTCGACGATTATGGAGCGCTGGATTGGGGTAAAATGGCCGTACCATATGAGATTGATGATGATGTTGCTCTTGAGAAGGGCGTTGTTGTGGTACTTGAGCACCAGTGGCTGCTACTCCACTAGAGCGGAGAGTTTTCGACCACCAAAACCGGGCTGGACCAGAAACAAGAGGAAGAAAGCAATTGTAAAGTGGTGAATACAAGACATGAAGAACAAGGTAAGATTTGAGGTCTGAGATGGAGAATGAAATTATTAATTAATGGCCACGAAAGTGAGGAGGGGACGGCGGAGATTTCATGGAGTTGGAAGAATAAGAGAAAACAGAAAAGAAAGAAAAGGAGGGAGAGGGAGAGAGAGTATAAATTAAAAAAAAAAAATGAGGGTATAATAGGCTTTTCGCTCAAAAGGATTGTCACATCAGCAATTTAACGGAGTTTTTAAATAGAAAGTAACTGAATTGACCTATTGGTCCAAAATTGAATAGTACAAAGACATTAGAAGGTCATCGACTGAAGTATTTTAAAAGTAAAATTTCGAGGACTAAAGTAATTAATCCATATATATATAGGGCTTCCACTAAATGATCCTTTTTTTTTGTCTTTTATAAGGATAGACATTAGACCAACTTTTAGATAATATTTTCACATCTTAACCGTTCAGTTTTTAGGTCCTAATATATAGATCACTTCTGGAAATTTTCAGCCAAATTAGTGATCGTTAAGGCATCCAAAATTACAATTTACACGAACGGACCAAATCTGTCAAACCGGATCCGTTCATGTTTATAATGGTAAATTACAGTTTTGGATGCCTTAGTGATCATCAAATTGGCTGAAAATTTGCAGAAGTGATCTATACATTAGGACCTAAAAACTGAACGGTTAAGATGTGAAACTATGATCGAAAAGTTGGTCTAATACCCATTCCTATAAAAGACCAAAAAAAGGGATCCCTCACTAGAAGGGCCCTCTGTGTGTGTGTGTGTGTGTGTGTACAAGCCCGATCAAGAGAAGACGTCCGCATTTTTGCTAAAGTGCGGATGACGGCGCTGCAGCCCCGTCAGGCCTCGATGAAGGTGCGAATCGAGCCGGAAGGAGGCCAGAAACATACCAGACGGCTTCTGGACAGCGATTGAGGTCGGAGGAGGTCGAGGTTGTAGGTTTCTGGGCAGCAACCTCACCTGCAACTGCAACCTGACCTGCAGCGCTGTAACCTCGTCGACGGCGACTCCACCCGACTGCAGACTGGTCCGTCCGACCCCTGGCCTCCCTCCGGCAACTGGTGCCGCACCGTTGTGGCCTGAGTTAGGCTATAGTGCCAGCGTCCGCACTTTAGGGAAAGTGCGGACGTCTTCTCTCGATCCGCTCCATGTATATATATATATATAGGGCTAAATACTGGTTATTACTTTGTGGTTGCGTCCAAAATCAATTCAGTCTATGGACTTCTAATTTCATCAAAAACACCCTTTCACTATTATTTTGTCATCTAATAGGTCATTATGTCATGTGTCTGTGAAATGGAGCCGTTAAATCGCTAACGTGGCGTGCCAACTCAGCTTTGGTGGGGCTCACTTGGCAGAGAAATTTCCTAAATTAACCCTAGCTTTCTTCTGACCCAGATTAGAGCCACTCCCTAAATTACCCTCCTTGAAATTCTGGCTCCTCTTCTGACCCAGATTTTTAGTGAGTGTTTACACTATGCAGTTTCTTAGTTAGGTATCATGACGATGGAGGAAGCAGAGGAGGAGAAACTTCCTCAATCTAATTGGGAGAAGGGAACACGTCACTGTACTCTCTATAAAAGGGAGCAATCCTCCATTTAACTCTGCTTCAATACCGAGTTCTCCAGCTATTCTTGATTTTCAGCGTAGAATCTGGTATCCCTCTGAACTCTTCATCTCTTCTTGACGTGAACTTTTATCAATTGGAAAGCTGCTGCATAATCAAACTTTTCTTGCGACAACTCATCGAACAATTGGCTTGTTGAGAGCTTGCCACTCATCCTCTGGTACGACCCACCTGTATGAATACTTGTGTTCACCAAAGTAATCAATTAAACTTGTTTTTCATCTCCTTGTTGATCATGTATAGCACTGCCTCCAGCAAATTTGAAATCAATTATAATTGCCACCATTCTTTTTTCTTCTTTCTTATCACACACAGCACTGATTCTGGAAAACAAAGCAATTGATCATCAATTAGACTTTGCCTCCATTTCTTTTGTCTTCGATCAGCACTGTTTCTAGAAATAAGACATGTTCAAGTTTGAATGCTTGGTCAAATTAAACAATGAAGCTTGGCCTCCATTATTTTCCTGCTTATCACCAACAGCACCACTTCTACAAACAAAGCAATTGTTTATTAATCAATTAAACTTATACACCACCGCTTCCATTAATGAATTAAGCTTGTCTCACTTTGTCTTCTTGTTGATCAGACCACCGCTTCAAGTAACAAATAGAATACGAGATATTGAAAGAAAGCAAAGTGGTGCGAGAGCAACAGGATAAAGCAATGCAGCAACTCTTGATGAAGCGTCGTGGCCGTCCCCACCAACGACAACGCCGTCAGGACTCGTTTGCGGCATCTCGGTGAGCCCAGGACTCTGTTCAGAGAACAGGAGATTGAAGGCTAGACCGGATGAGGACGATTTTGGCCAAACTCAATTCAGCGCAGCTGGAGACGTGATGCTAGGATTCATATTGCCTACTACTCGATGCCTAGAGCAACCTTGCGGCCTCAACGTGCGAGGAGGGAGGAGGATGACCCCGATCAGAGTCAGGGTAAATTCGGAAATTTCACCAACCAAGTGGGCCCCACCGGAGCTGTGTGGCATGCCATATCAGGGGTTTAATGATTCTATTTCACGGAATGACCTATTAGATGATAAATTATAGTCCAGAGTATTTTTGATGAAATTGAAAATATATAGATTAAATTAATTTTAGACCTAAATCATAAGATAGTAACAAATATTTAGCCCATATATATATATATATATATATATATATATATATATATATATATATTTCAAGCTGCTCTGGGTGATCGACGTGCAAAAGGAAAGATCGATGGTGCCATCTGCGGTAACGCAACAGCATAAATAATAAATTCAAGTGTCGATCATGTGAACGAAATTTTATAATCTGCCTATGGCCCATGAACAGATTGACTCATTTTAGTCATTTATATGTCCCCTTCTAAAGATGATGTCTTTTGTTATTCTTTCTTTGTTAAAAAGACTCTGTGACTAATATGGATTCCCAAGTTCAACGTTTCTGTCTTGGGGATTATTCATCATTACTTATCTATTCTATTTTTTGAATCAAAAGAGGTACTGATTTATTGATCTTGTGCAATATGGTTACAATCATAGCTTAGAACATCGATCTCTAAGCAATTCTGGAACAATATCTTGCCATTCGAACTTATCAACAGACTCATAAGCTTCACTTGCCAGTCTCTGTGCCACTGCATTTGCAGTTTTAGGGGTATGAGAAACAAAGACTTGAGGCCTACCATCGAGCCACACTTTTATATCATCAATTAAGGTTTCCATACTCCAGATTTTGATAGTCAGCCAACTGAATTTCAGATACAGCCACAAGGCAATCTGTTTCAACAAGACAATCTGTAATTTGTCTTGTTTGCAACATCTGCAGACCCGCTAGCAGGCCTAAAGGTTCAACATGCTTGGCAGATGTGACAAATTAAGCTGACATGGTGAGCAAAAGCAGCAAGGCATCTTCCTCGAGCATCTCGGAGTACACCACCTACCCCTCCTTCACTACCGTTGGGAAAAAGAGCTCCATCCACATTGAGTTTTAATTGCCCCTGCTGAGGAGGAGACCATCACTCTTTTCTGTGGCTGAGGTTTTTTTATTTGTTGGCAATGAGCTTGCTGATACTCATGGTACCAAGCCATTGTGCTGCATACAATATCCTGTGCAGCGTTTCTATTCTTCCAATTGCCCCAGATTAGCATGAGTAATTTCTGGAACTCATCAGTACTGAGATTCATTGCTTCCTCAAGCATCCACTCTTTAAAGTTGAAAATGGGAGAGACAAAAGCTTGCAGATAGAAAGGAGCACCTGAAATAATAGTCTTCGCAATAGGGCATGCACAAAAGATATGACCAAAAGAAGATGTATTTTTTAATTAAAATAAAAAAATTGACAGAAAAAGGTCCCTAAAGTATTAAATCTTTTTTTTGAAAAACAATTACTTTTGGGGAATAAAAAGATAAATATAGAGACATATTGACAAAAATCATATTTAATATAACTTAGGAAGAACAAATGTACTAGAATTAGACTTTTGAGACATTGTTATCAGTACATCGATGAGACCGACATGAAAATTCTGAATGACAATTCGAATCTCCATTATAAAAATGAGCGGTTACATATTGTGGAGCTATAAAATACACTGACCCTGGGTCAAACAATTCACTACTTGAAATGACAAAACTATCCTCAAAGAGAACGAGCTACACCCACAACAAACGTGGAATCAACCTTGGTCCGGATATTCTTGGAAACTATCTCTGGAATGTCTCCACGACACATGGGCTCTAGCCCAAAACCAGTTCACAACCTCACCAGTTAAGGAATGACCAAGGCCCAGCGCCTTGGCCCAAAAGACCAATGCAGAACCCATGGTTCCCATTCGAGTACATCCAATCCGGACTAAAGGCTCTAAAACTGGTCTAAGCATGTGGTGACTTACTTGTTAAGTCTACTCTTTCAAATGGGCTCCTTGCATTAGGCCTCATCAACGGGCTGGGCCGGGCTTTATTGTAAATTGAAAGATCCAAACCCATCCATTTAATGCGGGCCTCGCGAGCTTTTTCGGGCTAGGCTGGGCTAAGCCTTGCGGGCTTTTTCGGGGCGGCCTTGCGGGCTTGATTTACAAATAAATCTTTAAAGATAATATTTTTTATAAACTTATATTTATATATAATACACTCCAAAGATTATTATAATAAATAAAATGGGAAAACCGACCGTTGGATGAGATTATTATAATAAATTATGAGTGTGGTAAAAAATTTAGCCAATTTCACCATATTTTGGAATCCGATCGAATTGGTCAACCGTCGTTACTTGTATGTTTTCTTGGTTGACCAATGGCATGACGACCGCGAAACGTGTTTATTTTTTCACATGTCACGCCCCTGATTTTTACAACAATAAAAATCGATATATATAATCCCATAATTATACATGCGTGAATGTTCAGTCATCAATACAATACCTGGAACATCTTTCCCTTAAAACAAGTACTTACTGATACACTAAACCATCCAAGTTAATATACACTCGCTCCACAGAGTTATATATTACACAAATTTACGAATTTAAATTGTCATCACAAAATAAAACGTAAATGCTCCTCAGAGCTACTGCATAGCGGAAGTCATATATTGGCAAAGCCAACAAAAATTGCTTCCTACCCGTTCTGCTGCCAACAAGCTCCTTCAGCTTCAGCCACGATTTTCCTGACCTGCAGGATTAGCCCCTACACCAATGAATGGTGCACTGGGGTTGCCAAACAACAAACCCGGTAAGCTTCTTCAAGCTCGTATGAGTAACTCATGAACATTAATCAACAACTCACATCAATCTACTTAAGGAAACATGCCACCATGATTTCCTTCTAACATTCCATATCCTTTCCATAGAAAGGACAACATGAGTCATCGCTATGACCATGCCCTATTTGCTAACTTAACCATCAAGTAGCAATTCAAGTCTCATCTAGACAATTAAAGAAGAATGCCATCGGAACTCTCCCTTAAACTGCATACCTATGAGTCTCAAGCAACCTCGACCGTTACTCCCATAGCTATCATGGCAGATAAACTAGAACTCTATTGAAATTGTAATCACTCGTCCTACCAAGGACGTGATTACCTATTTCCTGCCTTGATCACCATCTGCGATCTGTCACCATCTGTGATCTATCACCATCTGTGATCTGTCACCATCTGTGACATATAATTTCAGACTCCGTCTGGTCATGAAATCAACATCAAGGTCGCTATCTGCAACCTGTCACCATCTGTGACATATGATCTTTAGACCCCATCTGGTCTCAGCTCAACCATTGATCACCATCTGTCACCATCTGTGACTCATGATCTTCAGACCCCATCTGGTCATGAAATCAAACATCAAGGTTATCGTCTGCAACCTGTTACTATCTATGATCTATCACCATCTGTGACATAAGATCTTCTTAGACCCTATCTGGTCTTAAGGTCAACGTTAAGTAAGTCACATCTGACTTAAAAACGTTACAACATCTAGTTTCGGTTTTCCTAATCCCTGCTCACCATCTGTGACCCTTGATACTAAAACCAATACATCTAAAATGAGTCACGCTTGACTCAAAATGTAACATCAAGCTCAATACTTTCCAAACAATAGAAAACATCTTTTTCTATAATATCGTTTCTTGAAAAGTCGCATTTAACAATAATATGAACACCATCATGCATATTATTATTCATCATAATCATTCACAAGGATATATATATTTCATCTAAATATATATATATATATATGTAGTCATTCGCTCAGGAATGCCTACTAATACCAACTATAGTTTGCAGTTAAATAATTAACGCCAAAACAATAATGGTACTTCTGTTCATAAAGGTCCTTGTGAGATTTACTCACCTTGAACTCCTGCTGCATCTTCAATACAGAACCGAACCAAAACTATCACCAACCACTCGTCCAAATACTTCGTCAAGTACCTAATCACATATGGTTCCAACTTAGTAATGATTCACATATGATTTAAGTCCGAAACCCCTGTTTTGAACTAAAATCCCCCAAAGTGGCGCCAACCGAGGCAAAACCACATCCGAGACCTCCCAAAGTCTTCGGAATACGCCCACGATCGATGTGACCAAACCACAAATCGATCGGACGCTCGTATCCTCACGGATCGAATAAATTCACCGATATGAAACGGCAAAAATCATAACAAATCCATTCGAACTCCAAAATTTGCATATTATATATCGAAACGCTCGTATCGACGAGTAGAAGACATATAATACCAGAAACAGTCCCATACATGACCGGAACACCGCCGGAACGCCGCCACAGACGGTGGCGCACCGCCGCCGGCCAAAAACTCAATATTTCACAAAACTCCCAACATCAAAAAGCTTCATCTAAGCATGCTTGTGAACTTTCATAACTGGATCGAAGTCAGAAAACAAGCTTAAGGGATCGAAAACTACCTCACAAGCCGTGAACAGTAATCCCAACTGAGTTGATCGAATTTTCACGTGAATCGATCCAAACAACCACCAAGGATCGATCGGCGAGGCAGTTCTGAGCTCAACCAAGAGAACTGGAAGCCGTGCCGACGTCGGAGCTATGTTTTCCGGTCGGGTCCGAAAACACCAAGCTGCACCGCCTTGCAGCGCCGCCGTGGAGGAGAATCGGCGCTAGAGAACACCAGAGGGACGACCATACGGAGGAGGCGACCTTGCTGGCCAAGTTTCACGGCCGGAGACCGTCGCAGTTGGCCGGAAAAGTCGGGTCGGATCGTCCAGGTTCGGGTCGGGTCAAGCGGTTTTCTTCGATACTGAAGGCGCGGACGAGAGAGAAGAGAGAGAGGGAATGGCTTCCAGAAAAGGAAATGAGGAAAATGAAAATATTTTCTGATTTTTCCTTTATATACTAAAACGGAAACTTTTTCCAATAGCCATAACTTCCTCATACGAACTCCGATTTAGCGTTCCGCATGTCCACGAACTCGTATCGAAGCGCTCTACGACTTTCGTGAAGGAAATTTTCCGAGAATCCCAACATATAAAAAGTCAAACTTCACACGACCCCCTAAACTGTGAAATTCAAATATTTATACGTACGAAAATCATTCCACTCCACATAAAACCTACGAATAAAGCATAATAACAATTATTCGTACAACTGGTCCATTATTAATTACCAAAATTACATAACGAAAAATCCAGGTCATCACATCACATCATGTCTGTAAATATTTCATTGATGGATGTGCATGGACATAAGATAAAAATTTCAATTTTAATTGCAAAGATGTTGCCCTATATCAATTTGCCTCCTAAAGTCATATGACTTGTATATTGCATTTAAATTGTTGAGGTTCATTCTAAAGCAACCATAAAGTGGAAAATGAATTTAAAAAAATCAACTACTCGATTGAGAGATTGAAATGTTTTATGGTGATTGTAAAAAATTCAGCTAATTTGATTCTCGTTTCGAATTCGATCAATGTGGTCAAATTTAGTTACTTTTATAAACTTATATCTATATATCATACACTCCAAAGAGCAACCCCTATCAATTAAAAGAAAATGGAAAAATGGACTGTTGGATGAGATTTTTACAATAAATTATGAGTGTGGTAAAAAAATTTAGCCAATTTCACCATATTTTTGAATCTGATCGAATTGGTCAACCGTTGTCACTTATATGTTTTCTTGGTTGACCGATGACATGACGACCGTGAAACGTGCTTATTTTTTCACATCATGTCTGTAAATATTTCATCAATGGATGTGCGTGGACATAAGATAAAAATTTCAATTTTAATTACAAAGATGTTGGCCTATATTAATTTGCCTCCTAAAGTTATATGACTTGTATATTGCATTTAAATTGTTGAGGTTCATTCTAAAGCAACCATGAAGTGAAAATGAATTTAGAGAAATCAACCGCTCGATTGAGAGATTGTAATGTTTTATGGTGATTGTAAAAAATTCAGCTAATTTAATTCTCGTTTCAAATTCGATCAACTAGGTCAAATTTAGTTACTCTTATAAACCTATATCTATATATCATACATTCCAAAGAGCAATACCTATCAATTCAAAGAAAATGGAAAAATGGACCGCTGGATGAGATTATTACAATGAATTATGAGTGTGGTAAAAAATTTAGCCAATTTCACCATATTTTTGAATCCGATCGAATTCGTCAACCGTCGCCACTTGTATGTTTTCTTGGTTGACTGATGGCATGACGATCGCGAAACATGCTTATTTTTTCACATCACGTTTGTAAATATTCCATCGATGGATGTGTGTGGACATGAGATAAAAAAAAATTAATTTTAATTACAAACACATTAGCCTATACCAATTTTCCTCCTAAAGTTGTATGACTTATACATTACATTTAAATTGTTGAGGTTCATTCTAAAGCAACCATGAAGTGGAAAATGAATTCGGAAAAACCAACTGCTCGATGGAGAGATTGTAATGTTTTATGGTGGTTGTAGAAAATTCAGCCAATTTGGTTCTCGTTTCGAATTCGATCCATTAGGTCAAACTTAGTTACTCTTATAAACCTATATTTATATATCATACACTCCAAAGAGCAACCCCTATCAATTCAAAGAAAATGGAAAAACCGACCGTTGGATGAGTTTATTACGATAAATTATGAGTATGGTAAAAATTTTAGTCAATTTCACCATATTTTCGAATCCGATCGAATTGGTCAAACGATATGTAGAATATATATATATGCACTAATGCACATATTCTATATAGAAATATAAGAACTTCCACACACACACACATATATATATACAGGGTCATTCTAGTGATGGATCCCTTTTTTAGTCTTTTATAGGGATAGGCATTATACCAACTTTTCGATCATATTTTCACATTTTAACAGTTCAGTTTTTAGGTCCTAATGTATAAATCACTTCTGCAAATTTTCAGCCAATTTGATGATCGTTAAGGCATCCAAAACCGCAATTTACCATTATAAACACGAACGGTTCGGGTTAGACAGATTCGGTCCGTTGGTGTAAATTGCAGTTTTGGATGCCTTAAAGATCACCAAGTTGGTCTAATGCCTATCCCTATAAAAAGACCAAAAAAAGGGATCCCTTAGTGGAAGCCCTATATATATATGGGGAAATTACTGGTCACTCCCTCAACTTTTGGAGCGTCGACAGTTCAGTCCCTCGTATCATAATTTTAACAAATAACTCCCTGAACATTCAAATTTCACACAATTTAGTCCAAAATGACCATTTTACCCATCACTTCCTCTTTTTTTTTTTTTTTTTTTTAATTCTTCTCTCTCTTTTTTTTTGTTATTTTTTCTGCTTCTCTCTCTCTCTCTCTCTCTCTCTCTCTCTCTCTCTCTCTCTCTCTCTCTCTCTCTCTCTCTCTCTCTCGGCAACCATCTTACCAAAATGCATTCCGACATGCCCCTCATGATACCTCACCAATGTACCCATCAACCTAATGCATTCCTTTCGAACAGCACTCTTTTGTTCCAAATCTGAATCTAAAATACACGACAAAAATGGATGGGTTCAAGCACTCCGCAATTTTCTCAAGCTCCTCGACACCTATTTGGGAAGTATCCCAATCAACAACCACCTTTTGTTTGAGCTCGAAAACTACCTGTTGCACAGTGAGTCTCCCATTTCCTCTCCCCTTAGCATGCGTCTTCATCTTGATCATCGAATCCTTGCTCAATAGCCCCAAATTCCACCTATTCCCTCCACAATCAAGAACCCCACTTCCTAACTATAGGAATCAAATCACTAAAATCCTGCAAAATTGAAAGCAAAACAAGATTAATTTCAACAACCCAAACCAACATTATTGATTCCCACACCATAATGAACCTAACATAACCTATACTAAATAAAGATCAAAACTTTCTTTCTCTAACTCTATAGAGACTTGCCCAGATGAACAGGAAGCTTCAGCGTGGTGGAATCAGAGCGAAGTATGCGAGCTTCGTCCTGTTCTTCCGCCATTTTCTCAAGCTCCATGACTGAAAGGGTGTCGAAATCGAGCTCGCCAGCGGCTAATCGGATCACGGGGACTCCAGCCTGGCTAATCGGCTAATCGCATCCTCTGAATCTTCCAATGCCGTCAATCTAAGCCGAGAGAGAGAGAGAGAGAGAGAGAGAGAGAGAGAGAGAGAGAGAGAGAGACCTAATGTTCGACAATGAGTCTAGTCGAAGAAAAGGATGCGGGGCGATGACGAGGCTTTCTAATTTGTTTGAAGATTCCGACGATGAAGGGCAATGATGGCTGCCTGGCTACAGAGCAGGCAAGCAAGATCGGAGTCATCCTATGCTCGACTGCGTCACAAACGGCCCCGTGATTGGTTTGAGTTGGTGTGGCAAGATCGGGTGGCAGCTTCGCTGGGATCTTCTGGCATCAAGTTGGCAGCAGGACGACGAGGGAGGCTCAGGCGAGTTGGCTACAGAAGAGATAGAGGAAAGACGGCATCGTCTTTCTGAGCTGGGGGGGGAGAAGCAGAAAAAATAACAAAAAACAGAGAGAGAAGAATTTAAAAAAAAAAAAAAAAAAAAAAAAAAAAAGAGGAAGTGAGGGGTAAAATGGTCATTTTGGACTAAATTGTGTGAAATTTGAATGTTCAGGGAGTTATTTGTTAAAATTATGATACGAGGGACTGAACTGTCAATGCCCCAAAAGTTGAGGGAGTGACCAGTAATTTCCCCTATATATATATAAACACACACACAGAGATATATATATATATATATATATCTATATATATACAAACACACACACACACACACACACACACACACATATATATAAACGCACACACACACAAATATAAATCTATATGTGTGTGTGTGTATTTATAAACACACACATAAATATCTACATATATATATAGAAAATTACTCATAAGTGTCATTTTAAAACTTTAATTAGCCATAAGGTCACCTAACTCTTTTTGTACACACAAGGCTACTTAGATGTTCATCAACTGACAAAACCAATTGCATCATTACAGATCTCTCTCTCTCTCTCTCTCTCTCTCTCTCTCTCTCTCTCTCTTCTGCAATTCAGGAGCCGATGCCTTGATGACTCACTCTGGAACCGGAGCCTGAGCCCAACCTCTCCTCTTATCCTCCAGTGGTCGTGCTGAGGCCCCGGCTACTGCAAGCAGAGCCTGTTCGCGGCGAAATTGAAAACCCTCTCCTTCTTCTTAGTGATTTCATCTTCGATTTCTGAGTAATGGATTACGACTACCGGAAAACCTCATCCAATGGCGCAAAGATCCCGCCCTACCACCTGTCCTCGTCATCACAGCTGATGTACGGACCTCTGCAGCCGTTGTCGTCGTTGGACTCTAAGTCAACACGATCAAATGTTGGTCGCTCCTCCGTCTCACGGCGGTGGACGTCACCGTCCCTTTCCTATAAGTTGAATCTTCTTTTGTTTATTCTGAATTGATTGAAATTAGTGTTGATTTAGGGTTTCTAATTTGTAAAATTTGTGTTGCCAAAATTGCAGCGGGATTGGGCATTCAAGTTTCTATTGAGGCAGAGTATCGGATCACTCCTCTGGTAAGCTTTGGAGTTTCAATTATAGCAATTAGTGATGGAAAGATTTCATTGTATTTTGGACAATTGAACTTAGAGTAGATTAGGTTATGTGGTTGAGGTATTTCAAGTTGGTCTCGAAGATCACATTATATATTTGCATTATTTTGTTGAGTTGGAGTAACTCTAAATGTTTGATATGATTGGGTTTTGGTTTGGTTGGTGTTGGATGAGGAAACCATATTTCCCAGATCTGAGCTTACAACCCCAGTCATAGATGTTGCTTTTGGAAAAGGTCAGTTTCCTTAGCAATGCCTGGATTGAGTCTTGTTTCCTTTAACCCTTCAACTTGGCATTTTACATATTACTAATTCATTGTCGTCAATTTTGTCTAGAATGGAGCATTCCTATTTTTAATGATCCACTATCACCAAAAAAGGCTCTCCATGCTGTAATGCTGAAGAGTACTTTGCGGATACTATTCTGAAAGCTCAACAGAAAAGTCTACTTGATCAAGTAAGCTTCTCTTTTGATAAAAGATCATGCAAGTTCTGTTGGATGCATTGGTTTGCAGCATTTTAGATTAACTGCTTAGGATATTGTTTGCCTTATACCATTGATTCGCTGAATACTGTTTCCTCATATGCAGGGTAATAGAAGTGATCTACTGAAGATGCAACAAGAAAAGGAGAGATTAGAGCGGAAGCAGCGTGAAGGTGATCTAAACATGTCTTCTTCTTATTACGTTTTCCTTTTCTTTTCTTTTCTTTTCTCTAAGGACGGCTCTCCTTTAATTTTTGTTATTGAAATCTAGATAATATATGGTCCAAAAATGTTGCAACAAATGGGTGTGACACTCTGCTCCAATCCATTCATTTGCTTGATTATTGTCTTTGAAGGCGATTCTTCTAGACTATATTTTGCAGTGTTTCTATGTCTATGTTAGTCTCTTTTTAAGATATTGTCAGTAGCTTCTGTTTTCATTTTAATTGATTTCAAGTCAATAGCTTTCTATAACTAGTGACTTTTAACCACAGTGATAGTAGCTTTATATTTCTATGTTAGTATCTTTTTAATCTGATGTCAATAACTTTTTTGTTTTCATTTTTATTGATTTCAAGTCATTAGTTTTCTATAACTGTTTTAGTGGCTTTTTAACACAGTGATAGTAGCTTTCTATCTCTATGTTAGTATCTTTTCAATCTGGTGTCAGTAACTTTTTTGTTTTCATTTTGATTGATTTCAAGTGCCCTTTTGTTAGTAGCTTATCAAATTAAAAAAGCATGATTTGAAATGAAATTTTTTTTTTTTTTTTGTTATGATTTCATATCTCTAGCATTTCTTGTTTGGGATTTGTGTTACACTATCAACATGGATAATCAATTGGTTTTGTGCAATCAGTATCTATGTCAGTAGCTTTTTATTACTGGTTCAGTAACTTTGTACATGTGTCATAGTATCTTTCTATATCTATGTTAGTAGAATTTTAGATTGCTTGTTTTTGATTATATGGTTGATAAAGAGTGCCACTTTGTAGTGCGGTGGCACACTGCTATTTTTAGTCTGCATTTCAAATACTAATATTTTGTTGAATCTTCTTGCAAAATTCTTTCCCTTTGCGTTTGCAGCAGTAGATTCTGAAAATCATGAGAATTTGAGTACTGAAGCCTCCATTGACCAAGAGATCATCCAGCCAAACAAGGAATGTTGAAATGAAGTCTGATGCTGAAGGTGGCAAAATAATGTCTATGGTTAGCTAATGTGGTAGAGCTTGACAACAAGAAACATCAACGGTGTTCATTTGAAAAATGACAATATTACAACATTGATAGCAGTTTTATACAACTATTGTAATAGACTTCCACAACTATGGAAGTAGCTTTTACATGGTTATATCATTGTTGAATTATGCATACTTTTTGTAGCATTGAATATGTTTTCATTTTTCAATTGCAGTAGCATTTTTGTTTTGGTTGTATTCTTTACATTTCCATATCTTTGTTAGTCTTTGAGAATAACTTTTTCAATCTCTTAGAGTAGCTTTTGTTTTGCTTGGTTATTACTGTTGGCGTTGTTGATAGTAACTTTTGATGATGGTGAGAGTAGCTTGCGAAACTGGTGAGAGTAGCTTTCTGGTGTTGTTGACAGTAGCATTTGTTACTGGAGAGAGTAGCTTTTGGTGTTCGTAATAGTAGCTTTTGTTGGTGGGGATAGTAGCTTATGGTTTTGGGGAGCGTAGCTTTTGTTGGTGATAGTAGCTTTTGTTGCTAGTTATAGTAACTTTTGTTGCTGGTAACAGTAGCTTTTGTGACCTCGCCGGAGGTTGCCTGAAATTTCATCAGAGTAGCTTTTATTACTAGTGACAGTACTTTTGTTGCTAGTGATAGTAGCTTTTGTGATCTCGCCGGAGATTGCCGGAAATTTCATCAGAGTAGCTTTTATTGCTAGTGATAGTAGCTTTTGTTGCTAGTGATAGTAGCTTTTGTGACCTCGCCGGAGGTTGCCAGAAATTTCATCATAATAGTTTTTGTTGCTAGCTACAGTAACTTTTAGTGTTAGTGATAGTTGCTTTTGTGGTCGTCGGAAGTTGGCCCAAAACTTGTCAGCCGGAGACCTGCTGGAGTTGACCGGATGCCTCGCCAGAGAGGAGAGAGAGAATGATTGTTGACTTTTTACTATAGTGGCATTTATGTAAATATGTTGGTTTTTAATATCCAAAATATAACACCATTTTTAATCTAGTGGCCTTATGAGGGAAAAAACTAGTTGGTAGCCTTATGGCTAAAAAAACATTCAAATATGCACTTATATGTAATTAACCCTATATATAATATTTTACAGGCTTTTAATGGCCGGGCCGGGTTTTTGCAGGCTTTTGGCGGGCCGTCCACTACCCACCGAGGCAGGCTTTTGTGGGCTTTTTAACAAGTCGGGCCGAACTTTTAGCCCTCAGGGCCGGTGGGCCTCCATCCACCCACTTGATCCGCGGGCTTTTTGATGAGGCCTACCTAATAGGCTCTCCACGAGTGCCAAACACTAGTTTTACTAAACCTGGACCTCTATATAAAACATTCTCATAATTTGCCTCGACGTAATCAATCTGTTCCGACTTGAGGAAACCAACCTAACTTAACCAAGGCAGTGGTAAACAAACCATTCCGACTATATTCTTATGATAACACATCTTGATCATAACTAACTTGATCATCAGAGGACCCTTGGCCGGTACAACACCCGTCCTCTCACAAAGCCAAGGGTATCTCTTGTCTTTCTTTATTGTGCAAGTGATCGAGTCAACAACCTTGACAAAATCGTACTGCGCGCAACAATTCTAAGGGTACTGATATGCACCAATTGTAATGATGACCTTGTGTAGTGTATAATTTAAGTGTTACTTCTAAATTAGAATTGAGCTATGAGACCCCAACCGCTCGAAGGCACATGTCAGAAGACTTTATTTTAGCTAGCTCATAGAAAAAATAAAAAAGACTGTAAAATCATTCCAATATAGGAAAGGAAACTTAATAAACCGATCGAATCCAAGGATAACAATTGTCGATCATTTATTTATGGTTGAGCGCTGCTCATTTTTGGTGATGAAAAAGGCGGATGGGAAGTCCCTTGGCGGGGGTGGGGAGAGCGATAACAATGGTCTTCTCATCAGGAAAAACCTTCTCCCACTTGAACCTTGTGACCAAGTGGTGCATGAACACCAATATCACCACCCGAGCGTACTCATTCCCTGGACACATTCTCGGGCCTCCGCCGAACGGAATAAATGTGTAAGGTGCCGGTCCCTTTCCTTCGAATCTTGACGGATCGAATTTCTCCTGTTCAGGGAAACAATCGGCGTTCTTGTGTGTCCAGTTTGCGCTCCAGTACAACTTCCACCCTTTTGGAATGGTGAAACCATTGAAGACAAAATCGGTTAAAGCTTCCCTAAAGTTTCCTTGAACAGGTGGTGTCATCCTCAGCACTTCTTGAGCTACATTCCACGAGTATTTCATCTTCTGAAGGTCATCCCATATCAACGGCTCCCCTATGGCTTTTGAATTTACAATCTCCACTTGCTCTATTTTAATTAACACCGAGAAAATAATTATCAACACTGAAAAACAATAGTCATCTATAATCATTTATACAACTCCATTTGCTGCGTTCTCCCAACCAAACAACCATATGATAAGAACCTATTCACATTTCAAAGTTGGGCTCTCACACTCATTTAATTATTATCTTTTAAATTCAAATTTTTTTTTCAAAAAAAAAGTTAATTTTTTTTTCAAAAAAAAAAGTTAATTTTTTTTAGTTTAACGAGTGGGTTATATCGATTAAAAAAAATCCTAACATTTTATCCTTAATTCCTTATAGGGGGAAAGGTAATATCCATATGCTAATTGCCTAATTAACAATGAAAAAGGAAAAGCACATTATGTGCCTTTGTCAAAGAAACTGACAAAAGAGGGACTCAAAGAATTGCAATTACATCACAATCAGCATTTACTATCCTTATTGTAATTGATGTTAATCGATGTTTCCATTATAATTCTATCCCTATATAAAGGGGTTATGAAATGAAATGAATAGACCAATCCAATTCTATTTTTACTTTTACACGTTATCAGCACGCTTAGAGCAAATAACCAAGAAAAAAACCTAGTTTTCAAGTTTCTTTCTTTCTCCCGTCGGAAAAAAAAAAAAAAAAAAAAAAAAAAAAAACCAAAAACTAAAAAAAAAAACTTGTTCTTCTCCTGTGCAGCCACCAATTCCCAAAAATAAATATATAAATAAATAAATTTCCTCTCCCCGGCCGCACAGCCTCACAGCCGGCCAGACCCATCGCAGCCTCAACCTCTCCTCGCCTGTTGCAGCAGCTTGCATGACAAGACCCGCCCCGAATTCCACCCTGGAATCCGAAGTGGCCCTGTGGGACCCACCTTTAAAGGAGATTTACCAAAAATTTCGGCATAACCTCCCTTAAAAATGGATAACCCATAATCCTGCGGAAAACCAATAATTCACTTCTAATAATCCAACCATAACTCCTGGAGCCACCCTGCTCCCAAATTCATCCAAACCCATCTCAAAGTTAAAAACATTAAACATAATCTCCAAATGATAAAAGTTACTACAAACGCCCAAGTTAGGTCATTGACCTCCAATATAATTTATACAGGTTTGGGTCACATAACCCTTAGTAATCAGAGCATTCTAGGAATTTAAATAGACAAGGAGTGCAGTAGGTTAAACAGGTAACCTACAGAAGGTGAAGGCGGAAGCAGGTGCGGTCACTATGGCTCACTCTCGTACACCGAGCAACAGTACTGCAATCTGGGCATTTGAAACCGAAGGGCCCAGGGAAAAGTATATAAAACGTTAGCGTGAGTGGACAAAAATAAATAATTGAAAGAAAAAGGGTTTTATACTTTTCCACATTTATCTCAATAAAACTCCCGATGCATGCAATAATTAAGAAAAGACCGACTAGCCCCGCTAGTCAAGAACAACAACAAAGAATATGGAGAAAATGGGTTCACCATACGGGAATGGAGCCCCTCAGGCTCTGCCTACCCTCGACTGCCACTCACACATAGATTGTGCGAGGAGGAGAACTAATAACCTCAACTACCATTCGCACATAGATTGTGCGAGGAGGAGAATATAACCTCGACTACCACCCACGTGAGGAGGAGAAGCTACCTCACTGCCACTCACAAACACAAAGTAAGTGAGGAGGAGACCTATTCACATGACCCGCGTATGGTGAGGAAGAAGATCGTCGAAAGCCAATGAATCTGTATAGTTTCCCCACACATCCCACAAAATAAGAATCCAAGTGTATAAAGACTTGACCCTGCACGCCAAGATCATCTCAAGTTCCAATATAAATAGGGTATAAATAAGTATAAAGTCTTGCTTCCTCGAATTCTTATTTCGTAAATCTCATAATAAGCTCGATTAGCCGAATATAAATATAAAATAAATAGTATAAATTCTGAATCCGAATAAATCAAAATCCTCAAATCGTGCATAATGAAACTTAATTCAAAAGTTCAAACCAATAAATCTTTCGATAATCCAAACCAAAATAAAATGCTCGATAATTAGGTTGATAAATCGATAAACTCAAAACTTGCGGAAAATAATTTGCATGCATCAATTAAAATCAAAGGTCCACTCACAATATGCGGTCAATCCTGACGTCGCTCGTGATTCTCCTCGTATGGAGACTCCTCTCGTCCTGTACGAATAACAATCATAAATATATAATTCACAGGACGGAACTTTGACTTTACGATACTTATAATTGGAAATTCAAAATAATCCCCCCTTCCTAAAACCGACTTCTCAACACTCTACAACATCCATCCTTAATACTCCGTCAATATTCAATCATCGATAAATTAATTCTCGAGTGAATTCGAAATAATTCCGGCGTTCGAATTCACGTAAACCGTTAATTATACAATTTAAACTCAATCCGAAATTCCTCTGATGTCAACCAAACTTCAAACATTACATTCTACAATCAATAGCTGGTATAGGGGATTAAAACGACATCTAAAACCCTACTGTATGCGCCTCCATGCGCTACCTACAGTGGCGGCGCGTGGGGACCACGCGCCGGCGGCGACCTTCTCCGATGACCACCAAATTCCGGCAACAACATCATCTCAACAGACCCAAACAACTTCTCAACTACAACATTGATCAATTTTACCTCTAAGTGGCCGAATCGAGCCAGTGAAGGAAAGCCCCGAAGCTCCAAGAACCCTAGAATGGAAAATTATCAATTCGGCTTCTACAATGCAAATTGGAACGAACCACCTTAGGGAAAACAATCACCATCAAAAACCGTACCTTCGATGGGAATATGGCGGCCGGAGGTGGCCGAAATGGCCGGAAATCGGCAAAATCCCAAAACTGCAACCGGGGAGGAATTTCCTTCGATCCGAGCTTTTCCGGCCAAATCGTCCAAAGATACCTCCACAGACGTGACCGGGGGAAGAAACCGAGCTTGGGGGTGGCCGGATTACGTCCGGAGTCGGCCGGAAGAGGAAGAAATCGAAGGGGAAAGAATTCGGCCGAGAGGGGAGGAAGAGTCGGGGAGAGAGAGAGAGAAAAGGGGGGTGGGTTTCCGGTTTTGGAAACCTACCCGGGTAACTTTCCTTATATATCAAAAATTTACCATGAACAGTAATTTTCGTAATTCACTCATAACTTTTGCATACGAGCTCCGATTTTTACGTACCACATATGCACGCGCTCTGTTTAACGTCCTCTACAACTTTCATGAAGGAAATTTTCTCAAATTTTTAACTCATAAAAAGTCAATTTTTAACCACCCCCTAAACGTTAAAATTATAACCGCAAACGGTAACCATAAGGAATTCCATGCAATTGAATAACAAGGGTATATCAAATATGGGGTGTAACATTGCATCCCAGCCCACTGCCTTGCAGCCTGCAATACACGGGCCTGCAGCACACCACCGAGCTCAGCAACCCAGTCGCAGAACCCCCGCGCGGCCCCAGCCATGCTTGCAGCAACCCGCGCACCCGATAGCAGCCCCGCGTCCAACCAATTGATCTGCTCACCGCGCCTGCTCACCCTTGCAGATCCCAGCAGCTCCGCATCCTTGCAGACTTTAGCAAGCCTACCCAGACTCGTTGAAGAACGACAAATGACCCAAACCCGATTTTGCTTCACTCGACCCAATTTAGATCCGTTTCCAGTCAGTTCGGCCATTAACCCAGTCCTCGCTGCTGCCAGCCGCGCGACACCCATCTGCAATCCCCATTGCACCCATTTGAAAACTAGGAAAAAGAAGAGAGAAAACTAGAAGAAAAAGAGCAAGCGAACGAAGAAGGAAAGAAGAGGAACACGCGAAGAAGAAGAACAAGAAGGAAAAAAACACATAAAAGAAAAAAAGTGACCCAGCCCAAAGAAAAGGTCCGGCCTAGAAAAAAAAAAAGAACAGGCCCCCCCTCCCGGCCCAGAAAGAAAAAAAAAAACCAAAAAAGAAAAGAAAAAACAAGGCCTTGTGGCCCATTGCTGAAAAAATAAAAAAAAGATGAAGTGATCCAGTTTTTCTCAAGCCCAAAACATTGCTACGCACGCCTGCATCAATACGCGCGTGCGCTAGGATCGTTTTATTTTCTCGATACCAATTATGTTCTCTTTTATTTATTTAATTTCATACTATGGTATATTTAATTGTTTATAATTAGAACTTTTGAGCATGTTTAGTTAGATAATATTGATCTTTTTAAGCATGTCTTGTTACTTTAATTTATGTTTTATATGATTATCTTTAAGCATGATTTATATATTTTCCTGTTTACATTTTTTTTTTTGGTAAACTTTCAAGCATGCCTTGTGATTTTTTATAATTATGTTTATGCATGTTTTAATTACGCTATTGTTTATTATTTTATTTTTTTTGAGCATGCCATATATATTTTGTTATATATTATTTATGAAATTTTGAGCATGTTTTGTTTTTTGTTTTTTTATTTTACGCTTATATAATTACTCATACACATGCCTTTATATTATAATTGTTTTATTTAGAATGCTACATATAAATTGCATTTTGCCATGATAATGAAAATTCATGCGCACTATATATACAGACTTACTGTGATAAAGTATGTTCACATAGCATCGAAAAATGTGACCATTACGAATCTTGATCTTAAACTCTAATTTATATGTTTGGAAAATAATTCACGTGGATGTCTTTATGACTGTGTAATTTATTTCTTCTCTCTTATTTATGTAGATGGCTGATCCAACTCGACCTGAATTTGACATTTTGGACTCAGAATGACTTGAGTACCACAGTTGGGTTTTCCGATGTAGAAACTGCCTTTGTGGCAAAAGACTACACCACCACCATCAAAACTCCCACTGACCCCAAAGACGATAGACCGTCTGACAATGTGAAAGCAAATGCCTTAATGTTTCTGAGGCGACAAATTGATCCTAGCCTACGCTGGGAGTACCTTCAGTTGAAGACACCCAAAGAATTGTGGGATTCCCTTAAGGGACGTTTTGGAAACATTCATGATACTTTGCTCCCAGAACTAACCGTTCAGTGGAATGAAATCCGCTTGCTTGACTACAAAAGAATCAATAACTTCAACAAGGACATGTTGCGCCTAAAGGCACGTCTCAATTTATATGGAAAGGAACTCACAGAAGATGATATGATCCAGAAGACTCTTTCCACTTTTCCTACTTTAGCACTTATACTAGCGAACCAGTATAGGCTGGAGTATAACAACAAAAGAATCACAACCTTCAATAAGCTGATCAACCTATTGCAAGTGGCTGAGAGACATAATGAGGTTCTTTTAAACAACAATGCCAGACCTGTTGGGACAATGAAAATTCCCGAGGCTAATTATGGCAAATTGAAAGGTAGAAAGAACCCCAATGCAAAGGGGATTGGACATGTTGATTCCTACCCACATGGCAACAATGCACCACGTGGCAAGGGAAGTGGGGGTCATGGTATGGGCCGTGGAGGCCCTCCCAATGTATGGCACAGAGATGGTGGTGCTGGTCCTAGTGGTCATGGAGACAAGATACAAAGGGCACCTAAGAACCCTTCAGTCAAACAGAAAAGAGTTGGCAATGAACCATGCTATAGGTGCGGAGTCATTCGGCATTGGTATAAGAACTGCCAAGCAAGCAACATAGTTGCAGCCACTTACAAGAGGTATAGGGAGTCTAAAGAACAAGAGGCTCACTATATGGAAGAATGAGGCCATGACCCAGATGTCCACCTCACAATTTCAAACTTCAATGGCAACAAGGAACTTGCTCAGTCAATGAATGCACTAGATTTTGATTGATCTGCCAGATCTATTTATTTTCCAAAGATAGTTGTGAAGGCATAATGCCTCATTTTTAATTAGACTATTGTTTGGTCTTAAAGAATGGTTTGATGAATCAGATTTCTAAACAAAGACCTTGATTTGATTATCGTTGACTTATTAATAAATTTCAAATTTTATTTTGAAGCACTGAATTTATTCGAATTTATTTGCTACACATATTTACATGGTTCGAAATAGCACTATAAAGATGTAAAGCAATACATCTAGAAAAAGAAAAAATTATTAGAATGAAAAGATTGTCATTCTACCCAAATAGAAATATTCACCAAGAGCTAATCGAACCTTGTTAAGTTTCAAAGATATTCGTGCTAACGGTTATCATGTAGAAACACACTATGAAAATGGAACTGAATACATTTACCTCTAATGAATGTGGAAGGAAACGCATTTTAGAGAAACTTATAAGTAAATCTAGTGGACTGTACCTCACTACGATTTGGATCATTGAATCATATGCTGTCACCAACAATGAAATGTGGGGCACTGACTCATACAGGCTTTGGCATGATCACCTAGGGCACCCAGGTCATGACATAATGATCCACATTTTAAAAAACTCACACGTACATCCCTTCTTTCGAGTGAAAAATAAAATGGGAGAAAAATCCACTACACTGCAAGTGTCGGTCCTAGTACTGCTCAAATGCAGCCATTGCCTTCTGAAGTACCAGAAACACTGCCTCCATCCCATTTTGCCTCATTGACTATTTCAAAGGCACATCACTCATTTTGCAAAGTCTGCTCTTTAGCAAAAACAGGATCGAAACCTTCCTATGCTAAAGACACAAAACAAAACATTCCATTCTTACAAAGGATACAAGGAGATATCTGTGGACATATCCATCCAGAATGCGGACCATTCAAGTACTTTATGGTTCTGGTGGATGCTTCGACACGCTGGTCACATGTCGCTTTATTGTTCACCAGAAATGCTGCATTTGCAAAATTCCTAGCACAGATTATACGTTTAAGGGCTCACCACCCTGATCACCCTATCAAGTCTATAAGGCTTGATAACGCTAGAGAGTTTATATCAAAAGCATTTGATGATTATTGCATGTTTATTGGGATCGATGTAGAGCATCATGTACCCCATGTGCATACACAAAATGGTCTCGCAGAAGCCACCATCAAAATGTTACAGATGGTGGCTAGGACATTGGTTATGCGCACCAACCTGCTTATATCTACAACAACTTTACTTATTCGTTTCAGACCCACTGCTAGCCAACCATTTTCTGCGTACCAGTTGGTAACTGGATATGAGCCTGACATTTCACACTTACGCATATTTGGTTGCGCAGTATATATGCCTATTGCGCCCCCACAGTGCACCAAAATGGGTCATCAGAGACAATTAAGTATTTATGTTGGATACGAATCCCCAAATATTATCCGCTACTTGGAACCCTTGACAGGTGATCTTTTTACCACTAGATTTGCGGATTGTCACTTTGATGAGACAATCTTCCCATTGTTAGGGGGAGATAGGAAAAAGGATTTTCCAAGGGAATGACATGAATTGTCGTGGTTTGTTCCCACTCTGTCTCATTTTGATCCCCGCACTTCACAATGTGAAAGTGAAGTGAAAAGAATAATCAATCTTCAGAACGTAGCAGATTCGATGCCTGATGCGTTTACTGATATTGCAAAAGTGACGAGATCACATATTCTAGCTGCAAATGTGCCTGCAAGGTTAAAAGTCCCCAACAAGAGGCACGGTGCCGCAGATAGAGACACTGCAACCACACTTAGTAGAGGTGTGGTTGAGGTCGTGGCTCCCCAAAGGAAGAGGGGAAGGCCACTTGGTTCGATTGACACTCACCCAAGGAAGAAGAAGGCGAGTAAGTCACAAACTGATCCATTAATTATCAATGTAGAGAATCCCTCTCATGAGATTGTCTCTGATTATGGTAATGTCCATGAATCAATACTGGAGGATGCTCCGATGTTTGAAATGATTCTAGAGAACAAAGAAATCTCAATGAATTATGAGAGTGCGTATGAGTTGATAGAAAGATCTTCCATACACATTGATGATGTATTTGCATACACGGTGCTCAAGAAATCATAGAGCACGATGATATCGAACCACGCTCTATTGCAGAATGTCAACAAAGAGCAGATTGACCTAAATGGAAAGAAGCAATCCAAGCAGAACTAGATTCTCTGGCAAAGAAACATTTATTTGGTCAAGTAGTGCTAACCCCACCAAGTGTAAAGATTGTAGGACATAAATAGGTCTTTGTCAGAAAGCGTAATGAGAAGAATGAAGTCCTGAGGTACAAAGCTCGCATTGTGGCGCAAGGTTTCTCACAACGCCCTAGAATTGACTACAAGAAGACATACTCTCTCGTAATTGACGTTATAACGTTCCGCTACTTAGTTAGCTTGGTAGTTTCCGAAGGACTAGAAATGCAGCTCATAGATGTGGTTACTGCATATCTCTATGGGGATCTGGTTACTGATGGCTGTATATTATCCAAGTCAAGTGACTCTAAACCACGGAGTGCGTTTGCAATTAGGTTGAAACGCTCACTTTACGGAATGTGATATAACCGTCTAAGTGACTACTTGATTGGGAAGAGATATAAGAACGATGAATTATGCCCATGCGTATTTATAAAGAAAACAAGTTCCGGATTTGCAATTATAGCTGTATATGTCGTTGATATGAACATAATAAGTACTCTTGATGAAATAAGAGAACCGTGAGCTACTTGAAATCCAAATTTGAGATGAAAAATATTGGGAAGACTCGATTCTGTTTAGGCCTTGAACTAGAACATTGAGTTTGTGGAATAATAATCCACCAGTCTGCATATATCCAAAAGTCAGGTGATTTAACATGGACAAAGCGCATTCTGCTAGCACTCCCATGATCGGTCGAAGTTTGGATGCAAGGAAATATCCATTTTGTCCAAAGGAAGATGACGAAGAGGTGTTGGGAGCTGAAATTCCCTATCTAAGTGCAATAGGTGTACTATTGTACTTAGCCCAATGTACTCGAGCAGACATTGCATTCTCAGTGAACTTGTTAGCTAGATTTAGATCAGCGCTAACGCAGCGTCACTGGAATGGTATTAAGAATATTTTCGGATACCTAAAAGGAACCATTGACTTGGGACTGTTCTTTCCCTACAGAGAGATAAGAGGGACCGCAGATGGAACTGCAATTTCTCAACGAAATGTTAATGGCGAAAGCGCCACTCACTACACCAAAACGTCAAATGACGTTTTAGTTGGTTTTGCTGATGATGGGTGTAACGCCCCAAGCTGCACCTCACCAGCTTAAGCACGTACAGCGCCGTGAGTCTCTAAAACATAAACCGAATGCTCAATTCATATCCTAGAGAACCGCTAGGCATTTTTACTTGAAAACTTTTTGTATAAACACAGCGGAAGCTACAAATGTTTTTGAGGTGAAAAACTTGAGTTGTTAAAACCTATTTCATCCATCCAGAACTTGGATAAAAGCTAGAATGAGTTACGAACCCCGATGAAAAGAATTCAGCCAAATTTGACTCAAGGCTAGGTATCAACAAGTTCTGAAACACGAAGATCGCGAAGTAGAATTTAGAACGGAATCCAAACAATGATTTACCAAACTTATTCTGCACACCCAGCTCCGTCCGCTACTATCCCGTCACCAGTGCACAGTACCTGCATCCATACTGTAGTAGGAGTGAGTTTTCGTCCTCGCTGCTCAACAGAGACTCTAACTCGACTAGGTTTGAAAATCAACAAATAAGTATTTGGAGCGCTCCAATATGAAAACTTGCTTAAACCCAATATTTAAAAGAACGACAAACTTTATAAGAATGCTTTTTTGACTCGAAAATCGATGCATGATACTAAATTGAATACGCGCGCTGAATCTTAATAGATGGTCGGTCCCATAGACCCACTACACGACCTTACCTCAATTTACTTTATCACTAGGTAAGCGTAGCGAGAGCGTCCGCTACCTAGCTACGCACACGTACCGGGCCCGTCATTACGATCGAAATACCCGGACGACCGGCGTAACTAACCCTACGGAGGTTTTGAGGATCGAACGCAAGGAAGTCAGAGCTACCCTTCGCTCTCAAGCCATCACACATTTTCTCACGATTTGGTAAGTATGTGTTGCATTTGAACTTAACCAAACCGTACCACTTAACATGCATCACTTTAATAACAATATATATAAGAAATTCACTAACCGAAGAGAGTCCTAAATCCTTACCTGAATTTAGGACTCGTCATTACCGGGCCCGTCATTACGATCGAAATACCGGGCCCACACGTACCGGGCCCGTCATTACGATCAAAATACCCAGACGACCGGCGTAACTAACCCTACGGAGGTTTTGAGGATCGAACGCAAGGAAGTCAGAGCCACCCTTCGCTTTCAAGCCATCACACATTTTCTCACGATTTGGTTAGTATGTGTTGCATTTGAACTTAACCAAACCATACCACTTAACATGCATCACTTTAATAACAATATATATAAGAAATTCACTAACCGAAGAGAGTCCTAAATCCTTACCTGAATTTCGATGCTTTCCCTCATGTACTTCGAGAATCGCGAACCTGCTGTTCCTCGGGTAACTAGAGTCCTAGATTCCGACATTCCGATAGTTAATATCTTTTGAACAATTATAAGAAATCTCGACGATTAATATATCGTCCAAACCAACTTTTCATGGTTTGACCAGGAGTTAGACCAACTTTGACCATTGTTTGACCAGGAGTTAGACCAACTTTGACCATTGTTTGACCAATCGAGGCAGGCTCGATAATTAACTCGAATTGCCAAACAATTAATTGAAGCTACGATATCGATCAATTACCATTGCATCGAAGTAAATCAAGCAATGAGTTAGTTTCAAATATATTAGGTGTACCGTAATTTACTAAGGCCACTCAATATATTATTTCCTTTTCTTTAATTAACAATTTCGTCACATAATAATTCGACAGAAATTACTATGGACACCCATAATACCATTTTAGGCCATTCCCAAAATTCACAGCCGATTCTTAATTTATGTACCTTCACTTCAAACTAACAACAGCCATAACTCAATCGTAACAACAATACAATTTACTCGTTCATCACTAATCATCAATTTTCACAGGAACCTCATGTACCCACAATATCTATTCCACAATCCAAATCAATTTCTCAATATGCAACTCAACCAATTCAATCCAAGACTCAAACACCCGACCCACACATGCATTCAAACTTCAATTTCACTTCCAACACCATAATTCATCCAAACTGTCACAAGTACCACAGAGCAGACTTCGATTTTACTTTCAGTAGTAGACATGCAGGTAAGACCCCAGGGCGGAGAACACAGTTACTGGAGATAGCCTAGTCGACGTCGAGTTGATCAACTCCGTCCAGCCTACTTTCGAAACTCGACCGGTGACAGAGTTCGACCTGATGGCCACTCAACCAGCAATTCTCGTACTTCAATACCTAAACAAGGTCTGCCTTCGTCTACAGATGCAACCAAGCCAAAAATTAAGCCGAGAAGAGCCGGAAAAACTGCCGGCGTCGAGGAAACGCTACGGAGGCAGAAGCAACCCATAAACAAAATCATCAAAACTTGATTAAATCGAAAAACTAATCATACTGGGGTGTTGAACATGACTAGGAGGTGAGGTTTCATACCACAGGAGGCCCAAAAGGTGGCCGGAGTCGCCGGAAACTGCAGAACTCGCCGGAGGTTCTTCAAGCTTTAGATCGTCGATTCTTCGTTCCCAGTCGCTGCATGTATGATCTGGAACCACAGGGACGTAGGCGACACCGAGATGAAGATGCTGGTGGTCATCCGTCAAAGATCGGTGGCGGGGTGGCCGGGTCACGCTGTCGGGCCGCGCTGCGTCTCGGTTCAGAGAGCACCGAGCTCTCTCTCTCTCTCTCTCTCTCTCTCTCTCTCTCTCTCTCTCTCTCTCTCTCTCTCTCATGTTCCTGCGTCTTCCCACCGTTCACAACTTATATGGATGTGTCCAATTAATGCTGGACGGCTAGGATCAAACGGTGGAAAAGGTAGATGGCTAGGATCGCGCCACGTGTTTATCTTTCTTAAATTAATTTTCCAAAATCCCAGAAGTTTGGAAAATCACTATAAATAGCCCAGTGATCTGAATAATTCTCTGAAAATTTCCACGAACTCGTCGTGTCGTGTACTTTATTATCCAACTCCTAAATTTAAGATTTCACTTTGTGAAAATTCTCAAAAATTTTCTCGAGCGTCACCACGTTTACCGAGATCGTTAAATAATTTATCGCACGATCGTCGCTAAACTCGACATATTTTTCCGGGGCTCACAATGGGTACCTCTCTAACCCACATAAAGGTCATTCCCAAACTGGTTATGTATTTACCATTGGGAACACAGCGATATCTTGGAGATCAACCAAGCAAACCCTTGTGGCTATCTTCTCGAACCACTCAGAAATCATTGTTCTACATGAGGCGGTTCGTGAATGTGTATGGTTAAGAGCTATCATTACACATATTCGAGGGACTAGTGATTTGAGTTCTACCACTAAAGAGCCTATTTGCATTTATGAAGATAATGCAGCTTGCATCAAACAGATGAAACTTGGATATATCAAGGGTGATAATGCAAAACACATATCGCCAAAGTTTTTCTACAATCAACAACAACAGGCTCTCCTCAAGATTCAATTGAATTAAGGAGAATGTGGCAAATTTGTTCACCAAATCATTGCCCAAGACCACATTTGAGAAACATGTGAAAAACATAGGAATGCGAAGACTTTCCAAGCTCCCTTGATTAATGCAAGTATCAGGGGGAGGTGTAGATATTAGGGGGAGTCTAACACACACATGTCATCCTCAAATGTAGAAGGTGCGTTGTGCTCTTTTCCTTCGACCAAGGTGTATTTTTTGTCCCATAGGGTTTTTATTGTTACTTGGCAAGGTTATTAGTGAGGCAACAACTCATGCACCATTTCATCTTTGACTTGGCACAAGGGAAAGTGTTAAAGGAAAAGCACATTATGTGCCTTCGTCAAAGAAACTGACGAAAGAGGGAATCAAGGAATTGCAATCACATCACAATCAGCATTTACTATCCTTATTGTAGTTGATGTTAATCGATGTTTCCATTGTAATTCTATCCTTATATAAAGGGGTTATGAAGTGAAATGAGTAGACCAATTCCAATTCTATTTTTACTTTTACAGAAAAATGATTGTTGAGGCCTAAAATTGTAGTCTCAATCTGAAGCATGCACATCATCTATTTGTCATATCATGCCATGTAAAAAGATCATTTAATCTATCCAAAATCTAATGGCTCTAAATTAATTTGCCTTTTTTTTTCTTTCATAAAGTTAGGCTTAGACTAAAACAACAGATTTTTTTTCTTTAATCTGGAAAAGAAAAAAAATTTCCTCATTGTTTCTACAATTGATTAAAACAAGAATGACAAAAAATTCTATTCATGCTTAGATTACAATTGATTTTTGCTGAACAACAGATCATGTTGAATCTTAGTTCTCAAAAATTGTTCTGCATTCAAACAAAATGATAAGCAAAAAAGCAAAGTAGTACACATATAATTCAATCAATAGATTTGCACATACATCTAGAGCTATATCAAATCTCTTACATATACATATGTACATATGAACTTGAAGTTTGTTGGGTTCCTGCATATCATAGAATTTCTTTCTTTATTTCTTTAAGTTTTTTTTTCATTTAATTTTTGTCCCTAACTTAGGGGTAATTTATGAAATCAACAGTCCAAATAATGAAGACACAATGAGACTAAATACTCTCTCTCTCGTGAAACCCTAAACATCCTAAAACCTGTTTTTCAGATTGCAAAATCGTGCTCGTCTGAGGTATGCTGCCGAGGATGCTTCGATCTATATCTAGTCGAGGATGCTTCTTGGGTGGGTGTTGTGTGCTCGGGGGATTCCAGACGGCGTGGGTTGTTTCTCTGGCAACATCTCCGATCAAGACTGGTGGTAGGGTTGTGAGCTGATCAAGACTGGTAGCGTTTGGTTTCTGAATTGACGGGTGGTGCAACTGTTTACGCACTGGATCGACGTGATTCAGGATCAGGTCTTCAAGGTCTGAGCTGTGGCAGCAGGCGGCGCGGTGGTTGGCGTCGAAACTGCATGAGGTCGTGACGGCATCGGGCGCAGTGACCCGCGTTGGGGCAGAACTGATCGTGCGGAGGTGCTGGGTGTTTTGCTTTTTACGACATGTCGTGAAGGAGATGTTGGGCCTGGATCAAGCCAGCTTGATGGGCTCTGAGTTGGAACCCTTCCTTTTGAGGCTTTTGGGCTTAATATTTTGGGTTGGGGCTGTTGCCCTAGGTCCTTATTATTGGGTTTGTTTGGGCTCCAAATTAGATAGATTTTTCTTTCTAAGTTATACCCTATTTTTAGAAGACATTTCTACTTAATAAATAATCAATAGTTGCTATTAATTAATACGTGTTTTAGGGAAATGGGAATTGAGAGAAAATCACTGTGTATTCTCATTGATAATAGGGACCTTTTTATATAGAATATTAGAATGCATAGAATCCGAATCATACAAGGAAATGTAATCATACATTGAATAGGAATCTCTAGATTCTTCTAATTAAACCCTCTTACCACTAGGTCAAGTAACCTAGAGTTTGGGCCAGACACAAAATAAGAATTTACTTGAACACTCCCCCTTGTGTCGCCCAAATGCGGTGCTTCTCTTGTTGCCTCTTTAAAAACCTTGCCGAGTAACAAAAACCCAGTGGGACAAAAATAACTTCAGTCGAAGGGGAAAAAGAGCACAACACACCCTTCACGTTTCGAGACCATACATGTAGACATCTCCCCCCTGATGTCTGCATCTCCTCCTGATGACTACGGTCATGGGAGTTCGGATAACTTCTGCAAACGATGCTTCCAAAATGTTTCTTGAAAGTGGAATTTAGGCAATGACTTAGTGAGCAAGCCTGCCACACTATCCTCAGATTAAACCTAGTTCACTTTGATCTTGAGGAGAGTCTGTTGTTGCTGATTATCCTTGGTGTTGTTGCTTTTGATGTAGCCTTGTTTCATTTGTTCAAAACAAGCAGCATTATCCTAAATGCTCGTAGGCTTATCTGTGGTAGACTTCAAACCACAATTTTTCGAACATGCGTAATTATGGATCCAATCTATATACATTCACGAACACTTAGTGCAGAGCAATGATCTTTGCATTGTTCTAAGATATAGCAACTAGGGTCTGTTCTGTAGGCCTCCAAGATATCATGGTCTTTACCCATGGTGAACACTTAACCAGCTTGGGAATGATCTTTGCGTGGGTCAGAGAGATACCCAATATTAGCAAAACCTTCCAAAATACTTATCGTTTTGGGATGGGGATAGCGGACGCATGCCAATGTTGGTGGCGTTCCTGGTGTGTGATGAGTCCAAATCCATCGTCTCTCTGTAAGGATAGGAGAAGCCCATATCAATCGTACATCTCAAGTATCGAAAGATATTTTTTACACCGATCTAATGGCGTCGCGTTGGCGCAAAGCTATACCCTAGCTAACAAGTTCACTGCAAATGAGATGTCCGGTCTTGTGCATTAAGCTAAGTACAATATTGTGCCTATTGTACTCAAGTAAGGCACTTCTGCCTCTTAGCACATTTTCGTCATCATCCTTTGGAAAAAGAAGATCCTTTTCAGGATCAAGACTACGGACAATCATGGGGGTGCTAGAAGGCTTGACCTTGTCAAAATGCTTAAACATCTGTCAACACGATGCCCAAGTTCCAAACCGAGACATAATCGTGTTCTCCCAAAATCCTTCATCTCAGACTCGAAGTTTAAGTGTTCAACGGTTTCCCTTAACTCTTTAAGGGCTTCCAATGAAGATCATGTCCAACATGAAGCGCGATAGAATCCAGAACTTATTATGGAAACGCGCAGACATATCCCTTCCTAATCAAGTGGTCACTTTAGTGAGCGTTTCAACTTCTTTGTAAAACGCGCTCCGTGGTCTACAGCCACTTGACTTGGGTAAATGAAGTTCACCATGAACCTTCATGTATATTCCGTATCTAGATCCCCATAGAGATACGCAGTAACCACATCCATAAGCTGCATGTTCAGTTTTTCGGAAACTACCAAACTGACAAGGTAGTGGAGTGCAATGACATCCATTACGAGAGAATATGTCTCATCGTAGTCGATTCCATGGCGTTCTGTGTGAAGCCTTGAGCTATGAGGCGAGATTGCCATCTCTTTTTCTCATCACGCTTTCTAACGAAGACCCATTAGTCAATAGGTTTTATGTTAGGAGGTGTTGGCATCACTGGCTCAAAAACCTTCCTCTTCGTTAGAGAATCCATCTTAACCAAGGTCACATCTTTCCATTTAAGCCAAATTTCTCTACGTTGGTATTCATTCATCAACGGAGCGTGGTTCGATATCATTAGACTCAACAAACTCATGCGTAACGAAATGCGCAACTACATCATTGATTATGATGGAGTTTCTATCCCACGTCTCATGTGCACTAGTGTAATTTTCAAAGAGCTCTATATTCTCAGGAATAGGTTCTGACGTTGAGGCGTCCCCCAACAATAACCATAATCCGGAAGATTCTCATGAGACAGATTTTGAGTCTTGATGATCAAAGGATTGGAATATGCCAAAGTATCCTTCGAATGCACGGGCCTCCCACGCATCCTAGCTGGGGCTATGGCCTATAACGCCAGAGTGCCACTCTCTTTGGCGTTTGCGCCATGCCTACCTCCATGTAGGGCGACGCTACGTACTCTCATAGGGATGTACTTCCTTGCAGTTAGAGTTTGAATAGAAATCAGTTTCCATTGAGGAGGATTAGATCTGTCTCAAAGGGATCCGTCAAGGATTTTCTTCCTCACTCGGATCCATCTCAAGGGGATTTTACCTCTCCAAGATCTGTCTAGAGGAGATTTCACCTCACTTGAATCTTCCTCAAGGAGATTTCTTCTCACTTGGATTTAACTCAAGGAGATTTCCAAACACTGCTGGAATAGAATTCAGTTTTTGACAGTTGAATTCAAAAGCACAAGTTTGATCAACTTACCTTTTGAATTTGAACTAAAGAGGTTATTGAAAGGCAACTTACCTCTTCAATTTAAACTGAAGAGGTGTCTTAAACATATATAAACCCAACAGGTTTTTCTTTCTAAAATAGACAATAACTTATTTCCTTCCTTTCCTTTAGAGAGAAAAACACTTAGTATGTTCGCTAGAATCCAAGGTCTGGTGCTAGGCTCTTGGATTATCGATAGCTGTATCCTGGTAGTCAGAAGCCTAACGAACTACAAGCACTGAGTAGGGGCGAAATTCTGTCTAAAGGACATTGCCAATCTGCGAGCCTCTATCGAATCACAAGTCAGTTCTTGCAATTACAATTCATTTACTTCATAGGCATGTTGTGTATTGTAATCTATAGACTACTATATAAATTATTGCTGTAATTACTTATATATATTGTGCAAGCATATTCTCAATTCATTGATACAAATTTCCAACACCAACGGAGCTACATCATTGTCTCTTTGACGTAAGAAAATCTAATCCAATAAACTACCTAATGCAAAACAATGGCGGTCGTCTAACTTCTTTCGGTAATTCCAACATAAATGTGATCAGGTGAGTAGGGAGATGTCGGTGGAGCAAGGCTCACTTAAGTACCAGTTATCTCAAAACCTTCCTAGACATCACATTTATATTGAGTACACCTACTTTGAAGAAAGACTAAACCATTGGCATGTACTACAAAAATATATGGCAATTGCCTATTACATCTCTTGGAAAAATAAAGACTTAAACAGAATTGGCGATCTATTGATCCCAACCAAATTTGTAGTCTTCAACCGTTCACTCTTAGATCATCTTCTTGATCTTCTTGTTCCACATAGTGAGCTTCTCTTGCTTCACAATATGCTTTGTAGGCGATGACAATTTCTTCACGGAATGTGTGCCCAATGACCAGATACTCCACATCGAGAACATACATCTCTTCGCTCAGACTCCATTGATTGAGGCGCTTTAAAAGCGTCATTTAGATGGCTCCTAGTGTTGGTGGCGCCACTAACATGGCCAAAGGCGTCTTCTCCCTCTCTCTTTCCATAATGACCTCTTCGGTTCCATGTTCGCCTATTTTGGCGGTTACCTTCCCAAGTAGAGCGATTATATGGACCAGAATGTCCAGAAGTATCCCTAAGATTAGGGTTTCACTCTTGGCGCCCTCTCTTAGGGGCGCGACTATAATTGGATTCCGGAATAAGCTCTGTTTCTACGGATCTCGAATTATAGTTCTTCACAAGGATGTTGTCATGCTTTTCAGCGACATTCATAACTCCAATGAGCTCATGAAACCTTATGATCCGTCTTGCGGTCACATCGATTCGATAGTTCTTAGCAACCATCAATGCAGAGACGTTGAAGGTAGAGAGAGTGTTCTCAATCAATATCGCATCTATGATCTCTTTACCACAGAATTCCATTAAGGATTTAATGCGAAGTGCTTCCGAGTTGTAGTAAAAAATTGACTTGAAATTACATAAGCGGAGGCTATGCCATCTCACTTCTAGGTCAGGAAGCAGGGAGTCACGAACGTTGCCAAATCTTTCTTCGAGTGAGACCCACAACCTTCTGGGGTCTTCTTCATTCATATACTCATACTAGAGCGAATCATCCATATGACGGGTCATTAGGATGATGGCTTTGCCTTATTTGCTTCTAAGGCTACTCTATTTTCTTGCAAAGCTTGAGCTTGCTCAACAGTTAACACTTCGCTAGGCTCGAGAATCGTTTCCAGGATTCCATCAGCCTTGAGATGCTCGCGGACATCACGAACCCACTTGTGATATCCAGAGCTAGTTGTTCCCAATGGAGCAAAGTCCAATTTGATTAGTTTACTCATCCTGAAAGAGAACAAGAAATTAGGGTTAGTTTCGGAGCGTAAAAGGCTACCACGAAAACATATATAAAATTTCTGAGCATAATTGCTCCCAAGAAATTATGAATTTCTGAGTGTAATTGTTTCTAAGAAATTAGGAATTTATGAGCGTAATCGCTTCCAAGAAATTCGATTCCAAGAGGGGTTGGATTAGATCGAAACAATGATATAAGTGGTCGATCATAAATTCTCTAAAAACTCTAAGTTTGAAGATCTCAACAAGCTCCAAGCTTGGAGTGAGCACAAACCTCCACAGTTCGGCTTAATTAGGTCTCCCTTGTGATAAAGAAAGGGGGGTAGAAGAAGGGAGGTTGCAAGTCCCCCAGAAAAAGGAGTGAAAAAGAGGAAAAACTCAAAAACGGGAACTTTTAGAAATGTTTACCTCTTAGGATTGCAGAACTTATTTGGTCCTTGTCGTAGGATTGGAGATGAGCTTCAGTCCTAGTACAAGGAAGCTGACTTTCTGGGGAGGTCGCAAGGTCGCGGAGTCAGGGGGTCGCGAGGTCTCGGAGTCGTGGGGGTCGCGTGGTCGCGGGGTCACGGAGTAGGGCAGGATCTGTCGACAAATGTCGACAGGAGCTTTGCAGATGCACGCGGTGACTCGACAGATGCGCGCAGGGCAGGCACAGAGGTGCGGCAGTGGATGCTGGAATTTGAGGACTATGAAATTAGGGTTTCAGGGTTAGGGCTTAGTGCTGATAACGTGTTTTAGGGAAACGAGAATTGAGAGAAAATCTTTTAATATAAAGGATTACAATGCATAGAATCCGAATCATACAAGGAAAGGTAATCATACATTGAATAGGAATCTCTAAATTCTTCTAATTAAACCCGGTCAAGTAACCTAGAATTTGGGCCAGACACAAAATAGAGATTTACTTGAACAATAGGCAATATTGTCTTTTTGTCACCTAATAAAATTTCTCATGTTAATTAATCAGCCCCCTAAAATCTAGAAGAAATATAAAATGGTAAAATTGGTGTTGCGAGATTATAATATGACAAGATGTATTATATGGAATTGAAAATAAAATTTGCATTTACTTACATGTCATGACACATAGGATTGATGTCTTGAATCTTATGCCTCATTTGTGGCCCCTTATCTTTGCCCATAAATAATATTCCCTCTCTAGTTCATGAAGACCTAATAGATAATTAAACACGAGCAAATTCTGAACACAATTTGAAGACACAAAATCTAGTTCATGAAGTGTTGATTAGCTCTTGATCAATCGTTTCACAAAAGAAATTTAAGCTCACAAAATCTAGTATGAAGGCCTTATCACACGCACTCTAAAATAGTTAAGCAAACCAAGGATAAAAGTCTTTTTTTTTTTTTGGTTACATTGGAGGAGAATTAAACTTCTCATCTAGCCTATGATAAAGTAATCTGGGGTTTACATCCAAAACCAATTGGCAATGGATGAAGTGGCTATAATACCATGATAAAGTAATATAAGGTTCACATCCAAAATCAATTGGCAATGAATGGAATGACCCAAATCCTTATAAACTCATTTACAAGATCTCATATTTCCCTTGTGGGATTCATATCTCAACAGCCTAATATTCTAACCCAATTCTCAGCCCCTCCTAACTTGGGCTAACCCGAAGGAAAAAGAAAGAGGTCGTATGAGATGCTCGATGAACTGTGTTATCCTTAGCTAAAAAATGGACGAATTTTCATATATTGGAAAACATGAAAATTTGTTTAAATGTTTGTTGTTCCCCAAAAATATTCAAAACAAATCAACGATGAATATCCTCCCCCCGCCCAACCAACGATGAATATCCTCCCCCGGGGCGAAATCAAAGATTCAAAGGCATTGATGAGAGAGAGGGTCTGTGCAATAACAGATTTTTTATTTTTCAGGTCAAAGTTGGAAATAAAATGGTTAAAAAATCATGAGAGGTCTACATACTAAATGAGGATGTGTGGATAGAATTTCCCAAAAATAAAAACAACTTTTTTTTTTAATCAAAAGAAGAAAGGAACCAGAACCAGGCCTCCCGCTATATGTCTCAGATGACAATTGAATCTCCCAGCGTTCCAACTTCCAACAGTTCACAGTTTCTCTCCCAAAAAAGATCAGAAATGGCCGTCAAATACTCTGTTAAAATCACAATCCAGTGCTCCCCAGAGCTGCTTCAATTCCTTATTCTGCTCTTCTTCCTTTTAACCTTCTCTGCAACCTCACTGACCTTCGAATTCTCCAGCTTTCCATTGTCAGTTGCCAACATCAATATATCCACCGAAGGAAATGCTACCCTTGATGGCTTCCTCCGACTCACCGCAAGTGCGCGTGACGTGGCAGGCAATTCGAGCGTTGGTAGAGCCACCTACAGAGAAAGCTTCCTCCTCCAACAAAAATCCACCGGAAAACTCGCTGATTTTACATCAAGCTTCAAATTCTCCATTAAGTCCGACTCCAGCAGCAACAAAACCGCTGATGGGCTGGCCTTCTTCCTAGCGCCGGCCGGGTCCTTACTGAACTTCAAATTAGGACAGGGTAGCAGTCTTGGTCTCCCTGTCGACAATACGCGGGACGACCGTACCAGGTGGAGTAATGAATACCCGTTTGTCGCCGTCGAGTTTGATACATTCCCATTTGGTGTTGATTGGGGTCTCAATGACAGTCATGTGGGCATCGACATCAACTCAGTCAACTCTAACGTTACCAAGCCATGGTCTGGTGGTTTTGAGAAAGAAGGAGAAAATGATGCCACAATTAGTTACGACTCCACCTCGAAAAATCTTAGTGTTACCTTCACTACGATTGAAACTGGTGTACAGGTGAACAAAAGTATCAGTTTGTTAGTTGATCTGCTTGATATCTTGCCTGATAGGGTCATCGTTGGGTTCTCTGCTTCAACGGGTGACTATTTTGCTCTGCATAAGATCATTTCTTGGAGCTTTAATTCAACTTCCTTGGTAGATGAAAATAAAACAAGCAGTACATCAAATCCTCCATCAAATCCTCCTAAGCCAATGGTCGAACCCAAGTCAGGAAATACCAATGTTGGACTAATAGTTGGGTTGGTTGTTGGGGGAGGTGTTATCTTGGCTGGTATGTTGGGTTTGGTTTGGTTCATCTTCTGCAGGAAGAGGAGGGAAACAGCTGGGGAAAGTACTGATGATGATACTAGGGTACTTAACGATTTGATCCCTGAAGAATTCGAAAAGGGGACAGGCCCTAGGAAGTTTTCGTACAATGAATTGGCCCTTGCAACTAGTAATTTTGGACAGGGAGAAAAGCTTGGCGAGGGAGGGTTTGGTGGAGTTTACAAGGGCTTCATCAAAGATATGAACTCGTATGTAGCTGTTAAGAAGATATCAAGGGGGTCTAAACAAGGGCTGAAGGAGTATGCAGCAGAAGTGAGTATCATTAGTAGGCTGAGACATCGAAATCTGGTGCAACTCATAGGTTGGTGCCACGAAAAGAAACTCCTACTTGTCTACGAGTTCATGCCCAATGGTAGTTTGGACTCTCATTTGTTCAAAGAAAAAACCTTGTTAACGTGGGAGGTAAGATACAAAATTGCACATGGATTGGCCTCGGGATTGCTCTATCTACACCAAGAATGGGAACAATGTGTGCTGCACAGGGATATTAAATCCAGTAATGTTATGTTGGATTCCAATTTTAACGCGAAACTTGGAGATTTTGGGTTAGCCAGACTCGTAGACCACGGAAAACTATCGCAAACAACAATTGTGGCGGGAACCATGGGCTACATGGCTATGGAATACGTTACAACAGGAAAGGCTAGCAAGGAATCAGATGTCTATAGTTTCGGAGTTGTGGCTTTGGAAATAGCTTGTGGGAGAAAACCCATCGATCCCAGGTATGAAGGAAAGCAAAACAATCTGGTGGAGTGGGTTTGGGAGCTCTATGGAGAAGGGAAAATCATTGAAGCAGCGGACCCAAAATTGTGGGGGGATTTTGATGAGAAGCAAATGGAGTGCTTGATGATTGTCGGGTTATGGTGTGCTCATCCGGATTACAACTCTAGGCCTTTGATCCAACAAGCAATTCAAGTACTTAACTTTGAAGTTCCACTGCCCAAACTACCATTAAAGATGCCGGTGGCTGCTTTTCCATTATCACTCTCGATGTTGTATAGTGGTGACACTAAGGGAGGTCAAAGTGAGTCTTCAGGATATGGTTCTACCATCGACTCCTCACAGTTCACCTCATCTTTTAGCACAAAGTCCAATCCGTCAGTAAATTTTCAGTAAGTGAATTTAGTATTGATCAAGTTTATTTGAATGAATTTGGTGGTGTTTATAGAGACTACAAAGGCTTGGTTATAGGTGCTTTCTCTTCTACTCTTGATATCCCTAGTTCTGTGGTTGCAGGGGTCATAGCGGTCATTAAGACTATCGAACTAGCTTGAGTTAGAGATTAGAAGTATGTATGGTTAGAGGTGGATTCTTCCCTTGTACTTATTTTTCTCTGTTTTCCTCATCTGGTGCCTTGGAGGCTTTTGTGTGTAGTGGAGCAATTGCTTGCATCGTATCTCTCAAATGCATTTCAAATCTAGCCAGATCTTACATGAAGGCAATCAAGCTACTGATGCCCTTGCCAACTATGGTGCTTCATCAGATGGCTTTACTTGGTGGGATTCAACTCCAAATTTTATGATAGTCATTGTAATAGGGATTGTTTAGGTCTTCCTAATTTTTGATTTCGTTAATTTGTATTCGTTTATGTTAGCGGCGTTTCTTATGCCTGTCCTACCTTCTAAATCCTTCTTTTCTTTCACTCGCTTGGTCAAGTTTTCAAAAAAAAAAAAAAAAAAGGTAATCAAGTTACTAATGCATTAGCGAATTTTGGTGTTACTTCTACAAGCTTGGTTTGGTGGGATCCTGCTCCACCTTAATTTCATCATTGCACACTTCAACATAGACCACTTGGATCTTCCAAACTTTCGTTTTCATTAGTTCCATGTTTGTTTTTTCTAATTTATTTGGGAGGTTTTGGTTTTGATCCCCCTCCTTTGTACTCTTGTTTTCCTTTTCTTAATATAAGAGGGTAGGAAGGATCTCGTCCTTAACTATCCAAGCCTTTAAAAAAAAAAAAATAGTATTGAGTTGATCTAGTTTGATAAATTGTTAGATTTCATAAGCTGTACTTTGTTTGTTGTCTTGTGAAATATGAAATTGTTATTGGTATTCCTCGAGAATCATTTTGCACTGCTTATCGGTTTTTAATTTTCCAATTTCTTTATATTTCTCCTTTTCTAGATATTTCTCATTGCACCCACGAATTTTGTCCGGGAATTCAACTTCTATCTCGAGAAGCATATTTGTTAAACAAGATAGAATCTTTCACGGTGTGTTTGGATAAGAAAATTATGAAATCCATAGGAATTTATAAATGATGGAATTTTTAACTCCATCAATCTAAAATTCCATTAATTGCAATTTCTGTTGTTTGGTTGTATCTATTTAGGATTTGAAATGTGTAATAAATTAAGAAAGTTTAAAACAAATAAAAAAATTAAATAGAAAAAAACCTTGTTTTGGAAATGAAAATTGAATACTGCAAGGGAATTCGTAAATGACACCTATTTTGGTGGAAATTGAAGTGGGGAATTTAAATGATGAATTCCTTCGTTTTTTTCCACAGAGAAATTTAAAATTTCCAGTTTGATAATGCCAAACGAGGGAATTAGCTTGTAGGAATTATGAAATCCTTACTTTCAATTAAATTCCATCATATTTTCCCTCATCCAAACACACTCTCACTGAATTTTGAGTTTTTGATCCTCCATTTGTCGAATGTGATCAACTACCAATATGGCCTCTAGCACTGGCTTCTATCAAGTTGTTATCTTCTTAAATATAGAACACTTCCTCAGTTACACTCTTATATAAAGAATATTTTTTAGAGTAGTGCTACAGACACCAAAATATTATACCAAATTTCAATCCCAAATGATGTGGCATTGCCACCTCATTCATAGTTATTTCCAACATGTAATTATGTCAATTAATTTTCATTTATATAGTTTCCATTATATATGCAATTATTTAATATTATATTAAATGAGAAAAATAATGTTTCCCTGCAATCCCAAAAATTGATCTTCAAATACCAGGGATATTCTCATATACCACCTGTCATCATCATCCTCATCTCATGCTCCACCAAAATTTGGAACCCAAGAGACGAAAAATCATCTAGGATTTGAATAAATAAAAGGTCTTGCGTATGAAAATCCAAAATAAAGAAGATGATTATGAATATAGCGACCACAAGGCATATATTGGCTTTGTAAATCATAATCACAAGGGATTATGATGAAAAACTGTGAGTTTGCTCTTAATAAAAGATTAAGAAATATACAAATCAATACAGAAGTTAATTTAGCCAACTTGTTTTGAATCCACTAGATTGGTTCAAGAAATTAAAAGAGAGAACGACAAATTTACTTCTTCTTCTTCTTCTTCTTTTTCTTCTTCTTCTTTTAACAATAGAACAAAGAATTTACTGGTTGTGGATAGCATGGCTGAGATATATGGAGGATGATTTTTCATTTTTTAGGGTTTATCAAGACATGAGTTTGCGTGCTTGTTGGATTGATTAACTTCACCGCATTTTTCTTCTTCCGTTTTTTAATATCTTAGAGATAAATAAACTAATTTAAATACATATTCTAAATATATATATAAAAAAATGACAGCTTGAATATTTTGAGGTTCATTAGGGCTGATGTGGTCAATGCCATGTCATTTGGGATGTTTTTTTTTGTATAGAATTTTGGGATCCAAAGAATTTTCCAAAATCTTATGGATCACTTTCAGTGGATTCTATATCTAATTACATTTCATTAAAATAAAATCACGATTAGTTGAATGTTTATATATAGAATGTGAGTGTGTGAATATCTAATTCTATGAATTCAATAGGAAAATACTTAAGACCCCAAAAAATTATACAAAAGACCCATACCAAATAATTTGTCATGTGCCACATCATCATCTTAATCCTAATACTTTCCAGCATGTCTTCCTATTAAATTCTACACATTTCCTTAATCTAAACATTTGTAAAGCATGATTTGTAGGAGCTTCTCCAAGTGACAAACTTCAAAAATCTCGACCCTATTTGTTTGTATGATTTGCTAAGTTTTTTGACTTTGAAAAATCATAAAAATAAAAATAAAAAATTGAGTCAAGATTTTTGAGTTTCATCAGTTCTAAAATTACTTAAAAATCATAATTTAGATGTGGTAAGCTTTCGATGAGAAAATAAGAATATGCAATTTTCCCTGTGTGCTATAGTCCTACAGTTTTAGATGAAAAATCTCATAATCATGGTCTTGGGACTTTTTTTTTTTTGGGAAAAAAATACAAATAGTACCCAAACTATGGGCCACTAGTAACTTTCGTACCTCAACTTCAAAAACTATCATTTTGGTACCTAGACTTTTCACCCCGACCCAAGATTCATACCTGGGATCCACTTTGCCGTTAACGGTGTTAAATTTACAAGGGTAAATCTGTCATTTCACTGTTCATCTATCTGACCATGGTACTGTTCATTTTTAAATTTTTTTTAAAATTTTTTCTTCCTGAGGAGAGAAAAAAAAAAATTTAATTTTTTAAAAAATGAACAGTACCATGGTAAGATAGATGAACAGTGAAATGACAGCTTTACCCTTAAAAATTTAACACCGTTAATGGCAAAGTGGACGGCATGTATGAATGTTAGGTCGTGTTAGATAATCTGGGTACCATTGTGATAGTTTTTGAAGTTGAGGTACGAAAGTTATTAGTGGCCCGTAATTCAGGTACTGTTCGTAAGTTTTTCCCTTTTTTTTTGAGAAACTTCCGAGATTGCTCCCATAAGATTGAAAAAGCATAGTACATCTTTTAGTGTGCTTAGCCTTGCTTGAGAGGCACTGTTAACCTCGCTTTTATGCGCATTGATATGGGAATATGGAAGTGTACGTTAGCCTCATAATTACAAATATATTTTGTATCATTCATATATTCTGAAAAAGTCAATGTGTATGTAAAATATGGACATATATATATACACACACACACATAGAGGGCCCTTCTAGTGAGGTCTCTTTTTTTTAGCTATTTTAAGGGATAGCTTATCAGACTTACTTTTTTATCACATATCCACATCTCATCTGTTCAGTTTTTAAGTATAAATGAGTAGATTACCTCTACAAATTTTTAGCCAAATTGATAATCATTAGCGCATCACTGCGATTTACAATTATAAGCATGAACGGTTCATGTTGGACAGATTCAATTCATCTATTGATTTAATTTAGTTCGATACCTTAATGATCATCAATTTTGCTGAAAATTTGTAGAAATGATCTATACATTAGGACTGAAAAACTAAAAGGAGGAGATGTGGATACGTGATAAAAAATAAAAAAATAAGTGTGTCTAATAAGCTATCTCTCAAAATCGGCAAAAAAAGAGATCTCTTAATGGAATGGGCCTCCTCTATATATATTGACAACTCCTTCTGAGCAATCTCTTTTATCAGTTTATGAGAAAGCAACAAAACAGTTTTTTGAATAAAAATCAACATTACAATTTGGAGCAGGTACCAAACAGTCCAAACATCAATGGTACCTATAAAAATCAACATTACGTGCAATTTGGAGCAGGTACCAAACAGTCCGAACATCTATGGTACCTAAAAAAATAGCAGTCCTCACGCATGCGAAACAAGATGTCCGAAGCCCAGGAAAGGTTGTCAAATTTGGGAAAATGTACTCGATGAAAGAAATGATGGTCCTTGGTGTTTTGAATGACAGATTGATCATCATATATATAATATTATCTTCAACAATAAGTCAATAACAACCTAACTATTACTACTATTGGCCAAAACAAAAAACCTAGTATGTGGCTGAAAACATCAATCCATAATACGAAGATTACGTATTAATTTCCTACTAGTTTATTAACGTACTTGTTCGAGTTGTAACTTGTAAGTCACTTTAGAAATGTGAAAGGTTGCATTGCATTAAAGGTGAGACGACGCATGCATGCATAATGCATTAGTTACAATAGAGATAGAACTCAATTACCAAAGTGATTCTGTTATCAAAAGAGATAAATATGTGCAACTGGACAATTATCTATTGTTGAGATAATCAATATGTAGATGATAATGATTAAGCTAAGAAGCTTCAGATTGTGGCAGAGATACGTCTAGCATGATTAGCTTGAGTAACTGAAGCTTCATCATGTGAAACAGCAGATAGACTCGGAGAGAGAGAGGTAGATAAGGACAAAGGTGAATGATGAAGAAGATTGTCTCTTATCATGATCATCTTATTTAATTCACGTGAAATTACTTAACAGATATGAGAATGAGTTGCCGGGGTGGACATATTCATGTGCACCGCGGATCCGATCATAGAGCCACCGATTATGGTGATGAACACTGTTCTATCGCTCATAGCAATTATGACTATCTGTCGGAGAAGCTCAGCGTGTATCTCTCTGACGATGGCGGCTCAAAATTTACGTACTATGCTTTTTTGGAAGCTGCTGAGTTTGTGAAGCGCTGGATACCGTATTGCAAGAAGTACAACGTAGAGCCAAGATCACCCGCCGCTTATTTTGTCTCAATAGCTTCTGATGATCAAAGTCAGAATCAGAAACAAGCAGGAGATTTAGTTGTAATTAAGGTAATTATTATCTATCTTATCATTAATTAAGCCTTCCATAATCCAACGTACTTTGACTGCTTGGCGAGGACTTTAAAGTAGAGACGTAGAGTCATACAGAAATGTGAGGTTAACTGCATGGTTAAGATCGAACCAATAATCAATACTTGGGTCACCCGTCATGGACATATTTCCACAAGACGAGAAGTAGAATGCTCCGAGAAAATGGGCATTGATAGAGATCTTTCTGGAAAGCATAAATGGGCATTGATTTTCCAAGAAAAACGACAAGTAGAAACTGTAGAATGCTCCGAGAAGATAAACGACAAGTGGAATGCTCCGAGAAGATGACAAGAAATCTTTGTGGAAAGTATAAATGGGCATTGATGTTCCAAGAAGATGACAAGAAATCTTTGTGGAAAGTATATATAAACAGTTAATAGAGACGCTCATGGCGGAGATTATCAACAAGAATTCTAGTATGGAACACGGCGCACATGGATCACAGTTAAATCCGGTGCGTGAACAGTATACGGAACGCGGAATTAACTCTTGGTGCAGGTGGACCTTAGTCCACCCAAGATTCTTTGGATTATCAACAAAAATTCTAGGATGAACCAAGGTAGGACAGACTTGTGGAAATGAGATGTGTTAATTAAAGCATTAGAAAGTCAATTAAAGTGTATTGGGCATTAGAGGAGTGATGTTTTGTCCGTTCACGGTTGATTTACTTTAAAACTAGGCCTGTCTTAACCTTTTTGTTCATGTAGTAGATTTTAAGAGAAAGATAGCTGTTTTTTTACCACAGAAAAGCTGCTAAATTTTCTAGTCACAGATGTCTAAGCATATGATTAAATTGCTAGTCATGGCCAGCATGTTTTTGCAGCAAAAATGCTAAGATAATGTTGCTCTGATACTAGATTGTGCTTCTCTACATGCAGCTACCAAAAAGCAGTCGACTGTCCCATATTGAGGCCTATTGACACTGGCTTCTATTCTACTTGTAGAAGTCAGAGAGGATAAAGCAAGTTTCAAGCATCAGTTGATTCCTGCATAATATGAATCGACATTAGTAGCCATCTTCTCTGCCTCTTACCCGTCTTTTACTGCAAAGAAACCATAAAGAAAATAAAAAAATTGAAGAAAATGTACCTAAATGCAGCTATCACTTACAGCAAGAAGCAAAGAAATAATTCCAAATAGAGCAACTTCTGGCTGCACGAATGAACGCACAGATACACAAAGATAGCTTCCAATAAATGTTTATAAACAGAAGCCAACCATAAGCAATGAAGAAAATGTACCTAAATTTAGGTACTATCACTTGTCAAAGCAAGAAGCAAAGAAATTATTCCAAACTGAGCAATTTTTGGCCACTCAAATGAACACACAGATACACAAATTACTCCAAAATACCTTGTGCTTACATTTTCACAAACAATCAAACCCATAAGAATCTACATTGAAGCTAAATTGCCATGACAAAATGATTTAGGATCGATAATGCTAGAATCAAATATACATGTTTCTAACAAAGACCAAACTTCACTACGCTGGGAAACAAATCTCTATACAGAGGAAACTATTGATTAATTTGTGATTATGTCGGGAGATATCATACAGTATTTAAAGGTCAGTTTCTGGTTAGGGAACTATCCATTTCAAGCATGTTGAGAATTTCACAGGAGCAAATTTATCAATGTACAAAATATTAACACGAGAGAGAGATTACCAAATCGTATGGAAAACAAAGCTCAGGCCATTAATCATAGGCTCATTAGTATAAAATTACACCACTCCATGTCCCACTGTTACTCTGAAGATGAAAACTGAAAACCAAAAATGAATCTTCTTTTGAGACAATTAATTCCAAATCAGGGAGAATGCAACTGCAGGTTCGTTCATTGAGCAAACACTCGCCTCATAATCACAAAGCAAGGTTGATGAAACCGCTGGTGCTGAACACAGTTGCTTTGGGGACGCCAATTCGTTAAATTTAACCCATTTCCCAAATTAGAATAGGGAAATCTCATGGGCAATGGGTGTCGAGTAAAGGGAAGCTGCGACCAAAGAAGTGGAGGTTAGAGGTGAGAGGTGGGAATAGAAACGAAATGAATCTGATGGCGGAAGTAGCTAAAAGGAATTGGGAGGGCTTAATGAGTATATCTGGCTATGGTGGGAATCTTAAATCTTACTTCAAATTTTGGGAGGGCTTTTTAAATTTTAGCCGCCATTTTTCTCTGATTGGAGGTGGGCCCAGGAAATTTATAAATGAATATGTATCATGAAAACCCTTCTGTTTTAATAATTGCCCAATTAATTAAATTGTAATCTCTATCTAATAATATATATTATTCACGACAATAGGATTTTTTTTTTTTTTTTTTTTGAGGAACACGGTTTCTCATATCAAATGTAAAAATGAAACATAAAAAAAAATATAGAACATATTTTTAGGGATGTAGCTAAGTCGTTTTCTGATTTGGTAGGTTTTATAGGTGCATCGGCCATGTACATCTAAGATGTGAATGAAGTTTTATAATAAAATCAGGGTGCGGTTATTGCCCCTCTACAATTTTCTTAGTTTATCCTACAAACATTTAAAATAGTATTACCCAAGTATAAAATGACTAACAAGTACACTAATTTTCTAAAATCTAAATATTTAGAGAAAACTAAATACATATTCAATTAATTAAATACAAAGACTACTTAATTTTTCATTGGATAACATTAATCTTCATCTTCACCACCCAAATTTGAATTTATTAATTTTTTTTATAATCTTTTTGTTTTCTCCTCATCGTAATTCTTGATTCAATTTATTAAACTATTAGTGTTAATTTCAATAACTTTGCAATATCCTTAGTAAAACACACACAAAAAAAATTAAATTAAATAAAATAAAAAAATCAATCTCTTCTTCATTGCCCATAGTTGTTAACTTACTAATATTTTAACATGGATTAAAATAAATGAACATTAAAACTGAAAGAAAATAATAATAAATAAAAATAACTGAATCAGATTACGATTTAATTAGAAAATTTTTATTTTAATATATTTTAGTTTGTTTATTGATATAAATTAAATGTGAGGTTTTCGTCTAAAAAAAATATTCTTGAATTGGATATGTCATGTAAGGATTTTTCTGGGAAGAGAAATGAGTTAGATAAGTAAATATAACAATTGAAATTAAAATGTATGGTGTAATGAACAAGTAAGGTGAACTAAGAAAATGGAAGGGTGGCAATAGTCGCACCCTAAAATCAAAATATTTATTAATATGTTATAAATAGATGGGTAATGTCAAATTTATCGATTTTCAATTTCGCTATTTGGATCGCACAAAATCTTTATATGTCTACTAATGTAGTATAACTTGTTTATTAGTTGTATCAAATAATATGAATTCCATGAGGAACAATGTAGAGGAAATATATTTTATTAAAATTGACCGTTAGATGTTATCATAATAAGAATATATGATTATGGTCAAAATTTCAGCTATCTTCACAGTTGTTTGGGCCTCAATCTACTAGGTCAACCCTAAACCCTAAATAACACATAAAATTAATATGCTCATAACTGCTCATTCGCAACTTATTTTTTTGATCTGTTAGCTCTCACACTCTCCTGGGTATGACCTATATCAGGTAATGTAAAAATTTCAGAAAGTTTATCTCCTCGTGGTTCAGCTCCCCTTAAGGAAGTAGAAGCATATAAAGGGTTAACAGCTTTATTTAATGTCGAAATGACGGCAAATCATATTAATTTTTTTACAAAATACCTATTAATATGATATAAACATATGGGTAATGTCAAAATTATCGATTTCCAATTTCGATTATTTGGATCACACAAAATCCTTGTATGTCTACTAATGTTGTTTAACTTGATTATTAGTAATATCAAATAGTATACCTTCCATGAGGAACAATGTAGATGAAATATATTTTATTAAAATCGACCGTTGGATGTTATCATAATAAGAATATATGATTATGGTCAAAATTTCAGCTATTTTCACAGTTGTTTGGGCCTTGATCTATCAAGTCAACCCTAAACCGTAAATAACACATAAAATTAATATGCTCATAACCGCTCATTCCCAACTTATTTTTTTGATCAGTTAGCTCTCACACACTCCTGGGTATGAGCTACATCAGCTAATGTAAAAATTTCAGAAATTTTATCTCCTCGTGGTTCAACTCCCCTTAGGGAAGTAGAAGCATATAAAGGGTTGTCCGCTTTATTTAATGTCGAAATGACGGCGAATCATGTTAATTTTTTTACAAAATACCTATTAATATGCTATAAATAGATGGGTAATGTCAAAATTATCGATTTCCAATTTCTATTATTTGGATCACACAAAATCATTGTATGTCTACTAATGTTGTTCAACTTGATTATTAGTTGTATTAAATAGTATACCTTCCATGAGGAACAGTGTAGAGGAAATATATTTTATTAAAATCGACCGTTGGATGTTATCATAATAAGAATATATGATTATGGTCAAAATTTCAGCTATTTTCACAGTTGTTTGGGCCTTGATCTATCAAGTCAACCCTAAACCCTAAATAACACATAAAATTAATATGCTCATAACCGCTCATTCCCAACTTATTTTTTTGATCAGTTAGCTCTCACACACTCCTGGGTATGAGCTACATCAGCTAATATAAAAATTTCAGAAATTTTATCTCCTCGTGGTTCAGCTCCCCTTAGGGAAGTAGAAGCATATAAAGGGTTGTCCGCTTTATTTAATGTCGAAATGACGGCGAATCATGTTAATTTTTTTACAAAATACCTATTAATATGCTATAAATAGATGGGTAATGTCAAAATTATCGATTTCCAATTTCGATTATTTGGATCACACAAAATCATTGTATGTCTACTAATGTTGTTCAACTTGATTATTAGTTGTATTAAATAGTATACCTTCCATGAGGAACAGTGTAGAGGAAATATATTTTATTAAAATCGACCGTTGGATATTATCATAATAAGAATATATGATTATGGTCAAAATTTCAGCTATTTTCACAGTTGCTTGGGCCTTGATCTACTAAGTCAACCCTAAACCCTAAATAACACATAAAATTAATATGCTCATAACCGCTCATTCCCAACTTATTTTTTTGATCAGTTAGCTCTCACACTCTCCTAGGTATGAGCTATATCTGCTAATGTAAAAATCTGGGAAAGTTTATCTCCTTGTGGTTCAGCTCCACTTAGGGAAGTAGAAGTGTATAAACGGTTTACCGCTTTATTTAATGTCGAAATGACGGCGAATCATGTTAATTTCTTTTACAAAATACCTATTAATATGCTACAAACAGATGGGCAATGTCAAATTTATCTATTTCCAATTTCAATTATTTGGATCACACAAAATCCTTATATGTCTACTAATGTGGTTTAACTTGATTATTAGTTGTATCAAATAGTGTACCTTCCATGAGGAACAATGTAGAGGAAATATATTTTATTAAAATCGACCGTTGGATGTTATCATGATAAAAATATATGATTATGGTCAAAATTTCAACTATTTTTACCGTTTTTTGGGCCTCAATCTACTAGGTCAACTCTAGACCCTAAATAACTCATAAAATTAATATGCTCATAACCGCTCATTCGCAACTTATTTTTTTAATCTGTAAGCTCTCACACTCTTTTGGGTATGAGCTATATCAGCTAATGTAAAAATCTCGGAAAGTTTATCTCCTCATGACTCAGCTCCCCTTAGGGAAGTAAAAGCGTATAAAGGGTTGACCACTTTATTTAATGTCGAAATGACGGCGAATCATGTTTTTTTTTTTTTTTACAAAATACCTATTAATATGCTACAAACAGATGGCCAATGTCAAATTTATCTATTTCCAATTTCGATTATTTGGATCGCACAAAATCCTTGTATGTTTACCAATGTGGTCTAACTTGGTTATTAGTTGTACCAAATAGTATACCTTCCATGAGGAACAATGTAGAAGAAATATATTTTATTAAAATCGACCGTTGGATGTTATCATGATAAGAATATATGATTATGGTAAAAATTTCAGCTACTTTCATCGTTGTTTGGGCATAGATCTACTAGGTCAACTCTAAGTACCACATAAAACTAATATGCTCATAACCACTCACTCACAACTTCTTTTTTCGATTTTTCAGCTTTCACACTCTCGTGGGCATAAGCTATATCAACCAATGTAAAAATTTTCGAAAGTTTATACTCTCGTGGTTCAGCTCCATTTTGGGAAGTATAAGCGTACAAATAGATGGGTACTGTCTAATTTATCCATATCCAATTTCGTTTTTTTTTTTTGGGGGGGGGGGCACTATGTACACAAGTTACTTTATTTTTATTACAAATATTTCAATGACCACTTTGTCACCACTCTTATTGATGCATTGTTCAACCCCGCACTCTCGTATGCCTAAACTATGTCACTGATGCAAAATAAGTTGTGAAAATGACTTTAATCATTAAAACATTGAATTAAATGTAAATAAACTTCAAATATTTTCAATTATCATATGTTTTTATTTATTCTATTATTAAGAGAAGAGACTTGTTTGCTAAAGCTAAATTTTTACTCTAACTAGTAAGTGATTAAAATACCTTGCTTTGAGATCTAGTTTTTTTGGTGTGATAGATCTTCCTTTGGTTCTAGTCAAGTATGGTAGCTTGATCAGGATAAATGGAAAATGAGAATGGAAGAATTCATACTAGCATTTTTGACGTGCGGTTATGTGCAAAAAGATTATGCCTACATCTTCCTGCGCCCTCTATCTTTTATATATTTATCTAATCGTCACGAATGAAAGTATCAAAACTTAAATAAATAATTTACAAAATATATATGATTTTATAGAAATTACCTACTCACTTCTGTTGACCACCCACTTCTACACACTGGACACACGCATAGGATGTGGGCAGTTTCTAGTGTTTATTAAAATGGCTATGCAAAATAACACTCTTAATCATTCATTTCCAGAATTTAATTAACAAAGGACCTATTCGGATTAATAAAATTTAACTTTAATTCTTATTTACGTATTTCGTGACATTCAATGTCCATAAACTAAAAATATTTTCAATTCTCATGCATTCTTTCGCTCAAAAACTGAAAAATTCTCATATGTTCTTCTTTTCCTAATAGTTGGGCCCATATCCAAGCTGAAACCAATGGTCAGCTCTAGACCCGGCCCAAACAAAGGCCCAAAACCTGCTCCAACCATCCAATCACTCCCGATACCTTTCCCAGACCTGTGTTGCTTCCCGTCCGGCGGCACGCCGTTTGATCCAATCGCTGGTGCCTCTTCGCCTTCCTCATGTTGTTCTTGAACACCTCGAACCTGTAGTCCTACTCATCATCGCTTGTGTACGACTTGAAGAATTTGCGCTTCAACAGCGAGAAGTGGTGCTTGGCTCTGAGCATCCACTCGCCATCGTGACCGTGGTGGTGGCCTTCATTGTCGCCGTCCACAACTTGACGGATCAATGGATTCCTGCCGTCCACTTTAGCACGAGCGAGGAAGACGAGGAAAGAGAAGAACAGGAAGAGAGAGAGAGAGAGAGAGAGAGAGAGAGAGAGAGAGAGAGAGAGAGAGAGAGAGAGAGAGAGAGAGAGAGAGAGAGAGAGAGAGAGAGTGAGTTTGATCCATCCTTCTATTCTTCCCAACTTTGACAATCGCTTCGACTTCCAAAACCAAAGAAGACCAAGAGGCACAAGAACCAGAATCGATGAGCCAACCCTCCAGATTCTGGTCGCAATAGAGTACATTGGGTCTCAGTGTAGACACTAAAAAATTTAATGAAAATAAAATTCATTAAATAATTTGGTCAACACTTAAAATTATAACCGAACAAATTTAGTCGGCATGTGGGTCCCACAAAATGTGCACATGGCTGATGAGTATGCAAAACCAAGCGGACTCAGGGAATGACACGTGGCGGCGTACAAAAAGCCCGACGACAATAAATAAATTTGTTCTGACTTAATCAGCTGATATTAAGGCGGATCAATCAAATTAAATCAATTGATTCTGAGTCGAATCAAATATTAAATTTCGTCTGCTGATTAAAGGTCAATTTATTTAAATTGATAATCAAGATGAAAATCAGCCATCAAATTGATTGGCTAATTCCTTAATAATAGTGATTAAATCAGTTAATTAACGCTGATTGATTCAATTGTGTTATTAAGGAAAATGTAATTAATTACATGTCATCAAGGCATTCCAAATCAAGAGAGACGCCGACACTATAAATACCTCTTCGCAAATCAAAAGAAGGACTTCGGCCAGAAAAGAGAAGGAAATACTCTCAAAATTCCTGAAGCCTCCCAAGCACGTGTGAAGAACCCTCAAGTTGCCAAATAGCCGGTTCCTCACCAACCTCAAGTCAAAACGTTCGTCACGTGTCGACTCTCGTGACCATCGTCCAACTCAAGATCAAGCGTCAAGCCCTTGAGTGAAATTCATCGTCGGAGATCGAATCAGAGGATTACCAAAGATTGTAACCCGCACTTGAATTAATAAATATATTAGTTTTTTACACGTGTCTGTATCTTGCTTGTTTTCAGATTTTCGTGTTTACAAATTGGCACACCCGGTGGTACTTCTTCGCCTCTCATCTCCTTCTCCTTAAGACGATTCCAAACAAATCTGTTCGAGCAATGGCTTCCAAGAACATTCAAGTTATCTCGAAGAACAAGTCCAAGACAATGACCACCAAAACGAGCAGCAGCTCATCTGGTCTTGTCACTCAAAGCATGGCAAAGGTTCAGCCAACAACATTTGTGGCTTTGCCTTCTAAGCCTTGCCAACCAATTATCACCCTGGAAAGTTTGGGGGCAGAAAAGCATGTTCCTCGAAGTGAAGAAAGACAAGCTCCAAACACAAAACCAAGGGAACGATCATTCTCACTTGCCTCAAATGATCACTCAATCACAGGATCATACCATGGAAGTCCTAATGCTGAAGAAAAGAACATTTCTGAGATGCAGTCAGACGGTGCCTCTCACCTCTCAGCAATGCAAGTCAAGATGACTGGGGCATCCATGCTCGAGGAGCAGGTAGCTAATCTGATGGAGGCGGTTCAAAATCTTACCAATACAGTCGAAGAAAAGGATATGCAGATTGCTCAACTATGGAGTAGGCTTGAGAAACAAAATGATGAGGATTCTGCTAGGATTCTCTATAAGGATGACAAAGACAAACAAGAAGAAACGTCAAAGGCAAATGACAAGGACAGTGATGGCCAACTTGGTTCTTTGTCCGTCCAGCAGCTGCAAGACATGATCAACAACTCCATTAGAGCTCAATATGGAGGTACCTTTCGTGATTCCCTCACATATTCCAAGCCATACACAAAAAGGGTGGATAGCCTGAGGATGCCTTATGGGTACCAGCCGCCCAAGTTTCAGCAATTTGAGGGGAAGGGCAATCCAAAACAACATATTGCTCATTTCGTCGAGACTTGCAACAATGCAGGAACGGAGGGAGATCATCTTGTTAAGCAGTTTGTACGTTCATTAAAAGGCAACGCCTTCAAATGGTACACTGATCTGGAACCTGAATCAATTGACAGTTGGGATCAGATGGAGCGTGAGTTCCTGAATCGTTTCTATAGCATGAGACGTACAGTGAGCATGATGGAACTTACTAGCGCCAAGCAATGGAAGGATGAACGCGCAATTGATTACATCAACAGGTGGCGTTCGTTGAGTCTCGATTGCAAAGATCGACTGTCAGAAGTATCTGCGGTGGAAATGTGCATCCAAAGTATGCACTTTGATTTGCTATATATTTTACAGGGAATCAAGCCCGTACGTTTGAAGAGCTAGCTACTCAAGCGCACGACATGGAGTTGAGTATAGCTAGCCATAAAGGGAAGAAGGAGTCAATTGTTGACCAAAGAAAAGACAAGGTCTTCGGTGACAGGGTCTGCCCCAGATTCCACCCTGGAATCCGGAGTGGCCCCGCGGGACCCACCTTTAAAGAAGGTTTACCAAAAATTTCGGCATAACCTCCCTTAAAAATGGGCAACTCAAAACCTGTAGAATTTCAATTTCACTTCTAAACAACCCTCCCAAAACTCCTGGAGCCACCCTGCTCCCAAAACCGCACAACTCCACAATTTAGAGTATCAAATTATCCAATTAATTCAAATTACAACCAAGTCATAGGTTACAATATTAATACAAAAATCTCAAGGTTATCAGAGCAGTCTAACACCAAAAGAACAATGATATACAAAGTAGGTTAGCAAGTAACCTACGAGGGATAGATGACAGCGGTGGTGCTAAGCCTCAACTCCTAAGGCCGAACAGCTACACTGCGAACTGGGCATTTGAAACAGAAGGGCCTAGGGAAAAGTACATAAAAAAACGTTAGCGTGAGTGGACAAAAATAAACGATTTTAAACCAAATGGATTTTATACTTTTCCACATTTATTTCTTTAAAATTCCCGATGCATGCAATGATTAACAAAAATAAAATAAGAGGAGTTCCACCCATGAAAACCGACTAGCCCCGCTAGTCACAAACGATTAAAAGAAAAGGTTGGAACTCCGATACTCAAAGAAATAGAACCAGCCCCGCTGGCTAAAATAAATCGGACTAGCCCCGCTAGTCGAAAATAGTATAAAGAGTAGGGGAAGACGATAGCCATACGAGTGAGCCACCCAGGCTCGGGTGATATCCTCCCAGGCTAAAATACTCCCATTACTCCCGTAATATACCCTTACGCCACTAAGTGTAGCGATAGGATACTGGGCTTCAGAATTACTGTCACAGAGACAGTAATCAGCGCCACAAAGGCGGAGGGCTTCGGTGATCCCATCACCTCGCCACAAAGGCGGAAGATCAATGCTAGCAATGATAGTAGTCACCCTAAGTATGGCACAAGAAACCTGAAAACCAAGTAAAACCACAAATACATAAAGCTTCCCCATATCTCGTAAAAGAATTTCCCATGACGTGTCCCACACGCCAAGATAATCTAAAGTTCGAAATAAATAGGAGATAAATAAGTATAAAGATTTACTCCATCGAAATCTCATTAAAAATCACAAATCACCAAATATAAATAAAATATAAATAGTATAAATCCGGAAATCACGTCGGAGATAAATAAATAAAGGAAAAATAGGCATAAACCAATGACGTGACCCCGCACGCCATAAAACCTTCAAATAATCAAATAACCAAAACCCTTCCTGAAATTAACCATATACTCGGGAAATTAATACTATAAACAAATTATAAGCTCGGAATCAATTAAATAAATGCATGCATCATTCTTTGAAAAATAAAAGTCCACTCACAGTATGCGGCTAACGTGGTACCCAAGCGTAAGGATCCTCGTCAAGCGATGGGTCGGTACTTCGTCCTGTACACAATTATATTCCGTAAACAATAATTCGAGAAACAAAGTACGATTCTATACTGAATCCCAAAATCCTACGAAATCCCACATCTCCATTTCTTTCCGGATTCAATCCAAACTTCACCATTAATCTATCTCCGTCGATTAAAGTATTCCATATCGGAACAAAGGAAACCCGAAGGTCGGATTCCCACAATTCGACAACCAAAACTTCCAAACTTCGGGAATTCACAAACATATCCAAACTCTTCCAAAATTCACCAAACTTCACATACAAGCTCCACAACATTTATACAATTTAAAGGGCTAAAAACTGAAATTAAAACACTGCCCACACACGCCTCCACGCGCCGCCAACAGTGGCAGCGCGTGGGCCCCACGCGCCGGCGGCCACTACCTCCGATGGCCACCATATTTTGACAATAGCACCTACTCAACACACTGATCAATTTTCTCAACTACAACACATCCCAATTTTACCTTTAAACAGTCGAAACCGGCCGGTGAAATTTTTCCAGAAAACTCCAAGAACCCTAGAAATTTCAAATCGTTAATTCGACCTCTACACTGCAAATTGAAATGAAAGACCTTAGGGGAAATGATCTATGTCAAAAACCGAACCTTCGACGTCGGTTTGGTGGCCGGAGACGGCCGGAATCGCCGGAAATCGGCAAAACCCGCAAGTTGCTACAGTAACCTTCCCAGCAAGAAATCGAGCTCCTCCGGCCAAATCTCCCCAAAATACCACCAAAGATGCGTCAAGGGGGAGGAGACGAGCTTGGGGATGGCCAGATTTCGCCGTGGGTCAGCCGGAGCAGGGAGAAATCGGAGGAGGAAGAATCGGGCCGAAAAGGAAGGAAATGTCGGGGGAGGAGAGAGAAAGAGCCGGGTAGGTTTCCAAAAATGGAAACTTACCACAGTAACTCGGCTATTTATAGAAACTTACCATGAACAGTAACCATGAACAGTAACTTTAATCTTTCGCTTATAACTTTCACATACGAACTCCAATTTTTACGCACCACATATGCACGCGCTCGGTTTAACATCCTCTACAATTTTCATGAAGGAAGTTTCCTCAAATTTTGACCCGAACGAAAAGTCAACTTTTAGGGCCACTAAAAGTATCTAAACAAGTAAAAAGTGAAAGAAATTGTCGTTTCCCGTCCAAATGACTAGTAAACGGTAAAATTTAGGTCCAGGACGTTACATTCGGAAACAAGTTTGACAAGGCACCGAAGAAATCTACAAAAGATTCGATAGCTGTCAACATTGCCCTAGTCAAAATCTAGACACGAGATAAGGAGGTTAAGAAAGCTGAGCCAACTCGCACCTACGACAGAACAAAGCGTTCGTTGAAGGAATGGCAACAAAAGACATATCCTTTCCCAGATTCTGACGTGGCAGGCATGTTGGAAGATCTACTTGAGAAGAAGGTGATAGAGCTCCCAGAATGCAAGTGGCCCGAGGAAATGCATTGTGTTAAGGATCCGAAATACTGCAAGTACCATCGGCTCGTTAGTCACCCAGTGGAGAAATGCTTTGTTCTGAAAGATTTAATAATGAATCTTGCCAAGCAAGGAAGAATCGAGCTGGATGTCGACGATGTTGCTGAGGTAAACTGCACTACCATCGTGTTTGGTTCATTCGAGCCTGCCCTGTTGCTTCCTCTTCCAATGAAAGCACCATATCAGCTTTCGAGAAAGCCATGCATGAAGTCAAAGTTGGAGGAAGTCAAGCCAACCCAGCAAGCGAGCCTCACACCTGTTGCAACCCCTAAAATTGGCTCAGTTGTTGATGATGAGGGATGGATACTTGTCACTCGAAAGAAGGCACGCAAGAGCTCATCGCCATGTGTACCTATCACTCAAGCAAAATTCAAGCAGCCACAAGAAAATCGTCAATGTCTCGAGAAAGGTAAGACAAGATTTGTTAAGGAAAGGGCAATCCTTTTGTTCGAAGACCCCATGGTGTGGCTTCGTCAACAAGAGCCTTTCCCAGGAAAGGCAACAAATAAGAAAAGGTGAGAGCTGCTCACATGACCACAAGCTACAAATTTGATTCGAAGGATTCTGCCAAGGCTGAGTCAAGCACAGTCAATACTAACCAAACGTCAAAGGAGAACGAGGTGATGAAGCAACTAGAAGACCTACCGTTGCACTTTAGCATCTCTGATCTACTACAATTGCCAAAATCGACAAGATGTGCTTTGGTACATGTGTTGATTGACATGGGCAGGAACTCCACAGACATTAACAAGGTGAAACCAAAGGAATGCATCACGTGTGTTGCAGATTGTGATGCCATCCACTTTACGGATGAAGACCTTCAGTTAGGCTCTAACCCTCATAATAGACCTCTCTTCGTGTCAGGGTATGTGCGAGATCAAAAGATAAACCGCATGCTTGTAGACGGAGGATCTGCTGTAAACATTATGCCTAGGTCGACCATGAAGCAGCTTGGTATCATTGTGGAGGAGTTGTCCCGAAGCCGTCTCATGATTCAAGGCTTCAACCAAGGGGGACAAAGAGCCATAGGCATGATCAGAGTAGATATGACATTTGGAGAAATGAAGTCGAACACTTTGTTTCATGTGATTGATGCGAAGACCTCCTACAATTTATTGTTGGGGTGACCATGGGTTCACGAAAATGGTGTCCTTCCCTCCACTCTTCATCAATGCTTCAAGTTCTACGATGGCGGAGTAAAAAACAGTAGCAGGTGATACTAAACCATTCACTGAAGGATGAATCTTACTTTGCGGATTCCAAGTTCTACATGGATGATGAAACAATAAAGGAAGTTTTCTCAGTTGGAGTACCTTCTACAGGGAAGACTGTAGAAGTGCGTAATAAAGAAGTGGAACCCAGCATGGCAAGAAATTGAGGAACTACATAAAGTTTCGTCAGAAACCAAAGTGACGGCTTCAAAGAACAAAGTCAACTCCTCTGCTCCGGTCCTTCGTTATATGCCAAAGTTTAGGCGAAAAGAAGGGGAATCTCCTTTTGTAGAGGCAAATGAGCAAGAACGTCCGCGAAAGCTAGATGAGAAGGACGTAGAACTACTAAAAGAAACATCAACCGTACCGTTGACGAAGTTGAGCAACGCAACACCCACCAAGCCGCCGCTAAAAGGGTTTGTCAAACCGATTCAAGGCAAGACAGAACATGGCACCCTTCCTGACAAAAGGACAAAGGAAGGATTTGACCCTAACGCTTACAAGTTGCTAGCAAAGGCTGGATATGACTTCGGATCGTCAAGCAAGGAAGGTGATCAAGTCATCCCTGGTAAGAAGGTGCATGAGCTTAATGAATCTCAAAGGAGGTTGAGAGAGCAAGGTCAGCTGAAGCAGGTCTTGGTTTTGTACCAGGCAAACCAATCAAAATATCAGGAAGAAGAAAAGTTGCAAAAGCAAGCACTCAACACATTAGTGTCGAAGTAATAGAAGAAGAGACTCGGGAATCTAAATCTACCTCTCGCATTTCTGCACTTGATCGTATTCGTCCTAATTCTCAAGCGGTGGTGCCTGAACAAGTTGATGAGTTGGCGTCTCGAGTTTCTGTATTTGATCGTGTTGATACGTCAACAAGCCGAGTCTCAGTTTTCAACCGCATCACCCAAACGACCACTCGAGCTTCCGTGTTCAATAGGTTGTCATCTTCCGATGAAGGAAATAAGAAATCTGAGTCAGTCCCTCGAAAGTCAGCACTTGAGAGGATACAAGCACCCAAAGAGCAGCAAAGGCGAAAGAGAAAGGAGATTGGCGACCAAGGAAACAACAAAGAGATCCGACGTTTCATTCCGTCACGCATGAAGCGACGCTCTATGTTAGAGGTGAGCTCAAGCAAACAACTCAAAGTGAAGGAGCACACCATTGTGCTTACTGGCCAAGTCGGAACTAGTAATGTTGATGGCACTGGCGAAGATGAGATTGTACAGTCTGCCTATCATATCACGGTAGCAGAAGCAGAGGCTTTTGAAGAAGATGACCATGATCATTCTGAGGATGAAGTAGATGAAGCTCCTCCAGAACTTGAAGACGGGGGGCAAGCTACTGTCGACGAGCTTAAAGAGCTCAATTTGGGAACTGAGGAAGATCTAAGACCTGTCTTCGTGAGTGCTTCGCTGAGTCCAGAAGAAGAAAAGAAATACTATGATCTGCTGCCTGAATATAAAGACGTCTTTGCATGGACGTACAAAGAAATGCCTGGTCTTGACCCAAAGGTAGCGGTTCATCATCTCGCAGTTAAGCCTGAGGCTCGACCGATCAAGCAAATGCAACGATGCTTTCGGACAGAACTCCTTCCTCAAATTGAAGCTGAAGTTGATAAGTTGATTGCTGCAAGTTTCATTAGAGAGGTTCAATATCCTAAGTGGATTGCAAACATTGTTCCTGTCAAGAAGAAGAACGGACAACTCCGTGTATGCGTGGACTTCCGCGACTTAAATGACGCATGTTCGAAAGATGACTTCCCTTTGCCCATCATTGAACTCATAGTGGATGCAACAACAGGGCATGAAGCTTTTTCCTTCATGGATGGGTCATCTGGGTACAATCAAATTAGGATGGCCTTAGAAGATGAAGAGCTTACTGCGTTCCGTACTCCCAAAGGCATTTATTGCTACAAAGTCATGCCATTCGGGTTGAAAAATGCTGGTGCAACATATCAATGTGCTATGCAGAAAATCTTCAGAGACATGCTTCACAAGTACGTGGAATGTTATGTCGACAATTTAGTGGTCAAGTCAAAAAGGAGGACGGATCACTTCCAAGACCTAAGAAGGGTGTTTGATAGACTACGCAAGTACCAGCTCAAGATGAACCCCTTCAAATGTGCTTTTGGAGTTAGTTAAGGCAAGTTTCTTGGATTCATTGTGAAACATCGTGGCATTGAAGTGGACCAGTCAAAGATTAAGGCCATTGAAGACATGCCTGAGCCAAGAAATCTGTGCGAGTTAAAAAGTCTCCAAGGACGGCTTGCCTTTATTAGACGGTTTATATCAAACCTCGCAGGCCGTTGTCAGCCGTTTAGTCGACTTCTGAAGAAGGATGTGCCTTTTGTATGGGATGAAGCTTGCCATAACGCCTTTGAAAGCATAAAGAAGTACTTGGCGAACCCTCCAGTGTTAGGTGCACCCATTCCTGGGAAGCCGCTTATCCTCTACATTGCTGCTTAAGAGCGATCACTCGGAGCACTCCTAGCCCAAGAAAATGAAGCAAAGAAGGAGAGGGCATTGTATTACTTGAGTCGAACTCTCACAGGACCGGAACTGAACTATCCACCGATAGAGAAAATCTGTCTCGCACTCGTCTTCGCCATCCAAAAGTTAAGACATTACATGCAAGCTTACACAGTGCATCTAGTGGCGCGAGCTGACCCAGTCAAGTTTGTTATGTCACAACCCGTCTTGACAGGGCGAATGGCAAAATGGGCACTACTCCTCAATCAGTATGAGATCATCTACATACTGGCCAAAACGGTTAAAGGACAAGCATTGGCTGACTTCCTAGTGGATCATCCTATTCCTGTAGATTGGGAGATTTCAGATGAGTTGCCAGATGAAGAAGTCTTTAATACAGAGGTCCTCCCTTCTTGGCAAATGTTCTTCGATGGGTCTTCACGAGCAGATGGGGCAGGAGCTGGTGTGGTCTTCATTTCTCCGTACAGGCAGATATTGCCTTACGCCTTTACTCTTGGTGAACTATGTTCCAATAATGTTGCTGAGTACCAAGCGCTAATTATGGGACTATAAACCGCAGCTGAAATGAAAATCTCAAATCTAGAGGTGTATGGAGACTCGAAGTTAGTAGTTGATCAATTATTAACTGTCTATGAAGTGAAGAAAGAGGATTTAGTTCCTTATTTTCAGCTCGCCACACAACTCTTAAAGGGTTTTGATGTTGTCACACTAACGCATATGCCAAGGAAAGAAAATCAAGTGGCAGACGCTTTGGCCAACTTAGCAGCAACGTTGGCATTATCAGAGGATGAAATCATACACCTTCCAATCTGCCAACGGTAGGTCATACCAACAATCTCTGAGCTTTGGCATGAAGACTCCAATGTTGTCTCTGTTTACATGACTGATGTTGTTGACTGGAGGCTCCCGTTGATTGATTACCTCAAGCGAAATAAGCTTTCTGATGACCCAAAGCAACGCTCGGATATAAGATGAAGAGTACCACGCTTCTTCTACTACAAGGAGACTTTATATCGACGATCGTTCGATGGATTGCTTCTTCGATGTCTAGGGAAAGAAGAAGCTGATAAAGCTATGGAAGAAGCTCATTTAGGAGTATGCGGAGCTCACCATTCAGGTCCTAAGCTCCACTTTCAAGTGAAGAGGATGGTTACTATTGGCCCACCATGGTTAAAGATTGCATGGAGTATGCACAGCGATGTCAAGCTTGCCAGTTTCATGCAAACTTCATCCATCAACCACCAGAGCCATTGCATCCAACGATTGCTTCTTTCCCCTTCGATGTGTGGGGACTTGATGCTGTGGGGCCCATAACTCCGAAATCCTCCGCCAGTCACTCATACATTCTATCTACTACGGATTCCTTTTCAAAGTGGGCAGAGGCGGTACCGCTTAAGGAAATAAAGAAAGAAAATGTTGTAGACTTCATCAAAGGGAATATCATTCAATGATATGGTGTTCCACGATGCATCATCACAGACAATGCAAAGTACTTTTCCAATAGTGCCATGGAGAAACTTTGTGAGAAATATCACTTCAAGTTACACTTCTCTTTTATGTACAACGCCCCAGCTAATGGGTTGGCTGAAGCATTCAACAAGTCATTGTGTAACATTTTGAAGAAGGTTGTCAGCAAAACTAAAAGGGATTGGCATGAAAGAATGGGCGAGGCGCTCTGGGCCTATAGAATGATATATCGAACTCCCATGAAAGCTACGCCTTATTCCCTTGTATATGGTGTTGAAGCGGTCTTACCCTTGGAGAAACAAATTCCATCTCTAAGGATGGCTCTGCAGGAAGGACTAACTGATGAAGAGAACGCCAAGTTACGCCTTCAGGAGTTGGAAGCCTTAGATGAAAAGAGACTTGACGCACAGCAGCACTTGGAATGCTACCAAGCTCGAATGTCACGAGCTTTCAACAAAGGGGTTCGACCCCGATCCTTTCAAGTTGGGGACCTAGTGCTTGCCGTGCGCAGACCTATCATCATGACACACAAGACTGGTCCTAAATTCAAGTCAAAGTGGGATGGACCTTATGTCGTCAGTGAAGTCTACACCAATGGAGCCTACAAAATTGTGGCTGAAGATGGCCTGAGAATTGGCCCCATAAATGGAAAGTTTCTGAAGAGGTACTATGCTTGAAGAAAGTAAGAAGACGCTCCTAGCCAGCACGAGCCTAAACTGCACATGGCACCAAAAAAAAAAGAGTCCGTTGAGTTGAAAACCCGAAAGGGCAGCTCAAGCAAAAAAGGACCAAAAAAAAAACTCACTTCATCCATAAACCCTTGAACTACGTGATGACTTGATTCCTTCATTGGAATGATACGTAGGCAGCTTGGGAATAACAATCTCGAGTTCAGTCAAATCAAATAAAAAATAAAGGGTTTGTTTACTATTCAAGAAGTAAATAAGTAGAAAAGTACTCTTTTTTATTTTTTATAATAAGTTATGATTGTCAAAGTTTGACTTATTACAAATGATAAAGGAAAATGAACAAAACAAATCATCATAAGTTACAAATGGAGAACAACTCTTCACACCCAAGTTAAACCCTTGAAGCTATTGCGGTGGTTCTCAAAAGTATCTCGCAATGATTTTGTCGTCTCAAGCTCTGCAGTGGTCACCTCGGGGGTCTCTTGGATTTGAGTCTTCTCTTTTTCTAGGTCGACAAGCTTCTTCTCCTGTAGTAGAAGTCACTGTTTGCTCCAATTTTCGTTGCTCCTCCTTTAATTTCTCCAAAGACTTGAGTGCAGATTGACGATGATCAGAGTCAGCTTGACGAATTGAAGTGACCTTCGCAATTTCAGACTCTGTGTCAGCCAGACGTTGAATACATGTGCCTGGAGTAGCCTTGCGTGAACAAGAAAGTCGTGCCAGGTTGTATTGGTCAGCACTAGTCAACAATCCTTCAACTTTTCCCTTTATGGATGAAGGATCAATCCCATAATGGCTAAGCTCAGATATCAGCTTCTCAAGTTCCCCCTTGCTGGAAAGAATGGTCTTCGAGGAGTGCTTCATTATCATATCTTCAATTTGTTCACAAACTACAGTAGCAGCTTGTTGACGAATATCACGAAGTCTTTGGCTGGCATCTATAATAGTAGCTCCACCAAGAGAGGCCTCAGAAAAGGCTATGGTACCAAGAGAGGCCTCAGAAAAGGCTATGGTGTTCAGAGGCTTAGGAGGATGCACCATGGTAAGTGGACCTGTACATATATCATTAGTTAAAAAAAAAAAAAAAGGGGGCTTAAAGTGCAATGAAAATACACAAGAGCTAAGAATTGTACCTATAGGGTCAATTTGCTGTGAGTCATTCTTTGCATTGGATTTTCCTTTTGTGGGTAAAGCGTAAGCCTCAAGTTCCGCTGCAGAAGGAACACATATAGCATCTGAAGAGGCGTCATCATTCCCCCCAAGTGAATGATCATCAATCTTTGAACCCTGAAAAATGGGAAAAAGACCAATTCAAGTTCCAAAAAAAAGATCACAAAAAGAAAAAAAAAAAAAAATCTTTGACGTAAGTCCAAAAAAGTTACCTCATTTCGTTGCAACATCGGTTGTGAAGAAGTTGAAATGTCACCAAGAAAGTCAGTATTCAGAGTGAACTCAGCGTTGGGATCACAATAAATAGGGCCAAGATTGGTGTCAGTTTTCCGTCGCATAAAGTGCACTTCACTATTATTGCTACCGCTGCTTCCACTATGCCTTCTTTCTTTGATGGCAGGTCTTTTCAACTTAGGTAGATGAGCCAAAGCAATGTGAGAATCTAAAGAGTCCCCATCATCATCTAGAGTGTTGGGTAGATGTGTCTAGCAATCACTACTAGGAAGCAAAGTCCTATTAGGAGGCGCAGGGACGTTGGTGCTACATTCAACTTCACAAGGAATCACATTTTTGTGATGAGGTGTCGCACGGGTGACGTTCTTATCTTCTTTGGCTTTCAAAGTCTTGTGCAGTGGTCTACTAGTAGGCGCTTCTTTCGTTGCTTTCACTGGTGTAGAATGGTACACTTTAGACCACCAGTCGACATAGTCTCGAGTAACCATGTACTCCGTGATAGCACTCTGGGTCGGCAACGTTATCGCGCACTTGGTGTTCATTCTGGTGCAAGAATCCCAATGCTTATAAATCAAAGCCAATACGCTAGTGCGAATGTCGTTCTTAAGACTGCCAGGAACGTCTTGGACATAACCAAACTGTTGAATGAACCGATGTGGACTGTATGGTTGAATGACTTGTCGGTTATCCTGTCTGAGAGAAAGATACCCAAATCGAAGGCTAATGAGATATATGAGGTCTAAATGGGAGATGTTCCCGCGGTTGATAATCACTCTGCTCTCCGAAAATACCCTTGCAAATGAATCCATCCTCACATTATCACATGCATTGAACAAAGAAAGCGCGTGTGAGTCCCCACAATATTTAGCTGAAAATTCTCAGGAGAAGCGAACCATACGGGGCCTTAGGTCGTTGGGAAGCGGAGACTGAAAGTGGGTGCCAAAATACTCTGCTAGCCATGCATAAATATAATGAAAAGGAAGGGCAGCCGAGCAGTTACCTGGATCGCTGGAAACAGAAATCTCGCCTAAACCCTGATAGATATTGGCCAGCACTGGTACCGCTAAGCAAAACTGTACACCCTGTGACATTTTGCTAGCAACTTTGAATACTCCCTGACGAATCAAACCAGTGTCGTCTCTGGGTAAAACAAACAGACACAACCAACAAGCAAGAAAGGCAGCCAAATAGGTGGGTTCTACATCTTCACTCTCAATGCCTAAGTCATCCAATACTGCGAGGTCTGCAGAAGTACGTTGTCGGATCTCATGGATCCTGCTAGATGGATTAAACACATTCTGGGGCGGATCTCTTTTGTTCCTGGTGCTTTTGTTTGGAGGCCTCTTATAGCGCAAAGCTCATCTATACCAATATCGTATCCATGAAGTTATCTTCACTTTCTGCCCTTGGCCTTCTTTGCAAAGCTTATGGTAGGCGAGAAACAAATAGCGGCAGCTCTGTTGACTCCCTTTGCTTGCTACAGTGAGCTCTTCAGCAGCTGGAACCACCTCATCATAAAACCGTCCAGTAATGGGCAAACCTCCGAGTTGGTCCAAATCCCAGAGGGAGATGGACATTTCTCCGCTAGATGTGTGGAGAGTATTTGTCACGGGGCACCAGTACTCGCAGAAAGCCCGTATGACAGATGCAACACGGTCATAGCTGAATAGTGAGGCGAATATTGCTCGATAGAGACCGGCCTCCCGAGTAAGCTTGCCATTCCTGCTTAAGATATCTTCCACCCATTCCCAGTAGAATTCTGTGTAAGAGAAGCCCCCATTTGCACGAAATGCATTGCTCCACTTCACTGAATCATTGCGTACACGATTGCTGAGAAGCTTGAATGAGGTCTGAGGAGTGTTCTGATCATGATGTGAAGACTTCAGCAACAGTACATGCGAGTTTTGTTGGTCTCTTCCAGATCTCGGTTGTCGAAACATAGCTAGTTAGCGAGGTACCACATGAGTCCACTGGAGGATGTGAGCTGAAGGGTCATAAGGAGGGACATCGATTGCTTGAGGCCCAGTCAACGATGGTTGCACTTGCAAAGTAGTTCCATCACTTTGAGCGTCCTCCGGATCCTCGAGGATGGTGACTGTCCCTTTCTTGAAGCACTTGAAGAAAGCCATGGTCTCAAAAGGATGGGAAGCGGGTTTGCGAGTGCTTGACAATGTACACGAAGCCTAACCACTTTTGGTGGACCCTACCACGCACAAATGTGGAGGAATCCAAGCGTTTAGGACGTTCGCGTCCTTCTCTCCGTGAGCCGCTAAATACGCGAAGCCTAACCGCTTTTGGTGGACCCTACCACACACAAATGTGGAGGAATCCAAGCGTTTAGGACGTCCGCGTTCTTCTCTCCTTGAGCCGCCAAATACGCGAATCCTAACCACTTTTGGTGGACCCTACTGCAAGCAAAGGTGGAGGAATCCAAGCGTTTAGGACGTTCACATTCTTCTCTTTGACGTCGACAAACACACAAAGCTTAACTGCTTTGAATAGATTTTCCCACAATCAAAAAGTGAAAAAATCCAAGCATTTAGGTCGTCTGCGTTCTTCAATTGTCACCAAAATCCTACAAAAAGAAGCAATATATATATTGACATACATATGAAACTGCGCGACATTAAAAGGGTGATGCCATGAAAAAGGGGGAGAGAAAAAAAAAATATATAATCATGCAAGAAGAAGAAAAGAATATATAATGGAATTATATTTTGATTGGGTCAAGGCAGGTTGTGATAATAATAAAAAAAGGAACAGAAAGTCATACCTCAGTCTTTATAATTTGCGGAGCCCAAAGCAAGAAATTAGCAGCAGCAAGCAGGAAATAAAGAAGGCAGGAATGGGCTCATCAATTGTCACCAAAGCGCTGAAAAAAAGAAGAAAGAAGAAATAACATTTAAAACAATTTTCAGAATGCATGTACTTACTGTGCGACATCAAAAAAAAAAAAAAGAGAAAATATGTTGTGATCTAGGGATGGCAATGGGGCGGGTTGGGGATGGGGATCACAATACCATCCCCATCCCCGAAGTCATTCTCTACCCCAATAAAATTATATTGGGGATTCTCCATCCACATCCCCATTGGAGATTAAACCTCCAAACCCGCCCCAAATTCCCAATAAGAATTTAATAAATAAAATATTTTTTTTCTCATATTGCCTTTTTAAAAATCAAAATCTACAACAAATAAATTTAAAACATGATTAAATTCATAAATCATAATTCATTGAGTGCAAAAGTCAAAACACCATTAAAATAAAAGTGTAGCCATTAAAGTAAAGTAGTAAATGTATATATTTATGATTTATATTATAAAAAATAAATTAAAATATATATAGTTAAATATATGTATATATTATTGGGGCGGATTTGGGGATGAGGATCACAATACCATCCCCGCCCCATCCCCAATCTTAGATAGCGGGGATTGGGGATCTCCATCCCCATTCTCCATTTATCCCTGAACTCTCCCCTCATCAGAGGCGGGTATCTAATGAAGCTCCGCCCCTCTGGGGATTTTTGCCATCCCTATTGTGATCGAAAATATGTATATATATATATATATATATATATGTTGCAATAGGCTGCGCGTGCATATGTGTATTATATGTGTACATATATATATATATATATATATATATAAAGCATGAATCATGGAATTATGTCAGAAAGCAACAGGCAATCATGAATGAGTCCCAAAGCTTTGCTGAAAAATTATCATGCTGGCTGCACATACATATAATCATAATTATATATATGTTCATGTGTCAGAAGGAAGAGTGCTGGACATTGTCCAATGACCTATACTCATAAACAATAATAACATAAATGGGTCCTTATGCTTTGGTCCTCTTGGTCAGCAATTCACAGCCAAGGAATTGGAATTATGCTTTGGGTTGTTTGGGACTGCACGTGTATATACATATATATACACATACTGTCAGAAGATGGGAAAGGTCAAACAAACAAAAAAAAAGAGAAAAAAAAAACAAGCATAAAATATATATATCAAGGGAGAATTGCGAGACGTACCCTAGTCTCTTCTATGTGGTAACGACAACAAAGGTAGAGGCAGGGAACCAAGTAGCAGCAAGTCCTGTCAGTAAAAAGGAAAAAGGCAAAAGTAAGTGCAGGCTATCTGTCATCTGTATTATTAGAGCAAGGGCAGCGGTTTGCTCTTGACTGGTCAAAGTCAAGAAATATTTTATGTGATGACCTTGAGAGCAATTTTCCTACTTACATCGGTTATTTTTTGTCCGGGCAAAACCAACCCTTTCTTGACTACAGCTAAGAAAATAGGTATACCCATGACTATTTCCATGACCGACCAAGCCCAGATGCCAACTAGGCCCAGGCCTTATCGTGGCTGACTTGAGGAGGAGCTCAGCAATGGTCGACGCGCCAAATGGAGGGAGTGGAGAACTGGGCATCGACGCGTGGTGCCGCAACGGAAATAAAGTGGAGCCAGACGCTTTGTCGCGTAGCGACAGAGATAGTGGGCCGGCATGCCACGTGGATTCTTCCCGTTGGTGGGTTTTGAATTCTGGGCCTAACGGTCAAGCAATCTCAGCCCTTCATTTCAATCAAATTTGCAATCCTACGGCTTACAATTAACATGTATATATATATATATATATATATATATATTTATAACTGTAAGAAACGGTAACAAAGTAAATTTTAAAAAATTCTAAACATTTCTCTATAAATACCTACAATTTATTTTACATCTCACACCCAAAAAATTATCTTTCATAGTAACCCAAATTTGTGCTTCCTCCTCTTCATATAGCTCTCCTCTTCCAAACTTATTTATATCCAATATGGCTGAAGAAAGGGGAAACACAAGTCCAATGGCCGGACAAGAGGGAGATCAAACTGAAGATGATAATATCCAAGACAAAAGGAGATGGACGGATGAGGAAGATGTTCAATTGTGCAAGTCTTGGAAAATTGTAGGGCAAGATCCAGCTGTGGGCACAAATTAGAAAAATAACGACTTATGGATGCGTGTGAGGCGACACTTTGTCGCAATTGGCCCCAGAGCCGATCAGCTTCCTCTTTGCAAGGAAGGTGGAAAATTTTGAAGGTTGAACTCTATGAGTGGCATTGTGCATTAAGGCAAGCGAAAAATTGGTACAAGAGCGGTTCGAATGCGGTTGATGAGGTATGTATTTTTTGATAAATCATTTAATTTGTTGATACATTAAATTAAAATATTACATCTTATATAATTAAGCCAATTCTCAAAGGAATGGTTAAATTTTTGAACTACCATATTTGTCCTCACATAATATAGATATTAATAAATAAATTATTTCTATATGAGGATAAGATAGTCAATTGACTATGTCATATTTCAAAAATCTTATATAATTAAGCTAATTCTCAAAGGAATGGTTAAATTTTTGAACTACCATATTTGTCCTCACATAATATAGATATTAATAAATAAATTATTTCTATATGAGGATAAGATAGTCAATTGACCATGTTATATTTCAAAAATTTACAATACTTTCCATTAAAAAAGGAGAAACTTCCCCAATATCAGGAGAGATAACTTTTTAAAATTAAAAAAATAAAAATAAAAGTCAATTGACATGTGCGGAACACATGTTAAAGGGATAGTGATAAATAATGTAGTTGATAAATAATGATGTAAGTACAACGATGTTTATATTTGTACTAATTGATTTTTATTGTAAAACGGGATAGATACTTTTTTATTAAAATTATGACATTTATATTTGTTGATAAATCTTATTGATACATTATAGTAAAATATGTCTTGATAAATAATGTAGTAATTATAATATCGTTTTAATTGTAGTAATTGTTTTTCATTATAATTAAAATATGTCTTCATTAAAATTATGACCTTTATATTTGTTGATAAATCTTATTGATACATTACAGTAAAATATGTCTTGATAAATAATGTAGTAATTATAATATTATTTTAATTGTAGTAATTGCTTTTTGTTATAATTAAAATATGTCTTCATTAAAATTATGACTTTTATATTTGTTAATAAATCTTATTGATGTTGTAGAGAAACTGAATTTGGGAGGAATTTGCTGTGTATTCTCATTGATAATAGGGGCCTCTTTATATAGAAGATTACAATGCATAGAATCTCAATCATACAAGGAAAGTAATTCTACATTGATTAGGATTTTAGATCCTTCTAATTAAATCCTATTACCACTAGGTCAAGTAACCTAGAATTTGGGCTAAACACAAATTAGGTTTTCCTTGAACACTCACCCTAGTGTTTCCCAAACGCGCTCTTGTTGCCTCGTTAAAAACCTTGCCGAGTAACAAAAACCCAGTGGGACAAAAATAACCTCGGTCGAAGGGGAAAAAGAGCACAACACACCCTTCACGATTCGAGACGAACATATAGACATCTCCTCCTGATGTCTGCGCCTCCCCCTGATGACTACGATCATGGGAGTTCAGATAATTTCCGCAAGCCAATTCTTGCCACATGTTAACGTGGAATTGGGCAATGACTTAGTAAACAAGTCTACCTCACTGTCCTCAGATCGAACCTAGTTCACTTTGATCTCGAGGAGTGTCTGTTGTTGCTGATAATGCTTGGTGTTGTCGCTTTTGATGTAGCCTTACTTCATTTGTTCAAAACAAGTAGCATTATCCTAAATGCTCGTAGGCTCATCTGTGGTAGACTTCAAACCACAATTGTTCGAACATGCATAATTATGGATCCAATCCATATACATTCACGAACCACTTCGTGAAGAGCGATGATCTCTGCATTGTTCGAAGATATAGCGACTAGGGTCTATTATGTAGACCTCCAAGATGTCACGGTCTTTTCCCATGGTGAACACTTAACCGGATTGGGAATGACCATTGTGTGGGTCAGAGAGATACCCAACATCAGCAAAACCTTCCAAAACACATGTCGTTTTGGGATGGGGACGATGGACGCAGGCCAGTGTTGGCGGCGTACCTGATGTGTGATGGGTCCGAATCCATCATCTCTTTGTAGGGATAGAACAAGCCCATATCATTCATACATCTCAAGTATCGAAAGATATTTTTTACACTAATCCAATGGCGTCGCATTGGCGCAGAGCTATATCTAGCTAACAAGTTCACAACATATGAGATGTCCGGTCTTGTGTATTGGGATAAGTACAATAATGCGCCTATTGTACTAAGTAAGACACTTCTGCCTCTAGCACATCTTCGTCATCATCCTTTCGACGAAGAGGATCCTTTTCAGGATCAAGACTATGGACGATCATGGGGGTGCTTGAAGGCTTGACCTTGTCAAAATGCCTAAGAATCTATCGACACGATGCTCAAGTTCTATACCGAGACATAATCGTGTTCTCCCAAAATCCTTCATCTCAAACTACGGATTTCAAGTGTTCAGCGGTTTCCCTTAACTCTTTAAGGGCTTCTAATGAAGATCATGTCCAACATGAATAGCGATAGAATCCGAAACTTGTCATAGAAACGCATGGGCATATCCCTTCTCAATCAAGTGGTCACTTTAGTGAGCGTTTCAACCTTATTGTAAACGCGCTCCATGGTCTAGAGCCACTTGACTTGGGTAAATGAAGTTCGCCGTGAACCTTCATGTATATTCTGTATCTAGATCCCTATAGAGATACGTAGTAACCATATTTGTAAGCTGCATGTTCAGTTATTCGGAAACTACCAAACTGACAGGGTAGTGGAGTGCAATGACATCCATTACGAGAGAATATGTCTCATCGTAGTCGATTCCAGGGCGTTTTGTGAGAAGCCTTGCGCTATAAGGCGAGATTACCATATCTTTTTCTCACTACGCTTTCTAACGAAGACCCATTAGTCAACAGGTTTTATATTAGGAGGTGTTGGCATCTCTAGCTCGAAAACCTTCCTCTTTGTTAGAGAATCCATCTTAACCTGGATCGCATCTTTCCATTTAGGCCAAAAACTCTCTACGTTGGCATTCATTCATCAACGGAGCATGGTTCGATATCATCTAACTCAAAAACTCATGCGCAACAAAATACGCAACTACATCATCAATTCTGATGGAGTTTCTATCCCACGTCTCATGTACACTAGTGTAAGTTTCATAGAGCTCTATATTCTCAAGAATAGGTTCTGACGTTGAGGCGTCCCCCAACGATAACCATAACCCGGAAGATTCTCATGAGACGGATTTTGAGTCTTGATGATCAAAGGATTGGAATGTGCCAAAGTATCATTCGAACCCACGGGCCTCCCACGCATCCTAGCTGGGGCCATGGCCTGTAACGCTAGAGTGCCACTCTCTTTGGCATTGGCGCCATGCCTACCTCCGTGTAGGGTGGCGCTTACGTCCTCTCGTAGGGACGTCCTTCCTTGCAGGCATGTTTGCAGCATATTTGTGTGATCTCGTCACTTTAATAGGGATCAAGATGAGACATAGTGGGGACAGACTACGATAATTCCTGTCGTTCCTGTTGAACATTCGAGTTCTTATCTCCCCCTAACGACGGGAAGACTGTCTCATCAAAGTGACATCCGCAAATCTAGCGGTAAGGAGATCGCCTAGCAAGGGCATTTAAGTGGCGGACGATTGTTGGAAGCTCAAATCCAACGTAGTTGCCCATTCGTCTGTAAGGACCCATCATAGAGCGCTGTGGCGGCCCAATTGGCACATAGATGGCTCACTCAAATATGCGTAAGTACAAAATATGTGTACCCAGTCACTAGCTGTAACGGAGAGGTACATTGAGTGACGGTAGGTCGTAGATGAATTAGCATGGCTGCATGCGATATCGTATCACCCCAAGCGGATGTAAGGAGATTGGTGCGCATTACCAATGTTCGGACTACCATCGTAGTCGTGTCCGCGAGACCAATTGGGTGTGTACATGGGAATGTGATGTCCAACATCAAGCACATTGCAATATCCATCGAAAGTCTTCGATGTAAACTCACTAGCATAGTCAAATCCAATTGACTGAATAGGATGATTTGGGGAGTGAGCCCATTGTCATATGATATGTGCTAGGAGTGTAGCATAAGCAGCATTTATAGGTGGACAATGGCATAACACGTGACCAGCGTGTTTGCATGTCAACCAACATCATAAAATATTTAAGCGTCCGCAAGTTGGTTGAATCAATCCACAAAATCCCTACGGATTCTTTGTAAGAACAGAATGAGTATTGTCATATCCTTTGCATAGGACGGTCTCAGTCCTAATTTCCCTAAGGAACGGGCTTAGTAAAACGAGCGAGAGGTTTTAGAAGCAACCAATGAGAATTTTGGTTAGGCCTAAGCATCTGAAACGCTATTGTGAAGCAAGTTGGTGATTGCAGCATCACCTAGGGCGCCATCACCATGATGGACGCCATCCATGGAGTCATGGATAGGGACTACGCCAGCCCTAGGCTGGTGGTGGACGGAGGCGGTGCCCTAGGCAGCAGCGTCGGTCACACTTAGTCTAAGAATCAACTTTTGATTCATGCTTCATTTCGCTCGAGAGAAAAGATGTTCGTGTGAAGTCTCTTTGTAGACGGATCATCATATCATGACTAGGATGATCTATCATGTCGTGACAAAGCCAATATGTGTCTAAATTCAAGAGATCTTCTCTCATAACTTTATTGGATTTAATAGCTCGAATAGTGACATAAAGTCCAATAGAGAGACACATAAACGTCTCTAAGATGCGTTTTTGTTCGCAATCATTAGAGGTAATGCAAAGGAACTCATTTCCGTTCTCTACATGCATTTTCGCATGGAATTCGTTGGCTATTCATAGGGTACTATTTACCCTAAGAGCGTAGAGAGTTTCTGTGACAACTGTAATCAAGGTGCCATTTGGCAAGTGGAACTTGGGCTATTCCATGTCCTTGAATTAATACTGATGGCCCAGCCATCGTAGTCACAAAGTCATATGCTCATAATCAAAATTGAGTCATAATGAAAAGAACTCGAAATTTTATTCATAAGCCAACGGAATACATCATTTTTTCTATGATCAAAGAAAATCTAATCCAATAAAAAGTAATATGGCAATCGCCTACATCTCTTGGAAAATAAAAAGACTTAATCAAAATCGCCAGTTTCTGGGTCTTGATCCTTGTAGTCTTCCACTCTTAGATCTAGATCACCATCTTGATCTTCTTGTGCCATGTAATTTTCTTCCCTTACTTCACGATACGTCTTGTATGCGTTTGCAACATTCTGGGGTGTGGTACATGTTTTGGCCCAATGTTCAATTGATCCACATCGAAAACAAAAATCATTATGGTCAGGCTCCCTTGATCGAGGCGCCATTAGGGTGCGATTTGGACGACCTATCCTCTTGGTGGCATTACCACCATGGTCGGAGGCTCCGCCTCTCTCTCTCTTCACACGTTGACCTCCACGGTTCCATGCACGCCTCTCTTGGCGATTTCCTTCCTCTTTAGGGCGAACATATGGACCAGAATGTCCAGAATTGTCCCTATCCTTAGGGTTTCGCTCCTTGCGTCCTCCATTGGGGGCGCGACTATAGTTAGACTCCGGAATAAGCTTAGTTCCCACGGGTCTAGCATTATAGTTCTTCACAAGGATATTATCGTGCTTTTCAGCTACGTTCATGGCACCAATAAGCTCATGAAACCTTGTGATACGTCCTGCATTTACATCAATCCGATAATTCTTTGAAATCATCAGTGCAGAGACGGGGAAGGTAGAGAGAGTCTTCTCGATCAACATCGTATCAGTTATGGCTTGGCCACAAAAATCCATCAGAGACTTGATACGAAGAGCTTCCGAGTTATAATCAAGCACAGACTTGAAATCACAAAAGCGGAGGCTATGCCATCACACTTCTAAATCAGGAAGCAGGGAGTCACGAACGTTGCCAAATCGCTGCTCAAGTTCTACCCATAGCTTTCTTGGGTCTTCCTCATTAAAGTATTCATTTTGGAGCGCGTCATTCATGTGCCTTGTCATGAGAATTATGGCTTTAGCTTGTTTTGCTTCAAAAGCAGTAGCTTGCTCAATGGAGAGCACGTTCTGACTAGGCTCTTGGATGGCTTCCAGAAGTCCATCAGCCTTAAGATGTTGGCGCACATCTCAGACCCACCTATGGTATCCTGCGCCAGTTGTCTCGAGTGGAACAAAGTTCAACATGTTCAGGTAACTCATCCTGAAAAACAACACAAGATTAGGGTTAGTTTCGGAGCGAAAAAGGCTACCACGAAAAACTATTAAATTTCTGAGCGTAGTCGCTTCCAAGAAAATCCTATTCCAAGAGGGGTTTTGGATTAGATTGAAACAACGATGTATGTGGTCGATCATTTTCTTCTCAACAAACTCTAAGTTTGGAGGACTCTACAAGCTCCAAGCTGGGAGTGAGCACGAACCCCCACAGTTCGGCTTTTGGTCTCCCCTACGTAGAGAAAGGGGGGTAGGAGAAGGGATTTTGGAAGTCCCCGAGAAAAGAAGAAGAAATTGAAAAACTTCACAAAAACGGGAACTTTTAGAAAAGTTTACCTTAAAAAGATGCTGGAAAAGTGGTTGCTAGAAATTTACTGTAGCTGCCCGGAGTTACTGTAGCTGACCAGAAAGTCGCTGGAAGTTGGCCGGAAAAGTCGCCGGAAGTCAGCCGGAAAGTGGCCGGAAGTCGGCCGGAAAAGTCGCTTGCGGTGGTTGACTGTGGTTGACCGGCTTGCTGACGTGGCTGGCTGACTGGATACCTGCGTGGTGCTGACGTGGCAGAGCGTTTGCGGCTTGGCGGCTCGGCTTGGGCTTCTCTGCCGGTTCGGATAATTCTAGGCCGGTTCCGGTGGAGGTTTTTTCGGTTCCGGGTTTTTGGGGTGGAGGTGCTGCAGGAGGTCAAGTATGGCTGCAGGAGGTGGTGAGAAAGGCTTTGAACCGGGCAGGGGAACTTTTTGCTTCTTCCGGTGGCCGGTTCGGTGGTTTGCCGGCCAGTTCTGGGGATGGGGCTGCCGGTTTCGGACTCCTGGAGTTGAGATCTTCGAGTTGGGCGGCTGAGGTTTCTGGGATTTGAAGGCTACGAATTTAGGGTTTCTGGGTTAGGGCTCGTGCTGATAACGTGTTGTAGAGAAACTGAATTTGGGAGGAATTTGCTGTGTATTCTCATTGATAATAGGGGTCTCTTTATATAGAGGATTACAATGCATAGAATCTCAATCATACAAGGAAAGTAATTCTACATTGATCAGGATTCTAGATCCTTCTAATTAAATCCTATTACCACTAGGTCAAGTAACCTAGAGTTTGGGATAAACACAAATTAGGTTTTCCTTGAACAATTGATACATTATAGTAAAATATGTCTTGATAAATAATGTAGTAATTATAATATCGTTTTAATTGTAGTAATTGTTTTTCGTTATAATTAAAATATGTCTTCATTAAAATTATGACTTTTATAATAGATGACCATTCATAATAGGGTTTATATTTGTAGTAATTGTAATTTTCCGCCACCTTTTTGTTTATTTTTATTTATTTATTTCGTAGCGAGATGAAGCACATAAATTGTGGCATGCCGGGATGAAGAGAAAAAAGAAGCCAAAAAAACACAATTTTCAGAGTTTTGCTAGTTACGTTGTTGTGGAGGGCTTTGCACAATTTAAAGACATTCCTAGTCATACATCTAGAGGAACATCAAATGAAGGAAATCAACATACGCCTACACAACCAATTCCTGGAAATTCTCCCATCAACTTGGACATGGATGTAGATGAGGTAATTGCAGGTGAAACTGCAAATCCTAATGTGAGGCCTCAAGGAAGGAAGGCTGCCAAAGAAGCAATACGGAAAGGAAAGAAGGCAGCGAAAGATCAAAGTCCTTTGTCAAGCACTCTCGAGAGTATAGCGAACAACCAAATAGAGGAAACCGCGGGCAAGAAAAAACTCGATGACGAATTTGCTCGAAGTCTCCAAGAGGAAGAGAAAAGAGCATATATCCTCTTACAAATCGAAATGCGAAAAGAGCAACTCCTATTTCAAGAAAGGCAAGAACGAATTAAAGAGAGGGAAGAGCGAAATAAAGAGAGGGAAGAGCGTATTATGGAGATTGATACAAGTAAAATGACGCCAAATAAAAAACGTTATTGGTCAAGAAAACAAAAGAAGATAGCGGAGAAAGAAGATCTTGACGAGCAGCCGCCACCTTCTATGGGTGGATACTATCCGCAACCAAATTTTGGTGGTGCATACCCACAACCTCCTTACCCTAGTGCATACCCACAACCACCTTACCCCGGTGCATACCCACAACCACCTTGCCCCTATGGATTCCCACAACTTCCCTTAACCGGTGGATTCCCACCACCTCCCTTCACCGGTGGATTCCCACAACCCTCTGCTTCTATGGGTGGTGGATACTATCCGCAACCACCTTACCCCGGGGGATATTCTACACAACCACAATTTTCACCTTTCTCTACGGATGATTCCACCAGGCCTAACCCTAATGATGACCCTTCAAACGCAAATTGGATTCCTAGAGAAGATGAGGATTATGATTGTGATTTGAATAATTAGTTGATTATGCATGTTGTTAATTGTATTGTACTTATTTATAGTTTTTCATTTATGTAAGCTACTATTTAATGAAATAAAAGTTGTATTTTAAAATTCCTCTTATTAAAGCACATTCCTCTTATCAAAATCATAGCACCTAATAAACATAATACAAACCAAATTAAAATCACACTGACATAAAAAAACATAGACATTAGCCAAATTAAAAGCACACAAACTTCCCAAAACATAATATAAGCCAAATTCAAAGCACACAAACATAACTTGTCCACCGAAAATATTTTTGAAAAACTAAAATTGCATAATTATGACATTAATTATCCATAAATCCATGTTAGTAGCATCAAATATATTTTATTTAAAAAAAAAAACCCAAAAAAATGAACAATGAACAGTGCAGAATTCAAACTAAAAACTCAATGAACAGTGAAATTGGTGAATAGTAATGGATGAACAGTCTTGACTGATCAAGAAAAAAAACGGGTGGAAACTCATGTCCAGTGCAGTGAATAGTAGCTTGACTGGTTGAATTCTTGACTTTTGGACCTTGACATTTCTTGACTACGGGTGAACTTGCTCTTAATGAAGAAACAAGTGCAGACAAATCACCTTTATTGCTTGATGTTCTTCTGCAATACCAAAGGCAAACGAAAATGAAGCAAGAAAATTAGGAGTTGCAGCCGAGTCTAGAGTTGCTGTTGCTGAAGAAGACAGGTTGGAAAAGTAGGTGTGAGGAGGCCGTCCTTTTATGTTAAAAGGCTAGGGTTTTTCACTTCATTAATTTCCTAGTTGAGACTAGGAAAATATGGCAGAAATCCTAAATTTTCTGCTTGATATGGCAATAATATTTTGAGTGCAGAAATTTTGCGAAATAAATATTTTATTTGGAAAAATCAAGAATTGATTCCGTAAATATTTAACAAAAAAATCTATAAGGGCTTTGTCACCTGCCTATTCGGAGTCCTTGCCATATTTGTAAAGTTAAATCTTGCAAGAGAATCTCTAAATTAAATCAAGATTCTAGGAGACTCTCTACAACATTAAATCAAAATCCCAAAGGAATCTCTACAATTTTGGAGTTCTACAAGTTAGCTCTGTTAAAGCAAAACATTGCGACAAGCTAAAATGGAAAAGCCGTCAAAGTCAAAGCGACTGAAAAAAAAAAAAAAAAAAAAAGGTCAAAATTCAAAACTTCAAGTCACACCTCCAACACGTGACAACATGTTTACGGCGCACCTTGAAGTGGGGGCATTTGTAGACACTAAAAAATTTAATGAAAATAAAATTCATTAAATAATTTGGTCAACACTTGAAATTATAACCGAACAAATTTAGTCGGCATGTGGGTCCCACAAAATGTGCACATGGCTGATGAGTATGCAAAACCAAGCGGACTCAGGGAATGACACGTGGCGGCGTACAAAAAGCCCGACGACAATAAATAAATTTGTTCTGACTTAATCAGCTGATATTAAGGCGGATCAATCAACTTAAATCAATTGATTCTGAGTTGAATCAAATATTAAATTTCGTCTGCTGATTAAAGGTCAATTTATTTAAATTGATAATCAAGATGAAAATCAGCCATCAAATTGATTGGCTAATTCCTTAATAATAGTGATTAAATCAGTTAATTAACGCTGATTGATTCGATTTTGTTATTAAGGAAAATGTAATTAATTACGTGTCATCAAGGCGTTCCAAATCAAGAGAGACGCCGACACTATAAATACCCCTTCGCAAATCAAAAGAAGGACTTCGGCCAGAAAAGAGAAGGAAATACTCTCAAAATTCCTGAAGCCTCCCAAGCACGTGTGAAGAACCCTCAAGCTGCCAAATAGCCGGTTCCTCACCAACCTCAAGTCAAAACGTTAGTCACGTGTCGACTCTCGTGACCATCGTCCAACTCAATATCAAGCGTCAAGCCCTTGAGTGAAATTCATTGTCGGAGATCGAATCAGAGGATTACCAAAGATTGTAACCCGCACTTGAATTAATAAATATATTATTTTTGTACATGTGTCTGTATCTTGCTTGTTTTCAGATTTCTGTGTTTACACTCAGCATTCAGCAACAGGGTCGGATTGCCGCACAGTTCTTTCCATTTAGCTCTTTGTTTTTTACCATCTAAAATTTTTTACCTACAGAGAACGCTATCTGTTTTTTGTTCACAGTCCACGTTGACTGTCAAAAGCAAAGTCATTTTAATCAATGACCCAGATGACTTAAGTGCTGACCCCACGTATTGTACGTCTCAGATTGAACCACGTGTCTATCAAGATTGTACTTTTCGCCAAAGGAAGGGTTTATATTATTTATGAGCAAAAGCAGGAGGGTGTTACCAAACAGAGTGATTCTTGCGTGGGGCAGCCGCACCGCCACGTGGTGCGGCAGACCAATCATTCCCCTAGCAGGGGGTATTTTGGGTATTTCACATTTAAAAATCAGAGACAATTTCGGAACAAAGACAAAAATTTCTGAGATTTGATTGGGCAGCCGCACCGTACACGTGGTGCGGCTACCCGCACCTAGGAATTGGCCTACCAAACAAATTAAGGGTCTGTCTCAAATTCCCAAACTCTTCCATTAAATAAAAAAAGCTAAAGTTGTTGACAAGGACTTGGTGTTGTAACGGTGTCCGTGATTCTTCTTGTCACGTGACCAGCACGTGGCATTTACACTTGCACCATATACTGAGGATGCTTCGGCCTTTTCCTTTCTGTTTTTGGGTCTGAAAGGAAACTTTCATAACCACAAACTCGCAAAGCAAACAATACAAGTGGAAGGCAACAGCCAAAAGAAAATCAAGGAAACAGCGCAGACAAACAAGACAACTGGTTTGGCAGGAAGCCAGGAACAGTATTTCATTAAAAAAAAATCTGTTACAATTCTAGACCCAAACAATGGACCACATAAAAAAGCTCTTTAGCATCTTTGCAATTTGGAAAGAAAGAATTAAAAAAGAAGGTTTGTGATGATTTTTAAATCTTTTATTGAAGAAGGCTGTAGGAACCAGGAAGAAAAGATGAGGTTGGATACTTGTCGAGTCCATATTGAGCTAACCATATATGGCTGGTAAACTGGTCTTGTCCTAATGATAATTGAGAGCTAGTGCAAATATTTTTGTTGCTAGCAACAGCAGAACTCCATTTTTATAACCTGGTTCGCACTGGTTACCCAGTTCAAGCTTTGAATCTCAGGTGTAGTAACTACTCTGTCTCAGCTCTCACTAGTTACTCTCATACTTCTACGTACTTACTTGTATCTTGCTGTGTTCATTTTACTATTAATCCAAAATGATACACATATTTTATCCGGGCCTTTTCATATGATGGGTTGAACCTATTTACTCATTACCTGTAGTTTTTCTTATGTTGAGATTTGGGACCTACATTAAACGTTGCGAACTATTCGAACAACGATCAATTATCAGATTCGTCATGTGTGTCTGGATAGAATGTTTTGATGTTCTTTTTTTTGGTCAACAATGTTTTGATCTTATTCTGGGTGCTTTCTTTTTAATGATAGGCAGATAATTTTTCTTTCATGTCTACATTTATGTGTACTGTTTTTTAATTTTTTTTTTACTCATACTGGTTTTGGGGCCTTTGCCGTAATCTTTCTTTTTATTTCTGCAGCTCACTATGCTTACATGGGAAGAAGCGCGAGCAATTTTATCTTTAATTTGGGTGACATTCACATGCTTCTGCGAGTGGGTTCCGCATGTTCTAGTTTGGATGGTTGCGGCTCCAATATTTGTTCCACTGGTTGCAATTCAGTGGGCATGTAAACCAATTGCAACTTGGCGAGCATGTAAATCAATTGCGATTGCAATTACCGCAATTCGGTGGGCATGTAAATCAATTGCGGTTGCAATTTGGTTGGCATGGAAATCAATTGCGGTTGCAATTCCGTGGGCATGTAAGTCAATTGCGGTTGCAATTCCGTGGGCATGGAAGGCTTTTCTTGACATCCCTTCAGCAAAGTGGGAACATGTATTTGTAATATCATGTATTGCGGTCTCACTGGATCCTCTGTTCTTTTACATCCCAACCATCGACGAGACAAATAAATGTCTTTCAATGGACAAAAAGATGAGAACTACAGCTCTCGTCTTCCGATCGCTTACGGATGCCCATTTAGTACTCCATATTAAAGATCAAATTTGTGATCGGGTCGACTCTGACTACCCCAACTGGTCCGACTCTGACTCCAACTCCGACTCCGACTCCGACACCTACTCCGACTCCCATTCTGGGGCACCATCGTCTTCATTGAAGAAGAGGATGCAGTGGTTGTCCTTCTCTATTATAGTTAACTGCCTTGCCATTCTTCCCATACCACAGGTAAGAGATCGTGAACTTGTTTTGTATAAATTGTCATAGCCAATATTTGAGTTGCTTGATTCTGGCCAGGAGCTAGGAGAATTTATTTTAGCCTATTTACAAGTTTTTCCTCCTAAGTTTTGTATATATTACTTTATTCCTTTGGGTTAGAAATTGCATTAGACTAGGTCCAGGTCCTGATACGAAAAATGTTGCACTATTAGTAAAATAATTTGGTTAATATTATTTTGTCTGCAAGTAATTATTAGATTTTACTTGTTGACGCCTATTGTTATTCGTTCAGGTGGCTACATCAGTTGGCTTTTACCCAATAGGAGCAGGCTCATCGGCCTCTGAAGTTTCTATTAAAAGAGCAGCGATCAACCTTTCTCTTGCCCTCCAGTATCTGCCAAGGGTTTGTCAAATCTACCTATCTAGTAAGAAGTTTAGAACAAGCGGAAGATGGATTAAACCTTCGCTGAATTTGTTTCTTTACATCCTTAGTAGCCACGTAAGTTTCATTATCTTAAAAAAACATTCTTAAAAGATATTTTCGCTAAATAACTTCTCAAAATGTTTAACTAATCATTTTTCAAAAGTCACCTCTAATAATGTTTCTTAAAATTTAGCTAAAATTAATAATAATAAATATGATAACTTTTAAATGTTTTAAGTCATTAGTAGCATTCTTGTCTTAAAATAAAGAGTTTTTCTATTTGAACCTCCAAATTTACTCACTTGACCTATATGCTTTTCACACCTCTTATCAAATTTTTAAATACTAAATTTACTCACTAAACCTCACTAAACTTTCTCAAATAACCTCACTCATATAATTTGCAAACAAATTATTATTTTTAAAATAAAAAATGTAGTCATTTCAATGATTTAATCACTCTATAAATCTTAACTAAATATACATTTCTTAATCAAACTTGAGTTTCAAAAATTAATGTCTAATCAATAAGAAACTGTCATGAACTATTATGTTTTTAAATTTTTTTTTCTATTTTAGCTGTGCAAAAAAAAAAATCATTTGTTTTTATTCTAAAAAAAAAACATTCGTTTTTTAATGTTTTTTTTTTCTGTATTTTTTGTACTACATGATTAATTATTTAAATATTTTTAGTTCTTTTAGATTTTTTAAGATTTTTTTTTGTTTTTTTGCAAATATAATGGATTGACTTAGATTTAGGTCATAAATCATAAGAGGATTTATTTTGTTTTCCCTCACCAATAAGCATTCAACATATATATCATACATTTTTATGTCATATGATCTTAATCATATTTTTAATTCTTATTAAATATACATGAATGCTTTAAAAATATATATGAATACTTTAATGAGTATGTAGTGAAATTGAAAAATGAAAATAGATAAGAAAAATAATAAGGAATACAATCTAATATTATTGAATTGGAAAGTCTCCATAAAATAAATATAATATTTTTTTGGTATAATAATTGTCCTTAATAGTCATTTTATAATAGGTTATATATGTCATTTAATAATTCATAATAGAGTGAGGTCGAGTGAGCAGATTTGAAGGTCCCAATAGAAACTCTCTAAAATAAAGTAATTCATTACATCACAATTATATTAATTTTTGACATTCGATATATACTTTTACATCTAGTAATCAGTATAGGAATAGATAATGAAAATATGAATAATGGAGAGCGCTAAAATTAGAGAGGGGATAAAGGAATCCATATATAGAGGGAGTACTTTTTTGCTTACATCACCTTAACCTTTATGTTTTTGAATCAAAATCACAATGATTTTCTCGTTAACTCAAGCCAGGGCGGAAAGTTACATACCTTTTCTCTGTCTTAACATATATAGACAGATAAGAAAAGTGGTATAGAAATTAGTACCACTTATACAACATTCAGTACTCACTTATTAAAAGCAAGTCTATAAACTAGGTAAAACATAAACATAGTAAAATAGGCAAAGTCCAAAAACAAAACAAACTTAAATTTTCTCCTTGCGCTTCAAGGTAGGGCTCGAAGGTTGTATCAAGTATGCCAAGGATAGCTCCTTTACATCAATAATCTTCTTCGACTTGGGGTGATTTTTGTTCTTGGAGCTAAGAGGCATGCCTTTTTTTTTCCTTTGGTTTTGTCTCCTTGTCAAAACTTTCCTGCTTCCTGGTGCTTCACCCATGCCAAAAGAGTTGGCTGTGAACTTAGCGTTGAATTTTGGCATGTGCAGCTTTTTCTGTACTCAATGATTAGTTAAAAAGCTCTGGTAGCAGAACTTTCAGTTTTTTTGGATAGGAGAAGGGGGAGGTTGGCCGACCCCTTTTTTTGACATACCAGCTTCGTTGACGGGTACCAGTGCAAGTGCATCGTCTGTGCTAGAGTTTGAGCATAAATCATGGTCATGCAGCACTAGATGCTTACACAATTGTGCCTGTTCTTTCGAGCTAAGCAAGGAGCGACACATAAGAGGGAGCACAAGGGTTTGAATTCCATGAAATTTGAAAGCCCCATTTTGAAACATGTTGTTTACAAACCCTAAAAATAGGCTGGCTATCTCCAATCTTTTCTCCACCATGTGTGCTATCCTTGCCAAAGTTCTAGCCATAGGGCACATACCTTTTGTATGAAAAATCAAATGGCAGACCTTGCATTTTCCCTTAAGTTTTTTTAAAAAAGAAAGAAATTTCTGCCTCTGCATTTGATGCTAGTTTCAAGGTTTTCTTCAAGAAAAAAAAAAGGCGTAGAGATCTTCATGTGAGACTTTAACCCTACTCCTCCCCGTATTCCCAGACAGTTTTTCACCCAGTTCAAATGTTTAATAGATTTTCCTACAACAGAGGCAATGTTTGCAATGGTTTTCCTTACCTCAAAATCCGGTGGTATATCAGTGATGTGGACATAGAAGAAGAACGAGTTCATCTCTAATTTGTATAGCGGCGTGATGCTGTCGTATTCCTTCAGCACCACCGGTGTGCGATAGACCCCATGGACTTCTTTTGAAAACTTTGTTTCGACCCCTTCTTAGATCGAAGGAAATCACAAAATAATTTTGTGGTCGCTCTTGGATCCTAAAATCCTTCTCCAGCATCCAGACACGCCTGAAAAAGCGTCATAGGTCGTTTAGTTCTATCGATTTTGGTGCCAGAGGCCATGCAAGTAGACAGGATTGTGATACCCTACGCAGGGCTTTTCCTGTCATTTTTTAGATATGGATGACCTCACTGGTAGCGAAAGCTAGGGACACCGCAAAGGACACAGTAACATTGTCGATGGATGCCATTTGGTTCTAATTTCATTGTGAGATTGGACGATGAAGGCCTTCAAGTTCGAAACTAGAGTTTTGCATTGAACTGGGACTCTTTGATTTCCCTTAACTTTTGCATTTAACCCATTTTTTTTTTTTTTTATAATCGAGCCAGTAGGGCAAATATATATTCATCAAAAGCCAGAATAGGCCATTACATACCATGCCACTGTCATTTAGACAGATAAGAAGATAATGGTAGTACCCACAATGGTACATAGAAAATAGACCCACTCATTGTACAATCAATACGTAGACATAGCGGAATCCCCCTTTGGTACTATGCCGAAGGCGTTAGAAAGATTCGGCCCTCCCAACCTACTCTTAACCAATAAATCAAGTTGCCCAGAGACCTCAATTGGTGTACAACTAGATCCATTGAGAATTAAGTCGACAAGACCAGACCAAATTTGTGCACAAAGGTGCCTAGACTGTCCCTGAAAACGGAACATTATTGTAATTTAGAAGAAAACTAAATAATATAGTGTTGGCCAAGGCCAAAACCCTAGCCCAAATTCGAAGACCAGCTGCTCCAAAAGAAAGCCCAAAGTCCAGGTCCAGCAGGTTGCTGCAGCAAGCCCAAACCTATCTCCAACGCGCAGTGGTCGTGTAGCACCTCCGCCGCATCCAGCTGCGCCAACCCACGTTCTCGCCAGCTAGAACCCCACGTCACACACCTGCCTACGTCGTCGCACAATCCTACAGCCACCAAGTTGACACAGGATCATCCAGAAAACCTCGCCGCCGCATAGCCCCTGGGAACCTTATTACTGCTCAGTCCATTCGACCCATGCCGCTGTCGCTAGATCTGTAGAACCCACACCGCCGCTCAAGCCATCCTTGCACAACCCAACCACCACTCATAGAGCCTACATCTGATGCTCACCAACCAGACAGCCATCTGTCCCTTGAGTAGAAGCACTCTCTAAAACAAACCGAGCAAAGTAGCTATCAATACCCCTTCGACAGTGACTCATCAGAGGCAAGGAAAGCCCATACTGATTCCGAAAGCCACCGGACAAGTAGATTTTTCAAAACCCTAGACCAAGAGACGCCGGGTTTTTTGCGAGTCTATTGAATCAAAGTTAAGTGTTAAACTCATGCTTCAATTTTTAGCATTTAACCCATAAAAAACACTTCAACACCATTTATTACATTTAATATTTTTCCTTTAATAACTAGCCACCGATTAAACAACTCCCTCACCCCACCCACTTCCTTTAATTTCTTTTATTATCTTTTGAGAGAAGCTAAAGATCTGTATGTCCATTATCGAGTTGAAACCCTAGCTTAGGCTTTTGTGCAAATCTAAAGTGACAAACCATGGTCCGACTCCAGTCTAGGCCAGTATAGGCTGGGCAAGGTTGTTTTTTGTTTGCCATCATTGAGTCATAGAGAGAGATTGAGGAAATTGAAGACTTTGATCTCTCATTTTGATTTGGTTGTTTCGCTGGTGATGGTAGAATGCAGCGGCGGTGTTGTTTGCCGGGAAGTGAGCATGCTTGGTTGTTTTTTGGCTGGGATTGAAGATCGTTGGTGCTCGGTGTTATTTAGGGATCAAGGTTCTGATCGATCTCGAGGTCAAATGAGTAGGGACATATCGACTTTTGAGCTCGGGTTGCCAGGGTTTGAGCATGTGTTGTAGTGGTGAAACGGCCTTGATGCACCATATGTAGATGGATAGGTCGGCCGCTGGGTTTGGGCCTAGGCCATATGTGCTCAGCCTCTTATGGGCTAATTGGAGTGGGTCTAGCGTGACTTGGGCTGTTTGGGCCTTTTTATGGTCTATAAAAGTGTCACTTTAATTCATATCATGATTCCGATGAAATTGGTAATTATCTCAAGCGGCTTATGGATGATGAATTGGCTCCTATTTTTTTGCTGGGAAGCAACATTCTGTTTTGTATCACAATTGCGTGTCAGGGGATGGAGGGCTAATTGATTTTTTTTTTTTTAAAGACATGGAGTTAGTCTTTGTTTTTAAGTTTGCTTTTAAAAAGTGAGTTCAATTTGTCTTGTAATGTGTTGTAGTGCTTAGATAGGAATTTGGTTGTTGCACCGCTACTTTTTCTATTTTTAAGTATTTGTAGTCTCTGACTTTTTGGCTGTTAATCTGATGCAATCAACTTCTATTTAAAAAAAAAAGGTTTCAAAGTTCCTTTAATTTGCTTTCTACCACTCGTTTGCCTCAATATTGTTAAAAAATGATTATGTTTTTGCACATATGGCATTCAAGAAGGGAATTTTTTTTTTTTTGGTCTGAGGTGGAGAATGGACCTTGCTAAATTGCCTAAGAAATTGAATTCTATTTAAGGAGAAGAGAATTTGGGAGAATACTAAGATACTTTCATTGATAATACAGGCATCTTTATATGGAGGATTTATATGTACAATTCCTTGGAGTACAAGATATCCTAACCAAACATGGATTAGGAGATTTAAGATATTCTACCCTAGGCAAAAAATTCTAACTCAGTGATCATTTGTGATATTTTCCCTCTACCCTATTACAACTAGAATAAGTATTCATGTTTATGCCAGACACACAAACAGGGTTTCCTTGAACACTCTTTCTTGTGCCGTCTAAACACTGGTACTCCTCACGTTGTCTCATTAAAAACATTACTGAGTAACAAAAACCTAGTGGGATAAAAATAACCTTGGTCGAAGGGAAAAAAGAATACAACACACTTTTCACATTTCGAGATCAAACATGTTAACATCAAGCCTCCCCCTGATGTCAACTTCCTCGTAATGGCGGTGATCATGGGATTTTGGATAATTTTCTTAGACCAATACTTTTAACATATTTTTTGAATATAGATTTAGGAAATGACTTAGTGAATAAGTATGCCACATTGTTCTCGGATCAAACTTGGTTCACCATAATCTTGAGGAAAGTTTATTGTTGCTGATTGTAAAAGAATTTAGGCGATTATGCTTGGTGTTGTCGCTCTTGATGTAACCTTGCTTCATTTACTTAATGCAAGTATTATTATGCTTATAAATGCTCCTAAATTCATTTGTAGTAGACCTCAAACCACAAATACTTCGAATATGCCCAATTACGAATCGTCACAATATACATTCACGAACAGCTTCGTGAAGAGCTATAATCTTTGCATGATTCGAATAAGTAGCGACAATGGTCTGTTGAGTAGACCTCCAAGATATCGCAATGTTTCCCATGGGAAAAACATAACTAGTTTAGGAACTACCTTTATACTGATAAGAGAGAAACCTGGTATTAGCAAAACTCATCAAAACTCACTCAAACTTTGATGGAGGGAGGAAGCATGCTGGCTGGCAACGGGATCTCCACCACCTGCAGCGGTGACTATTTTTCAATATGTGGAGTCTGATTCCACTATATCGGAGTTTTGATTTTCTCTTTGAAGCGATAGAACATGCCCATATCTATCATATTTTTTAGGTATTGAAAGATAGTCTTTCTACTAGTCCAATGGCATTGCGTTGCGTTGGCGCTGAGCTATATCTAGTTAACAAGTTCACCGTCAATGAGATACCTGGTCTTGTGCATTGTGCTAAGTACAATAATGCGCCTATTATAATTAGATTGGGCACTTCGGCTCTAGCATATCTTAGCAATCATCCTTAGGATGAAAATGATATTTATAAGATCAAGACTTCAGACAATCATAGGAGTGCTAACAGGCTTCACTTCATCTTTATTGAAGTGCCTGAGCATATTTTGTATGTCTTCATTAACAAGATCCTCAAGTTCATCTCAAATTTTGATTTTAGGTGCTTAGCAGTTTCCAACTCATATAGAGTTGCAATAGGGTTTGCGTTATCGACATATACCGCAACAATAGAAAACACGAAACTCCTCCTAATGAAAATGCGTGGGCATAAATTATTATTGACACATCCCCTTCAAATCAAGCAATCACTTAGACGGTTATACCATATTCGTCAGGATTATTTTAATCTGTAAAGCAAGCGTTTCAATCTTATTGAAAACGTCCTCTATGGTCGAGAGCTATTTGATTCAAGTAATCGAAGTCCATCAGGGACCTTCCTTTATATCTTTGTATGCAGATTTAGTTTTTTGGAAAGGGAAAAATACTGTTTAGTCCCTATACTAAGACTTTGTCATCATTTTAGTCCCTGACATTCTAATTTAATCTAAAAAGTCCCTGAGGTCACAATTTCCATCCGATTGGTTCACTCCGTCCAATTGCTCTGTTTGTAGGTTGACGTGGCATTAAAGTCAATGCCACGTGAGCCTTTCCAATTGCAAAAATGTCCATACTATCCGTGCCCTTTATTATGGGTGTTTAGGCCGAACCCTTCTTAATCCATTTCTTGAGAAGCATCAGATTGAGCCCCAAAAACAGAGCAACGGTTACCCAACCCTCTCTCCACTTTCTAACTACATCTCAACATCAGACCGGTGTTGTTTGACTCCTCTTGGCAAGGCTAATTGGAGCCTGGCCTTCCTTGCTCCAAATAAGCGACGATGGTGGTCGAGCGAAGCCCGAAAGCTTCACGCATTTCTAGCGATTTTTTGATTCCAACCACATCATGGCTACACACCAGTGCTAGAAGCTTCCTCTTGTCCTCGCTGACCTATCCACCATGTCGGTTTGTCCAAACGATAAGGTGTGAGATAGAATCAAAGTCGGGAAGCTTCAGTGCTTCCAGTGAGTTTTCCAGCGACACGGGTCACAGTTGATCATAAGTGCTGTATGAAACTTGATCAACTCTTCGAGATCTACATGTCTATATACTTGGTTTTGATTTTAGTTCAGATTGGAGAAATTTGGAGTTTTGGGTGATTTCGGTCACCGTTAAAATCATCGTGTGTGGCGATGGAGCTGATCTTCTCGGCTTATTTTGGATTCAGTTCTTGCTCAGGAACATGTATTGGTTTCTTGTTTATGCTTAATTCAAGAAATGGAAGAATCAGATAATTGGAAGGTTAAGCTGGTTGCTCGGGGAAGATAAGAAACAATATTTGTTTTCTTTGATTTCTGGTATTCATACTTGTTAAGTTGGTTAATATGATAATCGGAACTATGAAACTTGAACCGGAAAGCAAAGCAAGAATTTGTGGGTGCTATGTGATTATGCATCGAAAGCTCAAAGAATGGAGTTTTGAAACTTGAGAATCTTGCTAGAGTTTCAATGTATTTGTTTGGAAAAGTTGTTGCTGTAGCTGTAGGTTTGGAGTGACAAATTCAAGCACTTTGGAGTTATTTTTTGGTTAAGAATGGGGGAAAAGGCAGGGGTATATTGGAAAATTTGCATGTTACATGGCATGAAAACTTCTGAGCTGGTGTGCCTTTGAGTGCCACATCAGCAACTTAACAGGCCGATTTAACAGAATGTTAATGCTGAGGACCGATCAGACAAAAATTGTGAGCTCGGGGACTTTCAGATTAAATTACAATGTCAGGGACTGAAATGATGACAGAGTCTTAGTACAAGGACTAAACAATATTTTCCCCATTATGGAAGAATATGTCTCCTTGTAGTTGGAACATTATCACCTCCATTATGGAAGAATATGTCTCCTTGTAGTTAACTCCAGGGCGTTTGAGGGAAGCCATGAGCCACGAGGTGAGTCTACAATCTCGTTTTTCTCATCACGCTTCCTAACGAAGACCTATTTATATCAACAAGTTTTTATATTAGTAGGTGTCGGCATCATCGATCCGAAAACCTTCCTCTTTATTAGTGAATCAAGTTCAGCCTAGATAGCATCGATCTTTCCATTTAGGCCAATTTTCTCTACATTGGCATTCATCAATGCAGCGAGGTTTGATATTGTCAAACTCAATCATCTCACGCACAATAGAATATGCGAATACATCATCATTGGTGATGTAATTTATATCTAATACCCCATGTACATTAGTGTAATTTATAGAGATCTCTATATTTTCAGGAATTGATTCGGACGTAGGGGAATTCCTACATGATGTCTCTTAGACATAACTATAATCTGGAATATTTTGATGAGACAGATTTTGAGAATCAATGATCAAAGGATCAGGTTGCGCCAAAGTCACTCTCTTTCTAGGGCGAGTATCCTTTGAACCCACGGGTCTCCATGCTTCCTATTTGGGGTCATGGCCTGTGACACCACAATGCCGCTATCTATGGCGTTGGCTCCATGCCGACCTCTATTTAGAGCGGCACCACGTCCACTCGTAGGAAAGTCAATCCTTGTAGGTATGTTTGCAGCAGGTATGTATAATCTCGTCACCGTCACTTTAGCAATGTCAGGAAATGCATCAGGAAGTGCATCAGCTACATTCTTTGCACTTCAATAAAAAATTGTGTGGTACAAAGATTGAGATCAGACAAAGTGGGGACATATCATGATCATTCTCGTCGTTCCTATTGAACGTTGACGTTCTTATCTCCCTCTAACAAAGGGGAGACTTTCTCATCAAAGTGATCATCCGCAAAACAAGCGGTAAAGAGATTAGTTATGAATTCATATCTAACATAAATACCCAGTTGTTTATGACAAATTGGCAATAAACCGCACACACATCAGTTCTGTACCTAGTCACCAACTGAGAAGCAGAAAAGGGTTGAGTGGTTGTGAGTCGTCAACGAATAAGTACAGCTACAAGCAAGATTGCATAATCCTAAGCAAAAATTGGAAGATTGGTGCATATTACCAATGTCTGAGCGACCATTTGAAATTTTTTAATGGTGCCTTTGCGAGACCATTTTTGGTGTGTACGGGATGAACCGAATGCTCAACATCAATTCCTAAAAACATGCAATAATCATCGAAAGTCTTTGATATAATTATCCAGCATTATCAAGACGTATTGACTTATATGGATGATCTGGGTAGTGTGCCCATAGCCTTATTATTTGTCTTAGAAGTTTAGCATATGCAGCATTGCTTGTGGACAAGCACACGACAAGTGACCAGAATCTCCATGCATTGAACACCATAAAGTATCTAAAAATTCCATAAGTTGATTGAATAGGTCCACAAATATCACCTTGGCTTCACTGTAAAAATGGAAAAAGTTTGTTGGTGTCCTTTACATAGGATAGTCTCAATCCTAATTAGTCTAAGGAACAGGCTTTGTAAAACAAGCGATGGCCCTTAAGAGAAACAAATGAGGATTTTGGTTGGGTTAACATGCCACTATTTGCGTCACAAGCATAGGAGGCCCCATGCTTGGCATCTGAGGTAGGTGTGCACAGCAAAGGGTAGGTGGCGGTGCCGGCACCGGGCTAGCTGTGGATGGCGGTGGCGGCAGTCCAGTTTCTTGCTTGAATCATTTTTTGATTCTTGCTTCTTGTCACTTGAAAAAGAAGGATGTCTGTGTGAAGTATTGAGTATTCAGATCATCATATCATAAGCAAGATGACCTAATCATTTGTAATGCCAAAGCCAATATGTGTCAGAATTTAATAAGTCATCTCTTATGATATTGTTAGATTCAATAGCTCAAACAATCGTCATGTAGAGTCCACTAGAGATACACATAAATTTCTCTAAGATGCACTTACGTCCGTAATCATTAGGGGTGATGCAAAGAAATTCATTCTCATTTTCACTAAGAGTTCTCCCAGCTCTAGGACCATAGAGAGCTTTTTGTAATAGTCATTATGGTGTCATTGAGCAAGGAAAATTGGGCGATTCCATAGCCTTGAATCAATATAAATGGGCCTTCCATAGTTGTCATATAGAAATATGTAGGCAAGATCTAAAAAATAGTTGTCATGGCTAAGTGTGTGTAGTCGCACTATCCGCGAGACAATGTAGTTCTCCAGAGTTCATTCCTAAAACACTGAAATAAAATTGAAAAATAAAATAAAAGCTGAAATTTTATACATTGAAACCAATGATTACATCAAAGTTTCTTACTATAAGTCTAATCCAAGTAACTATTGCAAACAACGGTAGTCACTTAACTTCTTTCGGTAACTCCAAAATAAACACAACCATGTAAGGAAGGAGAGATGTCGGTGAAGTGAGGCTCACTTAAATACCACTAATCTCAACTTCTTGCCTTGACATCACATCTACCTTGGATGAGCCTATTCGAAGAAAAACAAGAAACAGAAGGCAACAATAAGACTATGGCAAGTGCCATTACAATCATTCTTAAAAAATAAAAAGACTCTAATCAAAATCGGCAATTTCTATGTCTTTTGACATTGGCATAGTCAAAAATCTGCAACCTTGAGCTCGACAATTTGATCATCATGTTCTGCATGATAAGCTTTTCTTGCTTCCCTTCAAGCTTTGTATTATTAGCTATTAAGTCAGATATATGACATATTTTTGCCCAGTGATCAATTGCTTCACATTGGAAACACACTTCATCATTAAAACTTGATTTATGGTTGATCTTATCATGATTGAGGAGGAAAATATGTGCATATATTGTGTGCCCTATGTTTGGCTACGCTGCCACCATTGTTGGCGGTCGCAGCGATCCCTCTCTTTACACCACGGCTCCCATGGCCGCGTGTTTGCTTGATTGTTTTGGCTTTTTTTTTTTTTCATGAGTAGAGCGATTACATGGACCAACGCATCCAAATTTATTGCTCTCAGATTTAGAGTTTCGCTCATGGCGGCCTCTTTTAGGTGTGCCATTGTGATCTTTTTTCACAAGAAAGTGTAGGGAATCTACTCAATCAATTCCTCATCTGTAACATTCTGATTACAAGATCTCATCATGGATCTAATGCTGAGGATTTTTGAATAATACTCAAATACTGACTTATAGTCTGTGAGGTGGAATTTTGTCATCTCTTAGACAGTTCGGAAGTTGGGAGTCTCAAATATTCCCAAATTAAGCGCTCTTCAAGTGCAACCCATAGATTCCTTGGGTTATTTTCAACCATATACTCGAGTAGTGTCTATAGTGAAGCAGAGTTGAGTTGGTTGACATCCTGAAAAGGGAAAGCAAGAATATATTAGTTTCGAAGCCTAAAACGCTTCCAGAAAACAAAGAAAATTTCTGAGCGTAAATAGCTACCAAGAAATTAATTTTTAAGAATTTTAAATTAGACCGAAACAATGATGATTCGAATGGTTGTTTGTTTGGAGTATATTCAATTCTCTTGTTAATTCGAATATATTCAATTTCTCAACGAACCTCTTGTTTGGAGTAGCACGAATCCCCACACTTTGGCTTAGAATCCCACGTTATAAGAAAAGTGGGAGGTAGAAGAAGGGATATTAGAATCCCCGAATGTAGAAAGCAAAAATTAAATGAAAGCAGCAACTTTTATTAAAAGCTTACTTTAAAAAAAATTCTTGAAGGCGAAGATAGAATTGCAACGGTGCTTTCAATCCTATTGCAGGATTGTTGTTGAACTTCAATCTAGGTGTAGGATTGCAGTTGAGCTTCAATTTTAGTTATGTATGTGCACAAGTGTGAGCGGGATTGCTGTTGTGCTTTCTATTTGAGTAGTAAGTGCAAACGTTCAGCGATGCATGTGCGCATGTTTGTAGATGTGGTGCAAGAGGGGCTGCGGTGCAGGTCGGCGCAGCGGCACACTAGGGTAGATGTGAAGGTGGAGGGGGTTGCGCACGTGGTTTAGGGTTTTTGGATTGTTCTAAGATTTTGACTATTGAATCAAGGTTAGGACTTCGGGCTGATAGCATGTTTAGGAAAACAAGAAAGAATATGGGAGAATAATGAGATACTTTCATGGATAATAGGCGTCTCTTTATATAGAGAATTACATGTACAATTTCTTAGAGTACAAGGTATTCTAACCAAATATGGAAGAGGATGTTTAGAATACTCTACCTATTACAACTAGAAGAAGTAATCATGTTTGGATCAGGCACACACAAATTTAGTTTTTTCAACAACTTCCTCGCAATATATAATAATTGTGTTAATAGATAGCATAATTGTTGAGTCAGCAAAAAAATGCACACTGCGTGGAAGTTGAAAGTTATGAATAATCCTTAGACCTCAAGTAAAAATAAGGTTTACGATAGAGGTGCCTTGTGTGATAGTAGATTAGTAGTGTGCTAAAAGATCCACGGTAAGAAAATAACAATAAATTTCCTTTCCAACTGCAAATGCTGCTTTAATTTAGTGAAGCAAAGTGAGCTATAAAAAAAACTTTTAGTAATACTATTACTATTATCTTTTATCTTTTATAAATCATAAAAATCCTATTATTGTTATCTTTTATTTTTTATAAATCATAAAAATCTCAAATTTTTTTAAAAAAATAAATGGCTGGTACGGTTATTCTCAAGTCTTGATTAATGAAACTGCCGAATATAAAGAGAGGACATTGAGCCTAAATCCTGATTACAATAAGCATGTAGAGAAAATCTCAAAATATTATCAGGAATCTCTATAAGATATATGTATTTTTTATTAATCACAAACTCTTAAATAGTATATGATATGTCACGAGATATGTGTTTAATTTTGCATCAATTTCAACTAATTAATTTAATTCTCTTTTAGATATTTGCTGCTTTTTGGTACTTTTTTGCTATTGGACGAGAGATCTCATGCTGGTATCAAACCTGCAAAGACACTGCAGGATGTGTTGCTGATTTTGATTGTAGTAGCCCTGCCAATACTTCAAGAAATATAGCAGTCTTAAATCAATTTTGCCCTATAAATTCACCGAATAGTACAGTATTCGATTTTGGAATCTATCTTCCAATCCTCCAGTCTGGTAACACGGGGAGTGTTAGTTTTACAACAAAGTTCTTTTACTCTTTATGGTGGGGCTTAAAAAATCTAAGGTATGTATATATTTTTGTTCAGAATTAATTAGCAAATTTCCATGAAAAATCTATCTTACTTGCATGTCGAATTCATATTGCAGTCTCTTTAAATAATTCAAGATTTATGTCTCCATTCATAATGCAATGGATTGGATCATGGAGAAGAAATATGAACAAGAAAATAAATTTCTTAGTGGAATGGATTTTTAAGCACGTGCAACTCTAGTGCCTTAATAAATCAATAGATCATAAGTAATTATTCTCAGTGTAATTAATCGTAGACAATCCGTGCTTTTTATGCATGTGTAGATGTTACGACCATTAAATTATGTTGTCACTAATACGCCATGATTTATATTAATTGCTTAACTGATTTTTGCAGCAATTTTGGCACAAACCTCGAAACCAGTACCTACAAGTGGGAGAACTGTTTTGCAATTGTCATTTGTGTTAGTGGATTGCTACTATTTCTCTATTTCATTGGAAATATGCAGGTTGGTAATGAAACTCTACATCAATTTTAGAAATAATGTTCGCGGTCCTAAGAATTTTGGGCCCTAAGCCTCCTAGGTTAACAAAATTTATTTTTCATTAATTTTTTTTTTGTTTTTAGGCCAGTTTAACGAATATGATTTTTATTTGTCGGACCGCTTTCAAAGTTTTCGAGAAAGCCCCAGTTACATTTTTTTGTTTTTGTTTTTAACGTAGGTATAATATTAAAGTAGTCTAGAAGAATTTGGGGCCTAGGAGCATGTCTATATAGCCAGGGCCAGCCCTTGCGCTTCTGTAAATTGTTCCAGCTACTGACTTGGTAATTGCTGCAAATTAAGTTGCGAACTTTATGTACAAATTTGAAACTTTTACACTGTTTTGAACGTTATTGCAAGAGATCACTTTGCCAATTACTAATAATAACTGTTGTTACAAATCTAATTAATTAGGAAAAGTTTAAAATCATTTAGAAGGATGATTTGATTTCTTTGTTTGTTTTTTTTTTTTTTTTTTTGACAAAGAGGATGATTTGAATTTTTGGAAATTCTAAAATTAAATGTTTAGGTGAATTATATCGACATAAATTATTTTATACTTCTAAAGTTCCTCAGTTGAACAATTCAAACTAAATATATGACTAATATTATAAAAATGGAGGTTTGAAACAGATATATATGGAGTTGGACACCACAAAATCTTTGAAGACCCAGGAATCAAGACGCCAAAAGATTAAAGCAAAGAAAGCAGAAATAAAGAAGTGGATGTCAAATAATGGTATCTCTGGAAATATGGAAACCGGAATCAAGGACTACATCAAACATTCCAATGTCTTGGAAAAGAACATAAAGGCAGATGTGGATGTGACATATTTTCTCGACGGCAATCGTTTTGGCAATTCTAGTATCAGAGAGCCTCTGTTGGAGCATCTCGTACGGAATGCGGTAAAACAGGTATGTTCCTTCATCAATGTTTGTAATAATGAAACTGGTTGACCAATTATCAATATATATTAAATTTATGAGTGGCGGATGTAGGATCCGAAAATAGGGTGGACTAAATATTCATGTGTCTCTTTAGGCGAAACCCAATTTTTTTTTTTAGTACAATTATGCACAAGTGTGGGAATGCAGGAGCATGGAGATAAGAACCTGACAGTTCAAATGTTCAACAATTAAATTTAGTCTGAAATTTAAGCCTTTTTGGCAAGAAGAAGAAGATGAAGAATGACAGTTTGTGATGGACGAAGAAAATGAGAGAGTTAGAGAGGAGTTTGACTTCGATAATTCGGGAGTTCGGTTGGGCTTCTTCAAACAAACATACATAAAACAAAATATATATATATATATATATATATATATATATATATATCACATATAAAGGTTTTTTGTTTTCAACCCAAAAGTTTGAGGAGGGCTTGAGTCCTCGCTCCACTGTACCTAGATCCGCCCATGCATGTAGGGTCAAATATATATATATATATATATATATATAGGAAAATGGAATCAGGTTTCGGTAATAAAAAACGACCGTGCCTAGTCAAGCTAGAAAGATTCAAAAATTCCTCATTAATCATCACTGTCACGCCCTTAATTTTTAACAAAAATAAAAATTGATATATAATCTCATAATTATACATGCGTGATGATTCAGCCATCAATACATAATACCTGGAAACTTTTCCCCTTTAAACCAAGTACATATTGATGCCCTGAAACCCACTATGTCAATATTGACCACTCCACAGAGTCATATATTACATACGGTTACGAATTAAATTGTCATCACAAAATAAAACGTAAATGCTCCTCAGAGCTTACTGCATAGCGGAAGTCATAACAATGGCAAAAGTAACAAAATTTGCTTCCTACCCGTTTTGCTGCCAACAAGCTACCTCAGCTCGCTACCTCAGCTTCAGCCATGATTACCCTGACACCTGTAGGATTAACCCCTACACCATTGCATAGTGCACCGAGTTGCCACACAACAAACCCGGTAAGCTTATGAAAGCTCGTATGAGTAACTCATGAACACTAATCAACAACTCACACACAAATCAACTTAAGGAACAATACTACCATGATTCCTTCTAACATTCCATGTCATTTCCACCGAAAGGACAACATAAGTCACCGCTGTGACAAAATACTATTTGCTAACTCAACAATCAATGAGCAAATCAAGTCTCATCTAGACAATAAAAGAAGAATACTCTCAATACTCTATTTTAACTATACATTTATGAGTCTCTAGCAACCTCAACCGTTACCCCCATAAGCTATAATGGCAGACAGATTAGAGCTCTAACTGATCGTAACCACTCGCCCGGCTAAAGGCGTGATTCCCGATTTCTTACCTTGGTCACCATCCGTGACATATGATTTTCAAACCCCGTTTGGTCTTAGAATCAAACGTTAAGATAGTCGCACCTGACCTAAAAACGTTACATAAATCTACTTGCAGATTTCCTCATCCCTGCTAACCATCTGTGACTCTTGGTACAAAGACCAATACATTTAAAATAAGTCACGCTTGACTCAAAAATATAACATCAAACTCAATACTTTTCAAACAATAGAAAACATCTTTTTCCACAATATTGTTTCCCAAAAAGTCGCCTTCAATAATAGTATGAACACAATCATGCATATTATTCATCACACATCACTCACAAGAATATATATATATTTCACATAAATATATATGTATATATACACACACACACACACACACACACACACGTAGTCATTCGCTCAGGAATGCCTACTAATACCAACTATAGTTTGTAGTTAATTAAATAACACCGAAACAATAATGGTAACTCTGTTTGTAAATGAATGTTGTGAGATTACTCACCTCAAAACTCCCCCTGCGTCTTCACACTACTAGACTACTTACAGAACGCACTCTGTCAAGCACCTAAGAAAAACACAGCCTTGATTCAGTCAACGAATCCAATAATTAAAGTTCGAATCCCCAAATCGAATCACAATCCCAAAGTAACGCCAATTGAGGCGAAACCATATTCGAGACCTCCCAAAGTCTCTGAAATACTTCCATGATCGATATAATCAAACCACAAGTCGATCGGATGCTCGAATCCTCACAGATCCAATAAATCGAACGGTCCAAAACTATAAAAATCATAACAAATTAATACGAACTCCAAAAATTGTGTATTATATATCGAAACGCTTATACCGACAAGTAGAAGATATATAATACCAGAAATAGTCCCTTACATGGCCGGAACACAGCCAGAACGCCACCACAGGCGGTGGCGCACGGCCGCCGACCAAAACTCAATATTTCACAAAACTCCCAACATCAAAGATCTTCTTCTCAGCATGCTTATCAACTTTCATAACTAGCATGAAGTCAGAATTGAAGCGAAAAGGGTCGAAAACTACCTCGCAAGCCGTGAATCACTGTTCAATCCGGGCTGAAATTTTTTTTCACGTGAATCGATCCAAACCAACCCCAAGGATCGAAGGAGGAGGCTATTGCGAGCTCCCCAAGCCTGGTTTAAAGCTTCACTGACGTCGGAGATTGGAGAACTGATCGGGTCCGACTACACTCGAAAATCGTCGCCTTATAGCGTCGTCGTGGGTGAGAATCGCTGCAAGAGGATGCCATAGGGAGGAGCGCACGGTGGAGATGAGTCGATCTGGGTTCTATTCACCTGTAGAGGTCACCGGAGTTCACCCACCTCGAAAGCTGCAGGGGCCGACACCCACCTCGCAGTTCTGACATAATCAGCCAAACCACGTCCAAAAACACCACCCTCAACCTAGAATGGTCTCAACCGAAGCCTTCGAGAACCTTGGTCGGGATTCCAACGCCGTCATCTTGCCTCTGCCTAGTCTGGAGAGCACGAGACTCACTGCCGCCATCAAGAAATCGAAATTTTGCCTTATCAGGTCGCTCCGCAAGTTTCGAAGGCCCACTTTTAGGTCCTACGCGTTTTGCCTAGAGTTTTTTTACTAAACCAAATATTGAGATGGAAAGAGAGAAATATTTGATAATATATATTCTGATATACAAGCCCTATTGTATTGCACATCACATTGTAATACAAGTTAGTACTACATATTAAATACATATATTCTTCTATTAATTCTATTAATGACTTAAATATTCTTTTATTAAACTTATTAATGACTCAAAAGTCAACAAATAGGTACCGTTGATTCAGAAGATGCAGGATGTAAGCGGGTTAAAGACCTTGTGCAGATATATGAAGCCAGTTGTCTATAACAAAGACCACGCTCTTGAAGTACAGGAGCTTGTTCAGATGATCTTCATCATACAAGGTGAAATTGACCAATATTGTACCGAAACCAGCAGCAATTTTAAGCGTCTAAGTAAAGGTGATTGTTATGGATTACAAATTCAAGATTGGGCAGCAAGGAACTACATGAGGTCTTATTATGACCCTCTTCCAACTTTCACCGGATGGGTCAGATGCCAAACAAGAGTAGAAGCCTTTGAACTCAAGGCCATGGACTTGATGCAAATTATTACCCAGCAGAACTTTGATTCTGAGCAGTTGAAAAAGTTGGCAGGCATTGAAGACAACACTGATCAGATACCAAACGAGGTTCAAACTATTTTCCCATATAATTCTTCATAATTTTCGTTAAATGATGGATCCATGCGGCTAGCCAAATAAAGTTAGCTAACACCATAATCTATTCTTCCACTTTCCTAGCTAATTCCTATTGATTAACATTTTCGTACTTATTAGTTTATCTATGATTTACACGTACGTTTCAAGCTAGCCATAATATAGCAGTACATATGTACGTACGTACCATTTTGTATGTAAACCTATTGCATGTTATGCGTATGTACGTACTTACAGTTAATTGATCAACTAAACATTTAGGCTTTGTTTGGTTCGCAGAAAGTAAGCATCAGGAAATGAAACTTGTTCTTTTCCTGCGTTTGGAATGGCAAAAGGAAAGGAAATACTTTTTTGAAGAAAAGGAAAATAGGGAGAAAGTGGTTCATTCCATATTTCAAAGGAATTGTTTTCTCCTTTTTTTTTTTCCTTGCATTTATTACTCAGAGCATATTATTTTATTACATTAATTTCATACTTTTTAACAACTTTCCTGATAACTTTCATTTCTATGAACCAAACGAGGCCTTAAGGCAAAGCATGCGGCTTCATCACTATATCTAGGTAATCTAGCTAGTAGCTAGCATATATATATATATATATATATATATATATATATATATACATATATATATATATATATAATTTAGATCGCTAGAGCATCAAAAATCTCATCATAGAAATTAACGATCTTAATTAATTTCATGAACAGATACAGAAATTAATAACCAAGTTTTTGGGGAATCAAGTGATCGACCTTTTTTATTTTTAGATCTCTTAATTATTTAAACATATATTACATATCAATATAGTTTCTGTTAGAGGCTTATAAATAATTAATAAATACTTCATCTTTATAATGCTAGCTAATTACTAAGTTTTTGGCAAATGGACAGGATGATCTACAATCAATTCCCCAGTGTGAACAGTTAGACCCTGACTGGGTGAAGCTCAGTTGTAGTGTTGTGTGGAACCCGGAAACTAAGAAGGCGCGAACAGGTTACGTTTGCAGGGATGCGCGAGGAGCTTTCTTGGGTGCTGAAAGTAGAGGTGGTTTAGAATTCAGAGACAGATTTTTGGCTGAAGCTGACAACATAAACAAAGCCATTGCATTTTTTACTAGGAATAAATTTAAAGGCGGGGTGCGGATTGTGGTGGAGTCTGATAACAAAGATCTCATTGAGTGCCTCTGTATGCCTAATTTGGAATCAAATGAAAGACTAACTGACGTCCTTCGACCCGTCCTGGAAGAAATTATCAAGTCGGCTTCAAAATTTAAATCTAAACGTTTTAAACATTGTAAGCGCCAAAGCAATGCAGCAGCTAATTGCATAGCAAGGCATGCCGTGGATTCTCCTAATCCTTCTTCTTGGATTCGCAATGCACCTGATTGGCTGCTAAATATCCTCAACCAAGATAGCTTGCATCTTCAGGAGAAATCACCGTCAGAGCAAAACCAAGAGCTGAGAGTAGACATTGAACCGGAGAAGCCACCGTCAAAGAAAAACCAAGAGCTGAGAGTAGACACTGAACCTCCGGGACCACCATCAAAGAAAAACCAGGAGATGAGAGTTGACATTGAACCTCCGGAACCACCGTCAAAGAAAAACCAGGAGCTGAGAGTAGACATTGAACCTCCGGAGCTACTGTCAGAACAAAACCAGGAGCTGACAGTAGACATTGAACATTCGGATTCCGGATTCATGAATTTCCTAGGCAAAAAAGGACACATGGATGCTGATGTTGATGTGGATGTTCTATTCGCTAATCCTCCAAGTGATATCAAACAATCCAAAAAACGCCATCTCGGCTTGAATGCCCTAAAGAAAGTATGTTTTTCAACCTCTCTATAATGCCACTGTTAAAAGAAGAGCGAATGGTTTAAATGAACATATATGTTTATGATATAGTGGTCCCTAATGATTAATTAAATTATTTCCAAAAGTTTCATTGATTTCAATTTTAGTTGACAAAATGTAATTTCACATACTAATTGTAGGCTCTGGAATCTGGATTATATACAGGTACCCATGCTTCAAAAGATGCACGAATACGTGTTGGAAGTCATCTGCAACCATCTCGAGCCAAAGGTGTACGAGAGGAATAGCTATGTTGTTAGAGCGAGAGAACCACTTGGTTTGATGATCTTCATTCTCCGAGGCACAATTGGAATGACTGACACGACTAGCAGCAATGCCACAACAACAGGTTCCTCGGAGATCACCGAGTCACGTGATGACAAGATCCTTAGGGAGGGGGATTTTTATGGAGAACAACTTCTGAGCTGGGCATCTCCCAACAATATTTCTTCTTCTGATAATCCCGTCATCTCAGCTATAGATGTCAGATGTCAAACAAAAGTGGAAGCCTTGATTCTCAAGGCCGAGGACTTGAAAAGTGTAGCCTCCAAATGCGGATCGCAGTGGAATTTCGACAATTGTATGAATTCTCAGCAGTTGGTTGATGATGGCAGAGATCGTGTGGCTAATACAGCACCAACGTCCACTATTGAGGAGACTATCCGGCTTCATCAGGGTCATGACATAATTCTAGAGCAACTAGTTCTAATTAGAGAGACCATATTCCGGAGATTAGATGATCAGGGCCGGAAATTAGACGAGATGGCTGCATTTTTAGCCAGAGAGGGTTACACAGGGATTACAGGCGCATCTTCTACTCCTTCAGCTCCTTGAGGATTTAGGTAGAGAGAGACATTGTATGTTACTATGTTCAGTTCCAAGCAGACTCAGATGTTACTATTTGTGATTATGAATGGCCAGAAAAAGGATCCCTGTGCTATGACTGTTTATTACTTAATGTGCTGTATTTTTTTTTTTTTTTTTTTTTTTGAACATTTTTTTGGTATACAAATATTCTTCATTAAACCGAATTGAATAACATAATGCAAGGCTGGGCCAGAGAACTAGGAAGCTTGGAAACAGAGTATCACTGAGAAACAGAGTTACAGGACCTTTCTGAATTAGTTCTTTCCTGATATTTATTCGACAGTAGTTTAGAAGAGCCTTGCACCTCAGAAGAGAGACCATCTACTTTTACATTGCAGTTCATGTTTTCCCCTCCTTTTGTTCTCTGAAGAAAATGTAGCTCATGGAGACCTGGTATGTGTTGGTTACACTTTATTTTTGGTTCAGGAGCAGGAAATGATTGGGGTTTAGAATTTATGGGCGTGCACCAGTAACTGTGATTTTTATAGTTTATCTACAATTATAAGGGGACACCAAGTTTTCAGGCACGCTGCAAAGTGCAAATCAATGTCCATGGGTAAGCTTAGGTGACAGCTCAGGAGAGGATCTTCTCCCAGGTAACTAATACAGTAGTACTATCCTGTGCTTGTGGGGATAATCAAGAGAAGACAGATTTAAATAGAGTTTGCCACCTAAAATTTCTCTTTGGCAACATATGTACAGACAAGAACGTACTCGTTAATCTGTTATACAAGAAGTGTAGCCTGGTTACAGGTCTATAGGTTCATATGTGGTCCAGCTCAATATAAGCAGTGAGGGCCTTTAATGTGGAAAGTTTCCATTGTGAAACATTACATAGGTGACACAATGATGATTCCAAAAGTTTTTAATCTTTAAAATTTCATTGCAAGTCTGTTGAAAAAAAAAAAAAAAACTAGTGTCTTTGGCAAAGAAGCAAACTGTGGTCGTCACGCTGTCTTGCTAATCATGGAAGTAAGCTTGCTAACCAAGGAAATAATCCAGCCAATGACGATTAAGCTCGGTCCAAGATGTCAAAATAGATAGTGGAAGAGTTGAGAAGTTTGTTAAGACCACTAGTCAGTTAGTTTTAGTGTAAATACCTGCACTTCGCTCTTTGTACTAGTTAACCAGTGTGAAAGCCACCAAAGAAAGTACGAGCTTTTCTGCAGTTTTTTCTTCTTCTTTCTTAAAATTTCAATCACCATTATGATGATGACTTTCACCGCTATCTTTTCTTGAGAAACTAGATACATACTGACTTTCTATAGAGAGGAGAAATCTATACTGATTTGAAACCTTCCTTAGTCCTTATATCAGTATTGATTAATTTCTTTCTCACTCGTAACTTCTGTATAATGAAAATTATTTCCTACTTTACTGAACAGCAACCATCAATCCCAAATCCTTGAATAATTGGATTAAGGCATTTCAAGTAGCGTGAACATGATTTAAGGAAGCATCAGTAGTACAAAATGTATTTTGTTATGTTAAATAGTATTCCAATAAGCTCTAACCAAACATGGCAAGTATGACCGTATATTTAAAAAGTAAAGAGCATGTAGCCAAAGGATAGAGTGATGCCACAGAAAATCACTATTTTCTGTAGTATCTCTACTATCCCCATGTAGTTTTCAAGGATGATTGCTTTTCCAGAAATCATGCCCTTACTTTATTTTTTAAAGGGAAAAATTTTACAAAAGATTTGCATTTTCACAGCACACAAGTATAATTCAAATTAATGATATTTGCTCCATGACCAAGTGAGGTGCTGCCAAATTCATCCAAACAAGACTAGTTAACAGCTGACATAAGTTAATGACAATATTAAACTTTACAAAACCAAATAAATAACCTTTCAAGTGAGTGATCACTTTCACTGCTATTCTTAACCAATTTCTCTATTCATAATTTCATTATATCAAAGCAAACAACTTCTCCAATTAGGTGTACCATTCATCAATCGCAAATACTAGGATTAAGGCAGGCTTTTGTCCAGGACAGGACACAGTATTATATTTGAGTCAAAATTTTTGCTTTTCTATCATACATTGTGCTCACTCTTTCTTTTGAAGATACTAGTTCCATATGGACTTTATAAACTAAAAAAAAAAAAATTGTTACAAGAAGCTACATACATGCCTACATTTACGAATACACATTTATGCAGTGATGATACAGAAAAATAGCCAGCATGCTTGTCTTAGTTCATTTCCTGGCTTCCAAGAGGCCAAAAACCAGCTTTCTATCACACATTAAGATCACTTTCTTCACTTAATTAGCATAACCATATTTCCAGTTTCACAGAAACTATCTTACATTTGATATTAGACAATATAAACCAGTGATTCTTGTTCCTACAATCAAAAAGTGCTTCGAATATCATAACAAACAAGGCCACAGGCAGATTACATGCTATAAGGAATGCAGCCAAATCACTGATATGAGTCAATGACAATTCAAAAATTCACAAAATAAAGCTAAGAAAAACCCGAAAATCCGAAATTGGAACTTAACTCTTAGGGATATTCTTCCCTACAATCTTAGCCGGAGTAATGCGGAGAAGGTTCCCAGGCTTACCAGGAAGAGCACCATTAATCATAACCACATTGAGGTCCTTATCAATCTTGACAATCTTGAGCTTCCTGATCTTGGTCTTAGTCCCTCCCATTCTCCCAGGCATCTTCTTCCCCTTGTAAACCCTCCCGGGCGTGGTTCCGGCCCCAATCGACCCAAGCTGTCTGTGACTCTTGGACCCATGAGTCATCAGCCCCCTCTTGAAATGGTGCCTCTTAATCCCACCCTGAAACCCTTTCCCGATCGTGGTTCCGGCGACGTCGACGAGGTCACCCTCCTTGAAGAGCTCGCTGAAATCAAGCTTCTGGTTGGGCTCAAACCCTTCAATGTCCTGAAGACGAAACTCCTGGAGGTGGCGGAGAGGGATTGCGCCGGACTTGTTGAGATGGCCCATTTCGGGCTTGGTGAGTTTCCGGTCGCGGATGCGGCGGTAGCCGACTTGAACGGCGTCGTAGCCGTCGGTGGCTTGGGTTTTGATTTGGGTGACAATGTTGCCTTCTTTGAAGCCGACGACGGTGACGGGGACGACCTTGCCGTTGGGTTCGAAGAAGCTCATCATGCCGAGCTTGGTGGCCATGACGCCGATGCCGGCCTCCTTGCTCATCATGGTGACTGTGGAGTGGGGCTTCTTGTGGGTTTTGGTGAGGAGGGGGAATGGGTTTTTGGGTGTGAGAAAGGGAGAGGGTTTGAGATTGGGAAGGAGAGCAGTTTGAATTGGAAGAAGTGCCATTTTTGGGTTTGGTTCTCTCTCTATAGAGAGCACAAGTTCGGAGTGAAGAAGAAGAAGACTGGTCTTATCCTTATAGGAATTGGGTCTGGGAGAGTGGCAATCTACTGATAAGCACGACCACCCCAACTCCATGGGCGTTACCCCAAAGATAACAAGATAAAATTTCAAATATGGCTAAATGTTTCGAGAAAGTGAGAAACTAAGGGAGCTAATAATAGGGTTTGTGTACATTAATATAATATAATGTGCTATATTAAGTTGATTAGTTCTAATCGGAGGTAGGGGCATATCTATGCCTCAACCCAAAATTCGTTTAATATTTTACAGATTATAAATGCTAAAATCTTATGTAAACTGTCTTAGGTTTAGTTGGCAAAGTGACAGGTTGTTTCCTTAACAATCTTCATTAAAATCTTCTTAAAGACAATTTACGCTTGTGTTTTCTCTTTTATTTTGTAATTTTCTTCTTTTGTTTCTTTTTGCCTTTACAATTTTGTCTCAAAATTCTTAGAAGTATTAAAAAAAAAAAATCTTATGAAAAAGCCTTAAATTTAGGCCACTCCAAATTTATATCATGGGTCTGTCACTGCTTGGAGCTAGACCGATTCCATGTTTTACTAGACTAGTTTGAGATTACTTTATCTTCGTATTGAACAAGTTTACTTGATGTATCCGTGCATTAGTTGATATAACGGTGCAATGATGTACCACAAAACTTTTACTATAATATGAGCGTCAACCATTACCTGATCATCTAACCTATCTAGCAGACTGATAGGGGCATTCTCTAGCAAATCTGCACATGACAACCAAGATCCATAAGCCCTATTACCAAGTCAGAGTCTCTTACAATCAGCGATGCTACATACCGCCTGATGGAAGTTAAAAAGTTGAGTCTGAGAGTCACCTTTCTAATGTAAACTCTCCCTCGCACAAAATGGCGAAAATGCTATAGTTTGGAACCAGCAGCAGCACAACAATGTCAAGTAAGATATATTTGTGAAACTTTTCTGAAATTTTAGATTTGAGAGACATTTCCCTTAAAATAATTAGGCTTTAAGAGCCGTTTAGAAATGAGTACCAGGTCAAGGGACTCAAACATAAGTTGAAATCGTATCCAAGACTACAGTCCACATAAACTATAGCCAAGTTAGAATGTCTAGAACTCAAAGAACAAACAAACTTTCCATCTCTTACAGCATGTACTAATTCAAATTTAAACCCACAATCAAAATTCAAATGCTTACAGCAAAACTAAAACATATTATAAGCAATTAACAATCCTCTGTAATAGAAAAGTAACAAAACAGGTATAATAACTTCATGCCAGGCAAAACAAGGGCCTGTTACTTCAACAAAAATTATACCAAATATCCTGACCAATATATGGAGGAAAGAAAGTACAAAAGTCCATGAAAAATATAGAAAAGAATCGAACTAACTGTGATCTTCGACCTTGAAAGCACTCAAACTCCGTTATTTTTATGCCACAGCAGGCATGTCATTCAGCCATGCATCCAGGGGCTTTCCAATTGAGTAAACAATAAAACCAATCTCACGCAATTTATTGGCATCAACCACGTTCCTTCCATCAAATATGAATGCCGGTTTCTGCATACCCTCGTAGATCTTCTGGTAATCAAGAGTCTTAAACTCATCCCATTCGGTCAGAATGCAAACACCATGGGAATCCTTTGCTGCCTCATAGGCATCCTTGACCACACGAACCTTCTCAAGGGTAGTGGTATCACTCATCGGCCGTAGGTGAAGAGGATGGTCCCAGTCAAATTTCTTTGATGTGAGATCCATCTTGATCTGGTCTTCAGTAACCTGTGGGTCATATATGCTCAGGTCGGCGTTGTCACCCAACAACCCCTGGCACACATCAATAGCGGGGGTCTCCCTAGTGTCACCAGTATCTTTCTTGAAGGCAAAACCAAGAATGGCAATCTTCTTCTTGGACACTGTGTTAAACATGGAAGCAACAACACGGTTCACAAAACGGCTCTTCTGATAATCATTGATCTTAATGACCTGTTTCCAGTACTCTGCCACCTCTGGAAGGCCATTGCATTCGCAGATGTAAACCAGATTCAGGATATCCTTCTGGAAGCAAGATCCACCAAAACCAACACTACCATTAAGGAACTTTGGTCCTATCCTACTATCCTTGCCAACAGCATATGACACTTGTGCAACATTGGCCCCTGTAGCCTCACAAAGAGCAGACATGGCATTGACAGACGAAATTCTCTGGGCCAAGAATGCGTTGGCAGCAAGCTTGGAGAGCTCTGCAGACCAAAGATTGGTGGTGAGGATTTTGTCTTCAGGCACCCACTGAGCATAAACATCCTTCAATGCTTGGACAGCCTTCTGGCCTTCAGGGGTCTCCCTGCCACCAATGAGCACACGATCCGGGTGAAAAAGGTCTTCGATTGCAGTTCCCTCAGCAAGAAATTCTGGGTTTGAGAGAATTTGGAATTGGATTTCTGATTTGTTGTTGTGGGTCAAAATCTTTTCTATTGCCTCAGCTGTTTTGACTGGGACTGTAGATTTCTCAACAACAATTTTGCTGGACTTTGATACACGAGCAATCATTCGAGCAGCACTCTCCCAATAAGTCAGATCGGCTGCTTTGCCTGCTCCAAGACCCGTTGTTTTGGTTGGGGTGTTGACAGAGACAAACACTATATCAGCTTCCATTACGCTCTCATCCACCTTGGTGCTGAAGAAGAGGTTCTTGCCTCGGCACTGCTTGACAACATCATCAAGACCAGGCTCATAAATTGGAAGTGTGTCACTGTTCCAAGCATCAATCCGTTTCTGATTAAGATCAACAACAACAACTTCAACAGAGGGGCACTTGAGTGCAATCACTGCCATCGTAGGACCCCCGACATATCCAGCACCAATGCAACAGATCTTCACCATTTTCGTTTCACTCTATAACCTGTTCATATATTATGTTCATTTATATCATAATCAAAACAAGATAAAAAAAAAAAAAGAAAAGTAAAATGCCAAACAAAATGAAACCAGACAAGGAATTTAAAACATAATATATACTCTAGCTATGCAAAAGGGTTGCATTATTCAAATGATAGGGGAGGTAGTTAGATCTAAAAGAAAATTATATGGTGAAGAAACCAGACAAGGTTCACATCAAAAATAAAAAAACAACATCCACCAGACAAGGTTCACATCAAAAATAAAAAACAACATCCACCAGACAAGGTTCTTGATCCAGTGTGATCAGTTTTGAAACAAACAAACCTATTCACTATGTTAAGATTAGATAAACCTATACACCAAAGAAAAAATCTCAGATGAACCTATTCATCAGATTAAGGTAAGATAAATAGAAACAAAGAAAAAAAAAATTATCACTGACGTTCTCGGTAGTGGACGAATATGATAAACTGAATTCAACAACAACATACACCAGAAGAGACATTATAGCTAATTCCAACAGCCTAATCATTCCCTAAGTCAGGTTACAAAAACATGATTGAATACTAATTCATTTCTTCGATTGAATGAACCAATATAAAGACACAGTAGTACAGAGACAAACAATACTCTAAGACAAAACGCCGACGTTTCACGAATAAAGAAAACATGAAAAATACAAATCTGGGATCCCTATTGAGAATCATCAATACATTTGACAACATTACTGATCATAATTGAGATCAAATCAAATCGCCAAAGGTATATTAATGATCCAGATCTAGATCCCCTCAATGAAGCATTGACAATCACCAGATCCATTCAATAAACCACATTTTCATCCTCCAATTGTACAAAATTCAAAACAGAACGCTCAAAACAGCTGCAACTACAATACCTTCATTACCAAGAATCAAAATCACATTCACATTCCACGCAAATGCAAGTAGATCTAGAATTATCAAACCACACCCAAAATTTATCAACCGCAACAGAATCAGATCAGATGTATGGAAACACGAATCACCATCATGGTTACTCAATCATTCATAAATCATCAAACAAAAGAAAATGTGAGTAGATCTGAAGAATGAAATGAAGAAAATCAACGACGAAGGAATGGTGGAATTTACCGGAAAAGCTAGCTCGCTCCTTGTTCTTCTGCTGGGTTCCTTTCCTTATGGAGAATTTACTGATGCCTCCTAATTCATTGCAACTGCAATGCACGACTTGGTTTAAATAGCAAGCGAATTTGATTCAATGGCAACGGGCGGCTATCAGGTGCGGGCTAAGACTGTGCGGATTTGATGCGAACTTGCAACATCAGCCATTGGATCAGAGTTGCGGTTCGCATTTAAACATATAAGGAAAGTTTTCGTGGTTTGACCAATTTTTTGAAAAGGATTTGATGGAAATGGAGAATTGAATATTCGTAATATTAATGGAGATGATTTTTGTTTTTCAATCGGTCAAAATTAAATTGATTATGTAACCAAAAAAGAAAAATTAATATACTGTGACCATAAATATGTACATTGCATTACTTTTAAAATAAGCGAAAATGTTCACATTGACCAAGAAAATAATACTCAACCACCCTTATAGATGTAAATATAATTGCAGAAAGAATTATTATTAAGTTGAGGTATTTTATTTTCCACCCTTGGATGTAAATCTATGGGTTATTGAGCATAAATTTTTTGATCTGCAACTGACCAGGTGAACACCACTGTTAAGACAAGTATTCTTTAGTTGGGTGATTCTTATTTTATTTTATTTTAATTAGATTAGAGTCATAGATCTCACGAACGAAAGTCACTAGTTAGTAGGAGATGAGCAAACTAGTTCTGAGGACACTGACACCAAGGGGCTTGCCCGAATTTGGCATTATGGGTGTGGGAGTGGGTTCCCCATTTACATTGAAAGTTAGGGGCTAGGAGCTTTAAAATGGCCAGAAATGTTCACTTGGTTAGTGACTAATCAAGAAAATAATTCACAACCACCCTCCACCATTAGATTTACATCCAAGGATGATTGAGCATCATTTTCTTAGTTAATTGCTGACCGGGCGAGCACCACTGTTAAAATGCCTCATTCATGGCAGAGTTGTGTGGGGACTAAATTAGATTTGGTACGAAACTCCCCATCACTCCAACAGGGTATTCATATTCAAAGCTTAGAGATTGAGACTCAATGCCGATTTATACATAGACGCGTCTAAGCTGCTCGAGATGGTCATTAAGGTGATGTCATGACCTGCACGACCCTCTGTTATGTCTTATGGAACATTTTCTTTTTATACGTAAGAAATTATTTTCTTATTTTGTACGTAACGTTAAAGTAGTGAGTGCCTCACCAAATGATTTGGTTTGTTTGTCCAGTTGTTGAGAAAAGGAGATCGATGGAGGAGTTGTGGATCTCCTTGTACGAATAAAATGCTCAAATTAAACATTTTGGTGGCAAAGCACAAGCGGAGGACCCCGCCAGAACGCGCGGGCAAGTATGCTTCAATTTGGCAGGTCTAGTAGGTGGAGTACTAATACAGTTACAAACTCACCGTCTTCTAAGACCTCAAGACATTGAAGGAAATCTACTTTCACCTTTAAGGGAGTGCATAGAGCTCAAAGCCGAGTTTGAGTCCTTGCACTTGCCATTCCTAGCACCCTAAAGCACCCTAAGGATTCTTCCTCTTGAACATTGTCACTCAAAAGCACAAAGGTTAATTCAAATGCTACTCATCAAGAGAAGGAGCATGTTCACTAGCATCATTATCGATTAACTCTCTCGCTGATACTCGTAGGATATGCAAGACTCATCTTGAATATAGACCATAATCCTCCCCGTTATGATCAGGTATTTGACTCGAAAAGCTGAGATTTGGTGGCTCCGCCAAAATCACCGGGGGAATTCCCAGAATGAGATGATCGTGGGCCATCATCTGTATCACCCCCATCATTCATTAACATCGTTGCAACCAACCACGGCACCATCTCGTTCCAACTATCCATGTGATAAGCATACTCAGTGTGTTCATGGCAACCATGGAAGTGTTTCTTCCTGATTATAGGCAGAAGCATCTATATATACAGGAATTACCACCACAGGGTACTCTGTATCCTCTACGATATTCCAAATTTAATTTCTGCGACACATCATTATCGTTATCAATGTTTGGAGGATCAAACCTATTCTGTTCAGCACGCTCCGGAGAGCATGAAAACATTAAAATAGTAGCTGACAAGGTCCTTATGTGCTCGCGAAGAAAGAGCCACTGAAAGATTATCCCAGAACTTCTTACCCAATGTCCTTAGCTGACATGCTGTCTCTCACATCGTACAGAACCAGCATCAGCACTCATACAGTTGTTTCTGGCTCCCAAATATTCAGCAAAAGTTTGCAGATGCTCAATGTTAGGCATACAAATATAAAATGACACAGGTACTCGTCAGCAATCCCTCATCAACACCCATAAAATATGAACGTTCGTGTTGATAATTCATTATCTGTAGTTGTGAACAATCATGGCCTCGCTCTGGATTCTGGAACACACGGTTAATTCTGGTGTCTCATGGAAACTAGGTTTCGATGAGATGAACAGATCTTGTCAGATGAAGTTAGTAATCAATTAACTCCTGTACAATTTCATAAAGTTTGTATACAAGTTAAAGTCGAAATACTAGAACTCTCTCAGATTCCTCATCCAATAATCATGCCGAAGCATAGCAAGCAAAATACCCGACATTACAAAATTCCAGTAGATCAGACAATTATTTTGGGGTTAAAAGAGACATTTATTGCAGCGGTGTGTTATGGATACAAAAGAGGTTGCCATGGTAACCATTTGACCATTTCATCCAGTGACACAGAGCTTACCATTTAACCATTTAACCCACGATCAGACTTACGGTATGAGTTGCAGAGACTACAGGACTTCGATGCTACAATCATATTTGCACAGGTTTTCATTAAGAATGAGGAGTCAGCAGATGTTTTCTTCTTTCTTCTGTTTAACTGAACGGAAGAAGAGATTCACAGGCCAATCAAATGACAATGATTTGTCTTGCCTCTGTCATTTACTGGTATCATTTCCCCAAACATTCTCCCAGGAACCGCTAGGAGCAGCCTTTGGCCCCTCAATGTAATTACGGTTTTCAGAAGCGCTGCCGGGTCCAGGAGACGGAAGACCATTGGGTCCTTGTGCAGGCCCCATCTTGGGTTTTGTTCTGATTCCCAATATTCTCAATACAAACCTAGCTAGCTCCCCGTACAAAATACCAGAGCGATCAAAAAGCTGCAACAGAGTATTGTCAAAACAGTCAGCAGAATTTTAGCATTTTCTGAGATGATTTAAATGCTCACACGGCTATGGCAATTATCCACTATAACCAAGCAAGTGAGAATATGTAAAAGCTTGACCGCCATAGATTTTAGTATTCAGGTGCCTAAAACCATTCTTTTGCATGAAGACAAGGCAACTTAGGGATGGGATTACCACTTTAACAACAAAGTACGAAAGGAAGATAGCAATACACAACATAAACTTTAGCCAAACATGTTAAATTTTTGGACTTTCTACAGCTCTAAACCCTCATTCTGAAGGGTTGCCAATGCATTTGCTAATTTTTCCTGCAGCAATGTGTTGATTCTATGCTCGAGACAAATTAGAATACATAATGGCAGATAAAAACCTGAAGAAGAGCAGTCATGAACAAATGCAATGCCTGTGTATTCTGGTCTATTAGAATTGCAATCCGACCGAAAAAGTTAACCACACCTTGCATCTGCAAGAACAGGAACAATTGAGAGTATCTGTATTAAATGTATCATCAACTAGTTCACTCTAACAAAAACTTTATTTGATCTCGATGGTAGTAAGGAAACCTATTAATAAAGCATCCTCATTTATTCATTAGAAAGTTCTGTATTCTACAATGTTATAAAATAATAATATATTAGCTATCAAGCATTTTTCATCCCTCCAACAGAAATTACTACCAAGTCAAAAGGAGATGCTTACCACCCGAAGTACTGAAACCCAAAACCCTGGTGGAGATGGAGGACCACCATATGGATCATTTGGATCTTGACCTCCATAAGGACCACCCATGCCCATTCCATAGCCACCCATTGGGCCTCCCATGCCACTATTGTACATTCCACCACCATACATCCCAGAAGACCCAGCCCCGTACATCCCAGAAGATCCACCATAAAGCCCACCATATCCTCCGGTATACATGCTGTTGCCATACATCCCTCCACCATATAATCCTCCATTGCCACCATATGTACCGCCATACATTCCAGATATGCCAGTCATTCCAGAGCCATAACCTGAGTTATAGTTCATAGTAGAGCCATAGCCTGTCATAGGCAAATATAACATAAATTAATATTAAAAAAATGACACACACAGAGAGAGATATAATGGAAGCCAAGAAAAATGGAAAGCCACAAACAAAGGGAGGGAGGGAAAAGAACTTGTTCACAAACCTCCATATGTGTTACTTCCATAGTTCTGCACCCAAGGCCTAGAGGGAACAGGCCTACCAAGAGTATTTCGATTAATTATGGCGGTTTTATCAGTACTTGATACTATTTCTCCAGGTCTAGCAGTTCCTGAAGCCTCCACTACATCACTTGTGCTTCCAGCTGATGATGGTTTAAAAGGTGCAGGCCCAGAGGAGGAGCCTGCTTGCTCCCACGGCTTTGGCGGAGGACCATTACCTGCAAAAGGCATCATTATTATGCAGTCCAAACGTAAAAGTGAAAGGCATCAATGCGCAAACTGTACAGCAGAAAGATAAAAAACAGTAACCCCAAAAGAAACTCCCAAAGAGAAATAAAATTGCTAAACTAATTCTGCCCGCCTGCCAGTCCCTCAAAATACAAGAGAAGCTGTGATCTTTAAAAGCCTCAGAAACTGAAGCCAACGAGCGGACCAAAATCTCACTCACTCCCAAAGTTCCTCAATCTCTGCCCCTTTAACTCAAAATTCTCCTATTTCTTTTCCATCCACAGTACCCAAAAAACAGCCAAGACACCACAGGCCCACAACACTTTGGCTTTCTTCCCTTTACCAAACTGATAATGGTTTTCAGAAAACAAAGCAGAAGTCTCCACTGGGGACTCCTAAACCACCCCAGCCTCCGTATATAACTTCTGCCGAGGATAGGCAGTCACCCCACAATGCACAAAAATAAAAATATATTAATAACAAAAAATTTGCACTCTCTCCATTGAATTTGCACAAGACACACTAATGAGGTGAGACCAGCAAGTTGGCCTCCTCCATTGAAGCATCCAAGGAGCATTCATTCTGATGCGCCACCAACCAGCCTAAGACCTTCATCTTTGGAGGAACTTTGGCATTCCAAATGAACTTTGCAGGAGAAAAGCTTCGATCAGAGCTACCTCATTCAGAAAATTGTGAATGTACTTGCAGGAGAAAGTACCAAATGCTTCCAACTTCCATTTCCTCACATCTCTTTTTGAACTCACCAAATTAATTCTTTCTACCAATCCAAGCACATAAAGAAACTTCCCTTGTCTCCTCATCATGTAAAGTTTGTCCTAAAACCAAAGTTCCAACTCACCGGAAAAATGTTTAGAATGGCTAGATGTTCAATAAATGTGTGATTGAATCTTGACGGTTTAAAAAGTTTTGGAAACGTTTCATTAAACAGTTTGTACCCCGTCCAATTGTATTGTCATCCCAGAATCTTACTCCTCTCCCGTTACCCACTACAATCTGAAAACACTTGAAAATTGTCCAAACCAGCTGAAATGTCCTTCCAAGGGCTTCTGCTAGAACCTTGATGAACAAGATTAGAGTCTGATTTATTTTCATGATAACTATACTTGTGATTAGACTGTGCCACAAGGAGTCTCTCTCCATAGGAAATCTCCACAGCCACATCCCCAGCGAGATATTCTTCACAATGAAATTTCAGATCTCCAGACCTCCTTCTCTTTAGTACTTCCTGGAAACCACATTCCAATCACTAAGGTGATCATTGTTTATTTTCAACCCTGAAACCAAATCTAAGCTCTCTAAGATCAAATTCAGATCAGCACAACTCTGCTCATCATCTAAAAAAGACAATGGTATCATCAGCAAACTGAATGTGAGTAAATTCAATATTTTCTCTCCCTACAGCCAAACTTCAATAAACTACAATTCTCAGCCCTCACTGTTAGTCTGGTTAAAAACAGTTACCAATCAGAATAAAGAAAAGAAGGAGACTGATCCCCTTGTTTCAAACCTCTAGTACCTTCAGACTTCCCTCTTGATCTCCATTTAAATTGCAGGAGAATTTGCTGACTTAAGACACCACCCAATCCACTTGCTCCATCTGAGTCCCAAGCCCTAATTTCCCAATACAGAATCCAAAAAATTCCAGTCCAGATGACTGTCGGCTTTCTCAAAGTCAATTTTCAACTAGACCCCCTTTCTTTTCCATTCTCACCTCATCGAGCACCTAATCTGCCACCAGAACTGCACCAAGAATCTACCTATTCTTTAGCAAAAGGTCCCTAGACACAAGATGAGTGTCTTTCACCACCTGGCCTTAATCTTTTGGTCAACACTTTTGCAACGATCTTGTACAAGCTTGTAGACAAACTGAACGGCTTCAGGCCCATGGTTTGCTTCCCTCACAGGCTCCAACCCCCTCTAGCACTACCGACCTAGCTATTTTTCGAGGCCCCAGTTCCAAGCCCAAGTTCACCGAGGAGGCTTGGGGATTTCTAGGCGTCAAAAGTAGTAACAATAACAATGCTAATAAGAAAGATGAGTGCAATCACACACAATTTTCGACACGCATATATATCAAAACGGAACAAATGCTAGCAAAGAATAAGGCGTAACTTAGCTTCCAGCATTAGCTTTAAGCTAACCAGAAATCATCTTCAAATCATGAACAGATGCACATATTACAAACAATAGCCAGCTCTGTAATTCCAATTAAACCTAGGTCTGGATAGAAAGAATGATCAAATATACCTACCGGCCATTAGATGGATCAAACAGATTGATCAGAGGTATGAGATCAATCGCTCTGAGGGAAAGAGAATGGGACGAGGGAGACAAGCGCCACAATCGAAACGAACAATGATCTAACAGATGAACTAAAATAAAAAAATAAAGAATCAAAATTGTTGTCTAATGGATTCGCTAAAACTATTGCGTTGCAAACAAGAGGAAATTATCAACGAACCTGAAGCTCAGGGCTGGGGCTTGGACTCCCATCAGAATTGCAGAGACTGATCACGAAGGTAGAAGACGATGTTAGAGCCTTATGCGAATTGAAAATTCTTGTATGCATTGAGCAGCGGTGAACAGTGTTTTTTTTTTTGGAGAGCTTTATTTTATAAAAATTTTAGACGGTGCTATTCAATAACGCGGTTTTACTAATTAAAGTACATCAATTTATAAAGAATATTGGTGGGGAATATAAATTTTTAGAGAGATAATTAATATAATTTTACCTTTGACAATGAGAAATGGAAATAGAATATCACCCCTAACTGGTAATTTTATTAAGGCTTTATGAAGGAGTCAATTTCCAGTCAAATCTTGCTTGGGCGATCATACCAGCAATAACGCACCGGATCCCATCAGAACTCCGAAGTTAAGCTTGCTTGGGCGAAAGCAGTACTAGGATGGGTGACCTCTTGGGAAGTCCTCGTGTTGCACCCCACTTTTTAAAAGAAAATTTCCAGTCAAATCTTCCTTTTTATTTCCTTTTCAATTTTTAATTACAACCAAACGGCATATCTGAATAGAAGATGAAATTAAATCACATTCCATATCATGATTTTCTGTCATCATGGGGCCTTAGTGAAATCTTTTGATCCTTTTAAAAAAAGAAAATATATATATATATATATATATATATATTATTATTACAAAGAGTTTTTCTATTGGAACCTCCATATTTGCTCATTTGATATCTCATCTCTTTAGACCTCCTATTTGCTTTTTAAGAAGTAAAATTTGCTAAGTAAACCTCTTTTAAATACCTAACTTAACCTTACTCATAAAAATATATATATTTTGGAGCATTCAAGATGAGTTTTAATGCTCCCATAATTATTTGTTTACCACATAAGAAACTTGACATTGTTCAAACAAAAAAAAATCTGAGATAATTACTAAAAAAAGATAGTGTAGCTAATTAATGGAAATTTATCTAGGGTTTTTCAAGCCTACTATTTCATGCTTAATTATGAATTTTCAAAGCTTAGTTTTTATGGTTTATGGTTGCATGCTGGATTTTAGATAGGTTGCAACATTAAATTTGTTCATGCTCTGTTCTTTTATTATTTGTTTTTTGTCTTATATGCTGCTTCACAAACTTCTTATGAGGGCTCTCTATCCCCTGTTTCATGATCTCAAGAGAAAGACCTTTGTCTATTTTTTTCTTTCTTACATCATAGTTTTAGGGTGGTGCTATTCACACACCATTTTTCTCTATTCACACACCCCTTCTATTTTTCTATAACTTTAATTCAAATTTTTTTTACAAATTACCCTAACTACCCTCCCTTGCAATTAAGTTTTTTCATTTTCCTTTTTCTTTTTCTATTTGGCAATTTAATCATCCCCACATCCTAAACCCTTATTTTCCCGTAGGCACAAAGGACTTCAAAACACTTTTTGATTCCCTTTTTTTTTTTAATCAAAAACTTCTCTAGCATAGTCATTCGATCTCTCTAATGTGATACTTTGAAGTTCAATCAAAGCAGAACAAGCAACTTTAGACCCATCTTTGGAGAAAATTTTACACTTGATTTGCAATAGAGACATGGAAGAAAAATATGAGTTCAGTGATCGTTTGAGCCTCTTTGAATCCATCATTCCTGGTTAGATTCTAATTTAAATTATTTGGTGTATTTGAATCCATTAAGCAACTATAGAACTTTACAGCAGCCTAATAATGATAGCCTTATGATTATTGACATGATTTGTTCTACTATATTATGCTAGAATACGAAAGATTTTGCCATAGGAAAACTATAATACGAGGGGGGTTTCAGAGATAAGGAGTGGTTGTTTGTGGGGGTGGGGGTGGGTTTTAGCAAGGGTTTGTGTTTTTTATTGAGAGTTGATTGGTTTTAATGCTTCTAGTTACTCTTGTTTATTAGCTTTTATTTTTATGAAGCGATGTTGTGGACTGATACATTGGTTTTTGTTATTTTCTGCTAAATTATTTGGGTAATTCATGCTCCAATATACATTATTGAAGTATTTGTGTTGACAATTTTATCATTGCTTCTAGTTGAAAGGAATTAAATGTGTTGAAATAAGGATAGCTTGCTTTTTGCAACTATAAGATCATCATGTGCAACTTTTTACTCTTTGGTTTTGCAACCTAACTATGGTTTATGCATATCATTTTTATATGCGTACCAACTTTTTACCATTTATACATTTCAGTTCAGTAACTGTAACTACTACTCTAAATAACCAACTAGTTATTGTATTGGCATTCTCTTCACAATGTTGAATTAGGTCTAGTACCTTTTTATCTAACAATCAGAATGTAGAGAGCAAAACCATATTTACTGCTGAAAATTAGTGTTACGTAGAAAATCTTCCTATCATAACATTTTAGTAGCAAAAAAATTGATTTATTGTATAATGATGTTTGATTCATGATTGACTTTCTAAATAGAAAACAGAAAAAAGAAAAAAGAAAAAGAAACATAATTGCAAGGGGGGTAGTTAGGGTAATTTGTAAAAAAAAATTGAATTAAAGTAATAAAAAAATAAAGGGGGTGTGTGAATAGAAAAAATAGGTGTGTGAATAGCACCACCCTAGTTTTATTTTTATATAATTCACAAGGTAATTTTGAATGCATTTTCTCTTGATTTTTTCTTCTTCAAAAGTTTTTATAAACAAAAAAAAAGAGAAATATGAAATGAGAACTAAAATGTAAATGAATAATTAAAGTAGTAAATGTGTTTCCATAATTATAAATCTATGCAGAGGGAAAAAGTATTTTCCTTATTAATTTGTTGTCTGTAACAGTCTTTTTGTATAAGGATACATATATCATTGAATAATTAAAAAATGAGAGAGGTCTAGTGAGTAGATTAAGAGGTCCCAATAGAAACTCTCTATTACAAATTACCCTAACTACCATCTCTTGCAATTTTGATTATTTTTTATTTATTTTGCAAGTCAATCATCGTCAAATTCTAAAAACTTATTTTCCCGCAGACAAGAACTTCAAAACCCTTATTTTGCAAGTCAGTTTGTGTTCAAGTTTTGCCTTACTTCCCTAACTCCAAAGTCCAAACTGCATGAAATTTTAGCGTGCTCTACCTTAATGTGTTTACTTTGATTTTGAAAAATTTTAAGTGTTACACAAACGAATTTTTAGTAAATCTCCAAAGCTGAACTGTTCCTGCCTTAAGGTTCCACTTTAAATTGTGTTAAATTTGGTCTTATTCTAAATTTCTCTTGCTTGAGAACTCCTTAAGTCATATGCCAGGTTTGGGGTGTGACAAATTGGTATCAAATTTCCTAATTTCTCTTTAGATTTAGCATGAACAAGTTAAGTTTTGAGTGATGAGGAAGTAATCAAGGACATTGCGTGTTTTGTCTTCTTTATTTTTTCAAGGCAACTAAAATATTAACTGAAATAAGGAGCATCTTTATTGCTTCCTGAACATTGACGATTTTAATGAGGTAAACTCTTTTTCTAGGTCATTAGATAATGTTCTTAAAATCTTATGTAGGGTTAATGATTCAAATTTTTTGCTTACATCAGAATTTTCACCATGATCTTTAGATTTTGCACGAAGAAGTTAAGTTTTGAGTGATGAGGAAGTAATCAAAGAAAGTTTCTGTGACTATTGATATCCATTATAAAACTCTGCATTGACTAACATCATGCTCTTTTTATTTATGTTTTGTTGCAGATTCGTAGTGCCATTACGTAACAACAATCTTTTGACTGAAGTGCTATAGTACTTTTTTTGGATGCTATTTTGTAACATTTGAGATATTATTGCGTAGGATCTATTTCTTACATACTGGAAATAATGTTCCAAAGCCTAGTGTTTTTTTCAGCGTAATGTTAAACTTTTATTTACGGGTTAGTATTCTTTCATTACAGTTATCTATTATTGTGGATAAAATTTCTTATCATCGAGAGCGCCGCGAGCCAAAACAGGAAGAACCCCTAGCCGTGTTTGCACTCGTCCGGCGGCCCTCCTCCTCAGCGTCGTCATTAACCTCGTAGGCACGTTCTAGGTGCAGCCGGATGGGTCTGATTGTTCGTCCATCAAGGACAGGTCTGTGGTGAGGTTGTTGGGTTCTCAATCAGAGTGGATCCGATCTGGATCGCTGGGATTTGAGAGAAGTGGCTGTGGAGATCGCGGTTGATGGCAAGTAGTGGTCTGGTACTCTTTGGCGGGGTCGGCAGATGACGCTGCTGTTGCGGGGCTGGCCGGAAGTCCCTAGTTTGGTGGTTTGGGAGCAATGTCGGGATCGTGCGAAGTCAGTAGCAGAGGGACGATGGATGACCTGCTCTGGTTTGGATCTATGGGTGACCCCAGATCTGATTTGGGTAGAATGATGGCCAGCAGCTTAGGTTGTGAGGCTGGTGGAGAGCTGATGACGGCGGCGACCCGAAATAGGTGGAGGTGTGACGGAGGTGCCAGGATATCGGCAGTGGTTAAAACAGTATTGGGCCGGGCTTGTCATGTTGGCTTTGATCCTCTAGCTACATGGGCTTGGGCTCATTTTTTGGGTGGAGGTGTGACGGAGGTGCCAGGATATCGGCGGTGGTTAAAACCGTATTGGGCCGGGCTTGTCATGTTGGCTTTGATCCTCTAGCTACATGGGCTTGGGCTCATTTTTTGGGCCCTGCCCTTGGTCTAAGTTTATTTTATGTTTTAGTTTATTTATGTTGGTTAGTTATATGTCGTTTTATGCGAGTAATAAATCCCTACATTAGTTGTGTACGACTAGTCAGGCATTGTGCATGTGTGTGCACTTAGAGTGCCTTATCTGCTCTAGGTAGGCCGCGAGTCTCTTGCTTTGTCAAATGGTCGCTGCCGCTTAGTGGCAGGGTGAAGCTAAGTGTCGTCGGATCTACTCTCTGGCGGCAACATAGTAGGAAAGTTGGGCTATTGGTAATTATTCTACGCGATAATTTAGTTACATATCGAGTTATCTTTCCGTTATGTCACCGCTATGTCAAAGCAAATGGAGTAGCCATTAGTGCACTTTTTGCTAGTTGGTGCTTGTTAGAATACATGTCTTATGTAGAGATTCCTGATATTGTTTCAGGACATACTCTAGATGCTTATTGTAATAAGGGGTTTAGGCTTAATGTCCCCCCTTTATATTCGACAGTTTCATTAATCAAGGTTTGAGGGCAGCCGCATCAGTCCTTTATTCAAAAAAAAAGAAAAGAGGTTCATACCATTGATTATGCGTGTGTCTGCATTTGTCTTGCCAATCGATCAGTTAAGTCTTGTTCAATTAATTTTGAATTATACTCCAATTTTTTTTTTCTTTTTTGTACCTAGATATTTTTCAAATTTGCAAAATGCATCTAAAAATGGCTTATTGCCAATCTATAAGAGACGAGAAACTTTAATAAGGTAGGTGCAATATTGGAACCCCTATGCGTCTTACCGCTCCTACTCGTATGAGGACAAACCTTGCAATTTAGATGATAATTGTCTTGCCAAGTAGAAAAAAGAAAAAAAAAAATCAAAATTGTAAGGGAGGGTAATTAGAGTAATTTATAAAAATAAATTGAATTAAATTATACTATATACTAAAGGAGTGTTTGCCTTATGAATAGTGGATTGGCGACTTTGCCTCTGCTTCCTCTCTATTCTTACGAATAACCCACATATCTCAGACTCACAGTTAAAAGTCATCTCAAAAAAAAAAAAAAACTCACAGGTAGAGGAGAGATATGACTATATGAGTCTTCTGCGAGAGCGAGAGAGAGTGAAGGCTTATCCCAGAGAGAGGAAGGACAGGACACGGGAAGAGGAAGAACAATTCAATACATCAAGTTGTGGTATTTCAGTTCCTGATTGAATTTGGAAGGTTGGTTTGCCATGTATGGTGGTGAGAATTGGATTTTGGAATTTGTTTTTCTATTTGAGTTGAACGATTTGTGGGTTTTGAAGTAGTGGGTAGCTGAGATTTAAGAGCAATTAATTGAATTCAATTAAGCATGATTCAAGTTGTGTGATCCGAAATCGAAAAACCCAATCAAAAATAGATGATTAACATCCATGAAACTTCAGTGCATACATTTAATTAAGTTTAAAGAGATGTACAAGTTCTTTGTCTAATCGAAAATACAACATGGTGTGTTTAGATCAATTTGCATTTGGGTATTCAACAGATTATCATGTCGATTGGTTGACGTCTGTGTAATTTCTCAGAAACTGACTTCAAGTGAATCATATCATTCCCGAGGTATCAGGCAAGGTGTGTTACTGCATTCCTTTAATGACCAAATTTCTTTGTAAGTAATAACATTTACTCTATCATTTTTGGTTTTCCTGAATGAATACTTTTCAATGTTTTGCATGAATTTTCATGATTGCTTGAGAAAATAAGAAGAAGAAGAGGAAAAGGGTTGGTGCCTGTTTGTTCATTTAAGCATGATATACTTCTTCATGATAGTGTCCTCTTTTAGTTTTCCATAATTTTTGCTTAACTGAAGTCCCCTGATACATGGAACTTGACAATTTTGTTCTTCCAAGTGCTTTTCATAACTGGTCAATGGAGTGATTGAATTAACTTTGAGCAATACAAGTTCTGCTATTTCTATCAGGTTAAAACAACTATCTTTATGATCTTCACTAAGCCAAACTACTATTTTATACTATCACAAATATATGAAGAGTAATTCCAGGTTAAGATGAAGTGGTCATCGAGTTCCCTTTTGTAATTTCTGCAGATAAACTATGCAAATAAGTGTGGATATTTGGTTGTCAATTTTCAATGTCTGTCTGCCTCACTTTCTTTGAATAATGTGAATTGTCCTCCATTTCTACAAGTTTAGTAACATCAAGCTTTTATGGTCTTTACCTTAACTTTATAAATGGTTTTCCTTTAATATTAAATTCCTTCATGTTTGCTACTTTGCTTCAATTGAAATTTGTTCTGGTTGCTCTTCCTTGCAGGTTTTATAGCTATTATTCCTGACTGAATTGATTTTTTTCGTACAACATCTATCTTCAATGTTTGTGTTTTTCTTTTTTTGCCTTTTCTCTCCTCTTTTTGTTGGCTATTATTGATTTTACTATAGCCTTTTTTCCGCTTTTAATTGTGCCAGTGAATAATTTTGTTTTGTATCACAATTGCTATGAACTTTAGAGTTGGCAGCTACTCTTCTATGTAGTATATCATCCAAAAATAAATATTTGAAAACATTGATAGTGTAATTGCTTGGTGCAGGCCAAGTTATCTCTCCTGTGGCCCTGTGTGCAAAGCTAGGCTAAACTAAACTCACACCCAACTACTTTGCAAAGCTGTTTGAGGCTATATCAATACAGAGAGAAACTGAATGAATAATCTGGAGTGAATTACAGAATTGTTCATTTCTTATTTGTGTACTTTTGATGTTTCTGAATCAGAATCAGAATCAGAGCATATGAGTTTTGTATTAGTATTTCATATTCTGCATGCCTTTTTTTTTTTTTTTAGCAAACAATGGTTTGCATACATTTGAACAATGTAAGTGGAGGACTACTGTCATGAAGTTATTTTTTGTTCCCTACATGGCAATCTTTTGTATTGAGATCATATTAATCAAAATGGTGTGATAACTAGAACTAGGTTGAGACAATGTAACCTAACTTATAAAATAATTTCAAACGACTTCATTTCGCATATCTTGTATATCATTTAAGCATAACTTAGTTATTTTTGTTAATCAAATCACAAAACAAAATAAGTTTCTGCCCCACAGCATCACGCGGGATTTGTTTCTAGTTAATAACTGAATGGGTGTGTGAATAGCACCGCTCAAATTTTAATAACTGAATCCTGCTGAAGTGATGATGACGTCATCAAACCATTTCCCCATTTCATGCGCGCAGCCACCTCCCTCTCTATCTTTCTCACCGAGCACCAAGAGTAGTGGTGCTGTCGGCATCAACCACAGAACCACCACCACCATCATTAATCATTCTCCACAAACATGTATGTAAAGGACGTCACTGCTAGTCTCTTCTCTCCACATATCAGAATTGTTTCGCTACATGCTTTGGCTGTCATCAATAGCTTGTCTTTTTTGAACCACATACATATGCGCACTTCTCCAACATGGGTGAAAGCATGCATCAGCTAGTGCTTTCCTTGCGAACGTGTGTCCAATTAACAAGACTTGAAAGAATAAAGTGCGTACGCACATGTTCCATGTATAACTCCACGTTCTCACTCGGCTGCTCTAGCTTGTTTCAAGTGTTAGACTAAACTAGAAATTATCACTAGTTATCCTAGAGTAACTAGGAAACCATCAAAACATTAAATCGTATACAACATAGATCTGGAAAAAAATCAACCTAAATATCTAATGTGATAGTGTATTTAGCATTGGCTTAGGAATCCATTATTTGGACTACAAGAAAGTCCAAACTGTGATGCATTAGGATTACAATTGTATAGTTCTTGTTCCTCAAGGAAAACATTTATGGGAGGATTCCTAAGACTTGAATTTGTATAAATAAGAGGTTAGGGTCCCTGTTATCACCACTGATTTTGCAAGCATTGTGTTCTGCCCATTCAGAAGCTTAAAGTTGGTGAATAACAGAAGACTTTAGCCTCGCCTTTATCCTTGTTTCTGCAGCTGCAACAATGGCTTCAACTTTGGATATCAATGGTACGTTTTTGATCCTCTAATGGTAATGGAGAACATGTAATTTTGTGAGCTTGATTGTATTTTAGTTTTACAATTGGTATCAGAGTTTAGGCTCACAAATTGTTCTTCAAAATTGTCTTCATACAAAATTGTTTTAAGGTTTCCAAGAAAAAAAAAAAATTTTTTTGCTTTGCAATAAAATGGCCACGTTTTGGCCATCTTCAGAAAACCCTTTTGGCTCAAGAAGCAACATGTGCTGATCCAAGGCCCAGACCCGTTATAACGGTCACATGAAGCTGGGATTGGTTCTGGGTATTCAGAATCGGAGATGCATGAAATGAATTCATCTTGTAGGGATTTAAGACCCCTGTGTTGCCCCATTAAGATGCCAACAAGGATTTTTTGCTGCCTTCTGTTTTGAATTCATGCTTCCGTGAATGATTTTTTGCAGTAAAATTGAGAAAATTGCAAAGATCAAGTTTTTACAGAAAACTCAGTTTTCAATTCAATTTTGTTTTGTCAATTGATGAGCACAAGACCCCTAGTAGCATTCACGGCATGCGTATAGGCTAGAGTAGATGGTGACCGAAGGAAATTTAATTTTCTTGGATGCTTCTGTGTTTTTGTGAAATCGAAACTATGCTTGCATATCTGTGTTGGTTGTGTCTGTGATTTGATATGCATGTTTAAAGTGAATCCTTAAGGTCCCGTTTGGGATTGCTTCGCTTTTAAAAAAATCAGCTTTTATTCAAAATTTTAGATTTTATTGTGTTTGGTAAATAAATAAAAAGCAGCTTTAATTGAAAATTACAGGTCACTGGCAGCAGATTTTAGAAGCAGTCTAGAGGTTGCTTTTAGAAACTGCTGTAGATCAAAACACACTCTGCAGTTATTTTATGTACTGACAACACTTTTAAAAATATTATTTACCAAACAAGAAACTATTTTAATTCACAACTGATTATTCTCACAACACAGCAACATCAATTTTTTCTAAAAGTCACAGCAATCCCAAACGAGCCCTAAGTTTTGTATCTATAATTCATGGTATGAGAATGCATGCAGAAAACTCCCAAAATCTTTAGGCATTGTTAAAATACAACAGGTACAAAGAGCTTAGTTCTTATAAAGATCATTTATCCGGATAGAAAATTAAGTTTTCAAGCTCAACTTGGTTTGTGTTTTCTGTAGGTTTGAGTGAACATATTGCACAAAACATTCTTCACTAATTCTTGCAGATAATCTCAAGTTAACAAACCTGAAAATTGTATCATGTGTTTTAAAATTATGCATATAATTTTGCTTCCAAAGAAGTAGTACAGTATGATTTTAGAATGCAGATAGCAATATGCATAATTATTCTTTTCAAATATGGATACTGAGAATTCAAATTTTTGTCTAAAGATGTGATTTGTGTTCTTTGGATGACTTGGATTGAATAAATGTGACATGTACGTTGATTTGGAACATTCAGAATATCATGTCTTCTGCTCAAAAGTGTTGCATGCTATTAATTTTGGTTAAAGGGCTGTTCATATGTGACATTGCTTGTGGTTTTGTTTTTGTTTTCTGTTTGCATTGTTTGGATTTGATATTGCTTGAAGTTACAAAAAACATAAAACTTAAAGATTTTAAGAACTCCACAGATGAAAACTCACAAAACCTTCTTTTGTTTTGCTCTTTAGGAATCCCTACTGTAACCTTGAACACCATTCAGCTCTTAACTGGATATAACTACAAGAAGTGGAGAAATCAAGTGGACTTTTACCTAGCCATGAACCAAAACATGGACCTTTGCTTAACCGAGGATGAACCTGAGTTGCTTACTAGTGAAAGCACAGATGAAGAGAAGAAATATTTTAATTTTTAAGGAGTGGCATAAGGCTAATAAGATGGCAAAGAATGTTATTAGGACTACCGTGTCAGACACAGTTAGAGGTAGTATAGAAGAACTTGATCTAGCTAAGGATTTTTTGTATGCTATTCACGATATATACCGGGAAAGTGATAAAGCTGAGGCAGGTAGGCTGGCAAAGGAGTTTAACGACCTTAAGTGCATTGGAGCAGGAAAAGTGAGAGAGCATATCATGAAGCTTATTGAGATTAATGCTCAGCTAAGGGACCTCAACATGGGGGTCACTGATGATTATGTAGTGCACACTGCACTGCATTCCTTGCCTAATAGTTTTAGCCAGCTCAGGACTAGCTACAATGCTCAAAAGGAAAAATGGAGCCTCAAGGAGCTGATTGCCATCTGTGTAGATGAGGAAGACAGGATTAGGAAGGAAAAAGAGCCAAGCACCTCAGTGAACCTTGTTGAAAAGCCTAAGAAGAAATACCAGAACCAGTCTAAACTCAAGCCTACCAAAATCATCACAAAGGGTCTACCTTGGGAGTAGCCAAAGCAAACAAACCATTCAAATTTAAGTGCTATTTCTGTAAGAAAGTTGGGCACATGAAGAAAGAGTGCACAGGTTTTAAGAATTGGTTGGCCAGAAAGGGTAATTTTTCTAACTCACTGTTTTCTTTAGAAATGAATTTAGTTAATGTTGAACCAAAAACTTGGTGGATTGATTCAGGAAGTCCCTTACATATTACTAATTCCTTGCAGGGATTCATAAGGAAGAGAGTCCCAAGAAGTGATGAAGCGGACCTGTGTGTAGGCAATGGCATGAGAGTGGCAGTCAAAACTATTGAAACCTTAAAATTAGATCTTGGTTCAGGAAAGTTGTTAGTTTTGGATAATGTTTATTATGTACCTTCCATGAGAAGGAATTTAGTTTCAGTTTCTCTTTTGGTTAAATCTAGATGTAGACTTCTTATTGACAATAATGGAATTATTATTTCTAAAGATTCAATTAAGATTGGTTCTGGTGTTATATTGAATGATTACCTACAGTTAAATTGTTCACACAATCAACAAGAAATTTCTCTTGTTGAAAATAATAACACATCGAGTAACACTTTAACTGGTGTTACAAGAACTAAATGCAATGAAAAGTCTGCATATTTGTGGCATGGCAGACTTGGCCATGTATCAAAAGAGAGATTGAAAATTTTGGTTAAAAACAATATCTTGAATGAACTTGACTTTTTTGATTTGCAAGATTGTGTTGAATGTTTTAAGGGAAAGATAACTAACTTAAAGAAAAAGACTGCATACAGAAGCCAAGCACTTTTAGAGCTCATACATACTGACATATGTGGTCCATTTAGAACTCAAACAATTTGTGAAAATGTGTATTTCATAACATTCATCGATGACTTTTCTAGATATTGTTATGTTTATCTACTTTCAGAAAAATCTCAAGCACTTAAAGCCTTTCAAATATTTAAGGCTGAAGTAGAAAACCAACTAGAAAAGAAAATCAAAACTGTTAGGTCAGATAGAGGTGGTGAATTTTATGGAAAATACACAGAGTGGACAACAAAAGGGTCCCTTTGCCTTGTTTTTACAGGAACAAGGCATTAAAGCTCAATACACCACACCATATAATCCTTAACAGAATGGTATGGCTGAGAGAAAGAATAGGACACTTTTGAATATGGTCAGCAGCATGATGTGCACAACAGGCCTACCTAGGTTTTTATGGGGAGAGGCTTTAAGGACTGCAAACTATGTTTGGAATATAGAGAAAACTGCTTTTGAGTTATGGTGTGGCAGAAAGCCTAGCCTCCACCATTGTCATGTATGGGGGTGCCCTGCAGAAGCTAGAATTTACAATCCAAACATTAACAAGCTTGATCCTAAAACAGTAAGCTGCTATTTTATAGGCTACCCTGAAAAATCTAAGGGTTACAGGCTTTATGCACCTCAACACTCGCCTAAAATTTTTGAAACACATCAAGTAAAATTCTTGGATGAGAAAATTCACAATACAAGTTTTGAGGATTTATCTTCAGAATTTGAAGAAATTGTGGATAATGAGCATACTGAAAGCATATTGCCTATAGTTCATGATACACAAGCAGCCATTAGTGTTCCAGAAACTCAAAATGCACAATATCAATTTGTTGATCAAGAAATGCATTTTGCAGATGATCAAGCTAATCCTGAACCCTTACATGATCAACCACATCCTGTAGAACCTCAAGATCAGCCTGCAGAACAACACCAAAATGTAAATCCCCAATTAAGAAGGTCCAATAGAGCAAGGAAACCAACTTAGGGGGGGAGAGATTCTGACTACATTGTTTATCTGCAAGAACATGAAGTTGAAATTGATCTTGCAGATGACAATGATCCAGTCACTTTCAATCGAGCTATGGAAAGTAGTCAGTCAGATGATTGGAAACAAGCTATGGAAGCTGAGATTGACTCCATGAACAAAAATGCAGTTTGGGATTTAGTGAAACCTGACCCCAAACAAAAGGCTATAGGCTGCAAGTGGGTGTTTAAAACCAAGAGAGATGCAAATGGGAATATTGAGAGACATAAAGCTAGGTTAGTTGCCAAGGGTTTCACACAGAAGGAGGGTATTGATTTTACTGAAACCTTTTCCCCAGTTTCAACCAAAGACTCTTTTAGGATCATTATGGCACTTGTAGCTCAATTTGACATGGAGCTACACCAGATGGATGTTAAGACAACCTTCCTAAATGGAGAACTCGATGAGGTTATTTACATGAAGCAGCTAGAAGGATTTATTGAGCCTGGAACTGAAAACTTAGTCTGCAAGTTAAGAAAATCTATTTATGGTTTAAAATAGGCCTCTAGACAGTGGTATAAAAAGTTTGATTCTGTTATTTCTTTTTTTGGATTCACTGAGAATTTAGTGGATGAGTGTGTTTATCTCAAAACATCAGGAAACTAATTTATATTTCTGGTACTTTATGTTGATGACATTTTGTTGGCCAGTAGCAACTTAAAACTACTTAAAGAAACCAAAGCTTTTCTGTCAAAGAATTTTGATATGAAGGATTTAGGTGAGGCATCATATGTACTAGGAATAGAAATTAAGAGAGATAGGGCACAAGGTTTGCTAGGTTTATCCCAGCAAAACTATATTGCTAAAATTCTGAAAGGATTTGGCATGGAGACTTGTGCATCAGGGGAGGTTCCAATGTCTAAGAGAGATAAGCTCACTAAGAAACAAAGTCCAAAGAATGAAGTCGAAAAGGTGGATATGGAGTCCAAGCCTTATGCAAAGCTTGTTGGCAGCCTCATGTATGCTCAGGTCTGCACTAGACCTGATTTGTCTTTTGCAGTTGGCATTCTTTCTAGGTTTCAGTCTAATCCAGGTCATGAACACTGGGTAGCTAGAAACAAAGTACTCAGGTACTTGCAAAGGACTAAGAACCACATGCTTGTGTATAGACAAGTGGAAAAATTGGAGCTTGTAGGATATACAGATTCAGACTTTGCAGGGAATTATCCTGATTCTAAGAAATCGACTTGTGGATATGTTTTTATGCTTGCAGGAGGGGCTGTTGCTTGGAAAACTATGAAACAAACCTTAGTGACAACATCTACCATGCAGGCAGAATTTATTACAGTGTATGAAGAAATATGTGAAGGGCTATGGATTAGAAATTTTTTGATACGAACTAGGATTTTAAGTCATATTGTTTCTGATGCTCTTGTGATTCATTGTGATAATGAGGCAGCTGTGTTCTTCAGTAAAAACAGTAAAAGATCAAACAATTCAAAACATATTGATCTTAAGTACTACAGTGTTAGAGAGAGAGTCAAGCATTAGCAGAGACTCTCAGCTTGCAAATCCATTCACCAAAGCATTGTCAGTAGTTGCTTTCAAGAGACACATTGAGAATATTGGTGTTTTACCTAGTTTAGGTTCTTGAGTTCAGTGGGAGCCTATTTAGTAAGAGCAATTTTTTATGAGTTTTTTATTTTCTGAGTTCTTGTAAGTTTTTGGTAGTTGTGATTTTTAGTTTATTCATCATCACAACTTTATGTATTATTGAATTTTGATTATCAATAAAATTCTCGAGGTATTTCACTCAGCTTGTGTTACTGCAATTTTATTTAAATTTTCTGTAACTTTCATTTTGTGTTCTTGATTTACCTTGATAACAGATGGTCTTGTAACTTCAGTGAACATGTTCTTTCAGTTTAAAGTACAAGCATTAAGACCATCAGTGTATTCAGTTTTTGCTTGAGTTTCATTTTGAAACATTCGGTTGGACCATTTAGGTATATGATCTTTTGGTAATACACGATGTTCATATACTACATCATTTTGTTTTTAATAGCATATGTGGAATGCAGGAGCTTATGTTAGTGGTCTGGAAGTGCTGCATTTTTGTTAAAGTGTATGTTTTTCCTTGCTCTACATAAGCAACTGTGTTCTGACCCTGCTGAATGGATTTTGAGACTTTTCCTTATTCTGGTGCACACTTCAGTTGGTTGTAAATGAGTTGATGTTATTCAGTTTTGGTTGTCCTTGATAACCAGTGATAGTCAAAGTGGGAGATTGTTAGATCAAAAGTGGACTCATCACAAGTTATCCTAGAGCAACTAGGAAACCATCAAAGCATTAAATCGAATACAACATGGATTTGGAAAAGAATCAACCTAGATATCTAATGTGATAGTGTATTTAGAATTGGATTAGGAATCCATTAATCAGACTACAAGAAAGTCCTAAACTGTGATACATTAGGAATCTAAGATACAAGTCTTGTTCTTCAAGGAAAATCTTTATAGGAGTATTCCTGGGACTTGAACTTGTATAAATAAGAGATTAGGGTCCCTGTTATCACTACCGTTTTACAAGCATTATGTTTTGCCCATTCAGAAGCTTAAGTTGGTGAATAGAAGAAGATCTCAACCTCTTCTTCATCCTTGTTTCTGCAGCTGCTACAATGGCTTCAACTTTTGATGTCAATGGTATGTTTGATCTCCTCAAGTTATTGTTGAACAATTATAGTAGTGTGAGCTTGTTTGTAATTTAGTTTTACATTGAAATGTTGGGAAAATTAATAGAATGGAAATAATAACCCCACCACAAAAGGATAATATGCAAAGAAATAAAGGAGTAAAGGAAAGGGAACACCGGATATAACGTGGTTCGGCAAGGTGCCTACGTCCACGGGGCAGCAACAACAAGAACTTCCACTATGATAAGGTGGTTACAAGAGATACACAACTTCAAGAATACTACTTGAAGGAAACTCTCTCTCACACTTGTTTTGCTACCTAACAACTACCACACTCTCAACTTGGAGTGGACACTCTTCATTCTCTACTTTGATGAAGATGAGATTGGATTGGATGATTATAATGGGCAAATGACCTCTCCTTATATACGTACACCAAGGAGGAACCCTCTAGATGACTTCATTAATGCTCCATTCAACCACCTTCAATTAATGCTCCTTCATGAATTTTCCACATTCATCTTGGTCCATGCACTTCAAACTCTAGAGCCAAGAGATGTTTAACCCTCATAAATTCCTTGTGGGAAACTAGAATACATTATTCTAGAACCAATGCATCATTCATAAACATTCTTTGAATTTGGTCTGGATATTTAACATGAAATCTTCAAAACTAGAAAGAATGCTCCCGTTCAGTTGATTTTCTCCTAGGTCCAAAACCTGTAGTGAACTCAAACTTGATAGAAGAGATGGGAGTTCGTCAGAAAAGGAATTTGACCTAAAACTTAGAATTTTCAAATTTCCAAACCTGTCGCCTATCCATGGTGGAATAGTTCATGTTAGGTTGTTATTTCCAAGTTCCAGTGTTTCCAAACATGACAAATTCTGCAAAGCTTGAGGAAACTCTCCGGAGGTTTGTTGTTGCTTAGGTGCTGTGTTTGGAGCAGCTTCAACTGACCTAAAGAGTCGGTAATACTTCCAGAGAGATTGTTCTTACTAAGGTCTAGAACCTTTAGAATATAAAAGTTCCCAATACTAGGTAGAATGCTTCCACTTAATATATTATTTGAAAGATCAATGGCTCCAAGATCAAATATTTCGCCTATAGAAGCAAGGATTTCTCCCATAAGTTGGTTTCCTGAAAGAGACATGCATGAATATCAAGCTTGGTGTGATTTCACCAATGTTGTTCGGGATAGGACCTGAAAATGCATTGTTGGATAAATCTAGTAACTCAACGTTAACAACTGGAAGAGGAAGTGGCCTTTGGAATAAGTTGGAGTTGAAATCGATGTCTGCATAAGAAGCAATGTTTAATGGATTTGGGAGCTGACTTTCTAACTGGTTAGAGAAAATATTTCAAACAGTACCTGAACTTAGGCCGACTCCTAACTTCAGTACCTGACTATGCAAAACTATCACTTTGGTACCCCAAGTTTGAAGCCCGACCCAAGAACGGTACACGCCATCCATAACAGTGTTAAGAGCCCAGCCACGTGGCAATACCTGAAGGGTAATTGGGTCATTTCGTTACCCATCTATCTCCTTCGCCTATTCTCTGCGCAGCCACCCATCTACCTCACCACACCCATTTTCTTCCTTCACAAAAACAACAGCCAATCAACCACTTCCTCACTCTCACTCTCTCTAGCTTCCAACACACCACTACCTCCTCATTCCTCACTCAGATTTCATCAATTCCTCATCCTCATGCCGTACCAAGTGCGGATCACTCCCTCCGGCGACCTCGAAACAGTCGGCCGCTATGACTTCGAAACCAAACTCGGGTCCACAATGATGCACGACTTCGCCATCACAGAAAACTTAGTCGTGATTCTCGACTAGAAGGTGGTGTTCAAGCTTCAGGAGATGATCACCGATCTACGATAAGAACAAGAAATCCATGTTCGGAATTTTGATGGCCAATAGAAAACCCAAACCTTGTTGGGCGGGAGTGTAGAGGAGGAGGGAGGGGATGACTAGCCTGAATTGGGTGGAATTTCCGGAGAATGAGAGAAGTGAAAAGCAGAGAATTTGGTTTCTGGGTTCTGAGAAATTGGTAATGGTTTGGTTTGAGAATTGGGGGAAAAGTTGATAGGGATAGAGATATGGATGTGGTAGCCATTCCCATTTGCCACCACTCTCTCTCTCTCTCTCTCTCTCTCTCTCTCTCTAGTCTCTGTAATGGAACGGCCTTGTTGATCCTCGTACTCAACAACAACCACCTCTGGTTCTGTTGATCTGGGCTAGGAGACAAATTCCCGCGCTGACTAGTGAAGTCACAACGAGGAACAAAACGACAACATTCATCATCTCTCTCCTTAATTTCTTCTCCCTGTAATTTCTCTACTTGAAGTCTGAGAGTAATCTGAACTTCGGCAATCAGTGAAGATTGTAGAGGTACAATTGTGGAACGGTGTTGTTGATGTAAAAAAAACAAAAGTCTTATAATCTTTTTTTAATTAAGGAGGAAGGAGAGCAACTTGTAGAGAAGCTGAAAGCTCTTGGAGCGAAGGTTGTTCTTAAGTGAAATAAAATACATGATCCGTATGTAATCCACTACGAGGAATTTGTGAGATTAGTTCATGTTTTTGGGGAAACACCAGGCCAACAGCTTTCTGGAATTTTATCAATCCAAATGAAACACATATCAGGTTTTCTCCAATTGTTTTAAGTTGAGAAATTTGCTCAAGATTGATTTCTTGTTGTATTGATATCTGAGCTATTCTGATAAAGCTGCGATTTGTTTAAGATTCGCCCATGGATGAACTCTTTCCATGATTCTTATTCCCTTGTTTAGATTTTGAAGGGGATGAAGTTTTTCATTATTAATTTCAATTTAATAGGCACATTATTAAAAAAAATTAATTAAGTTAAAAAAAAAAGAGTTGGACCGAATTACCCCTCAAAATATGCCACGTGGTTAGCTAGTTAACGCCATCATAGACGGCGTGTACCGTTCTTGGGTCAGGCTTCAAACTTGGGGTACCAAAGTGATAGTTTTGCATAGTCGGGTACTGAAGTTAGGAGTCGACCTAAGTTCGGAAACTATTTGAAATATTTTCTCAACTGGTTAAATGAAATATTTAATGGCGAGAGGTTAGATGAAACTTCCCAAAACCAGTTGGGAATGGAACCTGAAGTGCTAGATTTTGAGCGACCTAAATGATGAATCTAGCTCTCTTTGGTATTTTGACAGTGGTGCCATCAATCACATCACTACTGACTTGAACAGTCTTAGCGTTCACGATCGCTACAATGGTTCCTCCACTGCCAATGGCGAAGGTTTGCAAATACAAAACATGGTTCCTTTATTTTCTCTATCCCAGACTCCAATTCTCAATTTTGATTAAACAATATCCTTCATGTTCCTCACATATTTCATAACCTTCTTTCTGCTAATTAGTTTGTATCTAACAACAATTGTCAAGTGACAATAACTCCTACTCATTGTTTTGTTAAGATCTGCTGGGGAACCTACTGTTTCAAGCCCCTATTGATGGATGTTTATACCCCATTCGTCTCAAGAAACCCAAGTCTTCATCGGTTGCATTGCTCACTTCCGCTCCCTCTTCCTTGTGGCACTAGCGTCTAGGACACCCGTCTACGCAAACTCGACAACGCCTCCATTCTAGTCATCAAATTAAAGTCCTCAAGTGGTTTTTTTTGTTCATCTTGTCAATTAGGTCGAAAGACCAAGTTACCTTTTGTTCAATCAAGTTGTACAACAACATTTGATTTGCAATTAATCCATTCCGACGTTTGAGGTCCCTCTCATATTCCATCAATTACTGGCTACAAATACTATGTTTGGTTATTGACGATTGGTCTAGATTTACATTGGTTATTTCCATTAAAATGTAAATCTGATGTGTTTGGCACATTTCAAAAGTTCAAGCTCTTAGTTGAAAACCAATTCAATACCAAAATAAAGACCTTACAATCCGACAATGGAGGTGAATACAAGAGCTTAGCTTTTCAAAATTTTCTCTCCCAAAATGGAATTGCCCAACAATTCTCATGTCCTCACACTCCAGAGCAAAACGGTATGGCAGAACGTAAGCACCGTCATGTTATTGAGCTCACACGCACATTTTTTGCCCAATCAGGTCTCTCACTTAACTACTGGGCTGAGGTTGCTCTCACCTCAGTCTATCTCATCAATAGACTCCTATCTTCTTCCTTCAATTTCTTTCCCCATTCCAGAAGCTTTTCAATCGCCCACCTGATTATAACTTCCTCAAAACATATGGGTGTGCCTGTTACCCATGGTTAAAGCCCTACTCAACTCACAAATTTGATTTTTGAAGTTGTGATTGCATCTTTATTGGGTATGGGACCAATGAAAAAGGCTATAGATGCCTTGACATGAAAACCGGGAAAGTCTACATCTCACGACATGTCTTTTCCACTTAAAACTCTCATTCCTACATCCTCACGACGTCACCCACACTATACGCTCTGCCTTCTCCTTCATTACTCCCATTACCACCTGCGCACTTTACCCCAACTCCGCATTTGCGTCAGTCACCACCACCACCATCTCCTAATTCTCATCCACCAACTCCACCACCGCCTTCCCCGACACCACCTCCTCATCCACCATTACCTCCACCCCAACCACATTGCATACCACGACAACAACCTGGTCCTCCTTCACCCCCTATGTAAACTTGCTCTAAAAACAACATCTTTGAAGGTCTTCACCACCAAATACCCCTTTATTAGTGCCTTCTTAGACCATCTCCAACGGAGTGGTCTTTTGCCATCTGGCAGCCCAACGTCTACTTTTGACTGTCCAAATTCCTCTTCAACCTATATGCCATTTACACGTGTATTTGATAATTTGAGGCTTTCTGTCAAATTTCACAGCCCAAACCTCATCAGTCTTATATATATATATATATTATGATTTCTGTCTCTTCTCCCTCTTCCTTTTCCCTTTTTCCTTCTCAGTTCTCACAGAACATCAAAATCCCTAAAATCCCTGATTAATCAAGAACATCAAAATCCATGATTAATCAAAAAAGTTATTTTCTGCTATCTTCTTTCGTAGACCTCATTCTCCACATCTGGGTCCTCGGCATCTCCATCATCACCTGTTTAAATTACCAATTGGATGAATGATTTTGCAACGGCGATTTTGGATTGAGGGGCAGCACCCACAACGAAATCAAGACCAAGATCAACAATACCAAGGTCTTAAGGAACAATTGGGCATAAGCCTGAGCAAATTGATTCTGAAGCTGGTTCTTGAAAAGGTTAGGGTTGAATTGGGTTGAACAAGATTCGCTTGACGACGATGAAAAGTCCATCATTGATCACTGAAAATCGCCCTCTTTGTTAAGCCTCTACAACCCTACAGTTCTACACAACTCCTATCGCTACTCTCTTTCCATGGCTTCTTGAAGAGAAGAGATACAGAAGAAAAGAGATTGAGAAGAAAGAGAAAGTTGGTTTTATTATATTTATATAATATTTGAAAAAATAATAATAAAATAATATTTAAATTTGACATCTCTATTGGAGTAGAAGTTTGTCAAAAATAACAATTGCCACATCATCTTTCAAATTTGAATTTGACATAAGCATTTTGACCAATTTGTTGGAGATGCTTTTAGCTTCCAAATCTCACTTCCCTACAGGTTACACCTCAAACCTATCACCAAGCTTCTAAGGACCCTAAATGGGTCAAAGCTATGCAAGAGGAAATGGCCGCACTACATCAAACTGGGGATTTGCTTATTTCTAGTATTTTAGAGATAATTACACGCATATAAATGCATATAATCAGTTCCAAATTTGGGGTTCTGAAATGATGATGTACTAGACAAGGATGTTGTGGTTTGAGTTGCTGCCTTGCCTGTTGCAGCTTTGCTGGTTTAGAAATTTCGAATTTGCACTAAAATTGGGTGTTCTGAAAATGTGCAATTTGCTGCCTTGTGTTGTATTAATGTACTTTGTACTATTTAAGTATTATAACAGTGTAACTTATGTTGTTATAGTTATAATGAGTGATTTACACTTGACAGCACCTCATTTGCAATGTAGGTGCCTAAAATACTGAGTTACAAACCTAGGAAAAACCTGGGAGCTAGAAACCTGGATTTTGGGAACGAAAACCCGAAAAACCTAACCTGTAGAAAGTCGGTTCAGGCTTTACTTGGTTCTCACTTTCCAAATAGACCGAACTAACCCGGACCGAATACTTCAGGCTCAATCTTAGTCCATGAAAACTTTGGGACCGCCCCTCCCCGACCCCAGGCTTAGTGTAAGTGAGTTGTAATTTGGCCTGGTTTATGTAAACTGATGAAAAATTACTTTGCCAAATAAGAATAATTGGACCACGTAAATTTTTTCGCACTTAAACTAATCACATGAATATCTTGATCCACAAGTGCTTGCAGCTCATCTATATTAGAAGCAATAAAAAAATGAAGTCGGAAAAAAAAATTTCAGATGTTTTCTTTAAAATTTGTGCATAAGAAAATGTATGATTAAATTTATTAAAAAAAGAAATTTCACTCGCGAATTCTTTCGACACTCAGGGGCTCTAAAATGAGATGTAAAAACCAAATAAGAGCATCTCCAACAGAATACTTATTTTAAAAAAAATTTGAAATTTAACTAGTTTTAGGCTAAATTTGATCTCCAGCAGACTAGCTAAACAAAAGCTAAATTTAGCTTTAGCTAAAAGACCTAGCTATATTTAGCTAGAGAGGAGAGAGAATTTAACTAAAAGTTAAATTTAACTTGAGTTTTAGGTATTTGCTGGAGCATAATTCAATATTCAACTAGCTATATTTCAATTTTAGCTACTTTTAGCTATCCAGATAGCTATCACTGTTGGAGATGCTCTAAGGGTTAGAAATTTAGTGGATATAGGTCAATTTTGGTATGATTTTTGTGAATCAAGTAAAATCGATAAGTCCTAGAAAACAAATTTTATAAGATGTCATATTTTGAATTCGGCAGACGATAAATTTGTTGCGTAATAAAAGCAAAATTTTAAAAAAATGGGCTTTCCCATAAACTCTTGTCAAGTTAAACAAGTACATATGAAGTCATCCAAAAAAAAAACACATGTATATATGAAAGGGACACTGCTAGTCCTATCTCCACAGAATTCTTTGGCATCTTTGGCTGTCATCTGTCGGTCTTTTTGAACCACATACATAAACACTTCTCCAACGCGTCAGTTAGACTTCACAGCTTCAGATTGACTAATTATCTAAACTTGAATCGCTATGCGTGGAATAGAATCATTGCAATTGAATTGGACTCCCTTTAGTTGTAAAATTATTGCACTTGACCAAGACTTCGTGAAAGCACTTGATGCTTTCCTTGTAAACAGGTGTCCAATTAAGAAGACGTGGAAAGAGTAAAGCGTTGACGCCCATGTCGTTAACAACATGCTTTCCTTCTCACTCGGATGCTCTTGTTTCAAGTACAACCCTTTCCATTTCGTTAACAAGTGAATCAATTCGGGGTAGAGAGAGAGAGAGAGAGAGAGAGAGAGAGAGAGAGAGAGAGAGAGAGAGATGGAGATTAGAGAAGACCACCATGAAGACGATACAACAAAAGCACTCTATGAGGCAGCAGTTGCAGACTCTGTATCATCTTTTAAAACATTGATCCAGAAAGACCCTCTCATCCTTGACGAAGTTTCACTCACTCACTTCAGTGAAACTCCCCTCCACATCTCAGCTCTGCTCGGCAACATTGATTTCACCAAGGCTATTCTTACCCACAACTGGAGACTTGCCACCGTGAGGGACTCCTTGAGACGCCTGCCGCTTCTCTTGGCAGCTGCCGAGGGCCAAAAGGAGATTGTTCAAGCTCTTCTGAAAGCCTACCCGGCCGCTTGCTTGTTTCCTGATCAGTATGGAAGAATCCCTCTTCACTATGCCGCTATGAGAGGACACGCTGAGGTCTTAGTTGAGTTGATGCACACAATGCCCAAATCAGTCATGTTAAGGGTTCTTGATAGAGGAGACACGGTTTTCCACTTATGTGTTGCTTATAACCAATTAGAATGCTTGAAGCTATTGGTGGAAGAGGTAGGAGACAATAGAGACCTCCTCAATGCTAGAGCTGGATGCGATGGTGGTATGACCATCCTTGAATTAGCTGTGATGCTAAGGCAAATTGAGGTATATTTGGTTTATACATCTTCGCTTTTCTTTTCCTTTTCTGGTTAAAATATACGAGAAAATTAGGAAAAAAAAAAACCTAAAAATAAGCTCTTATTAGGACAAATTTATTTCTATATTTTCTTTTAATTTACACTCATTCACATAATTAAATATTCCTTATAGGTTTTAAGCCTATAATTATAATTTTTCACCTTTTTTAGTTCAACTATTTTACCCTTCTGATTGAATAGGTAAAATATTCCTCAAATATAGTTGTTGAATTTTTAGTAAAATATTCATTTCACCTTATTTACTGGAAATAAAATAGAATAATCAAACACCCTTGTCATTAACTTTCATTTGCTAATTTTGGTATTTTTAGATGAACCATAGGTATAACTGTATAATTTTTCCTATCGTGTAGGTGCTAAATATCATGTGAGTCTTAACATAAACAAATGATTTAGGTACCTATCATATAGGTGTTCACAACTTGTACCTATCTATCAAGGAATAACTTCGATAGAATGAACCATAGGTAAAATTGCATAATTATTGTCTATCATTTAGGTGTTAAACATCGTGTGAGTTTTAACATAAGCAAATGATTTAGGTACTTATCATTCAGGGAGTTCACAATTTGTACCTAAAGAATGATTTAGGCACCTATAATTCCAGCTTTTGAATGTGGAGATTACATAACCTCCAACCCAAGTATTGATTTCAATTGCTGGAATCAATAGTTGATTAATTCTGGGCAATGTCTTTGCACAACCATTTCAAGAGTTGCATCTGCATAAAGTTTGGGGATGGTGGCAGCTTTAGTAATTCTTAACAACAATGGGTTTAAATATTTATCTTTTTTTTTTATATATAGATAAACCTAATTAATAGGTTTGGGTGTATATTAAAACAATATTATAGATGGGTTTAATCTAAAAGGTGTGTGTGAATTTGGGTGTAGAATCAAATTCCCCTAAAATATACATATCTCTGTCCTTGAATCATATATGCATATATAGATGTCTAAAAGAGATTGATTATTACTTTTAATCATGTTCATGAATGTAAAAGTTAGATGATTCATTTTTAATCATGCAGATAGAAGCTTGATAAACATCACAATCTCTCATTGCCACTATAACAGCTTTCGAACCCTTTAGGCAATCTCAAATTTGATAATTGCCTTTTTTTTTATTTTTATTTTTTTATATCATTTTGAATTTCGTTGAAGCTGAATCTACAATAGACAAAGTTAAACATGGTAGTCCATATCTGTGCAGACCATAAAATACTTGCTTTCGCTACCTGCTGTACAAGCAGAAGCAAATGTTGTACATGGGAAGGTTTTAAACATGCTAGAAAATAGTCCAAGAGAGTCCGTAAGTTTGGAAATTCAACGAGTTTTGATGGATGCTGGTATCATGAGAAATGGAAAGAATGAAAATGAGAAACAACTACCATTACCAAACAACAAATCAAAGAAAGATGGAAAAAAGGGACGGAAAGGTTCGAAAAAGGTGAATGAGAAACGCAGTGAGAGTGGGAATTGGGTGGAAGAGAAACGCGGCATGCTGATGGTTGTAGCTACCATGATCTCAACAATGACATTCCAAGCTGCAATTAACCCACCAGGTGGGTTTTGGCAAGAAATGAACACCAATACGGTTTTTGATGGAGTTCCTTATTGCAGTATGAGAGACCCTTGTCTACCCGGAACTGCAGTATCAAGGTACATGCATCCAGAATACTTCAACTGCTTCCAGATTTTCAATACCATCAGCTTCCTCTGTTCTTTGTGCATCACTCTTTTGCTTATAAGTGGATTTCGTCTCCATAAACGAGTACTTGTCTGGCTCTTGTCAATAGTGATGTGTCTCACTCTCACATTCTTGGCACTGGCCTTCAGGGCAGGTTCCTATATGATAAGACCAGAAGGTATTCAATATGGATATCGCGATCGTATACGTTTTCTGGCTTATGGCTCATGGTTTTGGGTTCCATTGCTTCTACTGGTAGCTTTATATCACACTATTCGACTTCTGGTTTGGCTCGTAAGGAAGTTGTGGCGCCTAATCTACCACAAAATCAAGAAGACGAGCAGCAACGATGGAAATCAACATCAGCCTCCCTCAAACTCTCATGAGAACAATTCGTACGTCTAAGTGGACTGAAATGATCGATACTCGATCTGTTGGTACAACTACAAACTAGATAGTCACCGGCACGTGTATTGTTATGAATTTTTCTCCCTGCTTTGATGTTCTATCTGTTTAGGGAAAAAAAAAATCTAGCAACTATATAGTGCATGCTGTTGTATAATTCATCTTTTCTCCCTGTATTGTTGCGTACTTAAGACATGCAATATAATACATCTTTAGGTGTTCCTCGATGGTTACTATTATGCTTGTGGTATTTGATGATGAATTAGGCTTCCTATTTGAATCAAATCATTTCCACGCTTCATCATATAAGCAACCTGAACATGATGTCAGGATCTGAAACATGATGTCAGGATCAGGATCTGAAACATGCCTAAAACACTGATAGACACAAGTGGTCACACAACAAAATAGAAATCATCTCTAATCTAGTTAAAAGATGGCAACCTTGTTACCTTGACAACCTTGATGTTATAGGGAAACACTAGCTAAGAAGAGAGTTAACCCGATAGGAAAAAAACAATTATATTAAAAAAATTCATAGTGTCTATGGTACCAAGCGTGCTCATGAGTAACCGTTTGGACCAAAAATATTATTGACAAAACCAAGGTTTAAAATATCGGTTTTTACATATCTATCATAAATTAAATAAATAAAAAATATCAAAAATATTAGAGATATATCTGAAATATTTGGGAAAATAATTTTTTTTTTAATTAAATAATTGTTACTCCCTGTATTTTGTGGTTAAAAATAGTTTAGTCCCTCGTCTTTTAAATTAAACAGGTTAGAGCATCTTTAGCAGACTTTCTATTATGGCTCCTTAGCTATTTTGGAGAGCATGTTTAGCTTTTTATCTATTTTAACAGCTGCACCAGACTCCTAAGTGACTCTCTATTATAATTTTTAACTATCTCGCTCCTAAATATAGAGAGCGGAATGAGGCTCTCTATAATTTAAAACATTCCTTTTAAGTTATTTTATGTAATTTATAAATACATTTAAACTATTTAATATTCATTTAAAAAATAATATAAATTCAAAACTAGCTAAAATAGAGAGCATTGATGCAGACGTAATTCTAAAGTAGCTAGCTAAAATGACTTTTTAGCTACTTTAGCTAAAATTTGACTCAAAATGGCTAGTATTGCTAAAGATGCTCTTAGTCCTTATTATATCTAATTCTCAAATAACAAGTCCAAAATGACCATTATACCCCTCACTTCATTTTTAAAATTTTTTTTTCTCTTTTTAAGTGTTTTAATTTTTCTCTATTTATTTTTTTGCCTCTCTCTCTCTCTCTCTCTCTCTCTCTCTCTCTCGGGATTTGGGATTTGGGATTTTCCGCCATGGCCTCCACGACAAGACCCACAAATGCTCTAGTGACTCTGCAGCCCCCCACTCCAGTTCCCCGACCCCAATTCTAGCTCCGATCAGCCCAGCTTCGATCCCATTTTATACCAGCCCGCCTCCACCGAGCTCCACTTCCAACCCACCACTCAAACCCCCAATCTCTCACCCTCCTCTGCCCCTTTTGCTTCACCGAATCCTAACCAGAAACCCCAACCCCCAAACTGGATCCGCTTCTAACGCCCCACTTGACTCACAAAATGGATCCGCCATCCTGACGGCACCACCACCCAAAACGCTAAAGCCTAGGAAGCTACGTCGGTATACTAATCCGAGTCCAAATTTCGGTGCTCTACTACCAAAGTAGTTGCTCGACCAATTCCGGTGCTCTATTACCGGCATCTTTCACCGTCTTACTTCGATACTATCGCTTCCGAGTACAATTGCACGCTAGGTTTCTGAGACGAGTAGAGAATTGGAGAGATCTAGTTTGCCTCCGGCGACGTATAGCTTCGATATGAGCTTCTTCGTCTTCGTCTTCGGGCGAGGCAACACCGTTTTGAGGCTTTGCATCGCTCGGATTGATCATAATTTCATTTTGTAACGGAAATTCAATTTTTGAAGTTTTGAGAAGAGAGTGTGAAAGGCTTTGAGGTTCTGTTCGGTTGAGAGTGAGAGAGAGAGAGAGAGAGAGAGAGAGAGAGAGAGATTAAAAAAAGAAAGACAAATAATTTAAAAAAGGAAATAATGAAATAAGGGTATAATAGTCATTTCAGACCTGTTGTTTGAGAATTAGAGAGAATAAGGACTAACCTGTTTAATTTAAAAGGTGAGGGATTGAACTGTTTTTGGCAGCAAAATACAAGGAGTAACAAGTATTTAATCTTTTTTTTTTTTTTAAGAGTCAATTTATTGCATTTACATAAAAATAGATTTCAGTGTCAATTTCATCTACATTCAAAAAGAGACTTTAGGTGGTTGAAAAATTGCTCACTGACCTACAAAACTACAATAATCAAACCAAGACCTATATAGGTCATATTACAAATTATAGTGATGAACATGATAGTCATAAATCTCTTTAGAGCTGTCGACTGTTTCCTCTATATTATAGGAATTCAAAACAATATATGCCAGATTCGTCTTGAGGGGATCTCTCACCTACATTCTTTTTTAGGGGATTACTCCTCAAACGCAGATTTATCGATCTTGAGGGGATTTGTCCTCACCTAGATTCGTATTGAGAGAATTACTCGTCACCATATTTGCCTTGAGTGGTTTTTTCCTCACACAAATTTGTCTTTAGGACTTTAGGGAATTACTTCTCACCTAAAGGTCGTTTTGAGGGGATTTCTCCATACCTAGAGAGGATTTCGTGCTTGCCTCACCCAAATCTGCTTTGAGAGGTTTCACATTGATGCATTTTTTCCAAATAGGTTGCGCTGCCTCTCTATCAAGTTATTTCCTGGCTAGTTACCGTTCTTAAAATTTTACAACCCTCCATATTCTATAATGTAAGTTTCTCTGTGAGTAACTGAGTAAATTTTTAATTTTTTATTTCTCTCGTCAGATTTTACAAATATTTCTTCAATTTATCATAATATATCCTAAATATCTTATATATATCGAGAATATTTGGCGGTATCGGAGAAATTTCACAGAAATGGTAGAAGATGAGATATTTTTCCTTTATAATATATCTTATACATACTCTAAAAATGGATATATCGAAGGATATGTTAGAGATCGCCGATACATATTTCAATCCTTGGACAAAACCATTTGAAAGAGGAGGCATCCTTAAATTCTTGTAAATTACAATTGATTTCTACTAAATTGGTCCTTCATCAAGGGAAGACTGCTCTTTAAGCAGGATCCTAAGTAAGGGAGTGCTATGAAGCGATTTCTTAATTTGTTTTAGTGAAGTTTCAACTACCAACATTGTAGTGCTGTTTTCGTTTAATTTTGATGTGGTCACTATAAAGGAAAGATTCATATAGGGTACGCGGATACCTTTAGCAGAAGTAGATCTGATATTTTCTTCATTGAAATAACCGATGAAGAACTGGCACTACCATGAAACCTTGCAGTAATCGTTACTGACAATGCCTATGAGGTGAATTAGAATTAGTACATCTGATAATAGCACATCAAGGGTTCCACTTTTCACAAGCGAAAGCAATATTGCTCCTTGGGCAGAAGGATACCTTCACATATGTACAAAACTAGTGTAACTGGCGAAAGTAAAATAATTGTCAAAGGAAGTGCATCTGTGATTGTGCAGAGCCAACAAGAAAGATGTTCCAGATGGTGTTTAGAAAAACCATTTTCTCGAAAACAGATAAACAGTGGCTGCAAAGCTATGACAATATTATCAACAATGCATGCTCTTGACAGATAACTAACCAACGCATGCGCGCATAACCATGCATGCATCGTGTGAAGTCTGGACAAACGATGAGATTAACGCATAAAAGAGTATGGCATTGTTTAAATGAAATTCATTTTGTGAAATTATACTTCACAGGATACAACAATGCTGGTCAATTATCCGAAATCAAGAATTTCAAGAAAAATTGCATGACACCACATTCCCGGCCTGTGAAATAACAAATTAGGTGGGCAAAAGGAATTCTAAGTTACTACCATTCATTTCCCTGTTCTCATGATAGAGCAACTTAGCTATGGAGGAAGTAAAAGGGTATCGACTTAATTACTTATGGGAAGGAATTCATTGGGCCTCCCCAAAGACTACACCATAACTATTTCCGATCCCCTCCATATATTTCAATTTTCTTCCAATTAAAAGAGATTCAAATTGATTTTCCCCTTTAAATTTGAGTCTGCAAAAACAAAGTGTAAGATTCAAATTAATTTCTTCCACACATATTCAGAGTGTAAGATTGAATTCTATGAACAAGTGGAGCAAGGTATGAATTTCTAGAATTTTCTTAGATATCCAGGTGTTTGTCATCCCTCATTTTGTTGAATATTTTTGGACCATTGGATTAGTAATATATCCAATGGTCTAAAATATTTACAATTTGGTAACTTGTTTAGCCTTTAGTCAATTATTGTTTAATTATCATTTTTTTTTTTAGTAAATGAAGATTGCATTGATAATTGCATGCCAGAACGGCATTTACAAATTTCCCAAAAAATGGGAATTCATGCACCATTTGCTTAAGACATTGAAGCTCGCTTAAACAAGGAGCCTAGCAAACTACAACAATATTATCCTACAAGGAGATAATTTTGTGTGAAAACTTCCTTTGCCAATGCGCTCAATTGCGGTGCTCCAGAATCGAAGCTTCCATTATCAAGATGTAAAGAGACAACATCATAATCTGCAGGCTAAAAAATAGATGTAGTGTGTTGGATGAAGTCACCCGGGTCCCAAATACGAAACCCTAGGGAACTAGAGCCCAAGATCTTGGTCCACAAAAGGGCCCAAATCCAAGCAACATCTGCAAAGACTTTAGACATCCAAAATTCCTTGGGCCTTAGCCTTGGCTTGAACTGCCCAAATGATCTGGGCACCCGACTCCTAAGCCGCCGTTCTCCTATAGCCATCTTGGTCCCGACCGCCACCGCAACACCTGTCATACCTGCAGATCGATGCGTTCTTGACTGCTGCTTGGACCAACCTCCAATTTCGCTGCCACCAGCCACCATGACCGCCCTTCCGGCTTCGCTACTCTCAGCCTCCATCTCAAGCCGAAGCAAAGCCACTCTTCCTTCTTTGCCGCCTGCAGCACCAGGCCCAAACCACAACCACCTCGTTGTCTAACAGCTGCAGAGGCTATGATCCGATCCTCCGCCTTTGACATCACATCGAGAATCATATGTCGAACTCTACCATTCTTTAGTCTCCCTCGAGGAGGTCGGATCTGACCCAGATTCTTATTCAGTTCCCAACTTGAGAGGCCACCAACGCCATTGTGGTGAGGCATAATGGAACTCGAGGAGATAGCCTCTTTGATGGAGAAAACTAGTTAGAGAATCGTTGAAGAAAACTGACGTTGAAAGGCCGTAAGACTGCGTGAGGCAGAGAAACTGCTTATTGATGGTGCCGAAAACCATGGATGGAGTCCCCAGCCATGATGGCTAGGGTTAGCAAGGAGGCGGAGAGCCATCTTTATTGTTTAATTATCAATTGAAAATTGACAATTACGTTTTATCATTTTTAAGAAAAAAATTAGAAAAACCTTCTAACCTAGGCCCACCGAATTACTATTAGTTCAATAGTCTTTATTACTAATTAATTTTATCATTAGCCAATTAATGTTTGATTAATGCTAGCCTTGATTATCAATTGACAATTAGACAATTAAATTTCTTTCCTTATCAAAAATAAAAACCTTCTAACCTAGGCTCACAAAATTAGTATTAGTTAAATAGTCTTTATTACTAATTAATTATATCATTAGTAGTTTCCATAACCAAATATAATTCTTTTTACAGGCATTTTACGACAAACACAATAATTAATGTAAAAATAGATAATCTTAGTTTTAGATGTATTGACTACTTCACATACAATTTGTTATTATTGCTTTTTAAACTAATTTACAAATGTTATCACAATGTGTTATCATATAGGTTAACCATTATATTTTGACTAAAACCACGTATGTCCTCATTGGCGTAATGAAGTTCTCCCTTGAGTAATTAAAGTTATATTGTGTAATTTCCATCATCAAAGTCATAATTATTTTCAATCAACGTAATTTACCACAAACTGCAACAATTGATGTAAAAACGATAATTTTTGTTCTAATTGTAGTAATTACCACAACCCCCCCCCCCCCCCCCCCCCCCCCCCCACACACACACACACACAACCTATGTACTCATTTATGAACAATTTAACATGTGTGACAACCAATTTCTTGTTAGAATGGTGAATCTTTATGTTTTTATCATTAATGAAATGATTACTTCAATGACCATTCATTTGACTACAATACACGTCAATTGATATAAAAGCGGTAATTTTTGTTTTATTTGTAATAATTACTCCACCTAAACTAATGTATAAGTTTATGGACAATTTAAGAAGTGTGACAACAAATTTGTTCTCAGAGTGGTAAATTTTTATGTTTTTATCATTAATGAAATAATTACTACAATGACCACACATTTTACGAAAACCCCCAACAATTGATGTAAAAATGGTAACTTTTGTTCTATTTGTAGTAATTACTTCAAAAACTACATCATTTACAAAATTATCAACCATTTTACAATTTGGACAACAATTGTGTTGTGAACATGATACAATTAATATTAGACAAAAAAATATGTAAACACTCAGTATTGTAAGGAGATTCTCCATTTGATAATCAATATTCTCCATTTGATAAAAGTTGTCAAATTATGATATTTACATCTTTGACCACTCAATTACAATAACCACAATAAGTGTGGTCATAAGTCGTAATTTTAGTTCTACTAGGTGTAATTTATTATTTGGACAATATTTGTTATATGTTTCTGAGCAATATTATATATCAAGATAGAATGTATTATTAATATGGTAAATTTTATTTTTAAAAATGACACATGTCAACATTTAAGTGGGTAACCTGTTAATTAGTTCAATAGGTTTCCACTACATTAATTTATTAAAAATAAAAAATGATAAAAAATAAGGGTATGACATACATCAAGGTACTCTAGAATTTTTTTTTTTTTTTGATCGAAAAATGATTCATTGATAAGCAAAAAGCTACATCAAGGAGTAAATAGTGGCCTCATTAAACCCACCACAAACGGTTGGGAAGAGTGCCACACTCCATTTTACAAACGTTCAATTACCAGACTCATTGACTAAAATTTGAGCAAGCCAATCCGGCACCATCATCCACCAATAAGTAGGGTAGGATAGTGTCAACGCTGCTCTGGCCACACAATGAGCAGCCTTATTACTCTAGGGACAAAACCCCAGCTAACAGACTGAAATTGACTTAAGAGTACCTTTGCTTCATCTACTAAAGCTCCATCCATGCTAAGATCTTCCTGAGTGGAGTCCAAAGCCAAAAAGACGTTGCGGGCATCCCCTTCAATTTCCACAAGTGAAAAACCTGCTTGAATACAAAAGTGTAGCCCATTGACAAGAGCAAGGAATTCACACGTCTGGGGGCTCACATAGCCAACTCCCGGCACGGCCAGCACCCCAACACAATCTCCTATATCATTGCGACACACTGCCCCAGTTCCATACACTCCTTGATCCAACTGTAGGGCACCATCAATATTCATTTTGATGACACCATGCCTAGGCTTTACCCACTGCTTAGTTCTCAAATTGGAGGACCCCACTGTCATCACATGGCCACCCTCCCTTTCTGCACCATCCTCCATACTCACCTTTATATAATTCTCCCACCAACAAAGTGCTTTCTCAAACACCTTCTCTGGACCCAAAGCATAATTACCATGTATTTTATTATTCCTTTCATGCCACAACTCCCAGGCCACTACACCAAACCACTCTAAGTCATTGTCTCTAGCAACCGAGTCCACATGCAAAAAGAGCGCAAAAAAATCCCTCTCTCTCCACACCTTACTCACATCAGCTAAGAAAGTGTAATTCCACACTTTACGGGCAACGGAACAATCCCATAAAGCATGAATCACTGTTTCATCACCAGAGCCACACCCCCCATACCGCCCATAATCACACACTCTCCTTCTTTTCAACGCTGCAGCACAAGGTAAAAATTCACTACATGCTCTCCAAAGAAACACCTTGATTTTGTTTGGGAGCCTTAAGCTCCACAATCTTCTCCAACCATTTTGGGTACCAGAGCTTCCTCCCACAAAACTCCCAGACCCCATCGTTCCTTCCTTCCGTTGCCTCTCCTGAGCAGCCACCCAATACCCGGATTTGACCGAGAATCTTCCATTCTTATTATAATGCCAAATCTGCTTATCCAAACCTCCATTCCTAGGAAGAGGAATAGAGAGAATCTTCTGGGCTTCAAAATCCAGGAACTGGGTATTTATTAAAGTCACGTTCCATTCACCATTGGGAGTGATAAGATCATCCACCCTAGAATTCCACGGCAAACAAATGGGAGAGATTACCTTGAAACTATAAGGTTGGGGAATCCATCTATCTTTCCTCAACGATATTTGTGTCCCATTACCCACTCGCCACCTCATACCAAGCTCCAAAATTTCTTTCCCCCAAATCAGGCTCCTCCAAATCAGAGAAGCACCCCTGCCCACACTAGCACTGAGCCACTCGGTCCCCGGAAAATATTTCTCCCTTAATAATCTACCAACTAAAGAATGGGGAGCATGCATAATCCGCCAATAAGTTTTCGCTAGTAAAGATTGATTAAACAACTCCAAATCTCTGAAACCCAAACCACCCTCCCATTTGCTGCGGCACAACTTCTCCCAGTTACACCAATGCATTCCTTTTTTCCCCCCACCCTTTCCCCACCAAAAGCTTGTAATTTTTGATTGAAAGGCCTTATGAACTCCTTTCGGTAGTCTGAAGACGCTCATCGTGTACGTAGGGATATCTTGAGCCACAGCTTTGATGAGGGTCATCTTACCTGCCTTAGAGAGAAATTTACTCTGCCAACCAACAAGATGATGATCCAACCTCTCATTAAGACGCTTGTACATTTCCTTTTTATTCCTTCCCGCTAAAGTTGGTAGCCCCAAATGCTTTTCATGAAACGGTACAGTTTGGACACCTAGAATCTGTTGTAGCTCTACTTTTACTTCCGCTCTCACACCAGGTCCAAAAGCAACAGCTGATTTTTCAAAATTAATTTTCTGTCCTGCAGCTGATTCATAGAGTAGTAGGATCTGTTTCAAATTCACAACCTCCTGCATCTCTGCATTAGCAAAAACAAGGCTATCATCTGCAAAAAGTAAATGGGAAATTGAGGGTGCTGTACTACTGGCCTGTATTCCATGGATAAACCCCATCATATCAGCATGGGAGAATAAGCTCGATAATCCCTCAGAACACAGAAGAAAAAGGTATGGAGACAACGGATCCCCCTGTCTCAAACCCCGTGTTGGTCTAAAGAAACCAGTAGGCTGTCCTTCCCAGAGTACTGAGAAAGAAGTCGAACAAACACACCTCAAAATCAGACGCACCCATCTATCTGCAAATCCAAGCTTCAACATCATTTGTTCAAGAAAGTGCCATTCCACCCTGTCATATGCCTTGCTAATGTCCAATTTTAAGACAAGATTGGAGACACCACTACCACCACTTCTTCTGATAGAATGAACAGTTTCAAAAGCCGCAATTACATTATCATGAATATGTCTACCCGGAACGAAGGCACTCTGTGTAGGAGAGATTACCGTATCAAGCAAACCTTTCATCCTGTTAACTAAAGCTTTAGATATTAACTTGTATAAGACAGTACACAAGCTAATCGGGCGAAAATCCGATGTTCGATGCGGCTCAGGAATTTTTGGAATAAGCGTGATTAAGGTATGATTCGTATCCCCCAAGTCTCTTTCTTCGTTCAACACCCCCAAACAAAAGTCACATACCTCATCACCCACAACATCCCAGTATTGCTTAAAAAATAAGGCAGGGAGACCATCGAATCCTGGTGATTTCAGCGCTGTCATCTGTTTAAGAGCCCTTTCGATCTCCGCTCTCCCAAAAGGCACAAGTAATTTCTGATTCATAGCATCACTCACCCTTCTTTGGACCTTCTCCAAAATTACCTCCAAGTGATGACTTCCTCCCGAAGTGAATAGCTGATTAAAATAATCAACAAACAGCCCCTTAACACCACTACTATCATCAATCCACTCGCCCTCAGAATTGAACAAACCCCTCACCCGATTTCTACTACCTCTATTCTTGGCGAAATTATGAAAAAACTTCGTATTATTATCTCCTTCTTTTAACCAGGTAGCCCGCGATCTCTGCCTCCAAATCTCCTCTTCATGTCTCTCCAGTTTGTCAAGCTCCATCATCACCTCTTTCCTTCTTTTTTGGACTGCCCCATCAATGCAATCAAACGGCATCACCCCAATTTGCTCCTTTAACTCTTTGATTCTTCTAGGTATATTACCCACCCGCTGCCTATTCCATCTATCTAATGAATCCATACATTGGAGTAGCTTTGCACCCACGCCCATTCTCCCCACATCATTTCTACCCCACATCTCCTCCACTACTTGTTTACAACCCTCTTGTTTTACCCAAAAGCTCTCAAATAACTTTCTTCTTTTCCCACATCGCTGATTCAAATCTTCCCCTTTGGTTGTAATAAAGATAGGCAAATGATTTGAAGGGCCAAAGTCCACATGAAAAACTTGTAATCTGTTGTAGAATCCGAAAGCCACCCCATTTGCAAAAGCTCTATCTAACCGTTCAAGGACTGTACCATTACTCCATGTATAGATTGGACCCTCGAAATTAATTTCCGTCAAATTACATCGATCCACAGCATCTCTAAAACGCTTCATCTGAGCAGCAGACCGATCTCCTCCGCCAAATTTCTCATTGACTTCCAGTATTTCATTAAAATCTCCAAAGACAATCAGGGGGCAATCAACACCCATGACAATCCGTTGCAAAAGCTCCCAAGAGAATTGTCGCAAACTCGTATTTGGATTACCGTAGAAACCCAGCAACCTAGTCTTCACATTGTCTTGGGATAGTACTGCGTCGATATGTCCTTGAGAATGGCCAACCACGTCAATATTAATATGGGTCTTCCAAGCTAATGCAAGCCCACCACTCTGCCGTCCTTGTCTTTCCACAACAAAACACTTTGAGAAACCTAAAGAATTACAAATCTGAACCATTTCCATCTCCAACTTCTTTGTTTCCATAATAAACATAACATCAGGGTTACGGGCCTTAAGTAATTTACTCAAGGCATGGAACTTGTGCGGGTCCCCTAATCCCCGCACGTTCCAACTTAAGATGATCATTGCTCGTGATGGGCCCAAGGACCGGAGCCGATCACGGTTTTTTTCAATAACCCATTACGGAACTTCAACACTTTACTAGGAGAGTCATGAGACTTAACAACCTTTGACCTTCGACTACCACCAACAAAGAAACCTTTCTGCGTTACATTGCCAGTTTTTGAAAAAAGTTGTTTTGGATGTTGTTGGGACTGATCAGGACACCCAAAAACAGCAGCTTTCCCCTTCTTGGACTTCGACAGCAACTTGTTACCCGGCCCATCCTCCTTCTCCAGCCCAGCATAATTAGTGGGGCCAAAAATAGGCACATCAAAAAGTGTCCCCCCTGTTTCAACTCCTTTCCCTTTCAAACACTGTCTCCTTCCACTAATTTTGCCTTTATTGATGTCCCCCAAATCCCTGAAAGCCCGCTCTTCCTCGTCACCCCTCTCAACCATCAACACATCAATTAATGCATCCCCCAAATCCGCCATCAAATTACTCTCCTCAGCACCTTCCAAAATCTACCCCGGCGGCCTCCTTTCCTCTCCGGTCACGCCTTCACCGGAGACAGCCTTGTTTTCCACCGCAGTCGCAATCCTTCTTCTTTTGGAGAAACTTCCTTCTGGTTCCGACCCGTCCTCCTCCCTGTTTCTCACCAACCCCGTGCTACTGAGCTCCGGCGCCGAACACGACCAACCACCAATCGGGGTCCTATAGCCCAACCCAAAAGAAAATCCCTGCAATTCCCCATCCACTCTGACATTAAACACATCTCTGATCACTGTCTTCCACCGCCCATATCGGGCTTCAATATCATTATTGAGTTTCTTCTCCGGGCAACACGACCCAAGATGGGTAAACAGACTGCAGTAGAAGCAGAAATACGGCAATCTCTCATACTCCAAATCAAACTTCTTTGCCAGACCGCTATCAACTTTGACATTCACCCATCGAGGAAGCGGCGAGGACAAATTCAACCTGACTCGGATTCAAAGGCATCCGCCCAGAAAGTCTCCGTTTCTACCCTCATCCGTCCATACATGGCTACCAATAATGTTCCCAATTTTCATCCCCATCTCCTTATTAAGAAACAAAGGAGGAAGACCACGCACTCGAACCCAGATCTCATGCGTCTCCAGTCTCACCTCCCTCAGATCAGACAGCCCATCCGTCTCTACCAGTGCAATCAATGCATTATCAAAATTCCAAGGACTGCCTTGCATAATCCTCTTCCTATCCAACTCCGAGGCAAAACCCACCACAAACCGATCTGAGCCCTCAACATCACAGATTGAAAACTTCTCTTTCGTCCGCCATAACTCCTTTAACCTCTTGAATAGGATCTCCTTGTTCACTGTTTTGGTTGTGAGAACTTGCCCTACCAAAAAGAACCACACGGGTCCCAAATCGGGATTAGATTCAATTCCCTCTATAATCACCTCTTTAGCCGCCGCCGACAGAACTCGACGCACAGTCCGACCCGCCATATCTTCCCAGTCACACAACTGCACCCCTGCCAATGACCACGTCTTCCACAGGATACGAAGTCCGGTCAGTCCGACTTCCTGCAAGACACGGCAAAGACTCGCTGGAAGAAACATACACCGTCCACTCTTCAAAACCCTAACTCCTCCCACGGCGAGAGAGAAGGGACTGATTTTTTAGTTCTTTACAACGATAATTTGGGAAGTGAATTAAATTAACAAAAATGGACATCAAGGTACTCTAGATGACCCCAAATTTCTGTGAAGTTTAATTAACTTTGTTAATTTCTTTTAAGTTTATACTAGTTCTGTGACTCTGTGAGTAATGGTTAATTATGATTGCTTTTGGCATTGTTTAATTTGTAGAACATGCACTTGAATCTGGTGCTCCGTACAGTAGAGCAGCTTGAGTAGCCATGTACCTCTATATATTCTAAAGCTTCAAAGGTGTCAAAGACAGTGGATGCTACAAGCAAATAAAGGTACCAGACTACCATATTAGCAGCAAGCTGTTATTTTTGCTTTAATACTAGATTAGATCTGTGCTATTGGTTGAAATTGATGTGGAATATTGATGATTATTGATTTTGAGATGTTACTGATTTTGATGTGTTATTGATGTTGAAATTTGGATGATTGGATCTGTGTTACATAATGAAAGAGTGATCAGTGCGTATCAAAGCACGCCAGCAGCAATGTGGATTTGTGGAGCTTGGATATTTGGAGCCTGCATATGTTCATTTCATTATTTCTCATTTTATACTTTCAAGTTTCAAATTTGGGGTTCTGAAATGATGATGTACTTGACAATGATGTTGTGGTTTTAAGTTTTAACTTGTTGGCTTGCATGTTGCAGCCTTGCTGGTTTAGAAATTTCGAATTATCTTCTTTATATTAAAACCCAAACAGGATAAGGACAACCGAAATGAATAGTTTCCTGACTATCTGCCCCTCCTCATGTCTTCTATTAAGGAATTGCCCGGACACCTTTGCGTTTTCTATGGCATCGAGTCTCCGCTAACTGTTTGCTTCTCTTTCCACCGATTAGTGTTGGCGTGGCCGCACATCCTTGCTCTGTAAAAATATAGAGAGGTAGACAACGATGGTGAGATACAGGGTCTGCTTCTTTCCTCCTCACAGAGAGAGAGAGAGAGAGAGAGAGAGAGAGAGAGAGAGAGGACTAGAGAAAGAAGAAGAGATTTAGCAGTTATAGATACCTCTCACTAGTATGACTAATTTGCTATCTCACCAAACATAAAGTAACACCCTCTTAGGGGGCCCACAAGCTATGGTGGGACCCAACCACGACATACATGCCGTACCTCGGCATAAAACTTACCCCATGGTAGTCAGAAGCGGCCAAGATCTCGCTAGGAAGCAACCTTCCCGGACTTGCCAAGTTACCTTCACAAACATGCTTTCTAAGACTAGAATAGTTGTTTTACATCCCACAATGAAGGAAATGTAAATGAGAGAGGCTCCCTTACCTATAAAAGGGACCAATTCTCCCACTTAGAGACCACTCCATTACATCCTCATGTAATCCTATTGGGCCGCAAGACCCAAACACTAGTCAAAACTTTGAAGTGGACATAGTCTCCCGCTAAAGCAGGAAGCAAACCACTATACTTCTTGTGTCAAGCTAACACTAACTTTTCTCTATCTAAAGCTAACTAGAGCCTTCGGTTCTAACGTTAACATTAGCGCCATCTGTGGAACCTGATACAATGGTTTCGTTACTTACCATGTGTTAAGTCAGCTTAACGGAGCTCAAATAAATTTTTCTTTTCTTCTTTGAGTTATCAAAGTTGCTCACTGGGCATCCTCTTCTTTGATTAACACTTTCTCAATCTTCTCGGATCATCTTTGGCAAGGCTAGTCAAAGAAAATCTCAAAAAAAAAAAATATATATATATATATATATAAATTAGCATGGCTGTTAACAAGGCTGACGCCTTGCACAGCCTCCGCATAGCCAGGCCCAGCAGCCAATGCCTGCTAGCTAGGCTAACCCAGCGGCCAGCGCCCCCAGCACGCTAGTGAGGCTAACCTAGCACCAACCAGCGACAAACAAGTGCCAGCGCGCTAGCGAGGCTAGTAGCCCTCCCAGTGCCAGCTAGTAGCCATCTTCTGCTAGCAAGGCTAGAGAGTCCAGCGGCCATCATCCGCTAGCGAGGCTAGCGTGTCCAGCTACCATCTCCCACTAGCGAGGCTAGCAAGTCCAGCAGCCATCATCCACTATCAAGGCTAGTGTGTCCAGCTGCCATCTCCCGCTAGCGAGGCTAGTGAGTTCAGCGACCCTCTTTCGCTAGCAAGGCTAGCATGCCCAAGCCACAGCGACAGCTAGCGACCCTCTTCTACTAGCGAGGCTAGCAACCCTCTTCCGCTAGCAAGGCTAGCATGCCCAAGCCCCATCGACAACCAGCGACCCTCTTCCGCTAGCATCCTCTTCTACTAGTGAGGCTAGCATGCCCAAGCCCCAGCGTGCCAGTGGCCATCTTTCGCTTAGTGCACAACCTCGGCTTAGCGAGGCTAACGCTCCGCTAACGTGCAATCAACAACACCAACCAACCTGGCAACGTTAGCGCTCCGCCAATGCCAGCAATCCTCTCTTCACACTTTAAACTTCTTTTCACACCGAGAAACCTACTTTGGGTACCCACTCAACACTCTTTTATCAAAATCAGCGCCTAGCACATATCATCAATCACTCACTTGACGTCCAGCTAGCGCACATGTCGAGCTCTTCATTGCAGCTCCCAGGCATTGCATCTTCTCGACCTTGAGCTCATTACCTTAATGTAGCTCTTCATCAAAACCAGAGAACAAGATAAGTTTTCAAACCACGTTTAAACATGTCTTACATGGTTATTATTATAATGGTTCGGAGCATGTTTACAATGCAATAAGTGCATACCTTCTAACAAATATGATCTGCTATGCTGCAATATAGTATCTGGCTATCTGCTATGCTTTGCCTCTTAAACAATCTACTATGCTTTAGTATAGTGCCACATATCAAAATGCATGTTGTACTTGTCTTCTTATGTGCACAATCATGCTGCCTCCTTATAGAACACACACATTATTCTAGGTTCATACCTTTACAATAATCTTGCTTATATTTCTAGTGTACATGTACTGACATGTCAATTACTATAACCATTCACACTTGGAATATATTGTCCTCTTGAATCACAATGACTACATATTTTCGAGAGCATAACAGCTACAATTCACATGGCAACATCAAGGCATGTCTGGCTTACTCCAGATTAATCATTTCCTTTCTTTATTATGAGGGAAACTCGAATTAAATAACACCATGCCAAGTAGTGGTACTAGCCAAATTCATCATAGTCCTACTATATGAATGTACAATTACTTTGTACCCTTTTTTATATGTGATCATTTCCCTTACTATATGATCAATTTAATCACACTCCTGTCACTTGAAGGACAACCTTTCTCATACTTCTCCCCACCCAAGGGCATCAAATAATCCATTTTATAACTTGATCAGTTCATTGATATGGATAAAATGCTAATCATTTACCTTATGTTAAGGAGACACAGTCACCGAGTACCACTTCAATTAATGAGGCTTCTACTAAGGAACTTCGCCGGAGCAATGGAGCGTCATGCTTAGACAACTCCAACATGATTTGGGTACTTATATCGATTCCAACTCCAACTCACTCCAAATCAGCATAAGATAAGTAAAAGTGCTATATCTCAATACACGCTCTTGCAATTAGAGCTATTGACATGCATTTGCATGCTTTTAATGACTTTTAAAGCATGCTTATAAACACATATTATTTTTTTTAGTAGCACACCTACTACCCCTACATACTATTGCCATGCCAATGTGTTAGGGGCCGCACTTGTAATGCCGCAAGCAACCTTGTCCAGGGTCATTAGTTAAGCCTTTGGTTGGTTTGCTTGCGTGCGAGGGATGTTTTGGTAATTTACAAATTATGTAATTTATTTTATTTTAGCAATTAGTCTCCTCGACCTTTTCCATGTTTCCTCCTGCCAGGTTCATGTAAGGCCGATATGCTCTATAGGGAGGGGTTCCTAGTCGGCATAGTTTGGACTACGGAACTAGTATAGGTAAACACATGTACTTTTGCCTCCCTTACCGTCTTACCATTAATAAAAGAGGAATTATTCAATCATCTATGCCCTGTGAGATTGCTCTCTGATCTTTCCTTTCGATTATTCATTGTTCTTCGTGGTTGCCCCAACATTCATATATTTGTGTTCTTGCTTGTCACTAGCACTATTTTAATATTGTGTGGCTTTCATTGTTCCTTGCAAGGTACTCACTTGGCTGACTTGCTTGCTAGTAAGTGCCGCACGGTCCGCTTTGCGCTTTGCAAAGTTCGGCCCGTGATAGTTGGTATCAGAGCCAACTCGGCTCAAGAAGCTCACTACGATGACAGGGAAGATGACAAACCAACAAAGATTCGATTGGTATGACCAACAACTCGGAGAACTTGCGGGAGTGCCTGATAGGTTGATTGATATCACTGATGTGTTGGACCACGTCGACCTAGATGAGTTGGCGGCGCGGATGATAGAGGTGGAGAGCCTGAAGGACCGAGTTGTGGCCCTTGAAAAATGTAAAGCTCGAGGTAGCGGAAGGGAGAGAAATGAGGAAGAATCTCCTGTTCCGAATGAGCAAATGGGGGCGATGAGTGATGCCCTTGACACACTCCAGGTGACAGTGGACAATATGGCGGAAGATGTCTGAGCCACCATTGATGCTTTCAGAAACGAGCTGGTGGAGATGAATACCAAGCTCAACTTGACCATCCGTGCGATGGGAAACCAACCTGTGACGGACTACAGGAAGGTAAAGATACCGGAACCTCAAGCTTTTGGAGGGGCGCGGGATGCCAAGGAGCTTGAGAATTACTTATTTGACATGGAGCAATACTTCTGAGCAGTGAAGCCAGACTCGGAAGAGGTGAAGGTGAACATGGCAACAATGTATTTGTCAGGAGATGCTAAACTATGGTGGAGGACCAAGTATAATGACATACAAAGAGGGGTATGCACCATTGACACTTGGGAGGATCTTAAGAAGGAGCTCAAAGCTCAATTCTTCCCCGAGAATGTAGAGTACATTGCTAGAAGGCAACTAAGGGAGCTCAAGCACACCAACAACATCCGAGACTTTGTAAACAAGTTCTCGGTGCTCATGCTTGACATCCCGGACATGTCAGAGAAGGATCGGTTGTTCTATTTCCTAGAAGGCTTAAAGCCATAGGCGAGGACAGAACTTCAGCGGCAAAGGGTCCAAGATTTGGCCTCCGCACAGGCTGCTGCTGCTGAAAGGTTGACGGACTACACATTCGAGGAGAACTCTACTAAGAAGACTCAGCCGTTTTCGAACGTGAATGTCAACAGAAATATAAGGCCTGGACCGAGTAGAAGTGGGGGAGCGGAGTCCAAATTTTCCAACTTTGGAGGAGGGGACAGGAGAGCAGTGAATGCAAGGGACACGGTAACGTCCAAGCCTGTTGCCTCGACAGGGGTCTTCACCCCTCGACCCTTTAATCCCTCAGGCTATGTTCCAAAGCCACTAGCATGCTTCTTATGCAGAGGACCGCATAGAGTGAATGAATGCCCTCATAAGACTGCCCTCTCTGCCCTACAGGCTCATATTCACTCGAAAGAAATGGAGGATCAGCAAGAGCCAAAGGAGGAACCTAGTCACATGGGAGCTCTGAGATTCTTGGGTGCGGTGGAGTAGCGACCACAATCACCTAAGAAGTCCCAGGCTAAAGGCTTGATGTTCATAGATGGTAGTATTAATGGGAAAGTAGCCAAGAGCGTGATGGTTGACACAGGAGCCACTCACAACTTTGTGTCAGAACTTGAAGCACGGAGGTTGCGGCTGAAGTTGGAGAAGGATGTTGGCCGCATGAAAGCTGTGAACTCTAAGGCCTCACCTACAACTGGACTATCTCAAGGGGTATCACTCAAGTTGGGTCACTGGCAAGGGAAGACCGACCTCGTAGTTGTCCAGATGGATGACTTTGATGTCATATTGGGGATGGAGTTCTTGTTGGCTAACAAAGCTATTCCCATTCCTAGTGCCCAACACTTACTTATTATGGGAGAAAGGCCGTGTGTGGTTCCGGCAAGAATCGAACAACCAAGTGAACCCCGTCTCTTGTCCGCCCTCCAGTTCAATAAAGGCTTGAAGTGTCATGAGCCTACCTATGTAGCAGTTCCCCTGATAAAGGATGAGACCAAAGGAGAAGTGATTCCGAAGGAGATTGAAGGGGTATTGGAGAGCTATGTAGATGTGATGCCTCCTGAACTTCCCAAAGAATTACCTCCAAGGAGGAGTGTGGACCATGAGATCGAACTGCTTCTGGGGGCTAAACCACCTGCAAAGGCACCTTACAGAATGGCTCCCCCAAAACTGGCGGAACTTCGAAAGCAGCTCGAAGACCTGCTTAAGGTGGGATTCATTAGGGTATCTAAAGCCCCCTTTGGTGCGCCCGTGCTATTTCAAAAGAAGCACGATGGAAGTTGGAGATTGTGTGTGGACTATCGGGCTCTCAACAAAGTCATGGTGCGCAACAAGTACCCGATCCCTCTGATTGCAGATCTGTTTGACCAACTCAATGGTGCCAAGTATTTCACAAAGCTAGACCTCTGCTCGGGGTACTACCAAGTTCGCATTGCAGAAGGAGATGAACCGAAGACAACGTGCGTCACCCGTTATGGCGCCTTTGAGTTCCTGGTAATGCCGTTTGGGATGACCAATGCGCCAGCCACATTCTGCACTTTGATGAACCAAGTCTTCCACGAGTACTTAGATAAGTTCGTGGTAGTCTATCTGGATGACATAGTGGTGTACAGCTCTACCCTAGAAGAACACGTTGAGCACCTAAAGTTGGTGTTCCTACGGTTGCGGGATAATCAGTTGTATGTCAAGCGCGAAAAGTGCTCCTTCGCGCAAGTGACCATCAAGTTTCTAGGTCACATTATTGAAAGGGGTCAAATCAGGATGGATATGGAGAAAGTAGAAGCCATAAAGGAGTGGCGAAACCCCAAGAATGTGAAAGAGCTACGTTCTTTTCTTGGGCTGGCTAATTACTACCGACGTTTCATTGAGAACTACTCAAAGAAGACGACCCCCTTAACTGAACTTTTGAAGAAGGGAGTGTCATGGGACTGGAGTAGTAATTGTGAGAAGGCCTTTTGAGATTTGAAGAAGGCCGTGATGGAAGATCCGGTCCTTGCTTTACCCGACCTGAACCAGCCATTTGAAGTCCAGACAGATGCTTCTGACTTCGCCTTAGGGGGAGTCCTACTGCAATAGGGGCATCCTATTGCATATGAAAGTCATAAACTCTCGGAAGCTGAGAGGAGGTACGCAGCTCAGGAGAAGGAGTTGCTAGCCGTAATTCACTGTTTGAGGACATGGAGACACTATTTGCTGGGGTCAAAGTTCCTTGTGAAGACAGACAATTCTGCCGTCAGCCACTTTCTGACCCAGCCGAAGTTAACTCCAAAGAAAGCTCGATAGCAAGAGTTTCTTGCTGAGTTCGACTTCCATTTCGAACACAAGGCTGGGCACACAAACCAAGTTGCTGATGCTCTAAGTCGCAAGGCTGACCTTGCCACCCTCAAGGTGTTGGCCGCTTTGTCGAGTAGCATCATTGCCACAGACATCAGGCAACGTATCAAGGAGAGTCTGGAGAAGGATTTCGTGGCGCAATCCCTCATGAAAATTGTGAAGGAAGGGAAGAGTCGTTGGTTTTGGATGGAGGATGGCATATTGATGGCCAAAGGAGGACGAGTGTTTGTTCCGCGAGCTGACGGACTGGGAAGAATGCTCATGAGGGAGTGTCACGACACCCTGTGGGCAGGTCACCCTGGATGGCAGAGGACCCACGCACTCCTCAAGCAGGGTTACTACTGGCCCCAGATGCGAGACGATGTCACGGAATACACCAAGACTTGCCTAACATGCCAGCAAGACAAGATTGAGCGCCAAAAGACTCCAGGGCTGTTGGAACCACTATCTATTCCGACTCGCCCGTGGGAGAGTGTCTCCCTTGACTTTATTACCAACCTCCTGAAGGTGGGAGACTTATCAGGCATCCTGGTGGTGGTTGATAGGTTTTCAAAGTATGCCACCTTTGTGCCAACCCTAAAGTATTGTTCGGCGGAAGACACAACAAGCCTCTTCTTCAAGCATGTTGTAAAGTATTGGGGTGTGCCTCAGAACATAGTCAGCGATCGAGACACTAGGTTCACGGGAACATTCTGGACCGAGCTGTTCAAGTTACTCGGGTCTGAGCTCAACATATCTTCAAGTTATCACCCACAGACTGATGGGCAAACAGAAAGGTTCAATGGGATGTTGGAGGAGTACTTGCGCCATTTCGTTCATGCCAATCAACAGAATTAGGCGCAATTGCTCGATGTTGCACAATTTTGTTTCAACTCGAAGAAGAGCTCATCCACCAACAAGAGTGCTTTTGAAATTGTCACTAGCCAACAACCTCTCTTGCCTCATACTGTGCAAGAAGTCTACAAGGGAGCGAATCCGCGTGCTTTCAACTTCACAAAAGAGTGGAAGACCAATACTGAGATCGCTCAAGCCTACTTAGAGAAAGCGGAGGGGAGAATGAAGAAGTGGGCAGATCAAGGCCGCAAGCCCAGGGAGTTTCAAGCAGGGGACATAGTCCTTGTCAAGCTGCTCCCGGAACAACTCAGGTTCTTGCGCTCCAGAGACAAGCGTCTATTCAGGAAGTATGAAGGACCGCTCCCCATCATTTCTAAAGTGGGGAAATGCTCCTACAAAGTCGATATTCCCGCCTGGATGAGAGTTCACCCCGTCTTCCACATCAACAACCTCAAGTCGCACCAGCCAGACCTTGAAGATCAAGTACGCAACCAGCCTGTTCGAGAGCACGTCGACATCAGACCACCAAAGACAAAAGAAGTGGAGGAGATCCTAGCAGAGAGAGTGATTCGAGTGTCAAGGCGCCCATACCAGCAGTTCCTGGTCAAGTGGAAGGGCCTTCAAGATGAAGAAACCAGTTGGGAGAATGCTGAAGTCCTGAAGAAGAAGTTCCAGCAGAAGATTGAAGACTTCAAGATCAAGGCAGTCGTTGAGAGCGCCGACAGCTTAAGTGGGGGAGGATGTTAGGGGCCGCACTTGTAATGCCGCAAGCAACCCTGTCCAGGGTCATTAGTTAAGCCTTTGGTTGGTTTGCTTGCGTGCTATGGATGTTTTGGTAATTTACAAATTATGTAATTTATTTTATTTTAGCAATTAGTCTCCTCGGCCTTTTCCATGTTTCCTCCTGCCAGGTTCATGTAAGGCCGATATGCTCTATAGGGAGGGGTTCCTGGTCGGCATAGTTTGGACTACGGAACTAGTATAGGTAAGCACATGTACTTTTGCCTCCCTTACCGTCTTACCATCAATAAAAGAGGAATTATTCAATCATCTGTGCCCCGTGAGATTGCTCTCTGATCTTTCCTTTCGATTATTCATTGTTCTTCGTGGTTGCCCCAACATTCATATATTTGTGTTCTTGCTTGTCACTAGCACTATTTTAATATCGTGTGGCTTTCATTGTTCCTCGCAAGGTACTCACTTGGCTGACTTGCTTGCTAGTAAGTGTCACACGGTCGACTTTGCGCATTGCAAAGTTCGGCCCGTAACACAATGCCATGCTTTATCTATCAATGATCCTTAGTATGTTTACAACAATGCAAAATGTTACTAGAAACTTTACTACAAGTACATGCTATACACATGCCATGCTTAAAATCAATTTAAATATGACACTCACTTATACAAACTATGTCATGCTTCAAACGTTATGACACTTGACTTAGTTAAACTTGTTCAGGTTATGACTTGCTTGGGTATCGAGCATGGCCACTACTTGCTTGGACCAAGCACCACATGCTTGCACAGCTCCTACACGCTCAACTACACCCAACTTGCTCAAACACAACCCAACTTGCTCAAACAGATCCAGCATGTTTAGTTAAACCCCAAGTTCACAATACTTCATACAATTCACCGGACGCTACTCCCAAAATTTTATATGGACACCCATCACACTTGCCACTATCTATTGTGCATGCTACATGGCCATAAGATCCACGTAAATATCACTTGCTATTTTTGTTGGTTATACAATTACCATTATATGACATGTATTCTATATGTAAACATTTTATCTAGTCTCCGGGCACCATACTTTGTCAAACTTTCCCCCACGGGAAAGGGACCTAAACAGGTCAAGACTCCACGAGTCTATGGTCCATGACTAGCCGCCAAGTGGTAAGGCAACGCCTCATAATGGCGATGACTGGTACGCGGTATTGCAGTCAAGCTTTTCTCATTCAGGAAAGAGTAAAGGGACCAGTTAATGCAGCCCACAACAGCCATTGATCCGGCAGTTAACCCCTGACACTTGGGTATCAAAATATCAGGTTCGCTACCTGACTCCCACAGCTTAAACACAGCTCCCCTCATCAAACAATTTTTTGACCATACGGAGGTCTATAGCCAGGAGTGGGGGATTCCTTGGAGGGCCTAGCAGGGGCCCACCTGAAGGGGCATAGAGCGTTCGGTCCAACAAAATTCTAGATGGACGACGCACTTGCACTAATTATGCTCATTATATGGCACAAATGTACGCTTTGGTATCAACCCCGCAAGAAAACCCTCCTTGATTTGGGACTTCGGGGACTTGTACATGCAGCCCAGCATAATTAGCAATGGTCACGCTTATGCCTCATGACATCACCTTTGAGCTACCCGTTAATGCCTCCACGCTCATGCCTCCGGAAACCCCGAGCTTCACTATCTTTCTTTCTAAGCACCCCCGAGCTTTAACGTTCTTGCCTTCCAAGCACCCCCGAGCTTTAACGCTCTTGCCTTCCAGGCCACCCCTAGCTTTCATGCTCTTGCCTTCCAGGCACCCCTCGAGCTTCAACGCTCTTGCCATCTCGGCAACCCTGAGCTTTAACGCTCTTGCCTCATGGCAATCCTGAGCTTTAACACTCTTGCCTTCCCAACAACCCCGAGTTTTATGCTCACACCTTCTTGGCATTCTCAAGCTTTACACTCATGTCTCCTCAACATACTACATGTTAATGGATAACTGAATTCTTCTACCTAGGGGTCATCATTTGGCCGCTGGCCTAAAAGCCCATGGGCCCCCGCCCAGCCAAGTGGGCAAAAGCCAAGCCTGGCCCGGCCCGCAACAAAGCCCATCTCGACCCTGCCCATTGGGCACGAGGCAGGGCTAGGGTGGAGGGTTCAAGCCAAGGCCCAGCCTGTTATATGCCCATTGAATCCCTCCTGGCCCGGCCTTATAAGCCCGTCAGAAAGCCCATTCAATTCTTGTATTAATATCTTTTTATGTAGTTATATTGAACTAATTATTGCATTAGGCCATATTTTCCTTAGTTTTGTATTTAAGTTGTTCAATCATTAATATATTATAATTTATCATAACTTTTAGTATTTTTTTTAACAAAATAATATGACATATAAATATAATAGGCTTGGCCCTGCCCACCCAAAAAAGCCCGGCCCGGCCCTAAAAAGCCTGTAAGGCCCTAGGCTCATGCGCGGCCTTAGGCCTTGACTTTAAGAGAAGCTCGGCCTGAAAAATTAAAAAAAATATGTTGTGGCCTTGCCCGGTCCAGCCCGAGCCCATTAATTTTGGGCTGGGCTGCCTATTGATGACCCCTACTTTTACCATTTATCATCTGCAACAAATTGAATTCTTTTCGCGTTCCATTAACACGAGTGACAACCAAACTAACACAAATATTTGCGTATTCACTGTTCATAATTTACAAACTCCTGCCTTCATGGCAATAATGCAACTTCTCTTTACGGGCATAACCTCGTCAACTCGACATTGTTCGTTTTCTTGCTCGCATCTCGCATTTATTATATGCAATTTGTATGCTCACACAACCATATGCGTTCTCGAGTCTATACGTCATAATCGATCATACTCAGTGCCATTCACATGTATACATCTACATGTATCATGCACCTCATACATTCGAATATGCTAATGCATATCAGTGCAACTCACGTATGTTGCCTAATACAACAAGCATTCTATGTACGCATGCTCCTATCTTTGTTTTACAGGTTAAAGAGTCCCTTCTTACTTATGGAGTTAGGGGACTTGTAGGGGCTAGGCGCCTCTCGGACGTTACTTATGCTTGATGACATCATGTGTATAACTCCCTAACCAAGAAGCTCCTCTTACTTGGGGACTTCAGGGACTTGTAGATACCTCTCATTAACATGACTAATTTGCTATCTCACAAGCATAAAGTAACACCCTCTTAGGGCCTTATTGTTAGGGGTGGGCAGGTAACTTATGATTCCAAACTCAAGGCTGGAAATAGGAAAGTTAAATTCATTAGGGCCTTATTGTAATTACTAGTGTGTTTGAGAATGTTGTAAAATAACAGTAAAAGTTTTTCAGAAAAGAGAGTTCAAACGCAGAGAACATGGGATGTGTTTTCTATTCATCTCACCATGAGGTTTATATAGGGTTACATCATGTATACAAAAGGTAATACATAATACCTATACCAATCACTCATACAATCATAAGTCTGTCAATCTCCAATCACAAGTGCGTCAATTGCCAATCAATAGTGATTGGCATACATCAAGCAATACTTATTGCATGAATAGTCATAATTATTTACAACACTCGCCCTTGGATATTCCATGTCAATAGTGTTGCCTCCACTGTGCACTTCTAAGTTGCCTCATCAAAAACCTTGCCAAGTAATAAAAATCCTGTGGGAAAAAAAACAACCTTGGTCGAAGGAGAAAAAGAGTACATCGCACGTGAGTGTGGAATAATCGTATCAAAACTTCAGAGATGGATGAAGTCTTCTCATAAGTAGGTAGTTTGACTAGAAGAGGAATGCATTAGAGTTGCTACACCAAAACCTTGCCCGGTAAACCCAGTAGGAGAAACTTATGATCGAAGAGAAAAGATGAGCGAATACGTATATGTCAAATCAAAGCATCTTTAGAATGTAGTATAAGTGGGGTGACCATGCTAAAGATGTGCCTCGTTAAAACCTTGCCATATAACAAAACCCAGTGGGACAAAATAACCTTGGACGAAGGACAAAAAAAGTACACGATGGTCAAATGGGTATGTTTCGGGATACTCCCCCTGAAAATTATATGTTAGGTAATCAAATAATTTACATATCAGTACCTTAGGTATGCTTCTGGAATGTAGACTTTGATACTGACTTCGTGAATAGATCTACACGACTGTCTTCAGATTGAGTTTGCATAACTTCAATCTTTTGTTGCTCCTGTTGTTGCTGATTTAAGAAGAACTTTAATGCAATATGTTTGGTGTTGCCTCCTTTGATGAAACTCGTCTTTATCTACTCAATGTAAGTAGCATTATCCTCGTAGATAATGGTCGGTTCATCAGTGTGGAATGCAGTCCACATGTGCTTCAAATATGCTTTGTAACGGCTCTTAGCCATATACATTCATGTATTGCTTCATGAAGAGCTAGAATCCTAGCATGATTCGAAGAGCTAGCAACAAGGGTCTGTTTCGTACTTTCATAGGCCTCCAAAAAATTGCAATATTCCCAACGGTAAAGACATAACCAATTTGGGAACACGCCTTGTGCGGGTTTGATATATAGCTTGTGTTATATATTCAACAAGGTAGGCCCATATCTGTTGTACTCCTAAGGTAGTGAAAATGTTTTTTATGCCATTCAGTGGCGGCGTGTTAGCACGGAGCTATATTTAGCTAACAATTTCACATTGAATGAGATGTCCTATCTAGAGCATTCTAAGTATAATAATGCGCTTATTACACTTAAATATGGGACTTCGGGCACCAATATTATCTTTTCGTTATCATCTGCAGGACGATACGGTTCTCTTTAGACTTCGGGACGACCATGGGTATGGTTGCTTTTATCCTCATTAAAGCGCCTTAACATCTTCTGGATGTAATTTGATGGGACCAAAATTTCATCTACATTATGCTCGGGCTCCAAGTCGAGACAATAATTTGTTCTCCCAAGGCCTTTTATCTCAAATTCTGACTTCAGATGCTTTGCAGTTTCCTTGATCTCTTCAGGAGTATCAATCAAATTCATGTCATTGACAAAGACCGCCATAATTGCAAAACTCAGGACTTGTTTCCTTAATAAACATGCATGGGCATAGTTTATTATCCATATATCCCATCCCTATCGAAGATTCACTTAGACGGTTATACCACCTTCGTCTAGATTGTTTCAATCTATAAAGTGAACACTTTAAAAAGAATGAAGAGCGTGTTCCGTGGTCTATAACAATTTGCATCGGGTATATTAATTAAGTCCTTTAGGAATTTTTATGTATATCTCTGTACCATGATTCCCATAGAGATAAGTTGTGACCACATTCATAAGCTGCATATTCAGTTTTTCAGAAACTATCAAACTTATAAGGTAGCAGCACGTTATGACATCCATTACAGAATAATATGTCTCCTCATAATCAATCAAAGGGCGTTGAGAAAATCCTTGCGCTACTAGACGAGCCTTGTGTATCACAATCTCGTTTTTCTCATTACGCTTCCTTACAAATACCCATTTAAATCCTATAGGTTGAACATGGGGAGGTGTAGGAACAACAGGCCCAAACACCTTTCTCTTTGTCAAGGAATCTCATTCGACCTAGATTGTTTATTTCCTTTTTTGGCCAATCGTCCCTTTGTTGATATTCATCAACAAATTTAGCAAAGTTCGAGGTCATCGCTCATTATAGTTTTGGTGGCCACCGTTAGTACAAATATATCATCGAAGATAATCTCACTCAGATTCCAAATCTCACTAAATTTACTGATATTTCTCTATCCTCGAGAGTGGGTTCAGATGTTAGAGCGTTCCTTAACGTCGTTTCTTCAAGGACGGACCCATAATCTGAATTTATCTCATGAGATAGATCAGTTTGAGATTGTGATGTCAAGAGGATTAGTTTGTGCCAAGTTTACCTTTTTTCGGGGATAAGAATCCTTCGAACCTAATGGTCTACCGTCCTTTTCGGCAGGACATATGACTGGTTAGCCGCCATAGTCGTACCTCGTCCATTTAGGATGACATGTCCTACAAGGACGTCTATCCTTGCAGACATATTTGCAGTAGGTATATGTGATCTCGTCACTTTAGGTAGATCAAAGAAAGTGTCTAGATCAAAGAAAGTGTCTGCCATATTATATTCTATAATCTATAGATCTAGAATTATCCGCACTTCAGTATTTTCATGCTGTACGGGGATCAAGATGATACATAGTGGGGACATTCCATGTTAATTCACGTCATTCATCAGGAACGGTGACGTTCTTATCTCCCCTAATGGCGGGTAGATTATCTCATCAAAGTGACAATCCGCCAATCTAGCAGTAAAGAGATCGCCTGCCAAGGACTCTAAAGAGCACATGATGGATGGGATTCATAATCGATATATATGCCCATCCTTTGTTGAGGACCCAATTTTGTACATTGTGGCTGCACAATTGGCACGAGGACTGCACATCCAAATGCGCATATGATTACACACATTTTTATGCGCGTAATTGCACTCTAAATGCTAAAATTAAGCTAATCTTTAAGTCAATTATTATGTAATTAATTCATTTTTATTTATTTGTAGGTAATAAGCGGAGTTGCAAAAATTGAGAGAAAATAGTGTGAAATTGGAGCAAATTAGAGTCAACTCCAACTAAAGGACGAAAAGTCAATTCGTTGACCACCGGATCAAACAAGTCAACTTGGCCCGATAGCATGAAGTCCAAGGCTCAAGACCAAAAAAGCATAAGTGAAGACCCAAGCCCATTTGTTTTACATCTTTGTATTCAAATTTCAAATTCAAAATGGATGTAATGACAATAATAATAGTGGACCACACCTCAAACACATCACACATGTGGATGATATATTTATTTGTGTTCACACTGGACACACACTCACTTACACATTTTCGTTTTAGTCTTTTCGTTTTACCCATTTTCTACTTGTTTTTTAGCCTTTGGATCTAGGGTACAAGTCCAATCTTGACCATTAAACCCAAGGGGGTATTTAAGCACCTTTGCACACACATTTCACAAGCTTAAGACCCATTTTCTACTTGTTTTTTAGCCTTTGGATCTAGGGTACAAGTCCAATCTTGACCCTTAAACCCAAGGGAGTATTTAAGCACCTTTGCACACACATTTCACAAGCTTGAGACCCATTTTTTTACACCCCTTTTAGCCGAATTGGGGGACTTCTCTCCTCTCCACTTCCTCCATTTTTCATATTTTCTTTAGTTTTATTTTAGGAATTTGAAGGACTACTCACACAAAGCTTCAAGGATCCATCAAGGGGCTCAATCCCCACAAGATTCAAGATTTGGGTATTTTGTGAGGTTGTAATTCAAGGCTAGTCATGCTAGCTTCATAGCTATTTGTAACTATCTTTGTTTTCTTCTTCACTTTTCTACTCTTTGCTATTTGAATTTTGTAATTTTGATGGTCATGAATATGGGTTGTGAGTAGTTACTTTTGGGAGCTAGGGTTTCTAACTCTAGCTCAATTTTGATGTAATGGACATATTTTTCAAGTGATAAATAATGTATTTTCATATGGGTGCACTCTAATTACTATGTCAATTGATTCTTGATGCATGAATTTTAGGGAATTAACCACTCTCTTGTTATGTGTTGAGATTTGTGATGTGTGACACACTTGGTGGTTCTTTTGTTCACTAGCTTCATGTAATTAGTGTGGTGTGTCAAGTAGTTGCTTAATCGAGAATTAATGGTTTCCTAGATTCCTATTTTCTTGTGCCCTTCACCTTTAATCCTAGATGTTGTGGCCCTAGCAAGGCATAATGATTAGGGTTAGAGAGTTCATTCTTGCCTTAGTCGGAAGAATGGATACCAAATGAGAGAAATTGACTTAGTGGCCTTAACTGGCATTGGGTAGAGAACTAAGTAATCATTACATCCTAGGTTGTAACTATTGCATGCTTAAATCCCTAATTTCTAGAGCTCTACGCCTTTAGTTCATGTTTTGGTAGCCCTAGTAAGGTACTAACTCATGAGTTAGAGAGTTCATATTTGTCCTAACCAAAAATGTGAATACCCTTAAGGAAATTCGGCTTAGTGGTCTTGACCGGCATTAAGTACGGGATTTGGTTCTCATGAAGATATGTTTGTTTGCTTGAAATATGTTCGTTGCATTGAAATTGCTAGAGAGTGATCCCTAGTACCCAAAATCTCTCTATTTTATTTTTCTTCATTTTTAATTGTTGTTGTTCATTTAGTTTTTGGCTTAGTCTTTTAGAAAATTACAATTACAATTTCGAATGACAATTTCTATTTCATTGTAAATAGCCATCACTAGGCTCTTAGTTTTGATTAGGCTTGGTGAAAACCACAGTCGAGCATTGCTAGGGCTTGGTGCCTTAGATTAGCCTTTTTATTTATTTTACTTTCTTTTATTTGCTTATGACTTTAGTTCCGACTACCCAAGGATTGTGGGTTAGCCACTAATCCCCGTGGTATGATAATTTTGGGCTTAATACTTTCCTATCTTGACAATGATACGTACGCTTGCGTAAATGTGTATCAAGTCAGCGTAAGTGCGAAACATCAGGTTAGTACCCAGCCACCAGCTATAACGCGGAGTAAGGTTGGGTAGCAGTGGGCCTTAACGGGACCAACATGGCTGGATGCAAGATTTGCATAGCCCTACGTAGAAACTAGAAGCTCGGTGCGAATTACCAAGATTCTTTCTACGAGATCATCTTGGGTGTGAATATAGGGAACTAGATGTTCAGCATCAATCCCAAGGGATATGCAATAATCATCGAAAGACTTCGATGAAACTCTTCGGCATTATCAAGTCTTATGGACTTTATGGGATAATCTGAGTGGTGAGCCCTCAATTTCATGATCTGGGTGAAAGTTTAGCAAAAGCAACATTTTCTTGTGGACAATAGTGTAACATGTGATCACTTTGTTGATGCATTAGCCAAAATCATTAATATTAAACTGATCCGCATGGTGGTTGGATATGTCTACAAATTTCCCTACATTCTGTACAAAAAAAATGGTGGTGTATATACTAGTCTTTGCATATGATGGTCTCGCTAGTATTCAACATTCTTAACAAGCAAGCTTGACATAATGTGTCCTAAACACAAGATTCTTATTCAGAAGGGGGTGCCGTGTGATGAGTTGAGGATATGGCGCATCATATTTTGACCTGGTTATTCCAAACCGTCATGCCATATCAAGTAGTTGCTCAAATCAGTTAGCTTCTAGCTGACAGATTTCAAATTATCCAATGTACGCTTCTGACCGCACACTCGGAGATTATGCAAAGATATTCCACTCATTTTTCTCAGTGGTTTCAACGTAATAACCGTTGGTTCGAATATCCTTAATACTCAATAACGTTCTTCTAGAAAGTGGAGAATATAAGGTCTCATTAATGGTAAGTTCAGTACCAGTGGACAACATAAAGAGAGTTTTTCCATAGCCCTCTATCAGGTTGGATCGACCTAATGCAGTTGTCACAGAGGTATGAATAGGCAATAAGTATGAAAAATATATCCAATCTGGGAGTATGGTGTGCATAATAGCACTATTAGCCAGACAACAAACTTTCCCACAGAATATGCCTATTCATTTATTTAATTCAATGGATCACATGTATAAATAAATTTATTGAATTAAATATATTAGAACATAACCACATTTCCATAATCCAAAATAATTGAAAACATAAATCACCAAAAATAATCCGAAAAATTAAACATCATTCATAAAAATGAAGTAAATATGGCATACTGGGCAAATCATATCTATATCTTTGAGTTTCAACTCTCGGTATGTCCAGTAGTTGCCTGAAAGTCCATGATCTCTAGTGTAGTATTTATAGGGATTGACCCTTTGATAAAGTTAGTCTCTCGAGTTCCGCAACTGGCGTGATACTCATTTACAACATGTGCTTTGAGACCAGTGGTCAATTCCTCCACATTGATAGCAAAGATCATGCTGATACTGGTGCCAATAGGCTGGACCAGTGTTCCTTTTAGCTCAGGCTTGCTGAGTTAGGACATCACTGTTTCCATCACATGGGTCTTGGCCACGTGGAGCTGGATTACGTGCACTTTGGCCACCTGGTTGATGGTCATATGGGCTATTTTTGTTATGCCAATCATGTCTTGCCATCAAGTGATGTGTGCCGATCACTATTGATTGGTAATTGTCGCACTTGTAATTAGCGAATGACAGACTTATGATTGTATGAGTGATTGGTATAGCTATTATGTATTACCTTTTGTATACATAATGTAACCCTATATAAACCTCATGGTGAGATGAATAGAAAACACACCCCATGTTCTCTACATCTAAACCCTCTCTTCTGAAAAAAATTTACTTTTATTTTACAACACGTTATCAGCACAAATAGCTCTAGGATTCAAATTGCAGATTGCCAAGAGAAGAGGCGAATAACTCTTGCGTTGCGGAGAAGAGGCGGTTCATCATTCAATCAATGTCATCCTACTAGCTCTACAACCCAATATGTTTTTTCATGTTTTTTTTAAATCTTGAATTTCACATTCATGCTTATCAAGGCTTTGATTGAACAAGAAAAATCACCATGATGCATGAACCTAATCCTAAATGATATATTTATTTGGTATATATATTTGTATAAATTCATTCATGTCTCTCGAATTGTTTGATTGGAAAAGAAAAGAGAAAAAAAATTAGGGTTGGTAGGATTGCAGTCATTTTTGGTTTTTTGCAGGCCAAGTGGCTAACCTGAGGGCCCAAAGTCACAAGGCCTACCCAGCAGATTGCCTGCAGTGCCCTACTAAATTCAAGTCCCAACTAAAATGGGTTAACTGCATCAGGCTACCTAGAAGCCCCACTATCAGCCAGAAGCTCAGGTCCAAGCTGCAGGCTATGCTAGCAGTTATATGGGCCGAGCAAGAAGCACAGAGGCCCAAGCCTCCCTTAGCTCGCCACATGTCATCACCCATGCGTCAGTAGCCCAATTCGAGCCCAGCAGGTCCACTATCTCTTTGGTCTTATGCATATACAGAACTGAGTGGTCAAGCCCAGCCCATCTTTGGTCGAGAAGAGCCACCAAATAAAAGGCAAAATTAACTTCGCCATCTCTAGGACTCAAACCCAGGCAAAGGCTCTGTGCAACAAAGCACCCTTCCCACTGCGCTGTTGTGGCACATTGCTATATTCTGACCATATTTCATATATATATATATAGTGCCAAAAGCATTTATTCCAATTGTGAGATTTTGTGACATTTAATTTTGAATTTTATTTATGCAATTGTGAGATATTATTCCAATTTTTTTTGTTCGTAATTATTGTTTTTGCCACTTGTTTAAATTTTTGCACTAGAATATATGTGTGGAAAATGCAGGTACTTAATGAACCAAAAGTTCATACATAAATATTGAACCAAAAGTTCACAAATATCGAACCTGTAGTTTTGATAACATTGAAAGGTTATGAATCTTTCCAACTAGGATCATCCAATAGGATACGATGTCTAGGTAAGATTCAGATGAGGCTGTGTACTTAAGTGTGCCTCGCTCCACCTAAACCTCATCGCTTTACCTGGTCGTATTCAATTGTAGTTACTGAAAGGATTGATTAATAACATTTCAAGTATATCGAACCTGTAATTGAGATAATGCCATATAAGAAACTTGAAATTTCTTTCATAAATTCACCATACATGTTTAATCCGGTTTTTTATACCTTATTATAGAACCTGAAGTTCTTCTTAGTTGCTTATGCATGATATTACCCAAAGCACTAATTAAGACTATTTGTTCCTTTCCTGTAAGGAATGTTAAATCTCAACAAGCTTGACTTTGCAAGTTTCCGTAAGAAACTATCTAAAGTGGACTCAAGATGTGAAAATTCATCTGATTGCAAAGAAGATGAGATCAATAATCAATGCTGACAATGTCGTCACTGAGGCTTTTAAGGCGGGTGCCATAATTTTCATAAAGAAACATATGGAGAAAGCACTCCAAGTTGAGTATCTGATGAAGAGGATCCACAGACTCTTTGGGTCGCTCTGGAAGAGCGCTTTAACCATCAAATGACCATTTCCTTGCCTAAAGCAAGACATGATTGGCACATATCACGCAATATTTATTGCATGAATAGCCATAATTATTTACAACAAAGAAATGATTCAGGCAAACAAATGTTGTTAAGATGCATGACCTGCTGATCTACATGGAGTGAATTCTTGCTTATTAAGTAGATGGCAGAACTTAATGGAGGATGATGGAAAGTATTGTAAGTTTGAGATGGTTTCTTTGTGGGATGTTCTCTAGTTTACTTAAGTAGTGCTTCATATGCAATTGGGTTATGAACTATTTATGCAAAGTAGATAGAGTAATTGCAAAACCCTAAATTTCTGAAAGAAACTCTGAACCTGGTTGCCTATTGTTCAAAAAGTTTAGTTTGACTACACATAGTTTTCGGGGTGGTACACGATAATGCTTCTATTTTTCTGTAAATGAACATGCAAAGTATATATTCAACACATAGAAAACACAGTATTTAGGGAACCTAGAACAAAGGTCTTTTTACTGAAATGTCGAGTATTTAGGGATATATTGATTGTTCATGACTTTCGTAAGTGTGCTTATGCGGGTTTGTTTATCTATGTTTTGCATTAGTGTGAGGATTAAAGTGTCCCTTCACTTGAATTCTTGAAATTGGGATTTGTTTTTGACCTGGGATTGCATTTGTTGCTTTCTGCAGAAAGGAACATTGGAACAAAGCTGTTTTACCACAAAGCGAATTCTTTTTTCTTTTTCCGTCATGAGCCTCTACATGCATATCTATATATTGAAGACCTCTGTCATGAAAATATGTCAGAAAAAGAAGCAATTAGTCTGTCAAATATATTTAAAACAAATTTTGCTGTACAACCGCTTCCTATTGAACCAAGGCACTGAGAACACTGTATTTGTATTCCTCTAATTACCCTCAAAACAAGCTACTGGTACTCAATTCTCACTAGCTTTACCTGCAATTGAAATTTTAATGCTACTAACCTTCAAAATTATTCAATCAAGCCAAAACTTAGGTTTTATTTAAACCAAACAGGGCTACTGCTATTCACTCTTCACTATGCTTAGCTGCAATTGAAAGTTTTCACCATTTCTAAATAGTTTCATGCATCTTCTCATCCTAACCCTAACTGTGCTGTATCAAAAAGTTAATTAGATCTCAAATCTAGTAACCTAGCCGCATAAATTCGTTATTCACTTTCTTTGAATTTCTTAATAACCAAACCAAACCAAACAATCAATCAGTAATTAAAGAATATATCTATTGACCCTCAACAACTAGAAATTTCTTATTGACCTTCAAGGCCTAGTGCCGCCACAGCCTCGATTTGTTGCTTCGCCACCAAAGCCTCGATATGTTGCTTCACTGCAGGAGCCTCGATCTGTTGCTTCGTTGCTGGATCCTTGATCTGTTGCATCGCCGCTGGAGTCTAGATCTGTTGCTTCGCAACCGAAGCCTCGATCTGTTGCTTCGCAACCGAAGCCTCGATCTGTTGCTTCACCGCCGAGCCTCGATCTGTTGCTTCACCGCCAGAGCCTCGATCTGTTGCTCTGTCGTCGGATCCTTGATCTGTTGCTTTGCCGCAGGAACCTTGCTTTGTCGCTTCGCCGCTAAAATAGAGGTTTTGATTTTGGGGAGAAATGGATTTGAGAGAGAGAGAGAGAGAGATATATATATATATATATATATATATATAGTGCTAATTTTTGTAATTTCATAGAAGTTTAACTGTCCTTTATGTCCTTGACATAAATGAACAGTGACCACACGGAAACCATATCTCTGGCATTTGCGCACGGGAAAGAAATATAACAATTTGTAGTTAATGGTCATTACCTCTTATAGTTTTGCTAACATATGAGAAGAATTTAGGTTGGATAGCCCAAGTAGTCTACAACATGGATCCACCACAAATTGGAGGCGAGAAAGGTTTGAAACTATATAACCCAATATTCTTTTAATTGGTTGGGAATTAGGTTAGATTTCCATCGACTTGTCCCATCGTCAACTGAAATCATTTATGAAGCTTCTATTTTTGAAACAAGTTATTTGGAGGCTAATTCTATTTCAGTTAAGAATCATCTTTCTAAGTCATATCATATACCACATGATCATGACATCAGATTTGATCGTGTTTATATTACAGCCAACTTTATTGTAGATGTTCTAGTTAGTTTAGGTCATACTGTAAGCAATACTGCTCCATGGTTAATTGTCTGCTATTTTTTTTATCCCCAATGTTCCATTGAGATCAACTAGGAGAGGATTGTTACCTATTTTTTCTGTGTAATTTTCTTTTATGTATCAACCAAAAAAAAAATTGGACAGTGAGAGAACTAATGGTAACAGGTACCATTTCATGGAAATTTTCATTGTCTAAAAAAAAAAAAACCAATAGTAATGGTAGCAATTGTCCTCTATAAAACCCCCCGAGCAAAATCCTCTAAATTTTCTGCGCCCCAAACCCAAAACCCATTTAAAAATAAAAGAAACAACTCCTGCTCTACAAAATCTATTTAGAAGCGGAAATGGTCAGTCTTGGCCATCTGAGAGGAGTGATCTGATTAGGCACGCATTACAGTTGTTGCTCTATTCTAAAACTCGGCCTCCCAAGCCGCCTAGGCCCTGGGCGGTGCCTCTCCGCTTCCACTAATGAAGAATCGGTGATTCTGGGCGTCTGGATTGTAGGCGGGCGCCCAAGCGGATTAGACGGCTAGGCGGTAAGCGCTAGGTGGGCTCCCAGGCGGCCTAGGCGGTTTAGGCGGATTAGGCGGCTAGGCGGTAAGCGCTAGGTGGGCTCCCAGGCGACCTAGGCGGATTAGGCGGCTAGGCGGTAAGTGCAAGGTGGGCTCCCAGGTGGCCTAGGCGGATTAGGCTGCTAGGCGGTAAGTGCTAGGTGGGCTCCCAGGCGGCCTAGGCAGATTAGGAGGCTAGGCGGTAGGCGGTAGGCGGGCTCCTAGGTGGCTAGGCTGTAGGCACTGTGCTTGGGCATTTATTATTATTATTATTATTTTTTGTATATTTGTATGCTTATTACATAACATTCTATCCCTATTTCGATTCTTGAGGACTCTTTTGAAATTTGAATATTATAGATGCAATTTTATTACTCTTTAAGCCTTATATATTTTTAATTATATAAACAAAAGCTATAAAAATAAAATAAAAATTTTAAAAATACAAAACCGCTTGGGCGCTAGTCCCTTGGCCACCGCCTGACTAGCACCTAGCGATTTTTCGAACCTTGAGTTGTTGAGCGACGAACTAGAGAAGAAAGTGTTTATTTGTCTATTCGTTAGGTTCTTAAGCCAAGGAGACAACGAGTTCACATTTCTGAATGAGTAAGTATTATTTTCTTGGTTTCTTTCCATTTTCTTTTATCATAATTAGAATTTGTTAAGGAGGTATTTAATAATTTTGGTTTATGCATGTGTTTCAAGGCCGAATAAAGATTCTTCCGTCTTCTTCAACCTAATATTGTTCGAGAATTATGTTACCAATGGCTAGTGGATGATGGCGGAGGAGTACCTCTCAAAAATTTGCAGGTCTGGTAATAAGATTTTCTCGTCTGCGTACTTTTTGGTTTATGTTCAAAGATATTCTCTGTTTGAAATGTGATTATATTTCAAGATTAATAATGCTTGATGAATCTAATCTAACATGAGGAGTGCATGAAAAAGTGAGAACATGGCCTACACCAATGTTGAGGATGCCCTTTCCATTATCCTTTATGCAATTGACTTTGAAAGGGACCAGATACTTGGTCAATTGCAGTTGTCCAGCATTCCACGTACACATTCCCTTACTCTCCTTGGTTATTGATGCTGTCACACCCCAAAATTTGGAGGTGAAAACTCTACTTTTATTAAGTAAGAATGATATAAAGAAAAGCTTCAAAGTACACTTCAGTTAATTTGAGAATCAAAACTTAGATAAAAAAAAGTAACGGAAGCTCCATTCTAAAATTTAGAACAATCTTTTACAAGAAACTTGAACTTTTATTCTGGGGGACGCTACCAAGTTTTCTAAGCATTTAATTCATCTTTAGTACCTGGAACCACAACAAATTACTAATGAGATATAAACTCAGTAAATAACTATAACACACCACGTATAACAAATAGGAAGGCATTCCATACTTATATACAGTATAGTAAAATGCAGAGTATATAGGGTCCACTCAAAACAAATCAAACCGAACTTTCTAGGTCCCTCTAGACACATTATACCAGTGAGACCCAAATTTATCAGAGGTGGGAGACAGATGTTATCCGTCGATCACTATGTGGGCCATATAACAGACAATGTAAAACCTGCAAAGCCAAAACGGTGCATAATTTGCACTTACAGAACAGATTTCTCCCCAGACAGCCTACTAGCATTGATATGCCAAGAGAGTACCTAGCAGAAATCTCTTTCAAAACTTATCAAATTTTGCATGATGCACGTGTACTAGTACTATAAGACAAAGCAATCACAACAGAAACAAAAATGGTCAACTCAAAATCGTAAGTGTATAATAATATATATAGTAACATATCATCAATAATATATTTATCATGGTTCCAGAGCAAACAAAAGTTACTTACCTCAACTACCCAAGCTATAAAAACAACTGGTATAACATCCTAAGTTGCAGTTTCTTGGCCTGAAGCAAACAAAACTCAAAATGAGACATGAACTAGAACCTTATAACCTGCAGTAAAAGCAATCTGACAGAACCTACATCTAAAGGAAAAATCTCACTTACTACAATCATTAACCAAAACCCTTGAAAATTTATAGGATTAAACTAGACATGCTCAAGTATCTATAGTAAAAATATTAAGCCAAAATAATACTAAAAACTTGTCCAAGTAATTTCCAAAACCGACATCTGTTGCTGTCAGGAAACAAAACCTTCACCAACAATGACTCTTCCAAAAATCCCACGGAATTCAATATGAACTAAAACTTGTTGAAACTTGGAAAGTCTATTTAAGGCTCAATATTTAGCATATGATGAAAATTTGGGAGCAAAATCTGTTTTTCCCGAACCCGAAAAGCTGTCTTCGAAACATAACCCAAAATAAGCCTCTCCACCTAAACAGCTAGGTTCAGATGGTTAAAGAATTTTATAAAAATAACTATGAAAGATAAATTCATTAAAATTTTATTCCAGAAGGTAGACACAAAGAGAAACGTTCCAGAAAAATTTGATGACTAAAACAAAGCATCTGGCTCTTCAAACAATGACTGTAACACGTTCCTAATTTCTGTCAGTAGAAAACCTGTTTCCTCTATGTCAACTTTGAAAAAACACCACAAATTTGATTCTTAATATTTTTCTGTGAAATCAAATCCAAAATAACCCTTGATAAGTCTAATTTCAAATAATGAAAGAACCATAATCGTTTAAATAAAAAAATACCTGTCAAAATTGTAACAAATACACCTAATCTCAGACCTGATACTTCGTCTCAAGCCTTTGTGGCCATGCAGCCTAACCTGTTTTCTCCTCTCTCTATCCTTGCGTGCAAACGTTGTTCTCTCTTCCTTTTCTACCTTAAACACGTCTAAAACACTTTTCTTCCCTCTCAAAACTCATAGGTTCAGTTAACTTATTAGAAAATATCTAATAAGTTTCAGAATTCTAAGTAAACACAACCTCTTTGTAACAACTAGTTTAAAATTCCTATTTTCTTTTTTACTAAATAACTAATTAACCTTAAAACTAAATGTACAAAAAAAAAAGGGGAAATTACTGGTCCCCCCTTGTACTTTCAGGACGTCGACAGTTCAGTCCATGATATCCTAATTGTAACAAATTACTCCTCAGACATTCAAATCTCACACAATATGGTCCAAAATGACCATTTTACCCCTCAATTCCTTTTTTTTTTTTCCCCTCTCTCTCACAATCTGGCCAGATCCTCTCTCTCTCTCTCTCTCTCTCTCTCTCTCTCTCTCTCTCTCTCTCTCGACTCAGAAAGACATCGCCAGATCGAAGATTCAGATCATCCGCTGGAAATTGTGAGCTCGGAGAGTTGTGGTTTGTCGTCGCCATTGACCTCGACTGCATCTCTAATTCCAATCTCAGTGAAACTCCTCACCATACACTGAACCACTTCATGGGTCCTCTCCACATTACCATTGCCGAAAATCAACATGGCGCAGAAGATATAAAGCCGCATAAAGTATCGAAATTTCGCAAACCCAGTTGCCCAGTAGAAAAAGCTTAGGGCCACCATGGACCCTGCCTCGTCGGCCAGCCAAGCCAAGACGGAAATGGCGTGTTCGTGGGTCAAAGAATCGGGGTTTAGATCAAGATTGAGCTTTGGAGGTGACGATTTGAAATGGGTTTGTGGGAAGTAGAATTTGTATACCATTGAACAGATTGTGGTGACCAGAGAGTGTGATTCTGATTAGGAATCGGAGGTGGTGGTGGTGGTTGTGGCGGCGGCGGAGGAGTATGGTTCATTGAAGTCAGTGAAGGAAGAGAGGGTTCTGAGAGAGAAGAGGGTGTAGAGTTGAGAAATGTGGGTCGATGTAGGTGATAATAGCTTGTGTTGGAGTCCATGGTTTCTGAGAATTCCATGGCCGGAAAACGACTGCCATTCTCGACGTACCTGGAGGCAACTCTCGACATCGTTCCCGGAGAGAGGTCACTACTAGCGACTTCGTCAAGGACGTCATCACCGGCTCCCGTTTTGCAGAACCACCAGCCGCCATCGTTTTAGCCTCGGGATCCAGCGACAGAAGATTTGTTTCGGTGACCGGCCAGGGTCGAATTCGATTCGGGCCTCGTCTCCTTTTTTTTTTTTTCAAAATGGGGGCAGAAGGCTTTAGGCCGGAATTGAATTCGATTAGTGTTTGGGTTTGGTCTTTGCAGGGTCAGTGCATACGAGGAGAGGATGAGGAGATTGGAGGGAGGGAGAGGGAGAGAGAGAGGGAAAAGGAAAAAAAAAAAAAAAAGGAATTGAGGGGTAAAATGGTCATTTTAGACCACATTGTGTGAGATTTGAATGTCTGAGGAGTAATTTGTTACAATTAGAATACCATGGACTGAACTGTCGACGCCCTGAAAGTACAAGGGGGGACCAGTAATTTCCCCCAAAAAAAATAATGAAGTCTCATAAAACTATAATATGATCCAACAACAAAATATTTCACAACACCAAAACAAATAAGGTCTGTAAACAACAAGGTCAAAAACAAACTAAGTAAATTGGTGGATATCACAAATGCAGTAAAATCCCAATTTCAGGGGTGCAATGATGTGGTAAAGCTTTGTTAGTTGTTGCATGACATTCTCTATCCTTTTTGGCTTCAAAGTAATTATCACCTATTGATCATATATGCTAAACTTTAAAATTATGCTTATATGCTCGCCTGCAACCTTGTTGTTTATTGTTTCTTCTCATTTTTGTTGTAAGTCGGGAATGGATTAGCTTTGTCGACTCATGCGATGTTCAATATACACTATTAACTTGACTGCCCTTGAATCTCTTGTAGGCAACACACCATGTTCTTTTTTTTGCTTTGCGACATTTATAAAGTCATCATTAGATTTACGTAAATACAAAATTCTTTGATAAGAAATGACCTCTAAAACATTAATCAGAAGCTTGGTTTGTTTTGGGCCTCTGTGTTTGTAGTAAAGGTCAAACTCCGGACTCGGTTCGATGGATTTTAAGCACCTAACGCCAAATCTGAGGTGTGAGTGTTACAAAACATAATGTAAATAAACTCTTCCTTCTAGGCTCTGCATTCTAGACTTGTCTCGGTTAGTTCTTCTCGAAACTCATATCACACCTGAACAAAAATCTATAGGGGTGAGCTTACGCTCAGTAGGGCCAAGCCTTTTTAAGTCATTGTTATCTAGATGTCACAATCAAGTTATTAAACAATTTTTACAAAAAAGAATAAAAGAATTGATGCATGTCCAATGAGCTCCACCTAATTATCCATCAATCCACATATAGAAAACAAGAGAGCCTATACGTCTCATACCGTGTATTTTACCAACGATGGTGACTCTAGATGTTTCGAATACATAATTTAACACCCAGTAATAATTTAATCCACATTCTATTTTTTTTTTTTTGCTAGTCATCTCGCTTAACTTCAATTACCAAAATCGTATAGCTCTATTACCCCACCTGAAATTTGGTCAAACGAGTCAAGCTCAACTACACAACAACATTTATTTCCCGTAATCCAAATTGATATTCCATGTATTCTTCCAAACTTCTTTTACAAATCTATATTTACATGTCCCGATCCATATGTATCATGAATGACATCATTATAACACATGCTTTTATATAAAGCTATAACATCCAAGATTTAATCAACCAATGTCAAACAAACAAATCACCGATTTCAATTAATAATTCTATTTATCAATTTAAAAGAAAAGATTCCCCAAGAAATCCTACCTAGAATCCAAGCTTCGAATCCAACACTGTTCGAAGGTAGTAACACTGCGACTTGCATTTTGAATCCTCCCAAAATATCAATCGTAAATCGAGCCTCCTAAAACGAGCCTTTTAGAAATCACCGTTAGATCTAACTCAAACCACCATGGATAGAAAAAGGGCTAAATACTAGTTACTACCCTATGATTTAGGTCCAAAATCAATTCAGTCCTTAGACTTCTAATTTCATCAAAAACACCCCTGCACTTTCAATTTTGATCTAATAGGTCCAATTCATTAATATTCTGTTATGAGTTCAAGTTATAGTTGGATTATTTGTTGAAAAACTATTTATTTGATAGATTTCTAATAGTGCGACTCACTCCAAAATTGACTATGCAGGCCACCTCAACACCACATCATAAAACATAGGCCATATATGAGCCACGTCAATAAGTTAAATGACTCAATTATCGGAAGACTAACAAATTGGACCTATTAGATCAAAATTGAAAGTGCAGGGGTGTTCTTGATGAAATTAGAAGTTTAGGGACTGAATTAATTTTAGACCCAAACTACAAGGTAGTAGTTAGTATTTAACCCATAGAAAGATGACATCAAGACGAATCCGTAGCTTTTCGTGGATCCTAAATCGGAGTTATGGATAATAATTTATGATCCATCAAAGTTTTAGAGAGAGAAAGTAGAGGAAGAAATCTCTCCGTAAATTGGTACAGCATTAATGTGTAGGCTGGTTTCCTATTTACAGGAAAAGAGAACCAATAGAAATGGGCCACATGTCTAACTCTAAATAAACCACCAAGAAGCTTATGACACTTGTCAAGCCTCCATAACTTTTCTTCGTTCCACTTGACAAATGTCCAAATGACTCGTGGGATTGTAACTGACACGTTGGGCTGCTACTCTTGGTCAGTAAGTAAACCCTTTGACAAATGGGAAGGCACCAGGCTGCCAAATAATTCACTTTGCATTCGAGCTTCAAAAATTTCTTAAAAATTGCTTGGGAACCTTAAAAATGCTGCGAACTTATGGCGACCTCTACTTTCTACTTCCAACCACAAAAATAAAATATGAGCAACTTTAAAATTTGGGATCTCACAATCTAACCTCTTTAAAAAAAATTGTCCCAAAATTCACTTGACCCCAAATACCCAAAACACTTATGGCTCTACGCTATGTCACTACAACCCTGATCTACCACAGATCCTGGGGTTCTCATCGCTGGTTATCTCTTATACCATTTTGTCATAACCCAGACTCGGTGTCGGTTGATTTTAAGCACCTAACGCCGAATCTGAGGTGTGAGTGTTACAAAGCAGAATGTAAATAAACTCATCTTTCTAGGCTCCGCATTCTAGGCTCATATCACTTAGTTCTTCTCGAAACTCGTGTCACACCTGAACAAAAATCTATAAGGGTTAGCTTATGTGATGACCTGGATTTTCATTATGTAATTTTGGTAATTAATAATGGACCAGTTGTACGGATATTTGGTATTGTGCTTTACTTTTAAGTTGTATGTGAGATGGAATGATTTTCGTGCGTATAATTATTTGGATTTCACAGTTTAGGGGGTCGTGTGAAGTTTGACTTTTTATACGTTGGGATTCTCGGAAAACTTCCTTCACGAAAGTTGTAGAGCGCGTCAATACGAGTTCGTGGACATGCGAAATGCGTCAATCGAAGTTCGTATGTGAAAGTTATGAGCATTTGAAATTTTGGGAAAGTTCTATAAATAGGAGTTTCCATTTTCGGAAACTTACTATTTACATTTCACATTTACCATTCCGGAAAAATCAGAAAACGCTCCGTTCTCTCTCCTCGCCCACGATTGACCCGACCTGACTTTTTCGGCGAATTGCGGCAGTCTCCGGCGACGAAACTTTCCAGATAGGATCGTCTCCTCCGTCTGGTCGTCCCTGTGGTGTCCTGTAGCGGCGATATCCACCGTGTACGGCGCAGCAAGGCGGTGCAGATTGAGGTTTTTTGACCCGACCGGAAAACGCAGCTCCGGTGACGGTACGGCTTCAAGTTTCCTTCCTTGGCTTCGTGGGGGTCGTCTAAGTCGATCTATGGTGTTTGTTTGGATCGATTTACGTGGAAATCGGTTCAACTCGAATTGAGCATAAATCCAAAGCTTGTGAGGTAGTTTTCGACCCTTTATGCTTGTTTTCTGATTTTGAGGTAGTTATGAGAATTCACAAGCATGCTTAGATGAAGAACTTTGATGTTGGGAGTTTTGTGAAATATTGAGTTTTGGCCGGCGGCGGTGCACCACAGTCTGTGGAGGCTTTCCGGTGGCTTTCTGGCCATGTGGAGAATTGTTTTTGGTATTATATATGTTCTAGTCATTGATACGAGCGTTTCGATATATAATATGCAAATTTTGGAGTTCGTATGAAATTGTTATGATTTTTACAGTTTCATACCGATTGATTTATTCGATCCGTGAGGATTCGAGCGTCCGATCGACTTGTGGTTTGGTCACATCGATCGTGAATGTATTCCGGAGACTTTGGGAGGTCTCGGATGTGGTTTTGCCTCGATTGGCGCCACTTTGGGGGATTTTAGTTCAAAACAGGGGTTTCGGACTTAAATCAAATGTGAATCGTCACTAAGTTGGAACCGTATGTGATTAGGTACTTGACGAAGTATTCTGGACGGTTATTTTGTGGATTGGCAGCTTGGTGCTTTATTGAAGACACAGAGGGATTTCGAGGTGAGTAATCTCACAAGGTTCAATATGAACGGAATTACCATTATCGTTTTGGTGTTAATTAATTAACTGCAAACTATAGTTGGTATTAGTAGGCATTCCTGAGCGAATGACTACGTATATATATATTTACGTGAAATATATATATCCTTGTGGATGATTGTGATGAATAATAATATGCATGATGGTGTTCGTATTATTGTTGAATGAGACTTTTCAGGAAACAATATTGTGGAAAAAGATGTTTTCTATTGTTTGAAAAGTATTGAGCTTGATGTTACATTTTTGAGTCAAGCATGACTCATTTTAGATGTATTGGTCTTTGTACCAAGAGTCACAGATGGTGAGCAGGGATTAGGAAAGTCGAAGCTAGATGTTTGTAACGTTTTTAGGTCGGGTGTGACTTACTTAACGTTTGACTTTAAGACCAGATAGGGTCTAAGAAGATTACATATCACAGATGGTGACAGGTTGCAGACGGTGACCTTGATGTTTGATTTCATGACCAGACGGGGTCTGAAGATCAGGTGTCACAGATGGTGACAGAGCACAGAAGGTGACCTTAATGTTGTTGATTTTGAGACCAGACGGGGTCTGAAAACCACATGTCACAAATGGTGACAGGTCGCAGATGGTGACCAAGGCAGGAAATAGGTAATCACGTCCGTAGTCGGACGAGTGGTTACTGATAGGAGTAAAAAGTGTGACGATATTATTGAATATGTGCCCCATTTTAGCCTTGTTTCTCCCTTAAGTTTAGTGTTTTGAGTCATTGAGTCGTTTTCAGAGTCTTGTTGAGTGTTTGGAGTGAAATAGGCGGAAAAAGTACAATTCATGAAAAATCCTAGCTGGATCAGGATTCCTCACTGTCGACTGTTTTTGCGGTCTTTACATTTTATTTTCTCTAGAAAATTCGACTGTTTTTGCGGTCTTTACATTTTATTTTCTCTAGAAAATTCTGATATTCTCCTGCTTATTGTAGGAAACCTTGCCTAGTTAAACTCTTGGAAACAGCAATGATTGAGTCATAAAATAAAGCATTAAGATATTTGACCAAGCAATGAAGAAGGGAATTAAAGGAGAAAAATGTTTTCAGTTGGGGAATAAATGAGAAAGACGTTTTCAGTTGAGGAATAAAAGAGAAAGATGTTTCAACTAGAAAATAAATAAGAAAAAGATGTTTCAGCTTGGAAATTAAAGGAATTGCCCCATTATGAGAGGAGTTAAGGCCTTAAAGGAGATGTTTCAGTTGGAAAATTAAAGGAATTACCATGCAATCCCATCCGTCCAATGATGAAGGGTATGATCGACAAAAGCCAACCAATGCTCCCCTATAAATAGGCAACGTCCAGAACAGAATTAGCATCACTTCCCAGCCAAGATCACTTCCTGGCCAAAAACCATTCCAAGACTGCCCAATTCACTCCTTAAACCTCCATCTCCTACAAGACCGTGACCACCATCCATCCATCAATCTACGAAGCTCTTAGGCGCTGAGTCAAGGACGCTCCACCACCATAGCAGAGACGAGTTCATCACCGTGTTGCTAAGCCGCTGAGGAAAGCTTCAAAGTGTAACTATGACTCTACTTATAATTTTTGTTTCGGTTTTGTGGGTTTGCATTTGTGAGTTGTGTAATTGGAGACATGAAATTTTCAGAATATTTTTATTCATATTTTTGAGATTTTCAGTTTATTATTGAGTTAATTTCAAGAATTCTTTTATGATGCATCTTACAATCTTGTGCCCTTTTACGTGTTTAGGTAATTTTCAGAGTTAGGTTCATAAGTTTGCATGCTAGAATAACGGTGAGAGTTTTTGTGTGTTTTCTTAATTTGCCAAGAGTAATTGTTATTTGTTAAGGCGCTGAGTTAAACAAGTAGCAATTAGTTCTAACGAGTGGTAAAAACTATGTTCAATGGTTAAACGATTCTGGAAATTACGTGTTAAATTCTATGTCTAATGGTTAATTTGCACGTGTGAGTTGATTCAAGGGTTAGATAATACTACTAGTTAAGAGAACTACGCTGAGTGTTTTCGAAAATTAGTAGTATTAGGCTTGGTAAGGACTTTTCCGATCCAAGCCTACATTATAATGAATCAGATAAGTGGATTGATCCGCTGAGGCTTTTCATTTGAGCTCTTATCTAGGCATTTAAGATGGGCACATTTTTGTAGCATGTTGAAATGGATTTTCTGTTTTTACACTTAGTAATTTCCGAGTGGCAGTGGTCTAGGTTAGGGAAGTCGATCATTGTATATAGTTTTATTTGTTTTGTTTTTATTTTAAGTAGAATAGGAACCAAAATTGAAAACCCCCCATTTTATTCTTTTATTTGTTAATTGACCTTTTTGTGTAGGTGTACCCTACAATCCCCGGACTGAATGATCCCTGCTTATCCTATACTGACAACTACATTTTGCAGGGTTAAATTGTGAGGCTATTTTAGCAGCATCAGTTACGATTTCAATAGAGCTATAGTCTGTCTGCCATTATAGATTATGGGAGTAACGGTCGAGGTTGCTGGAGACTCATAAGCATGTAGTTAAAGGAGAATTCCTTGAGTATTCTTCTTTTATTGTCTAGATGAGACTTGAATTGTTCTTGATGGTTAAATTAGCAAATAGAACATTTTCACAGCGGTGATTTATGTTGTCCTTTAGATGGAAAGGTTATAGAGTGTTAGAAGGAATCATGGTAGCATGGTTTCTTTTAGCTGATGTGTGTGAGTTGTTAATTGATGTTCATGAGTTACTCATACGAGCTTTCATAAGCTTACCAAGTTTTGTTGTGTGGAAACCCGGTGCACCATTCTTTTGGTGTAGGGGTTAATCCTGCAAGTCAGGGTAATCGTGGCTGAAACTGAGGTAGCTTGCTGGCAGCTGAACGGGTAGGAAGCAAATTTTGTTGGCTTTGCCATTGTTATGACTTCCGCTATGTAGTAAGCTCTGAGGAGCAATTACGTTTTATTTTGTGATGACAATTTAATTCGTAAGTTTTGTAATATATGACTCTGTGGAGCGGGTCAATATTTGAAATTGTGGGTTCAGGGCATCAATATGTACTTGCTGTAAAAGGGAAGATGTCTCCACGTACTTTGTATTGATGGTTGAATGATCGCGCATGTATAATTATGGGATTATATATCGATTTCATGTGTAAAATCAGGGGCGTGACAGCTTATGCTCAGTAAGGCCAAGCCTTTTTAAGTCATTGTTATCTAGATGTCACAATCAAGTTATTAAACAATTCTTACAAAAAAAGAATAATAGAATTGATGCAATGAGCTCCACTTAATTACCCGTCAGTCCACATATCAAAAACAAGAGAGCTTACACGTCTCATATCGTGTATTTTACCAACCGAGGGTGACTACATGTTTCGAATATATGATCCAACACCTAGTAACAATTCAATCCACATTTCTTTTTTTTGCTAGTCATCTCATTTAACCTCGATTACCAAAATCGTACAGCTCTCTCTATTAGCCCACCTGAAATTCGGCCAGACAAGTCCAGCTCAACTACACAAAAGCATTCATTTCCCGCAATCCAAATCAATATTCCACGTATCCTTCCAAACTTCCTTACAAATATAAATTCACATTTCCCGATGCATATGTATCATGAATGACATCATTATAACACATGTTTTTATATAAAGCGATAACATCCAAGATTCAATCAACCAATGTCAAACAAGCAAATATCGATTTCAATTAATTATTCTATTTATCAATTTAATAGAAAAGGTTCCCTGATCGAGAGAGACCCTACCTAAAATCCGAGCTTCAAATTTAACACTGTTCGAAGGTAGTAACTGTAATACCCCGAAAAATCCAAATTAAATTCTGTGGATTTTTATAATTGATTTCTCGGTATTAGGAGCGAGTACGAAGCTTGAAGAAGTTGTGGAAATAGTTCGAACGGTTTTATTTCGAAATCGAACGTTATTTAGGGGGGGCATCAAAAAGTGACTTTTTATACGTACCGAATTTGGGAAAATTTCCTTCATGAAAGTTGTAGAGCTCGTCGATACGATCGCGTGCATATGTGGAACGCAATATTCGGAGTTCGTATGAATAAGTTATGAATATTTGAAATTTGGGAATTTTCTATAAATAGAGGAAAATTTCTGATTTTTCATTAAGGACGAAAAACTTGAGTTTTTGCGGAACAGTCCCTCCGAACTCTCTCTCTCGACCTTTAGACCCGGCGGATTTCGCTCGACCCGACCCGGCCGGAAAGGCCACTTCCCGGCGTCGTCCGGCCACGACCCGGCCATCCCCGTGATCGCCGCTCTACGACGAGCCTCCCTGTGGTGTCGATTTACTCCGCCGCTGTCCCTATCCCCGGATCGAAGCCACCCAGCCTCCGATCGGTGACCCGACCGGACCTCCACTTTTCCCGCGTCCCCTCGGCCGATCCTTCCCATTTTCGTGATCTCCTCCTCCCCCTGATCATCCCCATGTAAGTCTTTCATCACGATTTTGTGTATAGAACGCTAGATCATGGTTTGACTTTTTCGACGGTTCTGATTGAATCTGGGTTTGGATCAGACGCTCCAGATTAATCCAAACTTCAAAGCTTGATCTAGGGCGATCTAGACCGAATCTCGCTTAGCTCCAGGTATGAAAGTTGATCACCCTTTTATTTTGAAGAAGTTTGTAGTTGACGACTTTTGCATCGGAGGTGGTTGGCCCGGCGTTGACCGCCGGCGTTGACCGCCGGTTTGACCGCCGCTTGTGGCGGCGCGTGGCGGCGCGTCCGGCCGTATTTTTGTGTTCTGTTTTCAGTTTATTCATCTATGCATCCATACGAGCGTTTTGATATATTATATGATTATTTTAGAAAAAATTGATAAATAGTGGATTTACGTTTTGACGTTACTATTTAAAGTTTTTACGTTTTATCTTCGGTTTGCGATCTGTGAAGATCAGACCATCGGTTTTACTTCAAATTTTAATATGTTGATCGTATGACTGTCCCGATGACTTTGTGTGGTCACGGGCGAAGATCTGACCGTTGGATCTTCGTATAATTGTGAAATAGTGATTCGGAAGGCGATTCGTGAGAATCCGACCGTCGGATTTTCATGAAATTTTGTGGAGATGTTTATAAGGACGATTCAGGAAGATCCGACCGTTGGATCTTCGTGATAATTTTGGAGGATGATCCTAAGGGCGATCCGTGAGGATCCGACCGTTGGATCATCATATAATTTCGATCCGACCGTTGGATCGTCTTTATTTTCGAATCCGACCGTTGGATCGTCTTTATTTTAGAATCCGACCGTTGGATCGTCGTTTAAGGTTATTTCGTGTTTCGTTTACTAAGCAAAGACCATACTTGATTAGGTACTTGACGGTTTGAGTTGACGAGCGTTCGGAATATTGATATATTCGACTTTTTAGAAGACGCAGCTGGATTAGAGGTGAGTAAACCTCACATGGTTCATATTACGAACCGAATAAATTTAATTACCTTTTTTTTTGTGGTAATTGTGTGAAAATATTTATGGAATAAATATTTGTTTTAAATCATACGGACTTGATCAACTACGGTCCATAGGTAAGTAAAATGATTTTATTATACAAATGAATTTCACGGTTTTTATACTTGAACTATAGTTGGTATTAGTAGTCATTCCTGAGCGGATGATTACGTATATATATATTTACGTGAAATATATATGTTGATTGGCGTGTGATTAGCATGATGAAATGATTGAGAATTGATTGGATATTATTCAAGCTATTAATCTCCCATTTAATTGTTGAATAATGAAATGTTGATCATGTGATGTGAAAGCTATTTTTTATGGCCAATTGTGAATATGTGGAAATTATTTTAAGAAGTAAAGATTTGTCTTGAAATAATATGTCTCTTATGTGGGTGTACATATGCATAATTACAATCTAAAATTTATAAAGATTGTATGATGTGAATTTGATTATGTCTAAAAAATATAATTATGAAGCCGGGTGATTACAACAACCCCGTGCTTAAGTGAATTACTGGTAAATGTGCTTCGTGGTTATGCTTCGTGGTTGTGCTTCGTGGGGGTGCTGCGTGGTTGTTAAGCTTCGTGGTTGTGCTTCGTGGTTGTGCTTCGTGGTTATGCTTCGTGGGGGTGCTGCGTGGTTGTTAAGCTGTGGGCTTTAGTCCCTTCAGATAGTGCACTATTATACTCTTAGGAAGTGTGCTTACTTTGAGTATACATACCTTAGTTGTGTCTTTGGTATGCTGCGGCTTACCCGTACTTTGGGAATAGTACGTCGGTCCCTAGTACGTGGATTTATGATTTGATACCAGTCAACCTAGTTTTCCCGTGTTTTGGTATTATGGACCCTAACACGTGGATTTATGATCTGATACCAGTTAATCTGAAAATTCACTAAAAAGACTTATGTTATGTTGATCAAATATCTATCCATGATATATTTGAAATATGTGAAATTGATCAAATATCTATCCATGATATATTTGAAATATGTGAAGGTGTTATGTGAAATTGATCAAATATCTATCCATGATATATTTGAAATATGTGAAATTGATCAAATATCTATCCATGATATATTTTGAATATGTGAGGGTGTTGGTAAAAAGAAAATCAAGCATGCATTGCTTTAATGTTATTTCACATATTAATGATGCAATATTTGCTGATTGAGTTTTAAAAGAGAGTATCGAAAAATACCTATTTTTATGTTTATATGATTTTTGGAGTTATCTTGTGAGTGTGTTGATTGTTTACTTGAGTTATAATAATTGTAATTAAATAAATCAACAGTTCTTTCTTGTTTACTCACGAGCTTTGCAAAAAGCTTACCGGGTTTGGTGTTGTTGCAATCCCGGTACATTATTCAAATTGTGTAGCGGGTAATCTCACAGGTCAGGAGAATCAGGGCAGTGATCGTGCGGTTTAGAGTATTAGTGTTAGATTTACAGCATTTGTTTTGTGAGGAGAATTATACTCATTTGAGCTTACAATTTGATTTGATGAGAGTGTGCTGTAATAAGTAGCTTGAGGATTTGGTTTATGTAATATTAAGAGGTGTAAGGTGTGGTTGTTTCTGAGAGAAAAATTCAGAACGTTATTTGTATTGTTATTAGTCATGTTCCGGATTTGAATCCTTATTTCAAAATTCGGGGTGTGACAGTTTGGTATCAGAGCGTAAGGTGCATATTCAATGATTTGTCAATACTTTCCGAGTGATGGCCCGTCTGCAGCGGATCCCCATCGTGTGCTCTTCGGTATTGATCAAGTCATTGGTATGTAAGAGTGTAGAAGTCATCTAGGACGTTAGGTCGTATTAGGAGTTATGAAATATCTCGGTGTGTTAGTATTTTGGTGATTAGGTACTTGTATTGACTTATGCTATGTTTGAGTGTTGTACAAGTTTAACCACGTATTGCTTTGCTTCTAAAGTAATGGACAGATTGGGAAGCATAATTAAGAATTGAGGTAAACCCTTAGGTTGAGGTATAGTCTTATGTAGGAACATGATCTTTCTATGGAGATAGTTGAGGATGAGGTGTAGACATTTGAGGTTGAGCTGCCTGTTCCACTAGTGGTTGATGTGATTAATTCTATTCTTAGGTTGAAATGGTGAAAAATGTTGAGGATTTAGGAGTAGTTGGAAAGAGAATTGATCTCACAACTCAAGATGATAGGAGTGTGAGAGATTATGAGATAGAATTATCTAGACTATTGGTTTAGGAGACGAATGGATGCTAACTTTAGCAAGGTGTAAGGAATAGAGGTGCCTTATCAGCCTTAAGACTTTTCTGACTAAGGCGAAGTGTGATACTAGAGGACCTAATCCCTTGGTGTGTTGTGACAGACTGTGCTTGATGTCTATAATAGGCTTTTGCGTGTGACTTCTTTTTGTAAAATGTTGTTCTATGTGGTATGTTGCATGATGCTAGCTAGACTTCTGTGTGACTTAATTGATTGTTAGGTTTTGAATGATTGTTTGTGATACATCATTATGAAAGAGGCGTGCAGCAGAGTTGGCTAAGGTTTTGAAAGAGTAATGGGTGGCCAAGGTTCGACCCTTGGTGTCGTTGTTGGTTTGTTTTTAATGAAAGACTACCACATTCATTCAGTCTTATTACAAGTCAGAAGCGAAATATAGTAATTGTCCAACGAAAGTTAAAATGCGGAAAAAGAAATACAATAACTAGAAGATTAATTATTTTTACTTCTTCCCCTTCGAATGGGAAGGCTCAGCGATCTCCTCCCTGAGTTTGGTGTTCTGATCAGAGACCTCTTCACTATCCTGTGAGTCAGAACTGGTTGAGTCAAGATCTTCCCAAGGAACATGAGGAGCGGTGCGCGGGCGAGTGGCAGCCCTTTTGCTGGTTTCAGCCTCAGGAGCAGGGTCCTTGTGGAGTGACGCAGCAACTTCTTTGCAAGGGAACCCAGGAGGGTGACACTGCATGTTATTGACCTTCTGAGCAAGCTTGTTTATTTCGGTGTGACAGCGGATCAAAGAGTTGTTCATATCAGAGATGTGGTCGATCATACATGTGACTCGCCAATCCGTCACCATAATACCATCACGGAGAGAGGAACGCAGTGCATCAATTGAGTCTGACAAGCTTTCCAAGGTGGCCACAGGCCGAGGAGCACTAGCAGCTCGGGAGGAAGAGGATTCGCTGGGATGCAGTCTGGGAGAACGACGAGGCAGAGGAGGAGGACTGCGGCTACGCTCACGTATAGGACGATGGTCCCCAGGACTCGTGAGGCCAGCGCGAGCGACCGCTTGACGACCCTCTTCTTCTAAAGAGAGAACACGATGTTGATTGACGCCCATGCGAGCGGTAACCTTGGTTCGAACCATGATGGAGGAGAAGGATTAAAGTGATGAAGAAAGGATTTGAGTTTTGAAAGAAAGGCTGAAGGTTGAGAGAAAATGGCGAAAGCTCTGAAGAAATTTCTTTTCTTTGGTGTGAACAGTCGCTTCCCCGGAACGCACCTATTTATAGAACGAGGTGAGCAGATCTCCACCGTTGGATAGACGATCTCTGTGATTTATTCTACGCGTTGGATTAAAAGTTGCCCGAAAACACGGAAAAGCTGTTGGCGCGTGGAGAGCGCGTAAGGGGACCGAGCGAATCTCGAGGCACTGTGGCAGACAGCTTTAGCCGAAAGTAAATTTGACTGCCGTAAATCACGGAAAGGATAAGCCGTGCAGGTGGGCTGTACATGGGCTTGTCCTGTATCTATGCCCTTACTGTAGTTGTGGTTGGAGGCCCGTTGGGCTGAATCTCTGAAATAGTTTTGGGTGGAATTGTGGACCGGATTTCTGCAACAGTTTTGGGTATTTTTGTGCAGGATTGATGAGATGGTTGCGTTTAAATTTCGGGACGAAATTTCTTTAAGGAGGGTAGACTGTAATACCCCGAAAAATCCAAATTAAATTCTGTGGATTTTTATAATTGATTTCTAGGTATTAGGAGCGAGTACGAAGCTTGGAGAAGTTGTGGAAATAGTTCGAACGATTTTATTTCGAAATCGAACGTTATTTAGGGGGGGGCATCAAAAAGTGACTTTTTATACGTACCGAATTTGGGAAAATTTCCTTCATGAAAGTTGTAGAGCTCGTCGATACGATCGCGTGCATATGTGGAACGCAATATTCGGAGTTCGTATGAATAAGTTATGAATATTTGAAATTTGGGAATTTTCTATAAATAGAGGAAAATTTCTGATTTTTCATTAAGGACGAAAAACTTGAGTTTTTGCGGAACAGTCCCTCCGAACTCTCTCTCTCGACCTTCAGACCCGGAGGATTTCGCTCGACCCGACCCGGCCGGAAAGGCCACTTCCCGGCGTCGTCCGGCCACGACCCGGCCATCCCCGTGATCGGCGCTCTACGACGAGCCTCCCTGTGGTGTCCATTTACTCCGCCGCTGTCCCTATCCCCCGATCGAAGCCACCCAGCCTCCGATCGGTGACCCGACCGGACCTCCACTTTTCCCGCGTCCCCTCGGCCGATCCTTCCCATTTTCGTGATCTCCTCCTCCCCCTGATCATCCCCATGTAAGTCTTTCATCACGATTTTGTGTATAGAACGCTAGATCATGGTTTGACTTTTTCGACGGTTCTGATTGAATCTGGGTTTGGATCAGACGCTCCAGATTAATCCAAACTTCAAAGCTTGATCTAGGGCGATCTAGACCGAATCTCGCTTAGCTCCAGGTATGAAAGTTGATCACCCTTTCATTTTGAAGAAGTTTGTAGTTGACGACTTTTGCATCGGAGGTGGTTGGCCCGGCGTTGACCGCCGGTTTGACCGCCGCTTGTGGCGGAGCGTGGCGGCGCGTCCGGCCGTATTTTTGTGTTTTGTTTTCAGTTTATTCATCTATGCATCCATACGAGCGTTTTGATATATTATATGATTATTTTAGAAAAAATTGATAAATAGTGGATTTACGTTTTGACGTTACTATTTAACGTTTTTACGTTTCATCTTCGGTTTGCGATCTGTGAAGATCAGACCATCGGTTTTACTTCAAATTTTAATATGTTGATCGTATGACTGTCCCGATGACTTTGTGTGGTCACGGGCGAAGATCCGACCGTTGGATCTTCGTATAATTGTGAAATAGTGATTCGGAAGGCGATTCGTGAGAATCCGACCGTCGGATTTTCATGAAATTTTGTGGAGATGTTTATAAGGACGATTCAGGAAGATCCGACCGTTGGATCTTCGTGATAATTTCGATCCGACCGTTGGATCGTCTTTATTTTCGAATCCGACCGTTGGATCGTCTTTATTTTAGAATCCGACCGTTGGATCGTCGTTTAAGGTTATTTCGTGTTTCATTTACTAAGCAAAGACCATACTTGATTAGGTACTTGACGGTTTGAGTTGACGAGCGTTCGGAATATTGATATATTCGACTTTTTAGAAGACGCAGCTGGATTAGAGGTGAGTAAACATCACATGGTTCATATTACGAACCGAATAAATTTAATTACCTTTTTTTTTGTGGTAATTGTGTGAAAATATTTATGGAATAAATATTTGTTTTAAATCATACGGACTTGATCAACTACGGTCCATAGGTAAGTAAAATGATTTTATTATACAAATGAATTTCACGGTTTTTATACTTGAACTATAGTTGGTATTAGTAGTCATTCCTGAGCGGATGATTACGTATATATATATTTACGTGAAATATATATGTTGATTGGCGTGTGATTAGCATGATGAAATGATTGAGAATTGATTGGATATTATTCAAGCTATTAATCTCCCATTTAATTGTTGAATAATGAAATGTTGATCATGTGATGTGAAAGCTATTTTATATGGCCAATTGTGAATATGTGGAAATTATTTTAAGAAGTAAAGATTTGTCTTGAAATAATATGTCTCTTATGTGGGTGTACATATGCATAATTACAATCTAAAATTTATAAAGATTGTATGATGTGAATTTGATTATGTCTAAAAAATATAATTATGAAGCCGGGTGATTACAACAACCCCGTGCTTAAGTGAATTACTGGTAAATGTGCTTCGTGGTTATGCTTCGTGGTTGTGCTTCGTGGGGGTGCTGCGTGGTTGTTAAGCTTCGTGGTTGTGCTTCGTGGTTGTGCTTCGTGGTTATGCTTCGTGGGGGTGCTGCGTGGTTGTTAAGCTGTGGGCTTTAGTCCCTTCAGATAGTGCACTATTATACTCTTAGGAAGTGTGCTTACTTTGAGTATACATACCTTAGTTGTGTCTTTGGTATGCTGCGGCTTACCCGTACTTTGGGAATAGTACGTCGGTCCCTAGTACGTGGATTTATGATTTGATACCAGTCAACCTGGTTTTCCCGTGTTTTGGTATTATGGACCCTAACACGTGGATTTATGATCTGATACCAGTTAATCTGAAAATTCACTAAAAAGACTTATGTTATGTTGATCAAATATCTATCCATGATATATTTGAAATATGTGAAATTGATCAAATATCTATCCATGATATATTTGAAATATGTGAAGGTGTTATGTGAAATTGATCAAATATCTATCCATGATATATTTGAAATATGTGAAATTGATCAAATATCTATCCATGATATATTTTGAATATGTGAGGGTGTTGGTAAAAAGAAAATCAAGCATGCATTGCTTTAATGTTATTTCACATATTAATGATGCAATATTTGCTGATTGAGTTTTAAAAGAGAGTATCGAAAAATACCTATTTTTATGTTTATATGATTTTTGGAGTTATCTTGTGAGTGTGTTGATTGTTTACTTGAGTTATAATAATTGTAATTAAATAAATCAACAGTTCTTTCTTGTTTACTCACGAGCTTTGCAAAAAGCTTACCGGGTTTGGTGTTGTTGCAATCCCGGTACATTATTCAAATTGTGTAGCTGGTAATCTCACAGGTCAGGAGAATCAGGGCAGTGATCGTGCGGTTTAGAGTATTAGTGTTAGATTTACAGCATTTGTTTTGTGAGGAGAATTATACTCATTTGAGCTTACAATTTGATTTGATGAGAGTGTGCTGTAATAAGTAGCTTGAGGATTTGGTTTATGTAATATTAAGAGGTGTAAGGTGTGGTTGTTTCTGAGAGAAAAATTCAGAACGTTATTTGTATTGTTATTAGTCATGTTCCGGATTTGAATCCTTATTTCAAAATTCGGGGTGTGACAGTAACAAACACTGTGACTCACATTTTGAATCCTCCCAGTATCGATCCTAAATCGAGCCTCCTAAAACAAGCCTTTTAGAAATCACCGATCAATCTAACTTAAATCTCCATGGATAGAAAGAGGGCATCAAGATGAATCCGTAGCTTTTCACGGATCCTGAATTGAAGTTACTGATCAAAAGTTATGATCCGCCAAAATTTTAGAGAGAAAAATCTCTCCGTAAATTGGTACCGCAGTAATGTGTAGGTTGGTTTCCTATTTATAGGAAAAGAGAACCAATAGAAATGGACCATGTGTCAAACTCTAAATGAACCACCAAGAAGAAGCTTGTGACACTTGTCAAGCCTCCATCACTTTTCTTCCTTCCACTTGACAAATGTCCAAATGACTCGTGGGATTGTAACTGACACGTTGAGCTGCTACTCTTGGTCAATAAGTAAACCCTTTGACAAATGGGAAAGTGCCACGTCACCAAATAATTCACTTTGCATTCAAACTTCAAAAATTCCTTAAAAATTGCTCGAGAACGCAAAAAATTCACCAAAAAATGGTATGAACTCATGGCGACCTCTACTTTCCACTTCCAACCTCAAAAATAAATTTGACCAACTTTAGAATTTGGGATCTAGCAGTAACCCTGTGACTCGGAGTCAGTACTTGTATGAATTCGTGTTCCCAATCATTAACAAAGTTGATATTGTAATCTGGTTTCTTCTTAGAGCTGCGACTTTGTAGAAATAATTGAACGATTTGTTTATATATGTACGTAGAAATAATTGAGGCAAAAGAAAAGGCTGAGAGATGTGTGAAAGTAGCTGCCAAGAAAAAAGAAAAGGCTCAAATCTTATTGCAGAAATCCAATATGGCACTGTATAAAGCTGCAATAGCAATTAATGTAACTGATGCCTCTAAAGTGTTGATTGGTCTCTTCGTTAGGTTGTTGAGCCAAGGAGATCATGAGTTCAAATTTTTGAATGAGTGATGTGATGCCCCGAACCACGTGGAGGTGAAATTTGGTTCCTAATGCCGAATCCCAGGTGTCAGTGATACAATGCAAATCGAAATTAAAAACAACACCAAATACATTTTCCAAAGTCGTCGAAAATAAAACATTTTAAATAACAAAACTCAAATAAAGAGAAATTACAACTCGTTCTATAATCTAACTCGCTCTCATCTTCTGTAATCCTTTTCGAGTCTCATAAACAGAAGTAACATCTCACTTAGTCCTCTCGAGAAACTTGTCGTACCTCGTAACGCACCTGAACAAGAATCTATAGGGGTGACCTTTTGCTCAGTAGGGCCAAACCTCTTTAGGTTATTCTTAACTATGTAAAATAAGTAACTTATCAACCTATACTTTATAAATGATAATGATTGATGCATGTATGCCAAATGTAACTTCACTTAATTATCCGCTTGTCCATATATCAAAAACAAGAGAGCTTATACGTCTCATACCCTGTATTTTACCAACGGGGAGTGGCCCTAGATGTTTCGAATATATGATCTAACAACTCATCACAACCTACAAGGTTTCAATCCACATATCCCTTTTGTTAGTCATCTTATTTGCTCATGACCTTCAGACCCGAAACCCAATAAGATCGTTTTATCAACACTCTTTTGTTGAAAGGGCATACTTTCCCTCAACGTGCACTTGTAGTTGATCATCGATCCTAAACGCCTCATGACGCCAAACTCAACTACACAAAAGTATTCACTTCTTTTCTCAGTCTTAACATCGATCACTCACATCATTCTACATACACCACTTCAAATGCATACTCTCAATGCCTCTCTATGCATTATGTATGCCAATTAAAACTCATAATATGATATCGAGCACATGCTTTTAAAGAAATCAATAACATTTTAATAAGTAACTCATTGGCTACACATGCTTAATTTTATTAAAAGCGATAACATTCGAGATTTAAATCAAGTAATGTCAATCAATGACCAGCAATCACCGATTTCAATAATAATTTTATTTATCAATTTAAGAAAATATTCCCTGAAAGACCCTACCTGGAAATCTGAGCTTCAAATCCAACACTGTTGAAAAGTAGCAACACTACGACTCACATTCTAAAATTAGTATCCTTTTGCTTATGGGATTGTCGATAATCATTCAATCCTTGTATCGACTCTCAATCAATGACAGTCGACGAAGTCAAATTAACTCAATTAATTATTTAGAAATAGAAATCAAGCTAGTTCTCAAATTTACTAAGGACACCCAAATAAATCGATGTAGCTTTCCTCATTCGATGCAAGTCCTCAAATTACTAAGGACACCCGGTCCATTCATCCAATTATTCTGGACACCCAAAACTTCGTTACTTAAATCCTCTATGCACTATTGCACTCTCGACCCAATTCTGAATTCGCCTCAAATTTCTCATCAACATATGCTTCATAAATCACAGTACCTGCCAACCCCAACACTTCATAACCATTCTGGGATTTCATCCATCACTCCAATCTCTTGAATTTAACACAGTAGCTAAAACAATGAACTCCGGTAACTTTAGCAATCAATATGAACTTCACAATCTCAAAAATTCAATGGGCCTTAATCTGCAATTCCACCCAACTCTTCATTTTCAAGAATTCAAGCATAACAGAATATCAAATGATCAATTCATACTCAAGGTTTGGCGTCATGGTCGGAATTGGCAAAGAAAGACCAAAATCGCCGCCATGAACAGTAAACAGACGATGGCCAAACCTCTACCCAAAACTCAATTTCTTCTAAACTCAACCAAATTCAAATTCAAGAATATAGCAAGGTAGAACTCGACAAGGGAAACAAGTTTGATACCTGAGTTGGAATCGAAGGTAGCCGGAAAACACAGAATATGGCCGGAAAACTATAAATGATAACTAATACAATTGCAATTGAATGCTAATTGATACCGCACATTCTAACAGATCAATCCTAATCATACCAAGATACACTATCAATCTAATTGAATGCCAAGATACACTTTCCAACACACACAATGCCCAAATCAGTCATGTTAAGGGTTCTTGATAGAGGAGACACGGTTTTCCACTTATGTGTTACTTATAACCAATTAGAATGCTTGAAGCTATTGGTGAAAGAGGTAGGGGACAATAGAGACCTCATCAATGCTAGAGCTGGATGCGAGGGTGGTATGACCATCCTCGAATTAGCTGTGATGCTAAGGCAAACTGAGGTATATATGTTTTATATAATTAACACGCACACGCACACATATCTAGTGAGGGATCTCCTTTTTTGGCCCTTTTAATGAATTGATCATTAGACTTATTTTTCGATCACATGTTTACATCTTAACAGTTCAGTTTTTAGGTATCATCTTTATAAATTTTCAGCTAAATTGATAATCATTAGGGTATCCATAACTGTGATTTACAATTACAAACACAAACGGTTCAAGTTAAACAGATTCGGTTCGTCCATTGATTTAATCTAGTTTGATACCTTAACGATCATCAATTTAATTGAAAATTTGCATAAATGATTTATACATTTAAGACCTAAAAACTGAACCGTCGTAATGTCGAAAATACTATTAAAAAGTGGGTCCCAGAAAGGTTCTCTTAAAATGGCATATAAAAAAATCCCTTAGTGGAAGAAGCATATATATATATATATATATATGGAGCATCAAGAGAGGACATCCTTACTTTAAGAATTTAAGAATTTTTATTATTTTACACTAATATATGATTTAATTCTATGATTTCAACCATTGATCCTTTAGATTCTTTTGCAAGAATTGTGTCTACAAAAAAATCAACTAAATCTATAATCATTTGGTCATTCAAAATTGTGTAAACAAATGTAGTCCTTTAGATAAAAATAAATTGAACATTATGTTAATCAAATAGTTAAACGTTTTTCGATTTGGCTAATTTTTTGTATGATTCATGTGTGTATGTAACTAGAGAATGAATAGCTCTAATTATTATACTACATGCTAAAAACCTCACTTTTCAAGTTTAAGGAGGTCATCTTCTTGAATCATATATGCATATATAGATGTGTAAGGGAGATTAATCATTATTGTTAATCATGTTCATGAATGTAAATGTTAGATGTACTTTTAATCATATATGCACATAGAAGTTGGATAAATATCACAATCTCTCGTTGCCACTATAACAACTGTTGAACCCTTTAGGCACTATCGAATTTAGCAATTGCCTTTTCTTTTCTTTTTTATTATTATTATTATTATTATTTTTATTATTATTATTATTATTATTATTTTCTTTTTATTTTTTTTATTTATGTCGTTTTGAGTTTCTTTGAAACTGATTCTACCATAGACAAAGTTGAACATGGAAGTCCATGTCTGTGCAGACAATAAAATACTTGCGCTCGCTACCTGTAGTACGAGCAGAAGCAAAGAAAGATGGAAAAAAGGGAAGGAAAAGTGAAAATTTGCTGTAACAGTGGGACTTGGGTGGAAGAGAAACGCGGCATGCTGATGGTTGTGGCTACTATGATCTCAACAATGACATTCCAAGCTACAATTAGCCCACCAGGTGGGTTCTGGCAAGAAATGAACACCAATTCGACTTTTGATGGAGCAATTATTTGCAATGTAACAAACCCTTGTGTTGCCGGAACTGCAGTCTCAAGCTACATACATACAGATTACTTCAACAACTTCCAGACTTACAATGCCATATGCTTCCTTTTTTCTTTGAGCATCACTCTTTTGCTTATAAGCGGATTTCCTCTCCGTAAACGAGTACTTGTCTGGCTCTTGTCAATAGTCATGTGTCTCACTCTCGCATTCTTGGCGCTGACCTTCAGTGAAGGTGCAAAGATGGTAGTACCCAAAAGTGTTGATTCTGAATATACTACCGCTATCAGGATTGTGAGTTCTGTCACATTGTTTTGGGTTCCGCTACTTGGACTGGTTGCTTTATATAACGTTATTCGACTTCTCATTTGGCTCGTAAAGCTGTTGTGGGCCTGTGGCGCATAATCTTTCCCAAAAAGGAGGTGACTGTCAACAACAATGCAAATCCACATCAGCCTCCCATAAGCCCTCATGACAACAGTTCGTACGTCTAAGTGGAGTGAAAAGATCGATACTCGATCTGTTGGTATGTTTGCTTGATAAAACAATCAAACTACAAGCTAGCTAGTCACCGGCATGTATACTGTTATCAATTTAATTTCCCCCTACTTCGATGTTCTATCTGTTTAGGGGAAAAAAAAAATCTAGCTACTATATAGTGCATACTGTTGTATAATTCATCTTTTCTCCCTATATTGTTGCGTATTTAATTAAGACATGAAATATAATACATCTTTAGGTGTTCCTCAATGGTTGCTATTATGCTTGTGGTATTTGATGATGAATTAGGCTTCCTATTTGAATCAAATCATTTCCACGCCTCAACATAAGCAACGTAAATATGATCAGGACCTGAAATATGCCTAAAACACTGATAGACACGTACAACAGAATAGAAATCATCTCTAATCTAGATCTAGTTGAAAGATGGAAACCTGAAGAGAGTTGATCCTTGATAGTCTACTAATGACTTGCAAATAAGAGTATCTTTCGCTTTTTAGTCTACTAGCAGACATTTGGAACTTTGCTTTTAGTCTACTAGCAGACATTTGAACTTTTTTATACTGTCTAAGGAAATGAAGCAAAGCAATAGAAATATAGTGATAGGCAACCAACTCTTGCTCATCACTTTTTATTTACTAGATCAAACATGGTAACAATGTTGACATATGAAATCTACAGATAGTAGCAAAATCAGAAAATTCACACACACGTACAGAAATGACAAAGATCGAAATACAGTGCAGGCAACAATGGCAAGTCCTACGATGTACTGCTCTTCAATTTTTCAGGCATGATATCCTCTCTAAAACTTCATCTATGAAACAGCAATAAGCATAACTCTAGGACTTTTTCATTGCTAAAATTAAGAATGGCACCAGAATAACTGCTGCAAAACCCAGCCCTAGATGTTTCAAATATATGATCTAACAACTCATCACAACCCAGAAGGTTTCAATCCACATATCCCTTTTGTTAGTCATCTTATTTGCTCATGATCTTCAGACCCGAAACCCAATAAGATTGTTTTATCAACACTCTTTTGTTGAAAGGGCATACTTTCCCTCAATGTGCACTTGGGGCTAATCATCGATCCTGAACGCCTCATGACACCAAACTTAACTACACAAAAATATTCACTTCTTGTCTCAGTCTCAACATCGATCACTCACATCATTCTACATACACCACTTCAAATGCATACTCTCAATGCCTCTATATGCATTATTTATGCTAATTAAAACTCATAATATGATATCGAGCACATGCTTTTAAAGAAATCGATAACATTTTAATAAGTAACTCATCAACTACACATGCTTTTATCAAAAGCAATAACATTCGAGACTTAAATCAAGTAATGTCAATCAATGACAAGCAATCACCGATTTCAATAATAATTTTATTTATCAATTTAAGAAAATATTTCCTGAAAGACCCTACCTGGAAATCCAAGCTTCAAATCCAACATTGCTGAAAACTAGTAACACCGCGACTCACATTCTGAAATCAGTATCTTTTTGCTTATGGGATTGTCGATAATCATCCAATCCTCGTATCCACTCTTAATCAATGACGGTCGGCGAAGTACCAATTTAACTCAATCAGTTATTCAGAAATAGAAATCGAGCTAGTTCTCAAATTTACTAAGGACACCCAAATAACTCCAAATAACCATCGATGTAATTTTCCTCATTCGATGCAAGTCCTCAAATTGTCCCCCGGTCCTTTCATCCAATTATTCTGGACACCCAAAACTTCGTTACTCAAATCCTCTATGCACTGATTGCACTCTCGACCCAATTCTTGAGGCGAATTCAATTTCTCATCAACATATGCTTCATAAATCACAGTACCTGCCAACCCCAACACTTGATAACCAATTCTGGGTTTTCATCCATCACTCCAATCTCTTGAATTCAAACATAATCACAGTAGCTAATACAATGAACTCCGGTAACTTTAGCAATCAATATGAACTTCACAATCTCGAAAATTCAATGGCCTTAATCTGCAATTCCACCCAACTCTTCATTTTCAAGAATTCAAGCATAACAGAATATCAAATGATCAATTCATACTCAAGGTTTGGCGTCATGGTCGGAATTGGCCAAAGAAAGACCAAAATCGCCGCCATGAACAGTAAACAGACGGTGGCCAAACCTCTGCCCAAAACTCAATTTCTTCTAAACTCAACCAAATTCAAATTCAAATTCAAGCATATAGCGAGGTAGAACTCGACAAGGGAAACAAGTTTGATACCTGAGTTGGAATCGAAGGTAGCCGGAAAACACAGAATATGGCCGGAAAACTTAAGACCTTCTTTCATTCGTTTCTCTCTCTAGGAAGCTTCTCTGAAGAAACTGAGACCACATTCATGAAGAGGACAACGAGATGAAGCCATCCATACTGGTCAGACGCCACGAATTGGTCAGAATCAGAAAACCCGATAGGAAATCCAGAAATATTTCGGGCTTCCTCCTGCAGCCGTCGATGGATTTCCGGAGCATAGACGACCAGGCTCCTCTTCTAACCGCCGAGAGAAGTCGAACGGCACCGGTCTGACGTCCAGGAGAGGCCGGTAAAAGGAGATGCGATCGGATCTCCGCCGCTGCCCAAACGGGTCGAAGGCAGCGTTGGTCTGGGTCTCAATCTGATGCGATCCGACCTATATATACTTAAAGTCAACGGTTCAGATCTAACGGTGTTTGAAATACACGTTCCAGATTAAACCACCTCTAAAACTATATTTTTAAATAATTTAATACCAACTTCCAAAAATCATTAAAAATAGCTCGGGTGTCTGAAAATTTCTACAAACTTGTAACGACATCTAGTTTAATTTTACAGGCTTGAAAGATAAATTTTGACAAAAGATAAATTTAAATAATTTTAAAAAACTATAAATAGTTTAAAAATAATCGAAATTCAACTTAAAAATAGCTCAAACTTATTTTTCCTTTCAAAAATAGAAAACCAAAATTCCAATATGTCACAAATGGGTATTATTTTCTTGGTTTCTTTCCTTTTTCTTTGATCGTAATTAGAACTTTGTAAGAAGCTATTTAAAATTTTGGTGCATGCATGTGTTCCCAGGGCAGATAAAGACACTACAAGAAAAATGGCGTTTTGCATGGAATTTTTTCCTTGTAAAAAACTGAAAATTCATTGCATTAACCCAAATGCAAGGAATATCCCTTGCATTTGGGTCCTTGCAAAGAGGCCCTTGTAAAAGAGCAAATACAACTACCTAAAAATTCCTTGCATTTAGACAATCATTTGCAAGGAATTTGTCCTTGCATTTTACAATTTAGGGTCCACATTAGTGACCATATGTAAGGATAATTCCTTGCATATCAGTCTTTGCATTAAACTATATGCAAGGAATTTTCACTATTTTTCCAAATGCACGGACTAATATACAAGGAAATTTCCTTATATTTTCGTAAAAGTATTGAGCATGCAAATATCAAATACAAGGAAATTTCTTTGCATATTGGTCTTTGTATTTGCTTTTGCGTAAGCTATTGCAAGGAATTTGAGAACTTGCATTCCTTGAATATTTTTTTTTATTAAATATAAATTGATTTTACCAGCAAATAAAAAAATAAACTGAATATAAAAGAAATTCTTCATATTTCACATTGAATAACTGCTTCATAAATCAACTTGTTCATTTGTACATCAAAAGTTAGATGCTACGCAGCCTACACTAGCTGCACTAATCTAATTAGATGTCCTATCTATTGAGACTTTGAGTGAGGTAGAAGGTCAAAACTCAAGAAAATCCACCAAAGTACATTCTAATATACTTGTTATGTGTCAGCTTGCATTACTCAAAAGGGACACATTGGATTTGCTTGAGTATTGCTAGACAGTACCATAATCCAGGTAAAAAGCTATAACTGCACAAAAAGGGACATCAAACCAAAAGTCTAGCAAATGCTCACCCAAACTACTCAAGCAAAGTCTTAAAAGTTGGTGCTAGGATGGAGGAAGTCATCCTCACTCATCTGCCCAGGAGATCGCCTCAATAAACATTCCACTTGAGCCTTCAATAGTCCATTTTGTTCCTTCATACTGAGCATATTAAAGGTAAGTTGGTCGATAAGATCACGCAATTCAGCTACCTCAAAATTGGTGCCACCACATGCAGATACTCTGCGTATGTTAGAATGTATGTGAGGGACATTACCAATGCCATGGATCTTCCTACCCTTCCTCCCAAGCTCCTTAGCCATTATTGGGAACTTAGCTTCCAAAGTCAGTTTATTGAATCATGTACAGTACCCTCGGGTGCCTCTTGGTACAACTTCTCTATAAGGGCATTCCTCTCAGCCTCCATCTTCTCCTACAAAAACAATAGTAATTAATAGATAAATAAAAGCAAATAACATAACCAAGTGATCTGGATAAAAATGTCAAGTTCCATGTTGAGTATGTCTATATTTAAGAAAGATGCCCAGATTATTAGTTTGCAACTAATTAATAAGATAAAAAAGAATGAAAGATATCATGATAGATGATAGAGAGATTGGCCAGATGATTTACATTCACTATCCATGATTAAATACAACGATCTAGCAAGAGATTAACGAACTTAATTTAAGGGCCAAAAGGAATGGAGGGCTGAAATCATAATCAACACAATCTTAATGCAGTATACACACCTAAATTTAGTTAAGTGACTTACATATTTGTTCTTGGCAGCCTCATTGATCCATTCATGATTATTATTCTTGTGTTTCTCTCCCCAATTATGTATGAGCGACAACTCCTTCCCACCCTCCATTAAACAAATACACATATATGGTGCTTTGCATGACGGAGCGGTATGGTGGATTGCCCTCCCGTCCATTATTACTTCTGAGTTTGGTCATGATTACTCTTTGCGTACTAGTTATCGGTTTTCTTAGTTACTTTGTTTGGGCTCTTGGTTTGAGCCCCAATTTGTATTGCCTATTAATTTTTGTCTTACTTATTACTTTGTTTGTATCGGATGCGGTCTTGGCCTAGTCCCCCGCCTCCTTTTGCTTTTGTTCTCTTTCTCTTGAGCTTGGTTTGGTTTGGTCCGCCAGCTCATTTGTAACCTTATTATTTTTCTTAATAAAATTTCGAGGTAGGACGTGGAGTTAGTCCTATTTCCGCTTCCTTAAAAAAAAAATATATATATATATATATATATTAATAATCAATCAACTGCCCATTTAAGAGTGGTTTTTGATCTTGAAACTAATTCATGTTTATCTTAGAGGCCACCAAAGCATGTTGCACATATGGCCGTGCACCAGCCCTGTGAGTATGTTGTTGCATATACCTATTAGCATAATTCTTTTCCGCAATCTCCTTCATTATGCAAATAAATATCAATCAAATCTATAAAAGTTTCAGTTAGAATAATTGAATAATAAAGAAATTAATGAATTCATACAATGCAAGACTGGTTGGTGTATATGTTGTCACAAAGCTAGTGCCAATGTGAGACAGGTCTCTCATGCCATAAATCTGCATTAGGCAAGTTTGCTCTTCCTAGCTCAGCTGAGCCACATGCTTTCCATTCCTTCTTCAGTTGAGTCTTGAATTGGCAGTAGGCAGTAGACATTTTGGAATCCACATAAGCAACAACAGCTGGATCAGTTAAGTCCACCGTAAAGAACACCTGATTAAGAAACTACAATTCAGGTACATGACATTTACATTTACCTTAGGTACGTATACTTATTAGAGTTATTAGAAAATAATTATTTATTTAACACAAATAAATCCACCTCATTTAGGATAAACTCACCCGCAGATCCTCTCTTAGCAGCCTCTTATCATCTTCATCAATATCAGACCAACCATATTTGCATACTGGTGCCCCACCCCGTACAGTAATTCCTATCTCAGAAGTAAACATTTTAGAAATTGTGTCATCAGAAGGGACATGGATGGTCGGATGAAAGTCAACACGCAGAGGTCCACCATAAGCCTTTATAAGCTCCTGAAGAGCTTTACCACATGATTTACCACACTTCCTTTTCATGCCAATGCCCACAAAAGGGATTTCTGTAAACAAAAACCAATTATATATATTTACCTATCCTATATGTCTAACCCAATTTGCTTTGGAAAAAAAAAAGGAAAAAAAAAAAGAAGACAAATATGATTTACCTTGTTGGGTAGGCAGTTGATCAATTGATTGAGCCACATTAGCTAGTGGTGGCATGCTAGCTCTTGCTCGCACATGAGCATGAACAATAGTTGTTGCTGGCACAGTTTCACGCACAGTAGGGGTAGCTAACACGTTTTCTGTCATAGTTGGTGTTGCTGGCACATTTTCACGCACAGTAGGTGTAGCTAACACATTATCTACCATAGTTGTTGTAGCTGGCTGTTGAGGTGGAGGCATTTTTTGAACCTTCCTTATCCGCTTCCCTCTCCCTTGAGCCATCTGCAATATTTCAATTACCTCTATTTTTCATTCATACTAAGAATTGTTAATTCAGTATTACTTGGTTTACAATCATTATTATATTATATCCTAACTTTACAACTCTTCCATAAAGAATTCAAGTAAACAAGTACTTAAATATACACATATATCATGCATATGCATATATGTATATAATGGGCCACTACTCTTCAAAAGTAATCGAGGAAAGCAAACAAAGTACTTAAAAATATATATCAAGATCATAATGAACTAAAGATATGCCGACACTTTTGAACATGTATAAATGTTGATAGATAAATAATTCATATCATGAAATATTGAAATCGATGCTTGAAAAACGTAGGTAGTGAAATCAAACCTTTTCCTTAGTTTCTTTGAAGACTGCACAAGCTCAACTTAACTACTTCACACAAATCGTTTGAGGAGCATTGTAATGACCTTAATGGGTTCCTTGTACTGCAATAATATTTGTAAGACCAAATAGTTAAATTTTGACACAATAAGTATAAGTGACACTATTAAAACAGAGTAATAATCCTTTCGTCTTTCCTAGTAGTGAGACAATAATGCTTATTATAAAGATGAAATTTAAGTACTGATGATAGACAATTTTTTTTTTCTTTAAAGAAGGAAATACCTTTTATAGCAAAGCAAATCAGGATCAATAATGAGGTTGCTGGTCAATAATGAGGTTGCTAGAACCTTGCTGTCCAATTCGAAGTAGTAGAAGCAGTCAAAAGGAACCTGAGGAAACACAAACATAGATCATAGGTACTGCATACTTCTTTACACTTCTTTAACTAAGACATGATGAAATTGGCTGAGATACAGATAACTGAAGTTAAAGTAATCAAAATTATCTTGATTGAAATACCTGAGCTCTACCCAAAGCAAATGAAGGAATTAGCACTTTTCCCCCACCAGCAACACAAGTATCAACCTACATATAGATCAACAACACAACCACCTTCAGAGAGAAATCAATATGTGAAACTCAGACAAAACCATAACCATATCAGTTAAAAAAAAATCCATACAACATTTGTACTAGGGCTGCACACGGATTGAGTTGGATCGGTTTTGACTCTAAACCATCTCTATGTCAAAGTAAGCGGTTTAGGCATTTTGAAAAACAAGCCATCAAAAAAAAAAAGCTCAATCCGACCCAATCTAATCCAATTAAAGATGGTTTGGTTTGGTCAGTTAGGGGGTTTTTACCTATATAATATTAACATGCTATTTATAAAAAATTCATAGTAAAAATTCAATCTCAAGAATTGAAATTGTGTTAAATTATCTAAATTTAAAGTTCAATAATTAAAATCCAAAACATATAGTCCAAAACTAAAACATAAATTAGATTCAAAGTGATTCACTTATTTAACGACTTAGCCATCAATACTAGCTTAATATGATAGTATTAAAGGTCAAAAAATGAGAGATTGAGATATCAGAGATGTGATATGAAAGGATAAAAAAAATTGTAGCATTTATATACTAAAGTTTTAGGCCTTTGAGCCTTGAATTCAATATGATAGTATATCATTTGAGAATAAAGTTATAACTGGAGATTTAGAACTTACTTAGAACAAACCGGACAAATGAATATATATTTATTATGGGTATATATATATATATATATATAAAACTTTTCTCTTATGTTTCAAACATACCGGTCGGTTCGGGTTTCGTGGTTTAAGTTAAAGAGAAACCAAACCAACCCAATTAATAAATGGTTTGGTTCGATATTGAACCGATTTTCAATTTTTAAAGTTACAAAAACCTTAACCAAACCATATTTATCGGTCGGTTTTAGCCGGTTTGACCAGTTTATACCATGTTTTGCACACCCCTAATTTGTACCCAAACCATTAGGAAAAAGACAATCCATTTAGTGTATATCCCCTTCCTCTATCGATATAATATACTTCCTTTTTTCTTTTTTTTACATTCCTCGAGGAAAAATTGTTTCTCATAGGACATGTATTGCCAATTACAAACACTTAGAAAATGTCACCACTGCATGCATATCTTTAAAAGGAAGATCAACACCAACTGATTCAAGATTTGGAACTAGAGTTGCCAAGTCCTTAGAAGGCTGCTTAGGAAAGGAAGATTTAAAATTAGGCATATTACTCATTCCAGGCCACATATCCTCATTTGGAGTACCTAGATTCTTCATAAAAAGCCAACAGTGTAAGAATGATAGCATAGATTAGACATCCCGCTGCATGTCTTCCAAAAAAGGGGGAAAAAAAAAGGAAAAGAATCACATATTTGGTTGGGAATCTTTCACCTAATCTTGAAAACTTCATCAATCTCAGAATCCCCATGAACACTTCTTATAAATTAAGCCATTTTCGTTTTGCAACTCCCTCTTCTGGTAAAGTCATCAGACCATGAAAGCCCAACACTCTACCTTAATCCTCCTCTCCAACCAAACAAAGCTTATCTAATTTTTCTTACTTTCCCTCATTTTCTCACTTGGTTTTCACAAAGTTCTTTGTAATAGAGCTCTGAGTCTGCAAAAAGGTATGGACTATATCAAGGTCTTTAGCAATTTGCATTCTTTACACTATCAAATGATCAATTTTTTATATTTGCAATTGAAAGCTAAATTGACATAGTCAGGCTAATGTTTAGCCAAACTAAAAACCTTTCCTAAACTCTTTATACAAAACAAATTGAAAACATTCTCATCACCACCAATCAACAGAGAATCATAAAAATCCCAAATTGACTTGTTAAGAGAGAACCCAAAGCAAAAAAATAGAAAGCCCATACATCAATTCGCAAGAACATAATTATCAAATATTAAATCTTCAAGTAGAGAGAGAACAAGAACCTGAATGCAGCTATCATCATGTGAATGACATCAAGGACGAGAAAGATGAAGAAATGTCTTCTTCTAAAGCCAAACACGAATAGAAAAATCGATAGGAACAAGGAGCAACGGCGGTACTCGTAAGAGTTCGTCGACAAAATTTGAGAGATTATCGAGAGCTTTCAGAATTGGTCTTTGGGATATGTGAGAGAAGCTTCCATATGTTTATTTTTCTATTTGATATCGGCAAAGGAAGTAAGGACTTGGTTCCTTTTTTTTTATTACATACAAGGAATAATATCAAATCCTAGCAGTATTAATGTACACAAAACAAGGAATTATACAATTCCTTGTATTAAGTTTTTTCATTTTAGCGCCAGACTCTCCCGCCCAGATCAATGCAATGATTTTGAAATATTTGCAAGGAATATTTTGGTTCTAAAATATCTGGAGCCCAAATGCAAAGAAGTTCGCTATTCCTTGTATATTATCTCAAACAAATACAAGGAACTGTAATATTCTTTGCATACTCACACCAAATACAAGGAATTTTGGCTCTTTGCATGTAAACCCGTTGCAAGAGATCAAATTTCTTGTAGTGAGATTTGCCCGCCTTCTTCAACCTGATATTTTTTAGGATTATGTTACCAGTGGCCAGTGGATGATAGCGTAGGAGTACCTGCCAAAAAATTTCAAGGCTGGTGATAAGATTTTTTCTTGTCTGCGTACTTGTCGGTATATGTTCAAACATATTCTCTGTTTGAAATGTGATTATATTTCAAGATTAATAATGCTTGATTAATCTGACCTAACATGAGGAGTGCATGAAACAGCGAGAACATGACCTACACTGATATTGAGAATGCCCTTTCCATCATCTTTTATGGAATTGACATTAAAAGGGACCGGATACTTGGGGATTGTAGTTGTTCAGCATTCCACGTACCCATTACCTTACTCTCCTTAGTAATTGATTCAGTAAAATCTCAATCTCATGGGTGAATGATGTGGTAAAGCTTTGTTAGTTTTTGCATGACATTCTTTGTAGGGTACATAAAGGCGTAGCTACATACAGGCTCCGGTGGGCTACAGCCTACCCCAAATTTTGAAACAAAATATTAATTTGTAGCTTAATTTTAGTTTAACAAATTAAATATTAAAAATCAGCCCAACCCAAATTTTTTAAACTTAGCCCATATGTGGTTTATTTTTTATTTTTTTTGGACAAATATATGCTTTTTCTTTTGAGAAGCAAGTTGATTATTTATGAGTCTGATGTACCTCATCATGATGTGCAAATACTACTCTTTCTGAGTTATGTTGAGAATTTTTTGAAACAAAAAAATCACAGAGATATGAAATGATTGATCAGTTGATCAATTGTGTTTTGACTTTGCTGGTTTCTACAACAACTATAGAGAGAGCATTTTCAATTATGAAACATATCAAAATAACATTGTGCAATAAGATGGAGAATGACTTTTTGGCAGGTAACATGATTGTCCACATTGAAAAAGAGTTGGCCGAGAATTATGATACAAATTCAATAATTAAAGATTTCGCTTCTAGTCAAGAGCGCAGTGTACAATTTGAGTATATGTTCTTTTGTCTTAGACTTTTGTTGTCGAATTTTTATCTTATCAATTAGCTATATGATTATTTGATATGTGTTCAATTTATGATGTAGTTTAACAAGTTACTTGTAAAACTTAAAAAAAAAAAGATTAGTGAACTTTTTTAAAAAAAAATTTAGCCCACCCCAATCTAAAATCCTAGCTCCGCCATTGAGGGTACATGCTTTAAATTCCTTTTCGGCTTCAAATTAATTCAGCACCGATTGATCATATATGCTAAACTTTAAAATTATGCTTATATGCTTGCCTGCAGCCTTGTTGTTCATTGTTTCCTCTCGTTTTTGTTGTAGGTTGGGAAAGGCTTAGCTTTGTGGACTCATGTGATGTTCAATAAACTCTATTAACTTGCCTTCCCTTGAATCTCTTGTAGGCAACACACCATGTTCTTTTTCTTGTTTTGCAACATTTATAAAGTCATCTTTAGATTTACATAAATACAAAATTCTTTGTTAAGAAATTACCTCTAAAACATTCGGAAGCTTGATTTGTTTTGAGCCTATGTGTTTGTAGTAACTCTGTGACTCGAAGTCAGTACTTGTATGAATTTGTGCTCCCAATTACTAACAAAGTTGGTATTGCAATCTGGTTTCTACTTAGAGCTGTGAATATGAAGAAATAATTGAATAATTTATTTATATGTGTACGTAGAAATAATTTTTTTTTTTTCCAAATAAGTATTAGTTTCTCGGAGGCAGACAATGTAGGGAACAAGTCCCACCCTCAATCCCTAAGGAGAAGGGTCTGCCACACTCTGGGAACCCACCCCCCATCCCCCTATTTTTATTAGATGAAAAGAAGCAAATACAAAAACAGTTGGGGGGACCAAACCAAAACCCAAACTGAAATAAACAAGGAAGAGGCAAACCCTCTTGCCATAAACAGGCAAAGGAAGAAAAAACAAATGAAAAAACAAAAGTACAAATACAAAAGAAACCATCAACAAAACCTATAATAAAACATAGAAGACTGATCGCGCCCATAATGACCAACAATAAAAGAAGGAAGATCATCCCACCATCTATAACCAGCATTGAGCGCCCCATGATTAGCAAGAGCATCAGCTACAGCGTTCCCCTCTCGAAAAGTGTGAGAAACTCTAAAATGAATCGTATGGGTGAAAAACAAACAGTTAGACCACGCAATCCGAAGTCTCCATGGAACCAACTTTGGATTCTTGAAATACTGAACCACAAGCATAGAGTCTGTTTCAAGCCAGACGTGGGTCCAACGCTTAACCCAAGCTATCCTCAAAGCCTCAATAACTGCTAACACTTCCGCATCAATTGCACTAAGAGCCTCCACATTTTTAGCAAAAGCACCTCGAAACTGACCCTCATTATCTCGAAATATCCCCCAGATCCAGCGGTTCTATTGTCACGAAAAGAACCATCTGTATTAACCTTCAACCAATGAGCTGGGGGGGGAGTCCATTGTACTGGAATATATTTTGGAGCCTTTACAGTCAAAGAAGAAAGCCCTAGAACAGCAAATAAACCTTGCATTCTCAAAGAATTAGAGCATGGCAGAAAGTGAATGGAGGCAGACTCTCGCAAAGAAATTAGAAACCAATGCTGGAACCTTGCTAAATTAAAAGTAGTCTCATGAAACCTGATTTTGTTTCTTTCTGTCCATATGCACCAGACAGCATTACAGAAAGCAAAACTCCATAGAATTTTTGAAGAGCTAGCCATCCCATTTAGAAAGTCTAGAGAGAGAAGATCAACAAGGGAAGTACCTGGCAGAATCCTCTCACTGAAGAAAGAAGCAAGCCAACTCCAGAAATCCTGGATTAAATAGCTGTCACACCCCGAATTTTGAAATAAGGATTCAAATCCGGAACATGACTAATAACAATACAAATAACGTTCTGAATTTTTTTCTCAGAAACAACCACACCTTACACCTCTTAATATTACATAAACCAAATCCTCAAGCTACTTATTACAGCACACTCTCATCAAATCAAATTGTAAGCTCAAATGAGTATAATTCTCCTCACAAAACAAATGCTGTAAATCTAACACTAATACTCTAAACCGCACGATCACTGCCCTGATTCTCCTGACCTGTGAGATTACCCGCTACACAATTTGAATAGTGTACCGGGATTGCAACAACACCAAACCCGGTAAGCTTTTTGCAAAGCTCGTGAGTAAACAAGAAAGAACTGTTGATTTATTTAATTACAATTATTATAACTCAAGTAAACAATCAACACACTCACAAGATAACTCCAAAAATCATATAAACATAAAAGTAGGTATTTTTCGATACTCTCTTTTAAAACTCAATCAGCAAATATTGCATCATTAATATGTGAAATAACATTAAAGCAATGCATGCTTGATTTTCTTTTTACCAACACCCTCACATATTCAAAATATATCATGGATAGATATTTGATCAATTTCACATATTTCAAATATATCATGGATAGATATTTGATCAATTTCACATAACACCTTCACATATTTCAAATATATCATGGATAGATATTTGATCAATTTCACATAACACCTTCACATATTTCAAATATATCATGGATAGATATTTGATCAACATAACATAAGTCTTTTTAGTGAATTTTCAGATTAACTGGTATCAGATCATAAATCCACGTGTTAGGGTCCATAATACCAAAACACGGGAAAACCAGGTTGACTGGTATCAAATCATAAATCCACGTACTAGGGACCGACGTACTATTCCCAAAGTACGGGTAAGCCGCAGCATACCAAAGACACAACTAAGGTATGTATACTCAAAGTAAGCACACTTCCTAAGAGTATAATAGTGCACTATCTGAAGGGACTAAAGCCCACAGCTTAACAACCACGCAGCACCCCCACGAAGCATAACCACGAAGCACAACCACGAAGTACAACCACGAAGCTTAACAACCACGCAGCACCCCCACGAAGCATAACCACGAAGCACAACCACGAAGCATAACCACGAAGCACATTTACCAGTAATTCACTTAAGCACGGGGTTGTTGTAATCACCCGGCTTCATAATTATATTTTTTAGACATAATCAAATTCACATCATACAATCTTTATAAATTTTAGATTGTAATTATGCATATGTACACCCACATAAGAGACATATTATTTCAAGACAAATCTTTACTTCTTAAAATAATTTCCACATATTCACAATTGGCCATATAAAATAGCTTTCACATCACATGATCAACATTTCATTATTCAACAATTAAATGGGAGATTAATAGCTTGAATAATATCCAATCAATTCTCAATCATTTCATCATGCTAATCACACGCCAATCAACATATATATTTCAAGTAAATATATATATACGTAATCATCCGCTCAGGAATGACTACTAATACCAACTATAGTTCAAGTATAAAAACCGTGAAATTCATTTGTATAATAAAATCATTTTACTTACCTATGGACCGTAGTTGATCAAGTCCGTATGATTTAAAACAAATATTTATTCCATAAATATTTTCACACAATTACCACAAAAAAATAAGGTAATTAAATTTATTCGGTTCGTAATATGAACCATGTGAGGTTTACTCACCTCTAATCCAGCTGCGTCTTCTAAAAAGTCGAATATATCAATATTCCGAACGCTCGTCAACTCAAACCGTCAAGTACCTAATCAAGTATGGTCTTTGCTTAGTAAACGAAACACGAAATAACCTTAAACGACAATCCAACGGTCGGATTCTAAAATAAAGACGATCCAACGGTCGGATTCAAAAATAAAGGTGATCCAACGGTCGGATCGAAATTATATGATGATCCAACGGTCGGATCCTCACGGATCGCCCTTAGGATCATCCTCCAAAATTATCACGAAGATCCAACGGTCGGATCTTCCTGAATCGTCCTTATAAACATCTCCACAAAATTTCATGAAAATCCGACGGTCGGATTCTCACGAATCGCCTTCCGAATCACTATTTCACAATTATAAGAAGATCCAACGGTCGGATCTTCGCCCGTGACCTCACAAAGTCACCGGGACAGTCATACGATCAACATATTAAAATTTGAAGTAAAACCGATGGTCTGATCTTCACAGATCGTAAACCGAAGATAAAACGTAAAAACGTTAAATAGTACCGTCAAAACGTAAATCCACTATTTATCAACTTTTTCAAAAATAACCTTGTAATATATCAAAACGCTCGTATGGATGCGTAGATCATCGTCCAGATAATGAAAACTCAAAAAAAAGGTCCGACTCGCCGCCACAAGCGGAGGTCAGACGGCGGTCAACGCGGCGGTCAACACGGAGGTCAACCACCTCCGATGCAAAAGTTGTCAACTATAAACTTCTTCAAAATGAAGGGCTGATGAACTTTCATACCTGGAGCTAAGTCTGGTTCGGCCTAGATCGTCCTAGATCAAGCTTTGAAGTTTGGATCAATCTGGTGCGTCTGATCAGATCCTAGATTAAATCAGGGACGTCGAAAAAGTCAAACCTTGATCTAGCGTTCTATACACAAAATCGTGATGAAAGACTTACATGGGGATGATCAGCATGAGGAGGAGATCACGAAAATGGGAACGATCGGCCCGTGCATCGCCGGAAAAGTCGTTTTCCGTCCGGGTCGGGTTTCGCACGGCTGTGGTGGCTTCGATCCACGTCTGGGAGCAGCGGCGGGGCACGATGACACCTGAGGGAGGCCAGGCGTGCGACGGCGAACTCGGGGAAGGCCGAGTCCGGGGCCGGAGGAGGCCGGAGGGCCGTCGTTCGGCCGGGTCGGGTCGAGCGGTTCGGCCGCGTGGGAGAGGAGAGAGAACGGAGAGTTTGGGGGACCAAAATGCAATTTTGAGAAACTTTCGTCCTTCCGAAAAAATCTGATTTTCCACCTATTTATAGAAAAATTCCAATTTTCAAATATTCATAACTTATTCATACGAACTCCGAATATTGCGTTCCACATATGCACGCGATCGTATCGACGAGCTCTACAACTTTCATGAAGGAAATTTTCTCAAATTCGGTACGCAAAAAAAGTCACTTTTTGAGACCCCCCTAAATAACGTTCGTTTTCGAAAATAAAATCGTTCGAACTATTTCCACAACTTCTCCAAGCTTCGTACTCGCTCCTAATACCGAGAAATCAATTATAAAAATCCACGGAATTTAATTTGGATTTTTCGGGGTATTACAATAGCACTCAAAGAAAAGGTGATTTAGAGACTCACCTTGTCTTCGGCAAATAGAGCACTGAGAACAAAGAGAGATTCCCCTTCTTACTAATAAATCATCAGTTAAAATCCTCTTGTTTAAGACCTTCCAAGTCACCAAGCTTTTGCGGGGCTGCAAAGCCTTATTCCAAATCAAGTTGCACCAGTTTACTGATGGCCTAGGAGGCGAGAGAAACATGAAAGCATCCTTTATTGTAAAAACTCCAGCTGCGTTTGATGGCCAAATGACTTGGTCCCCTACGCTTTCCAGAGGCAACACCACCTTAGAAATTTGTGAAGCAATATCTGGAAAGAAGAAAGAAAAAGTAGGAGGAATTGCCCATTGCTTATTCTTAATAAAATCCCTAACCCTGGCTGGCATAAGGGACTGCACCACTGGAGTGATCTGATGAATGGAAGAAATTGGAGCACCCAACCAATTATCTGAACAAAAAGAGATTTTGCTACCATCTCCCACCAACCACTGCAGATTAGCATAGAATGAGCCCCATAATTTTTTAAGACCAGGCCACACTGAGGATCTTTGATAATACTGTATAGAGAGCAAGTCATGAGAAAAGAAACGCTCTCTCAGGAAGGCTGCTGAAGGTGAAGAGCTATTGACTGTGCTCCAACAAATCTTTAGAAGCAACGCACGGTTGAAATGAAATAAATTCTTTAAACCCAAAACTCCTTGCTCAAGCGGAAGATAGACTGTATCCCAAGCAATAAGTGCTAAGCCTTTCTTTAGAGGATCACCAGCCCAAAAAAAATTTCGTGTCCATTGCTGCACCTTCAAAAGAGGAGACCGAGGCCAAGCATATACTTGGAAGCTATGTAAGAGCTGACTGTGAATAACAGAAAAGATTAATTGAAGTCTGGCAACCTGTGAGAGTTGCTTACCCTTCCAAGTGGAGAGCTTACATCTTACTTTGTCTGCAATGGTTCTAAAGTAGGAAGGTTTCGGACACCCTTTAAAGATAGGGACACCGAGATAAGTGAAGGGAAATGAACCTTCCCTAATACCCAAAACATGTTGGATGAAAACTTTCTGCCGCTGGGCATATTTGCCCAAAAATACTGATGATTTATTCTTGTTCACCACCTGACCAGAATTAATTGCATATTCATCCAAGAATTTCATAATAGCACGAAGACCACGGGGGTTGTTTGCATAAATACCATTACATCATCAGCAAAAAGAACATGAGAAGGAGGATTTACCTTTCTTGGAGCAGCAATGGGGGAAATTTTACCCTTTGAGACCAACGTAGATAAACCTCGACTTAAAACCTCCTCTGCTAGACAAAATAGAAGCGGTGAAAGTGGATCCCCTTGTCTAACTCCCCTTGAGCATTGGAAGAAACCACATGAGGTACCATTTATTAGAACTGACAACCAAGCAGACTGAAGAATATTATGAATCCATGTAATAAAGATCGGAGCAAAACCAAAAGCTTGAAGAACTCGCAGTAAAAAAATGACAGGACCCGCCCCGGATTTCACCCTGAAATTCGAAGAGGCCCTGCGGGGCCCACCTTAGAAGAAATTCTACCAAAAATTTGACAGAACTTCCCCTAAAAATGGACAACCCAAAACCTGTAGAAAAACAATTACACTTCTAAATCATCCATCCTTATTCTCCTGGAGCCACCCTGCTCCCTATATCACAACATCTCTCATATCACCAAACAATTCTGAAACTTAAGAATATTAATCTCATAGGTTATCAGAGCAATCTAATATACAGGCGAACAAGAGAATAGAAAGCAAGATAAATGACCGATGCTTTTATAATGCAGAAACTATGACAGCTATGCCTCAACCCCAAGTACGCTCGACCTCAAGCTAAACTGGCCTACAAACTGGGCATTTAAAACCGAAGGGCCCAGGGGAAAACATTTAAAATCCGTTAGAGTGAGTGGACGAAAAATAAGTAATTTCAAATGAATAAGTAAAACTTAATGCTTTCCCAAGTTATTCTCTAAAACCTCGCATGCAGTAACAATCTTGAAAACACTCTTAATCATCCTCTTTACTGAAATCTCAATCACGTAACAAGAACATCTTGAAACCTCTTAAAATCTCATCCTCAATCCTTATAAAAACATCATTTTCATGAGGCTCGTTTGATGACTAGAAAGGACTGCTGTCTAGTCATCTCATGCCATCTAGGAGGGACTGCCACCCAGATGACGCATCGGAAGGGACTGCCAACCGGGATAGGAGGCGGTGGATAGATGGGACTGCCAACTAGCCACATGTAGTAGACGGGACTGCCGACTAACCACAGGTAGTAGACGGGACTGCCGACTAGCTACCTCATGTCATCTGGAAGGGACTGCCAACCAGGTGACGCATTGGATGGGACTGCCAACCGAGCTGTAGTCTGGAAGGGACTGCCAACCAGACTATTACCTAGAAGGGACTGCCAACTAGGTAAGATACGCATGCGCCAAAACTGGCCTCCTTAATAAACTGAATAGCCTCCTCAAGAACTGAACATAACCTCTTTCAATCACTTGCTTTCGGAAAGAAACTCGATATTACCTCAATAAATCAATAATAATTCACCGAAAGCATAACTCAGTAATAACTCACTAACTCAATCCTCGATATCTCAATAAATCCTCGAAAGCATAATCACATACTCTATAATTCAATAATTGCTTTCGGAAAGAAAGTTCCATCTAACCCAAGTCTGATAAGTGCGGAATTCAAAACCCAATAAATCTCGATAAATCAATCATGCTCAAATATTTGCTAAATCCCTCGCACTCGTATATCTTCATAAAAACTGATATTCGAAAACAATAATTCTCATAATATTTTTCCGAATCAGTCACTTCCCGAAAATCATTTCCTAACTCAATAACTCATGAATGACTATCTCAAAAATCTACTAAAAGCCCTCGGGAAGGAATTTCAATACTAATCTCGTAATCCATAAATAAATCTCGATAAACTAAATCTCAAATATTCAAAACATAATTAAATCTCAATTGGAAGAAAATAATAATAATACTGCATGCGGAATTAATTTAAAAACAAATGTCCACTCACAATACTGTTTAGGCGACCATGCATACGAGTTCCTTCGTCGAGCAATAGCTCGGTACGTCACCCTGTATACAATTATTTTCCGTGAATAACTATTCAACAATTAAATACGATTCTCAAAATCAAATCCTCATAATTACATCTCCACTTCTCCTCGGATGCAACCCAAATTATACCACTAATACCATTTCGTTAATTTAAAGGTTCCAAGGCAGAACCGAGAGATATCCGACGGCCGGATTCTCGTAATTCGATAATCGAAACCCTAAACTTCAAAAATTCATAATTAAATCCAAGCTTCTCCAAAATTCACCAAATTTCATATACAAGCTCTACAATATTTATAGGATTTAATGGGCTAAAAACTGGAATTAAAACACAGCCCAACACGCCTCCACGCGCCACCAACAGTGGCAGCGCGTGGGCCCCACGCGCCGGCGGCAACCACCTCAGATGGCCACCAAAATTTGGCAGCACCATCTACTCAACAAACCCAACCTCTTTCTCAACTACAACAAGTTCCAATTTTACCTGGAAGAGCTCCAATTAGGCACGTGAAATTTTTCCCGAAAACTCCAAGAACCCTAGAAATTGAAATTGTTAATTCGACCTCTACACTGCAAATTGAAATGAAAGACCTTAGGGGAAATGATCTATGTCGAAAACCGAACCTTCGACGCCAATTTGGTGGCCGGAGACTGCCGGAATCGGAAAATATCGACGCTGCCTCAAAAATGCTACAGTGACCGTCATCTTCTTCTCGTTACTGCACCTTCCACAGTTCATATTAAGCTACGAAACGAACTCAGAAATCAAGAGAAGGAAGAGAGCTTTCCAACGACATCTTACACGTCAAAATCCGTCGCCGGATGGAGGAGTTATGGCCGGAAGAAGGTGACGAGGTCGGAGAGGAAGAGAGAGTCGGGGAGAGAGAAAGGAGAGGGCTCGGTAAGTTTCCGAAAATGGAAACTTACCACAGTAACTCGTCCTATTTATAGAAACTTACCATAAACAGTAACTTTACCATTTCGCTTATAACTTTTGCATACGAACTCCGATTTTTACGTACCACATATACACGCGCTCGGTTTAACGTCCTCTACAATTTTCATGAAGGAAATTTTCTCAAATTTTGACCCGAACAAAAAGTCAACTTTTAGGGCCCCCTAAAAGCATTGAAACGACAGTAAAAGTGAAAGTAAAAGTTGTTTACCGTCCAAATGACTAGTAAACCGGTGAATTCGGGTTCGGGACGTCACAAAAAACCCCAATCTAATGTGTCAAAAGCCTTGCTGATGTCAAGCTTGATAGCAATACTACCCCATGTACGTAGAAATAATTGAGGCAAAAGAAAAGGCTGAGAGATGTGTGAAGCCTAATACCAATCCAACCCATTTTATGAATAAAATGTGACCAATTAACCAACCAATAAAACTACTTATTACAAATAACATCTTGTTGTTGCATCGAAGCATATAAATGTTGACTAATCTAACTAACATTGAACTAGCAAAATGAAATGATTGAATAATTGAAAAATGAGATTATTTAGGAATAAACATTGAATGCTAAGATTAGGCATTGAATTTTTGGTAGTAGATCCATAATAAAAAAAAGTGTTTGTGATTGTTCCAGAAGAAATGAAACAAAAGATATAGTAGACCTCATGGTCGGACTTAAAAAAAAAAAATTTAAAGAGTTAGAAGTTATAAATAGAAAGATTTTTATTCTTTCAAACATCCGTTTATGCTTATATTGAACAAAGCAAGACACCATTGTGTCGGAATATCTTAGGGCTTGTCTGGTAACGTTTTTAAAAATGATTTTTCAAAAACCAATTTTGAAAATAAAAAAGAGAAAACAAGATTGGATTTTTGAGATCCGAAAATGTGTCTGATAGCTTATTCCGAAAACAATTTTCAGAAACGAGAGAAGATGGCGACTAGAGATGAGAGAGAGACCTGAGAATATGGAAGAAAAGAGCACGTTCTTTTTTTTCTTTGTTTTGAAAAATATATCTCTGTGTTTTCTAAAATATGAGAATGAAAAGGTGAAAACGTCTATTTGTCGTTTTCTTGTTTTGACGAGTAAAATAAAAAATTATTTTCAAAAATTATTTTCTGTATTTTTGAAAACAGACCAACGAACGCATTTTCAAGCCATTTTCAAAGATGACTTGAAAACGTTACCGAACGCCACCTTATCCATCTCTCCAGGGAAATGGATATCTCCAAAAAAGATTTTAAGTTCAATCCTTTTTTTTTTTCTCCAGCAGCTGCAAAAAAAAGAGAAAGGGCTCATATCTTATTGTAGAAATCCAATATATGGCACTGTACAAAGCGACAATAGCAGTTCATATAGCTGATGCCTCTAAAGTGTTGATTCATCACTTGGTTAGCTTGTTGGGCCAAGGAAACGACAAGTCACATTTCTGAATAAGTATTATTTTCTTGGATTCTTTCCTTTCTCTTTGATCATAATTAGAATTTTGTGAGTAGGTGTTTGATAATTTTGGTTTATGCATGTGTTTCAATTCAAGGATGGATAAAGATTCTCCCATCTTCTTCAACCTGATATTATTTGAGGATTATGTTACCAGTGGCCAGTGGATGATGGCAAAGGAGTACCAGTCAAAAAATTTCAGGCCTAGTGATAAGATTTTCTCCTCACAGTATATGTTCAAACCTACTCTCTGCTTGAAATGTGATGATATTTCAAGATTAGCAGTACTTGATTAATCTAAGCTAACATGAGGAGTGTATGAAACAGTGCGAACATGACCTACACCGATGTTGAGAATGCCCTTTCCATCATCCTTGGTGCAATTGACGATCAAAGGGACCGGATACTTGGTGAATTGCAGCTTTCCAGCATTCAACGTACACATTCCCTTACTCTCCTTGGTTGATGCAATAAAATCTCAATCTCAGGGGTGCAATGATGTGGTAAATATCCGTCAGTTGTTGCATGACATTGTCTGTATGGTGCATGCTTTAAATTCCTTTTCGCCTTCAAAATAATTTAGCATCTATTAATCATATATGCTGAAAGTTAAAATTATGCTAATATGCTCACCTGAAGCTTTGTTGTTCATTGTCTCCTCTCGTTTTTGCTTTAAGTTTGGGAAGGCTTAGCTTTGTGGACTCATGTGATGTTCAATAAACTCTATTAACTTGCCTTCCCTTGAATCTCTTGTAGGCAACACACCGTTTTCTTTTTCTTGTTTAGCAACATTTATAAAGTCATCTTTAGATTTACGTAAATACAAAATTCTTTGATAAGAAATGACCTCTAAAACATTCGGAAGGGCCTCTATGTTTGTAGTAACCCTATGACTCGAAGTCAGTACTTGTATGAATTCGTGTTCCCAATTATTAACAAAGTTAGTATTGCAATCTGGTTTCTTCTTAGAGTTGTGAATATGTAGAAATAATGGAATGATTTGTTTATATATTTACGTAGAAATAATTAAGGGAAAGAAATGGCAGAAAGATGTGTGACAGTGGCTGCCAAGAAAAGAGAAAGGGCTCTGATCTTATTGCAAAAATTCAATATGGCACTGTACAAAGCTACAATAGCAGCTCATATAGCCAATGCCTCTAAAGTATTGATTGGTCTGTTCGTTAGGTTGTTGAGCCAATGAGATGAAGAGTTCAAATTCCTCAATAAGTGAGTATTATTTTCTTGGTTTCTTTCATTTTTCGTTGATCATAATTAGAATTTTGTAAGGAGGCTGTTTAATAATTTTAGTTTATGCATGTCTTTCAACGTCGGATAAAGATTCTCCAATCTTCTTCAACCTGATATTGTTTGAGGATTATGTTACCAGTGGCCAGTACATGATGGCGGAGGAGTACCTGTCAAAAATTTTCAGGCCTGATGATAAGATTTTATGTTGACAGTATATATTCAAACCTATTCTCTATTGGAAATGTGATCATATTTCAAGATTAGTAATACTTGATTAATCTAACCTAACATGAGGAGTGCATGAAACAGTGAGAACGTGACCTGCACCGATGTTGAGAATGCCCTTTCCATCATCCTTTGTGCACATCTTTAGATTTACATAAATACAAAATTATTTGATTAGAAATTCCCTCTAAAACATTCGGAAGCTTGGTTTGTTTTGGGCCTCCGTGTTTGTAGTAACCCCGTGACTCGGAGTCAATACTTGTATGAATTATGTTTCCAATTATTAACAAAGTTGGTATTGCAATCTGGTTACTTCTTAGAGTTGTGAATATGTAGAAATAATTGAACGATTTGTTTATATATGTACGTAGAAATAATTAAGGTGAAAGAAACGGCTGAAAGATGTGTGACAGTAGCTGCCAAGAAAAGAGAAAGGGCTCTGATCTTATTGCAGAAATTCAATATGGCACTATACAAAGCTGCAATAGCAGCTCATATAGCCGATGCCTCTAAAGATGTTGGTTCAGTAGAAGCAGTTGCGGACTATCTCCTTGATAATGAAGGATGATGTTATAAGAAATAGACTTTCCCCACCATCTAGCTTACTTTCAGACTAGAGTGTTTCATAAATTTGAATTTTAGGAATTCAAGGATCTCATTTTATCAGAGTGTTTACTATGGTTAAATATTTTAACAATTCTATTTGGTATCAGAATCTGACAATGAATCGAATGAAGATACTGGCGTTGTATTTCAATTTTGTGTCTCATATTCAGGTTCTTTGCTCTCAGGTAAGATTCTATCTCTATTGGTGGGGCTGCTGAACGAATAAGTCAAGGACTATTGATTCTATATTTATGTTGATTCATAATAGTATAAATATAATCCTGATCAACTTGCTAATGAGTGTTTCTTTTTACAACAATTGAGCCTCCTTTCTTTCTTGCTCACCATAATTTCATGATTGGTATTCCAATTGTTTTGGTTCCTTTGTTTTAGTTCTGATTGAACTTATTATCTGAACTAAGAGTGTGTTTGGATGAGACAAAAAATGATGGAATTTAATTGAAAGTGAGGATTTCATAATTCCTAATAACCAATTCTCTCGTTTGGCATTATTAGATTGAAAATTTTAAATTTCTCTATGGAAAAAAAAGAAGAAAGAATTCATTATTTGGGGGATGAGATCTGTCAACCGTCTTTCAATCGGACCGTAAGAGAGCAAATCATCCCTGGTCAGTAGCTGACCAGGTGAACGGGATTGTCCGCCAAATACACCAGTTCACCTGGTCAGCTACTGATCAAGGATGATTTGCTCACTTACCGTTGACAAGTATCTGAATTTGGGGGGATGAGATCTATCAACCGTCCGATTTCAATCGGACGGTAAGTGAGCAAATCATCCCTGGTTAGTAGCTGACCAGGTGAACGGGATTGTTCCACCAAAATAGGTGTCATTTACGAATTCATTTGCAGTATTCAATTTTTATTTCCAAAACAAGACTTTTTTCTATTTATTTTTTTATTTGTTTTAAACTTTCTTAATTTATTATACATTTCAAATCCTAAATAGATAAAACCAAACAATAGAAATTGTAATTGATAGAATTTTGATTGATGGAGTTAAAGATTCCATCATTTATAAATTCCTACAGATTTTATAATTTTCTCATCCAAACGCACCCTAAACGCGTTTGATTTCATTTCACAGGAAATTTATTTACTTGGTCAAACAATCAATATCCTACTTCTCCCAACTTTGGGTGGATTGAGTTATGGAATGCATTATGTCTACTACTTTTTTTTATTATTGTTGATGGTTTTTCTAAAGGTTATTTTTCTCTCAATAGAGGTTTTTGTTTGTCTCCTTATATCTCAACTTTATGTATGGAACCTCTCATTAGACACCGTAATCAGACCAGTACGAGAACAAAAAGTCACGGAGGCTTTATTATCTAACTCAGAGAGTTTCCCTAAACTACCTGGGAAAATCCTATTTAGTTTCTTATATCCAAGACTCAGCTCGTATATATTTGATAATGATCCTGATGAGGTGGGGATGGGACGATAAACGAGTTACCGGACAGATTTAGTTTACCAAGATTGTCAAGCTGACTTAACCATTGTCGCAATTTGCCAACCAACTGATTGGTTGCGATTTGCGAACTGCAAGGACTGCAGTTTAGGCGCTCAGTGGACTCGTAGAAGTGCAATTCTCTGTCAGCGGAACTTCCGGTAAAGTTCCTGTAAGGTACCGGATAGGCGAAACCAGTTCAATTCAGATTGCAAAGTATGGAACCTGGAATCCCACCCTCAACATTATTGGCAAACAGATCAAAATAAGTGAGAGTTTTGACGTTCCCACTGGAAACAGGAAGTTTAATTACCATGTAGTTTATTTCAAGCTAGATCAATGTCGACTTCTAACTTTGGCCATCTCTGTCCGAAAAGTTGAGAGCAACTTCCTGTGAGGCTATCATTCTGAGAAAGATTTAAGAACTTCAAACCTGGTAGTTCTCCAAAACCAAGTAAAATTCTTTTATACAAACCCCACTGGCTAATACTGACTGTAACAACATTGCTGGTGTTGACAAGCCAATTATGTATTTCTGAATGGAAGCTGTTACAATCAAGCTCTATTACAGCAAGTAGTAAAATTGACCATAGTGAAAGATGGAATAAAACCAGATAACTGACTGTCAGATAGATGCAATTCATTGAAGGATGATAGTTTATTGAGCCTCTCAATCCAGTTTGAATCTACTGTTGAAGGGTCAACTCCATTCATATTGACATATTCCTAGACTTTGTGGAATTGTACCACTGAATTCAGCATTCGATAGATTCAGATAGTGAAAATTCTTCAAGGATCCAAATTAATCGGGAATTGAAATGCCATTGAATGTATTGAAGCTCAAGTCTTGAGCAGTTCCAGTGAAGGTCTAATTTCACCAGTAAGTTCCAAAATCCGTACCTGCCAGAGGAAGCAGAATCTTCAAATGGATGAAGTGGGTGTGGGTTATGGAGATCAGCTGCGATAACAGCTCCAGTTGTATTATCACAACTTATCCCCCACCATCGGCAGCAGTTGCTTCCTTCCAATGAAGACAGCCGGTTTTCAGGATCTTTGAGACCATTCTTGAAGTCAATAAGAACTTCTCTTTCCATTTCTAGGCAACCTATCAGCTGAGCACCACTTTTGCAGGCAATCTCTGTTAATATGTAAAAGAGAAGTAGCAAAACAAGTTTAATTGCAACTATTTCCATAAACTCAAATCTCATTAAGCTACTGTGTGCGTGCCTACGCCATGAACAACGGGATACAATGTATGGTCCATCATTTCAGTGCTAAGAAAGAAACTGATAATAGTTCTTCCGGAACAATTTGATTCCAGCTTCTAATATTCCACCTATGTTCTTCCAAAATTCACATATTCAAATACATGACGCTCTTTCCGGACATTGTAAAGACCGACTCAGATTATTTAATCAGCTAGCTAGCACTCGGATTTGACTTGATGCAACATGGAAATAGTTGTGGGTACTATTTCCATCAACTCAAATTATTTTAGACCAAACGAAAGAGAACCAATTTTCTGTTCACATACCTGAATGTTGATCAAGACCACCTCCTCCAAATCAGTGTTTATGATACCGAGCTCCTAGCAATCAAAGCCTATTGTTGCCGTGAACCATTTTATTATTATTGAAAAAACAAAACAGAAAAAAACATTTGAAATAATTCTGAAAATCTTGAAGTGAAGGCTGCTCTTCATTCAACTGCCAAAAATATGGATTACAATTTTGGTGTGGTGGCTAAAGGAAAAATTCATATATCGACCCAGCAAAGCAAGTGAATTCCCCATAGTGTTTTCATAACTGAGGCCATGCTCTTTGTGGCACATCATGATCAAAATTAAATTACAACCAAAGAATCAATTGGTACTTAGATTGATCGTCAAAGAACAAAACACAACATGCTTATTTGGTCTTGAGCCACTGATCCTCTGTATAAAAATAGGGTCTCCAAGCAGCTCCTCTCCATCTCTCCCTCCCTCTCTCGCAACGCAAAAAATGCACCGTAAATGGAAAACTGTTAATGGCAGCTGTAGCTGTGTCAAAGCCCTATAGCTACTACAATGGCTCTAGAGGAAGATGCTACACTGGTTAGTTCTCCAGTGATTTTGTGTAACTTTCTCCAAGCTACTTAATATCATGGTCAAAAATCTGAAGGATCCTTAATATCCTGGGAAACAAAGCGCACAGAACATTTAGGCTGATAAGTACAATCATCCATATAAACAAAGAAAGCAAATCAGTATGGGTGGCTCTTACCTCATTCTCTATTACTACTCCATCGGGAATTTCCAATTTCATCCCAGGTTCTGCATGAATTGTTACTCTCCCCTAAAGAAGAAAATCAATCAAATGAAAATAAATAAATAAATGTTGAAGAAACGAAAAGAAAACCAAAAGGAAAGTTGATGGCAATGTCTTGCTCCAGCATATCATATTGTATGTAGCAACCAATGAATGACTGAAATACATGGATGCATGCATGTGTTTACACTGCACTCTGCACTAATAATGTGGTTATCATGAACATATTTAAAGTGAGCGCATGAACACTCAAAACAAAAACAAAAACAAAAAAAGAAGCATGCCCCACGTGTTATTCCTCAATTCCTTCTTTGGTTCAAAATCATGAACCAGAAGAAGCAATATGTTTGCCAATTAAGGGAACTTTGGTGACATATCATAAGATCAAAGGGGCAAAAAATTAAACTCAGCAATGCTCAGAAATAACATCCGGAATATGACAGTGCGGACAAAGAAAAAAGAAAAAAAAGGTTGAAGCATAAGTTGGGAACACAATGAGTCAATTGGGAGAGATTAACAATACCTTGAGAGTTATACCAGCTCCAAACCAAACATCACCAGTGACCTTCAAGCTGTCCAGGTCAATAATGTCGGGCATGGACTTAAAGCGACTTAGAAGGCCACTTACCTGGAAGTAGATAAAACAAACAAAAGTATAAAGAATACAAATTCCAACATATAAAATGATGGCAAATGTAATCAAAGAAATCTCTACCTTTTCAAATTCCGGCCCTAATTCGATCACAGGATTTGCCGGGTTGGTTCTAGCTATATTCCGAACTACAACCCCTTCATCATACATATAGAGATTTGACTGTGGAAATACATTAATGAGATCAAACAGTAGCAATCAAATCAAGGTTCAAGGGCATCAATTTTTCAAAGTCAAAACAAAAATTAAAGGGTAGATAAATACCTTTAGCAGAAGTAGATCTGATGTTTTTTTCATTGAAAGAAATTGAGAATTAGGAACGTTGACACCAACAGCATTATTGAAGAACTGGTACAGCCATGGAGAAATATAATATGAAAACCTTGCAACAATAGTTAGTGACAAAGGCATGAGAAGTATTTATTATGATGTGATAAAATACCCGTATTGCTGAACCAACTGCTGTTTCTTGCAGAAGAACTTGATCAGACTCTGTTTCCTGTAAAGAAAACAGTACTTTCATTAATTACCTGTCATTCATAAGCAGTTCTGTAAAGTTGATATAGTCTGGTACCTTCGAAACAGAGAAATCTTCAATCTTTAGTTCATCTGTATCCAAAAGCCTTTTAATGGCTCTAACATTCAACCACCTGTTTAGTGTAGCACAAAGGTTAAGTTATACATACTATTGTGATTGAGAAGCTTTGTACAACAGTCAATCTTTCACTTACAAGCTGCCAATATCGACAAGTTTGAATTTCCCCGTCTACTTGAATGTATCAGCAAACATGACATCAAGGAAAGAGAGGAATCAGTTAATGAGAAATATAAAAGCACATTCAAGTGAATCATTAAAATATACCATGGATAATTATCAGTATGGTGTATAACAAAGGCGAGATATGAACAAAAATGAACCAAAACAAGTGGAAGCAAATGAAAGAAACAAACTGTAACTTACATCTTTGACGGAATTCTGGGCTATTTCTGCAAGCTGCATCATAGTATGGCAAATAATGTTAATCAACTATTGTTTTAACTCATAGAGAACAGGAAAATGTACATATATGACTATGTAATATGATATTACGTAATTACTAATGACTAAATAGAGCATTTCAGTTCTGAACGTATTTAGATTATTGACAACAATTGTTTGGTCTAGACACATTTTGTTCAGCACCTATACATAGTTGAAGCTCTTGTTGGCCACATTATGTTGCAAAATTATTTCCAAGCTCTACCGGACAGAGGATAATCATACACAAATGGAAGATTCCTAACAGTTATTTTCAACTCAAACAGTTAAGCAGTTACTTTGCTTCAATCTCATCAGTCAGTCTAAAGGCTTTGTCATAGGCTCAATCCTTTGCATATAATATGCAGTTGCATTATAATGGTTGTCATTGCTTAATCTTGAACCCAAGTTGACTAATATGGCACAACTTCCAAACATGGGATAGATAAAAGAGAAGCATAACACTTCATTTCAAAGCTTACAAATAAAGTTGATCCGATCTCTTCCAACCTACTCACAGTCTCAGAATTTAATAGGACCAGTGAAAATACGGATATTTGAATAATGCCATGTTCAGTCTATAACATTTGCAAACAGTATCATCTAAGCTAAATCTATATGAAAATAAACCAAAAGACTTAGCTGGTTACAAGAATACTACTGTTGACAATCCAGCCACCTATCGAAAGGACTGGGCAGAAAGGAGATCTACGGTAATACAGAGCCATATATAATAATACTTCATACCTCAAACTTCTGTAGGCGTGAACCAATCAAATCTGAATCATATGAGGAGGTAGGTGTGACCTGAAGGAGGGAAAAAGAAATACTTACAATATTTACAGACTAGAAAACAAATGATGATATATATATATATATATATATATTTAGAGAGAGAGAGAGAGAGAGGTATGATATAAAGATCATCTTGTTTACCTCCATACAGTAGTCTATCTTATTTTCAACCAGATGGTCTAAAATTTCTGAACATCCACTTAAGGTGCACAAAGATAGAGGAACTGGGCGCTATCAAACATCAAAGCAATAATTGAACTGATCATCAGAGAAAATCAAAGAAAACTATGGCAAGGATACTTGGGTCAATTTTAGCAGCCACATTATCTGAGTCAACCACAAGGACATACTCCTTCCCCTGAAAAGGATAGCTAATGAAGTTCAGTCAAGTTTACAACGATTAAAAAAAAAAAAAACAAACAAACAAACAAAAAACAAGAAACAAATATGCAATGCTCAGAGGTGCATTAAGATATATACCTTTGATAATAGGGCATCAAGGGTTCCATTTTTCACAAGCGAAAGCAATACTGCTCCGTGGCCAGAGGGATACCTTCACATATGCATAAAACTTGTGTTAACTGATGAAGAGAGTTAAATAATTAAAAAAGGAAGTGCATCTGTGATTGTGCAGAACCAACAAGCGAGATGCTCTGAATGGTGTTTACATGTAGCATTTCTGGAAAACATTTCAATTATCTTCCAATCAATAGAAATCAAATTTACTCCCTTTAAAATTTCAGCCTTGGAAAACCCAGTGTAGGATGCAGCATTTTAGCTCAAACATAGAGAAAGCTAAGTATTTCTAAATTTAGAGGAAACTGAAATTTATAAATAAGCAAGAGGATGTACACAACAGTGGATAAGAATTCCACTGAACCAAGAGAACAGCAGAGAAAAGCCAACAACGATCAAACCAAAATAAATACACTAAACTACAACGCTCCAATTTGAGACAATGGTAGAAAAAGACCAGTCCCTGGAATCCAAATAAACTGATGCTGATAAGGACACCCAGCATCGAACTCTGTCCCACAAAATATTGAGCTCCTCCTCCCTGACATTTTCAACAATCTTTCTGTTTCTTTCCATTCAATAACCCAAAAGATAGCCATTGTAGATCATCTTCCCAAAACTTTCTCACCAAAAAATTTGTGTTTTTTTGCTCAAAATACTCGACTCGAAAAAGGCCTCTGAAACAACATATGCCAAAAGCGCTAAAGCAATTGGACAATGTCAAATTGGGTGATTCCCACTATGAGGTCCAGTTTTGCACATCAGACAGTCAGGAGAAAGGCAAAGGAAAGGGCTTTTCGTCTGCACAATACCAAGGGTATTAATATTCCCGTGCTAACATCCACACCTTAGGAGGTAGTTTGGCGTTCAGTTTACAGAATAGGGAAAAAACTGTGTAAGAGGGGTTGTCCATCAAATTTGAACACGATTTACTAGAAAAATTCCCGTAGACTTAAAAACTACCTTCTTTTATCTGATGAGACCAACACTACACTCAATTAAGATAACAATGCCGAGGGCTCCTCAACTTCCAGGTCATTTAGGTTCCTCGGAACCCAAAATTCCCACTAAACCCTAATTAAGAGCAGCCTAAAGCACGCAAAGGTCATGAATCTTTCAATGAATAGATCCTAACCCCTCTTGAAGGACCAGAACTACTACGAAGTTAGACTTTAAACTTTAAAACTAGGTTCTGGTAGCTATTTTACAATTTTCAAACTCCATATAAAACAAAAAGAAAAAATGGTTGACCATCTTGCTGGATGTTTATATAGCAGTCAGGACGAAGATGGCAAGAAAGCAGAAGGAAAGAAAAATATTATATCCTCATACCAGGACTAGACACTGCAAAGCACTAGAGACTAGTAACAGTACTTGACAAATTGTAATATGTTTCATGTCTGCTTTCAATATCACAAAGGTTCCCCGTTCATAAGTTAAAAGTTCACTAATGCAAGAAATACCGATAGGAATGATGACATACAGTTCATCCTCACCACTCTGTCCTCCCTGTGACTTGAGCTGTGGATGTTGGGTCTATAAAAATGAGAACATATATTCACAAGTAAGTCCTAATCCAAGCTTTCAATAACAAAACATAAGCAAACCTGTGCACGGATTGCAAACCTGTTTAATAGACTGAATATCAATGTCCGAATTGGAATATTTCTCCAAAACCTAGAATATGCAAGTAGCTATGAGTGGAAAAGGATAATATTCAAACGTACGTACTTGATAGAAAAATGGGAATCAATTCACCTTCAGCGTATCTTCATGTGTACTATCTGTGTTCACAAGGACCAAAGGAACACTGCAGTGATACTTAGAATTGAGAGACTGCAAGAAATAGTAATAGTAAATTAGAATCTCACATAGAATGATACAAACTACAAAAAACAATACAGAGAGGGAGGTAAAAAGTAAGCACTAACCTCAATTTGATTAACAATTAAGTCAAGAGATGTCAACCCATCAAAAATTTCCATTGCTGACCTGCATTATACATACATAGAAATACAGTAAATATGATGCAAACCAAAGCAAAGGAATCAAAACACAAGAAACTACTTGTACTACACAAAATGAATCAATCTAAGCCATGAATGCACTATGTAATAACAGCTGGTAATTGAGTATCAAGTTCATACTTGGGGCCACCGAATCCCATACTTGTACCCAAACCTCCATTGAACTTGATCACAACAAGCTTGTCCAGCATCTCCTCAATTTTCTCAACATCTGAACTCTCACACAAAACCACCAAAACAAGTTTCCTTCAAAATGTGATTACTTCTACATTGATTGAATTAAGGCAACAACAAAAACATTACTAAATTACTATTACCAGTAGAAATGTGCAAGAATTCGTAAGGAACCACAAGCAACTCATCCTTCTTTGCGCTCTTAGCCTCCTCTATAACCCCCACTCGCTCACTGCAACAAACACACACATCAATCTCACTCAATCAAAACATCAAACACCTGGTGCGCACCAAAAACACCTACACACCTAGTCTCAATTTCGGCCGAAACGGCGCCGCTCTTCTTCTGCTGAAGCAAGAACGTCTTGGTGATCAAATTGCAGAACAGGTACACAAATTGCACCGACGAATTACACGGAATCGGATACGTGATCTTGTTGTAGTACTCAATAGGCATGTCCGAGTCCACAAGCGAGACAATCGGAATCTGCAACCTATGCGCCTCTAGAATCACCGACGACTTCCTCTCGGAGTCGAAAACCACGAGGCAGTCCGGCGGCTGAGTCGGTCCGAAGACGATCTTCTTCCGGCGAGACCTGAACTTCTTAGGGCTGTGACTATTGGTGAGGAAGCCGCCGGTGCGCCAGAGAGTGTTCATGGAGGGAGAGTAGCAGCCGATCTTCTTGGTCATTTGTTCGACGATTTCGTCCCAGAGGGAGTTGGTGTTGACGAACATGAAGCGGGCCTTGTTCTCGGCCATGGCGGCGATGAATTGGGCGGCGTTGCGGAGGCAGATGAGGGTCCGGTCGGAGTCGATGACGGCCATGCCGTTGCGGTGGCCGAAGGTGAACTGCTTGAAGTGGTGGGCCGCGACGCGGCGGCCCAAATGAGCGTTGGTGCTCAGAAGCTTCTGGATTACTATGGAGTGGAGCGTCATTGTAGGACTAGGGTTTAATGGGGTTTTCCGACTGACTCTGAACTCAGGAATGGTGTGAGACTAGAAGAAAAAGGTTGTTGTTTGGTGTGGGCGGGTCATGGGTTGACCCGATGACCCGGAATAGATGAGAGCATCTGAGCATGTTAGAGAATTATGAATTGGTTTGATCGGGCAAACCCATGACCCAAATTTTTTTGTTCGACCCAAAATGACAAAGCATCCATTCGAAATTTAGTAGCATTTGGTTTTGGTATTCCCTATTTTTTTTTTTTTTTTCTATCCACATATCAATAGAGGTTTCAAGTTTGATACGGACTGCCCCGATGAGCTATGGTGCATAGTCAGTTAGCCTAACTAAGAACGTAGAGGTGATATGTTCAAATCTTACTATCATAAAGAATAATGGGTGGAAGGTGAGAAGTTTTAAATACACTCTACTCAATATACCACCTATTCAATTTCTCATTTTTATATTTTAGTAAATACACAACTCAAAGTATTTAAAATTTCTTTAATCATGAAATATCCTAGAGAAATTTTAAATACATCCCCTCAATTACACAATGCACATATTTTATATTTTTTTGTCTCATTTTTTTATCAAACTTCCATCTATGTCCCTCTTCATTAAATAAATAAACAAGAAAAACTTTTCAAAAAAAAAAAAATCAGGTCAGCTATGTAGCATAACTTTTTATTTAATACATTCTTTTACTATAATTTTTTGATTTATTGTGGAATTAATTGCTAATTAATTCGGAGACATATCTATATGGTAATTACTAATTACTTTTCTTCTTTTTCACATCAAAGATATTGGTATATATATCACTAAAAGAATGAACCATGTTGTTGTTTGCAAACGCGCGAAGTGATTGATGATGACGTATTCATGTATCCAAGATATATTTTGATGGTTTTATAACATCTTTGGATCCTGCCCCCGATAGCTGATAACCATCTGACGCCGCTTTGAACCTGCAAAATCCCCTCCCCTCCCCTCTCCTATCCCAACCCACATCCACCAGTCAGCCACACCCTTCGATCGAGATATCTTTCAGTTATGTCACTGCCATGTTAAAGCAAATAGAGTAGCCAGTAGAGCACTCTTTGCTAGTTGGTGCTTGTTACAATACATGTATTTTGTAGAGATTCCTAATATTATCTCGGGACATACTCTAGTTGCTTATTGTAATAAGGGATTTAGGCTCAATGTCCACCCCTTGTATTCCGCAGTTTCATTAATCAAGGATTGAGGACAGCTGCACCAACCCTTTATTCAAAAAGAAAAAAGAAAAAAAAATATATATATATATAGAGTCCGGTTCTGAAGAGGACGTCCGCACTTCAGCTGAGGCGTTCCAGGCGGCGACGGTGGCGCGGGGCTTGCAGGAGGGAGGCCGGAGGCATCCCAGACGGTTCTAGGTAGCGTTCGAGGTCGGAGGAGGTCGGGGTTGCAGGTTCTGGGCAGCAACCCGACTTGCAACTGCAGGTTTTCTGCAGCGAGCTGCAACCCCGTCGTCGGCGACTCCACTAACTGCAGATCGCTCCGTCTGGTCCTTGCTGTCAGTCGGCCAAGCCCCGCCGCTCCGTCGAACCCTGAGCCGAGCTGCAGCGGCGACGTCCGTACTGTTGCTAAAGTGCGGACGTCCTCTTCAGAACATTTTTGTATATATATATATATATATATATATATATATATATATTTTATCCAAAGCGGAGCTCCGCTTTGAAATTAAGGTGTGAAGTTCGAGTTTTGGGTCACTTTTCGGTCCCATATCCACATCTCGACCGTTCAGTTTTTAGGTACTAGTGTATAGATCATCTCTACAAATTTTCAGTCAAATTGATGATCATTAAGGTATCTAACTCGCTTAAACTAATGGACGGACTGAATCTGTCAACCTGAACCGTACTACCTTTAAGGTAGTTATCAAAGCCTTAACGATCATCATTTTGGCTGAAAATTTACAGAGATGATATATACAATAGTACCTAAAAACTGAATGGTTGAGATGTGGATATGCTACAGAAAAGTGACACAAAACTCGAACTTCACACGTTAATTTCAAAACGGAGCTCCGCTCTAGATAAAATCTATATATATACATACATACATACATACATATATATATATATATACACACACCCAAAAATGCATGGTAATAAGGATGAGGTTTCAATGGCACCTCAAAATTATGTGACAATTTTGACAACAGAAGTTCAAATAATTGCATGCTTGTGTGCCAATTAACCAAGTATGATGGCGCATGTGGCCAGTAAATATAGACATGGTATAGTCAGGGTGTGTGTGTTTGGTGGGATGGTAAGGCTTTAGTTTCTCATCTGAGAGGTCAGGAGTTCAAGGCCCATCAAGGGTGGGAGTGGGGTGGGGATTCAAAAAAAAAAAAGACATGGTATAGTCATGAAACTTTAAAGAATCAATTTTGGTGATTTAGCAAATGTAAGCAAGTTGTAAGCTAATGTCATATTTTTTTGTGAGTATGTAGTTAATTATATATGTATGATTTGGGCTTAGTTTGGCATTGCTTCCTAGGGTGCTTCTGGGGCTGCTTCTACTTTTGGACCAAGAGCATGGTGTTTGGTAAAATATCTGAAAGCTGCTTTTGGTTGAAATGGCTTCTCTGTAAAGCCGAATTTGGGAAGCCACAATTTGTAGCTTTGAGAAGCTGCTTTGGGAAAACACGGAGGAGCAACAGTGCAGAGTTTAATGAAATTTAGACTTCCTGCCAATTCTGTCCTACTCCTTTTCTGATAATTACATCGAAACAACAGAACCCTATCTTTTCTCCATCTCTTTGCCGTCATTATCATTATCATTCCACATCTCCTCCTTCCTCTTCTTCAATTCGTGGATTCTCGCCGGCCTCTCCTCCTTCAATTCGTGGGTTCCATCTCTTTGCCGTCATTATCATTATTATTCCACATCTCCTCCTTCCTCTTCTTCAATTCGTGGATTCTCGCTACAATTTGGGTCTTCTGGGTTATGCTTCTTCTCTGAAGATAATCTATCAAACGGAACCCAATTCCTCTGATTCCTCCATAGCTGCACAAAAAGGAGTAAGGTATGTGAGCTTCACTCAGTCAGATTTCCAGAACCTAAAGTTTGCTTGACTGCTTCTCTTTACTTTTTATTTCGAGAAATTGATCAGATTTCATTGAATTGTTATGTAGGAGAATTCTTGTACATCTTAACATTGGATAATTCGATCCTCGATCATCAAACTTCTCCTCCTTCTCTCTCTGCTGTCACTAAAAGGTTCAATCTTGCTCTCTTTACCTTACTCTTTCAAATTCAGTCTTTTTTTTATTCGTACCCATGTAATTAGTATTCTTCTGTGAGTTTGGTTTGTGCTTTTAAGATAGATTGAAGCTCGTGTCTTGCTTAATTTGGGATACAAAGCTGAAAGTTTTAATTTTTGTGAAGTATAATTGTCCTGCTTAAGATAGAGATTGGAATGAGGAGAAATTTAATTTTGGTGGATGAACTCTGTTATTCTTATTGTTGATTCTACCTGAATTATCAGGTGGGTTTGATTTGGTTTACTTAACTATGAATAATGGCTATTGGGATGTGAAGCTTTGACAGTTGAAGCTTTCTGGGTTTCTTAAAAAACGGTGGGGAAGATACTTTTCTATTTCTTGTTTGCCATGTGTGTATGTCATGATATCACATTAGTTAACGTTCTGATTGAAAATCTTCCTACGTTAAATAATGCAAGTCTGCAGCCATCCCCATTATTTGTGTACCTGTCTTAGAAACTCAGTTCACATGGTTTCAGCTTTAGAAACTCAGTTCATATGTTAACTAGAAGTATGTGAACCTCATAATTAAATGACAGCTAGGTGTTGAAGCGGGACGATGTGTTCATGCTTGGAATGAAGCCATGCCATTTGTTTGTATTCGTCATTTGCCCTTTTTCAATTGTTTTTGAGGCTGCTGTATTCTCATGTTTGGAATTGTGGTTTGAAAGTTTCAATTAAAAAAGGAATCCAGTGGTAGGTAGATTTTGGTTTGACTTAGTTGAGGGATGGAAAAAGTTCTTTGAGGAGTCGAGGAGGTGATTATACATACCTTGAATCTATTACTTAGCTCCAAATATGAGTAGACGAGGAGGTATACAACTTCTATAACGTTTTGGTGGTTTTCAAGATGCTTTCTATTCGTGACAGTTTGAATAGGATTTCACCATTTTGATTTTTTATTTTTATGCTAGTGATTAGTGAGTCTACTATTGTTTGTATTGGTTATGGTTTATACACAAAGGAAAAGAGTAAGGTGACAAATGGCAACTTCCGGCATTGCGTATTGCCAATTTGGGATCATTCACCCCTCGAGATACAAGACTGGTCTATAGAACTGTATTTTTCTCTTGGTAAATGATAACTGGTTTTAGTGGGATGGTAATTTGATTAGAATAAGGTCTGTTTCTTCGACTAGTCTGTTAAATATTTTGAGTGATGAAGTTTAGGTTTATATGGGAGGGGGTGACTGAAATAGTGGGTGTTCATCAGTTTCAATTTGCTACTGACCGATTTGTGCTAGTATACATATATGATTTCTATGTTAGGAAGAAACAATATATTTGTGGGGCTGGGATTTTTTACCCACCTATATGAAAAATAAAGAACAATATGTTTGGCCCCTATGGAGATGTCTACCAAGTGCAACTTTCTATCTCAGTTCCTTGTATCATGTTTTTTTACCCCTATTTCAGAACAGTTTTACTTCTGTATTCAATTTATGTTACCAGGCGTGTGAGACTTTCTATTTTAATTGCTTATTTGCATAATGGTATCATATTTGTGATTCAAGTTATCTGTATCTGTTCTTTTTTTCTTTTTCCCTTTCAATCTTGTTGGTTGCTCCAAGAAGCATATAGGGAGTCATTGTTCATTTATTGGTTATAATTTATATGTATGGGAAGAGAGTATGGTGCCTATTGAATTGATGATAATGCCCATTGCCTATTGGGATCATTGACCCCTCAAGAGACAAGACTGGCCTATAGAACTTTGTCTTTTCATGTAGAATAGTTACATATACTGAGTGAGTGCTTGGTTGTGTGTTGTTATCAGTTGGTCTTGGCTTTTGAGAGAAAGGTGAGCCTGCATAAAGAAATTTTTAAAGGTGAACCTGAGGTTATGGAACTAGTTAGTACATATGCAAGAATATTCAAGCATTTCCTCTTCACGAGCTGTGGTCATACATCATACTGCATATATCTATGAACTAAAAACCTGGTCACTATCCTTGAAAAGCTAAAGTTATCCACTTTTGCCACCTTTGTGCGTTTACTCTTAATTCAATCATGCACTCTTATTTCTTAATCTAATCATTTTACATCTAGGAAGCTTGACATGGTATGATTATATTGAGTTCTGGGAAGTTTCCCAGATACAATAAATATGATCGACAATTCTACCTTGAAGATTTACAGCATTTTCTGACTTTTGATCATCATATTCTACTTGGTTTGTATTTTTATTATTTTTTTCCCTTTTGAAATAAGCAAAGATATCCAGGACTGGATTCTCTGCCTGCTCTCTGATGGATATGATGCTGAGGTGTTTATGTTAATGTACGATCATCAAGGTTCGAGTTATTTTTCACCATCAAGATGGAGTTCTGCATCAGCATTCAAAACCATTTAAAAACTCTTTAGGTGACGCTGACTAACAGTCGTAGTTTCAGAAGTCCACTAAGAGTTTATGACAGCTAAGGATTCCCATAGATTGCAAGTTCGAGAAGCATTTAAGTGAAACAGACCTTTTGATTAATGAGGAAGCGGGATGTATTATTGAACTAGTAATATATGGTGTTGATGAAGTTGTCTTAGCTGTTACATTTCATTGTATACTAGACAATGAAATTGAATAGGACCTGTAAACTGGCATTGTGACAATTACCATGGCTATTAGTATCATTCAAATTAACCTATTATCGTCGAGTATCATTTGAGCTCCCTTTAAGCATCAGCTAATGCTATATGATCATTGTGTTCCAACTGATGTATGCTTCGGCTGTGTTTTTCTTTTTCTTCATATGGAACTTTACTTTTGTGTGCTGCCAATATTAGTACAAGGATTTGATTTCTTATATCAAAGTAATATATCAATGTATGTATGTTGTTGTAGTAAAATTTCATATAGTTACTTGTGGAACCTACAATAGTTGTTCACATGGTAAGTGGGTGAAGAAATTGACTGCTTAATTTATCGATTGAACTGAAAGTAAAGTCCTTTGCTTTATGAAAGGGAAATTAGGAATGTAAAAAAAAATAATTGGATCTTCAAGGCTAGGTAGGAAAGCAAATTCTAAGAGAGGCACGATATATCCAATCACCAATGTGGTGCGAAAGTTGATTTTGATTCAAGGCATAAAAGAAAATATTCAGTGTATGAACTTATCAAAATCCAAACAAATCTTACTAACACAATAGATTAGAATCTGTATAAATCCATATGGTGTTAAAATAATCCGTGGATTCTGTAGAATTCATGAGAATCCACGGATTATAAGAAGTCAGACATAATCATTTAAAATTTAGATTGAATACACCCCCCTAATTTTTTTTCTTCCCAGAATTACACAAATAATAACTTATAATCTTTTATTTTGTGTAATAGTAAAACATAATATGCATATTGAAGAGTTTAAAGTAAATCTTTTATTCGGTCCAACCAAGGGTACAAGAATAATACATGAGAAATTTTTTTATTTGATATAGTTACATAATCAAAAAACAAAATTATGTATTTTAGTAGCATATTTTAGCATGTATGCCCATTTTGGTAATTATACCTGGCCAAAGCACTTTTGCCTTGCAACTTACCAAACACCTACAAATTGCTTTTCGTTCTCACAGCACTTTTAAAAACAGTTTACCAAACACCTCAGCTGCTTCCTCTCACATCAAGTTCGAAAGTGCTTCCTCTCACAGCAAGTTCGGAAGTGCTTTCTCTCACAGCATAGCAATCCCAAACTAAGCCTATGACACATCAACGTATGAAGAGGGATTCGAGGTGGCACGAGGTGAGTGATCATACACGTGCTATATGTGATCATAGCAGATAAGGATATACATGACATTGGATCCTTATCTGCTATGGAAACACATATATTCAATGTCATATTGTATATCCTTATTTGCTATGGAAACATATAGCATAAGTATGATCATTCATGAAAAAGGCGGAAAAACACATGAGGTAGCTCAGTTGTCGAGCTACGGGATGCATGTCGTGGTCGAATCTCAATATGACTCGTGAGCCCACTAAGAATATATCATTTATGCTTGGTGATGTAGCAATTTAGCCATGCTAGGAGAGGTATATACAACAACTATAATAATATGGAAAAAGGCAATCACCCCACTTCTCAGGCCTTATTGTTATTTATGGAAAAATTTGGCAGCGTCTTTCCCAGATAATTAATATACCTGATAACCCGAACGAATGAAAATTACATGGGAGTGTGTTGTGTAAGCATTCATGCACTGAAGGATTGAACTCTCAATTAATCTACATATAAGGGAATTACACTTGCATTATAGAGCATAGCAAATACTTGATCCTTGAACACACACACACATATATATATATATATATATATATATATATATAATTCTACATTTTGGGCCCGAAAGACGTGAAAATGACCGACCTGTTCTTCGTGCCAACTCCATGTAGAATTTTCAAGGTGACAACTACTGCTATATTTCACTCTACTAAATACATATGTATTTCAGAAGAAGACATCCCTAGCACTGTGAACAAAATTCAACTTTTTCCCAGTTGATCTTCCCAATTGTCGTTAAGACTTGCGTTCCTTCACTCCGCTGTTTGAGTTATTGAATATTGCTTGCTTGAAATTGGATCCCATCTTCATTAAGTCATTGCATTACACAGAAAGAGCTAAAATCAGCAAATTTAAAAAAAAGAAAAAGGAGAACCGTATTAAGCATTCTTTGAAAAAGGGAAATGGCAGATTTGGTGATTGAAAACCCTTCGAGTAAAGAGGTGTATTTTCCATTACCATTAAATTTTGACTGAATTTGAAGATTTTGTAAAAGATTATCTTTAATGTTATAGGCTCTGAAGGATATTTGTTTTATTATTATAATTACTATTCAAGTTGCTCAATCATGGAAATTCTTGCTAACAACCTAGAAAGGAAAAAGATCGAGGGTAAATTTGTAGTCTTAAACTCAACACACCTGTGTGACAATGGCATACAGTGGTAAAGTGCTGTAACTACAGAGGATCTGAATGAACAACCTAATGCAAAAGAACATGAAATGGAGAGGAATTAGACATAAAACTTGGAATGAACAAGAAAAAAGTCATTTTCTCTTACCCTATAACAATCCTGGGGACAATGTATCGGATTCTCCCCATTATGCAAGAGTCAAAACCATATGTAAGCTGCAAAAGAAAATAAGCAGATTAAAAAAAAAGTCATCTAAGCAACCATTTTGGAAAGCAATTGTGTAGTGGGTGAAATGACAGCATACCCATATCCAAATGAAAAATGCCATCTCGAAAGCATTTTGGAAAAGAATGAAATGGAGCAAGGAGATAACAAGTCTGGGTCGACTAAACCAAAAATGTTCGTCTGATGGTTGAACTATTAGATCCCCTTCTACTGCTATATGTTTCTCAGCAACTTCTTGAGCCAACTGGGTGATTATATGTTGTAGCTTAGCTCCTACAGCAAGTAGAAGCTGTAGAAGCAAATGATCGTACGTAGACAAAACACAAAATGGGTTAATAAGATATAAATAATTAAGCAGAATAGTAAATTTATATATACATTAAGATGGCATAATCCTTGATTGTAAGATGAGTACTTGAACTTATTAGACTCTTAGTTCAAAATGATGAAGCCTGATTAATTACCAGCTTTTGTATACTTTAATATGGCTTAATTCTTGTAAAATGAGTACTTGAACTTAGACTCTTAATTACTTCAAGATGATGAAGCCTGATTACCAGCTTTTAACATTCTGACCAAGATACAGATAAATGTTCCATCTAGTACTCATTCACTCTTCCTGCTTCCACTAAAATTAACCGAATCTTCTAAACATCATCAGAACTAGACTAGAGAACATGCAATGATTAAAATTTATAATTTCCTGCATTACGTTTAAAATAGGCCATCTGCTATTTGGCTAACAAAGCAAATGGAAGAGACTGGCAAATTGACGAACTATCCAGAAAACCAATGAAGTTCAATTTCGAAGCATCATTTTAATTTCTTTGTCCATAAAGATAAAAGACTTCTATATACATAGTTGAAGGTAATAGATCGAGGCTTTCCTTTCATATTTTCATTTAACAATGATTGATATCAATTGCATTTAACAAGGAAGCTGGTAAACCCGTTGTCAAGATAATGAAGAAAAAATGAGGTTGTGTAATATGTGAGACTCTGTTGACTAGTGAGAATGCAAGGGGCAAGCCCCAAAGACCTCGAACAACTCGTTCTTTCCTCGAAGATTCGATCATGGAAACTTGCTTAACTCTTATACAATTTTGCATATGTAAAATCAGGTTAAGCTCTCGGTATTCAATATATAATAAAATTAAGACTGATCGAATAAGATATTTTGCATACCTTATGCTCTAGAGTCCGTATTTTAAGTTCTAAGCAACAATTTACCACATCAGTTATGATAGTTTGCTCAATGTAAAGAGGACTTATCATTTACGTACCATATTGTCAAATATGATGGTTACACGTTTAAATGAAATTCGATCAGAGATATTAGCTCAAATTCTAAAACGACTCATCACTTAATTAAGTATGATGTTGACTGTGAAATGAAAAGCCGATTGCAAGCATAAGAGATAAAGAGTTACATATTAAATGCAATAAAATGCATATATGAACAAAATGGATCATGCCAACTAAGAGCTAGAGTACTCACAAAGAAAGGGATGAACGCTAGCCAGAAGTATGCATGCAAACCTGCACAGGATAGAAACAACTTCATTATTGGATAATGATCATTATAATTGTGAGCGAAACAATTTATCCCTTAACAGTAAAACTGGGCGAAAATGTAAAAGAGAACTCTAATTATATGACAAAAATTTCTGCAATAATATGATAAGGAGTATTATATTGATCTAGGCATGCATATGAAAAGAGATTATAAATATATTCTATATAGATCCACTACTTTATAAGGAAGATATAGCATGATTCTGAATGTCATTTTAAAGTTTCTCATCTCATATCTAAGAATATTGATCTCAAGCAGATTTCATTGTTTAAGATATTAAAATTAACCCTTTGACTTTATTTTTTTTTGGTAAAGATACAATCTTTAATGATAAAGTAATCTGAACTTCACATTCAGAATTAATTGGCAATGATTGGAGCGGCTCAAATCCTTATAAAGTTACAGGAAAGATCATCATTTTCCCAAGTGGGATTCATATTCTCAACAAGCCTCTACACATGTAGCAAATTTTCAAGTCATATACATGGACAACTTATGTTGGGTGATATGAAGCTCGTATGGCTGCGAGACACTCACACGTGAGATTACTCGCTCTGATATCATTAAAGTAATCTAGTATTCACATCAAAAACCAATTGACATGGATGAAGTAACTCAAATATTTAAAAACTCATAAGCAATGTTTTCATTTTTCCATGTAAGATTTATATCCTCAACATTTAACTTGAGATGACAAAAAAAGTGAAAATTCTTATGGAAAAATCAATAATATAGAATTCTAGACTAATGAAATCATTGTTTTCTTCAATAAGACACTGGGACCATTATTTGATGTAATCACAATCGTGAGATTAGAACTGTACACGTTGTGTTTTCAGTTTAAGTTACTTTTTTGTTGGTTTCTAATTAGAGTTTTTCTATTGGAACCTCCAAATTTACTCACTTGACCTCTATGCTTTTTACACCTCTTATCAAATTTTCAAATACTAAATTTACTCACTAAACCTCACTAAACTTCCTCAAATAATCTCACTCATATAATTTGCAAACAAATTATTATCTTTAAAATAAAAAATTTAGTCATTTCAATGATTTAATCACTCTATAAATCTTAACTAAATATACATTTCTTAATCAAACATGAGTTTCAAAAATTAATGTCTAATCAATAAGAAAATGCCACGAACTATTATGTTTTTTTTTTCCTACTTTAGCTATGCAAAAAAAAAAAAATGAAGAAATCATTTGTTTTTATTCTAAAAAAAAAAAAAATTTGTTTTTTTAATGTCTATTTTTTTCTGTATTTTTTGTACCACATGATTAATTAATTTTTTTTTTTTTTTTTACAAATATAATGGATTGACTTAGATTATGTCATAAATCATAAGAGGATTTATTTTGTTTTCCCTCACCAATATGCGTTCAACATATATATCATACATTTTTATGTCACATGATCTTAATCATATTTTTAATTCTTATTAAATATATATGAATGCTTTAATGAGTATGTATGAAATTGGAAAATGAAAATAGATAAGGAAAATAATAAGGAATACAATCTAATATTATTGAATTGGAAAGTCTACATAAAATAAATGTAATATTTTTTTGGTATAATTATTGTCCTTAATAGTCATTTTATAGTAGGTTATATATGTCATTTAATAATTCATAATAAAATGAGGTCAATTGAGTAGATTTGGAGGTCCTAATAGAAACTCTCTTCTAATTATACATCTCAAAAGTTTAAATTATAATCTCTTAGGCCCGTTTGGTTTGAGGAAACGAAATTGGTTCTTTGGCCTTTTTCATGAGCATGAAAAAATAAATTTCCCACTAGCTTCAAATACTAAATTTGCTCACTAAACATCACTAAAGTTCCTTAAATAACTTCACTCATATAATTTGCAAACAAACTATTATCTCTAAAATAAAAAAACTTAGTAATTTTAATAATTTAATTACTCTATGAATCTTAATTATATGTCAATTCTTTAATCAGACAACATAAATTTCTTATCCAATGAAAAAAAAATCAACAAGAAAATAATATGAACTATTATGTGGTTTTAAAAAATATATATTTTTTTCTCTTTTTTAGTTGTGTAAAGAAAAAAGAAATGGAGATTAATCAATTTTTTCTCTATTTTCTGCACCTCATGGTTATTTATTTAAATATTTTTTTACTTTTTTTTTTTTTTTTAAGTTTTTAGTTTTTTTTTTCAAATATAATGAATAAACTTAGGTTTAGGTCATAATAGGATTTATTCTGTTGTCCCTCACCAATATGCGTTAACATGTATATCATGTATTTTTATGTCACAAGATCTTAATCATAGTTTTAATGCTTATTATATATATATATATATATATATATATATATATATATATTTGTGTGTGTGTGCGCGCGCGCGCGCGTGCTTTAATAAGTAGTGAAATTAGAAAATGAAAATAGAGAAAGAGAATAATAAAGAATGCAATCTGATCTTATTGAATTGGAAAGTCTAGAGAAAATAAAAATAATAATCTTTTTTATATAATTATTGTCCTTCATAGTCATTTTATAGTAGGTTATATATGATATTTAATAATTCATAATAGAGTGAGATAAAGTGAGCAGATTTAGAAGTCTCGATAGAAACACTCTAACCTTAAATTGCCAAAAGAAAATAAAGAAAAGTATCATTTGAGATCAATTTTTATATAAACAAGAATCATACCATCAACATTGATCAGCAGAAAGATGACTACGAATAACCATAGATACCAACTGCAGCCAACGTAATCATGTGGTGAAGGAAAAGAATCATTAACATTATTAAAACAGATTAGTAAGAGCATTGAAGTTTATGAGAATCAGCCTAATGAGTATATTGAAGCCGGAGGAAACTTCTTTGCAAATCAGAGATGCATGACTTGCCTGATACCGACAACTTTTTTGAAATCATTTTCAAGCGCACGCACCATGTAATCGTGAAAATCAAACTTGGGATTTTCCTTGCAATGAGTCTGAGTAGGAATTTTATGTCAACAAATAGAAAATCTTTTTAAGAGACAATTGAGTAATAACCAAATGCAAAGGAGGCATCTTCTTTTTAGAAATCTTACCGAGATGAAGCCTAGACGCAAAGTCAAATAATCTGATTTGGTCACAGATCCATAAAATTGGTTTTTAAAAGAATGCTGAGCATATGCAGAAAGAAAACAAAAGAATTAGTACAATGGTTCATTGAACTTGAAAAAAAAAAAAAAAAAATCTAAAGAATTTGGTTAACTTCATTAGTAAAGTCCTCTGGGTTTTTTCTTGCTTCTAAATTATCATAAAATATCCATCCATACATAGGTAATCTCAAAACAAGACCTCGTTAATGAAAATGAGATGCAGTAATTTCAGAAGAAATTATATTATGGCAAGCTTCTTTAGTTAACAATACAGATAGATTTTAAGAAATAGTAGAGTAACTTACTATCCAACCCTTGATTCGATAATTTTTACCAATACCCAAATAATGATCTTTGACAAAATCATGGTCTTGAACATGGGTGACCTTTGGTTTAGCTGCACCAACACAATTCTCATGAAATTGCTTATGCACGCTGTGGAATCCATGCTTAATAATAAAAAAAGATACTACAAGAATCCATACCAGATTCTGTATCATCAATCTCTTTTGCAACCAACTCCTCCCACTGTTTCCATTGGCGTATCTAAATTTTGATAAAGAAGGCATTAAACTAACATTGACAAACAACAAAAATCACACTAAAAAAGAATATTAGATGCTCTAATAGTCTAATGCTCACCTTTAGCCCACCGAAACAAATAGTCATAGCAGAGAAGGTCACATGAGCGATGGCTAGGACAAATATAAAGATATGCAGATGATGGAAAGCTTGAACTGATAACAATGGTACCTTACCCTGTGGAGGGAAAAGAAGAAGAAGCAGAGCACGTTACTATCTTAATATATCACTTAAGCTAGCATTAAAGTGAAACATTAGCAACGAATTCTATTCCTAAACACCAAATAAATGATTCATTAGATAATCATGTTCTGTCTAGTGTCTACTATTGATTCTGGAAAGTTAAGTATGAGAATTCTGTTTCTCAATTTGGCTAGTCGATCATGGCCCATTAAACGTGACTGAATTGGTCCTGGGGATTCTTCGGAAGGGAGTGGAAGAAGGGAAGAGATTCTCGAACAAGAAAAAGGATCCAATGACTTCTAAAATCTAATTCTTGACCACATCTATAGTCATGGACAACATCAAGAATCTTGATTCTCCAAAACAAAGGCATTAATTTTAGGCTTCCATTTAATTATCTTTCATCATCATAAACGCAAAACCCAAAACGATAAGGTCTTTGAGCATAACCCGCAGCGCGCATCAACATCAAATTCATATTTCTCAATTGAAAATTAGTGATAAACACAAAACGCAGAACGGGTCAATTGACATTAGAGCTAATTTCATTTTATCTCCCTAATTTTTATACGTTAAATCAGTTGTGGTCATGCATTTTTAATTTCATCATATATACCCATGTGCTCTCCAATTTAATCAATTGTGTCCAATCATTAGCTATTTTGTCGAGTATATTGTAAATTAAAAATGTGGATCTAACGGGCTCTCATATATAATGATGATTCACTAATGTGGCGTGTAAAATTATATTGTAGTGACTACAATTTCGAAATGCATCACACAATAGGTGGCAAGAAAGTCAAGAGTTAGACAAGATTGATTGAAATTGGTAAGTACAGGGGCACAAGTGATGAAATTAAAAATGTAGGGGCACAAATAATTTAGGGTCTAAGAAATCAGGGAGGTAAAATGAAATTTTTCCTTGACACCCATTGACATTGTTTATAACAAAAACCTCAGCACATCAACATCAGAAGATTTTTGGGAAATATTTGGTAAAAAAAAAAAACAAAATGGCAAATAGGCTATGTGGCATTACCTTTTGGGCACAGTACCCCTCTTGAGCCTCACCCCCAGCAGCCAGAAGCCTCCTTAAATTCCCAGAAATACTTTCTAGCTCAAAATGGGTACTGTTTTTGGGCCTATTATGGGGACCCGGATCTGGTCTGCATGGCTGCCACGACTTATATAATGACTCTTTGACGCACATTTTGGTGATGGTTTTCTGGGACACAGTCAGTAGCAGAGAGATAAAGCCCAACAACATGAGCTCCTCCTTCACTTTCAGCAATGCCTCATACAGCGGATTCTGGTTCTTCTTCTTGAAGTACTTCCCAGCAGAGTGAAGGCCTCTCTCTGCCAAAAGAGAGATGCTGACTATGATGAAGCATACTAGTGCGACCACCCATGTTGGAGTGAACTCTAGCGTCACACCTTCGCCTCCACCAGCCATTCTCTTCTTCTACTGTGAATCTCCTCCCCTGTTTCACAAATCAGTGGAGAAAAGTTTATATATATAGCAGACGCAAATCAGAGCTTTGTCTATCTTATTCCAATCGATCGCTACCCAACAATGTGTTATCTACCATCATACCATGTGTGATTTCATGGTTTGTCTCCTCCAAAATAAAAGTGTGGGTGCGGTGTTTGGACCTTAAATAGGAAAATGCATAAAAGAAGGAATTTTTCTCATAAAGTTGACATCTTTCTTTGCATTATCTGTTTCGGTTTTACATGCATAGAACACTTTTGGACGTGGGAAATGAGATGTTTGTTTGTTTGTATTTTATTTTTATTTTTATTTTTTTTAGGGCAATAAGCCTCTATGGCTTGAGCTCCAAGTCAAACATGGTACTGGTGAAGTCACGTCTCCATGTCATGTTTAGATTTGTAAATATTTTTTTATTTTTTTTATTTTATCAATCAAATAGATTTGTATACTTTGTATGGGACATCAAATATCATTTATTTAAATTATTTTTACTAATAAGCAGTTTACTAATTAGTATTCTTAACTTCATATTTTATAGTTAGTACCGAAAAGACAAAGGTATCGATTAGCTCTATAGTTTTAAGTTTTATAAAACGTGGGCAGTAGTAGCTCTCATATGTCCAATTTTCTGTCAATCATTGTCTCATGTTTATTGTCTAAAATGGGTAGAGAAGAAGTGAAACTATTCGATTCATAACTGCATAACACAAACACAAACAAAATGAAAAATTAATCTACAAATAATAAAAAATAAAATAGAATGAAATTCCAGCTACCAGGAATTAGATTGATGAGGTTCGGGGAATTTAATCTCATTGTTATTCATTCTTCCTTTTTTCCCTGTCAATATTATCATTCATTCTATCCCCAATATTTTAAGAACCCTTATGTACATGTATAATAGACACACAGCTAGGCTATTCAGAAACAGAACCTACATCTTCTTCCGAATCAAAAAGATTACAAATCATGGAGAAAAGTCTGTCTGTTCACATTAATTTGTTCTCTTTTTATTAGCATGCTTCATTATTTCCCGGGGCAATTGAACCATAGTTCTCTTAATTTCTCTACATCTTTAGATTGTCAATACAAATCAAAAACTACATGCATATATCTATATATGATTTATATATGGATTATACACAAGAGAAACAGAAACATGAAATCATTTCTGAATCCAACAAAATTCTAGAAATTAACCTGGTTCCTGTGCTGTGATGAAACCAAGAGAGGCCCACCCACCAATTGCTTCACAAGGAAGCCACAACCGTCGTCGGTGTTCTAAAGTCGTAGGGACCTTTCTTGAAATGGTCGTTACAGCGGTCTTCCACGTCTTATATAACAATGTCTATTTATATTCTGAAAACCGAGAAACACTCCTGTTTTTTCTCCATATTGACCAAAAATGACCCAAAGTAATAATGTAAAAAAAATCCCTTTTTTTCTCAGGGCAACATGCATTCTATAGTTCAAAATAACTCTTGACTTTTGGTTCTTAATTAGTGCCATGTATGAGCTCCATAACCATGTAACAACCATGGTCGATCATCTACTATGGACTATGGTGCAGAGCAGAAATGGTTTTGTTTTGTTTGGTTTAAGAAATGATAGTATAATGACAGTTGGGATGAAGTTTTTAGATTTCTTCATATATCTCTTGCCTCTCGAAAAGAAACACCCCCGCCCTCCATAAAATCACAATACAACCAATTTTAGAAGTGCAAAAATTATTTAAATAGTACTCTACACTCTTTCATAGAACTAAAGTCATCAAGTATAGAATCAGAATTGAAGCTCTTAGCAATTTCTCTCTCAATTTTAGAAGTGCAAAAATTATTTAAATAGGGTGACTCCCTTTTGCTTTCTAATGACTATTTAATTACTTATAATAATAAAATATGAAAAAATAATAATAAATTATGAAAAGCAATGAAGTATAAAGGTTGCATGGGACAGAGATTCAAATTTGCTCATCACCAATACTTTGGTACCACCCAATATAAAACTGTCATGTGTTATTAAACATAATTATAGTTAATCGTGATGTTTATTAAAATATTATATTTTAAGTATTAAATTAATTTTATATGATGTGGCAAGTTTTAATAGGGTGGTGATATCACCACAAAATAAATGTGGTGAGCAAATTTGAATCCTAGCTGAAAGGTTTAAAAATTTATGGTTTAATAAAAAAAAAATTGGGGGAAGGGGGTGGGGGGGCATGGGCCACACCCGCCTCTATAAGCATCCGCCTCTGGTTGGGAGGCTCATAGATCTAGATTTTCTTTCGATTTTTTTGTTGTTTCTATTTTCCCTTTCGGTTTTCTTTCTTTCTGTTTCTCCATGTCTACCTATTTCGATGGTTTTGTTTGGAGTTCGTCTCTGTTCCAACCTTGTTTCAGTCTCTCTGTTTTCAATTTCAATCTTCTCCGATTCAACGGTTTCCATCATCTTTATCTCCCTCTGTTCTGTTTTGTTTGGTTCATAAGCTCTTCGGAGCTTTTTTTGAAGTGGGGGTTTTCTCACTATCAGACAGGGCGATGCAACAAATGACTTTATACCTTCAGGTGCCTGTCTCTTCCGTCCTTTTTAGGATTTCACCTTCATCCAGTTTATCTGGACTCCTTTCATCTGGTTTGACACTTCAATTCCTTCTTTTTGTTAAGAGGAGACCGGGGGAACAAAAACCATTAAGGATGACGACAGCATTGAAGGACGCGATAACAGAACCAAACATTGATGGCGCACCATAAAAGAATAGTGACGACATTGAGGTTACGATAGTCCACACAAAACTGCCAAGAGCCTTCTTTTTTTCGAACCAAAAGCACCAGGGATGAGAACAGGCTTTGGCTAGGGTGGATGAGCCCATTTGTAAGCATTTAGTTGACTTGGGCCTCTAATTCGGTTTTCTGGGAGTGTGGGTACCGATACGGGCGAACATTAACTGGGCCTGATGATGGAAGTAGTGGAATTTTTATGATCAATGGGCCGACATGGTGGCAGGCCCGTGGGTGGTTCAAACAGACTGGTAAACTCGGTCAACAGGCCCTGGATCTCCGGAGGGTAGGCCTCTGTCTGGATGACTTTTGGGCCAGCCATATAGGAACCGGAATCCCTTTGTTCTGGAGCAATCAGAGCGAGCAACGCATTGGGGTCGGGTTGTGCTGCCTTGGAATAATTCCCTGCAAAACTTGGCACCAACCATTAGCCATAAACACCATCACCTTCTCAAGAAAGTGCCACCCGACAAAACCCAAGGTGTTTAACCACTCTGCGCCCAGGAGAAGATCACAACTCAAAACCTGAAGAAGCAGCGGCGAAGATTGAAATTGGTACCCCTGGATGGTTATGGTCACATCGATTGCTTGTGTGGAGGTTGCGACCACCTCTCCGGTTGCGGCAGTGAATCGAAGTGATGGGGAGAGGCTTGTGGTGAGGCCCAAGTTCGTCGCTACTGTTGGATTCAAGAAGTTTCTCGCAGAACCTCAATCGACAAAGACGTCGATGATGTGACCATTGATTGATCCTTTGAAACGCATCATCTCACTGACGGAGGTTTTTGTGATGGCGTGTAGGGGAAGTGGTTGGTCGCTATCGGAAAGCTGGTCCTCGGTCTGTGGTGCCTTAATAGGTTGGTCGTCTGATTACATGCATTTATTGTATCTAAAACACTAGAAATAAGCTAATCCTTGAGTCAATTATAATGTAATTAATCCAATTTTTATTTATTGTGTAGGAAATAAGCGGAGTTGCGGAAATCAGGAGAAAATGATCCAACATTGGAGCAAATTGGAGTTTCCGAGAAAAAAAACGAAATAGTGGCTCCAATCAACCAAGGTCAATGTCAGTGAGTGAAGTGAAATCTGACTACTCCCTTGATGGTGGGTGTGAAAATATTTTGAAATCGCGGAGAAGACTTATATATATATATATATATATATATATATATGACTTATATATATATATTATATATAGAGAGAGAAAGAATGAGGAAATAGAAAAGAAAATAAAAAATTAAAAGAAGAAGAATGAAAGCTGCAACGTGTTGCTCTATTAATTAAGCATTGCTGCACCTTTCCTTTTCTCAAGCACGCGGCACGAGGGAGCCTCCATTTTCTCTTCTTCTTTTGCTGGCAGCCACACACCGAGAGTGAATCTCAACCATTAAATTCACACATTCTCTTCTCTATCAAGGACGGCCACCCATTCTACCCCATATGTAGATATATATATATAGACCACTGTTCATCCATATCAGAGATAACCTACAGCAGCGCCGCACCAAGAAACAGGGCAGCCCTTTGGGCTGCTCTCTCATCCTCTTCCCCCATCCTTCTCCACCATTTTTCATTTTTCCTCTTTTCTTTCTATTTTATTTTGAGAATTTGAAGGACTACTCACACAAAACTTTAAGGATCCATCAAGGGGCTCAACCTCTACAAGATTCAATATTTAGGTATTTTGTGGGAGTTGTAATTCAAGGCTAGTCATGCTAGCTTTTTAGCTATTTGTGACTATCCTTGTTTTCTCCTACACTTCTCTTCTCTTTTGTATTTGAATTTTGTAATTTTGATGTCTATGATTATGGGTTGTGAGTAATTTTTTTGTTGGGGGTTAGGGTTGTGTGCCCTAACTCAAATCTTGTGTAAAAGATGTTTAATTTAATGTAATAATGCAATTTTCATATGATGGATGCTTATGAGTTATATTTATTTTTGTTGGGTTAAAATGCATGTCTAGGAGCCTAGTCAACTCTAGGGTGTGTATTTTGAGCATGTCTAGGACGGAGTTAGAGGCTTGACCCCCTCTAATTCCTAAGTTAGAAACCTTCAATTTCGTATTCGAGGGGTTATAAGCATGGTGATTTACACCCGTTGCATGATTGCGCGGGCGGGTCGTTTAGTAGTCTAATTCCTCGATCTCTATGCCTCTTGATGTGAGTTAGTGACCCTTGAACCGGCTCTAATTTATACCAAGTGAGTTCCTACGACCCTTGAACCTGAGTAGGAATACTATGAAAGGAAATTTTGGTCCTTGAGCCTTGAACCACCTTGGATACGACTACTGCCAAAGTAGGAAATTTGCATCTATATTAGATTAGCTTCCGACACATGAGATTTGGGTGAAGGAACCTCCTTAACACCCAGCATTCTCATTTGTATTGTTTACATTTCATTTTTATTTTTATTGCTTTACATTTCATTATTATTTGTTAAGTTAGAATCAACCCCCAAACATTAAACTCTTCCACTCATTTGTGCATATCCACCACTAGGCTCTTAGTTTTGATTAGGCTTTGGTGAAAATCAAAGCCGAGCATTGCTAAGGCTTGGCGCGTTAGATTAGCATTTTTTTTTCTTTTTCTTTTCTTTGTTTGCTAAGTGTCTTTATTTCCGATTACCTAAAGATTGTGAGTTAGCCACTAATCCCCGTGGTACGATAAACTTTAGGCATAATATTTCCCTATCTTGACAATGATACGTAGGCTTGCGTAAATGTGTATCAAGTCATTGTCCGAGGAATTGTATGCTTCTAGAATGGCCATCACAGATTTCTTACAGACATGTGCTTTTGACCATGGTTCATCACAGCTGAAGCATAGACCTTGGGCTCTATGCTCTCTGTAATCACTCGGAGCCCACTTCCTTGAGGGACCTTCTGCTCTAGGCCTTGGGTTGTTTGAGGGAGTGTGTTGGAGTGGAGCTGTGGCTGTATTGGTTTGGCTGGTAGTGGCTACAGAAGGTATGTGGTAGTAGGGAGAAGGTTTGGCAGAGTACTGCCAAGAAGAGGGGCGGGTTGCCCGAGAAGCTCTGATGTGGTTCAGCTTCAGTTCATAATGACGTACCAATCTTTGGGCCGAGGGCAGAGTTCGAGGTTCTATTGCGATGATGTCATGCTGAATCTCGGGTTTGAGACCGCCTAGAAAGATCCGAAGAAGCTGGGAATCCGACCAACAGGGTGTTCGGCAAGGCAATTTTGTGAAATTGATGATGAAGTGGTCCACCGTCGAGGTCTGTTGCAAGTGGGAAAGGGCGGTTTGGAAATCCACGTCATTGCCGGCACCAAAATACTCAAGGAAGGCTAAGGCAAAGCGGTCCCAAGTGGTGGTAGGATTCCTCTGTTCAAACACGTTCATCCACATACACGCATCTGGTCAGAAGTGAGAGGCTACCGTGGCGATGTGGGCTGTCGGAGGAATGTTCTGGGCACGAAGATAGCGCTCAGCCATTATGAACCAGCCGAGGGCATCATCTCCATTGAACCGAGGTAGGTCGACTTTGGGTGGGCGAAAAAACGGGGTATCATATTGGTGGTGGTGTTGGCGGGGAAAGGAAGTAGTAACGAAGTGTGGAATGGTGAAGTCCGGCAATGTCCGGGAGGAAGGTGGAACTGATGTGAAAGGGGAAAGTGTATGTGTAAGAAGGGAAGTAAGGGTCGAATATTGGGGAGGGGTAGAGGAGTATGGTGGTGGAGTGTGAGGTGATGAGCCGGAAAGGGAGGTTATGTGTGTTGTGAATGGTGTGGTTGGGATGGGCAAGCCTATGCTCATTGTGGTAGGAGCCGGGGAGGATATGGAGCCAAAGGTAATAGGGGAGAGTTGGGAAAGCGGAGGCACTGGTGGTTGCGAGGATGTGGGTGGAGTTGAGCAGATTGGTTGTCGTTGTTGAGTGAGAGCGTGGATCACCGTGCTCTGGAAGGCAGCGAGTTGGGCGGTGATGTGATTTTGAAAGTTAGCGTGGTTTTGGTTGATGGAATCAATGGAAAGATGTAGTTCATCTTGAAGAAGATCCAAGGATTGGTGGAACTCCTCCCTGTCTAGTGGAGTAGGTTAATTAGTTTGGCCTGAAGAAGATGGTAGATGGGTTGGGCGTGGAGATGGGGGTGGAGGTGGGACATGGGCAGAGGAGGTGGGGATGGAGGAGGGGGTGGAAGTTTGCAAGGCCCTCATCGGAGCCATGCTCTGATACCAGATGTTAGGTGCAGAGAGATGAAGAAAGGTAAAATGAAGTTTTAAAGATTCATCATCATTAATTCCTCGCCAGCTCGTGGCAGTTTGAATACAGATATAGATGGCATTCCCATCAGGACAAAAGAAGAAAGGGACGTTTGGTATAGGACCACCAAGACGTCATTCCCAGCTTGTATTGCTAAGCTAAGCTGCTGGGCCTAATGGGCTATTACAAAAGGATTATGGGATCTTAGGTGGGCTTGTCCTAACACATGTGCAATATATATTACAACTGAAAGCCTTGGTCTTGTTAATGGATGGCTTGACGATGTTATGGGAAGACCTTTTTTTTTTTCTCTCCCCTAATGTCTTCTAAATAGTTTTATTATATAACAAAGCTCTTTTGTAGACAGAACAAATACATTATATACTCTATAAGAGCAACTCCAATAGCTTCCCCATATTTTGATTTTTCTCCACTTTAGGGGAAAAAGAGCATATTTTGCTACAACAGTTTCCCTATAACTTTCCCTATTTTAGGGAAAGTGAGGAAAGAGAAAACCAAATTCCCTATATTTACAGCAATCTCTAAAATTTTAAGAAAGAATATGGAGATTTTAGAGATTGCTGTAAAATAGGGAATCAGTTGGAGTTGGAGAAGAAAAATATGCTAAGAGCATCTCCAATAGTAGAAATTATTTTTTAGTTAAATTTAGCTAAAATTATGAGATATAGGTATTGATTTAACAATGTTGCTCCATTAGTAGTAGCTATTTATAAATAATATACTATATTTTATCAAATCATAAACTGACATGTGGACAAAAGAGGAGAGAGAAATATAAATTTTGCTTTAGTTATGTATGATTCTCTAGCTAAATATAGCTAGCCAATTTAGCTAAAATTAAATTTAACTTAGTTATAGCTAGTCTGTTGGAGTTGAATTTTGCTTTAAAAATAATTATATATAACTAAAATTTGAATTTAACTAGCCTGTTGGAGATGCCTTAAAGCTTTAACTTTTGCTTCCCTATTATACAGAAATTATAGGGAAGCTGTTGGAGTTGCTCTAATATAATTTATACTTCCTAGTTAGCTAGCTGGATTGCCAACTTGCATATATCATTTTTGATCTTATAAGCTGTTTGGTGCTTTCATCCCTGTTGAAATCGGCAATTCATAACAGGCAGATGTCCTCTGTTTTTCAAGCACATAACCTTAATAAATCAAAGTACATATAAGGGTCTCGAACTTTAAGTATCAAGTATATATAAGAAGAGATAAAAATCATTAATTCGTGTAAATTGAGTTACATAATGCGTAATTTTGGTCCTTAGTGACAACCTAATCTAGGTTTAGTATATTATGTTGGCTACCACCAAATCTACGCCCTATTACAATTAAGTTGGAAACCAAGTCCTAAGGAGTCCAACCTGAGGCGGCCGTCTCTGGCAACCGATCTCTTGTCGATTTTGGCAGTCTAGTTTATCTATTTGATAATTGTGTATTGGATTATATTGGCGTAGTGGGAAGTGCCTTAATACTTAGCCCTAGCAGTATTTGTGAGATCTCAGAATTTCAGTTTCCTATTTTTGAAAGGAAATTAATTTTCGAGCTATTTTTAGTTGAATTTCTATTAGTTTAAAACTATTTATAGATTTTGAAAATTATTCCAACTTTTGGTTTGTCAAAAATTATCTTTTGAGCCTGTAGATTAAACTAGACGTCGTTACGAGTTCGTAGGAATTTTCGGAGTATTTTTCGATACACCCGAACTATTTTTAATGATTTTTGGAAGTCGGTATTATCCAAGAATTTAAATAATATATTTTTGAGTCGGCGTGATCTGGAGCGTCGATTTCAAATGGCAGGAGATCTGAACCGTTGAAGATGAGTCTATATATAGATGCACCGCATCAGATCGAAGCCGAGATCGAGCCTTCGCCGACCCGCATACCACGTCTGAGACCCCGCCTTTTTTCCGTCGTCCGCACCGGTGGACAGAGCTTCCTCTCGAGGTCGCCGTCCTCCCTGTACTTGTGGTTTTGTTAAATGACGTTCGGCGACATAGAATCGAAGAAGAGAAGGTTCGCCGGTTTCGGAGCATTTTCCGGCCACTTCGGTCACGTTGATGGTAAGTGAGGTATCGAAATTTATCTACTCAGTGAGCTCTAAATGTCAGTGCAATTGATTTTCATATTCGGTTCATGTTTTAAGATTTGGTTGTTTTGGGGCTCCGGCGGTGTTTCCCGGCGATTCAAGCCGGCGGCGGCGGCGGGAAAGGTATCAGAAACATCCCTTCATCGAGCTGTACATGATTGTGTCCTTGATTTTCATTTTTGGTAAAGATTGAAGAAATTGGTAATTTGAGATTACTGAACCGCCGTGGTCGGTGTTTTACAGCGGCGGTGCTGAGTTGTTCTTGCCCAGTTCTGGCCTCAATTTTGGATTTGGAGCATGACTTTAGATTCTTGATATGTCTGAAATCAATTGTTGATTAAGTTTGGAGTTTTGGGGTTTGAGTTCGCGGTTTGAAATGGTCCAAAGAACAAATTGAATTGGTTATTTGATTATGATCGAATGAAATTGGAAATATTGAACAAGGAGAAGGTTGGATGATCGGAGAGTTAATCTGAGTTGTCCGGAGAGTATTCAGTATTGGATGTCCAGAGTAATCGACAAGGAGAAAATAATTACTTTTGGACATGAGTATCGAATGAACAAGTTCGGCCCTACATAATTTTAATTTGTTCACAAAGTTCAACACGTTTTTGAAGAGGACTCAGCGAGACGACATTTCTTACGTTTACGAAAGTTGAATGCAGCAGTGCCAGCAGAGTAGATAGATATAGATCGGAGAGCGTTATTTCTCTTTGTAAAGTTTTTATGTTATTTCAAATTTTTTTTTTTGACGATTTTCTGAAAATGTATTGGCTATTGTTCTACTTTTCTATCATTGACCCCTCGGATTGGGCGTTAGCTACAAAATCTTACCTTCACCTGATTCGGGGCGTCACAGTATCCAGGTTCGATTGCCTTTTTTTTGTTTTGTTTACTTAGTTGCTTATGTTGAAGCGTGAAAATGATGTGATTCAAATAGGAAACCTAATGCATCAATCAAATTATCATTGGTCTCCCCTTGAGACTGTATTTTGATTTAAAACCAATAAGATCGAGTCGAGTTGAGTATATTTTGGTTTGCACTTAGAGTGTCACCATGTCAGGCTTATCCTTTGGCCCCAACAAATGGTTACACAAGAAGTGATAGAGAATCTCTGGTATCCAAAGATGAGCTTAAATGCCAAAAGAGAATCAAATTGTTTATGAACATTGGTATCTTCATTGTTTTTCAAATCATAGTCATGACCGTTTTTGGTCCTACTGTGATGAAAGTCAAGGCCCCCAAGGTGAGATTGGGGGAAATCAAGATCCAAAGCTTTAACTCTGTCCCTGCAGCACCTTCATTTATTTGATATAAGTTTCAGAACCCAAATCAAGGTGAAGAACACATATTGGGGTCCATACAAATTTGATGCAGGAATTGTAACATTCCTGTAACCAAGGTGTGGCTGTGGGGCAAGTACTTGTTCCTAAGAGCAAAATAGGAATGCGTTCTACCCAAAAGGATAAATGTCGTGCTGAGTTTGAATTCCAGTGGATCGCCAAACAATTCCAATGATTGAGACTGAATTAAACAATGGGATCCTTACTCTGACCAGCCAAGCTAAACTGACCGGAAAGGTTGAATTGATGCTCATAATGAAGAAGAAGAAGTCTGCCAACATGGACTGCACCATAGAATTTGATTTGTCCACAAGATAGTTAAAAACTTACGGGATGTTTGTTTCCCAGGACTGTGATGCCCCTTCTTAATTTCTATAACTGTCCTGGACTCTTATAACCTGGGATATGCTGCTCTAAAATCTGACCCATGTTTGGTGTTGCCTGGACTAAAGCATGCAATCGAAATCCATCATCCTTGCACCTCCTTCTTATGGTGCCTTTGCCAGACGCCGCCGGACTTCCCACCGGTTGCCAGACCTCCTCCACCACCAATAATTAAAAGACAATGGAGCCAGAATGATTTCAGTATATTTGATAATGAAGTTACATGGCTCTATATATAGAGATCTGTACAGCAGAAGATAAACATATACATGAGAGAGGACTCTTGTCTAACAAACTAGATAATTACAGAGTGAATCTAAAAGAGTTATCAACAATCAACAGAGATAAACTCATATATATCACAAGATACACATTCTATCTAGGAGACTCCAATATCTCTACGTTGTTCAGGAGTCTTGGAGAGATTAATGGACTATGCTTATCATCCCCCCTCAAGCTGAGAGGGCATCTGCGAACTGTCAGCTTGGACGTCAAGGTAGCAAAGCGCGGCATGGGCAGGCCTTTTGTAAAGATATCAGCAAGCTGATCATCTGTGCATACATAACGAATATCTAATTCATTTCGTATTACCTTCTCTCTCACATAATGATAATCAACTTCAACATGCTTCATGCGACCATGAAAGATTGGATTAGATGCAACAGCAATAGAACTGAGGTTATCACACCAAATACGTGGCAGGGTAAGAAAAACTTTAAGATCACGAAACAAAGACCTCAACCATGAGAGTTCAGCAGCTGTATAAGCAAGCTGCCTGTACTCGGCTTCAGTGCTAGAGCGAGAGATAGTCTTTTGCTTCTTGGAACTCCATGAAATCAAATTGGGACAGAGAAAAATGCCATAACCACCAGTTGAATAACGATTGTCCGGATCGCCGGCATAATCCGCATCAGAGTAAGCTACTTAGCGCAATGACCCACGACGATAGACAAGACCATGATCAAAGCTATACTTCAAGTAGCGTAAAATTCGCTTGACAGCTATCCAATGGACAGTAGTAGGTCGATGCATGAACTGACACACTTGATTGACAGCAAAGGAGATGTCAGGACGAGTGATGGTTAAGTATTGCAAGGCTCCAACCACACTGCGATATGTTGAAGGATCAGATAATGGGACACCATCATGTAAGCTTATTCGCTTACCACTTGCCATAGGAGAAGCAACAGGCCTAACATTTTCCATTTGTAGTTTGGCCAACAGATCAATGGTGTATTTCTTTTGTGTCAAGTGAAGACCAACGTCACTAGTTGCAGCTTCAATGCCCAAGAAGAAGTTAAGGGAGCCAAGGTCCTTCATGGAAAACAATTGTCCCAATGTTTTAATAAGCTGCATGATGTGAGTAGAGCTATTTCCAGTAACTAGGATATCATCCACATATATTAGTAACACCAAAAACACACCATCTCGATCAAGAATGAAGAGAGAATAATCAACGTGTGACTCAGCAAAACCAAGCTCCTCCAAGTAATCCGAAAAACGTTTAAACCAAGCACGGGGTGCTTGTTTAAGACCATACAAAGAACGTTGTAATTTGCAAACATGATTAGGAAGTGTAGGATCAATAAAACCTGTTGGCTGCTTCATGTAGACATCCTCAGATAAATAACCATGCAAAAAAGCATTCTGCACATCGAGTTGACGAATTGTCCATTGATGATGGACAGCTAAAGCAAGAACAACTCGGATAGTCGTGTGTTTTATGACGGGACTAAAGGTTTCAGAATAATCAAAACCTTCTTGTTGATGGAAGCCATTTGCAACTAGACGAGCTTTGAAGCGCTCAATACTACCATCTGCACGACGCTTCACACGAAAAACCCACTTGTTGGGCAATATGTTCATTGCTGGAGAAGGAGGAACGAGCACCCATGTACCAGAAGAAATCAAGGCATGAAATTCAGATGCCATCGCTGCTTGCCACTCTGGATGTTGTGCAGCCTGTTTATAGGAACTAGGTTCAAGAGTGTGAGTCTGTGAACTGCTATGCATAGCATATTTTGGATTAGGTTTGAAAATCCCATGTTGTGAATGAGTAATGATACGAATATCCTCAGTAGATGGTAACGTACCTTGACCAGATGGAGGAAGAGATACCTCCACATTGGAGGACTGCACAGAGGGAAGAGAGGACAAGGTAGGAGATGTAAGTGGTGGAGAGGATGAGGGCAACGGGGATGGTGATATAGGTGGTGGAGATAAAGGCTGCAAAGGTGGTGATATAGGTGATGGAGATGAGAGGACAGTGGGATGATCTGTAGGGGAGGACGATCCAGGTGCAGGAGAAGTGAGCATGGCCTGTTGGAATGGAAAAGTATGTTCATCGAAAACCACATGTCTTGACACATAAACACGACCAGAAGGAAGATCTAAACAACGATACCCTTGATGATCAAGAGAATATCCTAGAAACACACAACTTTTGGACTTAAATTGCATTTTGTTTTGGTTAAAAGGACGCAAGAAAGGGAAGCAGGTGCAACCAAACACACGGAGATAGTCATAATCAGGAATACGTTGAAACAACTTTTCATATGGAGATGCATGACCCAAAGTACGTGAAGGCAGACGATTAATGAGAAAAATAGCAGTATTAAATGCATCAACCCAGTGAGACAGAGGCATATGTGCATGAGCTAGCATAGTTAAACCAGTTTCAGAGATATGACGATGTTTCCTCTCTGCCAAACCATTTTGTTGTGGTGTTTTGGGACAAGAAAAACGTTGGAAGATACCATTAGTTTCCAAATAATCACGAAAAGCATGACTTTTATACTCACCACCTTCATCACATTGCAAGACTTTGATTTTGGTCGAAAACAAATTCTCAACATGTTTCTGGAATTTAACAAACATAGAAAAAGCCTCATGCTTGAATTTCATAGGGAATAGCCATGAATAACGGGAGAAATCATCGATAAATATTATATAATATTTGAACCCTTGTACAGAAGAATTGGGAGAACACCATACATCCGAATGCACAAGTGCCAAAGGTACATTAGAGACAGACTCTGATAATTTAAAAGGAAGCCGAGAACTTTTTCCTAGAGGACATGAATGACAAAATGAGTTTTCTAAATGGCCTTGCAAACGCAAGGATTTATTTGACACTAGACGAGACAAAACAGGAGCTGCTGGATGGCCAAGCCGAAAGTGCCAGACTTGAGCACACGTACGAGCGCCAAAAAATGCAAAAAGACCCTTAGATGATGCATGAGATGGAATTAAGTGAAGCGGGTACAAGCCATTTTCACTCCTGCCGCGGAAAAGGATCTTCCGTGTCCTGAGATCCTGGATAAGAAAGAAATTAGGGAAAAACACAAAGAAACAATTATTGTCTTTGGCAAATTGATACACAGAGATAAGATTGGTAGAGGTAGAGGGACAATGAAGAACATTAGGTAAAGTGAAGGATGAGTGTTTATGAGTTAGTGCAGTAGACCCAATATGAAAAATATCCAAACCTGAACCATGGCCAATTCCATTGACGTTGTCAGCGCCATTATACTCACGAGGGTTGGTGAGGTTGTGAGCATCAGAGGTGACATGAGCATTGGCTCCAGTGTCCATCAGCCATGTAGTATCACCAGAACGAGTAGAAGATGATGCAGCCATTGCAGTAAGGCGCTTGGTGGGAACCCTTCCCTCATAAGACAAGTTCATTCGGTTAAAGCAGTCAAGAGCAGTATGACCAGCACGCTCACAGATTTGACAGTGTACTCGGTTACCAGTATTGAAGAAGGACTCAGTAGAGGAGGCATGACTTGGTTGCACTGAGGAAGAACCACTAGAAGAGCCTCCACGAGGGGAAAATGATGAACGTCCACGTCCATTAGCAGGAGACCAACCACGGCTGCCACGACCATTGCTAGGAAATCCACGACCCCGGAAAGATCCACGAGGTCGAGAAGCAAGGAAGGCAGTGGTACCGGTATCAACAGCAGCAGAAAGAGATTGAGTTGCCATGCGACGTTCAGCACTCAATAATAAAGCCTCCAAGGCTTCATACGAAATGGGAGTATCACGTGCCTGAGCAGAGCTGACAGTCATCTCAAAGGCAGGGCCAACATTATTCATTACAATAGAGACAAGATCATTATCATCAATTGGACTACCAGCTAAGGCAAGACTATCAGCAATAGAATTCAACTTATCAAGGTAATCAGAAATTGAGAGATCTCCCCACAGTGTTTTCAGCAATTCACCACGCAATTGAAGAATGCGGTTTTGCGAGGAAGAAGCATAGCGCTTCTCTAAGGCCACCCATGTAGCACGAGCTGACGTTGAGTGAGCAACCGTTGACAGTACGGCCGGAGTCAGCGAAATATTAATCCAACTGAGGATGAGTTGGTCTTGTTGGATCCAAGCGTCATATTCAGGATTGACAGTATCGGTGAGCTTGTCTTCCTTGTCCTTCAAGAAAGACGAAGGGCAGGAGCAAGAGCCATCCACAAACCCCATAAGGTTGCGACTCTTCAGTGTTGGGACCATCTGAGCAATCCACAAAGGATAGTTTGAACGGTCCAGCTTGATAGACAGCATGCTGGAGACATTCTGAGCAGCAGTGGATGATGAAGAGGACGAAGCACCAGTTGTGAGACCCATCGAACTCGAACAGGATCAGAGAAAAAAAAAAAAAAAAATATATATATATATATATATATATATATATATATATATGTTTGTCGATTAGACTTTAGGGCTCAGATACCATAAAAGACAATGGAGCCAGAATGATTTCAGTATATTTGATAATGAAGTCACATGGCTCTATATATAGAGATCTGTACAGCAGAAGATAAACATATACACGAGAGAGGACTCTTGTCTAACAAACTAGATAATTACAGAGTGAATCTAAAAGAGTTATCAACAATCAATAGAGATAAACTCATATATATCACAAGATACACATTCTATCTAGGAGACTCCAATATCTCTACGTTGTTCAGGAGTCTTGGAGAGATTAATGGACTATGCTTCTTACCCTGCCACGTATTTGGTGTGATAACCTCAGTTCTATTGCTGTTGCATCTAATCCAATCTTTCATGGTCGCATGAAGCATGTTGAAGTTGATTATCATTATGTGAGAGAGAAGGTAATACGAAATGAATTCACCTGGAAGACTGCAGAGGAAGGAGTGACGGGAGAGTAGGAGCTCTGGAAGCCACCAGAGCTGTTAGCAGAGAGGGCGGCCTGGACGAGCATCCTCTGGAGCGCGTAGGAAGAAGGAGCACAGGCCTCAAGGTCGCCCTCGTATTGCTTATCGCTCCATTCTCCTCCTGAGTTCTTGACGACGAAGGTGAAAACTCCCATGGCGAATCAAAAACCCAGACGCTAACCTCGCTTCAGTCTTGGAAATATGGGAACTTGGGAGACGACACACCCAGGGGGTGGGGTTGAATTGCAAGTTTTGGTGAGAATGTTGAGAGAATGACAAACTGAAGGGAAGAGTTGAACAAGTGAGAGAGGCTTCCACAATCCCATGGTTTTTGGTGGGATTGTGGTAGAAGGTGTTTTGGAGATTTTGGGACTCCATAATCTCATTTAAAAGAGTCCATGTTGTTGCCAAACATGGGTCAAGTCTTGTTTTATTATATAAGACAATCCAATCCTATCCAATCCCACAAAACAAACATCACCTTACAGTGTAATGATATGAGAGATCGTCCCTTGATTTATTGCTCTTTTGTCTGTGTGACCTTATGAGTATTTTTTGATCAATTTATTCTGCATCATGTTTGTTTACTTTCTTTTCTTTAATTAACATGGAAACATATGCTTGATTTCTCTAACAGAAAGAATTCCAGCCTTAAATAAAGAACAGTATGGCTACAACATAATTTAGTTGATCATCTTTCCAATAATTAGGTCAAGATTTTGATAAAACTGATCATTAATTAACAGAGAAAGATATTGATACTCTTTTCAAATATATAAATTAAACAGATGCTAAATAATGTGTTTTTTTTATTAAGTAATATAAATTACAACTTTGTTCCTCTAATACAACCACAGCCTAAAAGCAGATATAGGAAGAGAATATACATCCAGCTTTGAGCACTTGAGTTATGCCCTGAATATGCAATTGCATCTGCCAAGAAATTGGCTTCTCTTTTGACATGATTGAAGGTTATGCTTAGTAATATGTTGGAGACAACGAGTCTATTAAGAATTGCCTGTCACATAAAGTGACAATTAATGTCAATCTATTATTTAGTGCTGTCATCATACAGTATAGTGATTATACTACAATAGGAAGGAGATCTCAACCAAAACTAAATCATTTTTAGGATAAGTGAGAACAGTATAGGGTTTGAATAGAAGCACCCTTGTTAATATATGCAGATTGCCACTTATTTATAACTAGTGTCCTGAACCAAACATAGGAAATCTGTTATCACTTAATATTGGGACTAGCTAACCATGCTTTGACCAATTAATATCATTTTATATGAGAATCTAAATGACATAGCTATAGAGATCACATGGCAAAATCTGCAATTGCCTAAACATGCATTCTGTTGAGAGTAAATGGTATATGTGCTTATTCATGTGCTGTGGAAAATTTGGAATACCACATTCTTATGCTCATATGTTATTGATTCTTGAACATTATCTCCCTCGTTTCCCCTTTCACATTTATGGATTGCAGGCTTCCTCATGTCATATGATCTCAACCGCCAACCTTGGTTGCATCCTCAGCTGTACTTCTAGAAACTTATGGAGGTATTTCCATAGTAATATGTACCAATGATTTTCCTCTGTATATGTATTTCCGTTCATTGATTCTTCTCTTAACGTTACTGTTGGATTTTTGAATAGTAAGAGCAAGATGGAACATTCAAAACTATGAGATTACAAGTTCTAGCTCTCTTCCTAAGTCCTATATCCAACTATTTCATTTCTCAGCTGCCTCTTATGTTGGTTTTGCTCTTTCTTAATTTTCTTATCTTTTGCTTGATATGATAGGAGCTCAAATGCAAGGAGAGGATCAAACTAACAAATAGATATGAATATTTAGCATCATAGATAAAGCTCTACAACAAATCCAAGCTTCACAAAGAAAAATAAAGAACGAAAAAAATCAAAAATAACAAATCAACAACTAGCTGGTCTGATACATCTATCACTTGCATTTTAAACTCTTGACATTCTTCCCAGACACATCAATTTGTATGGTGCAACTCATACTAGCGGACTTCTTCTTCTTCTTCATGATCAACATCAACTCCACCTTTCAATTTTGCTTTGCTTGTCAGCGTCAACACCCCACCGCTTAATTCAATTCTAAGAGTTGAACTGCTTGGCAATGCATCAGTATTTAAACTCACCTCGATGTTGATCTTCTTGGCGGGTTTCTTATCTGCATATAAATGCCTAGCAGGTTTCACTGTGATTGTAATTGTCATATGCAGTTTCATTAGGATTTGCAAACATTTTGAACCACTTTCCTCTTTGCTTCAGTAAATGACATTTGACAAATTCACATCTTCCATCTCTAACATTACCACATGGAGTTTAAGGAATCTCAGAGTTTAATTTGTTTAAAACAGACAACAGATAGGAAATATTCAATAAGTCAAATGAGAATTTTCATTCAAGTCAATTATCCCAATAATCCTAAATGAATCATAACCCAAGAATACATTAATTGGGCAAATGGGGTCTAGAAGGTATATCAAAACTCTTTCTTAGTTTACAAAAGAAACTCTTCCATCTTTGAAAAATATAGAACATCTGTGTCCTTATGTTTATGTCTCATAAATGAATCAAAAAGAAAAATATATTCAAAAATCAAAACCATCAATTTTACTTTCACACTTTTGGTAGGATTCATCACTGTCATGTAGGGTGGCATTCAAGCAGCTTCTAATAATTAAACAAAGAAAGCACCACAAGCAAATTTGTATAATCTGGTAACTGAGTATTGGCATGATTTGAGAATTGTTGGAGCATAAGGGCATTTGGAGAGGATTCAAAAAGTCATAAAGGCTTCTTAACAGTTCCTGCTCCCCTTTTGTAGGGCCAGTGAGAACCAACTCAGCTCCAAAGGCGGCATGGTCAAAATCATCTCGTACCTTTTCAATGCAGCCATAAAAGCCATACTGATTCCCATGTTTCTTGATGTTGGCTTTTATCAGAGTTGTCTGTAAATGAATTTGACATAGTAGTTACACAAATCTGAAGCTGTAATGTATAAAATAAAGACAAAATTATCTGATTAAAGAGTTATAGGAGTAGGCTGCAATGAACCAACACATTTGTAGACCAACAGATGCCGTCTGCTTTTCTGTTAGACTGACCAAGTCAACTCACATAGGACAAGTTTGATGAAACTGTAAAGTATGAAGTTACCGCAGGGGCTTTTAGGGGAGAAGGGGAGAGGCAGCTGCATCGAGGAGGAGATAAGATTCCAAGAGCCGTCGTCCTTCATCTCTACAAAATGCCAATCTGCAAAGGATACCTCATTTTACCGAGAAGATTGCGACCTGCAAAGAAAGCCCACTGTATTTTGAAAACCGAGTTTCAGATTATCGAAATAGGGCGAAATAAGGCAAATCCTTGTAAGTATTGGCTGCCGGAAGGAAGGAGTAGACTCAGGTTTTGTGACTATCTCTGCTCCGATTTGTTGTTGTTAGTCTTTTTTTTTTTTTTTTGGTTGTTGTTAGTCGTTTAGTATATGGAGGAAATGTGAAATTGAAGGGAATAAGAAATTGCATCTGCCGATTTTGGGATTGAGCATGGAGTGGTTTGATTTCTGATATGGGAATCTGCATTCGATTAATTATGAAAATAGTATAGACATTATGCTTAATGATGAGATTCTGGGTTAGTCTCGATGTTAAGTGTTACATTACAAGTTCCTTGAATTGAGATTCTGGGTTATTTTGATATAACGCCGTGTCGTGTTAGATTCTACAATTTTCATATCGAATATAATAGTTTATGCCATGGATTTGATTAAGTTGTTCAAATTTGGTTGTGTTATTCATGCGTTTGTTTGATTTTGATGAAAGAATTTAGCTTTATGAAAACTTTGGTTATGTTAGTTGGCTTGGTGGTAGAATCAGTTTCATTGCATATGAGTGTGTTTTTGTATGATTCTGGTGGCTGTTTATCTGATGAACACTCTATTCTGGGTTTAATAGTGTTTTTGGTAGTCAGAAAAGTGTGAGTTTTATCTACAACTTATAGTTATCTATGAGCTTTAAAAAAGTTTCAGAAGAAAAGTTATCTTTCATACCTGTGTGTTTTGTTTAGTATGTTTCATTTTAGTATATGTCTGTGTGTTGGTTATGACCAGGCTGTGTATCTATTAAATTTATAGGGCTGCTCCAACTGCGCTGTCGAAGAGACATGCTGATGGTTCATTGCCAATTGAAGATTTCAACATAGTACTTGAAAATCAGAGTGGGAAGAAAGTACAAATGGGATCGGAGACTGATCAGCGGTATGATTTAATCAGGGTTCAGTAATTTCTGTTCTCAAGTTAGATCCTTCTATGAGAAATTAAGGGGATGCAATTCCATTTTGAGTTTGAAGTAAGATTTGAAATGTTGTTTGACAGGGCAATCATGATGAGCCTGATGTTACATACCAATGCAAAGCAACTGATTAAAGCACAAAATTACAAAGATGCAATGGAAGTGCTCAGCATGGAGGAGGTTTGTTACTGGTGCCTTTTTGCAACGATAGTTTCGTTCATATGAAATTTGCAAGTTACTTGGCTTGTCCATGCTTGTTACAGTAGCTTATGTCTCCTAAACTCTGTGGTTTGTATTTTCTTCCTTTTTTTCATTCTTGTAGGAGGCTTTCTCTCTGCGATCCATCGGTTATTAAGGTGAGTGAGTTACTTTATTGTAGACATTGTGTTACTATGAAGTACATGTGGCTGTGTAACTTTGACAGTTAAACTATATCAATCTGCCTTTCACTTTGTTAGATTGGTTTCAATATGAGTGTATAACATTCGCCATGTTTTGTTTGCTTTTAGCTGGTCGATAATCCTTCTATACTGCAAATCGATATGGTTTGGTGTTATTTCATGCTTAGAGACATCAACTGGCTCTCAGTGGCAAGAATTCGCCTTGAGAAAGCCAGAGAAGGTCTTGAACGAGCTCATGGAAAGGACTCTTCTCGTGTTAGACTCCTTCAGGCAGGTCGTTATCCAGAGCGTGCACTGTGACTACTTCTACTACATATCTGAATGTTTGTCTACACTACGCAGGTCTACTTACTTTGTTGATTCTCATTATAGATATTTGATACTGGAGCTGCTGGAAGGGGTGGCGGCGTATCACCGTGGTCAGGTTGATAAGTCAATGAAGGTGTTGACTTCTGTACAAGAGTTGTTCACCCAGGTAATTGGAAAGGAGAAGGGCCATGTCATGCACTGAATGTTTGCCTCTCGTAGATAGGATTATGGAGGTCCAAACTTATAAAATGTACTTCAATTTACAGTCAAGTCTTCTCTTCGTACAAATGCAAAGTGCACAAATTTTGTTTAAAAAAAAAAGATGGATTTCCTTTTTCAAGTTTCCACAGAATTTATCAAGCACATTTTGCTGGTATTCTATGTCTCCCACTTTTCTGAGTGAAACCATTAGTTTCAACAAAATCCAATTAGCATGTATTTTTGGTTGTGGATTCCAGCTTCAGGTGCTGGATGAATCTCTTTCTCTTGTGATGATTATGGGCTTCAGAGAACGAGATACAAAAAGGGCACCGAGGATGAGCAATCAAGATGTTTCCATCAGCCCTGTATAGTCGTTAGTCATCCTAAGAGTTTCTTGACTTTGCAGGTTTGGAGCTTGCTGCTGAAGCACTATGAGGAAATGACAGTGGAGAAGGCATTCGATTTGACAAATCCACAGACCAATTCTTCCATACAGGTGACTTGAACATTTTTGTTTGAACACTATTTGAAGTTTATTTAGAGAATGAACACTATCAAATTTATTTACTTGCAGCAACACCTTGAATCGAGGAAAAGTAAACTACAGTGCCAAGCAGTAGATGCTTCAGTTGAAGCTTTTGTACGCATGGCCTTTGACAGATCATTAGGTACATAAAACAGATGTTATTATACTTGGTTTATGTTTGTGAGGCCAAATCGTGCTCACTCTGATGTTTACAACTTTGTGTTCAGCAGTCTTAGCTTTGCAGGGTGGAGGGACAATGGACCAAGCAATCTGTCCACTGCTCTCGGGACAGGCACCAAACACCACAGATGCAGCTAACCAATCTGAGGCAATTCCTGCAGTCAATGCTAACAACAATAGTCAATCTGATGTTGCAATTGACATTGCAAATTCTCTTGCGTCAATGCTTGATAATCAAAATGGTCAAGTTGGAGGTCCTTCAACGTCTAGTAATGCATCAGAGCGTGATTCAGAAATGGAAAGCCAACTTGCTGAAGAACTAGCACAAGGAGATGCTTTCACTGACTATGATATTGAAGTTACTAGACAAGGTGAAGTCATAAGTGAGTACTTAGCTCTACTGAATTCAGCGGGAACAAAGTGAATATCACTCTGCCAATAAGAATTGCGACTTTAACAACCATGCATGTACATGTATAATAACAATAGGTCAAGGATCTAGTTATGGTGATGGTGTTCCAGATGATCAATGTCTTTGATCCGGCATTTTCCCGACCGTTCCAAGACTAATATTGGTGCCATGTAGTTTATCTAACCCGCCTTTCACCATTTCTGGAATTATAAAAAAGCATATTTGCTGCTTTTAAGTAAATGCGGTATAAACATGGTATAAACATTCTGATTTACTAGTATCAATTCAGGATGTGATATCCATCTCGAAATATAAGGGCAACAATGTTAGAGGACAGTCAATGACTTGTGAAAGGTGCAAAAGAATACAAGATTACATGAGGTTGCCTATCATTAGCATTCACAAAATTTTCTGAATTTATAAAATGTTATTTCTCAGATTCATCATTGGAATGAGATTCACTGTCTATGACCATAACTATCTGCTTAATTTTAGATTCTTCATCCTCAACTTGGGTTTCCTTGTAATCCTTGGGAAGTACATTACAATTAATGGTCTGCCATACCGGTCTCTCTGACTGGAATAATCTGTTGGTTGAAAGTAGCCATTAGATTCACTAAATAGGGAGACAGAGGGAAAAGAGATAGAGGCTTACGGATGCTTGCAAAGTGTGGGGCATTTAATTGCAACTGCATACTTGCAGGTGGATATCTATGTAATTGAACTAATCATAGCTCTCAGCTCTGAGCATACAAATCTCACCTGCAAAATGCATATAGAGTAAGGAGAAGAGGGATGGGAACAGAAAAATGAAAACTAAATAAAGTTCATAGCTTCATATTTCAGTATCTCGAAGCTGTTTTGTAAGATCACAAGTGGTTCCGTTCGTATATTAATGAGGATGATACCTGTATGAAAAGAGCATGTTGATAATGAGAATGTGTCCATCTATATCAACGATAACAAGAAAATGCGCATATATCAATCAATTCAGTTTTATTTCAATTATTTTGCATAAATCAGTTGTCACTTGTCAAAGACAAAGTTTTTTACAACTAAAGCAATTAGACCATGATCACAATGCGCTATCGGTTAATATTCACAGTCAAAACAATATTCAAAGTGGAAATACTATACAAACTAATTCCAAAGTCAAAAACTAAACATGGGTTTGTAACTTTCTGCAAGAAATTACAAACCTTAACATCAATAGCCACAACCATTTTCAGACATAATAAGCAAATTTGGGCAAAAAGGAATACCGATCAAAACACCAAGAAAGATTAACACTCCAAAGCAACCTTAGAAGCAGTATTGAAGAAACAGGAGGGAGATTTGCTGAAAGTACCAGTTGTCTTATTTAGCACCTGCAGTCACAACAGTGAAGATAGCTTCTTCCTCAAACCAGTCACCTAGAATATAGTCGTAACTCGTAAGAAAACATAGATAGGTCCAGTCTTGCATTCTCAAGCACTTTCCAAATCCGAATTAGGTATTTAAAGATCTTGAATTTACAGCAGAAGGATCCAATTCACAACGAACTGATGCTTGCTTTAGAAGAATGCATCCACAAAAGGCAGCAAAGGAAAAAAAATATATATATGCCTCAGACTTGGACTGTGACTAACCTCAAAACCTTCTCAGTGTCTGGGCGATTCTTCTTCTTCTTCAGAGTAAGATCAAGGACTCAAAATCGATCAAAGCTTTCACCCCGTAATCACTGCAGGCAGAAGAGAACATTTCAAGACAGTCAATGATATGCAATTCTCAAAATTCCAAACACATACAACCTCTATAATTCTAGACACAAAACTAACAATCAACAACACTTTCGGTCAAACCATAGCACATCAAAATCATACCCCAAGGTCTAGCTGAACCAATAACCTCAAACCACATTCCAAGCTAAGCAATTCTCAAAAGGCAAATCAGCATCAACTAGATTTGCTTAAAAATTAAAGCTCGCGTCTTGAAAAGTTGGTGCGTGTTCATCCTCAGATCTAAAAGAAACCCCAAAATCAAACTCAGAAAGAGATCCCAATTTGGGTTTTACCCATTACCTACAAATTGAAATGGAGAGAATGATTACCCATTCGTGCTGAGCGAATTTGCTTTGCTTAGACTGTGGGTGGTTTTGAAGAGGGTGGCGATTGTGCACTGGTTTTGGAAGATGTGGTGGTGCAGCACTGCAGCAAAGGCAGTGGGCGGAGAGTATTGGAGTGCGATGAAATGATAACCCAGACCAAATTATAAAAGCGATATGCCATGGCTGATGGAGATCGGCAAGTAAGTGGAGGACTGTGGTGATGGGAAGAGAAAAGAAATGAAACTGATAGCTAAGCTAAAATGGGGGACTTGGAGGGAGGTCCAAAATTAAGAGGGAAGTGAAATTGCACAAGCTGCTGAACGCGGGATGTTGAAATGTTAAATTTGAATGCCTTTTCCAATTCGTTAGAGCAAGTGCACCCGTAGTCAAGAAAAGGCAAAGTCGAAAAGTCAAGAATTTGACCAGTCAAGTTACTATTCACTGCCACTGGACATGGGTTTACACCCGTTGTTTTTCTTGCCCGGTCAACACTGTTCATTATTATATAATTTTAGGGGGTCTCGAAAATCGACTTTTTACACATACATAATTTGGGAAAACTTCCTTCATGAAAGTTATAGAGATCGTTGATACAATCTCGTGCATACGTGGAACGCAATATTCGGAGTTCGTATGAATTTATTATGAATTTTTGAAATCTGAAAATTTTCCATAAATAGCAAAAAAAAAAAATTCTATTTTGTTTAAAAGGATCTTAAATTTTCAGCTTTTCATTTCCCCCCCTCCAGTTCTCTCTCTCGCAGCTGCACCAGACGAAGGTCCGACCCGACCCGGATTTTTCTCCGTCCTCCGGCCAAGGACCCGGCCCCCCCCCGAGGTCGCCTCACCTCATCCGGCCGCTTCGTCGCCTCAGCCCGCCCAGACGTTGCCCCCAGGTGGAGATCGAAGCAACCCCAGGCGGGTATGCTTGCTGTTGCTGCTTCAGTGTCTGCTGCTGCTGCCCCCGAGGTCGCCTGACCTCTTCTCTCTCCTCCTCCTGTCACCCACGTTTGGGTGTGGGTCGAGCTAGCACAAGCCTTGGCTGGGCAAGGAAAATGTCATGGGTATGACTATTTTCTTGGCTGTAGTCAAGAAGGGGTGGGTTTTGCCCGGTTAAAAAACCAACGGTGCAAGTAGGGAAATTGAGAGCAAGGTCACCACATCAGATTTTTCTTGACTATGACTATGACTATGACCTCTGGTGGACTTGCTCTAAGCAAGTAATTTTTTTTTTTTTTAACACTAGCATCAAGACTTTAAGAGTTATATGCTTGTCAGTTTGTCACTGTATGTGATTTTGATTATACATTGGTTTTGGGTCGGCAATTAACGTAATTAGTTAATTACCAATCACGGATCATTGGATGAAATAATTGTAATATTTTATGTCTACTGTAAAAAATTCAGTTAATTTTGTTTTCATATCGACTTCCATCAATTCGCTCTATGCCTCTATCATAATTTAATAGTACTATAATTATACATTAGATTCCTATAAGGATAACCGAGACTTATTATTAAATTTTGTAACTATTACGTTAACTGATGTCATATTCGCCAACAACCATGCCAATAGTTTCAAACGACATGTGTAATTACTCGGTTGATACATCTAAAATGTCAAAAATGAAATTTATCAATTTGGTTACTAAAAAGTAATATCAATGTGCCTACTTACCTACTAGTATTGTATAACGTGTTCATTACATATAAGAATATGTGGACTCTCAAAAGTGACAACGGGATGAAAACTTAATTTGGAAAAACCGACCGTTGGATGAGTGGATCACATTGTTTTATGGATGTGGTAACAAATTCAGCCAATTTAATCATAGCTTCGACTTCAATCCACTTGGTCAGCTGTAATTAAATTTATAAAACAATACCTATATTCTATATATATTAGGTTTCTCAAAGGGAAACCCTATCAAGACATATGGATACGAAGAAACCGACCACTAGAAGAGATGAGTGCAATATATAGGCCTCATCATATGGCCCTTGGGCTCCAAGCACGCCCGGCCCGGCCCTTCCATTAGGGCGGGCCGGCCCGACCCTTTCTCAAATAGGGTAGGGTAAGGGTCATGCAAATGAAACCCGGCCCTACCCTACTGCCCGGCCCGATTGAGCCCGAAAGGGCCAAGCCTAGCCCGGCCCGGCCCTAAAATTTATATTTTATTTTTATTATTTTTCTATATTACATATTTACATAAAAAGAAATAAGAAATATGTTATTTTGGAGAATGTGTATTAGATTGAACATTTGAACCCAATTAATTTATGTAAATCTAATTTTTATATCATACACTCCAAAGAGAATGGACACTAATTTTTTTTATAAATCTATATTTATAAATCATACACTCCAAAGAGCAACCTCTATCAATTCAAAGAAAATGAGAAAATCAACCGTTGGATGTGATTATTACAATAAATTATGCATGTGATTAAAAATTTAGTCAATTTCACCATAGTTTCGAACCCGATCGGATTGGTCAACCATATTCACTTGTATGTTTTCTTGGTTGACAGATGGCGTGACAACCGCAAAATGTGCTAATTTTTTTACATCACATTTTTAAATATTTCATCAATGGATGTGCGTAGATATAAGATAAAAATTTCAAATTTAATTACAAATATGTTGGTCTATACCAATTTGCCTCCTAAAGTTGTATAACTTATACATTGCATTTAAATGATTGAGGTTACCCTCCATGAGCAAAATGGGGGACGAAATGGAATTTTTTAAAATAAACCCCTGGATGTTGTTTTCATATGAATATATGTTAGTGGTAGAAATTTCAGCAATTTCCGCCTTCGGTTGGACCTCGATCTACCCGGTCAACTTAATACCCTAAATAGAACATAAAACAAATATGCTCTTAACCGGTCCTTGGCAATTCACTTTTTTCTATCTTTCAGCTCCCACACTCTCATGGGTAGGGGGTCTACTTACGGATGTCAAAATTCCGCAACGTTTGTCCGCGCATGGTGCCGCTCCCCTTAGGGAAGTTTGCTTGTGCAAAGCGTTGACCGCTACGTTGGACGCCTTATTCACAGCAGATCGGCCTAATTTCTTTACACAATACCTATCAATGTTGTATAAACATATGAGAATTTTCAGATTGGTCGATTTTCATTTCAAAATTTTTGGATCGCACATAATCCTTATATGCCTTGTAATGTAGTATAACAAGTTTATTAGGCTTGTTACCCTCCATGAGCAAAATGGGGGACGAAATGGAATTTTTTAAAATGAACCGCTGGATGTTGTTTTCATATGAATATATTTTAGTGGTAGAAATTTCAGCAATTTCCGCCTTCGGTTGGACCTCGATCTACCTGGTCAACTCAATACCCTAAATAGAACATAAAACAAATATGCTCTTAACTGGTCCTTGGCAATTCACTTTTTTCGATCTTTCAGCTCCCACACTCTCATAGGTATGGGGTCTACTTACGGATGTCAAAATTCCGCAACGTTTGTCCACGCATGGTGCCGCTCCCCTTAGGGAAGTTTGCTTGTGCAAAGCGTTAACCGCTACGTTGGACGCCTTATTCACGGCAGATCGGCCTAATTTCTTTACACAATACCTATCAATGTTGTATAAACATATGAGAATTTTCAGATTAGTCGATTTTCATTTCAAAATTTTTGGATCGCACATAATCCTTATATGCCTTGTAATGTAGTATAACTAGTTTATTAGGCTTGTTACCCTCCATGAGCAAAATGGGGGACGAAATGGAATTTTTTAAAATGAACCGCTGGATGTTGTTTTCATATGAATATATGTTAGTGGTAGAAATTTCAGCAATTTCCGCCTTCGGTTGGACCTCGATCTACCTGGTCAATTCAATACCCTAAATAGAACATAAAACAAATATGCTCTTAACTGGTCCTTGGCAATTCACTTTTTTCGATCTTTCAGCTCCCACACTCTCATGGGTATGGGGTCTACTTACGGATGTCAAAATTCCGCAACGTTTGTCCGCGCATGGTGCCGCTCCCCTTAGGGAAGTTTGCTTGTGCAAAGCGTTGACCGCTATGTTGGACGCCTTATTCACGGCAGGTCGGCCTAATTTCTTTACACAATACCTATCAATGTTGTATAAACATATGAGAATTTTCAGATTAGTCGATTTTCATTTCAAAATTTTTGGATCGCACATAATCCTTATATGCCTTGTAATGTAGTATAACTAGTTTATTAGGCTTGCTACCCTCCATGAGCATTGTCAGATTGATCAATTTCCATTTCGAAATTTTTGGCACACTCGAATAAGCCATAATTTTTTTTTATTTTTTCTATTTTTTAATTACATTTCTCTTTTTTCTATAATATGCAATTTATCTCTTTCTTTGTAATTGATTTCATAAGTTTTGTTTTCTTTAATTTCTATTTTCTTTGTTACACAACAATTAATACTGGGAGATTTATATAGATAGTTAATTGAATATAACCACCTTAAGTAATATTAATAAATGTTATAAGTTACAAGTATTATATGAATATAAAATATGTTCAATAAAAAACAATGAGTCTTTTATCACGAATATATACCATTAAGCCATATTTTGAGAAGAAAAAAAATAATGTTTTTTTTTTGTTAAACAAATAAGGCCCTTTTTGGCCCATTTCGGCCCTATTTGGCCCTATTTGAGGGTCGGCCCGACCCGGCCCTTTCGGCCCTAACGGATCGGGCTTTTCGGGCGGGTAAAGGTTAACATATTTAAGCCCCGGCCCGACCCTACCCGGCCCTAAATTTTGTTGACTTTGACTAGGCCAGGCCCGGCCCGACCCTAAGCCCTAAAATTTAGGGTAGGGCCGGCCCTAGCCCGGCCCATGATGACCCCTAGCAATATACTATGCTTTCTGTAGGAAAATCAGCCAATTTCATCAATGTTTTGACTTCGATCCATTTCGTCAAACCAAAGTTAGTTTTATGACTATTAGGTTGACAGATGTCGTATCACCAACAACCATGCCAATAATTTCACATGACGTGTGTAACTACTCAGTGTATACATCTATAAGGTCGAAAAAGAAATTTATCAATTTTGATTTGGTTTTTAGAAAGTAAAATCAATTTGCCTATTAGTGTTGTATAACTTGTTCATTATAATATGTGGACTTTCAAAAGCGACAACACGATGAAAGGTTAATTTGGAAGAAAAAAAATCAAACATCTAATATAATTACCGAGATTACATAATAAATCTCGAACCTTTTAAGCAATCTAATATATAAATATTTTTTAGTTATATCAAAAAGTATACATTCCATGAGCAACAAGGTGGAGGAAATAGAATTTATCAAAATCGACCGTTGGATGTTATCATGATAAGAAGATATGGTTATGGTCAAAATTTTAGCTATTTTCGTCATCCTTTAAGTCTCGATCTACTGGGTCAACTCTAAATCCTAAATACCACATAAAACTAATATGCTCATAATTGGTCATTTGCAATTTATTTTTTCGATCTGTTAGCTCTCACACTGTCGTGGGTATGGGATATATAAACTAGTGTAAAAATTTCTAGAAATTTTTCTCGTCCTGGTATAGCTCTCTTTAGGGAAGTATAAGTATATAAAGAGTTGACATATTTGTTTGATGTCGAATTGACGGCGGATCGGGTTAGTTCTTTTACATAGTACCTATTAATACAATATAAATAGACGTGTAATCTCAAATTTACCAATTTCTAGTTACGAATTTTTAGATTGCACAAAATCCTTATATGCCTAGTAATGTGGTCTTAACTTGTTTTTTAGGTGTGTTACAAAATGATGCCTTCCAAGAGCAACATGGTGGAGGAAATATAATTTATCAAAATTGGCCGTTGGATGTTATCATGATAAGAAGATATGGATATGGTGAAAATTTCAGCTATTTTCATTGTCGTTTGGATCTCGATCTATTGGGTCAACTCTAAACCTTAAATACCACATAAAACTAATATGCTCATAACCAGTCCTTCGCAATTTATTTTTTTGATCTGTCAGCTCTGACACTCTCATGGGTATGGGCTATATAAACTAATGTAAACATTTCTGAAAGTTTACCTCCTCCTGATATAGCTGCCCTTAGGGAAGTATAAGTGTAAAAAGAGTTTACCGTTTTGTTTGATGTCGAAATGACGGCAGATCGGGTTAAATTTTTTACACAGTACCTATTAATACACTATAAATAGACGGGTAATCTCAAATTTACCAATTTTCAGTTACAAATTTTTAGATTGCACAAAGTTCTTATATGCCTAGTAATGAGGTCTAACTTGTTTCTTAGGTGTATTACAAAATTATACCTTTCAAGAGCAACATAGTGGAGGAAATATAATTTATCAAAATTGGCCGTTGGATGTTATCATGATAAGAAGATATGGATATGGTGAAAATTTCAGCTATTTTCATTGTCGTTTGGATCTCGATCTATTGGGTCAACTCTAAACCTTAAATACCACATAAAACTAATATGCTCATAACCAGTCCTTCGCAATTTATTTTTTTGATCTGTCAGCTCTGACACTCTCATGGGTATGGGCTATATAAACTAATGTAAATATTTCTGAAAGTTTACCTCCTCCTGATATAGCTGCCCTTAGGGAAGTATAAGTGTAAAAAGAGTTTACCGTTTTGTTTGATGTCGAAATGACGGCAGATCGGGTTAAATTTTTTACACAGTACCTATTAATACACTATAAATAGACGGGTAATCTCAAATTTACCAATTTTCAGTTACAAATTTTTAGATTGCACAAAGTTCTTATATGCCTAGTAATGGGGTCTAACTTGTTTCTTAGGTGTATTACCAAAATTATACCTTTCAAGAGCAACATAGTGGAGGAAATATAATTTATCAAAATTGGCCGTTGGATGTTATCATGATAAGAAGATATGGATATGGTGAAAATTTCAGCTATTTTCATTGTCGTTTGGGTCTCGATCTATTGGGTCAACTCTAAACCTTAAATACCACATAAAACTAATATGCTCATAACCGGTCCTTCACAATTTATTTTTTCGATCTGTCAGCTCTCACACTATCGTGGGTATGGGATATAAACTAATGTAAAAATTTCTAGAAGTTTATCTCATCCTGGTATAGCCCTCCTTAGGAAAGTATAAGTGTATAAAGAGTTGACCTCTTTGTTTGATGTTGAATTGACGGCGGATCGGGTTAATTTTTTTACACAGTACCCATTAATACATTATAAATAGATAGGTAATTTCAAATTTACCAATTTCTAGTTATGAATTTTTAGATTGCACAAAATCCTTATATGCCTAGTAATGTGGTCCAACTTGTTTCTTAGATGTATTACAAAATTATACCTTCCAAGAGCAACATGGTGGAGAAAATATAATTTATCAAAATTGGCCATTGGATGTTATCATGATAAGAAGATATGGTTATGGTCAAAATTTCAGCTATTTTCGTCGTCATTGGCGTCTCGATCTACTGGGTCAATTCTGAACCCCAAATACCACATAAAACTAATATGCTTATAGCCGGTCCTTCGCAATTTATTTTTTGATCTGTCAGCTCTCACACTCTCGTGGATATGGGCTATATAAACTAATGTAAAAACTTCTGCAAGTTTATCTCCTCCTCGTATAGCTTTCCTTAGGGAAATATAAGTATATAAAGAGTTGACCGCTTTGTTTGATGTACCTATTAATACGCTGTAAATAGATGGGTAATCTCAAATTTATCGATTTTTAGTTACGGATTTTTGGATCTCCCAAAATTCTCATATGACTAGTAATGGGGTCTAACTTGTTTATTAGGTGTATCACAAAATTATACCTTCCAACAGCAACATGGTGGAGGAAATATAATTTACCAAAATTGACCGTTGGATGTTATCATGATAAGAAGATATGGTTATGGTCAAAATTTCAATTGTTTTCATCATCGTTTGAGTCTTGATCTACTGGGTCAACTCTAAATCCTAAATACCACATAAAACGAATACGCTCATAACCTGTCCTTCGCAATTTATTTTTTTGATATGTCAGCTTTCTCACTCTCGTGGGTATGGGCTATATAAACTAATATAAAAATTTCTAGAAGTTTATTTCCTCCTGATATAGCTCCCCTTAGGGAAGTACAAGTATATAGAGAGTTGACCACTTTGTCAAATGTCGAAATGACGGCGGATCTGGTTAATTTTTTTACATTCTCTATGCTATAAATAGATGGGTAATTTCAAATTTACCGATTTCCAGTTACGAATTTTTAGATTGCACAAAATCCTTATATGCCTAATAATGTGGTATTACTTGTTTATTAGGTGTATTGACAAATTATACATTCCAAGGGCAACTTGGTGGAGGAGCATAATTTATCAAAATTGGCCGTTGGATGTTATTATGATAAGAAGATATGATTATGGTCAAAATTTCAGCTATTTTGTCGTTTTTGGGTCTTAATCTATTAGGTCAACTTTAAACTCTAAATACCATATAAAACTAATATGCTCATAACCTGTCCTTCGCAATTTATTTTTTCGATATGTCAGCTCTCACACTCTTGTGGATATGGGCTATATAAACTAATTTAAAATTTTCTAGAAGTTTATCTCCTCTTGGTATAGCTCTCCTTAGGGAAGTATAAGTATATAAAAAGTTGACCACTTTGTCTGATGTCAAAATGACCGCGGATCGGGTTTGTTACAAAGTACCTATAAATACGCTATAAATAGATGGGTAATCTCAAAGTTACCGATTTCCAGTTACGAATTTTTAGATCGCACAAAATCCTTATGTACCTAGTAATGTGGTAACTTGTTTTTGTTTTTGAGGTGTATTACAAAATTATATCTTCCAAGAGCTTGGGTTATCTTTCCTTTTATGGTCTGTGAACTCATCTGTCCATTGATGTTTATGTGCACCAAGTTCTTTTTATTTTTTTGTAATAAACTAATAATATAGATGAAATGTTTAATTGTGATTTAGTTATTAGTTGAAGCATTCATGTTTTGGAATTGATACAATAATTTCTTCTTGCTTTTGTTGCTCTTGTTGAAAATTGCCCTCGATCTACATCAGAACTTCAGAAGGGGAAAATGTAGTATCATGAAGATTGGAATTAATAGCCATGTTGGGATGCATCTGATGTATGATAAACTACTCCAATCCAAAAGCAAATTTTGAGAAAGCAAATTCCGACCAAATTACATCATGACAATTTGTAATGTTTTACTGCTCGAAATAAAAGCCTTTTATAGGAATGTAAAGAATTTCCCAATAAATCATTCTAAGTCACCACTTGAGCTATGAACCAATTTTGTGCTTCTAAGCATCACATTGTCGAACTTGAGAGTGTTGAAAACAATTCTCTTCTTTTGTCAGATTCCACAGAAACATCCCCTAAAAGAAACCTTTGGAAAGGATGACAATCACTGATAGATCTTCATGAGTCTAAATGTAAAAATATAGCACCCATACACCATTATAATTTCTCATCCAAGGGATGGCCTGCCAACAAAACATTTCCCTAGTCACAACGACAAAGCTTGGTAAAAAAAGAACGTAAAACATGAGGTAGAGATTGGAATTAGGAAGTACGGCTGCATAGGTCCTATAATCTTGGCAAGAATGACAGATTCAATATGGGACTCTGCAAAAGTCAAAACCTGGTTTAAGCATCTATTCCATCTAGGAAGTACTAACTAAATATGCTAAAATTCAGTTCATAAAAGGGAACGCATGGCAGCAGATTTCACACGTTTGTTTTCTTTCTTATATAAGTGAAAATCTGGAAGTAGCTATCAAAAGTAAGTTAAAGATATATCACCTTCTCATACATCTTTATGGCTGGTGTGTTTGATGCTCTCAAAAAGATCAACAAGGGGTTTAACTCCAAGCCAAGCTGGAAGACAAATCTGGTTTGAGTCCATGCAAACACCCATGGAATTGCCCGAAGATGTCCAATTCCAGCAGAGCTCTTTCTTCTTGAGGGGCGGCTTCCTATGTTGAGGAAGCCAAGCTCAGCCTGGGGTAGCAACTTCTTCTATAATAAAATAAAAGCACATCTGGCGCAAGTCGAGCTTTCATTAATACCATCCCAAACGTAGCAACTCTTCGGATCAAATCAGCAAGCCGACCATCAGCTAGGATCCCAGATCCACATGATTGCTGCGAAAAAATGATGGTTGTCAACTTGTCATTCAACATTACATAAGAAGTCTATATGCATGCAGATATGGCACATTTGTGTCTGCACAGAGAGAGAGAGAGAGAGAGAGAGAGAGAGAGAGAGAGAGAGAGAGAGAGAGAGAGAGAGAGAGAGAGAGAGAGAGAGAGAGAGAGAGAGACTATAAGTTCATCTGATGTGTCATAATACTCCGATAGATTAAAATCGCAAGGAAGATCCTCTAGAAGAAGCTCCAATTGTCTTCGTGTCTTCATAAGCTGTACCCACAGAACATACACATGTCACAACCCCAAACTTGGGGTATGAGTTAAGGGGTTCTCAAGTAAGAGCAAATGTGAATAAGACCAAGATCGATACAATCTTAGCCTAAAAGTATGAAGTACGTCGGGATGGACTTTGATTTGAAGAAAGAAATGTAAGTAACATTAAACCAAATGAAACTATATGTTAATCAAGCAACAAATACATTATCTGAACTTGAAAACTGTAGATGAAGAACTGAAAGCTGATTCAATAGAGTTATAATGAAAGGGAGACATAAGTGGGCTGGAGAGTTAAGGCATGAACAACTTAACTTTGAAGATTTACTAAAACTTCATTTCTGCAGCAATGAACTTGAAACTTTCCAGACTAAAAGTAACCATGGTAAAGAAAGACATCCTAAATTTGCAAGCAAATCGGAGTTCGAGAAGGAAGGATGCAGATAGACTGAACTGCCAGGTTTTAGAAAAATATTGCAGCAGCAAAGGCCACCAAAAAAATTCATTGTAAGTCCAAATGACAAGAAATCAGTTTTGAAACGAGCATTGGGAAATATGGTTCAATATACATAAAAACCAGAGGTTAAATAATTCAAGTGGAAGTTCAAATCTCAACAGAAAATCAAAGGAGACATTTAGAGTGCTGGAACTTTTCCAAATGCAGACCAAATTTGGAAAAATCACTGAAAATTCACTACACATCGAAATAAGACGAAACTTTCCAGATCCTTTGTTAACCAACAGAAAAGAAATATGTCAAAATTTCAGAATATTTGGAGGCCAATAAGTTGAGAAACAGAAATACCGAAGAGGGTTATGCTGCAGGGCAGTTTTTGCAAAATTCCAGCTGACTGACTTTTCTTTTGGAAGGAGCTACGGGTTCAAATTTATTTTGTTTTGGACGAAACTTGTTTGGAGAAAGTGTTGGAATGTCCAATTTTAAAGAAAACACAGCTCAGCTGAAATCAATATTGAAGGATGAATCAAAATAATAACCAAAAATTATGCTGAGATATAACTAGAGATTTCAAAAGCCAAATGGTGTCTTTATGCAACACTTTCACTATCTGAACAGATGATACACAATCATATAAATTAACTCAATCAAACTGAAATCATGAATCTAGCAACTGACCCTCAACAAAGTTAAATTCATTACCCAAGCACAAAAGCTGCAATGGTCACTAGACTATATAACACATTTAGACACTACCTAATTAAATCTACTACTTGAGCTCTGATACCAATTTTCTTGGATGGAAAAGTGATGATACAAATCTGATGTAAGCAATGAACAGGGAGGAGTCTCCAAGAACCATCTCAATTTAAAGAGGACAACCGGACAAGCATTCTCACTAATTAAGTTTGGTGTCATTTGGAAACATATCTGAGGAGCAAAGAAAATAAAAGTGAATAACCATCAGGGATGCTTCACAGAACTCTAAAACTTTAAAGTCAAGTCTTTACTGGACTATACTCTTTGTCAAACTTATTAGTTCCAATGCAGTAGACATGATTACCCAGAACTCTTTGTCAGCTTATAGTAATAAAAGTATGTATCGGAATTTGAAAACCCAAAACCAATACTTCGATGAGAATATCAAGTAATCTCAATCAATGTGTAAAGCACAAGATCATAGTTACGAAAGAGTTCAAACGGTTCATTTTCAAAATCCCCTAGGCTGAACTGTTGCTGCCTTAAGGTTACACTTCAATTGTGTCAAATTTGGTCTTTTTCTAAATTTCTCTTACTTGAGAACCCCTTAAGTCACACCCCCGGGTTTGGGGTGTGACAACACATGCATAAGTAACATAACAAAAACAAATGACTGTATAATCATTCCCTTTCAATCAATCTTCTAAACAAGCAAACATTGTCAGAATAAACAAGCTGTTCCAGAAAAAGGGTGGTACCACCCCAAACCAGCATCACAAAAATATAAACCAATCAAGCTTAGCTATGTATCCGCTAACAACAACTTGCTTGACATATTCAAAGCAAATAAACATACCTTGTCTTTTTATATTACCAAGAACAATTCTATAAGGAGTAATTGCAGATCTCTGAGTGGGCTTTGGCTCCAAAAGCTTATGGAAACTGGAACTTCCAACCTGGGACTCAGCAAACATTTTCCTTTTGGCAACGAGACTAGCATTACGAAGAGAGTTCTGGGATGGAGATTTTGCTATTGGAGATTTTGGAGATTCCGGACCATCCTAGCAAATGAGATAGTATAAAGATGACAACATATTGAGTTACTGCTACAAATTCCAGATTCAATACAATCATCCAAAAAGGAAAGGAATTTAGAGAATATGGGAACGAACCTGTATAGACGAAATTGTGCTCTGGTGGTGAGGTGAGGTGAGGTTTTCGGGGTCCAAGTGTCCATTGCCGCCTACAAATTGCCGTCATCGACTTACCAACACAGCTGCCAAACCATCCAAAATCAAACTGAATGACAATAATCAAAACCATCCGGATAACAAGAATGAGAGACCCAGAGTCGGAGGTAATTAGGCTGATTGGTGCCGGGATTGGTTTGCTCTCTCTCTCTCTCTCTCTGCTTTTAATCAGCTTCCGTTAAGGGGAAGAGATAACTCGAATGACAGATTAGCGAGGCAAATGACTTCAATACGAACCTGGGTTCGGAGATATTTCCGCAGGGAAAATACTAGAAACCCCTCCTCATTTTACCATCACGGCACAAAACTTACAATTAACAGAGACTTACCAGTCAACAAAAAATCAGCACTCTTTGTGGATCATAATTGGCCACGTCAGTGGGGCCCCTTTGGTCTACAAAACGTTTGGTTCATTGCAGACTCTTCCAGAAGGCTTTTAGCTAACCACTCCAGGAGTTATCAAGCCTTTTCTTTTCAGCATCATTGAACATAGCAATTAAGTGCTATTCTGCACCAAAATGACACCAAACATTGAGAATTCTAGACGCCGTGAAGTAACATTTTTGTCATTTTCTAGTCACAGAAATTATTCACCAAACAATGTGGTGGTATTTCTTGCCTTCAATTCTGGGTCTACTACTACAAATAAAACAAAACCAATTTAAAAAAATGCATAGCTACTTGATAATAATCAAATAAGGCATCGCGCACAAAGAAATCGTGTGTCATTAAGAATTGTCTGTGGGCGGAATTTTTTCTTATCTATATGGGCAGTAGTTTTCTTTTGACTCTTAAGAGGTATAGACTTCAGCTTATTTACTTCCAAAAGGGCAAAACTCCAAAAGGCAAAGTATAAGAGACAATAACAAATGCGAAAGTGAAGAAGGCTGGGTAACAACTATTACTAACATGACGCATGATTTCGTATACTTGGTGAAGTAGTTAATCATTACTGCTCATAGTACTGAATTAAGTATTATGGTAACTAAGTGAGGGCTTACGCTGGTGGTTAAGACATTGTGGGGAACAATTCAAAAAAGAAAATCGCCTCAAAAGTACTAAAAGTCTTGCCAATTCCACATCAATTGGTCTAGTCCTTTGAGCTCAATCACGGAGAACATTTGCTCATATTAGCTACTTAGGACAACCAGGCTAGGTCTGAAAAATTAGTTTGGATCTGGATAAGGAGCCATATATAGAGGCACAGAAGGAATCTTCCTGGATAGTAGTAAGTATTGCGAGCATGGTTCATCATTCATGATAACCATCAAACTTATTTTGGCTAAACTCCCATTCTGAGCTAAAAGGAAAAACTTAGAACATCGAAACCATTAGAATTCATTGCAACAAAATATCAATGAGTCCTTGAAGCACTGCTTGCAGGTATAGAAGATGTATGCTGAGCAAGGAACTCGAAAGCTGAACAGTAATGTTGCTGCAGACTTGTTATGTGTGCCATTAGACAATGAATAATTTAAAGAGACCCAATAGACAATCAGATTCATCATCCCATATATAGATGATTCAAATACGTTATGCATAAAACATATAGCATCAAGGAGTCTCATATCCAACATGTTTTAACCCAATAGTCAGACAGAGTGAGTTGTTCCGAATTCACAAATTTCTTACTAAAAAAATTTGAGATAGATATAGAAACAGATAGAGCTAATATGTAATTCATAAGATGTGCACCATTCACTTATTTCTCCACTAAAAATGCTTTAGGCCTTAAGCCAAAATGTAATTTGAAGCAGCCAGCCATAGCCGCTGTAATCTACCGTTGAGCATTTCTAGCCTGAGACTGAATCTTTAGAGTAACACAATCACACAAATATCATAAAATTGTTGCCTTAACTCTAATTTGGTTAATCAGGACCACATATGCAAACACAAATCATTAGTTCCTCAACAGAAAACCCAATCTGGTCTAAAGCAATTATCTTTATTCAAAGCATGTAAAGAAAATGGAGACAAAATGGTGAAAGGGGCACAGAAAAGGAACCTCTTCCTGATCACCGTTTCTTTTTCTTTCCGGGTCAGGCAGTTCTTACTTGTTGCTTTCAACTTTCGAGGGAAGGTGAAAGCTGAATAATTCTAACAACTAGATTGCAAACATCAATTGCGTGATTCAGGGAACAAAGTTGAAAGATAAAAAATCAATGTTGTGTTGAATTTGACAGAAATTACCTGGAGTTCAATTTGTGAGCTAAGGAGAAACCCAAATTCGTGGTTCAAATTATGTATCTCTGCGGTTGGTCTAAGAAAGCATACTAGCCTCAACTTCTTGACCCCGAAGGTGAGACGCGGTGAAAGCACCCTCACAGACTTCACCTATGCTGCTGCAACGCCTTCTTCGACACAAACTTTAATACCCAAATCAGGGTCAAGAACACCAACTGGGGTCCTTACAAATTCGATGCAGGCACCGTAACCTTCTTGAACCAAGGCACACAATTGTTGGGACAGTAAATGTACCCAAGAGCAAAGCCGGAATGCTTGCCACAAAGAAGCTCAACGTCAATGTGAGTTTCAACACGAACGCATTGCCGAGCAGCTCTACTCTTGGCAGTGAATTGAGTACGGTGGGACGTTGACGCTAACCAGCGAAGCAAAATTGAGCGGAAAGGTGGAGTCGATGTTGATCATGAAGAAGAAGAAGTCTGCTAGTATGAGTTGCACCATACAAATTGATGTGTCCGATCGAGAAGACTGTCAAGAGTTTACAATGCAAGTGATCAATGTAAAAGCTAAGACTAGTTCTTCATTTGTTATAACTTGTTTTGTTCTTCTTTTTCCTGTGTGATGCCTTTGATGCATTTTATTTGTTTATTTTTTTTTTTTTTTTTTTTTGAGGAAGGCGCCAATTTTTTACTAAGGAGGTCAAAGTTTTAATTGAGTTAAGAAAGAGATTCAAATTCTGAAAGATGAAGTTAGTAGCTTTGAACTTGATTCACCCAATTTTGAAGTAAAAGAACAGGCTGCAAGTGGTCAAGGGAGCTGGAAAAAATTACCCGAGCAAGAGGAGGGTAGGCGGAGGCAGTGTTTAGAAGAGGGTGAGAAGAATACTGATCGGTTCTTTCACAGAATAGCTAAGATTAATTAGATGTCAAAAATAAATTAGTAAATAAAGGAATGAGGTTTGGCGTATCAGGACATTTTGTTTCTTTTTGTGAAATTTTTCTCATTTACTTACAAAGACTGGGCGGAGTGGATGGAGTTGGATATCTGTGTGTGTGTTAAGATATGCATCTTGTTATGGAAAACTTGCAAACCAAGGTATCGGCAGAGATGAGCTCATGGTTGACTAGGCCTTATATATACCAACAGTCTTCTAGCAGCAGTATTGATAATTAAGTAACGGTGGTGTGGATGGTTATTATTTGGAAATTTTGAATTATAGAAGATAAGTGGAGACCCTGAACCATCGTTTACCAACTGTTATTTCGAAGGTTAAGAAGTTGAAGTATGTCATCAGTTCAGATTCATACATTGTGCAATGTGATCTACAAAGAGGTTTCAATGGACAATTGATACCAGGTTCAAACGTTTGTTGCCTCTAGTAATTTTAGAAACTCATAGTCCTTCTGTTCTGAACCTAATATTACGGACAATATTCTTGTTGGGAGGAAGTCAATTCCCAAATTACCAAGAGAACTCCCTCATCGTCTTGATTATTTGAAAAAAAGAAGAAGAAAAAAGTCAATCATATGCACCGACCAGCATAAGTAAATGTAAGGGAGTGTACGTACGTGACTGTGTGACACTAGAATGATAAACTATCGGCGATCTGCCGATCTTAGCAGGTCTCAATTCTCAACTGGTAGCCACTTTCTATCATGCTATAAATTGTTTGCTTAATGTATAAGACACACACACAACAATTAGTTTTAGATAAAGTTATTAACCATCTAAAAATTTGCTGACACTCTCACTTAAAATATAGAGTTTGAGAATCAATTTAATATATGGTTCTTGGAAAATTTTAGATCATATGATCGAAAAAACTTAACTATCTATTTACTTAGTGGTGAGTTTTGTCGAACACTCTGTGTTTGTTTATAATGTTTTATTATTTTAAATGACCAAACAATTACCAACATGGCTAAGTACTTTATAGAATTACTTATTAAAAAATCTAAAAAAGGCAATGATTTGTGTTTGTTGAAGTCAGTTTTTTTTTTTTTATTGGTGAACTCTAGTTTTTTTGTGTTATGAACTCTAGTTAATGCGCGGAATTACATTCCAATCATTTAAATGAGAGTTTCTATTGGGACCTCCAAATTTGCTCACTTGACCTCACTCTATTATGAATTATTAAATGACATATATAACCTACTATAAAATGACTATTAAGGACAATAATTATACTAAAAAATATTATATTTATTTTATGTAGACTTTCTAATTCAATAATATTAGATTGTATTTCTTATTATTTTCCTTATCTATTTTCATTTTCCAATTTATAAATTTCTCATTTCTCGTTCATAATTTCGATAATCTATTTGGAGGTTCCAATAGAAAAACTCCATTTAAATTGATATAGATTATCGAAATTATGAACGAGAAATGAGAAATTTATATTGATGAACCCGGAATTACATTTACTAACAGGTTAACCACCACCAAAATGGGTGATTCCAGTGATCTTGGCTTCGTCTTTACCTTGTGTATAACTTTCATAATTGGATGTAGTCTAAATATGCTTTTGGCCAAAATGTTTCAATTATGCTTTCTCCGTCCATAGATCTGTTTGTTGTGCCTGGTTGGTGATGTTGGAACCATAAGGAAGAGAGAAACACAACTCAAGTGGTGGTAGAACTCGAGGTGGCCGGAGAAGAAAAATCCGGTTGCAACTCGTTTCGGTTTCTCCTCTTCGATACGTCGTTGTGGGATCGATTCGATATGCATGGCTGTGGTCCGCTTTGACAGCTTCCCGAACCTAAGTTGGGGAGCACACCCAACTTGGCAAGAACCAGTAAGCCACTTGCATGGTTAGTGACGTTAGAACCGCAAAGAAGAAGAAAGGAACATAACCCAAGTCGTGGCGAAGCTCGCAGTGGCCAGAGGAGGAAGATCTCGGTTGCAACCCGTTTTTGATCATCCTATTTGATACGCCGTCACATACAATTATGAAGGGCGGTGGAGCTCGAGCAGCGGCTAGACGGGACCATGTTCCATGGTCGGAGCTGACGCATGGACAGATGACCCGTTTTGATGGTGGTTAAGCTGCTAGTGAACTTTTACTATAGGTGGACAGAATGATCGATCACATTAAGGTTATGTTTCGGTCCTTGGTTTTGTTTCATTCAAGTCCTGCTAGTCATTTGACCGTTTTACCCTTGGCCAACGGTTTGGCAAGTGTACTCGAACAAACCCGAATTGGAGAATCAAAAAGCGACACCACTCTCGTCTTCTCCTCCCCTGAGCCCTCCCTCTCTCTCTCTCTCGCTCACGATGAGTGAATTCGTGGACCTAGAATCCCAGGACGGCGTTCGGATGCCGTGGAACGTAATCCCCGGCACGAAGCAGGAGTCCACCAACAGCGTCGTCCCCGTCTCCGCCGTCTACACTCCGATCAAGCCCTTCCCCAACATGCCAGTCCTCCCTTACTCCCCTCTCCGCTGCCGCGTCTGCCGCTCCGTCCTCAACCCCTTCTCCACCGTCGATTACGCCGCCAAGATCTGGATCTGCCCTTTCTGCTTCAACCGCAACCACTTCCCTCCCCACTACGCCTCCATTTCCGACGAGAACCTCCCCGCCGAGCTCTTCCCCCAATACACCACCATCGAATACGACTCGTCGCTCGAGAAGCCGACGACTCCGCCCGTCTTCATCTTCGTCGTCGACACCTGCATGATCGAGGAGGAGCTCTCGTTTCTCAAGTCGGCTCTGTCCCAGGCGCTGGGCTTGTTGCCCGATCACTCCCTCGTAGGGCTCATCACCTTCGGGAGCTTCGTCCACGTCCACGAATTAGGATTCTCCACCATTCCCAAGACCTACGTGTTCAAAGGATCCAAGGAAGTCAGCAAGGATCAGCTGCTTGAGCAGATGAGTTTCTTTCTCAAAAAGCCGAAGCCGGCCACCGGAGTCATTGCCGGCCCCAGGGATGGGTTGTCCTCCGAGAGCATTGCCAGGTTTCTATTGCCGGCATCTGAGTGTGAATTTGCGCTCAATTCGGTGTTGGAGGAGTTGCAGAGAGATCCTTGGCAGGTTCCGGCGGATCAGCGAGCCACCAGGTGCACCAGCACCGCGCTTAATGTTGCGGCGAGCTTGTTGGGAGCTTGTGTGCCTGGTTCAGGAGCCAGAATTATGGCATTCATAGGTGGACCATCAACCGAAGGCCAGGGTGCTGTAAGAATTCCTAACTGCTTGTTATCTTTTTTTCTTGTTATAGAAACTTAGACATAGATTGATACTAATGCTTTTTTCTAACAATATCACTGTTAGTAATCAATACTTGCTTTAACGCGAATATAGTACATATAAGATTAGGTAGAGACTTTTAGTTGTTATGTATGGTTTACTGTGTTTCCTGCTAGATGAAATTACTAGAGTTATTGGAAGAGAATTTATATATAGAAGCATTAGTTCTTTTGTCGAGTTAGGATTTCCTTATAGTTTTGTTATTGCACTCCTTATACTGGTCTTGGTAAGTAATTAAGGAAATTAAAAGGGATGTTATGAATTGCTTAGAAATGGTGGAAAATAGACAGTTGATGAATGAATTTATGGTAATAAGTGTTTGGTACAACTTTAGGCCTCACATACATTGGAAAATAAATGTAGTGCTCCATGCTCTTTTTTGCTTTCAGGCCCCTCTGTGAGTTCACCTTATCAAACTACTCTTCCCAATTCATCCTTCCCTCCCTCCACTCTCTGCAGTTGGTGGTTCTCTTATGATATCATTCTTTAATGATTAGATTAGAACCGTTTTTATTGAACTTTTGTCCTGAATGTTTACTCTTTTATCAGTTATTGAAGTGGTACTGAGTTGGTCATTGTGTGTCTTTTGTAGATTGTGTCAAAAAGCCTATCTGAACCAATTCGTTCTCATAAGGACCTGGATAAAGATTCAGCCCTTTATTTTCATAAAGCCGTGAAGTTCTACGAGGGACTTTCAAAGCAGCTTGTACATCAAGGACATGTACTTGATCTTTTTGCTTGCGCACTTGACCAGGTAATGCACAACTTTTTCTTTGTCTGTACTGTTTTTATTGTTTATAAACTATGAGATACGCTGATTATTAGATAGTGGTAATGGATGTGCAATTCTGGGGTTTTTATAGCTTAGGAACTCTGGATTGTCATAAGTACTGTTCCCTTCCCTTCGATATGAGTATGTATGCATACATTTTTGTATTATATACTATAGTAAAGAGATTCCTTTCAATGTTGATAAAAGCAATATCAAGTATAGTCTTTCTGAGTAGTTTGCATACCTACTCTCTCTCTTCTCCGACTCCCAAGTGGAGGAGCTAGTAGGTCAGACAGATTAGTCACAAGTTTTTTGTTGGGACTTGGGAGGCGTAGAAGAAGGAAGAAAGTATCACTTAGTAAATTGGGAGGTGGTTTCTCATACAAAGGAGAAGTTGGTTAGGGAGTGGGGAATTTGAAGAAGAGAAATGACTTCTTAGGAAGTGATTATCAGGGCAGGAAATAAAAACAAAGGAGTCCCTTTGGTGTGCTGTCATTAGAAGTAGATATGGGCTAAAGCCAATGGATAACATTCTGATCCAGGGTTTAAACGAAGCCTGTGGAGCTATCCTACAACGAATTAATTCATTTTCTGCCTCTTGCCATTTGTGGTGGAAAATTGAGAAAATAAAGGTTCTGGGTAGAAAGATGGGTGGGGAACATAGCTGTTTGGTTTATATTCTTGTATATATAAATTATAGTTGTCTCATAAATATTTATCATTGCGGATGTGTACTAGCGGTCTATTCTTCATTTGAGTATTTTGGGTTATCTGAATGATCTGGAAGTTAGGGAGCTTTTGGCCTCTTCTCAGATTAAGGACATTGTGCTGGTCTCATATAGACAAGGTAGAGAAGGTGGATGTTGGAGGGTTTGGGCGAATTTTCTTCCGAATCTTACTCTAAACAGTTGATGGTTAGTTCCCTAATATAGAATTTGCAAGACTTAAGTCCCCTCCTAATGTTCAGGTGTTTAGTTTAGATTATTGCACATGTGAATGTAAATACTTGTGAATTATGCTTGTCTCTCCCCTCAATGGTATATACAGTGCAAAAAAGAATCTGAGTGTGAGTTATCTGTTTTTGCACTGTCCAGTGCTTTAGCTTTTTTGGAAAAGGGTGTTTAGTCAATGTAATTTGAGCTGGGACATTCCAGCCAATTAAGTGACTTTGTTGTGTGAAAGGTGCATTTTGGGATAGTGTTTTACTTCTTTTGGGATAGTGTATGCTTCTGGGCATCTGTTTATAACTTCAACATTTTCAGTTTATGGCATAGCTCCTTGTATTGCTATTCTTTTATATTGGAATGCAATCTGTTAATTATGTTGTTCTTGTGCTTGGTTATTCTTACTTCTTTGTTGGTATTTTTGCTGCTGTATCTTGGAGTACTTCTGAGTGGATGTCTTGTCCACTTCTTTGAAAATTATCCTTCTAATCAGTAAAATTCTGTTTCTTATGTAACAAAATGTCAACTGTCCCCTTCTTTACATCAAGGACATGTACTTGACTCTTCTTACTTTTGTGCTTGACCAAGGTGTTTAAAACTTTTTTTTTTCCTGTCTTGCTCACTTTTTTGGGAGTTGTAATTGTGGTCTTCTTGCCTATTTAGAAGAATTAAGCTTTTGGATTGGAAAGTCAAAATTTTTTGTTGAATTGTATCCAGATGTCTGTATGCATTAATATGGATGGTATCACCTAAGAGGAATTTTTATTTTTTATTTTTTGTTAAGTTATAGGGGAAGGAAGTGGAATGTTTTGGGGATAAAGTTCACGTTTGGGGGTTGCTGTCTATATGCATGAAAATATTGTTCCAAAGTTTTTTTAGAAACAGAGCAGTAGAGAAATGATGGTCCATACTTTGAGCCTCCCTTTTTGTTCATAATACATCATTTTTTGACAGACTATCATTAGGGCTCTAATTTCGCACATATTTTTCCTATATCTGTGCAATAGTTCATACCTGTGCATTATGCGGTGTTGGTACTTAAGCTTTCTAAATCACATGATAAGGGTTGAGAATGGGGAGAGAGAAACCTAGACCTATTAACTGCATAGTAAAAGAATAGTTACACTAAAAACTACCCATAGACTCAATTTTTGACACCTTCTATCTGGTTAACAACATGTACTGATCATAAATGGGTCCCAGTGTATTATCTTTCCTAGGACATTGACTCGACCCTTACTCACACCAACTCGGATTCTGCACAACCCATTTATTTTGTATCCACGTTGTCAATCTCAAACTACCCCACTTTCGTGAACAAGATTACAATTTTTTACCTTACCTAATGATCTCTTTCAACTTCTCCGACCTATAGTCTACTTGGAATGTGTGAACATCTAATTTTGTAGATAATAAATTTGTTTGAAATATGAGAATTGGTAACTGATTATATGTAATTTTAGTAGGGAAACTAGTTCCACCTAATTTTTTTTTTCCTGTGGGGGGGGGATTGTATTGTGTTGATTGGGATAGTGGGGGAGGATGCTGTGAATTGGAGTGTAGTGATTCTGCGAGTAAATATATTATGTAGCTTCTTGATCTTGTGGCTTGGATTCTACTGATGATTTTTTTATGTTGGGTTAAAGTTATCTTATGTTTGTTTTCCATGCTGTTTTTTTTTTCCCTATCTTTCAGGTGGGGATTGCTGAACTTAAAATTGCAGTTGAAAGAACTGGAGGATTGGTTGTGCTTGCGGAGAGTTTTGGGCATTCAGTGTTTAAAGACTCACTTATACGTGTTTTCCAGGCGGGTGATCATGAGCTTGGTTTATCATCAAAGTATGCTTTCCTGTGTCAATCTTGTAAAAAAAAATTCCTTCTGTTTTCTATCAAGTTTTGTCATGGATTCCAATAGCCTTACTTAATTGTTTTGGGCTTATGAATTTGTCTCTGTTCATCCTGTTGCTTTTTTACAATGATCAAGAACTGAGTCTTCTCTCTGGAAACTTATTTGATGAGTCAGTTTTATTCAGAAAAAATAAAAAGGGCGACTCATACAACAAGATCACATCGCTCAGAGGAGGTTAGAAAAGGAGACTCCTACACAATTACAGTAAAGGCTGTTCTGCTAAAACAAAAGAGCTCCACATGAGAAAATGCTTGAAACCTGCATATTCTTAAAAAACCTACTTTGCCTTTAAAAGAAATTATAGATGAATACAAAAATGTAATTACCTATGCACTGCAAGTAATGTGGTTTTACCATTTCTTAAAATTTGTATATGGTGCTATCTGCTTGTTATAGGCCTTCATATGTACATTTTCCCTTCAGTTAGCATTATGCTTTGGCATTAATAACTTGCATCGTCTTTAATGTGTTAGTGACTGATGATACAGATACTATTATGTTTGATACCTTCGAGTCCCCTGTTGACTCTGTTGTTGACGTAGTGTAAGACTAATGAATGTAGGATCATACGAATTGCTTTACATTTCAGTTTCTTTCGTCCTTTGTTTACAGCAGAATTTATTGCTTTTATCTGTCTTAAAGCAATTCTGTACTTTTAGTAATAACATACTCCTTGAGGTGAAAACTAGTAAGTTTCCATATGATGCTCCTTGAAAGGTCTTGTGTTGCACCGGACTCCCACTGGACTTGTGGATAGATTGCTTTTGTGGAACTTAATTTTTCTTGTTTCTGTTTGTTAAACTTGTGCTAAATCTTGACCAGCATTTTTCTTTTTGATCTTCTATGCAGTGGCATATTTGAGATAAACTGCTCAAAGGACGTTAAGGTTCAGGGCATAATTGGTCCTTGTGCATCCCTTGAAAAGGTATACTCTACAGCGTTTCAGTTATCTCTCGTTAACGCTAGTTTTTTCCCTTCATATTTGTCACCATGTGCAGAAAGGTCCTTTAGTCTCCGATACAGTCGTTGGCCAGGGTAGTACAAGTGCGTGGAAGATGTGTGGCCTTGACAAAGCTACATCTTTATGTCTAATATTTGAAATTGTTAAGAAGGAAATCCCAGATGCTACTGTTCAACCAGCTAGCAATCAATTCTACTTCCAGTTTCTAACATAGTATGAACTCCCAGCTCACAAATTCTCAATTAATTATTAGCCTGTTGTGCCTAGGATAGGAAGGAAATATTTTTACTTATTGTAAAATATTTTGCTTCAGTTATCAGCATAATAGTGGTCAGATGAGACTTCGTGTTACAACCCTTTCAAGAAGATGGATTGCTGGAACTGGAAGCATACAGGCAAGTCTTGCTGTCCTCCATATGTAATGCATTGTTTATTTGATTACACAAACTATTACCTATGAAGTGGGCTTCTGTATTATTAAAAAGAAAAAAAAAAAAGGGGCTTGCGTTAAGGATCTGTAACCATAACATTAGTGCAAGGTAAATATCTGATATAGTTTTCAGTATATATATTATGACATAAATATATATATATATATATATATATATTTCTTTTCCTTTTTAACTAAAATCATATTCCGTAGAGCATGGGCATTCTGCTCCCTGTCATACTTCAAACAGCATGCCCCTCTCTCTCATTCGTTTAAATCATTGGATAAACATCTGATTTGGATGTCATAGTTTCTTGCTTTTTAGTTTATAGTTTATTGAATTCTGGGTTTACATTGTAGCTATTCCTGCTTTGTGGATTCAGTTTTACTTTTATCAAGTATTGGTTCTATGATTTTTAATGGAAATCTGAAGCTACTGTATTGTACTACAGGACTTGATTGCCGGATTTGATCAAGAAGCCGCTGCTGTAGTCATGGCACGCCTAGTTTCTTTCAAAATGGAAACTGAGGTAATCTATATTTTACATGGTTCTGTACACCCAGAGTCTCAGGTCTTTGAACACAAATTTCTGGAATACAAGCCGTATTTGTTCCAAACATTTCGATTTGAGATGGTGATGATACTGATTTTCTTACCGTACTATTCCCTTACTCACAGAGACAGAAACAAGGGTTAGAACTGTTCAAGCCAAAGTTAACATGCCAAAAGGATTTTATTTTGTTTATTTTTTCAACCAGAGAAACGAGCTATTTTTAATGCTAGAAATTACAGCTCTTGTTTGAAGTAGTTCTCCAAACTCATATGAGACACAAGTTGACTGGCGAAGGAACTGAACAGAGACAGGCAATAGTGCCAAAAAAAAAAAGCATAGTGCTGAAGTACATTATTAACATGTACATATTTAGTGTGTGATACCGCTAAAATTACCAAAAGATCTGTTTATGTGTCAAAATATTTGTGTTGCTGCCATGAAAAAGTGAATTTACAGCAGTTTAGATTTTACATTTTAGTTTCTCAAATATGACGTTCAGATCTTGTGCCATTTCATGAAATGTTGTTCTTGGTGATACAGGCAGAATTTGATCCTATAAGATGGTTGGATAAATCATTGATACATATGTGTTCTCGGTTTGGAGATTACCAGAAGGACAGCCCGTCTTCTTTCAGCTTATCTCCGCGGTTTTCAATTTTCCCTCAATTTATGTTTCATTTACGGCGTTCTCAATTTGTTCAGGTATATATATAGCTCTTTCATGAGTCTTGGTGTCTTCTAAATGTCTTATTATTATTATTGTCCTTTTGTATATAGATCTTGTGGTTTAAGTTGGATAAAATTTCTTATAGGTTTTCAACAACAGCCCAGACGAAACAGCATACTTCAGAATGATTTTGAACAGGGAAAATGTTACCAATTCAGTTGTGATGATTCAGCCTTCATTGATTTCATACTCATTTCATTCGGGCCCTGAACCTGCACTTCTTGATGTTGCCGCCATTGCTGCTGACAGGATTCTTCTTTTAGACGCTTACTTTACTGTTGTCATTTTTCATGGTTCAACTATTGCTCAGTGGCGAAAAGCAGGATATCAGGATTTGCCTGAACATCAGGTAATCTTTTTCCAGTGAACCCATTGAAGTAAATTTGATCTGAACAGCAAATGCATTTCTTTATCTTGGATATATGTTGCAAGTCTAAATGATGGATAGACTTTACAATTATTGCAATGTGTGGAATGCTATGTATTCAGCAGCTGAAAGACTCGTTTGCTTTGTTTTCTTTTGTCTTGAAACTTTCGTAACCATCTTTTTATAATAATTTTATCGGAAGAATTAAAAAAAATGCTTTATTTTCTTTTCTATTTCACGTCAGAACCATTTGTTCGCTTATTTTTATACAAAGAATTAGAAATATGCTGGATAGAAAATTGACAGAGTATGTGTTTACAGCTGGTACTGAATCTACTCTGATTTTAGACATGGCCCTGCCTTTAGATACTAGACAAAACTGTATATAGACAGGTTTATTATTTTCCTGCCAAAAGAAAATTCCTGTACTTGTTTCTGTAACAATGTTTAACTTTGACATATAACCATTTAAATTCTAAAACGATACTTTGGTGCTTTCTGGAGTGAAAGAAACAAAACCCCATCACTGTCTATTAAAATTTATAAATGTGGCCTACTTGTTACATGTTTTCATCAGTAACTTTCATGTGCACAGGACTAAATTGATTTTTCTTTTCGCTCCAGAGTTTTAAGTTTTGTTTCAGCATCCTAGTATCTGTCACTCTTCTAGTTTTACCTGGGTGAAAGAAACCAAAACCCCATCACTGCCTACCAAAATGTGTGAAATGTGACCTACTGTCACTTGTTTTTCATTAGCAACGTATATGTGCACTGGACTATACCCATTCTTAGACTGAAGTTTTCTTTTCGCTCTAGGATTTTTGTTTTAGCATCCTATTCCTGGTGATCCTTTCTTTCTATACTCCTGTAAATAAGGTCTCATTTTGCAGGGTAGTATATTTTGCTGGTCTTGTCTTAAATTATGGCATGATGGTTTGCATGTGAGCAAAATTCAGTTTTTTATTTTGTTTATTTATTTTTAAATCAGTTATGTCAGGACCATTGACGAGAATTTGCTGGTTTTAGTTCTGGCTATAGTAGAATGTTGATACTAGTTAACCTCATTCTTGAAAAACATACCAGCCCCGCTAAAACAAATTTGTGCTTGCAGGCATTTGCTCAGTTGTTACAAGCTCCTCGTGATGATTCAGATACAATAATCAAGGAGAGATTTCCAGTACCTCGCCTAGTGGTTTGTGATCAGCATGGTTCACAGGTAAACGTGATGCTGTCTCTTATCTCAGTCTGTTTGATGCCTACGAACAGCTATACTTCTGTTGTACAATCGATGCTTAGGTTGGGTGTCAGTTAATGCTGGAAGTTAGATCTCACTTGCAGACTTGCCATTGCTGCATAGCCACTCGTTTGTAATAAACGAGTGTCCCACTATATTGCATTGCATCATCTTTTTCGACCATGTATCTTGCGGGATTTCAGTAATTCTTGATAAATTGACATTAATTCGATTTTTGGATTGACAATAAGAGACCTATCTATTCATTTTGCAATACTTGTGATCACTTGATGATTAATAGTAATAGGTTTCTAGTTTGATGCTGCCATGCTGGGCTGTTGAAGTGATAATTATAACTATAGCTCATACATGCATTTGAAAGTAGAGTTTGTTATAACTCACGTACTTCCGTTTTGTCCTTGCGCAGGCCCGTTTTCTCTTGGCAAAGTTGAACCCTTCAGCTACTTATAACAATGAAGGTCCCCTTCCGGGAGGGGATGTTATCTTTACAGACGATGTTAGTTTTGAAGTCTTCTTGGACCATCTCCAGAGATTAGCAGTTCAATAATGTACAAGAGGTTATGCAGCAGTTTTGTATCATTTGTCTCAATTCCCTGTACAGTTATCGCATATGAATTCAATTCAAATTTTGATTTTGTTTGGGCTCTATAGTATACGAAAGTTTGTTATGCTCTATTTTGGAAATAAAATCACATGAACTGATCAAATTGGAACGTTAAGAGACTTCTAGCAGGAGTGATCCCAACCCATTATTATAAGTGATCTTTGTACCCTTCTAACTCTCATCAGTAAAACTATTGTCAGTTCTGTTTCCACCAAAAAAAAAAAGAAAAAGAAATCCTTCAAACCCTACTTCCTTCCCAGTCCGAAACCCAAAATCTCAAACCCTAAAAATTGATCAATCCGGTGCCTCACTTGATTCAATTACCCACCCAAGTCACCCAACTATCTCATCTGTCTCTATTACTCACTCCAAATCTCTCAAATCTCATAATTTCTCATGGCCTCAAGTCTGCTGGCAATTTGTATTTGAATAATATTTTTTTTGACTTGCTGTGACTATAGCATTTTGCTTCATGCAAAACAAGAAAGAGAAGATAGAGAACAGAAAGAGCAGGAGGACACTGATACAAAGGCCTCCAAACTACAAAGACATTTAAAGCTTCTGATGCAGCTAGAGCGTCAAAAAAATGCTTTCAGGTTTGTGAAAATGGACCTTCTTGTGTCGAGATATATTGCCTCTCAATATTAATTATTATTCATACATTCAAATTGAGGTGATCCCATAATTGTTGTTGCTAATGGCTTACTAAAAAAACTATGATACCTCGGAATATCTGTTAAACCTGTCCCATTTAGTGTTTATATACACAAGAATCGTATCAAACACACATTCAGTGGCCAATTTTGCCAGTGATATATCTTGGTTAAGAAAATTTAGACTTCATGGTTTACCTTGAGCTGCAAGTTCCACGGTTGTGTCAGACTTTCCTCTGAAAACAAGAAATGCATAATAATATATAGAGGTCCAGTATTTGGTAATTTACATCGCTTAATATTAAGTTTGCCTGTCGTTCTTTTTACATCATGGGCAAAGTAGGACACCATTTTTACAGTCGAAATGTTCTGATAAACATTTTACTCATGGTACCTCACCTTATTAAGTTCCATAGTAGTACTCATGTACGTAGTTCAAGCCATTAGCACACAAGTTTGCAACAAAACAACCGATAGTTCTCAGCAGCAGAAATAGTATACAAAAAGAAGAGAGCATTCTCCCCACGGAAGTATTAAGACATAATAGTTCAATGGGGAGTTGTCGTTGGCTAGCTGGCCAACAAGAAGTCTCTCCCTATGGTGGAGTATCATGATGATAAGTCTTGGTATTCGTACAACCCTTGTAGCAGCTCATAAATTTGGCTATAAACTCTGCAGAAAATGAGAATAAACTTGTGTTAAACCAGAAGATCAGAAACATCAAAGACGATTCGTGCAGAAAAGATTCTGACTTAGATAAGATTGATATGCAAGTCAAGATGTGGGTTAGGACTGTATCACATCTCAACTCATATCTCGATGACGAATTTGACATGGACCAAAGCACATCAGTGTTTGAAGTTTCAGAATATATGTTAATTTTCTCAGACTCATGTGCAGGTGTTTTACCTTCAATCCTCAAGAACCGTTGTATATTCTTCCTGGATGGATCATTGAGCCTTTTACCCATTTCTTGATGTCGAGTAAGTGTCAGTGCTTTGTCACTCTCAAACATAGTTTCGTCATTCCTCTGGATGTATAGAACAGAATTTGATAACATCATCAGCATGACATGCATAATTCATTTAGAAGGAAAAATTACAATTTACCAAAACAAAGTTTGGAGTAATTTGGTTTTCATACACTGTATTCATCATACATGCTCTCAACTTGAACCTGCATGTTCTCGTCCAAATACTTCTTCAGCTCTGCTACTAGGGACTGCACAATGTAGTCACCAGTGTTTTTTGGGTAAGAAAAAATTGGTATTTATTGCTTCCATTATAGTCTGCTACTCAGAAGAGCCAAATAAAAGCTTACTTTGAAAATGAATTCAGGAGATACACCATGCAATATCAGATTTTGAAGCTTTCCACGGATAATGTATAGCCTGTCAAGGGACATGGATCGATTTCATTTCAGTTTTCTTGTTAACAAATTGAATCCCTGTTTGAAATTAAAATAGTTTATTTGACCGAATCCAACACGAAGAATTTTAATGTGTGGCAATTTTATAGAACTTCATCCCCTATTCATCACATAACTGATAGCTACATGTATATTAATGAGAGGAAAGTTCTATATAATTTATCGGCACACATTGCACCACTACTACTTCCCCAGTTCCCTAGTCTGTGGAGTAATTTGTCAGAGGGTTTAGTTCCACTTAAAATTAGACAAACACAATTTCAAAATTTCAGATGAACATACTGTTTTGGGCTTTGCTCTTCGATCATATTCTTTCCAATATCTGCAATTTCATCCTCCCATCCTGTCAAAATTACTTGATCTTCTTTAAAGGGATAAGAACTGCACATACGTCATTCAAGAGCACATCAAATCACAAATAAGGAGTAATAACGGGATATATAGTAAAACTAAACAACTTCAAAGATCAAGTTGCATATGTATGTAAAAATTTACATAATTAGAATTCTCTCACCCCTTTTTCCAAGTGGCCTCGAATGAACGAATTGCCAGACGGAGACTGTTTTTGGAATTTTCAGCGAACCTTTCAGCCAGTTGATGTGGCAAATCTATGCCTTCTTGTTTGGCTATAAATTTTAAAACTTCAACAATCTGAACATGTGGAGAAAATGCTTAGAATGATAGAATCAAACTATTATTTAAAGGAACTTAAAGTGAAACTTGGATTCTGCCATTTTGTATACACTTCAATTCTTAGGATTAGTACTAGTACAAGTCCCCACCTCATTCTTTGAAGGCGGCAAAAGCTCAACGACAGTACAAATTGTCTTGATGGCCTGAAGCTTTGCCACATCAGAACAGCAGAAGAAGACCTTATTACACCCTTTATACCTTTCTAATAGCCACTTAATATAAAGTAGGGCATCTGTGGATAGCTTGTCTGCCTCATATAAGATCAGTGCTGTAGAAACACAAATGAAACTTTGTCATCCTAATAGGTAAACTAATTTGTGTGCTTTGTACAATTGATCCAAATTTAATTCGAATATATACCTCGGCAGTTGTCAAGGCTGCACGGCAAAGCTGATTTGTTAGGTATGTTGTACTGTGTTTCCTTCATGAGTTCAACAATCACATGCTTCTCATAACCTTTCAATTCAGAGAGATTTACTTCAACATGTTGAGGGGATTGCTTCACTTGTACATTAATACTACCTACCACTTCACCCTATAAAAATTATTCCAGAAAAGAAGGTCAGTGTATTGAACGTTATGTATGATGACACTGTGGCTAAAAAGTACGAGGTTGCAGCTTGTTGTACACTTAGCTCAGGTAAATCTGGTGCTCAAATGGAGGGTTGAATGCTAGATCATAATCACTAGGGGATACAAATTGGTGTGGAGACGAGATTTTAGCCAATTTCAAAAAAGAATATAAAAAAGAAAGAAGAGTTGTCATTATTAAGAAGAACGATTTGAAGATTGTAAATTTGTATTCAAATAGACTTATTAATGGTGGAATTGCTCGTAAGTCCTCCATGCAATTGTTAATGTGTCTAACTTAAACGGAATCACGCAGAAATTTGCAAGAATGGTGATGTGGTTGCATATGTCAAAGATCCAGCACTATTCTTTCTACCGCAATTCTTGGTCATAGTTGTGAGCTACAGTTGGTTCAAATTAGTTATTATTAATTTGATCCCTTTTTGGTATTTTCTCTCTAGTTTTGTGGCACACTAGACTAGCTATAAGGTACATTTTTGAGAGTTGAAATTAAGTTTTGAAAGATTTTGAGTGCTTGTGAAGTCATATTGTATTTGGAGTTCTGTTCTATTGAAAACGAGGTTCAGAGAATTTAGTAAGTAAATCGGCAATTAACTTTGATTTTGGTTTATAGATTCACTTGTTCTAAGAGAATGATATTCCTTTGACCAAAAAATAAAAGAAAAAAGAGAATGATATTCTTCTCTTCACCTTTTCATGCAGGAAAAAGAGAATCCGGTAATTCGCAAGCAAGTATATGAATCCAAAATATTCCTCAGTTGTTATGTTCGTATCCTACTTACTACGTTCCTATCCTAGTCTGTTGGACATAGTCCGATTAAGGAACAATCATGTATACTTTTTGTGCCAAGGATAAATGATGTATAATTAATCGGTGTCTCTAGTTGTTTCTGCTTTTGTAGTGTTTTTTTCCCCCCTAATCTCTCTCTATGCGCGTGTGTGTGTATATAGATATATAGGACCGTTCTACTGAGAGATCTCTTTGTTTGGTTATTTTAAAGGAACGCTTATAAGACCTATTTTTCTATCACATATTGGGATCTCGACTGTTCAATTCTTAGGTCTATATAAGTATATCACTTTTATAAATTTTCAGTCAAATTGATTATTGTAAGACATTTGTAACTATGATTTACAATTATAAACATGAACAGTTCAGATTAGACAAATCTGGTTTGTCCATCGATTTAATATACTTCGATACCTTAACGATCACCAATTTGGATGAAAATTTGCAGAAGTGTTCTATACATTATGACCTAAAAACTGAATGGTCGAGATACTGAAATATGATAGAAAAGTGGGTCCACAAGGTATCCCTTAAAATGGCCAAAAAAAGAGATCCCTTAGTGGAATCTATGTGTGTGTAGAGGGCCCTTCCACTAAAGGATCCCTTCTTTTGGTCTTTTCTAGGGATATGGTATTAGACTAACTTTTCGATCACATTTCCGTATTTCAACCGTTCAGTTTTTAGGTCCTAATGTGTAGATCAGAATTTTTAGCCAATTCAGTGATCGTTAAGGTATCAAACTAGATTAAATCAATGGACGAACCACATCTGTCAAACTTGAACCTTTCATACTTATAATTTTAAATCATCATTTTGAATTCTTAACGATAATCAATTTGGCTGAAAATTTTCAAAAGTGATCCACACATTAGGACCTAAAAACTGAACGGTTGAGATGCCGAAATGTGATCGAAAAGTTGGTCTAATGCCCTAGAAAAGACCAAAAAAAGAAATTCCTCACTAGAAGGGCCCTACTGCCTACACACACCAGTTCATATGATTTGTCTTTAGTACTGATATGTTTTTTTTTTTCGGGTACAAGTACTGATGACATGTTGAAAAGTTTGATTTCATTTGTTGTAATTAACAAGAGGAAAAAAGTGGTCAGTGAGCATGGGATGAGATGATTCCAAAGTAATTTGAGAACTACCTTCAAGTCGAATGCCTTGGATTCCTCTCTAGCCTGATAATTTCAAAGGGAACAGAAGAACTGATATCAACAAAAAACTGTTCATTTATCAAACAGAATATATGTAGTTGATCTTCAAAAGAACTGTCATAACATACATGTATAGTGTCACGTCCAAAAGCCTCTCTCAGCATAGCCCAGATCATAGTTCTCTTCCCCACGCCTGGAGGTCCTTCGAATATGAAATGCCCACACCCTCCACCTCTGGCCTGTGGTACAATCATCAAGTATTTATCTACCATATCATATGTAATCAGACAAAAAAGAACAAGAAAAAACATATGATATGTAACCTGCATGCTATATTGTTAGACTGAATCCCGACCAGTTTTAGGAGTATAAATAAACAAACAAGATGAATCGATCAATTGATCAAGAAGGGTGTTGATGCATACCAAAACCTGTAGCTGAGTTGCTTTGTCTCTATTACATATGAAATCTTCTAAGCACTGGGGCTGGTACTTGTCTGCCCATATGTACTCCCTTTCGGTATTTGTTGGTGTAGCAGCTGTAGCTACTGCTTCAAGTACTCTCTCCCTCAATGGCTTCTCTTTGTTTTCAACAGTGCTGATGATGTCTTCGGTAACAACCATATTCGATGTTTCTGAATTAACTGACAGTTCATTAGGTGTTATTGGTTGAGGACGCCTAGATTTCACTGCAGTGTAGGTTGCTTGAGCCTTAAGCTTCTTGCTGTAAAGCTGACCTTTCTTAGAGCTGACACGGCAAGAGCTCCACTCCCTCATTTTAAACAAGAAAGTTGAGATAGAGGTCCAAGTAGCACCAGAAGATGGTTCGCTTTCGCCTGGTCCAGGACTAGGAGGTACAAGAGCTGCCGGATATGTGAGTCCTCGAATGTAGTATGGACTATATCTGGTCTCAAGCTCGGCATTGAAGGCCTCATGAAGACTAATTTCCTGTACCCTCTTCTGAAGCTCACGATCAAAACTCTCCTGTCTCCGGTTGTGGTGCTCCAGACTCTCTTGTGTCAAGTCCGAGTCACTCCTCCTCCCGATAAATCTCTGTATCTTCTGCCCCCATGAGAGCTTCGAAGTTAGTGCTTTTGATATGGGAGCTGAACACACAGTGCGAGCCGCAGGAGGGAGCATATCAGTGTGGGAGAGTAGGGGATTGGAAGAAGAACGTGGGATTGAAGGGTTTGGCATTGCATATATGGATCTGCAGAGGGGAGTCTGCAACTTCTACTGCTTGCAAAGGGTCGTGAATATCATGGAAGGGGATTCGGTAAGTTGATGGTGATGTGTTGTGCATCTTTTGATGTAAGATAAGGTGGTGAAAAGAACTAGGAGGGGCGTTAGATTTCATGGAGAAGATGATGGCGTTATGAACTATAGGCTTTGGTTAGACTGCTTGAAGAGTCGAGTGTCAAGTTAATCATGCTGCAGCAGCCGGATTTTATAGTATATACGATGCTAAACATTATTTAAGAAGAAAATTTTATCTGGTGTTTGTTGGCTTTTGTTTGGGAGCTTATGTGCCTTGTACACGCCAGATACTAATGCTTTTTTAATCATTCAAGATTTCAAAAAACTCCTCCTGGTGCCATCTAAGGTGTACTATCATCAATTCCAGCTAGTTGTTTTCTTTTTGGTTTTTCTTAATCTTCCTGTTAGAAACATTAATACTGTCATGGTTCTCATGAAAACCCTGCTGGGACTAATCTTTCTTTGAATTATTGTAACAGCCCTGTTAGGACTTTCTACAATACTATGCCGCGTAAAATGAAGATGCTAATATGGAACGGCTGGGGTTGTTATTTCCTGGGCCAAGGTTATCTGCTGTTCTTCCTGTTCAAGAGTAAGCATTCACTTGATACTACCATTGTAATTGAAATATAACAGAGCCAGGTATCAACTTCAGGGGTTGATTTGCTCATGGGGAGGGGCTGGCCAGATCATATGCTATCAAGAATTCAAGATGCATCATGAGCTTAGGCTGTCGAGATGCCTCATGGCAAGCTCAAGGCATAGCTTATAAACTCGAGAATCTAAACTAAAAGATTATACCGAGTCCAACGTGGCCTCCAAAATGCAGTGGAAAAACCAAAGGCAATCAAGAAAACCAAGAATCAATAGGAACACACAGCTAATATAAGCGCAGGAAACTATCCTGTGCCTAAAGGAAAAGTTGAAGAAAATGACAGCATATACGCTGCTCCATCCATGTCATAAGAAGAATAATAACAAGACCTTACATAAGAATGACAGATAAAAAAGGTTTAAATCCTACACATGTTAGAAGCGAAAGGCGATGTGATGCATGTTCATCTGTTCATCTCACATCATCATCATTTAATTTCATACCAGGGTTGGACTTTCCTATTGAATACTCTTGAGCCATATGTATTATTGAGAATCTCAACAAAGAGTGGAACTTTCATGTAAGCAAATAAGCTCACTGGAACAATAGCAAGAGAAATAACTGGAAACACAGTCCACGGTTTTCCTCGAAGCATAACGAGAAGGGCAGCGCAAAATGCTAGCATCATGGTTGCAAATTGCAATAGAGATCAGAAACAGTGCCATAAGGCCTATTAAAATCTTTCTTGGCAAGGATACGAGGAAGTCCTCTTCTGCATACCATAATGTAAGGATTTCCAAAAACAACAACGATGAAGTCGTAGAAGTAAACAGTGATACAGCATCTGACATTATAAATAGACTAAATAACTTGTCTTCAACGAATATGGGAAAGCCTGTAACTCCATTATTTCCTCCAGGAACTGTGAAAGCGGCAACAAAAATTATGGTTACAATAAGTGCACCTACAACAGAATAAGAACCTGCGGTGTCTTTCATCCACTTTTCTCCCTCCTCTGGCCACCAACTTTCTATGGTGCATGAAAAATAAATTGCGTGGTCTCTTGTAATCTGTCAGATTTGTACTTTCCAGATATTGGGGTGGCACAATAGTTTCTACCTCCTGCATTTCATAAATACAAAATTAAGAGACATGTGTCCAGAAAGTCATTAGCCACTTCATTTCTTCCTACCAACATTCATAAATAAAATGCTTATCGAGGTTCAAAGTCCCAAATGAAAATATATAAAACATTGTTGTTTTAGGATATGAAATTGAGAGAGATTGATGAGAGAATTGTGTGTCGATTCATTGATAATTGAAACAATGCAAGAAGCTCAAAGTAAAAGACATGACTCTATTTACCCTATTAATTACGACTTGATAGCAAGATGGAGAGAAGAGCTCTGGTACTCACACTCATAGATCCATCGTTGCCAGAAATTGAACTGCATTCCGCTCGGGAATGCAGATGGCACACCAGACAATGCATATAAAGGTGTTACCCCATAGTGGTCTCTAGGAATGGTCAAACGTGGGAAACGCTGAATTAAGCCCCATGCAATATCTGTACCAGAGTGAAAAACAGAAGAAGAGTTATGACCTGTATGGGAAAAAAAGAGTTCAAATTCCTGCTTATAATTGTTATATTTGAAACACTTACCATATTTTTGATCACTAAAACATTGCGAAATATTATAGAGCCATTTGGGCCTGTCTCCAGCATCAGATCTTCCCTTGGAATGACACTATATAGATAGCGAGTCATATCCAAATAACCATTGCGATAAGCCAAGGCTAGTGGAATTCTATTGGAAGCATCGCCAATGCTTAGTATTTTCTTGTTCTTCCAAACCATGCATTTAGCCATGGTTGGCTTTCGCCTGGTCCAGGACTTGGAGTTACAAGAGCTGTCGGATATGTGAGTCCTCGAATGTAGTATGGACTATCTGGCCTCCATCTCGGAATTGAAGCCCTCATGAAGACTAATTCCCTTTACCCTCTTTTGAAGCTCACGATCGAGAGTCTCCTGTATCCGGTTGTGGTGCTTCAGACTCTCTTGTGTCAAGTCCGAATCACTCCTAGCCTCCCGATAACTCTTTGTATCTTCTGCCCCCATGAGAGCTTAGAAGTTAGTGCTTTCGATATGGGAGCTGAACACACAGAGCGAGCCGCTGGAGGGAGCATACCAGTGTGGGAGAGTTGGGGATAGGAAGAACGTGGGATTGAAGGGCTTGGCATTCCATATATGGATCTGCAGAGGGGAGTCTGTAACTTCCACTGCTTGCAAAGGGTTGTGAATATCATGGATGAGATCAAAGCTGGGGATTTGCTAAGTTGATGGTGATGTGTTGTGAATCTTTTGATGTAAGATAAGGTGGTGAAAAGAACTAGGAGGGGGGGGGGTTAGATTTCATGGGCAAGATGATGGCGTTATGAAGTATGAACTATATGGTTTTGTTTAGACTTGAGGAGTTGGGTCAAATTAATCATGCCGCAGCAGCCGGATTTTATAGTATATACGATGCTAAACATTATTTAAGAAGAAAAATGTATCTGGTGTTTGTTGGCTTTTGTTTGGGAGCTTATGTGCCTTTTACATGCCAGACAGTAATTCTTTTTAAATCATTCAAGATTTCAGAAACTCCTCCCGGTGATAGCACTCCTCGTAATACTCAAACTCTGATGCCGTCTAAGCTTACACAACTAAATTAGGAAAATGGACTGATTATTCCCCTTAATACTCGCTGTTACTATCCAACTATTTCTCTATCCTTTACTTGAAATAAACCCACTCAAAGTCCACAACCACTTGTTCTTTCTCAGTCATAAACCCAGAATCCTAAATCCCAAATTTTCATAACCTTTACCGTCAGCTATACTCAATTCTTCTTTCAGTGTCCAATATAGTGCATACTGCATACTAATGTACATGAGCCCTATTTTAAGGCATTGACTTTGGCTGATTGTCATTGTGACCAAATTGATCAACGAGCTCAACAAATAGACTCGGAATGATAGACGACTAGTATCATTTTTAGAGGACAACTGTGAGACAGCTGAGCTGCTGCACGGTTTTGTTATCAACCACTTCCAATTTCTGATTTGAATCAGTGCAAAGCTTTTATTTTTAAGAGGCGACAAGCTTAAGTAATTCTCAAGGACATTTTGTTCTTTCTTATTCTTTTGGTTCAAGTCGTATTGGCCAATTCCATACTAAAACTTCCGAGTACTGGAGGAGTGAACACAGAAGGCTTTTTTTTTTTTTTTTAATGGGTCAGTGCCAGGATATTACATATACCAGAGCAAAAGCTCCTGAAGCATGATGCTGCTTTTGCCTTTTCGGCCTAACCAGAAGCAGATCCCTAGCAAATAACATCAATTCTTAGAATACTTGCTCACTTATTTAACATTATAAAAGGCTAACAAGGTAAGACCCTAGACCACTATCCGAAGAATTACCAAGCTTTCACCTAAAAACGCAATTGTTGTACGATTGCTTACCAATTCCACCAAATAGCCTCCCATGGATTCTAGGATGAGTAGGATCAGACTTGTCAACCTGAACATGTTAAATTTTACCTTTACCCTTCTCCAAAGAAGGGCTGGCAGTGGTGGTTGTTGTCAATTCAGAGTTCTTGGCCTCCTCCTTCTTTGTCTTGTCTCGGCTACACCGTGGCCTTCCTGAAGTCTTCTTCTTACCCAAAACACATAGGTCTTTCAGATGCCCCTCACGGGACCAGGTTAATGCCACGTTGTCCTTTTCCAGCCTTGCAGGGGCCAATGAAAGTGCATGACGCTTGCGCTTGGGCTGCGTCTCTTCCTCCTCCTCTCTAGCTTGGCGCGTCCCGTAATTCGGGTTACCCTTGTTGTAGCTTCCTCCGCAGCAACCACCATAGCACTGCCGACGTTGCTTTGTCCGTCAACCGGCTTCTCTACCTGCTCACCTTCCATATATAGCCCTCGACTACTCTGCTCTTGCCAACGATGTCTCCCCCTTCTCCGATGTAGAGTTCACCAGCCTCCGGTAAACCACCGGCCTCCTCCCCTTGCCATCAACGCCATGATCTTGTGCTCCAACCGGCTAGGAGATGAGGGAGATGAGGAGTTGGCGGGGAACACCATTGGAAGTGGACCATTCACAGCCCCTCCGAGCAACCCCGACGCCTCAGGTGCACCTCCGTCCGGCCCGGCGTCTATCTGCTGCTGTAAAGGGCACACTTCAGCCACATGATTTAGAAAACCACAATCCCGACACCTTCCCACAGGCTTCTCACCATTTCAATCTCGCCATTTCATTCACGCACAGTGCAAACCGCACTCAAGTTTGCCCCTCTCTCAGTCCCTATCAGTCCACCTCCAAAACTGTGCCAATTGTTTCTCCGATCAACGTCATCGTTGCCGACATGAGAAAGGTCGGTGGCAATCCTTGAATTCGGACCCGAATCTAGATATGGTCCAAAGGGACACTGGAGATAGGAGAATTCCCATCGTAGTCATTCAGGACTACATGAGCCCTATTGAACGTCCACGGGCCTCCTTTTTTGATTCGTTGGATATCTCCAGCGTTGCTGAAGATGAAGAAAAACCTCCCCTCTGAACTTTCTTGCACCTGCAGCGACCCATTCACTCTCCATCGAGTGAAAAGTCCCCATGAAAAAGTGATGGTTGAAGGCTCTGCACGTGTTCAATCTTCCCACCATGTAATGATGTACGCGTGGTTTGCTACGAGTTCATCTCCTTTCTTCCTCAAATCACCCAGATCCACCGGTTCATCCCCACCATTCAAAGACAAAGCCGAGGCCAATCGAGCAGTCATGGAGGCAAGGGCGGCCATCAGAGAGCCTTGGTGTGCTGCGCAAGCCCAGGCCAAGCCATAGATAAGGGCAGCTAGGGCAAACGCCTTTCTTCCTTTCTTCTTTTTCTTGCCAAGAGTCATAATGAAAATACAAGGACAGAATATGATTTTCTGGAAAATAGGGATTGCAGTGCACTGACCAATTCTGACTGGGCAGCAGAAACCAAAATAACAAATAGAACACGGATTTTGGTTACGCAGTGAAAACCTCAAATATGAGATTAAAAAACACTGCGAGGTTCTTACTCTTGAGAACCCAAAATAAAGATCATCGAATTAAAAAGGATATGTTCTTTTACAAACTTGAATAGCACTAGCTCGGCTACAATGTTTAGACAAAATCTAATCACCAAGTTTGTCTTTCTTCTAGAACTCCTTTACTTGAATGATCATCAAATCTTACTCTTCTTTTTTCACTGTCTCTCTACTAATCTCAAGAGAGTTTTATGCATATGAGAACACAATCAATGACACTTATACATGGACCAAGTGTTTGACTCTTTGTGAAGACTCAATTGCATGAGACTCTATCACAATTCTTGCGTCTCTATCTCCACTGCTCTGACCGTGTGTATTACTCAATATATCATGAACTGACAACAACCAACTCTACCCCTAAAGATTCTACCCTAATTCACCATTAATTAGGAAAGAAACTTCCCTTATATGAACTCCAACAAATCTTCAAGAAAATCAATTAGGAATAGACACTTCCTAAAAACCCTAGGACATCAACACCATGATTTTTACAATTAGAAGAATCTTTAAAAAAATGTAAATACATAAAATTCAAACCCTACTTTCCAAAAACGGACTCTACATGAAACTGACTGCAGACTCGGGGATTGCAACACACGTTACAATCCCATGCATATGCAGATGCATTTACCTGTGATTCTCAGAGATCAGTAGAGGGACTTTGTCATAGTTTTGTATGGGAATGCCAATACGACATGTACAAGAATTGTACCTACACATAACGCTAGCTCTAACACAAAAGTTCTCTTGGGAATTGGGAGTGAGCATAAATCTAAAGAGATATATTGTGCTTCCTTCTAAGTTTCCAGAGGACTTTGTAAAAACGCCTCGGGTTACCCTCTGTGTTTTAAAACAGTGGTTCAGATAACTTATTGATAATATGTACGGGATTCATCGTAATAGAAATGATACTTCCACGAAAAACTAAAATTGTGACTACGAGAGGGGATCAAACAACTGGGATAGATCGTTAGGGAATTACCAAACAGCCGCTAAACCTGGATTCATTTAACGATATTAAGTCATTTTTAACCACCGAAATCCTAGATTTCAATAATTTCTAGAAAGTAACGCGATAAGGGTTAACTTTTCAAGTTTCTCCTCACCACCTGCGGTATCTTTTGTTTTTGAATTTCCAGCCCCTAAAGAATAATACTATCATAAGTACATAACCAAAAGATGTTGGCCTGAAGCACAAACAGATACATATACCCAAAACCTTGCATGCCCACTTGCACAGTACCCTGAACCAAGAAGCTCCACATAATCCGCCTAAATATTGATAGTTATAAGGTCGATCAACAAGACTAGAACAAAAAGTTTTGTGTTTCAATTGGGTAAAATCTTTATATGGTGCCTGAACTATCACGAAATGCACTTTCTGATACCTACAAATTTTTAGGGAGTCTAGTGGTACCTGTACTATCCCTCCATTAACCATTTTAGTACTTCCGTCAATTATTCCGTTAAAGTATGAGTAAAGTCGTAAAACACCTATTTTTTGTATTTCTTTTACAAATTTTTGATTAAACTAAATTAAAATAAATTAAACTAGGTTAAAAATAGACCTCGAATTGAATTTAATTAATATCTAGATTTACCCACCATCTCCATTGATTAATCCTATTAATTGTTCGAGAAAAAAGTTAACTCATTAGTTGACCCAAATTAATATATATTAAATTTTCATAAAATAAAAAATAAAAAAACTAAACAAAACCAAAAGTACTTAAATTAATTGTCCCAAGTATCCGGAGAACAATGAAGAATAAATTGGGTATTATTGTTATTATTTTTTATGTGTCAAATTTTTTTTTAATTACAGATATTCAATATATTAAATTCTATAATTTCTAAATATGAATGAAGGACTATTTTACCCTTACTATTTTACTCACATGAGTGTCACATGACCGCCACATAGGCATTTTTAACGGAATAATGGACAGAGGTACTAAAAGAGCTAACGGAGAAATAGTACAGGTACCACTGTATTCCCTGAAAATTTGTGAGCTTTTTACCAATAACTACAAATAATCACATACATTTACTAAGAGCAGGCTCTGTACTCCAGAAGCCCGTGCGACCAAACATATTAATGCATCTAAACCTGATGAGAGAAATAACACTCGAAGTTTAAATAAATTATGCACCGTGCCATTAACACCTGTATTAGCCATTTCTCCCAAAATCAAAATCCTTTCTAGATCTATAGATCTAGGGCTCCAACAAAGCTAGGCAGTGAAGTGACTGGAGCAGCGACACGGCGAAGCTAGCAGGAGAAGTGAGGTGGTAAAGCGATCAGAGAAGCGATGTGGTGAAGCTAGGAGGAGAAGCGAGGCGGCGAAGAGATGGGAGAAGCGAGATGGTGAAGCTAGGCAGCAAAGCGATCGGAGAAGTGATGTGTTGAAGCTAGGTGGTGAAGCAAGATGGTGAAGTTAGGCGGCAAAGTGATCGGAGAAGCGATGCGGTGAAGTGATCGGAGAACCGAGGTGGCGAAGCTAGACGGAGAAGCTATTTTTTGGTCTTGGCCTGCAAATCTACCGGCAAGGAACTCGGTGAAGCTAAGGTTTGTTCTCAGCCTGCAAATCCACTGAAGATCGAGGTCAGTATCAATTAAGATGAGTTGCTAAGCAGCGAAACTCGATTTTATGTGACTAATGATGAATTGTATGAGCTTATTGAGAGTCAGTACCATTAAAATGCTTGCAATATGTGCAATTTATGATTATTGAGAGTCAGTAGCATTAAAATGCTGCAATATGTGCAATCTATGATTATATGGACCCTCTAAGGATAATTAACTTCAGTTTCTGAAGGTCAGTAGCTTTTGTTTTTGAGATTTGCTTGTTCTGATGGAAGATAATGAGTTTTGTGACTCAATAGTACAAAATGAATTGTATGAGCTTTAGTTTCTGAGGTCAGTAGCCTTAGCTTCATGATTTCACTAACACTGTTTATTGTCCTCAAACTTGTGTTAGAAGAATAGCTATTGGTTCTGGTTTTCGTAATTGAGTGTTTTGAATTGGCATGATGATGTTGTTGGTCAGTAAACTATTAAGGGTCAGTACACTACTGAGTGTCAGTAAACTATTAAGGATCATTACTCATATATTTGCTGAAGCTTTGTAGAATAGGGAGGCTGATTCATTCTATTTTTTTGTGATCTTCATAATTGACATGCTCTGTTGGAGAATGTTGTTGTGAGTCATTATGGTGTTACTTAGATAGGTCTTGATAAAATGTTTGGATAAATAATGGTGCCGATTGCCGAATAGTATCTAGTTTATGTTCCATAATGATTACTTTATTAACATGTCAAGATCATTCTTTGAGTGACATCTTTAAGTTTCTGATATATATGCAATGATGACATATGTGCCTTTCTGTATGTGATGGTTGATTTAAGAGGTTAATTTGAGATTGTGAATGGTGTAACTGAAGTTAGAGAACCATGTGTATTGCTATTGAGGTTCAGTAACCCTATGTGTATTGCAACCTCATTTGATGTTTATTTATGAGGATCAATAGCTTTAGCTTCATGAGTGCATTCGCTTGATTGAATGAGGTATTCAACTCGATTCTATTATCGGTTCAGTTGAGCTTGCATTCTTAGACAGGTTTCTTAGCTTTACTTTATGAGAAGATCATTGCAATTATGTCTACCTATAGGCTCTGTGGATATTTGACCTTATTATTGCTGTTAGTATTGCTCTATGGATATTTTCTTAATCAAATATTTGAGGGTCAGTAAACTATTGAGGGTCAGTACACTACTAAGGATCAGTACTCATATATTTGCATTTCTCATAATACACAGATTAATCGCAATGGCAAAAGAGGATGGTTGCTACAATAGACCAAAATGATGTATCGATTGGAACAAAGAAGATAAGAGCACAGAGACTGGATTACATATAGTTCTTTGTTTATTAGATTGGGATATTATTATATAAATGAGTAGTTTATTAGAAAAGTCAAGATGAAATGTAATAGTTCTCTGTTTCTTTGTATATTTCACAACCTCAAAAAAAAAAAACTATTTATATAGCAAAGACATGAGCATAAATAGAAAAAAGTATGGGTTGATTGCCCATGAAGATAGAACTGATTCAATTCAAAAATGAAGAGAATCAGAGCTCGTTTCAAACGAAGAGGAAACTAGATCCACCAAACTGAACTAAACAAAAGACATATCTAGGGTATTTTAGTAAAATACTATTTAACAGAAAATTTAAAAGAAAACGGAAGTTAGCCCGCATAGGCTTGGCCTTTGCGCATGGGTAAGCTGCAGTACCGCATGAATTTCCTCAAAACACGGCCTACGCATGGAAAAAATTGGGCTGAATTTGGAGTTTGTGGTAATTTGCTAAAAATTTGTAGGCACTAAAAAATGCATTTCGTGATAATTTAGGTACTATATGAGGATTTTACCCGTTTCAATTCTATAATAAAGAAACAAATGATAGTAAAACAAGCTGAATGTTAAACTGATTTAATTGTTGGACGAGATTGAACAATAAACAAGTACATCTTAGGAAGCGAAAACCAAGGAATATTCAGAACCAGTGTCTGTTGACTTTCCTTTTAAACAAACCAGTGTTTGTTGACTTTCCTGTTAAATATGCTTGATCCATATGTGCTATTGAAAATCTCACCAAAGAGAGGAAATTTCAGGCAAGCGAATAAGATGACTGGAACACTGGCAAGACAAATAAGTGGGAAGACTGTCGACGGTTTTCCCTGAAGCATAAGGAGAAGGGCAGCACAAAATGCTAGCATCATTGTCGCAATAGAGACAAACAAGCTGAGAAGGCCTACTAACATCTTTGTTGGTAAAGATTTGAGGAAATCCTCTTCTGCATAGCGTGATGTCAAGATTTCCAAAAACATTAATGATGAAGTACTGGAAGAAATGAGTGATATAGCATCTGAAATTATAAATAGACTAAATAACTTGTCATTGACGAATATGGGAAAGCCTTTATTTTGATCATTTCCTCCTGGAACTGTGAATGCTGCAGCAAACATAATAGTAACAATTAGAGCACCAACTAGTGAACAAGAACCTGCTGTATCTTTCATCCACTTTTCTCCCTCTGCCACTAATTTTTTGTGGTACTTGGTAAACAGATCACGTGGTCGCTTGTTATCAGGCAGATTTTCGAGATACTGGGGAGGTACAATAGTCTCCACCTCCTGCACTTTAGTAAACGAAAATATGACATGCATGCGGACACAAAAAGTAATATACTTTGAAAGCAACCAAGTTTGGGAAAATATTTCAGCTCTCAAGTACACTATGCTACTCAAAAGTGTTTCTTACCTTGAACCACTGTAGTTCTCTTTGCACTTTCAAAGCTGGACCTGTGATGCGATTAAGCTGCCCGAAAGGAGACAACATTGCTGCCATATGTAGCAAGCTATTGTTGGATATATCTTTTAGAGTTGCAAATGCATCTTTCATATGCAGCCCATATATCAGGTTATAAATTTTTTCTTGACGACATTCAATGGCAAAGTGAAATATGCTCCTTTTCTTTTCATTAGTGCTCCACAAAAGTTCAGGTTTTGTCTTGCATACTTGAATAATGAACTCAGGAATTCCTCGTTCTACTGCTTGGAAAAGAGCTTTACTTACACAAGCATTTTGCATTTCAGTCCTATCGAAATCTTTTATCATCTTGCACATCAGCTTCAAAAACTCACCCGATCGGACATGAATCAATTTCATTTCGCGTATGTTGTTTATCCCTAAATTAATACACATTGAAAACCATAGTAGGCGTAAGTAGAATTGATAGTAAAATCAATGAAAAAATATAAATACATAGATATGTGTGAATGTAGCATACCTAATACTCGTAGAAGATTTGTGACTAGCAGTTGGAAAATTCCTCGAACTGTAATGAAAACAAAGAACTTTAGTAAAACCTCTTAAATTCAAAACTATATCTATAATATATACAAAAGAGAATACACTTTTGTCAGTCAAAATAGGTGTGAACCTAATAGTCCTTGGCTCAATTCTTGGTTTACTATCAAGTCCTTAAAACACGAATAAGTTTTAATTTTCCATTTGCCCCATGCGTTGGGGTTTTGGTACCATTCAGACCTTCTCATTGTCACGTAATTTCCGAACGAAAATGGAACTTCGCAAGACCAAACGTGGAACTAACAGAATGCTTAAAACATGACCAAAGCATGGCATTATATAACTTCTACTAGTACTTATCCGGCTAGAAATTGGTCGAGAGGATATGGAGATTGATCATAACTGGTACGCATCTCCAACAAACAACTGTAGTGGAGCCCGGAAATCATACCTTGGGGTGCAAACTTCCACGATGTTTAGGCCTTCTCCACTAGTGGGTTTATAGTCTAAATTGTAAACCATTGTTTCCCAAAATCCATCTCCAATAGGAGGTTGGGTCGGTTACAAAAATCAAATATAGGGTCTAAAATCTATTGGTTGGTCTAAATATAGACCTTGGTTTAGACCATGAAAACCAACAGCTGGCCCACATAGATGATTCAAATATATTAGAGTATATAATTGTAGACCTCAAACGATTGGAGTTAGAAAAATTATAGACCTTACTATTTGGATGAATAGTTTTTCAAAAGTCTAAAAATTTATACCATGGTCTATTTTAGACCTTGACAATTGGACATGACTACACTAAACATTAGGCCCAACCCACTTGAGTTAGGACCAAAGGCCCCTAGATAAAAATCCCATCAAACCCACAAAGACAGCACTTCTCCTTTCAAATAAACAAATTGACCTCACAAATCCAAAGCATGTCTTAATTCGCCAAAACTCACCTCAAGATGTAACCGAAGCCAAGATCTAAGACCATGCGACACAGCTTGGATGATGTCACATGGAGATGAATGGCCAGGACCAAGCCAGCCACAAAGCGGTGGATAGACTCCACCCTAGATCGGCGATGGAACCCAAAAGTAACTCCAAGGCTCTTGTTATTTTTAATAAGTTGGTTTTTTGTTGGGATGGCTTTATTCGGATCTCCATATTTACCATTTGAATATCCATTTATCTTTTTCTACATCAAATTTTCAATTTTGCCCATATTCTTTTTTCACTTCTCACCTCCTCTCTCCTATCTTTGTGACCTAACCCCTCTCTCTCTCTCTCTCTGCGATGTCATCACCAAGCTTTTGACATAATTGATGGAAAGCAAGATATAGATGGCTGGGAAGATGAACCTTGATCACATCTCCAGGGAAAACAAAATCAGTTCGTCTGTCATGAATTAACTTTAAAAAACCAACAATATTAATTATGAATTTGTGGTTAGCATCCTCCACCATAAAATCAAATTGAAATAATTGCAAAAGGAAGTTGAATATCTACAAGAGATTTTGATCAACTTGGCAGCATTTTGTGAGTAGCAAGATATATACAAACATGATGAGAGAAAGAGAATTACGATAAGCGATTGGAAAGCAATGAGGTAGGGAAATTGAAATTTTTTTTTTTTTTTTTCAATTTGACTTAGGGGTAAAATTGAGAGGTCTAAATAGCAAATTTGAAGGTCTGATTAGAACCACACTTTCTGTTATCAATGTCTAATAATGAGATATGATTGATACATTGAAGTGGAGCAGTGATATTGATTTAAACTAGAAGATAAGTACTTTTATTAGGAAGGATGGATCACAACAGAAAAGTTCTATAGGTGGGACAGTATATCTTATATCTTGTATATTAAGTCAAATCTTCTTAATATGGTTAAACTTTTGAAACGTCAATAATATTCTTGTGAGATCTCGGAAAATTAATTTCCTATTTTTTATAGAGATTGTTACAAGTTCATAGTGTTCAAGTAAATATAGAATATGTGTCTGGCCTAAACTCTAGGTTACTTGTGCAAGTTGTAATAAGGTTTGTGTTAGAGATATTCGTAGATATCCAATCATTTTACGATTATGTTTCCATGTACAAGTCTGATTCCATACTTGTAATCCTCTATATAAAGAGGCTCCTATTATCAATGAAAGCACGACTCAATTCTCTCCTAATTTCAATTTTCCTAAAACACGTTATCAGCATGAACCCTTAACCCTGAAACCCTAAAATCGTAGCCTTCAAACCCTATCAACCTACGCCGCCCACCTCAAAGTCCTCGATCCCAAGAGCCCAGAACCTGCTGCGAAACTCCCAGAAACGGTCGGCTTAGCCTCGCTCCAACCCTGCGCGCCACCCTCCGCGCACGCATCTATCAACAACCCCTCGACAGCATTAGCCTCGCTCCACGCAGCCCAGCGCAACACTTGCGCGCACCTCGTGCAAGCTCTCGACTGCCCCTGCCGACACCCCAGCGCCAAGCCTTGCGCAAGCTCCGCAAGCACCTGCCAACCCTCGCGCGACCCCTGCACGTGAGCCTTGCTTGCTGCAGACACCTGCCAGCAGCTCTCGCCCACACCTGCCCAGCCGCGCTCAGCTAGCCTAGCCAGCAGCCCTGCTAGCCTTGCCTGCAGCCACCCTCAGCCAAACTCCAGCCACCACAGACCACCAGTTTCAGGCGACTTTTTCCGGCCACCTCCAGCGACCAAATTCCGTCCAACTTTTTCTGCGACCTATTTCAAAGTATTTTTTACTAAAAGTTCCTGTTTTTGAAGATTTTATTCTTTTTCTTGGGGACTTGCAACCTCCCTTCTTCTATCCCCCTTTCTTCTTTCATAAGGAGACCTAAGCCGAACTGTGAGGATTCGTGCTATTTCCAAGCTTGGAGCTTGTTGAGATCTTTAAACTTAGAGTTTGTAGAGAATTTATTATCAACCACTTACGTCATTGTTTCGATCTAATCCAATACCTCTTGGAATTGAATTTCTTGGGAGCGATTATGCTAAAAAAAATCTATTATTTTCATCCGAAACTAACCATTTTCCTTGTTTTCTTTTCAAGATGAGTAACCTGAACAAACTAGACTTTGCTCTATTGGGAACAACTGGCTTTAGATATCACAAGTGGGTTTGTGATGTCCGCCAGCATCTCAAGGCCGAAGGAATCCTGGATATGATTCTTGAGCCTAGCCAGGATGTGCTAATTGTTGAGCGAGCTCAAGCTTTGGAAGCAAATGAGCAGCCTTGGAGGCACGACTCAATTCTCTCTCAATTTCAATTTTCCTAAAACACACAGAAATTTTTTGAGGGATTTTCAAACACTAGAGCTATTTTTAATAATTTTTGGAAGTTAGTATTATCCAAATATTTATGTAAAAATTGAAAATAGAGTAGCGCAATCTAGACCGTTTGACTTACTTATATATGGATCGAATCAACTCCTATAGATTAGATCGTCCTCTCCCCGACCCGTTTTGAAGCTATGAGCAACCCGACTTCTTCTGTAGTTTCCAGCCACTAGATGTCGCACAGAGTAGTTCAGCTGGTTTCAGCGGCGTGAAGCAGGGCTTGATAGTCCCTTCTCTAAACGACCGGCTATAGCTGTGGGAAGAGCCCCAAAAGTTTTACAGGTTTCCGGCGAGTTTTCCTGATTTCGGTCACATCGTGGTGTCTCACCTATATCAGTGTCTTCCTCTCGACATCCTCTACCTTTCCATGGATTTGTTTGTCCAAACGACAAGGCAAGAGATAGAATCGGATAATAGAAGGTTTAGTGATTCCGGAGAGTTTTCTTTCTTTTTCCAGCTACTCCGGCGATGAACAGTTATGAACAATATGTGAGATAAAACTCCTAGTTTTCTTAATTGCTATTGAATTGTTGAATGCCTAATACAACCTGGTGTGTGCTTTATAGGCTCTAACCCATGAATATAAATTCTATTTAGTTTAGAGCTAGGAAATAATAAACCTATTGGGGAACTAGAAGTTTTTACTGAAACAAGAAACTTATTCTAAGCTTATTATTATTAGGAAAATAAACTCTATAGGAAACTTATGCTTACTTATGATGTTGCTTCTCAACGCGTTTCCCAAGCTACTCCTCGAACTCTTTTTCAAGTCGTTCTACATGGGCCAGCCCTTTCAACAAGGAGTGTTGATAAAACAATTTTATCGGGTTTCAATTCTGAAGATCATGAGTAAATAAGATGACTAATAAAAGCGGTATATGGATTGAATTGTTACGGGTGTTTGATCATAGATGAAACATCTAGAAGGTTGGTAAAATACACAGTATGAGACGTGTAGGTTTTCTTATTTTGATATATGGACTAACGAGTAATTAAGCGAAGTTCATTCGGCATACAAGCATAAATTTCATTATTAATTATAAAGTATTGGTTGACAACTTGATATTGTTACATAGTTAAGAATGACCTAAAGAGGTTTTGGCTTACTGAGCGAAAACTCACCCCCATATATTCTTGTTCAGGTGCATTATAATGTACTACATGTTTGTCGAGAGAACTAAGTGAGACAATGTAGTTTATGTTTACAAGACTCGAAAAGGATTGCAAAAGATTAGAGTTGATAGATCATAAGGCGCTATTTTTGTTTTCAATAGATTTTTGTTATTTCAAATGTTTTATTTTCGACGATTTAAGAAAAGTATTTAGTGTTGTTTTTAATTTCATTTTACATTTCTACGTTCATACCTCAAATTTACGTGTTAGGTACCTAATCTCACCTCCATTAAGTTCGGGGCGTGCATGACAACTAAGTATTTGATAATAAAAAATAATAATAAAAAACTAATAATTAGGATGTAGTAGTAAATAAATTAAAAAAAAAAAAGAATAAATTACAATCTCACACAAAATATGGAGAAGTTTCCTAAAATATAGAAGTGGAAATCACCTTATATAAATATGGTTTTCAGTTTTTTTTTTATTCTTTTTATTTTATAAATGTAAAAGTTTGCACATGTTAAAGAGGTACGTAGTATACTTATTAAAGAGGCTAAGGGCATCTCTAACAGATTCTTTATTTGAAAATAATATAAAAATTTAGCTAATTTTATGATAATATTTTACTCAAGCAAAATAACTAAACAAAAGTTAAATTTAAATTTTGTTATATTCTCTAGCTATATGTAGCTAGAAATGAGAGAGAATTTAGCTAAAAGTTATATTTTCCAATGTTCAATTTAATTTAGCTAGGGATTTAGCTTATTTTCCTGAAGCAAATTTCAAAAACTAAATAGCAATGATATGGGGCCTCATGAGGCCTAAGATTTGTGGCCTCAAATCCTAGGTGTCATGCCATGTAAGTAAATGCAAATTTTATTTTCAATTCCACATAATATATCTTGTCACATCATACTATTGCAACACCAAATTTATCCTCTTACATTTCCTTTTAGATGTTAGTGGGTGAATAAATTACATTAATGAATTTAATCAGGTGATAAAAAAAATATCAGCTATTAATTATGTATTGTTTAAGGATATCGCTATTTGTGTTTGGCTCAAACTCTAGGTTACTTGATCTAGTGGTAATAGGGTTTAATTAGAAGAATCTAGAGATTATCTTTCCTTGTCTGATTCTAACTCTATGCATTGTAATCCTCTATATAAAGAGACCCCTATTATCAATGAGAATACACAGCGATTATCTCTCAATTTCTGATTCCCTAAAACACGTTATCAGCACGAAGCCCTAGCCCTGAAACAAATAGCCAAACCCTGATTCAAGAAGCTAAAAACCTTGAATTCGAATACAAAACCTTGACCCCTTTTCTGCCTCCACCTCACACATTGAAGAACTCGATCCCAGGAGTCCAGAACCGGCGGCCCCACCCTGAGAACCGGCCGGAAACTTACCTAACCGGCCACCGGAAGCTCCATCCAACTCGCAGTAAATATTCCACCGGTTCACAATCTTCTGGACCTCCAATTTCCACCAAATTTTGGTAGCAGAAGCCCATTGATCTGAAGTTACAGGAACCGGAAGAAAAAGTACAAAAACCGGCCTAAAAAGGTGTGAACCGGCCACCTGAGCTGCTGCATCTTGAACCGGCAGAAAAGAAGAAGAAGAAAAAAAAAAAAAAGAGAGCAAAAGAAGCCCAAAAACCCAAGCCCACTGACGCAGACCCCACCGCCACGTCATCACCCTGGCCCACTGCCACGTCAGCAAACAGGGACCCACTGCCACGTCATCAAATAGGGATCCACTGACACGTCAATGGTCAACGGTCAACAGTCAACGCCAGGTCAACTATTTTCCGGCCACTTTCCGGTGACTTTTCGGGCCATTTTCTGACCACTTTTTCCGGTCAAATTTTCCGGCGACCTATTTCGAGGTATTTTTTTACTAAACGTTCCGATTTTTTTAGAGTTTTTAAATTCAATTTCTCTTCTTTTTTGAGGACTTGCAACCTCCCTTCTTCTACCCCCATTTCTTCATTATAGGGGAGACCAAATTAAGCCGAACTGTGGGGGTTCGTGCTCACTCCAAGCTTAGAGCTTGTTGAGATCTCCAAACTTAGAGTTTGTAGAGAATTTATGATCGACCACGTACATCATTGTTTCAATCTAATCCAATATCTCTTGGAATTGAATTTCTTGGAAGCAAGAGCGGATCCAGAAATTTTTTTCAAGTAAGGCAAGTCAATGGCAGGAGGGGAAGGGAGGAAAATTAGAGAGAAGCTGTTGATTTTAGAGGCAATTGTGAAGATTTTTCCCTGTTTTTGCCTTGATTTTGCCTAATTTCTACCATTTTCTTCCCCAATTCACATTGTTTTGCCCTATTTTTGCCATTTTCACATCCCTTGCCTACACCAAATCAATGTAAAATCAAAAATCCAGTCTAGGCAAGTGCACAAACTGAGCTCTATGTGGATCCGCCCCTACTTGGAAGCGACTACACTCGGAAATTCCTAATTTCTTGGAAGCGATTACGCTTAGAAATTTCATATGTTTTCGTGGTAGCCTATTTCGCTCCAAAACTAACCCTAATTTCTTCTTCTCTTTCAGGATGAGTAACCTGAACAAATTGGACTTTGCTCCGTTGGGAACAACTGGCTCTGGATATCACAGGTGGGTTCGTGATATCCGCCAGCATCTCAAGGCAATAGGAATCTTGGATGATTCTCGAGCCTAGCCAGGACGTGATAACTGTTGAGCAAGCTCAAGCTTTGGAAGCAAATACAGCAGCCTTAGAGGCAAAAAAAGGCGAAAGCCATCATTCTAATGACTCGTCATATGGATGATTCGCTCCAGTACGAGTATATGAATAAAGAAGACCCTAGAAGGCTGTGGGTCTCACTCGAAGAAAGATTTGGCAACGTCTGTGACTCCTTGCTTCCTGACCTAGAAGTGAGATGGCATAGCCTCCGCTTCTGTGATTTCAAGTCAGTTCTTGACTATAACTCGGAAGCACTTCGCATTAAATCCTTAATGGAATTCTGTGGTAAAGAGATCACAGATGCGATGTTGATTGAGAAGACTCTCTCTACCTTCCCCGTCTCTGCATTGATGGTTGCTAAGAACTATCGAATCGATGTAAATGCAGGACGGATCACAAGGTTTCATGAGCTCATTGGAGCTATGAATGTCGCTGAAAAGCATGACAATATCCTTGTGAAGAACTATAATTCGAGATCCGTAGAAACAGAGCATATTCCGGAATCCAATTATAGTCGCACCTCTAAGAGAGGGCGCCAAGAGCGAAACCCTAATCTTAGGTATACTTCTAGACATTCTGATCCATATAATCGCTTTACTTGGGAAGGTAACCGCCAAAATAGGCGAACACGGAACCGAAGAGGTAAATGTGGAAAGAGAGAGGGAGGCAACTCCTTTGGCCATGTTGGTGGCGCCACCAACACTAAGAGCCATCTAAATGACGCTTTCAAAGCGCCTCAATCAATGGAGTTCGAGCACAGAGATGTATGTTCTCGATGTGGAGTGTCTGATCATTGGGCACACATTTGTAGAGCTCGTGAAGAACTTGTCACCGCCTACAAAGCATATTGTGAAGCAAGAGAAGCTCACTATGTGGAACAAGAAGATCATGAAGATGATCTAGAGTGAAGAGTTGAAGACTACAAATCTGGCTGGGATCAATAGATCACCAATTCTGTTTAAGTCTTTATTTTTCCAAGAGATGTAATAGGCAATTGCCATATACTTTGTAGTAAATGTCAATGGTTTAGTCCTTCTTCAAAGTAGGCTCACCCAAAGTAAGTGTGATGTCTAGGAAGGTTTTGAGATTAGTGGTACTTAAGCGAGCCTTGCTCCAGCAACATCTCTCTACTCACCTGGTCACATTTATTTTGGAATTACCGAAAGAAGTTAGACGACTACCATTGTTTTGCATTAGCTAGCATTTAGATTAGATTCTCCTAATGGTTAAGAGACAATGACGTACTCTGTTGGCTTATGAATAAAATTTCGAGTTCTTTTCATTATGACTCCATTTTGATTCTGAGCATATGACTTTGTGACTATGATGGCTGGGCCATTAGTATTAGTTCAAGGACATGGAATAGCCCAAGTTCCACTTGCCAAAGGACACCTTGATTACAGCTGTCACAGAAACTCTCTACGCTCTTAGGGCAAATCGTACCCTATGAATAGCCAACGAATTCCATGAGAAAATGCATGTAGAGAACGGAAATGAGTTCCTTTGCAATACCTCTAATGATTGCGAACAAAGACGCATCTTAGAGAAGTTTATGTGTCTCTCTAGTGGACTCTATGTCACTATTCGAGCTATTAATCCAAAAAAAGTTATAAGAGAAGATCTCTTGGATTTAGACACATATTGGCTTTGTCACGATAGGATAGATCATCCTAGTCATGATATGATGATCCGTCTACAAAGACTTCACATGGACATCCTTTCTCTCGAGTGAAATGAAGCATGAATCAAAAGTTGATTCCTGGACTAAGTGTGACCGACGCTGCTGCCTAGGGCTGGCGCAGTCCCTATCCATGACGCCATGGATGGCGTCCATCATGGTGATGGCGCCCCAGGTGATGCTGCAATCACCAACTTGCTTCAAATAGCGTTTTAGACGCTCAGGCCTAACCAAAATACTCAATGGTTGGTTCTAAGGTCTCTCGCTCGTTTTACATAGCCCGTTCCTTAGGGAAATTAGGACTGAGACCGTCCTATGCAAAGGATATGACAATACTCATTTTGTTCTTACAAAGAATCCGTAGGCATTTTGTGGATTGATTCAACCAACTTGCGGACGCTTAAATATTTCATGATATTGGTTGACACGCAAACACGCTGGTCATGTGTTGTGCTATTGTCCACCTATAAATGCTGCTTGCGCTACACTCCTAGCACATATCATATGACAACAGGCTCACTCCCCAGATCATCCTATTCAGTCAATTGGATTTGATTATGCTAGAGAGTTTACATCGAAAGACTTTCGATGGATATTGCAATGGGCTTGATGTTAGACATCACATTCCCATGTACACACCTAAATGGTCTTATGGAAACGACTATGATGCTAGTTCGGACATTGGTAATGCGCACCAATCTCCTTATATCCGCTTGGGGTAATGCAATATCGCATAAAGCTATGCGAATTCATCTACGACCCACCGCCACTCAATGTACCTCTGCGTTACAGCTAGTGACTGGGTACAAATATCATACTTACGCATATTTGAGTGAGTCATTTATGTGCCAATTGCGCCACTTACAGACGAATGGGTCCTTACAGACGAATGGGCAACTACGTTGGATTTGAGACTCCAACAATCGTCCGCCACTTAATGTCCTTGCAAAGTGATCTCATTACCGCTAGCTTTGCGGGTTGTCACTTTGCTGAGACAGTCTTCCCGTCGTTAGGGGGAGATAAGAACACAGATGTTCAACAGGAACGACAGGAATTGTCGTGGTCTGTCCCCACTATGTCTCATCTTGATTCCTATTAAAGTGACGAGATCACACAAATATGCTGCAAACATGCCTGCAAGGAAGGACATTCCTACGAGAGGACGTAGCGCCACCCTACACAGAGATAGGCATGGTGCCAACGCCAAAGAGATTGGCACTCTGGCGTTACAGGCCATGGCCCCAGCTAGGATGCGTGGAGAGGCCCGTGGGTTCGAAGGATACTTTGGCACATTCCAATCCTTTGATCATCAAGACTCAAAATTTGTCTCATAAGTATCTTCCGGGTTATGGTTATCGTTGGGGGACGCCTCAACGTCAGAACCTATTCCTGAGAATATAGAGCTCTATGAAACTTACACTAGTGTACATGAGACGTGGGATAGAAACTCAATCATAATTGATGATGTAGTTGCGCATTTCGTTGCACATGAGTTTGTTGAGTCTAATGATATCAAACCACGCTCCGTTGATTAATGAATGCTAACATAGAGAAATTTGGCCTAAATGGAAAGATGCGATCCAGGTTATGATGGATTCTCTAACGAAGAGAAAGGTTTTCGAGCTAGAGATGTCAACACCTCCTAACATAAAACCTGTTGACTAATGGGGTCTTCGTTAGAAAGTATGATGAGAAAAAGAGATGGCAATCTCGCCTTATGGCGCAAGGCTTCTCATAAAACGCCCTGGAATCGACTACGATGAGACATATTCTCTCGTAATGGATGTCATTGCACTCCACTACTCTGTCAGTTTGGTAGTTTCCGAATAACTGAACATACAGCTTACAAATGTGGTCACTACGTATCTCTATAGGGATCTAGATACGGAATATACATGAAGGTTCATGGTGAACTTCATTTACCCAAGTCAAGTGGCTCTAGACCATGGAGCGCATTTACAAAGAGGTTGAAACGCTCGCTAAAATGACTACTTGATTGGGAAGGGATATGCCCACGCGTTTCTATGACAAGTTTCGGATTCTATCGCGGTTCATGTTGGACATGATCTTCATTAGAAGCCCTTAAAGAGTTAAGGGAAACCGCTGAACACTTGAAATCGGTAGTTTGAGATGAAGAATTTTGGGAGAACACAATTATGTCTCGGTTTAGAACTTGAGCATCGTGTCGATAGATGCTTAGGCATTTTGACAAGGTCAAACCCTCAAGCACCCCCATGATCGTCCGTAGTCTTGATCCTGAAAATGATCCTCTTCGTTGAAAGGATGATGATGAAGATGTGCTAGAGGCAGAAGTGCCTTACTTAGTACAATAGGCGCATTTTTGTACTTATCTCAATGCACAAGACCAGACATCTCATATGTTGTGAACTTGTTAGTTAAGGTATAACTTTGCACCAACGCAACGTCATTGGATTGGTGTAAAAGATATCTTTCGATATTTGAGATGTATGATTGATATGGGCTTGTTTTATCCCTACAAAGAGATGATGGATTCGGACCCATCACACACCTGGTACGCCGCCAACACTGGCCTGCGTCCACTATCCCCATCCCAAAACGACATGTGTTTTGGAAGGTTTTGCTGATGTTGGGTATCTCTCTGACCCACACAAATGTCATTCCCAATCTGGTCAAGTGTTCACCATGGGAAAAGACCGTGACATCTTGGAGGTCTACAGAATAGACCCTAGTCGCTATATCTTCAAACAATGCAGAGATCATTGCTCTTCACGAAGTGATTCGTGAATCTATATGGAATGGATCCATAATTACGCATGTTCGAACAATTGTGGTTTGAAGTCTACCACAGATGAGCCTACAAGCATTTAGGATAATGCTGCTTGTTTTGAACAAATGAGGCAAGGCTACATCAAAAGCGATAACACCAAGCATAATCAGCAATAACAGGCTCTCCTCGAGATCAAAGTGAACTAGATTCAATCTGAGGACAGTGAGGCAGACTTGTTTACTAAGTCATTGCCCAAATACACGTTCGAGAAACATGTGGCAAGAATTTGCTTGCGGAAATTATCTGAACTCCCATGATCGTAGTCATCAGGGGGAGACGCAGACATCAGGGGGAGATGTCTACATGTTCACCTCGAAACGTGAAGGGTGTGTTGTGCTCTTTTTCCCCTTCGACCGAGGTTATTTTTGTCCCACTGGGTTTTTGTTACTCGGCAAGGTTTTTAACGAGGCAACGAGAGAAGCACCGCATTTGGACAACACATGGGGGAGTGTTTAAGGATATCTCTATTTGTGTTTGGCCCAAACTCTAAGTTACTTGATCTAGTGGTAATAGAGTTTAATTAGAAGAATCTAGAGATTATCTTTCCTTGTAAGATTCTAACTCTATGCATTGTAATCCTCTATATAAAGAGGCCCCTATTATCAATGAGAATATACAACGATTATCTCTCAATTTCTGATTCCCTAAAACATGTATTAATTTAAGAGATATATCTACGGATTCTTTGATCAATATTTTTCTTCATTTAATTAAATGCTTTCCTATATTGAATTATATGTCAAGAAATATACGTTAGCTTTTCTTTTCAAATATTGATTAATTTCATCAAAAAAAAAAATAGCATTAATAAATCAAATTTGGGAAATACTCATGTCTAAATTAAGAGGTAAGAAAAAATTTCACGTTAATTAGCAGCCATTAATTAACATCTACAATCTAAATATAAGAGAAAAACAAACAAAAATTAATAAATTCAGATCTAACGTTTAAACCCTACTTACATAAAGAGAAAACAATGAACAAAAGAATATATACAATCATATGAATATGCATTTTTCACATTATATTTTCAAAAAATGTAGGAACCCAATAAAGGTTGAATTCATATACATGTGTTCTGCAAATCTATTAATCGAATGTACATGCAAGTCTATTGACTGAATTACATGAAGTTTTTTCTATTCTTTATTAAAGAAAAAAAATTGTTGCTTAAATCTAACATGAGTGTAATGAAAAGAAAAAAATGAAAGAAAGCCAAATTTTGTTTCTTTTTAGAAGAAGCCAAAATAATTTAGAGTCATTAGATTTTGGAAGGATAAAATAGTATTTTTCTCAAGAATTACATGGTATGATTTGACAAATAGGTGATGTATACAGATGACAAAGCATGGCACCTAAAATTGAGGCCACAAATCGCAAATCATTTTCCAAAACTAAACTACCTAAAATCTCTTTTAGCCAAATATAGCTAACAAAATAACTTCATTGTTGGAGATGCTTTAAGTTGCAAGGCATGAAGCTACGTACTCTAGTGCATATCATCCTTCGTCCTAATGAACAATGTACTCACAAAACCAACTTTGAGTCGCAACCCGTGTGATTGCACTATGTTCTCCTAACAAACAATGGCTTGTATATAATTAAATTTTATAGAAAAAATGCTACTAAGGTTAAATTTTTGGCCCAAATTGAGCTCCAAATCAATTTCTAAATGACAATATTTAAGCCCATTACGAATAAGGATACAATGTCTAAAGTTTCGGGAGCAATTCCAAACAATTTTTGTTTTCTTTTTCTTTTTCTCTTTAAGTGAAGTGTTTCATTCTAGATGCGTTACAGTTACGGTTACTATTATATTTATACTGCTCTCGTGACATATGCAGTGCAGCGATGTCGTTCGGCATCAAGTCACATGGTTACCTTTCACTCTAGATGCGTCTGTGCATCTTGTTATCTTTTATTGTTTTCCTACACTTTAGATGCGTTTGTGCATCTTGTTATGCTTTATTGTTTTTATTTCGATGTTTTTGCATCGCTCCATGTACTTCTCAGTTTTCACTTAATATAGTTTGTCGTCTTTCCCTTCAAAAAAAAAAAAGTGTTATTTCATTTGAAATAAATTTTAGTAAAATTCTTATTTTTGGTTTGGTTGGCGTTAACATTTGATTATTAATTTCTTTTTAAATAAAATTACACACGAGTAGGTCTTGAGTTTAGTTTTGCACTCGACCTCTTTGTGCTCAATGAACCTGAGCTCTAGACTTGCTTACCTAAAGTTGGGCCTATTCCGTGTTGTCAATACCAAATTTATTTCTTGATTTCTAGCAACTGAATTATTCAAAATAATATATAAGAGCATCTTCAGCAATAGAGATATATTTCCTATATGTCACTACAATTGTAAAGTGAATGGAGTAACCAATAGAGCACTCTTCGCTAGTTGTCACTTGTTAGAATATATTGTTTTAGTTGAGACTCTTGTTACTATCTCAGAAAGTTCTCTTGATACGTTACTATAATATGAGTTTTAGGCACCATGTCCCCCTCCCCCCATCTATTCTGTGATTTCATTAATCCAGGCCATGAGTGTAGTCGTGTCGGCCATACATATACATATAATTAAGTATCTTTAGCAATGCTAGATATTTTTTTATTAACCAAACTAGTTAAAAAGTCATTTTGATTATATATTTTAAAATATGTCTACATCAAATTCTCTCTATTTTAGCTAGTTTTGAATTTATATTATTTATTGAATGAAGACAATATAGTTTTAATGCAATAATAACTTAAACGAGATGTTTTAAATTAACAAAAATAATAGAGAGCTTTATCTCATTCTCTATACATAGAAGCAAGATAGCTAAAAATTAAAATGGAGTCTAGTGCAACTCCTCAAATTGATAAAAGCTAAACATGATCTCTAAAATAGCTAAGGAGCCTAGATAGAGGGTCTGTTACAAATTATGCACTAAGAGCATCCTTAGCAATGCTAGCTATTTTTTAGTCAAATTTTACCCAAAGTAGCTAAAAAATCATTTTGGCTAGCCACTTTAGAAATACGTCTGCATCAATACTCTTTATTTTAACTTATTTTGAATTTATATTATTTTTTAAATGTAGATTGAATAGTTTAAGTATATTTGTAAATTACATAAATAACTCAAAAGGAATGTCTAAAATTATAGAGAGTCTCATCTCACTCTCTATATGTAGGAGTGATGTAGCTAAAAGTTATAATTGAGAGACACTTAGGAGTCTGGTGCAGCTGCTAAAATATATAAAAAGCTGAACATGCTCTCCAAAATAGCTATGGAGCCAAAATAGAGAGGCTGCTAAAAATGCTCTAATTCAATAACTTTCTGCCTTTTTTCGGCCGAAGGAAATCATTTTGTTTGTGTTTCTATTTTCTTTCCATCGAATTCTTCTTTTTTCACGTTACCTCCCATATACATTTTTTTTCTTCCTGCGTTTATTCCCTTGCCCTACTACGTCGAGAATTTTGTTAATCATTTACTTCGTACATTGAACATCCTCAATAACTTGTACACTAACTGTATGCACATGTAAATAGGCATAAGTGTATGGGATTCAAATTTGCTCGTCACTATCAATTAGGTGGTGATACCACCACTCAATAAAAAGCTGTCATGTGTGATAACTCATAAGCATGACTAACCATAGTTAATTTAATTATCAGGAAAGAAAAAAAGAAATTTAATAATAGCAAAACCCTTAATTTTATTATTTAATTTTCATTAAATAAACTAACCCAAGTCATTTCATCTTATACCATCCCCATCATTCATCATCATCTTCTACTTTGGTCAACCTCAGTGAAATTCCATCTTCACAAACATTCAGGCACACCCAGAACCCAATTAGCCTCAAAACCTTTGAATTCTTTGAAAACAATAAGAATGACAGAATCCCTATTTTGGGTATTTAGTATTTACAAAACAACGTTTTTCTCAATTGGGTTACTCTAATTACACTAAAAAGTAGGGGCGGATCTACATACAAGTTTAGTTAGGCCGAAGCCCACCCGAGATTTCTAGAATAAACTACTGAGTATATGTAATATGTATATATGTTAAGCACTTACAGTCTTGGTTTAGTGTTTTGATTATTACCAAATCCACTCAAGTTCGAATCACATCAGTAGCAATCCTTTAGCCTTTTTTTTCTTTTACTTCCTTTTTCTTGATTTCTTCTAAATGTTTTTTTTTTTTTAACCAATGCATATTGGGCTCGAAATTGGACATTGGGTCTCCCTTATGTGTGGTTTTGGATCTATTTGGTCTTTAAGGCCTCCCTTGTTTGTGGTTTGGATCTATTTGGTGTTTAGATTTGTAATTTTTGTTTTATCTTTAGACCTACATTCTTTTGTAAGATGTTAGGTCCTTTTTTTTTTATAGTGTGTATGTTGCAAAGAAATATAAACTTTGCTTTACTTTTTATTTTTATTCAGGATTCTGAGTTTTTTTTTTTATTTTGGATGTAGTCCTAAAAGGTGAGTGTGTTTATAGCTATTTCTGAAGATCCTTATGAGTGAGCCCTTACTATACTATTTTCACTATAATATATTTTCAACCTCTTTTCTCTTTTTAGTCAGTACGAAAAAACTTATTTCTATTATGGCGTCAGTTTTGATTAAGTTATTTTCTCAATCTCTCATTTATTTTATTCAATAAAAAATTATTTCAAAAAAAATTCTTTTCGGTAATCGATTAAATAGTAGTTTAGATGGGTTCTTATTTTTTGCATCTCAATAAAGTACATATTTAATATACTTTAATTAAATACGGGCACTGTGCACTTCAGTTATATATATATATATATATATATATATATATATATATAAATTCAAGTCCACTCTGATTTTGTATCCTGGATCCAATGCTGAAAAGAAATGAATTTCAGGAGCTTAGATGAGTTATGTGCCTTCTACATGAGCCATCACTCGCGAAACCATCGACAGGGCGTTTGTATTTTGTGGGGCCCCTTGTTAGTATCATCTTCTTCATAATCTTGGCTCTGTTCAATTGGTGCTTCTGATCTTTTTGCCTATTTTTAGGTATGGGTTTGCTTGGTACAGCCATTTCTTTGTCAAAGTGAATATTCCGACGACGTTTGGGCATCTGTCTTGGTCTCTTTTATGTGATTACAAGATGTTTGGATTGATGCTTACTGGATTGGAAAGAGGCCTGTGTTTTAATCGCTTAGAGCTCTTTTATAAGACTTTGTTGTATGTTTTTGTGAGCCTTTGTTGGTCTGAGTTGAGTACACCTATGTTTCTTTTGCACTGTATTTGACTATTCATTAAGTACAAATTGAGCAGGGAATTCTGAAATTGGTTATGGGTTGTATAATTTTGGCTTCAATCTGATATGACTTTTTACAACAGTTTTGAATTGGTCTGCAGTTAAGAGCTCATGATCAACAAGCCACATGGCGGCGGCCACAAATAGAATAATTTATTCCAGGCAGTTCAGGAAGAAAGAGAGTAAAATTAGAAGATGAAGTTAGTTTATTTAATAAATAATTAAATAATAAAACGCAAGAATTTTATTATTTTTAAATCTCTTCTTCTCTTTCCTGATAATTGATAACTCTCTCCCTCTCCCTCCTCCCTTGCTTATTGTTGTATTTTGTAGGCATATGCATCTTTAGAGACCAAGAGCAGTTCATTTCTTCAACTTCCTAAGATTCCATCGTTTCATATATTTGCTCGAACAGTACGCTCCAATGGATGAGTATGATTTTAAGAGAAAGTGGTCTGTTGGTGTGTTAGTTAGAGAATATTGCATATCTGAAATTGACTCGAGAAACTGCAAAGTAAGGAACTGCTTTGTTGATTTCTCCACTGCTTGGTAAGGATGAAGACCATAACAAAACAAAAGAGAAAAATGGCATGAGGATGACCATTTGTTGATTTCATACATCTAAAAGGGAAAAAAAACTATTTTTAATTATTTTTTTCTTTCTCTTTTGTGTCTTTATTAATTAGTAATTTGACATGAATTGACAATGTCAACTATTACTTAAAAAAAAAAGATGTTCAAATACCAATTTTAGAGGTATGAATAGAAGCTCCCTATAAATTTAGATTTTCGCTCCACGGGGATGATATCACCTGCCCCTAAATTGTCTGTCCCACGAATAAAAATTTGACACATAATCACTAATATATCAGCCCACTAACTCTGTTAACTTTCATTTATTTAAAAAAAAAAACACACACACACAATAAACTTTTTCTCTTCCTTCATTCAGAGCGATAGAGCCCAGAAGAAAAAGTTTCAAATCTAACTGATTCAATGCCATTCCCACTTTATAATGATATGCGAGATCAAGTCGGAGATGAAATGGGCTTATCTCCCTTCCAATTTCCTCTTCTACTACTTTTGTATCCTTATGTCCTGATTTGGGTTCAATTGAACTAAGGTGTTTATACATCTCCATCGCCAGGTTTGGAGATCTACCGATCCCCCATCCAAATGGGACGTTTCCCCAATTTTTCAATCTTCTACAATGATTGAAGCCTCAATACGGGTTGGGCAGGTCTTCGACCGGGTAAACGGGCATGATGACGAGTTTAGGTTCTGGAATTAGGACTTTGGTACTTTTCTGGAACCAAAGGAGTTGAATACTCTGTCTCTGATAATTTGGGCCATTGTGAGAAAGAAAAAGGAAGAGACTTTGGGTCAGTGGAGAGTTTTTTGGTTTTGGAACATTTTTGCTTGATTGAAGGAAGCCATGATTATCATGAGGAAGTTTTGGAGAGTAAAGGGCACTGAATTTCAGAGAAAGTATAGGGAGTCCTGCACAGAGGTTATAGATAGAAAGAAATAGAGCCAATTCTGATGGGATTGGAATTTGAAAGACTGGTTTTTGGAGGAGAGAATATGATCAGAAGGTGAGAAGGTGAGGACGAAGGATATTAACCAGGACTAAGTTTAATTATTTGTTATTTTTAAATTAAAAATATTACAAGTTAACAGTGTTAAGTTTCTGTTAGTGGAGAGATTAGGTGTCAAATTTTTATTCGGGGGACATAATTGGGACTAGACAGGTGATTTCATCCCCGCTCCACGGCCTTTGAAAAATCAGGACTGGCCCTGATGTATGACTCATAATGGCAACTTCTTATTCAATGAGAGTATCACCACCTAAGAGATAGTGGTGAGCAAATTCGAATTCGAAGTTCATGTACTAAAAATTCTTATCTCCGTAGAAAGTAGGCAATCAATTCTATAGATTAGATTTTTAAAGTTACTTCTCAAGATAAAGAAGTAGCAGCAGCGTACCTGATCCAATGAAGTCCCTTTGGTTATCTTCGCCATTTGCTATATTACCAACATTAATGAGAGTATCATTACTACTCAAAGGAGTAGCTTCTATATTTATACCTATGAAAATAATAAAGAAGCTCAATCAACAGTTCATTAGAAGAGAAGTATAGAACTTTGGAAACCTAAAGAAAAGATAAAATAGTAAATTGTAATAGATTTTAAGGGTCTGGAGATTGCTTTTGAATTTGCAAAAGCGTATTTAAATCAATAAAAAGTATAAATTAAAAAAATGACAAAAAAGATGAAATGTATCTTGGTTGAGTTTTAATTTTTAAAAGCATATAAAAGTAGAGAAACTAATGTCTCCTCGTATCAAAACAAATTTATCAAATTTCAAAAGCGCTTTTAGATATTTTATAAACAAATATCAAACATGCCTTATGATAATTAGCAACAAATGCAAGTACCAAGAAGCTAAAATAAGAGGGAATAAATGTAGACGGGAAAAAACAAGCTCAACTAGTCGCGCTCAACATTATTTGGAACTAAATAAGTATCTAATAAATGTAAGGCAGATGATATTCATATATGTTCTTAAAATACTAATTACACACCCTTTCATGTACTAATTATTAACACACAAAATGGTGTGTCATCGTATTTTATTATTATTATTATTATTATTATTATTATTTATTTATTTTATTTTTTTAAAGAATGTGTCAGTATTAATTTCTAATGTAAAAAGCTGTGTAAATATTACCTCTCTATTTTTTTTTTTTTTTAAGGAATACGACAATTGTTTGACTGATCAGTAAAATCATACATAACAATCTATCTCAGTGGGAGCCGACAAAAGATCATCACCAAAACAAATCGACCTTTTGAAGCACATCTAAAATTGTTCACTATCACCCATCAGAAATCAAAAGAGGCACAAATGATGAGAACACCCCTGACGTCATGTCTTCAAAGTTCAAACATTAGCTAAGGCCTTGGGCCCTAGCAGTTGACAAAGACCCAAACCTAGACCCCATACCCTAACAAGATATAAAAACCAAGCCCACATGATGGCCCAGAATGAAGCCTTAGCCCATCTCAAACTCTAGACCCAGCAAGAATTGATGAGGGCACCCCAACTTCAGGGCACCGCATCCATGGCTCCGCCGCCATCGCCAGAAGCTAGGCCACCCGCAAAAGCATCCCACGTAGACAGAAGGACACCGCCGTCGGTACCAGCCCCATGTTCAACAGACTGCCCACAAAGCAATCGGTGCTCAGATATCGACCCCAACTCAATCAAAACTCCTCCTTCGCACCCCCTCGAGACCCCGTCGCCATTGATCAATCTGCCGTTGACGTCGTCCTCGAATATAGCAACACCGGAACAGTCACCAAAACCCATCGTTCCGGCCTCGAACCGTCGCAAGAACCATCACCGCCAACAAGCACGGCAATGGAGAAAAAAAAATAAAAAAGAAGAAACGGAGCCGAAGGAAACCTCTGCAGCAGTTGTCCCATGGTGACCAGAGACATCGGAAGGCCCAGCTCCTCTATCCCAAATTACCAGAGCACCGCCAAGAAATTCTAGCAGAACTCTCATCCACTTGAGAGAGTTTTGGATGTAATACTTAAGTACAATAGTATTCTTAGGATTATTATCGGAAGAAATTCCAAAGTAACACATGGAATGATTTATGAAGTATCTGATGCATCCACAACCCTTCGGATATAAGTAATATGACCTGAGCCGCTACCATGGGTTAAGATCGTACCATAAAGCATGTGTCGATTAGAAGTTGATTCAATTAGATAATTAAACGATTTCTGATTTGGTTGATTTTTTACAGAGATGATCTTTAAAGACTAATTTAAGATATCGACCGTTGGATTATAAATTTTTTAAGTAAATGTATGTTAATCGACAATGTGGTGAATATGCTCGTTCACCCTATGAGTAAACTTAAGAATTGTCCACAAAAATTACCAAATTTTCTCATAATAAAGAGAAAACTAAATATAGAAAGTACATTGGAGTTACTCTAACTACGCTACAAAAATAGAACAATTCTTAGGTTCACCCCTTGGGGGAATGAGCATATTCACCCTCTCTTGCAATTAACACATAATAACTTTGTAATTTTCTAATCCAACCATTCATGTTGTATAACGTCTACAAATATTAGCTCTGTAAAAAATCAATCAAATTGAAGACCTTTTAGTTATTTATTTATATAAAATACATGAACGGTTCATCATAATAGTAGTAAGTGTTGTTAGAACCATCCATTTGTTTGATTTAATTAGATAATTACACGATTTCTGATTCGATTGATTTTTTTATAGAGATGATCTTTAAAGGCTAATTTAAGATATGAACCGTTGGATTATAAATTTATTAAATAAAAGTATGTTAATCAACAATGGGGTGAATACTCATTCACCCTATGAGTGAATATGCTTATTCACCCTAAGAGTGAATGTAAGAATTGTCCACAAAAATAAGATGAATGGAGGAGAGATATAATACTTACATTTATAGATCAACCGTTGCAAGAGTCTGAGTTTCATTCCGCTTGGGAATGCTGATGGCACACCAGACAATGCATATAAAGGTGTTAAACCATAATGATCTTTAGAAATTGCTAGGCGTGGGAAACGCTGAATTAAGCTCCATGCAAGATCTGTATCACAGTTACATAAGTTAGGCGAAAATCAAAAGGTAAATTTCTACATAATAATTTAAATAGCTCTTACCATATTTTTTATCAGCAAAACACTGAGAAACAATTGTAGCGCCATTTGGTCCCATCTCTGGCATTAAATCTTCAACTGGGGTGGCAACATATAGATATCGAATCATATCTGAATGACCATTGCGACAAGCTAGGACAAGTGGAATTCTATTGGCAGCATCGCCAATGCTAAGTATTTTCGTATTCTTTTCTACCATGCATTGAGCCATTCGGGTGTAACCTTTACTTGCAGCTACAGCAAGAGCTGTCATACCATCATCCGCTTTTATTTCTAGGGATCCTTCTGGCATCAACTTTACCAACTTTTCAACAATTCGAGTTTGACGGGCATCAGTTGCGATGTGAAGTGCTGTCTGGCCCGAATATGGAATTCTTGCAGTTATTGCATCAGGTGTCTCGTCAAGGAACTTAGTTCCATCCCAATCACCTTTCCTAACAGCATCGAAGAAAGGTTCATACTTGTGGAAGATTTTGGCTCTGTCCTCAAACCCTGCAAAGATCGATATTCTATTTCTCACTATTTCACAAGAAATATTTAACCAGATTGTGATGATAGATCTTGCTAGCTACCAGTCCTACGCCACTTATTTATACCCGTAAACACTCCTACGTAATTTAATTGTAATCATATATTTATTTTAGACACATCAATATCGAGGTCATTGAATTCCAGGTGTTTAATAAGAGTTTGGGAAATGGCGTGGGTTAACACCAATAGCTTTTTTGAGTTTTTATTTATTTATTTATTTATAATAATAATCAGATATGAGTGGCTGGTTAAGAGAGGGGTGAATGTGCAGGCTTACCCAAGAACTATTTACAATTTACAACGAGTTGGTTAATTATAGCTAAATGAGTTGTGTGTATAAGGGCATCTCCAAAAGACTAGTTAAATTCAAATTTTAGCTATATATAACTATTTTTAAAGCAAAATTCAACTCCAACAGACTAGCTATTTCTAAGTTAAATTTAGCTTTAGCTAAATTGGCTAGCTATATTTAGCTAGAGAATCATGCATAACTAAAGCAAAAGTTATATTCATCTCTCCTCTTTTGTCCACATGTCAATTTATGATTGGATAAAATATAATATATTATTTATAAATAGCTACTACTGCTAGAGCAACATTGTTAAATCAATAACTATATTTCACAATTTTAGCTATATTTAACTACAAAATAATTCCTACTGTTGGAGATGCTCTAACTTAATGAGTTGTGTGGATCAGGTCGGGTAAACCGTTGAATAAGCAAGTGGAGACTGGGTTTAGTACTTTAGTTTGTAACAGACTAACAGGGAAGAAGAAATCAGCTATCCCCATTTTCCCTATCCCAACCCTATCCCACGAATGAGAATTTGACACATAATCACCAACCTAACATCCCACTAACTCTGTTAACTCTCGCTAAAGAAGAAATAATAAAATCTTCAGAATTTATTTTTCTTTTTCTTCCCAATCGTCAGCCCAAAAGAAGAAGTTCCACATCTAGCCATCATCAAGTCCCTTCTCCATTTGTTCTTCTTCTGCTTTCCTCCGCCGGACTTGGCCGGCTTCGACATCCACCTTCAATTCAGAGCCCACATAGGCTCAAACAAACACCAAATTCAATATCATTTTCCCACTCTCTTCATCCCTATGAATCTACAAAATCAAAATTTCAAAATCCCAATTTTAAAGTCAGACATAAATTTCACATTTCTTATCAAAAAGGTGATGGAGACTTGCCTTGACGGTTAGGACGTTTCCGGATTCAAGCAGAACCGACGACCCAAACCCGGGACATAACAGATATACAGGGACATGTGACTTGAGAGTGTCCTAAATCTTTTTCCTTTCCGTAGTCAGCAAGTTCTTTTTGGAGATGGATCTGCCGGTGAGCTTGGGGCTGTTTTCCAGTGGCGGCTTGGCGAACATGACGGTGGGTATTCGACACTGGACTCTGTCTTTGGCTGAGATTCGGTTTCCGGTTGGGAACATGGCTTGGATAGTGTAGTATAGAGAAGCTTGGGATTGGAGAGAGAATTGGGAGGCGGAAGAAGGGTTTGACAAAATCGACAGGAGGCCTCCGCCGATTGAGCATTTTAGGGTTGGGATTGGATAGTGTTGTTGTTTTCGTACTGGGTTTTTTCTGGGATTTGTTGTTGTTCAAATGAGTTTTATGTTTTTTATTAAAAAATAAAATAATAAAATAAAATTGATAAATGCAACTTAACAGTGTTAATCCTTGTTAAGCCGATGGACGGGTGTCAGGGTTGGGACAGGAGAAATGAGGACGAAGGAAATCTCTTTGTAACAAGTTTATTTATTAGATTGAGTTTGAATTTGCATATTCCAACACATCAAATACCATGATACGGTCCAAACTTTACAATAATAGTTTACATGACTAAATTCATTGAAAACCCTAGATAATATGTCTTTATAAGAATGAAAGGTTTTTGTCCATTTACTCCATTTTTAGGGATTTTTTTCCCACTTAGCTCATTAAGTTTTTTAAATTCTCCCTTACCCAAAACACTCTAAGGAAGTCTTCCCAAATACCCCATTAAATTTTTTTTGTTTTTGTTTTTTTTTTAGACTATTTTACCCTGACCCTTTTGTTACTTTCTTTAGAGAAAATGAAAGAGAGAAACCATAGGAGACTTCGTTGGAGCCCCGTCACCGGTCGTCGGATTCCAGCTAACTTTCGCCGGATTCCAGTGACCGATCACGGGCCGCCGCCCACCAGACTTTTCTGAAAACCTTGCCAGAAGTCCTTAAAGAGGTCGTTGGAGATCTCATAAGTCGCCGTAAAGGTTTATTGCCCCCAATAGACGTCTATTTCCTCCAATAGAGGGCAATAGATAGTCTATTGCCCTGAATAGGGTTTAGGGAACTTTCGGCCACCGAAATAAGAACTAATCTTCTTAAAATTAGACAAATAAAACTTTGATTAAAGGAAAGAAAAAAACGAGATTACATCAATTCAAAACGTCTAGTACCCCCAGTAGACTTTTAATAAATCTGTATTACCCCCCAATAGGCCTTTATTGCCCTACAATAGAACTTCTTCTTCTTCTTTCTTTTTTCCGAGCCTTTTTGGCCCCATTTTTTGAAATAAATAAATAAATGATTTGGGCACCCAAAAAAACCATTTTATCCAAAGAAAAAAAAAATACAGCCTAAATGACGGCGTCCGGGCCTGACCCGGAGCAAAGCCCGGATCAAACTACTGGCGTGTGGAGCTTCGGATATGGATCTGAATATGGAGACGCCGATCAAAGAGACGAGGAGAAATGGATTTGAATATAGAGACATAGGAGAAAGCTCCGATCTTACGTTGTGTAATCTCCATCGAGTCTCTTTACCGCCGGAGAAAAGCTCCGCTGCCTACAACGCTAGCTGCAAAGAAAGCTCCAAGCTTTGACTGTGGCCTAGGCCTGGGTGAGCCAGGCACTGGTGACGATGCCGTGGTGGGTGGCCTGGATCGGGTAATAGGTGCAGTCGGCGTCGGGGCTTTGCAGGGCGGGGGAAGACAGAGAGAGGGAGAACAGGGGGAGAGAGATTGATGTTGATGGCAGTGATTGTAATTCTTTAATTAGTTTGAGGGTAAAATGGTCATATGCTGTTAAATTATGTGTGGGAATAAAAATTTGTTGTTGGGGTAAGTGAGATAATTTTTCCTTATTTTGGTGCTTTGGGTCAAGGACCCAAGATTGAATCAAGGATAATTTTAATTTGGGACCTTGACCCAAAGCACGAAAATAAGCTAAAATTAACTCACTAACCTCAACAATAGATTTTTATTCCCACTTACTCAGTTTAAAGTAAAATACCAATTTTGCCCTCGACCTAATGAATGAATTACATATGCTCTCTCTCTCTCTCTCTCTCTCTCTCTCTCTCAAAAGTGAAGTAGCCGTGAACGAGTTCGAGGACCCTCCTGAAATTTGGGTTTTCCAATTTCGATAATCCAAATTCAAATACCCTCCAAATCCCAAATCCCTAATTCTAGCTAATTTCGAATTGAGGTTTGGCTCCTTTTGGTTTCAGCAATATTAGAGAAATGAATAGAAGCTCAAAGATCCTGGAGGATCTAGCGAGCTCTCTGACACGGCAAGGTCATAATCCTCTACCTCGTCCTAACCGTCGTCGCCCTACTTGGCACAACCAGAGTTGAAAAGTTCAGCACCATGGAGCAAGACTTCATCGAGATTCGCAGCCACTTCTGCTCCCGCAAGCGGGCTGAGCCCCACTGCTTTCTCGAGGAGGTCCAAACAATGTCGTCCGATGACCCCAACAACTACAACGCCTTCGATTATAAGGTCAAAGGCCAAGCGGCAAGGGGAATTTTTGTTTCTGATGATTTTAGGTATATTTTTACTTCTTCTTTTTTTTTGACAAAGTTTGATTGAGCCTTGTACTGAGCAAAGCAATGTCTATAATATTGTTTAGATGTGCACACATGCTGCCAGAATACCGAATTCTAAATTAAAAGTTGTTTCTTTCTCCCAATAAACTTCTATTGTCTCCTAATAAACATGTATTTTCTCCCAATAAAAGGTTTCGAATTGATATAATATTCTTCAATCAAAAAGTTATATTTGTCTAATTTTGGTGGAGTAATACCGATCTTCCCCTAATAACTTTTATAGCCCTCTAATAAAAAGTTTACTGGGAGGCAATTAAAGTCTCCGGTGACCTATGAGATCTCCGACCACCTCTTTAGGGACCTCCAATGAAATCCGACGACCAGTGACCGGAGTCCGACGTCTTGCGTCCGGCGAAGTCTCCTATGCCTTCTCTCTCTCTCTCTCTATGTGACAAAGGGGTAGGAGCAAAATAGTCTTAAAAATAAATAAAAAACAAGAAAGAAAAAACTTAATTGGACATTAGGGAACAACTTATAAGAGTCATTATGGATAAATGGGAAAAAGAATAACTGAGTGGTGTAAGAGGGAAAAAGAAAAAACATGTAGAATTAGTGTAAATTGACAAAACACTAAAAAAAAAATTTTAAGATACATTTTAGTTTTTAGCTCACCACTTTTTTTGAATCAAGGAAATAACTTTATAGATTAGAACTTAATAGAGTTGATTACAATCATATCGTAACACATCCAGAACACTTTCTGGAGCGTCATCCAAACAAGAGAAACTTGTGCTAGCCTCAAGCCAGAATGGTCGTTACATACCCTTCCGCTGCCATATACAGACAGAACAAGAAGATGTGGTAGTACCCAGAGTGGTACATAGAAATAGATCCATTCATTGAACACTCCATGCTCCGCCATTACAGAATAGCTTGAATCCTCCTTCAGTACTACTCCAGAAGATTCGCTAGTACCACAGATGCCAAACAATAGCGTATTTTGTTGAATCAAACCTCCGGGATCCCAAACACGAAACCCTAGATAATTAAAGTCCATCAATTGGATCCCCAAAATAGCCCAAGTCCAAAAAGTACCCAAAACTGATTTGGGCACCCAAAGTCCACTTGCCTTCAGCACCCAACCAAAGTTGGGCCACTCATTTATGTTGGGCCTCCAAATCTTTTTGGGCACCCAAATTTCTCCGGGCACCCCCTCTGTAATCTCCCCGTGCATCACCGCAACACCGTCGTGGGCATAGTAGTTCTGCCATGACTGACTCACCCTCACAACCATCTTGCGATGGCAACAGCCACCGAACCACTTCAAACCCGACCCCGGTTCACCCTCAAAGCCTTCTCCGACCTGCTGCAAACCGAGTCCCAAAACACTAGGCTTCACATAGGCAGAAATAACAGTCCTGATCGGGGACAGAGCCTTCCTACCCACCACCTCTGAAAATCGAATTCCGAAATCCATCAACGTCGTGCTCGTAGTCACAAAGGCCATCGTCGTTCTCCTCAACACCTGCGCTATCATCCCTTGCAGCTCGTCACATCTGCTTCTCACCTGCACTTCCAATTTTCCTTTGAAATTCTCTCTGAGAAAACCAGAGTTCTTGGTCGAGCGATTTAGTTCGACAGAGAGGTTGATGTGGTTGGGAGTTCACCGAAAAAGGACGATGTTGGAAGGCTGAAAAACCATAAAACGTGGGGAGAAGGACTCCCCTTAGAGAAGAGGCCGGCGTCGGCCGCCATGAGATAACCCCGATATTAGGGCGGCTAGGGTTTGGAGAGAACATTCTAATTTTTTTTGTTCTATCTTTTTTAGCTCACCACTTAGCACTCGAGTCTAATAAAAAATGCTATTATAAAGAGCACACTTTTTAAACCATAACTACCTTTTGATACCTCAGTAGTCCTCAAATATTATGTATAAAAAAAAAAAAAAAATAACCCTCAAATAATAATAAAAGAAAAGGAATGAGGGCAAAATAATCTTAAAAATAAAAAATACAGAAAAAAAAAACTTAATTAGATATTTCCATCTTACACTACAACAGAAAGTCTTTTTAGCGACCAAGTTTTTTGCGAGGAATTTATTTTCCTCAGTAAATGTCACTTTTTACGAGGAATATGTTGATTCCTCACTAAATGTCATTAGGTTTTCTGCGAGAAACATAATTTCCTCACTATACACCACTTTCTACGACGAATATTTCAGTTCATCACTAAAGGTAACCATAATTTGGTCTCCTAAATCATCATGTTATTGGCGAGGAAATAGGAGACTTCAGTGAGGAATTTTTTCATCGCTAAAAAGACATTCAACGAGAAAATAACGATTTTGTCATTATTAGTTTGGCGAAAAATTATGTAAAACCCGCCAAGTTCAACGACGACAAAACCATGGTTTCCTCGCTAACAGTCCGTGTTTTGCGAGGAACTATTTCCTCGTCAAAAGAAGCCTTTAGTGAGGGAAATACACTTTCCTCGCTATTTGTTTGGCGGAAAATTATGTAAAACCCGCCAAATCTGGTAGCGACAAAACTATAGGTTCCTTGCTAAATGTCAATGTTCAGCGAGGAAACATTTGGTCGCCAAAAGATGCAGTTTGCGAGGAAATAATTAAGTCGTCGCTATAGTTTTGGTGGGAAGTTTTCTCGAACCCGCCAAATTGTATGACGACGGAAGTATGATTTCCTCGCTAAAAGATGACTTTTAACGATGAACGATTTCCTCGCTAAAAGCGGACTTTTATCGATGAATGATTTCCTCGCTAAAATAGAAATTTTAGCGATGAATGATTTTCTCGCTATTTATACATTTAGCGAGAAATTGATAATTTTGACATAATAGTTTTGGCAGAAGGTTTTTTGAACCTACCAAATTTAATAGCGATGAAATAAGTCTTCCTCGCTAAAGTTATTATTTTATCGAGGAAATAATTAAGTCGTCGCTATAGTTTTGGTAGGAATTTTTCTCGAACCTGCAAAATTATATGGCGACAAAAGTATGATTTCCTCGCTAAAAGTTCTTTTTTAGTGATAATTGATTTTCTTGCCTTTGATACATTTAGCGAGATATTAATAATTTCAACTCAATGGTTGGAAGTTTTTTGAACCGCCAAATTTAATAGCAGTGAAACCAAGTCTTCTTCACTAATAAAGATATTATATAATTGAAGAAAGACATGTTCTTGCCGTTAGTACATTTTGTCGTCGTGTCATATATATATATATATATATATATATATATATATATATATATATATAGCCCTTCTTGGCTGCGGACGTTCATTCCTAAGCTAAGGAACGGATTTCCAGTTTTGACCCACTTTTCGATCACATTTTCACATGTTAACCGTTCAGTTTTTAGGTATATATGAGTAGATCACTTCTGCAAATTTTCAGCCAAATTGATGATCGTTAAGGCATTCAAAACTGTAATTTACCATTATAAACACGAACGGTTCCGGTTAGACAGATTCGGTTCGTTCATGTAAATTGCAGTTTTGGATGCCTTAACGATCATCAATTTGGCTGAAAATTTGTAGAGCTGATCTATACATTAGGACCTAAAAACTGAACGGTTAAGATGTGAAAATATGATCGAAAAGTGGGTCAGATATGGAAATCCGTACCTTTTGCTTAGGTACGGATATCCGCACCTGAGCAAGGTTCATATATATATATATATATATATATATATACAAGGCCCTTCTAGTGAGGGATCATTTAATTAGCCGTTATCATGACTCAAGCCATCAACCCCTACCACAAACCCTGAATTAAAGCGGGCTTTCAAAAACCTGAATAAAATTAAAAGCGAAACAATTAAAAGTTCTAAGCGGCAATCAAAACAGAAACGCGCCCGTTTGCAAAAGTGAAAAATCAAATAAAACGAGACACTGCCAAAAAGCCCCAATTCCCTCTCTCTCCCTCTCTCTCTCTCCCTCCCTCCCTCCCTCCCTCCCTCTGCCGGTCTGCCCTCGCTACCGCTCTCACTGTCGCTATCGTCTTTGGAAGCTTTGGGAATTGGATCCCCTAATTGAAAAGATGATCTGCCTACCTCCCATCGTGAATAGAGGCTCTGCACTGTCGGAAGGTCGAACCGCCATTAATTTTGGTGAGATCCAAGCACGGTAATTGTACGAGAAGTTCTAACTAGGTGGAGGTCCTGGCCCCTGATGGGTATCCTTCCCACTTCTTCAAAAGTGCTTGGACCCTTTAGAATTTGGGTCGTGCAATCAAATTAGGGCTTGAATTCTATACTCTGCTTGCTGTGAATTTCGTACTTTAGGGTCTTGGGACAAGGTAAATTCTAATAATTCACCTTCCTCTCGTCAATTTCTTCTGGGTAAATTAGGGTTTTGTTTTGACGAGACTCCGTAGAAATTAACCTACAACGGATTACTCCGAATTTTAGATCAGTCAAGATCTGACGAAATTTGTTTCATAGGTTTTCTTTTCCCCCAATTCGAATTGAATTGTTAATTGATGATGGTTCTATTTTGATTTTGTTCCAGTGAGTGCGAGTCCAAGACCAGGAGCTTTTGAGAGCAGGTCAATCCAAGGAACAGATAGACAAGGATGGAGCTAATCTAGAACGAGTCATGCAAGAGCTTTCTTCAATTGGTCTAATGCCGGAGGTCGCGGTGGTGATGTCCCAATAGTGCAGGTTGTTATTTCTTGAGTGGAGGAACTTTACATACATATTTCGTTTATGCCTTATACTTTTCTTCTGAGCCAATCTTCTGTGTCTTTAAACAGATTAGTGCTCTTAAAGGGAATAATATAGACAACCTTTTCGAAACTGTAATGCTAGTTGCAGAGGTAAGTCAAATGCGTAATGATGTTGAAACATTAGCTTTGATATGCTTATTGCAAAATAGATGTGCAATCCTAATGTCATCATAATAGTTTGTATTGGTTTGCCTGAGCAGTTCGTGTGGAACCTAGAACTGGTGAGAAACCATTCTTTCAAACCTAAAATTGCTGAGCATTGCACCGCTACACCAATTTATGCTTTAAATACCACCGATTCATGAACAATGTGAGGAAACTGCAAAGCTTTGTTACTCTTATTATTCTTTAGGCATGATTGTCTCTTGGTTTCTTTTGTCTTTAGCTCCCATTCATAAACAAAGCTACAGCACACCATATTTGATAATTATGTTTTAATTGCATATGAGATTTTGTCTTCATGTATATTTATCACTTCATGTATATTGATCAGTTTTCCACCGCCAAACAAAAGACATGAACTTATCACTTTGGCATGGCCTCTGTTTGGTCTTCTTGTATTATTGAACCACCATTTTGCATTATCAAACCACCGCCTTATGATCAAAGTGAGAGAGAAGATAAAAGCTTAATTAAACTTATTATTCGTCAAAGCACCTGGACATTGTTTCTTGGTCTTTGTTGTCTAACTCGTATTCAAAGCAAGCTTGCAGCACATTTTGACAATCATAGTTCAAATATATATGTTTTAAATCTCTGTCCTTATGTGCAGGTCTTGAACATTCCTCCACCTCCAAGTTTAACGTGGCTACTTGAAAGGTGATTTTGCTGCCATGTATGTTTTAAGATTGACTTGCCAAAGTTCAATTCTTTTTTTTTTCTTTCTTTTATTCATGCGCTGTACAGTACCACAATTTGAATAGAGAATAGAAAAGCCAAAAGACTTTCATCATTGATCTTCTTGCCGCTTACTTCAATTTTGGGGAAAATCAAAACATGAGACCAATTGTAGACTTGCAGATGCTTTAGTTTCTTTGCTTCGATTATAATGTTGCCTTGCAGACACCATACAAGCTGTGATTGGTTAAGCTGTGGCCTTAATGATTAAGGTAATTCTCAGAGTCTCTCCCTGTATGTTTCTTGTGCACCACTGTATGTTTCTTGTAATATTCTATGAAACTACTGATGTGGTTTTAGTAAGTGCACCATACTTGAACTTTGATTAGGAGTAAGTATGGTAATATTCCATAAATCCCCAGTCTCTAAAATTATATTCATGAGTTGTTCGTGGAATGTTGTTTTCCAATATCCTGGTCATTGAACTCTTGTGAAGGTTGAGGGTTCCAGCAGTCCTTATCATTTAAAATACATGTGACTTCGATTATAAGAATCTTCTTGGTGAAATTGTGAACTTTGTGTATTGTCATTGACTCGTATCAATTTGGCTGCAATCGTTATTTTTTATTTCTATGTTTTCAGCATGTGTGTAAATGATTGACTTGTTTGTTATGTTATTTGAAGCACTTCACACTGATTGTAGGAACAAGAATCACATACTAGGATATGATTTATTGCTTGTAGTCTTGTAGATAAGGGGAGCTTGCACTGGAAGGAGCTCATTATTTGACAACAGCGGAGCTCGTGAGTCTCAGTGAGCAGCAGCTTGTGGACTGTGATCATGAGGAAGTGAGAGGCTTGTCTTGTTAAGCTTTCATGAACAAGAGCTAAAGCTGCTAGTATATGCTTTTGCCTTTGAAATATAGGTTTGGATCTTTTCCTTCAAGTCTAAGAATAATGAACTACCAAGAGAGTTTTGTCATGTAAACCATATGTAAACCATGTTTGCTGCAATATAAGTTTCTTCTGTTCCAAAATCCTTGCTATGTTCTTTTATTTCCTTCATTATTTTGTTGATTGTTTGACTAGTTTTGAATAAGAATTCCTCTTTGTAGAATGAAATAATATGTACCTCCAATAGGTCATATCGTAATCAACAGACAGTTGTAACAAAAAGAATATTTCCTCGCTATAGACTAAAATTTAATAACGACAAAAGATAATTTTCTCTCTATAGACTTTAGTTCCTACACTGATGGAAAAAACATTCCTCGTTGTTGATTATTTTTAGGGAGATAACTTTTTCTCGCTAAAAGGATACATATTACGATGAAACAAAATTTCCTCGCTGAAAACGGTTTAGAGCGAGGAAAAACTTCTTTGCCGAAAGCTGTTTATAATGACTAAAATATTTTTGTCGCAAAAGCAGTAGTTTAAATTTTTTATTATTTAAAACTTTTTTAATTACTAATTATCATCAGCGAGAAAATACATAATTTAGCGACGAAATCAAGTTTGTCAAAAAATATATTTAACGACTATTTTCTAATCCTTGAAATTTTTTAACGAGGTAAAATTATGAGTTTGGGTGAGGAAAAATATTGTCGCCAAAGATTAACAGCAAGAAAAAAATAATTTTCTTGCAAAAAAGGTATGGCGAGGAAATAGTTTTTTCGTCGTTGAAACTTTTCTTGACGAGCTTTCTCCGACAAATTGAAGACGAAAAAAATTTCCTCGCGGAAATACTACAGCGAGGAAATGTTGGTTTTCAACGAGGAACAAGTTCCTCGCTAATGAGGTTTTCTGTTGTAGTGTTATAAGAGTCGTTCAACAAGTTAATCATCAGGAACATGCAATTATCAGTAATAATATGGACTACTCTAAACTGAAGTTTTATACGTACGCTATTTAATAATCATCTCCAAGTGTGTTTCTTTGTTGTTCTTGTAATTCATAATAATTTTGTGATTAATTGTTCTATGATTAGTAATTCCAAGGCGCTCATATATAGTCAAATACTTGTACTGGTAATATGAAGTTGAACAACTAATTGATAATAGTTATACGTACTTATCGATATTTAATACTGTTAATCTATTGCTATGAGAGGGATACCTGGGTCATTTAGAAATTCTGGCAAACTTGGCTTCAAAGTTTCAGCCAGTGTTTTCCAAGCACGACTGGCACTGTTGAATTCGCTGATCAGAGTAAACGTATCCAGTCCACAAGAAATCTGGATTGCATGTAGTGCTTGGGCATTCCTCTTCGTCCAAACCTCAAAGTCGGATGGTAAAGGTGCCCTGCTGGTTTCGACAACGTCCCAAAGACCGTTAGCTAACAAGTAGGTTTTAACCCAAACACTCCATCGTTCATAATTATCTTCGTTAAGAACTTCAAGAACGATTGCACTGGGGGCAACTGTACCTTCCATGTTCAGTCTACTGATTCAAGAGGACTAATAAATTAACTCGGGCATATACATATATATACCAAATACGATTAGATACTGGAACAAATGAACACTCACAGATTCAATTGTAATATGTCGGCAAATAAGCTGCACCTTTTGATTAAAGGGTCTCGGAGCTACTACTTCTTTGCTGGTCGGCCGGTAACCTATCGTGTAGTCAAACATATGCCAGATCCTCACAACTTCCCATTTAATATGTAGATACATCTGAAAGAGTTTACTTTATTTTCCTCGTTGCAGATCAGCGATTAAAAGAAAGACTTGGAGCTAAATATCAGTCTTTTCTTTCCGTAGCGGTGGACAGCTAATAAAATCAATTCCTTAATGGGTGGAGAGATGGAGACAGGCTGCACGCATGTGGGAGTGTGTGCCGCGGCTGCGATCTCTAGGTCGTGTCCATTGGCTTCTCGCCATGGTCAGAGGGATACACTTCGGTGTCTTATGGTTATTAATGTGATGGGGAACTGTCGGTGCATGTGGCCTGGTTATGTTGGTACACGAAGTGAACGTGAGTGAAGTGGTTTTCGCGGGGGTGTTGAGGTTATATGTGACACTTGGGATCAGTTTTCGCTGAACATTTGCCATATCCACTCCTATCTCCCACAGCAACAAGTTAGTATCAGCGGAGAAATTCCTATAAGTCCCGCTGGAGGAAATTGATACCGACTGCACCTCTTCCTCGCTGGAGATAACGATCGGTTCCACAGGCGGGACCAGCTCTGGACCTGACATGATAACACTATACTAAGCTTATTACGGGAACCAAACCCCGGCATCTATCCTAGTAACTATCCACCAAATTTTCAAAAACCCATAAAAACACATTCTTGGAGCCAAAACCTAGAAAAACCCAGATGGCCCAACACCACATGTAGTCAGATACCCGCACTGGCGGACCCAGCTTTTGTTTTCTATGGGGGCGGACCCAATTATATGTATATATATAATTGTTAAAGGTTAAAATGTTAGATTAAGTGGGGGCAAAATGATTATAAACCTACGTTACAAAACACCGTGTACAACTGATCAAAAAGAAAAAAACATTGTGTCCAAAATATGAGTGGGTGCGTGAGCCCCCACTTGCCCCCCCTGGGTCCGCCAGTGGATACCCGGAAATTTGTATTAATTTCTGATAATTTTTCAGAAATTATTAAGTTGGTTGTTAGGACGATTTCATGGCTCGGGGGTGGAGTGAAATTATTTTTGGACGAATAATTACTTGGAACGCGTCGTTTTAGAGAGCGCAAGGGTTGGCTTTTTATATGTTGAGTTTCTCCAAAAACTTCCATCATGAAAGTTATAGGGCGCATCCTCACGAGTTTGTGGACATGTGGCATGCATAAATCGGAGATCGTATGAGAAAGTTATGGTCAGCGAAAAAACTACTATTTTCAGAAAGTTGCTATAAATAGAGGATTTCCGGAAAAGGAAAATGATTTCCTTTTCCGTCAATTTCCAGAATTCACCAGAATCCATTCTCTCTCTAGCTTCCAACCGACCAGACCCGGCCGGCATTTCATTTTCCGGCGACAATAGGCGATGACACTGGCACAGACAAAGTTGCCTCCTCATTCCGACCCTCCTACGGTGGTCTCTAGTGGCGATTTACACCAAGCACGACGGATCGAAATCATGAAGCTAGGTGGCGGCGAACCTGGTGATATCTTCTGATTTCGGCGACGGCAGGACTTGAAATAGGTCGCGTTTTGCTCCTGGCAGCGTCCTCTTTCGATCCTGGAGTTTAGCTTGCAGCGGCGATCGGCGGCGACCTAGGCCGAATTGGCTCAAGTATTAGGTATTAAAGTTGATCCTCGTGTTGTACTATGGACGGTTGGATTAGCCTGGAATGGAGGTTGGAATGGCAGCTCGTCTGGCCAAGGTTAGGGAAGTTTCATTCACCAGTATCATCTACTCGTCATTACAAGCATTTTGATATATGGTTTGTAACATTTGGAGACCGTTTGAATTTGTTTGGATTTTCGGTAATTTTAAATTGTTCTGTTTTCGATCCGTGAGGATCTGACTGTTGGATCAACTTGTCGTTTTGGCATATTGATCCTAGGAGTGATTCAGAGACTTTGGATGGTCTCGGATGAAGTTTCATCTCGATTGACGTAGTATTCAGGCTTTAATTCGCGTATTTCGAACTTAGATGCTTACGTACCTCAAGTTGTATTAAGATGTGTCCTTGATGTGATTAGGTATGTGATGAAGTTATCTAGACGACTTGTTGTGATTGTGTTAGCTCAGTTCTGTAAGAAGACACAGCCCGGATTCTGAGGTGAGTAATCTCACAATGTTCATTTACGAACAGAGTTACCTTATCATTTTGGGAGCTATTTATTTAACTGCAAACAATAGTTGTTATTAGTGGCATTGTGTGTGTATTTAGATGAAATATATACGTATTGGTAGTTTTGTTGTGATGCAAACAATATTTGTGATTGGGTTCATATTACTGTTTTGGGGTGTGATATTTCGGGGAATCTTTTATTTTAGATTCGGGTAACATTTTTGGTCTAATGCGACTCGCTTAATGTTTCGGTATTTATACCAGGGATCCAAAGACTTGAGGGTTAAGGATCGAGGAATTTTTTATTTTACATTCGGGTAACATTTTGGATCCAGTGTGACTAGCTTAATGTTTTGGTATTTATACCAGAGATCCAAATACTTGAAAGTTGAGGATCTGGGGTCACGAATGTGACCAAGGCATGTTATCGGGAATCATGTCTTGGCCGGGTCAGTGGTTACTATCAGTTAGAGCTATAGTCTGTCAGCTGGGTTTTATTGTACCTCATAGGCGTAACAATGAAGTTACTTGGGAATCATGAGTACGAGTTTTTTAAAGAGAGTCTCGAGTATATTCTTTCTTTTATTGTCCATGAAGGAAGGGCTTTTCATATCTAATTGTCGGGATTTCAATTAATATGATTTTGTCACTATGTGACACGTGTTTTTCTTATGAGATGAGGACGGGGAGTTTCGAAAGAAATCAAGCGTGAGTTGTTTGTATGAGTTGCTTCCTAAAATGGAATGGGTGGTTTTTCTCGTGATTGGTGTGAGCTATTTCGATTTATGTATTTGAGTTTACTCATAGAACCGGGTTTGCTTGTTGCAACCTTGTGCACTATTTGATGGTGTAGGGGTTAATTCTGCAGGTCAGGGTAATTGCAGGTGAAGCTGAGATCTAGTAGCAACTGTACGGGTAGGAAGCTAATTTTGTGGCTTTACTGTTGTTAGGAATTCCGTTTTGCAGTAAGCTCTGAGGAGCATTTACTTATTATTTTGTTATGCAACTTAATTCGTAAACTTATATAATGTAATATATGACTGTATGGAGCGGGTCTATATTAACATTGTGCGTTCAGGGCATTAGAATGTACTTGGTTCAAAAGAAAAAAGTTATCCAGGTATTTTGTATTGATAATTGAACCATTCACGTCAGGTATAATTATGAGATTATCTTTATTTTTAAATTGTTTTAAAATTGGGGCATTTTAATACATTGCAATATTTTGGTTTATTAATAATAAAGTTGCATTCTCGTTGAAAAAAATTAACTAAAAGATACAATAGGTAACGGAAAGGTGCAAGATACCTCTAGGAAGTCTAGGTTCAGTACATTCCATATACTACCTCTTGCTATGATAGGTTTTTCACAGTAGAATTACATTTTTGGGGGGCAATAGACATTTTGAATCGATGTAATCTCCTCTTTTTTTTCCTTAATCAAAGTTTTATTTGTCTCATTTTAAAGAGATTAGTTCTCATTCCAGCGACCGAAAGTTCTATTGAGGGGTAATAGATGTCTATTGTGGGGCAATACAGGTTTATTGGGGGGCAATAAACCTCTTTGGCCCCATATGGGAACTCCGACAACCTCTTTAGGGACTTCCGGAAAGATTTTATAAACCTCTATTGCCCCCCAATAGAGGTCTATTGGAGGGCAATAGAGGTTTATTGTCCCTTTAATAAGGTTTATTGTCCCTTTAATAAGGGGCAATAGGGACAATAAACGTCTATTGGGGGCAATACAGGTCTATTTGGGGGCAATAAACCTTTCTGGTGACCTATGAGATCTCCAACGGCCTATTTGGGGACCTCCGGCGAGGTTTTTAGAGAAGTCTGGTGGCCGGTGACCTGAATCGGGCAACCGGCGATGGGAATCCGGCGAAGTCTTCGATGACTTCTCTCTCTTCCATTATCTGTCTCTCTCTCTCTCTCTCTCTCTATGTAACAAAGAGGTGAGGGTAAAATAGTCTAAAAAATAACCAAAAAAAAAATTAATAGGGTATTAGGGAAGACCTCTTTAGAGTGTTTTGGATAAGGGAGAATTAAAAAAACTTAATGAGGTGAGTGGGAAAAAAATCCCTAGAATTGGGGTAAATGGACAAAAACACCAAATAAAAAGGGAGTGGGATTTATAACTACAATAGTAAAAGAAAATAAATTTATTTCTACAAAATATTACTAACAAAAGAACTACAAAATTAATTTATGCATACAATTTAATCAGGATAAAATAGGAAATTAATGAATAAGAATTATAAAAAATTACAACATCTTTGATGAAAAGATGAGAAATTTCCTCAAATAATGTTCGTACACATGACTTACAATTTTATTTTTTAAGAAAAAAAGATAAATTAACATGTGCTTCAGGCTAGTAAATAAAGAAGTTAACAGTGTTAACTCTCTATTAAGAAAGATGATATTTTTGGGGACAAGTTATCTCCTCCAAATTTCCAGTTTTCCACGCAGCAAAATTTTTTTTTTCAAAGACGGAACATATTTAGAGTGTATGCCAAAAAGTCTGAAATGAGGGTCGAGAACCATTTGAATCAAGTAATGGAAATGGAATGATTCAAATGGTTCTATTTGGGTACGTACTAGTCTCGGTACCCTAGCAGACGATAGGCAATAGTCGTCTCTGTACGTACTAGTCTTAATTATCTTTTTTTCGATTAGAACTAGTCTTAATTATCTTTCTCCTAGTTGATCTTTTAAATTAATTTTTAATCTATATCTCACTTACTAGTAAAATTTAAATAGTTCATGATCTTATTTTTTACTTGATTTGAATTCTGAACGAGGCGGCCCTCAATCAATTTAAGTAGTTGTCTACAGCTTCTCGAAGTCCAAATGCCCCGCTTTTTTTTATTTATTTGTACCTTCCCGATGTGAAATAGTCCACTTTGTAAAGATTCCATCCATCGCATGATCAGATAACGTTTTAAATGATTTCATCGAAAAAAATGTTGTTTTCGGAAGGGCATTTACCAATCCCACTTATGCGGTGGCAGCCTCGGCTGCAGTCTTGAACAATATTGATAATGCAAATTCTCCATCAACTAGAGGAGACACTATCCAAAACCATCCCACCACTATTGTGTGGCAATGTCCTCCTAGCAGTTTTGTTAAAATAAACTTTAATGGTTCTGTAAACAGAGATTCTTCTGCTAGGGGCTTTATCAAGACTCCAATGATAACCCCCTCTTTGCAGCTATCAAAAGAACAGGAAATAAAACTGTACAGTGGCAGGAGCAACAACTCCTCGAAATAGCCTTTTCAATGCTTGACAAAAAGGCTATCCGAATGTCCAAGTGAAAAGAGACTCAAAGCTTGTCATGTAAAATAACCATATACATGCTCACAACATATGCACACAATCATAAAAGGGATTAAGGCTTACCTTCAGCAATCACTGGCATGGATTCCATCTTATGCTGCAACCACGAACACTGAATATAGCCTTCTGTTACTTACCAACTTGCTTCTCAATGGACAGAACAATATGCAAAACGTCGGTAGTAATCAGGGACCAATTCATCTGTATATATAGGTGACTTAAACCTCAAGAAGCTTCCCATTAAAGCTATCCATATCGGTTTAGGTTTCCTAGTTAGATTCTTAATGTATCACAACTTGTAGCCTTCCTTGTAGACTAAGCAATAGATTACTATCCTTAATTAATTGATACACTATTCATTAAGTCACTAGTATTGATTTACTGTTTGTATCCATGTTAAACTAGGATTGATATTAAGCTAATCATCAATTACTTTATGATGATATGTGTTATGTCCATATTTGATCTTACAATCTCCCCCTTGGACTCACACATATCATGCTCGATGATTTGCACCAGAGAACATCAAAACCTACTTAACTTACTGAAGTGCGCGCCAGATAACAAACTCAAATCGAAAATCCATTCCAACATGGTCAGATCACAGTTACTTATGCAGAGCAAGAAACAGTATACATTTTAACAAAAATGCAGAGTTTCAAAACCACAAACATAAGCTCCTGCAATCCACATATGTCAAACCAGAAGTGATACAATATATGTTAATGTGTATCAACAAGTAAACATATATTAGGTCCTTCTTTATGTTTCCAAAACCAGAAACTCAAGCAAATTTACTGAACACTGATGGCTTAAAATTATTGCTTGAACCTCAACATCATGCTATACATGATTTAAGCCATCTGATAGCAAGTATGATATTCAAAACAAGATGATAATTTCCAAAACAAAACAATAAAGCTGTAGCAAAATCATAACTGGAAATACCTCAAAATTTTATTGATAATAAAATCTGTCATTACAAACAAGTTGTGATAAACAAAATAAAAGATCACAACTAAAACACAAGAACTCAAAAAACCTTAGAATTTTAAATGCTCCAACTGGACTAACTCTCTACTGAACCTAAGCATCTAAATTAGCTAAAATTCCAATGCTTGCTGTATGTTTCTGGAATGCTGCTACTGACAATGCCTTGGTGAAAGGATCTGCTAGCTGTGAATTTGTGTCAATACTCAAAACAGCTATTTCACCATGCTTTACTCTTTCTCTAACACTGTAATACTTTAGATCAATATGCTTGGAATTATTTGACCTTTTACTGTTCTTGCTAAAGAAAACTGCAGCCTCATTGTCACAATAAATTACAAGTGTTCCAGCCACAATGTGACTCAATACTTTGGTCTGCATGAGAAAATTCCTAATCCAAAGTCTTTCACACACAGTTTCATATACTGCAATAAATTCAGCTTGCATAGTAGAAGTTGAAACAAGTGTTTGTTTCATGGTTTTCCAAGCAATAGCACCTCCTGCAAGCAAGAACACATATCCACAAGTGGACTTCTTGGAGTCTGGATAATTCCCTGCAAAATCCGAGTCTGAGAATCCAATGAGTTTCAGATCCTCCACTTGCCTATAAACTAGCATGTGGTTTTTAGTTCTCTGCAGGTATCTCAACACTTTCTTCCGAGCTACCCAATGTTCATGGCCTGGATTAGATTGGAATCTTGACAAAATCCCTACTGCAAAAGACAAATCCGGCCTAGTGCAGACTTGTGCATACATGAGACTTCCTACAAGTCTGGCATAAGGCTTTGACTCCATATTTTCTTTCTCAACATCACTATTGGGACTTTGCTTCTTGGTTAACTTATCTCATTTGGACATGGGAACTTCTCCAGCTGCACACTTCTCCATACCAAATCTCTTTAAAATTTTGGTAACATAATTCTGTTGAGACAAACCAAGTAGTCTATGTGCCCTATCTCTTTTAATCTCAATACCTAGTACATAGGATGCTTCTCCTAAGTCTTTCATGTCAAAATTCCTTGACAGAAAACTCTTGGTATCTTTAAGCAATTTAATGTTACTGCTAGCCAAAAGTATATCATCCACATAGAGTACCAGAAAAATAAAATTGTTCCCAACAGTCTTCAAATAGACACACTCATCAACAAGATTTTCTGTAAATCCAAAAGTAGAAATCACATAATCAAATTTCTTGTACCACTGTCTAGAAGCTTGTTTTAGGCCATAAATTGATTTTCTTAATTTGCACACTAAGTTTTCACTTCCAGCTCGCACAAAACCTTCTGGTTGCCTCATATAAATCACTTCATCTAGTTCACCATTCAAGAAAGCTGTTTTAACATCCATCTGGTGCAGCTCCATATCAAAATGAGCCACCAAAGCCATGATTATCCTAAACGAGTCTTTTGTAGAAACTGGAGAAAAAGTCTCAGTAAAATCAATGCCCTCCTTCTGTGTAAAACCTTTGGCAACTAATCTTGCTTTATGTCTCTCTACGTTGCCATTTGCATCTCTTTTGGTTTTGAAAACCCATTTACAACCTATAGGCTTCTGGTTGGGGTCAGGTTCAACTAATTCCCAAACTGCATTTTGACTCATGGAATTAATTTCTGCCATTGATGAGATTCACTACTTTCAATGGCCTGATTAAATGTAGTTGGATCATTGTCCTCTGCACAGTCCATTTCAATTTTTGCTTCTTGCAGATAAACAATGTAGTCACTCTCTTCCCCCCCATAAGTTGGTTTTCTTGCTCTCTGTGATCTTCTAGGCAGAGCCACTGGAGGATTCTGAGGTTCAGTTACATGGCCAGTTACTTGACCAGGTACAGTTACATGGTCAGTGACATGGGCAGTGACTTGATCAGGCATAGTTACTTGGTCAGTGACATGGGCAGTGACTTGACCAGGCACAGTTACTTGGTCAGTTACATGGGCAGTGACTTGGTTAGTGACTTGGTCAGTGACATGGTCAGTGACTTGGTCAGTTACTCGACCAGGGACAGTTACTTGGTCAGTGACATGGTCAGTTACGTGACCAGTGACATGATCAGTTACATCTTATTCTAAAGGCAATGCTACACTTATATTCTCATCTGACACAATTTCCTCAAAATCTGAGGTTAAATCCTCAAGGTTTGTATTGTGAACCTTTTCACTTAGAAACTTTACTTGATGTGTTTCAAAAATTCTAGGTGAATGATGAGCAGAATATAATTTATAGCCTTTAGATTTATCTGAATAACCTATAAAATAGCAACTAACAGTTTTGGGGTCAAGTTTATTCAAGCTTGGATTATAAATCCTAGCTTCTGCATGACATCCCCAAACATGACAGTGATGAAGACTAGGTTTCCTGCCACACCAAAGCTCAAAAGCAGTATTTTCTATGGCTTTGCTAGGTGTCCTATTGCAAATATAATTTGCAGTTTTTAAAGCCTCACCCCACAAAAATTTAGGCAAACCAGTTGTACACATCATACATCTAACCATGTTCAAAAGAGTCCTATTCTTTCTCTCTGCAACACCATTCTGTTGTGGATTATAGGGTGTTGTGTATTGAGCTTTAATTCCATTGTCTTGCAAAAACAAGGCAAATGGACCCTTTTGTTGGCCGGATTCAGTGTACTTTCCATAGAACTCTCTCCCTCTATCTGACCTCACTGTTTTGATTTTCTTTTCCAGTTGATTTTCTACCTCAGACTTAAAGATTTGAAAGGCTTTCAATGCTTGTGCCTTTTCTGAAAGTAGATAAATATAACTGTATCTAGAAAAGTCATCAATGAATGTGATAAAATACACATTCCCACAGATAGTTTGATGCCTAAATGGTCCACATATATCAGTGTGTATGAGTTCTAATAAATTTTGGCTTCTATATGCAGTCTTCTTTCTAGTATTAGTTATTTTTCCCTTAAAACATTCAACACAGTCTGTTAGATCAGAAAAATCAAGTTCATTTAGGATGTTGTTTTTCACCAAAATTTTCTGTCTCTCTTTTGAAACATGGCCGAGTCTTCTATGCCATAAAAATGCAGACTTTTCATTTAGTTTGGTTCTTTTAACACCTGTTAAAGTGTTAGTACTGTTTGTGTTATTTTCAACAAGTAAAATTTCTTGTTGAGCCATTGAACAATTTAACTGTAAATAATCATTCATAATAACACCAGAACCAATTTGAACAGAATTTTTAGAAATAAGAATTCCATTACTATCCATAACAAGTCTACAACCAGATTTTACTAAAAGAGAAACCGAAACCAAATTCCTTCTCATGGAAGGTACATAAAAAACATTGTCCAAAACTAACAATTTTCCTAATCCTAAATCGAGCTTTAAGGTTCCAATAGCCTTGACTGCCACTCTCATGCCATTGCCTACACACAGGTTCACTTCATCACTTTTTGGGATTCTCCTCCTTATGAATCCCTGCAAGGAATTAGTAATATGAATAGGTGAGCCTGAATCTATCCACCAAGACTGTGGTTCAACATTTATAAGATTAATTTCTAAAGAAAAAACTGTATTAGAAAAAATCTTACCCTTTTTGGCTAACCAATTTTTATAGCCAGTGCAGTCCTTTTTCATGTGTCCTACTCTTTTGCAAAAGTAGCACTTGAACCTAAATGGCCTATTTTCCTTGGCCACTGCAGCTGTTGAACTCTTAGTTATGGCTTTGATAGGCTTGAGCTTATTTTGGGGCTTTTTCCTTTTAGGCTTCTCAATGAGGTTAATGATTGTAGCAGGTTCCTTTTCTTCCTTGATCCTAGATTCTTCATCCACACAGATGGATATAAGTTCATCTAGAGTCCAGTTTCCCTTTTGAGAGTTGTAACTGGTCCTAAGATGACTAAAACTGTTAGGCAAGGAATGTAGTGCATAATGCACTACCTGCTCATCCCTAACCCCCATCAAGAGCTCCCTGAGTCTGCCATTTATATTGATCATCTTCATAATATGCTCTCTAACTCCCCCTGAACCCATGTACTTCAAATCATGAAACTCCTTGGTTAGCCTAGCAGCTTCTGCCTTTTCACTTTCTTTAAACTTAGCACCTATGAGTTCCAAAAAATCTGATGCTAGCTCAGGTTCTTCTATACTTCCCCTGACAGTCTTAGACATAGAGGTACGAATGAGGTTCTTAGCCATTCTATTGGATCTATGCCACTTCTTGTAAAGATCAGTTTCCTTCTTAGTGCTCTTTTCAGTTAACTCTTCAGGTTTGTCCTCAGTGAAGCAATAGTCTATGTTCTCATGCATTCCCATATAGTTCTCTACAGAATCTAGCCAAGCTCTATAGTTGGTTCCAGTTAGCATCAAGACACTATTCAAGTTCATGTAAGAGTTACCTAAGGAGCAAAACAAAAATTCGTGTGAGTTCTCAATTTGTAAAGAAAATAACTTTAAGTTTTCTGTGTTTTATTTAGCTTTAAGCAACCAAAACAAGAACATACAGAAAACCTAAACAATCCATACTTGCATTCATATCAGTCCATAACCAAAAATAATGTTAAGCAACACTTTTGAGCAGAAGCATAACATCCTGGAGTTCTTTATCAATATACCATGTTCAATGAAAACAAGTTATCCAAAGAAATTTATCCACATCTTTAGACAGAAGAAAAATTTCTAAGTATCCGTATTTATTTTCATCAAGCACGCATATTGCTATTTTGTATTCTAAAACCATACTTGACCACTTCTTTGGAAGATAAAACTGAAGCATAGTTTTAAAACACAAAACACAATTTCAGTTTTGTTACTCGATCAGTTACATGGTCAGTGACCTGACCAGTTACGTGGTCAGTGACCTGACCAGTTACATGGTCAGTGACCTGACCAGTTACATGGTCAGTGACCTGATAATTGTTTTCTGCCAACATCAATGAAGAATGCTTTGTGCATCATAATCACTTATGCCAACAGAAAACCACAAAACTCATGAGCTTTTAACTTTATATTCTACCCAGATTCATCCTTGTAAGAAAATTAAGCTCTCGTATCTGTCAATTTTAATTGTGTAAACAAATTCTGGGAGATTTTTGTTCTTCATGCAATTTTACACAATCACAGATACTATACCATATCATCAATCAATTCATCATGCATATTCAAGCACAATCAAAATTGTTTCGATTCCAAGAAACCACAGAACAATCAAGAAATTGTAAATTTCATCCGGTCACCATCTACTCTAACCTAACGCACGCCGGAAATGCAACTAGTGTTCTTGAGCACAATCAAAATTCGATTATCATGCTATGAATCGAAATCAATTTCACAGAAAAACCTGTTTTTGCTTTTTCCCCAATTTGCTGCTAAAAATCACAGCGGAAGCGTGAATTTGATATTAACCAGATGCAGCAATCGACTTAAGTAACTTACTTTGATCAGTTACATGACCAGTTACATGGTCAGTGACTTGGTCAGTTACTTGACCCGTAAAACAAAAACCTTTTTTTTTTTTTTTGTATTTGTTTTGCAAAACCCTAAAACGATTTTGATATATGTGAGCCTATGCTCTGATACCAATTGTAAAATAACCATATACATGCTCACAACATATGCACACAATCATAAAAGGGATTAAGGCTTACCTTCAGCAATCACTGGCATGGATTCCATCTTATGCTGCAACCACGAACACTGAATATAGCCTTCTGTTACTTACCAACTTGCTTCTCAATGGACAGAACAATATGCAAAACGTCGGTAGTAATCAGGGACCAATTCATCTGTATATATAGGTGACTTAAACCTCAAGAAGCTTCCCATTAAAGCTATCCATATCGGTTTAGGTTTCCTAGTTAGATTCTTAATGTATCACAACTTGTAGCCTTCCTTGTAGACTAAGCAATAGATTACTATCCTTAATTAATTGATACACTATTCATTAAGTCACTAGTATTGATTTACTGTTTGTATCCATGTTAAACTAGGATTGATATTAAGCTAATCATCAATTACTTTATGATGATATGTGTTATGTCCATATTTGATCTTACATGTCATAGATTCCATAAATGGTGCCATATCTCGACCTTGGAGGCTAGTCAAGATTATCCAAGACATCAAGAATCTTGCTGCAATGTTACTTCTATCAGCTTTAAACATGTACTTAGAGAAACAAACTTTGTAGCAGATGTTATAGCAAACTTAGGTCACAACCTTTTAAATTGTCATACTTGGACTAACAGGGTCCCTAGTGCAGCTTCTAGAACTCTTCTATTTGATGTTGTAAACTCTAGTTTCTTGAGAAGCTTCCATTTATAATTCATAGTCTTTTCATATAAAAAAAAATATCACAAACCAACATTTTTCTAAGAGTCCTCAAGTTGAAACCCTAGCGTTAGGGCTTATCACAAACTGGGCATTTGTCCGACCGTGTCCCATGTCAGTCTCATTTAGATGAGTTTGTTTTCCGGGGTGTCATCTGAGGTGTGGAGAGAAGGGCAGGAAGTTCGGTAGATTCTTGATTTCAATTAAACACATATGGCTATTTCGATCTTGGGTTGTGGTAGGTTTGATCTGTGAGTCAGGTGTTGTTTGGTGAATTGTTATGGAATTGGCCCAAGGTTCTAATCGGCTTACCTCTGTTTAGAAAACCCGTGGTTTGGATCCGGCCCTTTTGTCGAGGTGGTATCGACGTTTTCTCAAGCTGTTGATGTTAATCTAATCTGATCTGCTTTCTAGTTTGCTCATTTTGGTTTTGTTCGGTGGTGGACAAGCCTGGGTACATGTCAGGTAGAAGGGTTGGTCGCCAGAGGATTTCACGGCGACGATGGCAAACTGGTAGGGGGTGCGTGTGACGTGTGCTCTTGCCAACCTCTTTCTTGCTTGAGCTTGGGCCATTGTCCAGCTTCCTCTGGGCCCATCTGATTAGGTCTGCTTCTCTAAGAATTAGGCCAGGCAAGAGAGTGTTCTGCCACCCTCATCCATTATTTAGTGCTTTGGGTTGGCCTAGCCCGAGAGTTTGATCTACTTGGCGGGTTTTATGGCCTTTCTATGTTCTAGAAGAGCCAGTCTTAATCATAATCATGATTCCAGTGAAGTTGATAACTATCTAGAGTTTTAACTATTTCAAGCGGCTTATGGATAAGGAGTTAGCTCCTATTTGATTGTTGGAAAGTAGCATTCTATTTTGTAGCACAATTGCGTGTAGGCATATGGAGGGCTAGTTAATGAAAAAAAAAATTCTAGAAGACACAGAGCTATTCTTTGTTTATAAGTTCTTTGTAAAAAAACGAGCTCAAATAGAATTGTAATGAGTTGCAGTACTTAGATAGGAACTTGATACGTTGTTACCCCATCAATTTATCTATCTCTATGTGTTTGTAGACTCTGGTCTTTTAACTGTTGATCTAATGTTATCAACTTTTGCTACAAAAAAATAAATAAATAAATAAAAATCTATCTATCACATAATCGATTAAGAAAAATGAATTTATAAAGCACTAATAAAGACTTCTCAACAAAAGACATGCAATCAGTGATTATCTATTGTTTTATCTTTTGTTTAATTTTATTTTTTTTGTCTTTTTTGTTGTTTTTACAATTGCGATGACTCATTCCTTTAATTTTTTAAGAATTTTGATTGAATAATATTAAGTTTAAAGTATAGTATAAAGGATTATAAATAGTTTACCTACGACCTGCAATAATTGTAAAAAGCAAATTTATAAACCAACTGAAATAAGTGGAAAAAAAATCCTCATTTTTTCTCAAACATATACTAAAGGTGGCCTCATTAAAATCTTACTCATATAAAACTCATTAGGGCAAGACTTCAAAACAAGCAAAAAAATATCACACAAAGTGTGATAGTGGTAAAATGAAACATGGATCGGCAAGTGGATAATAGATAGGATCAACTAAATGCTAAAGTCACACCCTGACTTCCAGGATAAGACTATTAAATGCGTGTTTAAATTTTACAATTAACCACATAAATCAAAAGGTGTTTAAGGATATCTCTATTTGTGTTTGGCCCAAACTCTAGGTTACTTGACCTAGTGGTAATAAGGTTAAATTAGAAGGATCTAGATTCCCATTCAATGTACGATTACTTTCCTTGTACGATTGAGATTCTATGTATTGTAATCCTCTATATAAAGAGGCCCCTATTATCAATGAGAACACACAGCAAATTCCTCTCAAATTCAGTTTCTCTAAAACACGTTATCAGCACGAAGCCCTAACCCTGAAATCCTAAATTCGTAGCCTTCAAATCCCAGAAACCACCGCCGCCCACCTTGAAGATCTCAACTCCAGGAGTCCAGAACCGGCGGCCCCGCCCCCAGAACCGGCCGGAAAATATCCGAACCGGCCACCGGAAATATCGAAAGTCCCTCTGCCCGGTTCGACGCTTTCCCCCCTGCCCACCGTCACCAAACTCCACCAGAAGCTGCAAACGGACCTCAGACCACCGGATCCGAAAGATCAACACCGGAACCGGTCTAGATCGACTCGAACCGGCCGCCGGAACCATCTGAGCCGCTGAACCGCCGCCTGCACCTCCTATCTGTGCTTCGGTCAACAAAACCCAACTCGGTCAACCCTAGGCCCAGCTGCTGTCAGCCCAAGCCCCTGTAGCCTAAGTACTCGGCACAGCAGCCTGAAGCCCAATAACCTGAGGCCCAATAATCTGAAGCCCAGCAGCATAAGACCCTGACGTCACCTACCACGCAATCATCCACGTCATCATCAGCAGTAGCCACGTCAGCGAGCCACGTCAGCACCAGTGCCACGTCAGCGATCCGGTCAACCCTCCGGTCAACGACCGCCAGCGACTTTTCCAGCCAACTTCCGGCGATTTTTCCTGCGATTTTTCCGGCAGCTACAGTAACTTTCCGGCGACGACTTTTCCGACCATCTTTTAAGGTAAACTTTTCTAAAAGTTCCCGTTTTTGAAGTTTTTTTTTTAATTTCTTCTTCTTTTCTCGGGGACTTCCAACATCCCTTCTTCTACCCCCCTTTCTTCTTCATAGGGGAGACCAATAGCCGAACTGTGGGGGTTCGTGCTCACTCCAAGCTTGGAGCTTGTAGAGTCCTCCAAACTTAGAGTTTGTTGAGAAGAAAACGATCAACCACATACATCGTCGTTTCGATCTAATCCAAAACCCCTCTTGGAATCGGATTTTCTTGGAAGCGACTACGCTCAGAAAAATCCCTAATTTCTTGGAAGCGACTACGCTCAGAAATTATATAGTTTTTCGTGGTAGCCTTCTTCGCTCCGAAACTAACCCTATTTTCTTGTTGTTTTTCAGGATGAATAACCTGAACAAGTTGAGCTTCGCTCCACTAGAGACAACAAGCGCAGGATACCACAAGTGGGTCCGTCATGTGCGCCAGCATCTTAAGGCTGATGGGATCCTAAGTACTATCCAAGAGCCAAGTCAGGACGTACGTACTCCTCAACAAGCTGCTGCTTTTGAAGCAAATAGAGCTGCGAGAGAGGCGAATGAAGCTAAAGCCATCATTCTCATGACAAGGCACATGAATGACGCACTCCAAAATGAGTACCTCAATGAGGAAGACCCAAGAAAACTATGGGTGGAACTCGAGCAGCGTTTTGGCAACGTCCGTGATTCCCTGCTTCCAGACTTAGAAGTGAGATGGCATAGCCTCCGCTTCTGTGATTTCAAGTCTGTACTTGACTACAATTCAGAAGCACTTCGTATCAAGTCTATGATGGAATTCTGTGGGCAGAACATCACTGATACGATGTTGATCGAGAAAACTCTCTCCACCTTCCCCGTCTCTGCATTGATGATAGCCAAAAACTATCGAATTGATGTCAATGCTAGACGCATCACAAGATTTCATGAGCTAATTGGCGCCATGAACGTAGCTGAAAAGCACGACAACATACTTGTGAAGAACTATAACTCTAGACCCGTGGGAACCAAGTCAATTCCGGAGTCTAATTATAGTCGCGCCCCCAAGGGAGGACGTAAGGAGCGAAACCCTAAGAGTAGGGATAATTCTGGACGTTCTGGTCCATATTCTCGCCCTAAAGAGGAAGGAAATCGCCAAGATAGGCGTACACGGAACCGTGGAGGTAAACGTGTAAAGAGAGAGAGAGGCCAAGCCTCCGGTTATGGTGGTAACGCCACCAAAGGCAATAACCGTCTACAAAACGCCCCCAGAGCGCCTCGATCAAGGGAATCTGACCATAATGATGCTTGTCTCAGATGTGGATTAAGTGGACATTGGGCAAAGAAGTGTACTGCATCCCAGAATGTTGCAAACGCATACAAGATGTATCGTGAAGCAAGGGAGGCACATTACATGGAACAAGAAGGTCAAGATGGAGATCTCGATCTAAGGGTGGAAGACTACAAGGATCAAGACCCAGAAACTGGCGATTTTGATTAAGTCTTTCTATTTCCAAGAGATGTAGGCAATTGCCATATTATTTTTGTAGTAGATGCCAATGCTAAAGTAGGCGCATGCAATGTGAGTGTGATGTCTAGGAAGGTTTTGAGATCAGTGGTACTTAAGTGAGCCTCGCTCCACCGACATCTCTTTACTCACCTGGTCACATTTACATTGGAATTACCAAAAGGAGTTAGACGACTACCATTGTTTTGCATTAACTAGTTTATTGGATTAGATTTCCTTTGGTTAAAAGAAACGATGATGTAATTCCGTTTGGCTTATTAATAAAAGTTGAGTTCTTTTCTTTATGACTCCTTTTTTAATTACGAGCTTTTGTTTTAGGAATGGATGAACTTCAATGTCTTGCGGATAGTGCAACTACGCACACCATTCTACGACATAGGCAATTATTCTTGGAGATGTTGCCTACATATTCATCTGTGACTACGATGGCTGGGCCATCAAGTTTAGTTCAAGGACATGGAATGGCCCAATTCCTTTTGCCCAATGGCACCTTGATTAAAGTCACTGAAGCTCTCTACGCTCCTAAGGCGAATCGAACCTTATTGAGCTTTAAAGATATTAGAGCCAACGGATTCCATGCGGAAACGCATAGTGAGAACGGAATAGAATTCCTTTGCATTACCTCTAATGATTGTGGAAGAAAGCGCATCTTAGAGAAGCTTATGTGTCAATCTAGTGGACTTTATGTCACTACAATTCGACCTATTGAATCCAATAATGTCATAAGAGAAGATCTCTTGGATTCAGACACATATTGGCTTTGGCATGACCGACTAGGACATCCTGGTCGTGATATGATGCTCCGTATACTAAAGACTTCACACGGACATCCATTCTTTAGAGTGAGAAGAAGCAAGAATCGAAAATTGATTCCAGGACTTAGCAAGATTGCAACCATTGCAGCACCTGAAGCTGCAGCCGTCTTGGGGCGCCATAGGGCCGCCCAAGTCCCATGTGGTGACGCCATTAATGGCGCCAACCATGAGCATAACGCCATGGTTGTTCCTCCTAGTGGCTATGACGCCACACACACCAATTTCCATGGCTCTAACGCCATAATGGGAGATGTAGTCACACACTTTGCTTCTAATAGCGCTACAGACGCTCAGGCCCAACCAAAATCCTCATTGGTTGCCTCTAAGGCCCCTCGCTCTTTCTGCAAAGCCTGTTCCTTCGGGAAATTAGGACCGAGACCGTCCTACGCAAAGGATCCCAAAATACTCATTCCGTTCTTACAGAGGATCCAAGGGGATATCTGTGGACCAATTCAACCACCATGCGGACCTTTTAAATACTTTATGGTATTGGTTGATGCATCGACACGCTGGTCACATGTCGCGCTACTGTCCACTCGAAATGCTGCTTATGCTAAACTCCTCGCCCAGATTATCGGTCTACGGGCTCACTACCCTGACCATCCTATTAAGTCAATTCGACTTGATAATGCTGGGGAGTTTACATCGAAGACATTCGATGACTATTGCATGTCACTGGGGATTGATGTAGAGCATCCAGTTCCCCATGTTCATACCCAAAATGGTCTCGCAGAAGCCGCTATCAAACGACTACAGATGATAGCACGGACATTGGTTATGCGCACCAATCTCCCTGTTTCTGCTTGGGGATATGCAATATTGCATGCAGCGACGCTAATTCGTCTACGACCCACTGCCACCCAATCTTACTCTGCGTTACAGCTAGTGACTGGATACGAGCCTGATATCTCGCACTTACGCATCTTTGGGTGTGCCATTTATGTGCCTATTACGCCGCCACAGTGTACTAAGATGGGTCCACAACGACGAATGGGCATTTATGTTGGATATGAATCTCCAGCGATAGTCCGCTACCTTGAACCCTTGACAGGCGATCTCTTTACCGCTAGATTTGCGGATTGTCACTTTGATGAGACAGTCTTCCCATCGTTAGGGGGAGATAAGAACACATATGTTCAACAGGAACGACAGGAATTGTCGTGGTCTGTCCCCACTATGTCTCATCTCGATCCCCGTACCGCACAGTCCGAACTTGAAGTGCGAAGAATAATCGAGCTCCAGAACGTAGCAGACACTCTGCCTGATGCGTTTTCTGATGTTGCCAAAGTGACGAGATCACACATACCTGCTGCAAACGTGCCTGCAAGGATCGATGTCCCAAATACTGGACATCACACCTCTCTTGTGACACCAGGAGATGGCGCCATTGCCCAACATGGCAATGATGTGGCATCTATGGCCGCAGGTCCCACAAGAAAGCGCGGTAGACCGATTGGTTCGAAGGATACTCGCCCTAGAAAGAGAGCGAACGAGGCACAAACAAATCCTTTGATCATCGATACTCAAAATCCGTCCCATGACAATGTTCCGGATTATGGTTATGTCCAAGAGACATCTTTGGGGGACGCCTCATTGTCAGAACCTATCCCTGAGAACGTAGAGATCTCTGTTAATTACACTAGTGTACATGGGACGTGGGAAAGAAACTCCATCATCATTGATGATGTATTCGCGTATTCAGTGGCGCGTGAGATTATTGAGACCGATGACATCGAACCACGCTCCGTTGATGAATGTCAACGTAGAGCCGACTGGCCAAAGTGGAAAGATGCGATCCAGGCAGAACTTGATTCTCTAGCGAAAAGAAAGGTATTCGGACCAGTTGTGCCAATACCGCCTAACACCAAACCAGTTGGTCACAAATGGGTATTCGTTAGAAAGCGTAATGAGAAAAATGAGATTGTAAGGTACAAAGCTCGCCTTGTGGCGCAAGGTTTCTCACAACGCCCTGGAATCGACTACGAGGAGACATATTCTCCCGTAATGGACGTCATAACGTTCCGCTACCTTATCAGTTTGGTGGTTTCCGAAAAATTGAACATGCAGCTTATGGATGTGGTTACTGCGTATCTATATGGGGATCTAGATACAGAGATATACATGAAGATTCCAGACGGAATTCAGTTACCCAAATCAGGTGGCTCTAAACCACGGAGCGCGTTTGCAATTAGATTGAAACGCTCACTATATGGATTGAAACAATCCGGACGGATGTGGTATAACCGTCTAAGTGACTACTTGATTGGAAAGGGATATGTCAACAATGAACTATGCCCATGTGTGTTCATAAAAGGGACAAGTTCCAGATTTGCAATAGTAGCGGTTTATGTCGATGACATGAACATAATTGGCACCCTTAAAGAGTTAAGGGAAACCGCTGAACACTTGAAATCCGAGTTTGAGATGAAAGATCTTGGGAAAACACGGTTTTGCCTCGGTTTAGAACTTGAGCACCGTAGAGATGGTATCCTGATTCATCAATCAGCTTATACCCAAAAGATGCTTAGGCGTTTCAACACTGATACGATTAAGCCTTCAAGCACCCCAATGGTCGTCCGTAGTCTTGATCCAAAGAAAGATCAATTTCGTCCAAAAGATGACGATGAAGAAGTGCTAGAGGCAGAAGTGCCCTACCTAAGTGCAATAGGCGCATTATTGTACTTAGCACAATGCACAAGACCGGATATCTCATTCGCTGTGAACTTGCTAGCTAGATATAGCTCTGCGCCTACACGACGCCATTGGACTAGTGTTAAAGATATCTTTCGATACCTAAGTGGTACGATCGATATGGGCTTGTTCTATCCCTTCAGAGAGAAGATGGATTCGGACCCATCAAGTGCCAGGGACGCCACACATGGTGGACTGCGTTCCCTCTCCCCATCCCAAAATGATATAAGTGTTTTGGAAGGTTTTGCTGATGCTGGGTACCTCTCTGACCCACACAAAGGTCGCTCCCAAACTGGTTATGTTTTCACCATGGGAAAAACCGCAATATCTTGGAGGTCTACAAAGCAGACCTTAGTCGCCACCTCTTCGAATCATGCAGAGATTATTGCTCTTCACGAAGCAGTTCGTGAATGTATATGGCTTCGATCCATAGTTACGCATATTCAAAGTAATTGTGGTTTGAAGTCTACCACAGATGAGCCAACGAGCATTTATGAGGATAATGCTGCTTGCATTGAACAAATGAAGCAAGGCTACATCAAAGGCGACAACACCAAGCATATATCGCCTAAATTCTTCTACAATCAGCAACAACAGAAGCTCCTCAAGATCAAAGTAAACCAGGTTCGATCTGAGGACAATGAGGCAGACTTGTTTACTAAGTCATTGCCCAAATCCACGTTCGAGAAACATGTGGCAAGAATTGGCTTGCAGAAATTATCTGAACTCCCATGATCGTAGTCATCAGGGGGAGGCGCAGACATCAGGGGGAGATGTCTACATGTTCAGCTCGAAACGTGAAGGGTGTGTTGTGCTCTTTTTCCCCTTCGACCGAGGTTATTTTTGTCCCACTGGGTTTTTGTTACTCGGCAAGGTTTTTAACGAGGCAACGAGAGAAGCACCACGTTTGGACAACACAAGGGGGAGTGTTTAAGGATATCTCTATTTGTGTTTGGCCCAAACTCTAGGTTACTTGACCTAGTGGTAATAGGGTTAAATTAGAAGGATCTAGATTCCCATTCAATGTACGATTACTTTCCTTGTACGATTGAGATTCTATGTATTGTAATCCTCTATATAAAGAGGCCCCTATTATCAATGAGAACACACAGCAAATTCCTCTCAAATTCAGTTTCTCTAAAATAAAAGGCAAATTTTAATTTACATTCCTAACCTTTACAGCCTAAATAATTTGTTTTCTTGCACTTTTAATTTCATTACTGGTGCCCCTTTACTTATGAATTTCACTCAATCTCATATAACCCTTAGTTATTTTGGAAACTATTTTGTGTTTCATCTTCAAATTCTCATTACTTACCATATAATTTGTATGCTACGTTAATAAATCATCATTATACAAGGGAACCCGCTAGATCTATGTTTCAATTTACATAATACTTGATGGAAAAGTTAATAGTTGGTCAAGATTGATTAAAATGGAAAGCACATGGGTACATATGATGAAATTAGAATGGCAAGGCCACAACTGATTTAAGGTGTAAAAGTCAAGGAGATAAAATGAAATTAGCTCTGAATCAAACAAGAGAAACATATCAAACCAAACAAGTTCCAAAATATTCTCATTCATTGCATCATTGCAAAGTTTATCAAAGTACATTTTCATTTAGTTTTCACTTTACCCTGGTTAGAGCCTATACCTCTCGAATTGAGGCCCATTGAGAACACTCAGCATAGAGTGAATTCCGATTGGGTTTTGGATTTTTCACCATAAGGAGGCACAATCTCTACTTAATTATGTCACTCGAATCCACGAGTTTCAATTGGGTTTAAGGTATTTCACCCAAGAAAGGGATAATCCCTACTTAATTATATCCCGGACATAACTAGATTAAATACCTTAACTTGTCACTTGATCTTTATATTTCAATTAAAATTCCAATGTCGCTTTAATCAATTTCTCAAGCCTTCAGTTTGATACAGACTGCAAGTATAATCAACTATTAATGCTCAAGATTTAGAGGTTGTCTGATCTTGTTAAAGCAAATAGGAGTCCGGTGCTCAGGTTGATATAGTGAGGGTATGCGGTAGCGTCACCTGTCAAGTAAAATACACTAGCGTTAAGAGGAAGACCGCGTTTGGCCATCTTCGCTACTCTGATGCCTAAGTCAATTAATATATTTATGTTAACAGAATAACGTTAGGTAGTAACAAATGTGTAAGTGTTAATGAGAAGAGAGTGAGACCTTTTATAGGCGAGTTGAGAGAGGAACTCCTCTTTGTCTTCGATGTGGAACTAATGTGCATTAGTTCTCATCTTTCGGACCTCTCTGGGAAACTATGTTGGTGCGGTGCGTGAGAGCACGTGAAGGCAGTGCTTGGCCTGAGGTAAGGCTTAGGTGAAGTTATGTCTTCTAGTGTTCTCGGAGGTCACACTATCGAGACCTTTCTGACGTTCGGAGGTGGCTACAAGTCAGTGCTGATTATGCCCAGTAGTGTCATGTGTGTTCAAGTCTCCCAAGTCCTTAGTCAAGGAGGGACTCATAACTCTAGAACCTTAAACATGCATAAGTTGTTATGCGACCAAATTACACGAGAAAAGATTCATCAATATATTAGTAGTAAATAAATTTTGGATTAAATTTTGCTTACTACCTTGTACTTTCATGGGTTCGTCAGTTCAGTCCCCACACTTCTAATTTAATCAGAAAAGTCCTTGCACTCTCCAATTTCATCAAATTGATCCAATCCGTCACCACTCCGTCAATTTTTGCTATTAAAATGCTGACGTGGGACTTCTCATAGGGAAAATTCTCAAACTACCCATCGCTAGGCAGCCCGCCGACGCGTTAATGTTGTGAATGCAGATGGGTAGTTTGGGAATTTTCAGCAAAAATTGATGGAGTGGTGACAAATTGGATCGATTTGATGAAATTGGAGAGTGCAAGGACTTTTCTGATTAAATTACAAATGCAGGGATTGAACTGATGACTTGGAAGTACAGGGTAGTAAGCAGAATTTTTTCCATAAATTTTCATCTATTATAAATGAAACTTGGATAAAAGATCAAAATATCACGCGGATCATGTTTAGGGAATTCAAGACAACCCCCTAACTAATAGAAACTTAATTACACATTATTTGATATGAAAAAGCAAAAGAATTCATGAAAGCAAAAGACAACAGGAAACCAAAAAGTTGTAGTCTTCGACCTACGATCGCTTGTCACAAGGAGCTACGCCATCGATCTCTACTGCGACTGTCGACCCCTACTGGGTTAGGTTCAATGGCCACAAAATATGACACAAATTCCTAACCGTTAAATTTTATAACATTTGACGGTGTAGATTATAAATGATGACATATATGATATATTAGATAAACCTTTTATTTCTATATTTTGTAAGAAAAAAAAAAGTAATTTTTTAATTTTTCTGTTATCATTTATCTTGATAAAATCATTTACTTCTCTCACTCTCTAATTTTGGTCTAGGATCTTTTTTTTTTTTTTGTTAGCAGATCCACACAAACATTGATGAATATGACCAAAAAAAGACAAGATATGTTTTCCTGATCGATTATGTGTTTCTCTAATTTTGACCAGATCGATTCACAAACCAAGATATGCCCTCATTGATTTCACAAAACATAGACAATATGTGAATCAAGTGATCAATCATAATTCATAAACTCAGACTAGCTAAGGTGAAACGCAGATTGGCTAAGGTTGAAAAGCCAAAAGCTGAAAACACTTCCGAACATAATGCCTATAATGACCCAGTATTCCAGTTCCACAAAGAGTCGAGGAATCCATTCCCAAGATGATGCAAATGCCTATAATGACCTATGCCTTTCTCTCTGCATAATCACTATCACCGTTGATTTGAATGCAAAGAAAGAAAAAAAGAGGAGTAGAAGGCAGCCATGAATGCAGTAGGAGAGAAAGAGGAGACATAAATAAATGGGTTTTTGTCTATTTACCCAAATTTTAGGGATTTTTTTTCCCAATTACCCCATTAAGTTTTTTTAATTCTCCCTTACCCAAAGCACTCTAAAGAGGTCTTCCTTAATACCCCATATAAAGTTTTTATTTTTTTTGTTTTTTATTCTTTTTTTAGACTATTTTATCCTCACATTTTTGTTATATAAAAAGAGAGAGAGAATGGAACCATAGAAGACTTCGCCAGAGCACCTTCACCAGTGACCGGAGTCCTGCGACTTGTCGCCGCCCACAGGACTTCTTTGAAAACCTCGCCGGAGGTCCCCAAAGAGGTCGTCGGAGATCTCATAGGTCCCCAGAAAGGTTATTGCCCCTAAATAGACATGTTGCCCCCCAATAGAAGGGAAATAAACCTCTATTAATTGTCCCCTCGTAGACGTCTATTGCCCCCCAATAGAATTTTCAGTTTTCAGAATGGGAATAATCTCCCTAAATTTAGACAAATAAAACTTTGATTAAAGGAAAAAAACGAGGAAATTACATCAATTCAAAACATTTATTGCCCCCCAATAGAAGTCTATTGCCCTCCAATCGAACTTTCAATCACCGGAATGAAAATTATTCTCCCTAAATTTAGACAAATAAAACTTTGATTGAAAAAAAAACGAGAAAATTACATCAATTTAAAACATTTATTGACTCTCAATGGACATCTATTGCCCCTCAATAGACCTTTAACAGACTTCTACTGCCCCAATAGACCATTATTGTTCCCTAATAATTTTGCAGGGCAGTTAGCTAACCATTATCAGAATCGTCGGAATGAGAAGTGGAGAAGGCCGCGTCGGAGAGACCCCGATCGAGTTCGGAGGAGGAGGGCTAGGGGCATTCCAGAGAAAGGAGAGAGAGAGATCTGAAATCGCTGAGGGATGAGAGAGAGAGAGAGAGAGAGAGAGAGAGAGAGAGAGAGAGAGAGAGAGAGAGAGAGAGAGAGACAGAGGAGAGAGATTGAGGGATTTATTAATTTGATTAAGGGTTAAATTGTCATTTTGCTTCAAATTGGGTCAGTGTGAATGAAAATTTCTTATTGGGGTAAGTGAGACAATTTTTGCTGATTTTGGTGCTTTGGGTCAAGAACCCTAAATAAATTTTTTTTTTTTCTGTGAGTAAATTAATTTGGTAGGATAAAATCATTAAATAGAAAATAAACAATTACAAGAAATATGCCATGTCATCCATAATCTACACCATTGATTGCCATAAAATCTAATGGTCAGGAATTTGTGTAAAAACTTGTGTCATATTTTGTGGCCATTGAACCCAACCCTTAATTATTATGTTAGCATAGCATTGGGATCCTCATTTTGGTCAACCAGTTGTACAATTTTTACTCCCCTCCTCTAAATTAATAAACTGGAAACCCTACATGCTTTCACCCTCAATTGGGTCTAGTTCTTACCTTAGTTAGATGTCGCTGGTGCCACCTATATAGTAAGTAGGTAGGCAACGAATGTGTAGCTGGTTAACTAATCATAATCTGCAGGTTGCTCATATGAATTTGTCGTTTTCGGCGAGCCTCTTGTTAAAAGTATAGTATTGTTAGGCCATCTCTAATCCTGGATTAGGGGGTGGATATACCCAAAAATACCAATTTTCATCTCCAACCCAGGGCTAGGCTAAACCAAAAATGTGATTTGGGGGGCTAAAAGGGCCAAGGGTTGGGCTAAAAATAGGGGTCATCAATGGGCAGGGCAAGGGCGGCCCTGCCCAAAATTAATGGGCTGGGGCCGGGCCGGGTAGGGCCAAAACATATTTTTTTATTTTTCAGGCTGGGCAGGGCTAGGTTTCTCTTAAAAATCAAGGCCCAGGGCCTTACGAGCTTTTTAGGGCCGGGCCGGGCTTTTTTGGGTGGGCAGGGCCGAGCCCATTATATTTATATATCATATTATTTTGTTAAAAAAATACAAAAAACTATGAAAAAATGATGATATGTTAATGATTGAACAAAATAAAATACAAAATTAAAAAACATATGGCCTAATGCAATAATTAGTTCAATATAACTACATAAAAATATATTAATACAAAAATTGAATGGGCTTTCGGGCGGGCTTTAATGGGCATATAACGGGCCGGGCCGCGAGCCAGGCCTGGGCTTTGAACCCTCCGCCCTACCCCTGCCTCGTGCCTAATGGGCAGGGCCGAGATGGGCTTTACTGCGGGCCAGGCCGGGCGGGCGCCCATAGGCTTTTAGGCCCGCGGGCCAAATGATCACCCCTAGCTAAAACAAGCCCTTTGTATAGCCCTTGGGCTATCTGTTCGTGGGGACCACACTGGTGGCTCAAATAAATTAGATCACAAATCAATGGCTCAGATTAAAAAGTACATATGCAGTTGTTGATGTCAACTAGCTGTTAGAAAAGTCTTTTTTTTTTTTTTTTTTTAAGTTTGAAAATGTAATGGCCATTTAAAAAAAAAATAATTAGAAAAGAAGTATTCCTATAAATACATATAATTGCTTACAAAGTGACACGTGCACTAAAAGATGATAGAAATAGTAAAATAACCTAGAGAGCGGCGAAGAGCTTGGCCGTATCCTTCTGCACAATCGCACTCGTCCGGCAGCGCACGATGTCGAGCTGGCTTCTTTGTGCTGCTGCCGAACGGGTAATCTAAAGGGGGGCTCCAAGGCAGCAGTTTCTTGTGGATGGCATGCTCGTAGTTTTGGTAGATTTTGTCTCGGCGGCGGTGTGGGGTGGCATCTCTGCTTTTCGGGGAGTTCGGGGGGTGGGGTGGCATCGTTGTTTTGGGGATTGGCTGCTGTGAATCTGGGGTCGGTGACGGCGATGGAGACTCTCAGTGAATCTGCATAGATCTATGTCTGCGTCATCTCAGAGAGTAGCGTCTCGGGTTTGCTCAGGTGTCAGGCGTTTTGGAGTTTTCACGGTGGTCGAAATTGGTGTGATGGGGCTTTGGGTTGCAGCGGGACGGTGGCGCCGGACGAGATGGTGAGAGGCGGCGGCTCGTGCAGAATATGACGACTTGGGCCGGTTTGGGCTGGTTTGCTAGGGCTTGGGTGATGGTGTCCTTGGGCTGTTCCCTTTTGGGCCTGTAGCTAACTGTTGGGCTGGGGTTCTACCCTAGTCCACTGCTATGTTGGGCTAGGGTTTAGGCTTTTGGCCCAACCCTATGTTTTTAGATTTTGTCTAATTACAATAGTGTTTCTTTTGTTGGGATTTGCCTATCTACTATGCTCTAGTTTTCATAGTTATAGGCTTGCTTTGAATAAGTGAGCACTGATTGTCTAATGGGTGGTGCTAGCATACCACGTCCTAAACTTGCCCTTGAGTTGGCAATGGAAGGTATGTATCCGTGCCATTCTGAGTTGAGATGAATGAATGATTATTTGGTTCAAAAAAAAAAGTGACACGTGCACTATAAAATCATATCAAAAAAATTAATAAGATTTGATAAAAAAAATAATAATTATATAAGAGCAAAAATAGTAGCATAGTTATAAAATACTATATATTTGAAATACATAATGAAGAACAATAAAATAACACAACATTTAAACTTATAGCCCAAAGAGTTTGAGATGATAGAAATTATAGCCTTACTATTTGCATGAATAGTGATTATTAGGGGGTAAATGTACTTAAATGTCCTTACATGCTTGGCGAGCGAGCGGATGCGAACCGTCGGGAGAGGACTTCATCGCCAACTTTGTTTCAGGAAACCTACAAAATACATATCAAATAAATTATTTGAAAATAAACAAAACTTGCTAAGAAAATAAGATAATATTGTCACATAAATATGCTCTTATTATTCGTCCAACAATAAAATTAATTGATAGACATCCAAGAAAATATTGTATATACTAATAATAAGTGGTTGTCCATATAATTATTTTAGGATCAATTTATAGTATTCACTAATTAGTGTTTTCAAGCTATAATATCAAGAAAACTAGTGAGTAATCACTGTTTGAGCCCAAAAGTAATTTTGGCAAGATCCTTTTAGGGGATTTAGCATAGCGGGCCGATACCTGCGGCCCAAAATTAAGCCTGCTTGGGTTTGGGTTATAGCTTCACCCATTCTGAGATCCATAAGGAAAATGAGCTCTTATTGGAATCAAGTAGCGGAGATTGAATAGGAAACCTCAATCAATAATCCTTCTGTGGCAAGGAACAGTCGAAACCCTAGGGTATAAATACCAGGGTTCAAGAACGGAAAAAGACACAACTCTTCAATCAACTAATCGCACATATTATCAAAGCCTCTCCGGAGCAAACCTACCTGCAACCCAGCGAAGCAAGGGTAACGCCCTCGCAACCCAGCGAAGCTAAAGTCACGCTTTAGCAAACCCTGTGCTTTCTCCTACTTCCCGATGATTACTCTGCTCAATCTACAATATTGAGTATCAACTCGGTGACGCAAGAGATCACAACACAAGTCCTTATCTGTAAGGCGAAAGTCCTTTTTCCGAAAGGTAGAGAAAAGAACCTTGTGATGAGGTTGGTGCTCTCCTCGTCCACAACGTTTGAGAAGAAGTCAGGTCAAGGGACTCCCGATGACTGCACTCCACGGTGCTGGCACGCCTGTGCACGCTCAAAAGAGATTGTTTGCAACAAGACTGGTTTTGGAGCCAAACAATCACTAAGTAAACTAAACTTGTGAATGATCAGCAAATTATCATGTGAGTAGTCACTAGGTTTCTCTCCAGGAGTTTGAGTCAAGATCGGGGCTTGGAATAGTTTGGGCTTGGGAGCCAGGAGCTTTTAGATCCATGGCCAATGGTGCTGGTCAGAGTGGTGGCAGTGGTGAGTTCTTGGTTTCAACCTAGTGTTTTATCCTTGGTTTAGCGGTGACGACGGCTTTGGGGCCGGTTGGGATGGTAAGAGGAGGGATCGACTGTTTTTGGTAGGTAGGTTTGGTGCTGTGAGCGTCAACGACGGAGAGTTTATTCTTTGCGGAGTCCGCGGTGATGGTAGCTGCGTAGGCGGGATGTGTGGTGGCAATTTCCTCCATAGGTTGCGGTTAACCGTAGAGCCTGGAATAAGTGGATCTCTTAGTCTTGGTTCCTTGGCATCCTTGAGCTGATTCAGGTCCAAAAGGCTTTTATGGTCTTTTGGGTTGTTATTTTTTCTACTAGCAATATTTAACTTTTGTATGGGTCGCAAAATCTAGTGCTTGGTTGAAACATTTATTTAAACAACTTTTGAGCATTTAGGTTTTGTTAGAATAATAGTGCGTGAATTTCCTAAAAAGTGAGTGTACTCTGGATTGCAGAGTCTCTATTTGTTTAGAATAGGTTCTTTGTAAGTCCTAAAGGACGACTCTTTATTGTCGACTCTATTGAGATGTGTCGTTTAGTACTACTTGCTGAATTATAAAATCGGGTTGACCTCTTTCGATTCAAAAATAAGTATTCTTTATTTTCTAAGCTTATTTATTACAAAAATATCAATTTAAATTATGAAAAATTTTACGGTACCTATATGTATGTCATACAACTATTCATAGAAATGACAACTAATTTATTGTCATTGTGGCAATGAGAGTCGACTTTTGTGTAATTTTAGTTCTGTTAGAGGTAACCTGCAACATTTTTACAAGTTATACACAAATTGTTGTCAATGTCGTGACTTGATTCAATTATAGGTATATAGTGTAAAACAAATGTGGTTACTTTGTTATCAATGTCGTAAATTTGGTTCAAGTAAATAGGCTATCAGTTTAGTGGATCCGGCTCCTCTAAAGTTAGGAGCCGTGAATTTACATGAAGTTAATAAAATCTAATCCATTTAAATTCATCTAATGGTTCAAGATAGAACACATCATCAAGAGTTATTTAGTTTTTTTTTTTTTTTTTGGGCTACAAGCAGCACAACAGAACACCGTTATAGATGCCGTTCATTGCTCAACTATTACTTTCTCAACACAGATTCCAGGTCCTTTTATTGAATGATATTCCCATTCTTTTTCGACAAAGAAGCAAAAGGAGAGCAGCTCGATCACCATTAGCTAGAATTTAAGTTACCAAACCTGAAGTCTTAAGATTAAAATAAGAAGTTGAAAAGCTTTGAAAAAATGGTTTCCTGCACACGAGCCATAAAAAAGAAGAGCTTATGAGTAATTTATGAATAATAATGATCAGAGCTTACAATATGCAACTTATTTCCTGTTGAATCGATCTGATCATATCGAGTTTTTGTGGGTTACTACTAAGTATCAACGATTCATATATTCATTCAACATCAACCAAATCATTCAAATTCTAGGTCTCTGCATTCGGTTTGTGTATCATGATATTCAAATCGAATACTCTCATTAAGAAGAGGAAGCAATTTAATTGCCGGCAGGAGATAAATCTTGATGAGATCATTTGAGAAGATCGATCCTGAAAGAAATAAATTTGACGGTAGTTTTTTTTTTTTTGGAAGGAGATTTGATGGCAGTTACAAAAATAAAGGTACCTAGGTTAATTTAGTTGATGTGGACAATTTCAGTTCATTTGATCATTTAAATGACTTGGATTTTATTAACTTCATGTAAATTCAAAACTCCTAACTTTAGAAGAGCTGGATCCCAGTTTAGTCATTTTCTTCCTCTCAAAAACTCCGCCTTTGGATCTGCTCAGCTGTTCAATATGATCGGTGGTTGTATAAAAGCTATTGAGAAAATGAGAGTCAGAAATGTGATGCTGATTGTGATCGGAGATATGTGAATGTGAGTGGGTTTATACAGGGTTTTTGAAGAAGTCAGCAGCCGAATCAATTCAAATCACTGGCTATTTTTAATATGAACTAAAAAATATAAGCTAATCTGATCTGAGTGATCTCCATGTGATGTAACCAGGAGAACAAGTGGGAATTTGACAGCCTGTGAATACTAATAGCATACACGTTTTCTGGGCCAGTTACTATAAAAAATAATTTCTTGAGCTCGATATCCGATTGACGGAACTCCATAAAACTGGAATATACAGGAGACATATCCACTGCTTTTGATCAAAAATGCCAGAGAGAAAAGAAAATAGCTCGTTTGTTGCTAGTTAATTTTCTTGTGCGAAGAAACTATGGCCAAGGCTGCCGTTTCGATCTTGCTCGGAGATCTCACTAAGTTTATCGCTGAGGAAAATCAATTGTTGAAGTTGAAGGGAGTCAAGGATCAATTTGAGCAGGCGCAAAGGGTGCTACGGCAGATACAGGCCGTCCTGAAGGATGCGGGTTCAAAACAGGAAGAGGATAAAGAAATCGGCGGGTGGATGTCAGATGTTAGAGATGCTGTTTATAATTTGGAGGAAGTCGTTCAAGAATTTTTCTTTGAAGCGGCTTCCAAGAACAGAGAAAATAGTATGAAGATTGTTCTGAAAAAGTTGGCTCGCTTCCCGAAGGACGGTAACAAAATTGGCTCACGAATTGAGAGCATCACGGCTGTACTTACAGAATTGATCAGCAGAACACCATCAACTGACGGGGGAGGTGCCACTTCCGCTGAGAGGGAACGAGATCCAAGACAAACTACTCCATCTGTTCGTGAAGGTGATGTTGTTGGTGTACAGGGAGATATAAAGATGTTAGTCGAGCGTCTGGTTAACGAAGAAAACTGTCACCAAGTAGTTTCTATTTGGGGAATGGGCGGGTTGGGGAAAACCACGCTTGCAAAGATGGTTTATAATGATCCTGGTGTTAGGAACCATTTTAGTTATTTCGCTTGGGTGTGCATTTCTCAAAAATATCAAGAAAGAGATGTTTTGGGAGAAATTCTGGATCAACTTAACAGTGGGGATGTTCAGCAAAGAAGGGATTTTACAAATACGACCACTCATGAATTAGCAGATCAGCTTCACACTGCCCTCCAAGCCAAAACATGTTTGGTGGTGCTTGATGACATTTGGAACCATGAAGTATGGCAATCTTTACGAGATGTAGTTCCACCTGTTACGGAAACAAAGAGCCGAATATTAGTCACTACTCGCAATACGCAAGTAGTTTCCCTTCCAAACGTGAATACTTCACTCTATGAAGCTCGGCTACTGAGTGATACTGAAAGCTGGGAACTGTTCGAGAAGAGAGCAAACTTTGGCGGAGAAAATACAGGTGTTTCTCATGAACTCTATTCTTTTTATATATGACGAAAGTTATTACATTAGATTCATTATCTTCGGAAAATGTTTAATTGTAACGACTTCTATATCAAACTATGATTCATAATCATCACTGTTCCATGTAGTTGAAAAAAAATTCAGATAAATAATTACAGACATTCATCAGGTAAATTGTTCATCGGTAGTCAACCCTGTGCCCTTGCAAATCTCTTTAGGCCGACATAAACCTGAATATTTCGTATCTTGAAAATACAATTGCTAATTGCTAATTTGAGAAAAGTTTATTTATCTGATTTCCTTTTCCTTTCAGGATCCAATTATGAAATTAAGAGAACACTAGGGGAGACGATGCTTAAACGTTGTGCAGGTTTGCCAGCAGCTATCATTTTGCTAGCAGGACTTCTAGCTCAAAAAAACACAGCTAGTGACTGGAATGCCGTGCATGATGGTGTTGTTAAATATTTATGGAGAGACACAGCATTTAATAGTCCAGTATCGGTGTTTGAAAGGAGTTACAGAGATCTACCATTTCGCTTACAGCCATGCTTTCTATATTTAGCACAATTTCCAGAAGATTATGAGATATCAACGAAAAGGTTGACTCAATTGTGGATGGCAGAAGGTCTTATATCTTCAGAAGGTCTTGTACCTTCAGAATCAGAAGAAACAATGGAAGATGTGTCATATCGTTTGTTAGATGAAATGGTGGAAAGGTCTATGGTTCAAGTTGGAGGACATGGTTCAACAAGGATGATAAAAACCTGCCGTCTGCATCGTCTCATGCGGGACATGTGCTTGATGAAGGCTAAAGAAGAGAATTTTCTCCAAGTTCAGGATCTTTCTGCAGCCACCTTTGTCCAGGCAGCACCAATTAATAAAGTTCGAAGGCTTTCCGTCTACTTGAAAGGAGAAGTTGATGAGTTGGCTCCCACTAGAACTGAAAGCAATGGTCACCTCAAGTCTCTGTTATACTTTGTCCAAGAAAACTTTTACTCAGAGCGCAGTAAAAATTTACTAGTGTCACTGTTGAAGGACTTCAAAATGCTTAGTGTGTTGAAGTTCGAAGATATGAAGGCAGAGCCAGAAGTAGAGCTACCGAGTGTTGTGGGGAATCTAGTGTTGCTGAGGTTCTTAAGTCTAAAGAATAGTGAGATAAAAAGGATTCCATCATCTGTAGCTAATTTGGTGTTTTTGCAAACTCTTGATATACGTTGTGCTGAATGGGTTAGCGTTGAAGTCCCAGATGTATTTGGGGAGATGAGCCAATTGAGACATTTGTATTTACCCTTGAATCACAGGGCAACTGCAAAACTGTCACTGGCTAATCTTAGCAATTTGCAGACACTAGTCAACTTATCAAGTGAAGATTGCAATTTGAATGATATTTTAAAATTGACCAGTCTAAGAAAACTAGTCATAAATGCACCACGGTCTACAGACTTGACAAATCTGGGTGAGTTTATGAGATCTAAAGACATCAGCTTCGACCGCCATCTCCACTCTCTATCTCTGATGGCGGGCAATGGTACTGGGGACATAACAATGGAGGTAGTATCAAGGTGTCCTCAACTACGCAAGCTGCGTCTGAATGGCCGAATCAAAGAGTTGCAGGATAAATTCTTGTGTTCATACCTCACCAAGGTAACGCTAGAGCAAACTCATCTTGAGGGCTACGACATCGAAAGACTAGAGAAGCTGGAAAACTTAAAATTGCTTACCCTTAGAATGGATGCTATCAAGTCAGGAACGATGGTTTTCTCCCAAAGAGGCTTTCCCAGTCTTCAATTTCTTTCCCTCATTGGGTTATCTGAACTGAAGGAGTGGAAGGTGGAGAAAGGAGCTATGCCGAGTCTGAGCAAATTGCACATTGAATATTGCTGGGGATTGAAGGTACTTCCAGAGGGGCTTCAATATATTTCTTCCCTCAAGGAATTAACCATCAAAAGGATGTACCATGAATTCTGTAGTAGGCTTGGTGAAGAAGGAGAGGATTTCTACAAAATCAAGCATGTGCCTTCTGTTACAAACTTACAATAGCAAGCATCGGACAGATCTGAGGCAGAAACAAAGAGTGCCTGAAGTAGTGGGTGCTGGTGACTTGGGGAAGGTATGTAAATCAATACTTATGGATGCTATATTTATTTGTATGTGATTGATTTGTTTTCAGTAGTGTACTGATTATAGTTATACAGCTTATACATCTTATTGAGTTTATTGTATAGTTAATTGGATTCTGAAAGTTCTTTTTTTCTTCTTTTTTTGGGCCAATGTATAAATGCTTAATTGTTAAAAGTGACGGCAGTTGTTAATCAGTTGTTGCTGCTGTCAATAGTTGTTAATTGAAGTGATTCCATTATATATACAGTTAGCACACGCACGCGCACATTACGTGTATATAATTCAAATAGATTTACTGGCTGATGCATCTGAGGAATTTTGTACACAAAATGGTATTTGACAGCTGACTCCCTTTATGATTCTATGAATTTGTTAAACGAGCTGCTTGATGATCCGGATGTTTATGTTTCATACACCGAATCATATGCAATGGGGCCATGGGGATTGGGTTCAATATATAGCAGCACATCTTTTACACAGATTGAGCTACTTTATATATAAGGGATTAAGGGGGGTTGGGTTCAAGCTCATATATATGTGGGTTGGGTTGGACATGTAAAACTGAGCTAAATCCTAACTTATAGATGGTCTCTCATCAATCTGATATGTATTTCAATTTCTGTTGGTACAATCTTATTTCTGCTGCTTGTTGATGCTTACCGAGGTTTTCTAGAAAAAGATCCTAGCTAGGAGTTCCATATATGTTTGATTGTCTTTACTCACTCCATTTCTCTTAGCTAATGTACTGTCGTATATTTGCACCCTGCAGCTTCATAACAAAAGATGTGACTGTTCCAGACTTCCAGGCCAACCTTATTGCAATCTTCTGAAGGGTGTCCATATAAACTCATTTTCTGGGAGTTCGTTTGTTCAATAGTTTTACTTTGCAAGTTACTTGTGTGCATCTTATTTTGTTGTACTGAGGTGACGAGCTTGATCCTTATGGCTGCTAGCTGTGGTTTGGCCCTCAATATATATGGGTGTCTTTCCACTGTTGAATGGAACTATGCACTATTTTTTTTTTTTTCCTTTTCTATTCTGTTTGGGTCACAAAAATTTGGTCCTGTTTCTGTTCGAACTTCTATAATTTATTTCTCGGTTTTCCATTTCTATTTCTCTCTTATTGGTATAGACTACAAAGAGCTTGGTTTTTGTTTAAGGATCTGTGAATTATATGTGTTTAGTTTATGATTACTTGTTTCAGTTGTAATAAGGTAGAATCTTCTAGATATTCTAATCAATGTTCGATTAGGTTTTCCTTGTATGATTCAGATTTTTTTTTTTTTTTTTGTGGTAATGAGAGGAATAGAAGAGGGGGAACCTCTCTATCACTCCATGAGATTAAAACAAAAAAGAATACAAAGGAGGGGGACCAAAAACCTAAACCTCCCAGTCCAAAAAACAAGCATAATGAAATTCTAGCTAGTTAACGGAAACGAAATTGAGGAAGACCCCGACGATCATTCTCGTAGTGCAAAAGGATAAATGAAGGAGGTGAATCCCACCACACCATTTCAGAAGAAGATGAACGATAGTTTGCTAAAGCATCTGCAACTTTATTCCCTTCACGGAAGATGTGAGAAGACCGAAATGTCATCATAGAGGTTTTGAACAAACAATTATTCCACCGAACTCAAAGATTCCAAGGCACAAGAGAAGGATTACGAAAATAATCAAGTATCAAGGAGGTGTCTACTTCTAACCAAATATGCTTCCAATCACGAACCCAAGCTATCTCAATTGCCTTAATAACCGCCATAACCTCTGTCGCCACGGAGCTAGGAATATCAATATTAGAAGCAAAAGCTCCAAGAAAGCCACCTCTATAATCCCTGAAAATTGCTCCATAACCCCTCTTGCCTTTCTCATGCTTCCATGCTCTGTCAGTATTGATCTTGACCCACCCAATTATAGGAGGATACCAATTAACCTCCCAGACTACTGGAGCACGCCGCTACCTACATTGCACCCCAAAACCTTTCAAAATACGCAGATCATTAATGGTGTTATGCATGGTACCCCAGGCCAAACCACTTGCAGCACGTATATGGCTAGAAATAAGCCTGTCAATCTCAGCAATTGAGAAATTCTGTACTTGTAATCCTTTATATAAAGAGGCTCTTATTATCAACGAAAACACATAATCATTTTCTCTTACACACGTTATCAGCACAAATCCCTAACCCTGAATCAAAAAGCCAAAATAGAAAGTTAAAAATTCCACACATCAGCTAGACTTTCAGCTAGTAGCTAGCCTTGCTAGCACGCGCCCCTCCTTGCGCCCTCACACCTCCTACGCACCGATTAGCTGCTTTCATTTACTTTCACGCGCGCCTTCTCGCGCCCTCGCACCTCCTGTGCATTGGTTAGCCTCGTAAGCGACTTTTCAAGGTTATCTTTTCTAAAAGTTGCTGCTTTCATTTACTTTCCTGTTTTTTTGCACTCAAGGATTCTAATATCCCTTTTTCTGCCTCCCATCTTTTTTGTAACATGGGATTTGAGCCGAACTGTGGGGGTTCGTGTTATCTCCAAACTTCGGTTTGTTGAGACTTTTTTGAATGATCGACCATTATACATCACTATTTCGATCTAATCCAATATCTCATGGAATCGAATTTCTTAGGAGTGAATATACTCAGAAATTCCTTTTGTTTTCGTGGTTAGATTTTAAGTTCTGAAACTACCCCTTTTCTTGTTCTATTTCAGGATGTCATACTCGAACAACCTGAACAAATTGGATTTTGCTTCATTAAAGACAACGGGCACCAGATATCACAAGTGGGTTTGTGATGTCCGACAAGGTGTATTCGATTTGTGGAGCATCCGGTCATTTGGCGCACATTCGTAAAGCCTTTGAAAGTATTGCCGCCGCATACAAAGCGTATCGTGAGGCAAGAGAAGCTCACAATGTGGAACAAGAAGATCAAGATGAAGATCTTGCCCTAAGGGTTAAAGACTTCAAATCTGGCAAGGATGAAAAAACCGCCGATTTTGTTTAGGTCTTTTATTTTCCAAGATTGATGTAATAAGGCACTTGCCATAAAATTTTAGTAGATGCCTTTGGTTTTTAGCTTTTCTTCGAATAAGCTTACGGAAAATAGGCGTGACATCTAGGAAAGAAGTTGAGATTAGTGGTATTAAAGAGATCACCTTGCTCCAATGACTAAAATATCGGATATCGATAAATATTCAAGAAAAAAGATGGAAATTTGTATAAAAACTCAGAAATTTTAAATAAGACTTTTGAAAATGTTTATTTAAGATGAATTAATGTATGCTGAGTTATCTGACATTTCATAAAATTTAACTCAATACTCTTAATCATTTTTTTTTATAATAGATGGAAAAGTAGATATGATAATTCGAATCAATAAAATAGAGTATGGAAACCAAAGACTTACTAATATTACATAACAGTATACCTAATTTTGTATTACTGACATAAGAGTATAAGAAATATATTTAGTGTGAAGCATGAAGCTGCAGAAGGTTAAATGTGTAATGAAAATATTCTTATTTTGAAAGTAATAAAGATTGTTTCAGATTGAGAATTCTTATTTGTAAATTTGTTATTGAATAGATATTTCTCTTAATTTCCCATCAAAAGTTATATATATGTACAGTTATTACTTCTAGGTTTTATATAGATATATATAAAAAAATATGTACTGAATAAGCAAATGCTATTGCAGATTTGCAGCAGCAATGGTTAAGTCGCTGTGATTCTCCCTGAGCAATCAAGGTTTGAATCTTGTTGATTGCACGTGGGTTGTATTTTTGTATGCAATTTCAAATCTCAGTGGGCGCGTGGACTGCAGATTCTCTTGAATTTAACGAATATAGGCAGCAAATTCTCTAGAATTTCTGGAACTTATTGTTAATATCGATGATTTCAGAAAATATCGCGAAATATCTCGATATTTTGAGAATATCTGTCGAAATTAAGATGGTTGGCTAAGATAATATCGGACCCCTAAAAAAAAATGAAAATTTCGCCGATATTTCAATGATTTTTTCAATTTTTTAGTCCTTGCCTTACTCTATCGACATCTCTTCTTTCCACGGTCATGTCTAACTTGAAGCTACTGAAAGAAGTTAAGTGACGACCATTGTTTGCATTACCTAGATTGAATTAGATTTTCATGGCTAGGAACTTTGATATAACCATTGGCTTTATGAATAAAACTTTGAGCTCTTTTCATATCAACTCCATTTTAATTCTAAGCTCTTTATTCAAGGAATAACTCTAGAGAACTTCATTGTGTTGCGGATAGTGTGACTAGGCACACGATTCTCCTCTGTGGGTAGCTATTCTTGGAAATGTTGCCTACGCATTTCTTTGTGACTACGATGACAGGACCATCAAGTTTAGCTCAAGGATGTGGAATGGCTCAATTCCTCTTGCCTAATGGTACCTTGATCAATGTCGCAGAAGCTCTCTGTGTTCCTAGGGCAATTCGAACCCTACTGAGCTTCAAAGATATTCGAGCCAACGAATTTCATGTGGAAATGCATAGTGAGGACGGGAATGAGTTCCTTTGCATTATCACTAATGATTGCGGACGAAAGCGCATCTTAGAGAAACTTATGTGTCTCTCTAGTGAAATTTATGTTACCACTATTCGAGCCATTGAATCGAATAATGTTATAAGAGAAGATCTCTTGGATTCAGACACGTATTGGCCTTCGCACGATAGGTTAGGTCATCCTGGTCGTGATATGATGATCCGTATATTAAAGACTTCACATTGACATCCATTCTTTCGAGCAACATGAAGCAAGAATCAGATTTTGATTCCTAGACCATGTCAGGCCACCGTCGAAAAGTAGCTAGCACCGCCAACAATGATGACGCCCCTGGTGGCACCATCGTCTTCAATTGTGCTTCCAACGCCAATTCTGGCTCCCCAACCCAAACAAAATTCTCATTGGTTGCTTATAAGGCCCCTTGCTCATTATACAAAGCATGTTATTTAGGAAAATTAGTACTGAGACCATCTTATGAAAAGGTTACAAAAGTTCTCATTAACTTCTTACGTAGAATCCAAGGGGATATCTATGGTCTAATTCAACCAACTTGCAGACCTTTTAGATACTTTATGGTGTTGGTTAACACGTTGACACGCTAGTCACATATATGTCTCGGTATTATGCTACTTATGCTAAACTCCAAGCTTAGATCCTAAGGTTACAGGCTCACTACTCGAATTATCCCATTAAGTTAATTCGACTTGACAATGCTAGAGAGTTTACAAGGAAAACTTTCGATGATTATTGCATGTCCTTAGGGATTGAGATTGAGCATCCTATTCCCCATCTGCACACCCAAAATAGTGTCACGGAAGCCGCCATTAGACGACTACAAATGGTAGCCTGGCCATTGGTAATGCGCACTAATCTCCCTATTTCCGCTTGGGGTTATGCATTATTGCATGCAACTATGTTAATTCCTCTATGATCCACCGCCACTCAATCTTTCTCTGCGTTACAGCTATTGATTAGGTACGAGCTTGAAGTCACACACTTACGCATATTTGGATGTGCAGTTTATGTGTCAATTGAGCCGCTACAACATACCAAGATGGGTCATCAGAGAAAAATGGGCATATATGTTGGATATGAAGCTCCAACAATCATACGCTACTTAGATTCCTTGACAGGCGATATCTTTTTCGCTCATTTTGAGATTGTCACTATGATGAGATAGTCTTCCTGTCGTTAGGGAAGATAAGAACGTCAATATTCAACAGCAACGACAAGAATTGTCGTGGTCTGTCCCTACTTTGTCTCATCTCGATCCCCAAACCGTAGAGTCTGAAATGCGGTAAATTATCACATCGTTTAAGCGACGTGATCACACATACCTGCTGCAAACATACCTACAAGGATTGACATCCCTATGAGTGGACGTGGCGCCACCCTAATTAGGGGTAGGCATAGCACAAACATCATAGATAGTGGCACTATGGCGTCACAGGCCATCGCTCAAGTTAGGAAGCATGGGAGGCCCGTTAGTTAGAAGGGTACTCGCTCTAGAAAGAGAGCGACTTTGGCACAACCTGATCCTTTGATCATTGATAGTCAAAATTATTCTCATGAGAATGTTTCAAATTGTGGTTATGTCTAAGAGACATCATTGGGGAACACCTCGATGTCAGAACCTATTCTTGAGAATATAGAGATCTCTGTAAACTACGCTAGTGTACATGGGACGTGAGATAGAAGCTCCATCATCTTTGATGATAAATTCGCATATTCTGTTGCGTGTGAGATTATTGAGTTTAATGACATCGAACCACTCTCCGTTGATGAATGCCAACATAGAGAAAATTGACCTAAATGGAAAGATACGATCCGGGCTGAATTGGATTCACTAACAAATAGGAAGGTTTTTGGACTGGTGATGCCATAAAACATGTCAACGTAAATGGATCTTCATTACAAAGCGTGATAAGAAAAACAAGATTGTAGAATCACCTCGTGGTGCAATGCTTATCTCAACACCCTTGAATCGACTACGAAGAGACATATTCTCTAGTAATGGACGTCATTACGTTCCACTATCTTGTCAGTTTGGTAGTTTTCGAAAAACTGAACTTGCAACTTATGGATGTGGTCAAAGCGTATCTTTATGGGGATCTAGATACGGAGATATATATGAAGGTTTCTGATGGACTTCAGTTACCCAAGTCCAGTAGCTTTAGACCATGGAGCGCATTTGGAATAAGGTTGAAACATTCACTATACTGATTGAAACAATCCAAACGGATATGTTATAACTGTCTAAATGACTACTTGACTGGGAAGGGACATGTCAATGAACTACGCCCATGCGTTTTCATTACGAAGACAACTTTCGAATTTGCTATTGTCTTGATTTATGTCAATGACATGAATATAATTGGAACACTTGATGAGTTAAGGGAAACCGCTAAACATTTGAAATCTAAGTTTGAGATGAAGAATCTTGGGAGAACACGATTTTGTTTCGGTTTGGAACTTGAGCACCGTGTTGATGGTAAATAGATTCACCAATCAGCTTAGGCGCTTTAATGAAGATAAAGTCAAGCCTCTTAGCACTCCCATGGTCGTTTGTAGTCTTGACCCTAAAAAGGGTCTGTTTCGTCCCAAAGATGATGACGAAGATGTGATAGAGGTAGAAGTGTTCTACCTAAGTGCAACAGACGCATTGTTGCACTTATCACAATGCACAAGATTGGACATCTCATTTGCTGTGAACTTGAAAGTTAGATATAGCTCTGCGCTAACGCGACACCATTGGACTAGTGTAAAAGATATCTTTTGATACTTAAGGGGTACGATAGATATGGCTTGTTCAATCTCTACAGAGAGAAAATGAAGGATGGCATGAGGGATTCGGATCCATCATGCACCAAAACTATAGCGGCCTCCACCCCTATCGCTGGCCGGTGCCATCTTTCCTTTCCAAATTATCATTCATGTTTTGGAAAGTTTTGCAGATGCTAGATATCTCTTTGACCCGCACAAAGATCGTTCTTAAATTGGTTATGTGTTCACCATGGGAAAGACTGCAATATCTTGGAGGTCTATAAAACAGACGCTTGTCGCTACATCTTCGAATCATGGAGAGATTATAGCTCGTCACAAAGCAGTTGACAGGACCCGCCCCGGATTTCACATTCAAAATCCAAAGTGGCCCTGCGGGGCCCACCTCTGAAGAAATTCTACCAAAAATTTGGCGGAACTCCCTCTAAAAGTGGACTACCTAAAAACCTGTAGAAAGACATTTACACTTCTAAAATAATCCACCCTTATTCTTCTAGAGCCACCCTGCTCCCTATATCACAACATCTCCCATTTCACAAATAATTCTGAACTTAAGAATATTAATCTCATAGGTTATCAGAGCAATCTAATGTACAGGCGTACAAGAGAATAGAATACAAGATAAAGGACCGATACTTTTATAATATGGAAGCTATGACAGCTATGCCTCAACCCCAAGTACGCTCGACCTCAAGCTAAACTGGCCTGCAAACTGGGCATTTAAAACAGAAGGGCCCAGGGGAAAACATTTAAAAATCATTAGAGTGAGTGGATGAAAAATAAGTAATTTCGAATGAATAAGTAAAACTTAATGCTTTCCCAAGTTATTCTCTAAAACCTCGCATGCAGTATCAATCTTGGAAATACTTTTAATCATCATCTTTACTGCAATCTTAATCGCGTAAAAAAAAATACAGCATCTTGCAATCTCTTAAAATCTCATCCTCAATTCTTTTTAAAAGATCATTTTTAAGAGGTTCGTTTGATGACTAGAAAGGACTGCTGTCTAGTCATCTCATGCCATCTGGGAGGGACTGCCACTCAGATGACGCATCGGAAGGGACTGCCAACCGGAATAGGAAGCGGTGGATAGAAGGGACTGCCAACTAACCACAGGTAGTTAGAAGGGACTGCTAACTAACTACCTCATGTCATCTGGAAGGGACTGCCAACCAGGTGACGCATCGGAAGAGACTGCCAACCGGCATGTAGTCTGGAAGGGATTGCCAACCAGACTATTACCTAGAAGGGACTGCCAACTAGGTAATGCATGCATGCGCTGACTGATAGCCTCCTCAATAAACTGGAAACAACCTCTTTCAATTACTTGCTTTCGGAAAGAAACTCGATATTACTTCAATAAATCATTAATAATTCACCGAAAGCATAACTCAGGATTATCTCGCTAACTCAAACCTCAATATCTCAATAAATCCTCGAAAGCATAAATCAAATACTCTGTAAATCAATAAATGCTTTTGGAAAGAAATCTCAATCTAACTTCAAGGCTGATAAGTGCGGAGCTCAAAGCTCAATAAATCTCGATAATTCAATCATGCTCAAATATTCGATGAAACATTCGTACTCGTGAATCCTCATAAAAACCGATATTCGAAATCAATAATTCTCATAATATTTTCTTAATCAGTCACTTCCCGAAAATCATTTTCCAACTCAATAACTCATAAATAAATAGCTTGAAAAATCTATTGAAAGCCCTCGGGAAGGAAATCCACTAAAAAATCCCGTAACTCATAGAGCATAATAAATCTCAAGAAATCAAGCTCATAAAATCATAACACTCAATAATTCAAATAATAAATTAAACCTCAATCGGAAAAATAATAATATACTGCATGCACATTTAATTTAAAAGAAATAAATGTCCACTCACAGTACTATTTAGGCGATCACGCATACGAGTTCCTTCATCGAGCAATAGCTCGGTATATCGCCCTGTACACAATTAAAATTTGTGAATAACGATTCGGCAATTAAATACGATTCCTAAAATCAAATCCTCATAATCATATCTTCACTTCTTCTCAGATTCAACCCAAATTATACCACTAATACTAATTCGTTAATTTAAAGGTTCCAAGGCAGAACCGAGAGATATCCGACGGTCGGATTCTAGTAAATCGGTAATGGAATTCTAAATTCCGGAAATTTCATAATCAACACAACTTTTCTTCAATTCCAACCAAATTCACATTTACGAGTTCTACATCAATTATAGGATTTAATAGGCTAAAAATCGAAGTCAGAAAACTGCCCTATGTGCCTCCACGCGCCACCTACAGTGGCGGCTCGTAGGGCCCATGCGCTTGCGGCCACCACCTCCGATGACCACCAAATTTTGGCAGCAGCAACATCACAACAGACCCAACAAGTTTCTCAACTACAGCACATTCCAATTTTACCTTTAAGTGCTATAAATTGGCCGGTGAATCCAAGAACCCTATGATCGGGTTTTGATCGATTCTCCCTCTACACTGCAAATCGTGGCTCAAGGCTAGGGGGAAAATGATCCTTGGCGAAAACCGCACCTTCGACGCCGGTTTGGTCGCCAGAGACTGTCAGAATCGCTGGAAATCGTACAGTGAGCTTCACAGCTCAAATCCGAGCTCCTCCGGCTGAGTCATCAAAAAACACCACCGCATGTATGACAAGGAGGAGGAGGCGAATTTGCCGGTGCCCGGATTCCATCGTGGGGTGGCTGGAGGAGGAAGAAATCGGTGGAGCAAAAATTGGGCCAAAGAGGAGGAAAGGATCGGGGGAGAGGAGAGAGAAAACTCGGTAAGTTTCTGAAAATGAAAACTTACCACAGTAGTTTCCACCGTTTATATAAACTTATCATGAATAGTAATTTTCGTATTTCGCTCATAACTTTCGCATACGAACTCCAATTTTTACGTACCACATATGCACGCGCTCGGTTTAACGTCCTCTACAACTTTCATGAAGAACATTTTCTCAAATTTTAACCCGACCAAAAAGTCAACTTTTAGGGCCACTACAAGTACTTAAACGACAGTAAAAGTGAAAGTAAAGATCGTTTACCGTCCAAATGACTAGTAAACCGGTGAATTCAGGTTCGGGACGTTACAGCAGTTCATCAATGTATATGGTTAAAGTCCATAATTATGCATGTTCGAAGCACTTGTGGTTTAAAATCTACCACAGATGAGCCTACGAGCATTTATGAGAATAATGCTGCTTGCATTAAACAAATGAAGCAAGGCTACATCAAGGGCGACAATACCAAGCACATATCGCCTCAATTCTTTTACAATCAGCAACAACAAACTCTTCTCAAAATCAAGGTGAACCAAGTTTGATTTGAGGATAATGTGGCGGACTTATTCACTAAGTCATCGCCTAAATTCACTTTTGAGAAACATGTTAAAAGCAACATGTTAAAAGCATTGGTCTACGAAAGTTATCCGAACTCCCATGATCGTAGTTATCAGGGGAATACGCAGACATCAGAGGGAGATGTCTACATGTATTGATCTCAAAATGTGAAGGGTGTGTTGTATTGTTTTTCTCCTTTGACCGAAATTATTTTTGTTCCACTAGGTTTTTGTTACTCAGCAAGATTTTTGACCAGGCAACGAGTGAAGCACCAATGTTTGGGCGACACAAGGGGGTGTTTAAGGATACGGGAATTATATATGTCTGGCCCAAACTTTGATTACTTGTTTAAGTTGTAATAGGGTAGAATCTTCTAGATGTCCTAATCAATGTTGAATTAGGTTTTCCTTATATGATTCAGATTTTATAATTGTAATCCTCTATATAAAGATACCTTTATTATCAATGAAGACACATAACAATTTTCCCGAATCTCTTTTCTCTTAAATAATTTTCTATTTGTAGTGAATTCTGTTCTTATTTACGCATACGGTTCAGGTGTTAAAAAATATAAAAAAAATATAAAAGAAGAAAAAGAAAAAGAAAACTCATAGGCCTCATTTGGTTTGCGGAAAGGAAATTGGTTCCTTAACCTTTCACATGAGCATAGGAAAATAAATTTCCCACTAGTTTCCCTACCAATATTTGGGAATGTCAGGAAAGTAATCTGAAAATGTATTTTACTTTTCTTTCCAATGTCCGGTTTGTGCAAGAATGGGAAAGTAAGCAACATTTAATTTCCAATAGTGTCCTCAATATTGAAACATAAATATTTCAAGATTCAAAATTTCTTATATAAATTGGTAATAATGATCTTTAAAATGGTATTTAAAGTAGGCAATTAATGTGCAATTAATGTAGGGAAAGTAGAGAGAAAATGAATCCCATGGGGTCTGGGAGATCTACTCCCCCGCAGGAAAGTTGTTAATTTCCTTCATGCAGGAAAGTTGTTAATTTCCTTAGGCATGCCAAACACAAGAAAAGATAAAATTTCCCTTCCCAAACTTTCCATTCCGCGAACCAAACGAGGCAATATAGTGATTTCATTTCTCCCTCGACAACTTTACTGTTCATGACATTATGTGAGATTTTGATTTAACTTCTAGTGTTTCATCTCACATCTAATCGTTCGCTACCAAATTAAGCACATCTGATTCAAAAGTCCTTTCCTAAACCACTTCTCGATCGGATGCTAGTAGAGAAGTTTTACGGCCTCATTTGGATGGCAGAAAATCATGGTATGAAATGGGTTAATGTCATTTTCCATTTAGAGGTTCCATTTAGTTGTAATTATAGATTGGAAAGGAAATAAAATATGAGATCTGATTGGAAATTGACTCACTCATAAAGCCTGAATAGAATTACCTAGTCAAGGGTGATATTCTAATTCAATTTCTCACTGTCAAAGGCAAAATTATATAAATGATCCCTGTAAAGAATTTATTTTCCCTTGCCAATATTCCTTATAATTTGGTATCATATTTGTACTTGATTTAGTGAAAGGTTGTATTGGAAAGTAAAATTTTGTATTCCATTTACGACTTACCAAACACTACAATATTAGAAATGGAAAACTAATTCTAGAATTTAATTTCTAGTAATGTTCCAAACACCCACATGGAAAGAAGCCCTTGCAATGAGGACTACTAAAATGAGGACTGGTTGAAGACTTTCTTGTGAGACTCACTTTTCGATCACATTTCCGCAAATTAACTGTTAAATGTTTAAATATTTATGTGTAGATAATTTATGCAATTTTTCAACCAAATTGAAAATCGTTAAGGCATTTATAATCGTGATTTGTCAGTTATAAACAAGAACGGTTCATTTTTGACAGATTTGGTTCACCTATTGATATGATCTAGTTTGGTACCTTAACGATTAGCAATTTGGAAGAAGATTTCAGAAGTGATCTACTCATGCATACATAACCATCTAACAATTGATTTGCTGTAATGTAACAAAAAAGTAAGTGTTCCAAGCCATTGATTATAAAGTCCTCAACTAGTCCTCATTAAAGATTCTCATTAGAAGGGCTCCCCACATGGTAATACCAAAAATCTACTCCATTCCATAAGAGGGCCCTTCCACTAAGAGATCTTTTTTTTTGGTCTTTTCTAGGGATAGGGCATTAGACCAACTTTTAGATCACATTTCGTCATCTCAACCGTTCAATTTTTAGGTCATATTGTGTAGATCATTTATGCAAATTTTCAACCAAATCGGTGATCGTTAAGGTATCAAACTAGATTAAATCAATGGTTGAACCAAATCTGTCAAACTTGAACCGTTCATACTTATAATATTAAATCACCATTTTGAATGGCTTAACTATAATCAATTTGGTTGAAAATTTGCAGAAATGATCTACACATTAGGACCTAAAAACTGAACTGTTGAGATGTAAAAATATGATCGAAAAGTTGGTCAAATGCTCTATCCCTAGAAAAGATAAAAAAAAAAGGATCCCTCACTAGAAGGACCCTGTATATATATAAACATCATAACTATGAGATGAAAACAAATATTATGTTTATAATAGTACAAGTTGATTGCATTTTTGTGAGTTATAAAATTATAAAATCACAATTTTTTTCTTTCTTTCTTCTGAAAGGGTTTTGGAACCCAGCCTAACTGCGAGGCTCAGTCCGCTGCTCGAACATATTCTCCATAAAGTTATAAAATTACAGTTCTATTCTAGATGTCATCAAATTGCCATTAGAGAAGACTTCCGAAAGTTGCTTTACCTTATCAGAAATCCAAAATCCGTCATTGTCAACACATAACTTACTAAACTTTTAGAAAATATCACTTAAATCTTACGCCAAAACATCTAGTACAATGTACAACAACGTACATACATTGAACTTTTGATACATTTGTGATTTGACGTGCCCCGGGTGGATTCTACCGATCTATGTAGCACAGGCTTCAGCAACTTAAATATTTGGTAAAATACTGTTACTAACAGGGCTAATACCGTAATAGCCATGCCCAGAATAAGATTTTAGTCACTACACCACGTCTCAAGTATCTTGACTTTGACGCTCGGTTCTCCCTCCTTGATCCACGTATGGCTGAGCCGTGACTGGGAAGAAGTCAGTGATGACAAGACGATCCCAACGCCCGTGGTTCGTCGTCGTTTAGTAGCCGGAAAAGATCGGGTCTTCTTTCAGGTCTCCGGGTGTTCGCCGCGTCAAGAAACCTCTAGCGGTTTTGACTAGATCTGACCCTATTTATAAGCCTTCCTCAATTAATTTTGGTCGGCTCAGATGAATTAGTGGAAAATTTAAGGCCCTGATCGGACCTCACCTATTTTCTTTTTGGTTTAAATGTTTTCCAAAATTTCAAAATGCGTAGAAATTAGTTCGGGTATTCGAAAAATTCTCCGAAAATTCTCACGGACTCGTTGCATAGCATACTTTATTATCAAGTCCACAAATTACAGATTTCACCTTGTGAAAAATTCGGATAAATATTCCTGAGTATTTAATTAATATCTATGTATTTATATATAACAGTAATAAATGGTAACCAAAACAATTGTAAAAAATTCTAAAAATTTTCCTATAATAAAGAATAAATTCAAAATGACTTCTTTTATTCATCTAAAATAATTAATGATTTTGTTAGGTTATCCATAATGTAGCACTACTATCTATTTACATCAAATATATTTCAATTTTACAATAAACAAATTAATTTTTTTTTCAATGAACAGTAACTGACGGGTCAAGAAACAGAACGGGTGGAAACACTTGTCCAGTGGCAGTGAACAGTTTCTTGACAGGTCGACCCAGTGACTCAGTGACCTTGACATTTTCTCCCAACGGGTGAACTTGCTCTTAGCTACCTCTACTTCGCACTGCTTGATTCTTCATCGAATTGGACAGTGATAGAGAAAGCAAGAGAGTGATGTTCTCCTTATTTGCTCAGCTTGGACTTAAAGTGAAAGAGCGAGCGAAGGGCCTGGTGATAGTTTTTCTCCGTCTCCTAGAAAATATGTAGCAGTTTAAATTTCAATTACAATGACTTGCATTCGCATTAGAAAAGATATTGAGACCTCAAAGGTATTATTGACACAATATACAAGAGTTCTTTTTATATTTTGACTGTGGCTTTTAATGACAAATTTAAACTCAATTCGTCTTTCTGTCCAAGTTTATGTATAGAATTTGGGTTCCTGTTTCTTTTAAGTTTTGTTTTAGATTTTGATTTTGGGTCTTTTTGATGTTGCAAATCTGATAACTCCCTTATGAACGCTTCTTAACAAGACTGAACGTTATTTCACCGAGGTAAACTCAACCTCCAATACAAAAAATTTCAGTTCATGTATTTGGATTATCACTGCATTATTCTATGACTACAAAGAAACTTCATAAGAAAGCTGACAGGTAAGATGTCAATCACTTCATTTTTTTAAAGTTGTATTTTTTTTTTCAAAGGTGCTTAATTATTCCAGTTATTGTCTGGTTTTGGATTGATTGTGTATGTTTTAGCCTTTCTATTCTAATCCATTTTGGCTCAGATAGAATTTTCATTAAATGGCTTGGTTGTTAGGGATTAGGTTTTACTACTTAGTTAAAAAGGTTCTTAAATAGTTGAGAAGTGACTCCAAATTGAATTTGGAAGCCCATTCCCTGTTGCAGTGTGAATGCATACATCGTTTTCAAGTCAAAGGAGTCTACACAAGCTTTTCTGCCCCATAACATGGCTGTGGTATGTTATTCTCATCAATTTGCAGGGGCGGACCCATTCCAAGGCCTGAAGGGGTCCAGACCCCCCCTAGATGTTTTGGTAAACCTCAATTAACTAGCTAATTAGGCTTTGAGATATTTAAAACTGAGCTTAATTCAAGCATTGGACCCCCCCTCTGTTCCAAAAATTTCTCATAAATCATAACTAATCAAAGTTCAAAACAGAAATAAATAATATTAAGAAACTAAATTAGTTAGTTTTTTTTTTGAATAGGATTTGATGGCTTTGATAACTAAATTAGTTAGTTTACTAATTACTTAACTATTTATTTGGTAAATTATATACTTTATCATTCACCCAACAATAAGATTTATTACTGTACCCAAAAAATAATTATACTAGTCTTTTGTCAATTAAGACAAATGAAGTCTGATATGCATGACTAATTTTTGGATAAATTATAAGGGAATTAATTTTCTGAGAAAAAACGTAAACTACTGAATGAATAATAGTTATAATGTGCATTAGTCTATATACAACAGGGATCTGAGCAAACATTTTAGAAGGTTTCTGTGCAAACACATCTAACAATATTTCTTCTAATATTTTTCAAAAACAAAAATATATGTAACGGCTTGAACCCCCCCAAGATTTAAATCCTGGTTTCGCCCCTGTCAATTTGGATTAGGTATTAGTTGAGCCGCATTAAAGCTAAAGTTGTTAAGTTGATTATATCTGTAGCTTAAGGAAAACGGTGGCATGAAAATAGTTGTACAGGGCATAATGGGGTTGGAAAAGATTAGAATTTGCAGAAACAGAGTTGAGAAGCGAGGAAGAAGATTGTTAGTTTTGAAAGAAATTATGTATATGTTTCTTCTACTGAAAAGTTATAGAAATTAAGCTTGGGCTTCTGAGCTTTGTTGTTTTGATGGCAGAAACCAATATTAGAATCAAGAATGGTCTCCAAAGTCATCGAAATTGTCTTGTGGGTTTGTGAGGAGGACTAGAATTGGGGGGTGATCACTGATCATGGAGGCATTATTTTTTTTATTTTTTATTTTTGAAAGGGATCATGGAGGCATTATTTTATTGAAGGAAGAAGATCCAGATCAATGCAATCATTAGATTAATCTAAGATTTGTGATTTATTTCAATTTTTCTCTTCTTAGTCATTATCAAATTACTTCTGAGGATGGATTGAAATTTAGAATCACCCTATTAGAGCTGCTATGACATTATGGAACAATGTTGTGTTACAAAGAGTTCCTTGAGTTACTGATTTGGCTTTTGAATAAATTTAAGGGTCCTTGCCCAAAAGCACTAAAATGAGCCAAACTTTTTCCACTTACCCCAGCAACAGATTTTTGTTCCCACATACACAATTTCACACCAAATAACCATTTTGCCCTCAATCCAATTAAACAATTACTTCAACTGCCACACACACTCTCTCTCTCTCTCTCTCTCTCTCTCTCTCTCTCTCCACAGACGCCAGCGACAACTCAAATCGATACCTCCGAGCCCGGGTTGCTCCACGACGGCGTCTCCGATGTCGGAGGGTACCAAAATGGCCGGAAAATTACTGCATAACCTGGAGGCAATTCTCGAGTCGCTCCCGGCCTCGTCAACTACGCTCTTGGCCTCTGCTCCGATCGTTTTGCAGAACCACCAGCTGCTCCAATCTTTTTGCAGAACAACCAGGCTCCGATCGGCCTCGTCGACGACGCAGAACCACCAACCGCCATCGTTTTGCAGAACCCGATCCGGCGGAGTATCAACACACCTTGATCTCTCTCCTCTCTCTCTGTCACCGCCATGGTCGAAGGCATTCAAGTGTGGTTTTCCGATGACAAGTTGTTCACCGAGCACTAGGCTGTAGAATCAACGGCACAGACATCATCTACGACCCCAGCCTCGCCAGAAGTAGTCGGGTCTGCAACCGGAGAAGGGAGAAGAGGACTTGGGTGCCCAGATCATTTTCTGGGTGCCCAAATTAGTTTTTTTTTTTTAAGTAATTTGGCAGAAGGAAAGGAAAAAAAAAAATTAATGTCTATTGGGGGCAATAGATGTCTATTGGAGGGCAATAGACGTTGTGAATTGATATAATCTCTTCATTTTTTTTCTTTAATCAAAGTTTTATTTGTCTAATTTTAAAAAGATTAGTTCTCATTCCAGCGACCGAAAGTTATATTGGGGGGCAATAGACGTTTATTAGGGGGCAATACAAGGTTGATAGTCGTCTATTGGGGGATAATAGACGTCTATTTGGGGCAATACAAGGCTGATAGACGTCTATTGGAGGGCAATACAAGGCTGATAGACGTCTATTGCCCCTCTATTGGGGCAATAGACGTCTATTGGGGGCAATAGACGTTTTGAATTGACGTAATCTCCTCGTTTTTTTCTTTAATCAAAGTTTTATTTGTCTAAATTGAGGGAGATTAGTTCTTATTCTGGCAATTGAAAGTCTTATTGAGGGGCAATAGACGGCTATTGGGGGGCAATACATGGCTGATAGACATTTATTGGGGGGCAGTAGACGTCTATTGGGAGGCAATAGACTATTGGAGGCAATAGACATCTATTGGGGGCCAATATACATCTATTGGGGGCAATAGACCTCTATTGCCCCTCCATTGGGGAGCAATAGATGTTTATTGGGGTAATAAACATGTCCGGCAACCGGTGACCGGAATCCGGCGGCCGGCCGGTGACCGGATTCCGGCTGCCGGTGACGGGCTCCGGCGAAGTCTCCTATGGTTTATGTCTCTTCCATTTTCTCTCTCTCTCTCTCTAAGTAACAAAAGGGTGAGGGGTAAAATGGTATTAAAAAAAATTAAAACAAAAAAAAAATCTTAATGGGGTATTAGGGAAGACTCCCTTAGAGTGTATTGGGTAAGAGAGAATTAAAAAAACTTAATGGGGTAAGTGGGAAAAAAATCCCTAGAAATGGGGTAAATGGACAAAACCCCTAAATTTAATTGTATCATCTTGATGATGCAAAGTGGTTGCAAGTAACTTTTTCTTGATACAAACCCGTAGTATCGCGCGGGCGAACTGCCTAGTTCTGTTATATATATATATATATATATATATATATATATATATATATATATCTTATATAAAGTCAATTCTCGTGGGAATGGTTAAATTTTTGAACTACCATATATGCCCTCACATAATATAGGTATTAATAAATAAATTTAGATGAAGATATGATAGTTAATTGACTATATCATATTTCAAAAAATTACAATATCTCCCACGAAAAAAGGAGAAACTCCTCTAAAATCAGGAGAGATAACTTTTTTAATTTAAAGAAATTAAAATAAAAGCCAATAACAAGCACATGTTAATGGGCTAGTATATATATTAAAGCAGATCGCCTCCTATATATATTAAAGCAAATCCAATTTTAGCAATAAATATGTTCAAATCCTACTTTACCCATTTAAATTGGGCACCCATTATTTTACAAACCACACCCATTTTCATGAATGTGTGGTTAGTAAAAGAAGGGGCGTCCATTTCACCCTTTATGGATGCTTTTATAAGCATATAGTTGGGTGTTTGAGTCTGGTGGAGAATATGTGTTGATACAAGATAAAACATATCAGCACGTTGTTGTATGCATTTATATATATAAACAAATATTACGTTTATAATAGGGCAAGTTGATCGCATTTTTGTGAGTTATAAAATTATAAAATCACAATTTTTCAACCCAGCCTAACTGGGAGGCTCAATCCGACGCTCGAACATATTCTCCATAAAATTATAAAATTACAGTTGTTCTACTCTAGATGTCATCGAATTGCCATAAGAGAAGACTTCCGAAAATTGATGTTGTACCTTATTAGAAATCCTAAGTCCCCCATTGTCAACACATAACTGATTGAACTTTTAGAAAATATCACTTAAATCATGCGCCAAAACATCGAGTACAACAACGTACATACATTGAACTTTTGATACATTTGTGATTTGACGCGCCCCGGGTGGATTCTACCGATCTACGTAGCACAGGCTTCAGCAACTCAAATGTTTGGTAAAATACTGTTACTAACAGGGCTAATACCGTAATAGCCATGCCCAGAATAAGATTTTAGTCACTACACCACGTCTGAAACCGCGACTCTGAGTCTTCGACGTCTTCGTTCCTCTTTAGCTCAAATCCAAATCCTCACTCCCCATATTTCCTCTTAACGTCAGTCAATCAATCAATCCCTTATCATTTCCCTCCAATCACTCCAAATCTCAATCACCTTTCATCACCAATCCAATCCTCCATTCTCTCTCTCCCTGTAAGTACATCACAGCTTCACACTTTGCCCAAATCATATGATTTTCATTTTAATTTCGGGATTTTATGAATTTTGTTTTAGTTTCGGGGATTTCATTCAATTCGGTTTTTCGAATATTGAATTGATCTATGTACCTGTGTTTTTTTATGCAGGCTATTGATTTCAGAAGAAAGAAGATGTATTAATTTTTGAATCGGGAGGCTAATTCTTCAAGTCTGGAACTGCAGGTCTGGTTACGCATTTTTTTTTTCAGCTGGATATGTAGTATTTGTTGGAATGTGCATACTGGAATTTAAGCATTTGTTGAGTTTAAGTAGCTTTTAGAGTTGTTTTGGTATGCTGGTTATAGTGGTTTTATGTCATGATGAAAGTATTTTTGTTCCCTAACTAGTCCTCTTATCATGAAATTTTAAGTTGTCGGTTATCGGTTATAATGAGCCTGCCAAATACATGCACTTGTTTCTTTACCGTTGCAGTTCTTTTAGTTTTAATTCTTTTCTAAATTTTATGCTTTCGCTACGGTAACAGTTTTAGTGTATAATGTAATGCACTCATAGGACCCCACTGTGGTTGTTAACTTAGCTCGTTGCAACTTTTTGTGGCGGCAGGTATTTCGCCATACAAGAGTTTCCTAAATTGGGTGATGGGAGAATGAAATGGAGTAAAATGCAAGATTTGATTGGTTATGATGGGAACAATCAGTTATGTTGCCGTACAAGGTTTTCTTGAAGAGAATCTTGAACTGCAAATGAGATGTCTTCCAATAAGAGTTCATCTCAACACTTAAAGGATGCTGGATTGCAGAGTCAAATTGCTGATGCTGTGAACAGGTAACTCCAAAACCTGGCTTATTAGAAACAGTTTGTATTCCGCATTAATGTATTAATTAAATTATTTTTGCACTTATTAATCATTTCATTTGAGAATGGGGTGCAAATGAGGTTGCGCGTTTGTCGTATACTGTTAGTGCGGAGTTTTTAAATTTTATTATTATTATTATTTTTAAATTTAAATAAATTTACTATTGTCATTATTTAGTAACTATCATTATAGATTTTAAACCTTGAGCATGAGTTGTGGATTATAAGTTATAGGGGTCAGGTTTTAGGAAGGTGTTATGGCCTCTAAATGTAGTTTACTGCATGTTGTGGTGAAGAAGTTTGCTGGAGGAGTAATAATATAAGAAAAAAGGAGAACAGATATGAAAGAATCACACTTTCTTTCAGCCTCTTAAAAAAGAGAATATGAAACCTTGGCGTCACAATAGAGCACCTTTTAGGTGATGATAGCTCCAACCTTGTTGGGTCTATCCGTTTCATGGGAGAAGAGCTGGAACTCCAACCATCTTCTTCTTCATTTTCATGTTAATGTGCCGCACTTGTGGGCATAGACCTGAGAGATTCATTCCCACCGTGTCTTCTTCTGTTCTGTTAGATAAGAGAAGTATCGTCTGAAAGATACTCATCGATCTCATTATATATTCTTACAAATCAATAACAAGATTTTTGGCAAGATAACTCTAAGAAGAAAATCAATGCAGTACCATGCCAAATAAACTTGAAAACAAAAATGCAATTTAATTGGTGCATAAAAGCTTTTAATTGTCCTTGTGGAAATTAGATAACTGACTTTTCAATTCTTTCATTTTGGTATTAATCACTTCCTTCAGTGAGTAGGATGCCTTACTGAGCCAAATCAGTATTGCAATACAAAAGTTGAAGCATCTTTGTTTTTTCCGATTTCTCTTTGTAGGCATAACTTTGAAGCACATCGTTCTCCGAAAAGTTTAAGGGATGACAGTGATGTTCATCATAAAGATCAAGAAGCTACGGTACTAATATTTCGTCACCTCACATTTAAAATGAAGCTCGATTTGATTTTCTTACAATAATAAGTTTTACATGCAGGAACTTTATTCCCGAGCCAGAGCGCAGGAAGAAGAGATCCAATTTCTTCGTGGGCAAGTCACTGTTGCCTGTGTGAAGGTATAGAAATTCTCAAAATGCCTTTTTCTCGTGTACATTTTCCTTGTTGTAATAGATGTATTTCTGCACATTTTAAATGCTGAACAATTCATTGGGCTTCATGATATCAGGAATTGCGGCTGTTGAATGAGAAGTATGCATTGGAGAAGAAATTCGCTGACTTACGAATGGTTTGTCCAACACTTTAGAATGAATAGAATTTTTTTCTTGAAATCTTTAGACTTCATTTTTCTTTTTCTTAGATCTTGAGCAAATTGGAAAGCTTGTTGCTTTTGACTCTGTATCTGTAAGTTCTAGAGTATCAAGTAATATAATGTTATTTTTAGGCAATTGATGAGAAGCAGAATGAAGCCACTACTTCTGCATTAAATGAGTTGGCCCGCAGAAAAGCTGATCTTGAAGAAAACTTGAAATTAACTCACGATTTGAAGGTAATTTTGTAGTTAAATTCGGTGCTATCTATTTGGAACATTGTGATAGTTTGTAGCTGAGAGCCTGAGAAGCTTGTTCTTTTTTGTTGTCAATTCAAGAAATGGCGAGAATCTGAGGCCCAATGTATTATTTTTTTGTTGATTTCTTGCATGAGGACATTGGAAAGTAGGTTGTTATGTTTGTTGTAAAGCAAGCCCATCACTCTCTATCATCATTCTTTCATGACAATCAAAGTCTTTTGACTGGTATTCTCATACGTGGGAGTAGGAAATAGAAGCAAGTAGTTTTAACCCAAAAAGGGAAGCTTAAATAGTGCAAATACTGGTTTTCCAATAATCTCAGTAATGTTTGATTAGCAATTGGGAGCTGATACGGTACATATGTCATGTTAGTCGTCCAGGACATTTTAAATACCATGATCTTTTGATGTTCAGTATCCCACATGTTGAGCTCATTATGAATCTTGTATATTTACATAATTTGGTCAAACCGCTCTTACACTGATATATGAATGTGAGACTTTTGGTCTGCTATCTTTGGTTTCGTGCAATGATTTGCTTACTATTTTGATAACAGATTTTCTTTTCTGGTTTTTTTTGTTTGGTGTCTCTAGGGTATCTATTAAGCTTACATTTCATTTTTTTTTTTAAAGCTTATTCTTCTGGCGTGTCTGATATTATGACTTGCGTATATTCTAGGCTGCAGATGATGAGAGATATGTCTTCATGTCATCCATGCTTGGGTTATTGGCTGAATATGGTATTTGGCCCCATGTCATAAATGCTTCTGCCATATCCAACAGTTTAAAGGTATAAATTGTATAGCACGTAGATAACTTATGCTACAATATTCTCTCTTCTTTTCTTTATACATTATCTGCAGCCTTTTATTTGGGTCTATATCGTATATTGCTATTTGATTTCTGCCGATCAGTGTAGCAAATAGTTTTCTTTAGTCAGCCTTCATCTTTTCTTTTCTTGAATTTGCAGCATCTGCATGATGAATTGCAGTGGAAGATTAGAACTTCACATGTAAGTTGGGATTCGTGTGACTTCATGCTATTGTCAGCTATGATTTTTTGTGACTTCATGCTATTGTCAATGACTATTTTTTATTTATATACTATACAATGCAAACTTTTATCCTTCATTGCATATAAAGAATTACTATAGGCAAATACTGTAGCTCATTGTACTAACTTATGCGTTTTACAATTAGTCTCATGCAGGCTTATTCTTTCGAAAGTGACCTCTCTCTCTCTCTCTATATATATATATATATATATATATTGTATATATACACTTTTTTTTTTCTCCCTACAGGAATATTTAGGTGGATAATTTATAAATTGTTGCTCATATCCGTTAGTATTTCTGTTTTGGAACTTTTGATTTGTTTTGACTAGCAGAATTTTAGTTAGATAAGTACCATAGCTCTGGAGCAGCATGAACCTTAAGACTGTTAGACAGAATTTAAATAATTTGACATATGACTATTAAGGTTTCAGGGGTACTATTTTCTTAGCTGCAAACATATGATACAGGTGGGGAGCTAGGTAAAGAATAATATGAGCTGTGGGTAACTGTTGTAGAGAAGGAAAGAAGGGACCTAGGTTTTACAACTGGCATTCTTGGTTTCACACCCAGTAGAGATTCATCACATATTCTGCAGAATTGCTTGATATTCTTCTTTAGTGCCAGAAGAAAACATCCATGGACTTGCAAATCAGCCTACAATTGTTTATATGGTGGCTTTTTTTAGGGATTAGAAGATTGAGAAGTTTAGGGTTGTGGATGAATATGAGGTGCACAGATTAGCTTTTCATGGCTGAAAGTTGAGATCAACTGAGAATTAAGATTACTCGATATATGTTATTAGGGAGCCTTTCTAATGAGGACTGGTTGAGGACTTTTGTGTTATACCCACTTTTCGATCACACTTCCGCAAATCAACTGTTAGATGTTTGGATATTTGTGTAGATCATTTATGCAATTTTTCAACCAAATTGAAAATCATTAAGCCATTCATAATCGTGATTTATTATTTATGAACACGAATAGTTCAAGTTTGATAGATTTGGTTTGTCCATTGATTTGATCTAGTTCGGTACCTTAACGATTAGCAATTTGGAAGAAAATTTTCAGAAGTGATCTACTCATGCATACATAAACATCAAACGGTTGATTTTCCGTAATATGATCGAAAAATGGATCTCCCAAACCATTGATTAGAAAGTCCTCAACTAGTCCTCATTTTAATGGTCCTCATTAGAAAGGCTCCCTATGTTATTATACTTATCTTATTATTAATTTTCTCTTTGGATTTGGAGATCAATTGAAGGTTAATTCAGGATCTGGGTTCTTAGGGTTTTAATGAAGAGATGAGAAGACTATTTTGGGATTGAAAGGGCGAGGAAGGGAGTATTTATGTGACATTATGTAACACTCCAGTCACCCATCTGGCTGAATAGTGGTTTTGCATTGTCAAGGACTTAGCTGTTTTCTTAATTTTTTTTTCTTTCTTGGAACATCTTCAAGAGTCATATATATTGTCTCAGACTAATGAAGAATGCTTAAATATCAGTTGCACCTTGTTAGGAGGCCTCCTCTTTTGACCCCCAATTATGCACTGATTTGGTACCCACCGCCTTGGCTTTCAGCCTGTTCAGGTGTAGCTTTCTCTTTTTATATGCTCATTTATCTATATAGTTTAAAATCTGCCTTGTGCAACTTAGGGTAACATCTCACTTAATTCCAATAATGTCATATGAATGATATGACAATCACGTATCTTATGTGGGACAATTGTATCCACATTTCTCAACACTGTTTATCACAATCACATATCCTAAGGGGGAGGATCAAATTACACCAAATCAGCCAACTCTCTTATAGAACAGGTCAACTAGTATCTTTTATTAATCTGCAAATTATGGATGTTCATAAAAGGCACCTGTGTAATGGTTTGGGTGGGATGAGAGCTTGTGATTCTAGCCTAACTTCATTTAAGATTGAGACTTGAGTGAAACTGAAGCTCCCTAGTGATGGAGGGCAGAGGCTCCCAAATAGGATATTTCTTTTCTAACCAAGTTGTGGCTGCTGCATTACCTAATTGCCTGATTTAGTTAATGCTGGCTTTTATTTTTTATTTTTTTTATTTTTAATCTCTTCTTTCTGCTCATGCTATAGTATCAGTCATATTGGCTTGATTTTCTAGAGCTAGCTTTTATCCAGGATGGTAAATGTGTTTTAGTCATGGTTACATGCTAAAGACAATTGCAGTAAGGCATCTGCTTACTTATAGCAGTATAAAATTAGACAATTAACATCAGCAAGGGAAAATTACACTGAAATTGAAACTGTTCGTAAAGATAGCATAGGTTATGGCATTTTGAACAGTCAATTTACTCGTGGATCTGCAGTACTATTGGCATATAATCTACTCATTAAAGTTCATAACTATGTTTTGTTGGTTTCTGATCTTTATCATCTGTTGTTATCCTTCATTATTGTTCACTAAACACTCACTCATTCTCTATCTCTCTTCTCTCTCTCTCTCTCTCTCTCTCTCTATATATATATATATATATATATATATATATATATATATATATTACACACACAGGAACAGCAACGTTTTGATCGTTATACTGATGCTCAACATCTGGAGCCTACTGCAAACTTGCAGCCGTACAGGAATGATTTTACAGACACGAAAAATTTGATGCTAATTAATAAAGAAAATCCACAACAGTTCACATCCAATATAGATAGGTACGCAATATCTATCAGCTGTCGTTAGGAGTCCTTGATCTTATTCTTCCCACAATTATAAGCATTTGTATTGAAAATAAAATAAAAAAAGATTTCAATGTCAATATTTGATATTGTACAACTCTTGTATGAAAGTGAATGACATTTCCATGTGGAATCAATCACTCTGAATAAGTTTTGATGTTATATCAATTTGTTTCATGCCAGTCTCGACTTCTGTCATTTACGAGTATATAGGAATAACTTGCAAAGATTTTCATGATACAGAATATTATTGGTGTTTATTAGCTTCATAGCACTGCGTAGTTAGTACACTTTTATTTTGAAAAAAAAAAATTGTTGATCAAAATACAAAAGATGAGGACAAGAGGTCCAGAGCAGTGAAAGGCTGCAGGAACAAAAGAAATATTACATCAACAGCAGCTAGGATTCACACAAGCACCCTAATCGAGACAAAACCCTACTGCCTTCCAATCTAGGAGAATATAAGAGAGATCGTAGTCTGCTGGAATCTTACTCTTCCATAGTGTCTCCACCCTTGCACCTATGTACTTTTCGGACATCTTAGTCACTGAAATAGATTTGGCAGTATACTTGCATTAGCAGATTCTTATGGTGGAAGTTGATGCATATATCTAAGGTCCAAGGGGGTGAAATATAACATTCTGTCAATGAAATATTGAATAATGTAGTATTGGCCTAGGAGCATTTTTATTCAACATCGTTTCCTCTTTATGACAGTAATACAACTCACAGGAATATGGATGGCTTTATTCTGCATTATTCAGTTGATAAAGATGTTGTGAATGGGAGAGCTGAACAAATGACCAATGGCACCTCATATCTTCACACACCTGAGAATACATCCTCTATTTCGCAAGGTGATTAGTGTTTTATCTTTAATCAGGGTCTTATCCTGTGATTTACTATGGAATCTGATGTGGCTTATTCATTTTGAAAGGGCCTGGCATAGATAATTTTCAGATAATTGGTGATGCTGTACCGGGAGGCAAACTTCTTGGATGTGGATTTCCAGTACGGGGGACCTCACTTTGCATGTTTCAGGTATAATTCCTTCAATATTCTGATCAACTTTCATCCAGTGGTTTGCTTATTCTATGAGTTACTTATGTCATCAATGTTCGCTACCAGTGGGTTCGTCATCTTCAAGATGGCACCAGGGAGGTTATTGAAGGTAGGGAACTAAATGAATCTGGACTTTATTGATATTTTTCTTGCCTAGATCAGATCCTTTTTGGGGTAGCTAAACTTGTGAGTTTGTATTCTTTATTTCATTTTGTTTTTCTTCAATCAGGAGCTACAAATCCAGAATATGTAGTTACAGCTGACGATGTTGATAAAATTATTGCTGTTGACTGCATACCAATGGATGACCAAGGCCGCCAGGTTCTCTATATACCTTTGCATATGTTGATACTGCCTCTATTTGTGTATGTATGTATGTTTGCTTCCAAACATGTGCACCACTCTTATGTGTTTCAGATTGTCGCAATATGTTTACTCATTAGTCCAAAATGATGATGATGATTATGATCTGCATATGCTTTGAAGTCAGGTCTAATTGAGAGAAAGTAGAGGGAAAAAAAAAACTAGTAGGGGGTCTCTTTATGAAGCTCAAACTGTATGTGCCGATATATACATGCATGTGTGTCAAACAATCCAAGAAGTGCAACTTAAGCACCAGAGCATTTACCAAAAGTTTTAAGATTTAATTGTCGTAAGTAGGAAGAGTTGTTAAAGGTCATTTTAGTCAAAGGCGAGCAGGTGTCTGTATCATATATAAGCAGGTGGACTTTTATATCAAAATGGGCCAAAATATGATCCTACTATGAATTCATCCCACTGCACAGTGTTTTTTAACTGTAAGTTCTGAGTTGTGATAGCAACAACAGAGTCTGAGGATAACATCAGGACTTACCACATTTATATCTCTTGATCTTTCAATGAAAATTGAAGATCTCTAGTAATATCTATTCAAACTGCTAGATCGTGAGTGTTTGTGTAATCTCCTACACCACTTAAAAACTAAACCACTTCGTATACAATGATCTTAATTCTGGAGTCATAGTGTGTTTGGTGGTACATTTTGTGGAAAGCTGTCACTATCAGCTTATGCAACTTTTGCTTATTGTTTTTGCAACGGAAATCTGTGGGAAAAAAAAAAAGGAAAAGTTTTCGAGGATGGGAGGAGGAGCTAGTTAATTAGTGATAGAGGGTTTGTTTTCTAGCCTTTTATGGACTTCAGTTTCTTCGGAGTTAGGGATGGTTCGTTTTTTTGCTATTTTATATGGGAGAGCAGTTGTCTAGTTTTTATTATTATTATTTTTTAATTACTTGTTGTTCGCTTGTTTTTCTGTTTGATCAGTTCTGTGGATATCCACTGTTCTGTTATGTAAAGTTATTACTTTTGATGAATTATGTTTCCTATAAAACAAAAAGGGGGAAATCGTTGTAGCCAATTATAAAGCTTGTTATGTACCAAAAACAAAAAAAATTACAAATCCTTGTTCAGTTCAGTGATGTATATCCAAACTAGTCATTTTGCTTACATTTATTTTGGAAGGGAAGTGAAATCCACACCCCCTAATTTGTAATCCACACTCCCTCTTTTGTTCTTTGGTCAAAATTCTCATAAAAAGACAAAATTTAAGTTAGTAATGACAAAATTTAAAAGGAAACATAGAGTGTGGATTGTAAAATGGGGATTGTGGATTTCACTCCCCTTTTGGAATTGGCTATTTATATCATCACATATTTTCTTTTAGGCTATCTATTCTGGACATCCACTGCATTCCTTTATGCATGGTTTGTTATACTTTATCAATTGCAGAAAGTATTTCTACAGCCTAGTCATGTCTTTGACATAACTTAATGTCCTGAAGCAACCATGTCACAAGTCTGCGCTTGTGCGGTTTTGCCTAAGAATGTTATTTCTTGACAAATTATCTGTTTTTCATTATCAGGGGGAACTAGTGAGGCTTTTTGCTAATGATCAGAACAAAATTAAATGTGGTATGTGTATTATGCTGCTTGATGTGTTCTACATAAACATTCTTTATTCTGCAATTGGATTCTTATAGTCATTCTTATTAAGTTGGACCGATTAATAATTATTGTTATGTATAGCACTTTCCTCTATAATCCATATTGATGCTAGTTAATAATTTAAGGCTTTTCTTTTTGTTGGTATTGGTTTTGGATATGAGTTTGGCTCTTCTTTTTCTCCAAATTCATCCATATACACTGAATATTAACAAAAGAAAGATTGTCTATTGTAGCTTGTACTTTTCTGTGTTGGTGTGAGTGTGATGTCACACACAGGACTTAATTAGATCGAGACATGCATGATGTGAATTCATCTCTTCTGTTTCCCTGCATATTTTTTATAGCGTCCACCCCTCCTTTTTCTGACTGCACAAGTCTTTCTTGCTATGAATACACTATCAGATCCTTTGCTAGGATAGGTTTACTGACTTATCTTTTCTTTGTTCTGTTTTTTATTTTCTCTATAGAATCAGACAGTTCCATTTAATAATTTTTAACCTTATGGCTATATTGTAAAATAATAAAATGAAAAAAAAAAATTCCCGTTAAAAAACTGTTACATTTTTCTGGACAAATGCAAAACATATTTGTCTGAATGAATGAATTGACTTTAACTATCCATGGGAATATTCTTTTAAAGTTAATTTTTTGGTCGTTCTAAGTGTTATATGTTTGCATTGTATTCGAGGTACTTTATAGACCCGGAGATGCAGCGGGAGATTGACACATATATTTCTAGAGGACAAGCCACTTTTAGTGTTCGACTACTGGTAGGTTTAATTTTGCATCAGTTTGTTTCTCTATTTTATTAAAGTATACCTTATTCATCGGTCTCCGTCTTTAGTATAGATTCATAAACCCCAACTTCTGACAATAATTGGTGTTCCGATGAATTTCAAATATATGATCATATATGAAGTCATTTAGGAGGAAACTCCATATAGGTACATAAGTTGTGAATTTTTTTTACCAGTTGTGCTTGGTTCAGTCATTGTCGAGGTTTACTTGCTTTTTATTTTCTGCTTTTACATTTACTATCTCATACAAACTTGCCTGACTATGGAATTGAAGTATTGTGCGCTCTTTTTACTGGATTTTTCTTTCTTGTGGAAGAAAATAAGATTCTTGCATGCTTAAGGAAAAAACTTGAGGTGTTAGATTCAGTTATCATTTGAATAGAATTGCAATGTTATAATTTTTTTTTTATTCTAGTCTTATAAAAAATAAGAGAAAAGATTATATCAGGGCCAACCAGCATTTGCCCAGTTGGTAAGGCATTTCTCTCCAACACTTGTTGGTAGTGTCCCAGGTTCAACTTTCTCTCCCCGTTTGATTACAAAAAAGTAAAAGTCCATTATGTCAATTAAACTACTTGAATTTAGAATCTAAAATCTAATGCAATCTATGGGCGTATTTGGTTGGCATGCTGCTAAGTTTTTATTAATAAGCTCCTTTCATTTGTCTAATTCAGTGGTCTATTATGTAATACAATATTCCTAGAATTTTTCAACCGACTAATTTCTTTATATATCATATGACAAAATTGTGCGATCTCATCTTGTTGGAAAAACAGATGGATTCTGCTGAGAATTGGGAGCCAGCAACTTTATATCTGGGAAGGTCAGGCTATCGGATCAAGATCGATAGCACAGAAGCTGTTGTTATTGCAGAGAAATTCTCAAATGATTTATCAGTATGTTTTTCACTTGGTGATGCCTAAATTTAGAAGTTAATTTGCAAGTGAAATACTCTCAAGTAACTTGTTTGCATATAAGCTGAATTTAATGGCATATCCCATAATGTGGATTAGTCATTTGCAAACTGTTAGCAAAATTTTTAAGGCAAGCTGTTGTGTACAGTGGATTTAATTAAAACAAGATTTGAATTTTAAGTATGAATTTTCCATTTTGTATATAAGATATGATGGATTTCAACATCTATAATTGCTGGTTGCAGATCAAAGTTCCTTGTGGCCTCTCAACTCAATTTGTGATGACATGTTCTGATGGATCTTCTCATCCTTTCAACACACAGAGTGTTTGGTAATGCATTACTCTTACACAGCATATTATTAAAACGTTTTGTTGTATATACAAGTTAAAGTATCCTTGTCAGTGTGGAGCATTGGGGGATTTTCTTGAAATTTCTTGCTTTTTTCGAACTTATAGCGAACTTGCTGCTGCCATTAACATCACTAGTACAGTTAAATAACTTTGCTCTGAGGATAGTTCCCTTATTGGAGAAGATCAGGCACTTTAATTCTCCTTTTACCGGTTTCATTTTGGCTTGTGGATTTGAATTTATATCTTAAAACCATCGGGTTAGGTGTTCAACTGGCATAATTGGTCAATCACAATATAGTAATAAAACTTGCTTATGTTTTGCTATTATGATTGCACATTAAACATACTTCTCCTTTACAATCTCTTATATGGTTTCACTGAATTTACTTTGTAGGATGCGCGATACTCTTGTGTTGACGATGAGAATGCTACAAAGCAAGGTATATTCTTTTCCATAATATGCTAAGCTTTTGCATGGATGAGTTCTTTTATTTATTTTTATTTATCTTTGGTGGAAGAATTAGGACATAGTCCTGGTTAAGAGAGGAATGTCAACACTGTTGGCTATTTAGTCACAAGACTACTATTGAATTCTCATGTGTTTCTATAATGAACTATTTAACTTCAACATATCTAAAGTTCAGTCTACGTTGTGATCTTGATGCACACCTTATGGGGTTTACTGCAAATTAAACGACTGGGGGGCTTCTTTTTTACAGCTTATTGATGAAAGATTGTGTTATGCTCAAGAAAGCAAAACGCGTAGCAAGTTGCAATTGACATCTCAAGCTTGAAGTAAAAAGAGATCTCCGAAACATATTGTCTAATGTTAGTTTAACTTGTTTATGTGGGACCACATTGAAACTTAGTCGCTGAAGCAAATGGAAAATTTTCAATAATCATTTTCTGATTTTAGTTGTCCATCCAGATCATTCACTTGAGCAAAGAGGGGGCTATTTTTTATGTATCTTTCAAAATCAAAAGAAGACATAAAGAGATTAGAATGATGCCTCCCTATATATTGAAAAGAATCTATAATACACACATCCATATAGTGATTCTCTCCTGCCAGACAGTGAAGTTGTTGAGTTGTAATACTGTTAATCCAGGTCGTTCGTTAGGTGAAGTCACATCTAAATGTGTTTTGAGATCTGTTTGATCCCCAGTTGTATGGAAAAAGTGAATCTGTAAGTCGATTTATACTTGTATATCCACACATGTTATGACATGAATATTACTTTTTGTGGAGCAGGCACTGGATGACAGAAGAAAAGGAAGGGTGTAATGGGTTATTTGAGCAGAATGTTTATAGCCATTATTCATTCAGACTAGAAATTAGAAACCAAGATGTGATTAATTAGACAGTGTTCCAAATCCCGGGTTTGCAGAAGTTAACAGATTATCGCCCATTTATTATTGTTATTATAAGTTATCATCATACTGTAATCTTAGAAGTATTCTGTATAGTAGACTAGCTTGCAAATAAGATGGTACCTGTAAAGATGTTGCGATTGAGCTAATGAACACTTCAGCCTATTCTTTTTTTCCCTGATGCGAAAGTAGATGAAGCAACTGTATTCTTTTTTTTTTTTCCTTAGGTACCAGTAATGTTTTGATATACCGATATATCCATTTTTTGAGTGACTGATATCTCAGAGGAAAAATATCTGATCTTCTGTTTCGGCGAAATTTCTTCCACATTGTCAAATATTTTTGATATATTATATATTTTGAGATATATCTCAAAAATATGAAGAAATATTTGTAAAAACTGACAAGAGAAAAAAAAATCAAAAAGTAATTCAATTATTCAGAGACATACATTCTGGAATATGGAGGTGGGAGTGTAAAATTTTAAGAACGGTTAACGGCCTAATAGAGAGGGAACCCAGCTGGGGAGTAGTAAGTTGTGTAAGAACGTAGATATTAACGAATGGGAAGTTCAAGAGCCATGTTCATGGTGTGGTTGACAACAACAAAGTGAATGAGTATCATTGGCTACACTTCATAGACCTTCTTTGATTCATTCGACTTCTTTGTATCTCCAGCACCGAAGCAATCCTGAGAAGCTAATGGTGATAATGTGATTGATGTTCAGTCGAGTCTTAAACAAATTCGTCTTCAATAATGTGGACACCATCAAATATCCAGTTGAGCTGTGTGTGAAGGTCACAGTATAACAAACTGCATGTGTGGTAATAATTAATAAAGTCGTAGATCTATTCATCTATATCCCTGTTGGGATGTTAGTGAACGATCGATGGAATAAGTCAATTGAGTTTGATCATGTTTAATGTAATCAATTTCTAGTAAGGCCATGTCCCGGCCCCAAGGCTTTGTGTTCCTCCTTTATTCTTATGAAACTGTCCCATTTCAATTTTCATAATTCCTTATCTATTTTCCACCCATTGGCACTCTTCTCACCCATCTCGAGGTAAACCAAACACACACACACACCCCACAAAGTCCCCAAGTACAAATAAGGTTTCTCTTCGTTATTAGAATCTTAAACGTCTCGCGCGTTAATAAAAACACATACATTAGGGCCCAAATTTCCCTTATAAATCATCCATTCATGCCGATTAACCGGCCAAACTATATATACGTCTATATCATTCATGCTGCATAACTCTAAAGTTTTTGTGTGTGTGAGAGAGAGAGAGATTAAAAACACTTTTAACCCTGTGAAGTACACCCTTTATCAGAAGGCATATATATATATATATATATATATATATTATTTCTAATCTGAATAGAGTGAATGAGTGATTAGTGCAAAATATGGAACCGCATTGACATCTAAAACAGATGTCATGTATAAATAAAGGAGTTTATTTTCTAGCATGAGCTAGGTGTTGGTACATTTTAACCTACAAAATAAGTTCTTCTCTTACATCATGGATTTCTGCATAATTTAGGCCTGGCCTCCTCCACCAGGGTTTTGTTTATAAAGCCAAATAAAAATAAATAAAAAAAATTAAAAAAAACAACAACAACAACAAACAAACAAAACGGACCTTTAATTCGATGCTCCATTTCGTATTGACCTGTTTCCACAAATGATATCTAATAATTGACCATAAAAAATCAATTGCATGTAGAAAAAGAAAATACTTTTTGAGGAACCAGGTAATCATATAAAATCGTTGGTCTCTGTCATTCTATAGATTCATCAGTAGTGTGGACAGTTACTTTCCCTTGTTTGATTAATTGCGGCAATAAGAGAACAGGAAAGGCATTACTCCATCCATCTGTGATAAGATTGTCTAAGCCTCTAGTGTTTGAATTTGATTATAAAATGCAGAATTCTGGTTATAAATTAGGACTCTGCTCGCGCGTCTATAAATGATTGTCCAAAGAATCTTCCCGAAGTTGAGAATTTTCCGTCAGATCAAGTAGTCTTGTTACTCACTACATAAAGGATAATAAATATAAAATCTGTTAGATCTACAAATGCAGATGTCTTTTCCCTTCGTAAAAAAATAAACTTGTTGTGTTATGAAAACACATGTATGTTTTCTACCCGTTTGAAACTTAAAAATGTAAGGGAGTTCATTTTATAAGATAAGATAATCCCTATTGATTGTATTCAATCTTATATTAAGCTAAGATATAATTTTAAAAGCAGCTACCACTATAAAATATAAAGTCTAACCGAAAGTCTAGTTCATTATATTAGTCTTGTGCCACCAAAAAAATTTGCAATTAGCAATCGCCTCCCACTTGCGGGTGGTTGATAGCTATATCTCTCACGTGTGAGAGACTCCACAACCAAACACGTAAATTAATTATATTTTTATAATGTAAAATACGTGTAGTTGTTGGGTCTCACACGTAATACGATAAGTCAAGAATCAAATCATCGTGAAGACAAATCAATAGCATATGAAGATATTGAATATTGTAAATATCTAATTATATATAATCGCGAATTATATATCAACTTAACTCAGTATGAATATAATCGCCATCAAACACGTACAACACGTACAACGTCTGTTTTCTTTTTCGTTCAACTCAAAACCGAAGGATTTGAATTCATCAAAATGAGAAATGCACTTGATGAATACTTTGTTCAGGAGACATAAAGAAAGAAGTTCCAAACCTTGGACTGCTCTCAAAATGCGAAGAAAAGTTCAGTGGAGCCATTTCGCCCTAATTGCCAAGATTAGGTTTTCCCTTTTGCATATTATTATTATTATATAAATAAATAAACTGTCCATAAGCACAACGTGGTGGGGACCACGGACTTGATGAGACATTAGGGCACTGTTAATTACTTTTCTTGTGTCCGTAGACGCCTTTTGATTGGTCCATGATTTTGTCGTTGTTGAGATAATCAATGAAAGTTGAGGGATTATTTTACAAATCCACCCCCGCAAGACGACAAATTTGCATGTCATTAAGGTTCCATTGTAGCACTTGCTCTTAAACAAGTATTAAAAGATGCTAAGTGCTTAATAATAATCCTTTGAAAAAGTCAAAGTTGGACAAACAGTATTTTTCAATGTTTAAAGCATCATTTTGAATTCCAATTTCGACTAATTAATTTTAATTTAGTGTGGCTATAGTGTGTACAGTGAATTGAGGTCAACACATGAGTATAAACATAGAAAGCGGAATTTACGTTTTATATGCACTCAAAATTTTAAAATCTTTAGGTCGAAAATACTTGTGTGTGAGAGTGTTTAATTTGTAGTTATTTAGATTTATTTGTGGTTTTTAAATAAATAAATCAATACGCTCCTAACTTAAAATTCATACAAAACTCTTTCTAAATCGTCTGGCGGGTGGTCTCTTTTGTAATATTATCAATTTTAAATAGAATAGATTTTCTTTTCATAGAAAGTTAAAAATTTATAAATTAGGTCTCTAATAGATAAAGATGTTTCTCTCAAATGTAAGGATCTTAAATTTGAACTTCTTGGAAGTCAAACAAAATAAATGTTGTTTTTCCCATATGAAACTAAGAAAATCTGACATAAGATCAAAATTCCTTCAAACCACTTTTTAATCGAAAATCCCTTCTTTCTTTTTTGGAACAAAGAAAAAGATAAAAAAAATTCTTACATGGAGTAGGAATCCGTACATGCATTTTTACCCACCTCATGCTACTAGACTAGAGCTAACTCTGATGATCATATATAGGCTCCTCCCAACTAATTTAGCCATCTCAATTGAATGTTGAATTGTTGATGGGTCACTTTGGTCTTCGATAAATATGCACTTAGCTAGGGTTAGGGTCAGGGGCGGAGCCACATTGGGATGAGTGGGGGTTGTGGCCCCCAATGATTTTAGATTTTTGTTGGGCTGGTCTCCGTTTTGCCCCCACAAGCAATATCCAAATACCTGTTCTTCTTCTTCTTCCCCCTTCCTCCGATCTAGAGATAGCTCAAAGCTTAAGCTATCTCTAGACGGTCCTCCATCTTGGTTAATCGGAAACCCAAGCTTTGAGAATTGGTTGGGTGGTTCTTTCACAGTTTTCAATCACTCTACCCAATGGAAAATTGTTGGGTGGGTTACTATCATGTTTAATGTTGATGTATTTGCTGTTTCTCTTACTATTCTGTTAACCTTGGGTTTCGCAAGCTTGGCTTTGGTGTGGAATATGGCTAAGGATGAGGTATTCAAATTTGCTCACCACCAATACTTTGGTGGTGATTCCAATACTCAATACAAAACTGTCATGTGTTATAAAACACAATTATAGTTAATCATGATGTTTTATTAAAAAATAATTTCAATTAATTCTATATGACGTGGCCAGTTTTAATACGGTGGTGATATCACCACAAAATAAAAGTGGTAAGTAAATTTGAATCCAAGGATGAGAATGCACACCACCTGTTCGACTTAATTCCCAAGAGAGAGGTTTAGGCCCCTTTTTTTGGAGGTTTCCTCTCGTTTCATATGGCTAAGGATCAGTATCCAAATAGTAGCCTTGCTGCTACTGCCGATTACAGAATTGTACTATTTGTAGCCTTGCTGCTACTGCCAGGAATCGAAAGGCCGGAAATTTTTTTGCTCCCATATATATACCTTCCTACCTCCGCCCCTGGTTAGGGTTTCTGGTTGGCCAGTTGACGCTTAATAGTGACATTAACCACGACTACAACGTTTCCCTTTTCTTTATTAATACCATTTCCTTTCCATATGAAGCCTTGCATAAACAAAACGTCAATATCCAAACCAAAACTGTCCCTAGACCTTGTTACACGTACATACATTTATGTACGCATTTGTGTTCATCTTCATGGTGAATTGGTTTGGATCGATGATGGTGAAATGTGATTTGGACAGGAATGATATGTGCAAGGGATTGGTCAAATCTCGCATCCAAGAATGGATGTGATTGGATTGCCAAAATCCAAGCTAGGTTTTTCGTCTTTTTTGGCAAACCCTACCTGTTCATCACATATATTTATTCATATATTGATGGTGTATGTTCTTCTCACTCCGCTTAAGGTCTGCTTAGTGTAAATAACTTTATTAGTGTTTACTTTTATGACAGCTTTTGGAACATGTCGGGCTTGGTAATGGAGCCCGGAATTCATGGGCAGCACTTACAGAAAAATCTTAGGACTCAAATCATAAAATAATTTTGCTCACAATATTTTAAGGGATTTTGTCCATTTACCCCATTTCTAGGGATTTTTTTCCCACTTACCCCATTAAGTTTTTTTAATTCTCTCTTACCCAATACACTCTAAGGGAGTCTTCCCTAATACCTTTTTTTTTGTTTTTAATTTTTTTTTAATACCATTTTACCCTCACTCCCTTGTTACTTAGAGAGAGAGAGAGAGAAAAAATAGAAGAGAGAGAAACCATGGGAGACTTCGCCGGAGCCCGTCACCGGCCGCCGGAATCCGGTCACCGGCCGCCGGATTCCGGTCACCGGCCGCCGGATTCCGGCCAACGTTCGCCGGATTCCGGCCAACTTTCGCCGGATTCCGGCCAACTTTCGCCGGATTCCGGTCACCGGTCGCCGGATTTCGGTCACCTACTGCCGCCCACCGGAATTTGCTGAAAATCTCACCGGAAAGTTTTTTTGCCCCCAATAGACATCTATTGCCCCCTAGTAGATGGGCAATAAACCTCTATTGCCCCCCAATAGACGTCTATTGCCCCCTAATAGACGTCTATTACCCTCCAATAGACGACTATCAGCCATGTATTGCCCCCAATAGACGACCATCAGCCATGTATTGCCCCCCAATAGACGTCTATTACCCCCAATAGGACTTTCAGTTGCTAAAATGAGAACTAATCTCCAAAAATTTAGACAAATAAAACTTTGATTACAGAAAAAAACAAGGAGATTACATAAATTCAAAACGTCTATTGCCCCCCAATAGCCGTCTATTGCCCTCCAATAGATGTGTAATAGACGTCAATTAGAGAGCAATAGACATTCAAAACGTCTATTGCCCCTCAATAGACGTCTATTGCCCCCCAATACAACTTTCGATCGCCGGAATGAAAACTAATTTTTCTACATTAAACAAATAAAACTTCTATTGCCTCCCAATAGACGTCTATTGGGAGGCAATAGACCAACAACTCAGCCATTTTTGTTAAATTTGCATTATCATCATCAATGTACCATTCGTGCAAAACAAACCTCCATGTACCATTAACTCTTTCTAATTATGACAAGAAACACCCAGTTTAGTTCTAGATTATATCACCAATGTCAACATAGTTGAGGCATATCCGATAGTGCTACAGCAGATGTGGCGAAGTTCCAATCAACATTATTATAATGAACTACTACCACTAAATGCATTGCTCTTTTAAAATTTGATTCGTCAGATGGAGAGAACTTGGTCAATGCTTCCCATGATAGATACACAGAGCCCAGGCTCTGCCCAATCATAGTCAATCTAGGGTACGTTGCTTCCTCGATCCATTTCCGCTTGTACAGATAGACCACCTAATCAATTGGATTAGGTATCAATGGAAATTGAATTAGGGATATTGATAGAGTATGAAAGAGAGCACTGTACCTTTGGTGGGTGAAGTAGTTTGACTCCAAAGAGATCGACGGCTCGGGAAGTGAGTGAATCAGGGGAGGAGTCGTGGTCACCGGTGAAGACGACGCAGTCAAGGTTGGGGTTTTCATCCTGGATGGCTTTGACGGCGCACTAGAGCACTCTCTTGCTCCGCCGCCGTCGTTGGTGTAGGGGTGGAAGAATGCGACGGCAGTTGTTTCCGGCGGTGGAAGAGAGAGAGCGTTGCCGGAGTGAAGAGAGAGATCTGAGAGAGCGCTGCTGGAGTGAAGAGAGAGAGGGAGGAAAGAGAAGATGCATCATGCGGCTGGAGAGAGGAGTTGAGTGGCAATGCTGTAGTTTGTTAATTAAGTTGAGGGTAAAGTTATCATTTTACTTTAAATGGGGTTACTGGGAATAAAAATCTGTTGCTGGGGTAAGTGGGATAACTTTGGTTTATTTTGGGGCTTTTGGTCAAAGACCCATATTTTAATCCAATTGTATATTTAGATTGACCAAAACTAATATAATAGTTCACCATTTCCCAGTGACACAAAAAATAAAAATAAATAAATAAATAAATAAAATAAAATAAAAAATTCGCTGCGCGAGCTATTTTATCTTCCTTTTACTAGTCATATAGCACATCAAAAACCAAACTTTAGATTCTGGATTTCAACTAAGGACCTAAAACTCTCCATGACACTTCTACTAGTAGAAAGTTGCACCAATATTGGATTTGGATCCGAATCAAATTTAGGTACATTGAAAAATAGAAAAAGTTGATTTTGGAATTGAACTAGGAACCTAAAATTCTCTATGACATTTCGATTACAAGAATAGAGGGTTGCTCTGATATTAAATTTAGGTACATCCCTATCCAACAACTTTCAATGAACGAGGAGGGCGCTTCAAAAATATCGCAACACTAATGTTGAGAATGTGAAGAAAATTTCACACTGAAAAAATATGACACTGGCATGGCTATGAGTTTATAAGGATTTGAGTCTCTCCAACAATTGCTTTAGTTCTGAAGCTCAGGCTATCTTCTCCTGATATCAGAATGGATTACCCATATGTATGGTTTAAGAAATCACCGCACATGCTCTACGTCACCCAGCATAACTTGTTCACGTGTATGACATGAAAAATTGTCAAAAAATGTTGCAGAAAAAAAAGAAGAACTAATCCTGTCCTATTGTTTGAAAAAAAATTAGAATATATATATATATATATATAACCGTTCGAGAGCAGACGTCCGCAACCCAGAAAAAGTGCGGACGTCGCTCCTCCGACCTCGATCAAGCTTCGACGGCGCGGCGCGGCTTGTCGGAGGGGGCTAGGGGTCTGAGAAGCCGGTCTGCAGTCAGGTAGTCGCCGGAGACAAGATTGCGGCGTTGCTGCCCAAAACGGTCCGAGATGCCTCCGGCCTCCCTCCTGCAAGCCACGGGCCGTCGTCTCCGCTTGGAAGCTGCTGCTGTGTCGACGTCCGCACTTTAACGACAGTGCGGACGTCCGCCTGTGATCGAGCCTATATATATATATATATATATATATATATATATATATATATATATACGACCGCGTTCTGAAGAGGACGTCCGCACTTTCGTTGCTGCAGCTCGGCTCGGGGTGCGACGGAGCGGCGGAGCTTGCCGGACGGACGCCACAGGTCAGACGGACGGGTCTGCAGTCGGTGGAGTCGCCGGCGACGTGGTTGCAGCCTTGCCCAGAAACCTACAGTTGCAGGTGAGCTCGCTGCCCAGAAACCTGCAACTCCGACCTCCTCCGACCTCGAACGCTGCCCAGAACCGTCCGCCAAGCCTCCGGCCTCCTTCCGCCAAGCCCCGAGCCGCCGGCCAAGCCTGGAACGCCGCCGCTGCGTCGCCGTCCGCACTTTAGCCAAGTGCGGACGTCCGCTTCAGAAACCCGCCCGTATATATATATATATATATATAGACACACACACTTATAAAGAAAAGGGAAAATTATAAATGAAAAGTTCACTTATTCTTTTATATATTTCATCATGACTTGCTAGTGCGGCACCAAGAGTGAATGGCATATAAAACAGGTTATGATGTGATAGAAGCTTTTATATATATGTGTGTGTGTCTTATAAGTAGCAGTACATATATAATAGCAAACGATATTCTGTACATTCAAACTTATTTTATCCAACACAAGATACATTCTGCTTTAACCAATTATCCAACATAAAGAAAGTACACCCGTGTTGAGAATTAACAAATTTTCTAAACTGCAAACATATACTATAATTTGATTAAGAGCAAGTGCACCCGTAGTCAAGAAAAGGCAAAGTCGAGAAGTCAAGAATTCGACCAGTCAAGTTACTATTCACTGCCACTGGACATGGGTTTACACCCGTTGTTTTTCTTGCCCGGTCAACACTGTTCATTATTATATAATTTTAGGGGGTCTCGAAAATCGACTTTTTACACATACATAATTTGGGAAAACTTCCTTCATGAAAGTTATAGAGATCGTTGATACGATCTCGTGCATACGTGGAACGCAATATTCGGAGTTCGTATGAATTTATTATGAATTTTTGAAATCTGAAAATTTTCCATAAATAGCAAAAAAAAAAAAAAAAATTCTATTTTGTTTAAAAGGATCTTAAATTTTCAGTTTTTCATTTCCCCCCTCCAGTTCTCTCTCTCGCAGCTGCACCAGACGAAGGTCCGACCCGACCCGGATTTTTCTCCGTCCTCCGGCGTACCTGGCCCCCCCCGGGGTCGCCTCACCTCGTCCGGCCGCTTCGTCGCCTTAGCCCACCCAGACGCTGCCTCCAGGTGGAGATCGAAGCAACCCTAGGCGGGTATGCTTGCTGTTGCTGCTTCAGTGTCTGCTGCTGCTGCCCCCGAGGTCGCCTGACCTCTTCTCTCTCCTCCTCCTGTCACCCACGTTTGGGTGTGGGTCGAGCTGGCACAAGCCTTGGCTGGGCAAGGAAAATGTCATGGGTATGACTATTTTCTTGGCTGTAGTCAAGAAGGGGTGGGTTTTGCCCGGTCAAAAAACCAACGGTGCAAGTAGGGAAATTGAGAGCAAGGTCACCACATCAGATTTTTCTTGACTATGACTATGACTATGACCTCCGGTGGACTTGCTCTAAGAATCTAGCAAAAAATATGCATTTTGAATATTAATTTATTTCCGACTTGGGACACAATTATCCTAGTGTTTAACACAAGTGAGTATATGCATCTTTTGTCTTCAAGACTTCATATAAAATTCAATTCTTATATGAAGGCGCGAAGTTTTAAAATTCATATGTAATACTGATAGCAAGCTAGGATTGCTCGCTTCATTATCATATATATGTAATTTGTTCTTTTTTTTTTTTTTTTTCTGTAAAGAAGAAATTGTCTCCTAATACATATATGGTTATAAATAAATACAAAAATGGATAGTAGATCGACTCAATATAATAATACTGTCTTCTAGTACAAGATGTAAGTAGGGCTGTCAATTCCGACACGACCCGATAACACGACTCGAAACCCGCACGAAATAAAGCGGGTTGAACCCGCACGATTAAAAAGCGGGTCAGCCATGGGTCAACCCGCCATGACCCATTTAATAAATGGGTCGGCCACGGGTCAACCCGCCAACACGAAGTGAACCCGTATAACCCGATTATGCTATACTTCTTCTTGAAATTTTGGGCGTTGGGAGTATTTGATCATAGGATTAGACAATTTGAAATATTTTTCTTTATAATTATTGGATTTAATTATTTATGAATATATATATATATATATAATTATTTATATTCTTAGTCTTGTTGAGTTTTTAGTGAATTCAATTAATTTATGCATTTTTTTAGTTAAATGGGTCGCATTGTTAACCCTTAAATGGGTCATTTTATCTAACACGACATGACCTATTTGTTAAATGGGTTAAGCGGGTTGGAAATGGATAACCCGTTTAATAAATAGGTTGGGTTTGGGTTTAAATTTTTGACACGATTATTAAATGGGTTGGGTTTGGGTTTGTATATTACGACACGACAAATACCTTAACCCGACACGAACCCAACCCGACACGACCCATTGACAGCCCTAGATGTAAGTGAGTAGAATTTGAACAATAAATTTGTTGTAGTGTTGTTAGAAGAAGAACCATTCAACTACCAACGATCATGATAGATTTTTCAGGTTAGCTTGTTCGCCTTTGGAAAGATTGTGCTAACGAAAATGAAGGTTTAAGATAAAGTAAAGCATTAAGTTGTGTTCAATACTGATTACAATACAACATCTTAATTATTATTTTTTAATTGAAAAGGTCATCCATTAATGAAATTCAGCAAGCAGTGTAAAACCAAAATACAAACAAGCTCACACAAAAACATGTTCAACATTATCCTCGGAAGATCAAACATACCATTGATGTCCATAGCTGAAGCCATTGATGCAGCTGCAAGAACAAGGAACAAGTCGAGGCTGAAGTCTTCTGCTAGCCACCAACTGTAGCTTCTGAATGGGCAGAACACAATGCGTGTAGAACGATGGTGATAACAGGGACCCTAGCCTCTTATTTATACAAGTTCAAGTCCTACGAATCCTCCCATAAAGGTTTTCCTTACGAATCAAGTACTGTATAATTAGAATCCTAATGCTTCACAATTTAGGACTTTCTTGTAGTACAAATAATGGATTCCTAATCCAATGCTAAATACACTATCACATTAGATATCTAGGTTGATTCTTTTCCAGATCCATGTTGTATTCAACTTAATGTTTTAATGGTTTCCTAGTTGCTCTAGGATAACTTGTGATAAGTCCATTTCTCATGGAAGGTACATAAAAAACATTATCCAAAACTAACAACTTTCCTAAACCAAGATCTAATTTTAAGGTTCCAATAGCTTTGACTGCCACTCTCATGCCATTGCATACACACAGGTTCACTTCATCATTTCTTGGGACTCTCTTCCTTATGAATCCCTGCAACGAATTAGTAATATGTAAGAGACTTCCTGAATCAATCCACCAAGTTTTTGGTTCAACATTAATTAAATTAATTTCTAAAGAAAACAGTGAGTTAGAAATATTACCCTTTTTGATCAACCAATTCTTAAAACATGCGCAGTCTTTCTTCATGTGCCCTACTTTCTTACAGAAATAGCACTTAAATCTGAATGGTTTATTAGCTTTAGCTACTCTCGAGGTAGACCCTTTGGTGATGGTTTTGGTAGGCTTGAGCTTAAACTGGTTTTGGTTCTTCTTCTTAGATTTCTCAACAAGGTTCACTGAGGTGTTTGGCTCTTTCTCTTTTCTAATCCTGTCTTTCTCATCTACACAAATGGCAATCAGTTCCTTAAGGCTCCATTTTTCCTTTTGAGCATTGTAGCTAGTCTTGAGTTGGCTAAAACTATTAGGCAAGGTATGCAGTGCAGCATGCACTACATGATCATCAGTGACCCCTATGTTGAGGTCCCTTAGCTGAGCATTAATCTCAATGAGCTTCATGATATGCTCTCTCACTTTCCCTGTGCCAGTGCACTTGAGCTCGTTAAACTCCTTTGCCAGTCTAGCAGCGTCAGCCTTATCACTCTCTCTGTACATATGGATGGCATACAAGAAATCCATGGTTAGATCAGGTTCTTCTATACTACCTCTAATTGTGTCTGACATGGTAGTCCTAATAACATTCTTTGCCATCTTATTAGCCTTATGCCACTCCTTAAATATTTCTTCTCTTAAGCTGTGCTTTCACTGGTAAGCAACTCAGGTTTATCCTCAGTTAAGCAAAGACCCATGTTCTGGTTCATGGCTACGTGAAAGTCTACTTGGTTTCTCCACTTCTTGTAATTATAGCCAGTTAAGAGCTGAATGGTGTTCAAGGTCACAATAGGGATTCCTAAAGAGCAAAAAACAAAATAAAGTTTTGTAAGTTTTTCATTCCAAAAAGTTCTTATTGTCTTAAGCTTTCTGTAACTTAAGCAAAATAAAATCAAAATAAAGCAAACAGAATACAAAACCGAAAACACAAGCAATGTCATATTTCATTCAACAACCCTTAAATCAAAATTAATATCATGCAACACTTTTAAGCAGAAGACACAATATTCTGAAGGTTCCAAATCAATATGTCATATTGTTTATTCCAAGTTATCCAAAGAATACAAATCACATCTTTAGACAGAAATTCGAATTCTAAGTATCCATATTTGAAAAGAACAGATATGCATATTGCTATTTGCATTCTAAAATCACACTGTACTACTTCTTTGGAAGCAAAATTATATGTATAATTTTAAAACACAAGATACAATTTTTCAAGTTTGTTAACTCAAGGTTTTCTGCAAGAATTAATGAAGAATGTTTTATGCAATATGTTCACTCAAACCTACAAAAAAACATAAACCAAATTGAGCTTGAAAACTTGATTTTCTATCCGATCAATGATCTTTATAAGAAACTAAGCTCTTTGTACCTCTTAGATTTTAACAATGCCTAAAGATTTTGGGAGTTTCTGCACGCATTGTCATATCATGAATCACAGATACAAAACTCAAAAATTTATTTTAAACATGCATATCAAATCACAAACACAAACAACACAGATATACAAGCACTATTTCGATTTCACAAACACAAAACATCCAATAAATTTAAATTTCCTCCAGTCACCATCTACTCTAGCCTATGTGTACGCCGGGAATTCTACTAGGGTTGTTGTGCTCATCAATCGACAAAACAAAATTGAATCGAAACTAAATTTTTCTGAAAATCTAACCTTTGCAAATTTCCCAATTTTGTTGCAAAAATCTTTCGCGGAAGCATGAATTCAAAAACAGAGGACAGCAAAGCATCCTTCTTGGCATCTTAATTGGGCAACATAGGGGTCTTGAATCCCTACAAGATGAAGTCATCTTGTGCATCTCTGATTCTGAATACCCAGAAACAACCCCAGTTCATGTGACTGTTGTAATAACGGTCACTTTCTTTAGTTTCTGAAGGAGCCTTTAGGGCTGGTTCTGGGCCTTGGATCAGCTTATGTTGCTTCTTGGGCCAAAAAGGGTTTTCTTAAGGTGGCCAAAACGTGGCCTGTTTATCGCAAAGTAAATTTTTTTTTTTTTTTTTTTGAAAACCTAAAACGATTTTACATCGAAAACAAAATTTGAAGAACAATTTTGTGAGCCTAAACTCTGATACCAATTGTAAAACCAAAATACAAATAAGCTCACACAAATACATGTTCAATATTATCCTCAGAAGATTAAACATACCATTGATGTCCATAGCTGAAGCCATTGATGCAGCTGCAAGAACAAGTAACAAGTCGAGGCTGAAGTCTTCTGCTAGTCACCAACTGTAGCTTCTGAATGGGCAAAACACAATGCTTGTAGAATGGTGGTGATAACAGGGACCCTAACCTCTTATTTATACAAGTTCAAGTCTTAGGAATCCTCCCATGCATAAAGGTTTTCCTTAAAAATCAAGTATTGTATAATTAGAATCCTAATGCATCACAGTTTAGGACTTTCTTGTAGTCCAAATAATGGATTCCTAATCCAATGCTAAATACACTATCACATTAGATATCTAGGTTGATTCTTTTCCAGATCCATGTTGTATTCAACTTAATATTTTAATGGTTTCCTAGTTGCTCTAGGATAAGTTATGATAAGTCCATTTTAGTCTAACAAGCAGTACAAAAACAACACACCTCAAAGGATCGTCAGAAAGAATCATTTACAGAATACACCAAATTAACCTATTCTGAAAGAGAACAAGTTACCCAACACACCCCCAGTACATCAACCTTTTAGAATTATGCCCTCAAACAAAGAAACTTAAAACTCTAAGGAGATTAAAAAAATTCAACAGAGCATCAAGTTTCTTTGCGACCTATTCTCTCAAAGAAAGCAAGAAATATTCATAGCCCTCTTCAACAAAGAAAGGAGACTGACCAAAATTAATATACAAAGTAAAAAAAAATAAAAGCTTCTAAAAACCTTTTGGACTCAAAACAATCCAAACCAATAGCCCATTACCCACATAGAAGCCCAACCCATCCAAGAATGCACCCACTGGGTTATGTAGAGGTTGTTGAGAGAGCCACCTCTAGAGAAACAGCCTTCGGTATAACTTCTGCGGCCAATTTCCCCAGCCTTCACAACCGTCAGAATCCGTCCAAGCTGCATACCAGCCCCGTCACCACCATTATAAGTCCCGAAGAAATCCAATGCACTAGCACCAAACATAAGATCCTTCACCATCTGATCTTTGCCCCTGCCTCCATGGGCATCACACCTACCATCAGCAGAGTAAAACATACCATTATCCCCACAACCATTCTCAAATTTAAACATCGAATCACCACGAAGAAAGTCAAATATCCAAGGACGAAACACATCAGATTGCCGCACCAGTGCCTCAGTGAGCCACCAACCCTCCGTGGCAACATATTGGAATCCTGGGTTCAATAATAAGATCAGCAAACTGTCATCGCCCTCCAAAGAAGCCCCAACACAAGATGACACTCCCATCGACACTGATGGCCAACCTGCAACCAGATCAGAAATGATGACAAATAAAATACAACTAGCCGCAAGGCTAGCAATGACCTTGGCCATCGAAGTTTGGGAAATTATGGAAGTATTGTCGTAGATTGGAAGTTCACGAGTAAACCCTAACAGAGCAACTATCTCACAATGTGTGTAAAATCAACAGTAAAATTTTATTCTTAGTTAAATTGTCTAAAAATTCAATATAACTAGTCAGTTTTTTACTTTTACTCCAAAAGTGTCATAGACAAAAAAAAATATATATATATATATATATTAATAAAAGTTAAATTTATTAAAGAGAACTTAATGATTGATTAATGTAAGTAATTGAGGAATGCAATTAATATCATGTAATTAATGCATTGTAAATTAAGGGAGACCCCAACACTATGTAACTCTTCTTAAATCAAGAGGGGGGGACTTGAGACAAATAAGGGAAATCACCTACAAGCTCAGAAGTCATTAAACTCATGAAGAATCAACAAGCACTAAGCGCACGTGCCGATTCATCCGCAATCAAAGCCGAAGAACACTCCCCACATGAAAACACTTGTGATTTAAGTTCAATCTGGATCAAATCTCTACGACCTTTGATCAACCATCGTCTGCAAGTTTTCAACAAACCAAATCTTGTGCCAAGTTATTTGTCAAGTTTGTGGAAAATCAACAGGCACCAAACACACGTGCCGATCCATTCCCTACTAAAGCTGAATAACGCTCACCACATGACACCACTCGTGACCCAAATCTGATCAAGATCAAACCTCTGCAACCCTTGATCAACCGATGTCTTCAAGTCGCCAACAAAGAAAATCATTTGCAAGGTTTTTATCAAGCTCGTGGATAATCAACAAAAGCACCAAACATATGTGCCGATTCATCTACTACCAAAGTCGAGGAACGCTCACCATGTGATACCACTCGTGGCCCAAATTCAATTAAGGTCAAGCCTCTACGGCTCTTGATCAACTGCCATCTTCAAATTCCCAACACAACAAGAAGTTAAACCTATTATAGTTCGATTCAAGATTAAGGGCGTCCAACCCTTGGATCAAACCAAAGTCAAAGATCGAATAAGAGGAAATTGTTAGAGATACCCTCAACGATTCTAATCTTCAAATTCATTAAATAAAATATATTATTTTGTACACGTGTCTTTTTTTTATTCGTTGCAGAATTTTCATGTTTATAAATTTGGCACACTTGGTGGGACCATCTTCATCTCTAATCTCTTTCTCTGACATTTTTAAGCTGTCTTCCTTGACATATAGCTTCAAAGATGATTCAACTCGGACTGGTAAACAAAGCAAATAAGGTAGATGCTGCGAAGATGAGTAGAAACCATTCATACCGCTCAGAGTGAGTTGTCTCAAATCACAACATTCATCACTAAACCTATTAAGCCGCGTCAGCCGATCAGCACTTTGACATCTCTGGGTGCAAATCAAACAAAGAAAAAAAGTATCTCATGTTTAAGTGACTCAATGGAGCTTTCTCCTTCACCTAGTACCAGTTTTGATTCAAGAACAAGCCTACACTCTGAGTCATCGCTTAAGAACTAAAACGAAGAGATTTCAGCACACTTTTGTCATTATACAAGTCATGGTGACATGAGTCATTATTGTGGAAGAACAAGTGCCCAAATAGCCCAAAAGCCTGAGCAATCAAGAAGCTAAAGCAGACTACTGAAGAGAATGATATGAAAATTTCCGCACTCATGGAGAAGCTAAAAATTCAGCATGGCTATAACTTAGAGAAAAATTCATATGGTCGTAAGAAAGACTAATGAGATAGAGAATGAAGCTCGACTGAGCATAAATGTATGTGTCGAATGGTAAAATAAAGCCAAAATAAATGTACTATTTTGTAAAATATCATCCCTAATTGTAATTGTGTACTAGACCATATTAATCATTCAAAAAATAAAGGACAAAATTTAGTGTAATGGCCTCACTTTAAATAAATTGCATGAAAAACTTTGTTAGATATGAAAAAAACTACAAAAATATGAAAACCCTAGGAGAGCTTTTTTCTCTCAACCCTAGTTGTAGCCTCCAAGACTGCACCCTATAGCTTCTTCACTTCTTCTCTTCGATCATATGGCTTCACTTGAAGCTGTGACCGCAAGTTTTGCTGCATCCCTTGCTTTAGCAAATGGTGATGGTGCTCCTAATCTCAAAATTGGGGGTGACCCTATTTGTCGTTCTTCCCATGCTGTTCTCCTCGCAAAACCTCTGACACGCCGACCTGTTGACCCATCTGCTTTCAACCTTCGCACTTTTTTAAAGTGAAAGCAGATGGGTCAACAAGTCGGCGTGTTGACCAGATAGCTTGATAATTGTAAAAAACAAAAAACAAAAAAAATGTACTTACATGAACTTTCTACAATTAATCTTTTAAACATCATTGATACTGTTGGAGAGGAAAGATCCCACATTGGAAAAGTGACAAATAAAATATAACTTATAAGTGGGTGGATCTCACCCAATTGTACCGAGGCCTTTTATGATTAAAACCCAACACCTAACGGGTGGTTAAGTTGGGACAATATCGGTACAATGGTGGGCCACGGGCCACGCTTGTCGCTGTTTAACATGGTATCAGAGCGGGTCTCTCTCCAATTGCGTCTCCAATTGTCATGGGCCCGAATTTGGGTTCCTTATATTGCCATCGGAAAATTCCGATTGGATTGTTACCAAGTGTCTGATGTGGGCCTTGGATTGTTATATTGGCCAAGTCTCCAATATGAGACTTGTGTCCCAATTTCTAATGTGGGAATTGGATTGTTAATTAATTTCAAGTGCAGACCTAGAGTTAGGTTGCAAGTGAGGAGGCGTGTTGGAGAGGAAAGATCCCACATTGGAAAAGTGACAAATAAAATATAACTTATAAGTGGGTGGATCTCACCCAATTGTACCGAGGCCTTTTATGATTAAAACCCAACACCTAACGGGTGGTTAAGTTGGGACAATATCGGTACAATGGTGGGCCACGGGCCACGCTTGTCGCTGTTTAACAGATACTTTGATAGGTTATTGTGATCTCCCCAGTTCCAATCTTGCTCTTTCAGCATATTATTAGTTAAAGTATTCCTTTCAAGCAAGCATAGTGTTGCTACTGAAAATTCAACGGACACATTAAAAAAATAGACCACAATTAAAAATAAAAAGTTACCAAAAGAAGTGAAATATTTTATCCCGGTTATTTTATCTGGATAACTATTTTAAATTTATATACTTTAGGGGTTGAGAATGGCTGCGTTTGCCACTTTATCATTTCTCTCTCTCTCTCTCTCCACCCACCTCTAGCTTCCTCTTCCTCTCGAATTAGTACCCTTCCCTTTCCCTGCACTCGATTCCCTTTTATTTCTATTCGTTCTAGGGCTTGAAATTATTTTGAGGCTCTCCTTTCTCCACAAACCCATAAAATATTAACGCCCCCTTCCATATATTAAAATCCTACATATTTTACTATATTTTTCTTGTTTTCTGTTCTCTTTAGCTCTCTGTGTATGGCTGGGTTAGACTTGGGCTCAGCATCTCGCTTGTTTCATCAGCAGCTCCAGCTCCCCGACCTTCACCTCCAAAGACCACCGGAATCTGAAGATCATGACAACCTCTTCAACTCGGATCACCACCACCAAAACGACGTTGGTGATGATGACAGCAATCTTCGCCAAGGGCTTGACCTTGTGACCCCAAACTCCGGAGGCTCTGGCGGAGATGGTTCGGCTCGAAGGTCCAGGGGTCGGCCTCCTGGGTCAAGAAATAAGCCCAAACCGCCGGTGATCATAACCCGGGAGAGCGCCAACACGCTCAGAGCTCATATTCTGGAGGTCAGCAGCGGCTGCGATGTGTTCGACTGCGTTGGTACCTACGCCCGGAAGCGGCAGCGTGGGATTTGCGTCTTGAGTGGGAGTGGGATGGTGACCAACGTGACCTTGCGTCAGCCGGCTGGGGCTGGCGCAGTGGTCACGCTACACGGCAGGTTCGAGATCCTGTCGCTGACCGGCTCGTTCCTGCCGCCGCCTGCCCCACCAGGCGCCACCAGCCTAACGATATTCTTGGCAGGCGGTCAGGGCCAGGTCGTGGGAGGAAATGTTGTGGGACCTCTCATAGCATCAGGACCTGTGATCGTCATAGCTTCTTCTTTTACCAACGTGGCTTATGAGAGGTTGCCGTTGGAGGAGGAAGAGGAGCAGCTGCAGATTCAGCCGCCTGTGCCGCAGTCTTCCGGCGGTGGCGGAAGTGGAGGAGTAGGCAATAACAACCCATTTCCAGATCCGTCTTCGGGGCTTCCCTTCTTCAATCTGCCCCTGAATAACATGCCTCAGCTACAAGATGGTTGGGCTGGAAACCCTACCGGGCGACCATCATATTGATAGTTTTGTTCTAAGCTAGGTCAGGTCAGAGAAATCGATATTTGCATTAATTAAGATCTCAATTGAACCCCCATCGATCATCTTGTACAATTGTTTTTTTCTTAGTTTTCCTTCTTCAATCTCTTGTCGTGGTAACTGGATTTTATTTCTTAATTGAAGTGCTTTTTAGTGTGTTGTTTTGGACAATTTTCATTTCCAATCTCCATTGAACTCGCTTTTACTTAATAAGAATAGTTGTTTTTCAGAGGATATTGAGAATTTATAACTTCTATGTAATCAAATAATAAATATACATACAAACTCGATTTATCATAGACTTTGATCAATAGTTTCACTCTTTCAGAAGATATTGAGAATTTATAACTTGTTCGAAATCAAATGATATTTGAAATTCACTAATTTCTTTTTACATACATACAAACTCGATTTATTATATGCTTTGATCAATAATTAAAATATCAAAACTTTGGAGCTTTGTCATGAAAATGATTAAATTTTGTGTTTTCCATGTACGATGTAAACTATACATCTAGCTTTCCACTCCAACAAGTATATATTTTTATATGATCTCGTGGTTATTTAATGAATTAATTACGTAAAGCTGTCTCTCTCTCTCTCTCCTCCCCCCCCTTCTCTGTTATTCTGTATATGCAGGTAGATCTTAGAAACATGATATGTATGACATATATCTCTATTATATAATCATCAATACCACTAGTAGCCTAGCTAGGTTTGGTTTTGCTATTTGGCATAAAGTACCCTGGATTAGTTCTAAGTGTCGTCTCAGATTATTTATTATTACTTTGACTCATTAATCTATGTCATATATGGCTTCTTTCTAGCTTAGTTTTTAAGTACCTGGGATATATATGAGTATCAGTTTCTCATTAGATCGATCTCTACTCCCAGAAAAATGAAAAAAGGAAAGTAAATGAAATTATATAATAATCAGAATTAAGGATGACCTCTCCTTTGTTAAATTGGACATACTTCCCCTACTATCTAGCAGCTCCAAATCCTATTATGAGAGGTCTTTATATTAGTTTTTGTTGGGGGTGGGGGTAGGAATAAGTGCCTAAATCCTTTGGTCCTTCTTCATAAAATACTATTATGCCTGACAGATAAGAGAAGACTGGGTCTTAGGCTGTTAGCATAGTCTTGGTACACCAGATCATTGAGTACAGGTCGCTTAATTGGTAAGTACAATGTCAAGACCAAATTAGAATACGAGGAGAGAATCCTCTTGATTCCATATCATAAACAGCTTTTATTTAGAAGATAATACAGTCAAGTGGATGATAATAGTAACTCAATCGATCGTACTAAAAAGAGTAGTATTAGTTCTTTATCATCCTCATGATCATGTGATGGTTCAATTGTGTTAGAATTTACACTTGTATTTTAAAAATCAGGTTGCAATAGGGAACGATCAGGTGGTGAGTGTGAAAAATGTCCTTACCAAGTTAAACCAATGGTGAATACAGCAAGGTTACAAGGGTTATAGCTATATGTGTAAGGGTAAAAATTAAGTGTTGCTATATGCATTCACAAAACCTTTACCCTTGTAACCTTGCTGTATTCACCATTAGTTTCACCAGAGCCCATGAAATAGCTATATGTGTTCATCAAGGTTACAACGGTAAAGGGTTTGTGGAAAAGTCTCAAAGCTAGAGGCTACAGAATGGACAAAAATTAAGTGCTGCTATTATAAATGCAACTACGTTTCAATGCACCGGCCTCGTAGTCTTAGTCTTGTTCCCATATAGAGAGGAATTCCTCAATCTACGCCTGAATATATACCCTAGCTATAGTTAGTGTGAATTACTTAATTAGCTAGAGTATAATAGTGTTGTCCAACGAAAATATAGCTTATAATAGTACTACATTACTTTTATTTGAAGGATTCAAATATGAAGGAAAAAAAAAAAAACTAACCCCAAACAGAACCTCAAAAGCATAATATACCTGCTTACAGATTCTCATAGTTACATTATAGAGCAAGCATTTGGATTTTCATCACTAAATATTTGTGGAGCATAGACATAGTGAATGAAATAAGGAGCACTCCCCTCTTTTGTCTTAACCTCCACCACCTTTATCTCTTCCTTAACGTCTACAACCTTGGTATCTATTTCAGTTGATTTACCACTCTCCTTCTCCTTCTCTTTCTTTTCCTCCTTTTTCTCTGGGGGTTTTGAGGAACTCTTCTCCTTTTGTTTCGTCTCATCCTTCTTCTCTTGTTTTGGGGGTATAATCTCTGCGTGTTTGTGCACCTTTTTGCGCAAGTACGATATTAGTTTTTCAGGATCAATTGTTCCTTCCACTGCTAGGGTTTGTGCTTTCATGTCCGTTTTAACATTGTGAACACCTGCATATGCATCACTGACATTTCATGATCATATAATATATTGAAGATCTTTGAAATCATAATTACATACCTTTGTTCGTTAACAACTTCTTCTTCAGATCTTGCTCACATTTGTGGCAATGCATGTGAACCTTCACTAATGTTGTCCGTGAAATTGCCTTAATTTGAAACCAAACAAACAGAATTAGCTTATCGAATTGCATGCATCATCCATCATCATCCATTTCCCCAGTTACATTTAGATGTCTATCACCAGCAGTTTCATTTTCTATATATATTTGAATCAGTGAATTACTACAGCTTAATACCGAAAAATCACGAAATTACCTTGATCGACTATATCGGCTCTAAACTTTCTATAAATGTCCTCAGACATATCATCTGTATGTGATTTTCCAAATTCACCTAACAATTTGTTCAGTACGCCAAACAAAAGAAAAGATTTCTATCTTAAATTAACCTTCAATTGCTGCCCACGATGATGGTTCATTTTAAATTTTCTACTAGTGAGATAAATTGATTGATGGAAAGATTATAAAGCAATAAATTTGAAGAATATATATGGGAGAGAGTGAGCACCACTTCTTTAGTTTCCTTCACTACTTTTTTCTCAGTTGTGATGCTTTCCTTGATCTGGACCTTGGGTGACACTAACTCAATCTTTTTCTTACAAAGTTTCTGAAGCCGTTTCTGTATCTTTGTCGGGTCGAAATTGCCTTTTACCTTGATTTCACCTTTGTCCCGTTCAACCTCCACATTGTGAACCCCTGGCAAAAGGTTTACACAGTCAAATTCATTACATGAAGGATAAATTTATACAAAGGAAAATCAAATGACCGTTAATTTTCTCTTCCATTTTGTTCACAAAAAATAAGTAAACATCTAGCTTTAATTACCTTGGGTAGCAATAAGAGGCTTCTTGATCTCTCGTGCACACTGTGGGCAGTGCAGGTTAACCTTATAAACAGCAGTGATTACTCCATCTTTCTCCTTGGCTTTCTTTTCATCTTTTGCTTTGTCGTCTTTCCGATCTTTCTCCTTAGCTTCTTCTTTTGCTGCCATACCAATTAGCAGCAGAGACCAAAGAGGGATTTCAAAATCAATCAAGCTAGTAACTGGAGTTTGGAAATAGTTAAGTGAATGAAATGGTATTAGTTTTGCATTGTTTTTCAAGGAACCGTGTTGGTTGGAATTGGCGTGGAGGTAGCTCACCACCCTTTGATACTTGAACTAATGGAGAAAATGGTTGGTTCTTTTATATTGGATTTTAATTTGTGGCAGATTGTCCATTAATACCTTCTCCATTTTTCCTATCTAAAAATTTGTTTCATGTGCCATTTGGTATTCCCTCACCCATATGTGTTGATACTCACACCAATGGTTGTAGTTACTAAAGACGTAGCCTACTTATTCCTAATTTTCCATCACAAAGTGGCACAAGAGTCTACAAAATTAACCAAAAGAAGTAATCAATTCTCAAGTTTCCTCAATCCTCATCGTAGAATTGTTAGATGTATTGCAACAAGTTGTTATCAAATAGAATATGAATTCGTAACAAACATAGTGATTTCTTATACATCACAATCGACAAATCCGATGAGAATTTGTGGACTAATCAGTTGTACGTAGATCCTACTTGGATTTATTCCAAACCAAAAGTTGTAGAAAAGCGTGAATGCTTTAGGTGTTAAACGTCATATTGACCGGTTTTCTAGTTGCGGTAGTACAATTAGCTCTTTAATTACAACCTTTATTTATAATTCGAAATGCTATGTGTTGATGTTACTTTTGAGAAAGTTTTGCTCTCAAAGGAAAAGTGTTTGGCGTAATTGATGTGGCAAGGATAACTTGTATACAGGAAAAGACCCTAACTACAGCTAGGATCATTCTTAAAAGCATGTTTCAACTTTCAAGAATTCATGCTGTTCATCGACTTTCTCATCATTTAGGGTTTTCAAAGAGAGACATTTTCATTCTCAAAAAAAAAAAAGAAAAAAGGAGCGAGATTTTGATGAAGTCACTTGTTAGCATTTCATTGTTTACAGGCTCACTCAAAATTTATGAATGAAATATCTCTTATTTAAAGAAACTAATTTATGTATCTGAAGATTGGAATTGCTCACTTGCGTTTATGTGAGATTAATAAACTCTAATTTGACTATTTTATAAAAAATCACCTTTAATTAAAAACTTTTGATGAACTAGAAGATCGATAATTAATTTTGTAGAAGTGATTTATTCATGGAAGCCTAAAAACTGAACGGTTGAGATATCAAACCCTTCTAGTGAGGGATCTATTTTTTTTTTTTGGCTATTTTAAGAGATTTCTTATGGAACCCACTTTCTGCACATATCAGCATCTCAACCATTCAGTTTTTAAGTCTTCATAAGTAGATCACTTCTGCAAATTTTCAAACAAATTGGTGATCATTAGGGTACCGAAATAGATTAAATCAATTGACGAACTAAATATGTCCAACTTGAATTGTTCATTTTTATAATGGTAAATCATGATTACGAATTCTTTAACAATTTTCAATTGGGAAAAAAATACGAACAGTACCTGACCTTTGGCCCATTAGTAACTTTCATACCTCAACTTTAAAAAATATCACTTTGGTACCTGAAGTTCGGAGACCGACCCAACTTTAGTACATGGAGCTGTTAAAGACATTACGACATTAGTCAGCTGACATATAATAAAGGGTAAATGGATAATTTGAGTCTCTAATGTTATTTGGTTTTTTTTCCTCCACTTTCTGGTCCAAATCTTATCCGAGCACCTAGAAATTTTCTCTGAGCACCCATCTCACCATTCTTCACCAAAACTCTTCTTCGCCGGCTACTTCGTGGCACTTCCCTTCTACCCTCATTGCAAGAAATCACAACCGGCATATGCACCCTAATTTCAAGGCTTCTCTTTCGACAAAGGCAGCACACAATTGCGTTGTCTTCCCTCCAATTAATCACGAAAGCCAAGGGAGGCAAACCAGCCATAGATTCAGACTCCTTAGAGACACAAAAAGCAATGAAATTTAACGAATTAGTGAAAATTGGGGTTCTGGGTCTGATTTGGATAGGAATTTAGTGGGGCAAGGGATTAAGATTGAAACAGTGCATTGTATGAGAAGGAAGAAGGTAGGGTTGTTGAGGCTGGAGGAGGAGGAAGAAGAGAGAGCGTGATTCCGAAACTATGTATGCCGTAGTGTGCGGGAAGAGATCATCGATATTCGAAGAGCAATTGCCCTCATCAACATCATCGTCTCCTCCTATTCTCTCCAAGAGAATTAGTTTTCTTCTTCTTCTTCTTCTTCTCTGGTACACTTCTCCAAGACAATTTGTGGTTAAAGTACTTGAAACTCCACTTATTGTGGGGGAGAATTTGGTTAGGTTCTTCAAGTGGGGTTTGAAGGAGAAACCCGAGTTTAGAAATCAGGAAATTGAAGTCCAGTCAGAGTCTTCCTACAACTTTTGGGGTTCTTGAAATCAACTCAAATAAGGATTGAGAGAGTCAGAGAAACTGGAATTTGAAGCATGAGAACTTGAGAGGTGAAACTAAGTTTGAACTTTGAAGACGAGAAATAGGGAGAGTTGGGAGGAAGAAGAAAATGAACAGAGCATGAGGAAGAAGAAGAAGAAGATATTGAGTGAAGGGACGAGAATACCCCTCAAAGTTTGCCATCTGGCAAACGCCGTAACGACCAACAATGTTTTAGATACTAAAGTTCGGATCTGAACTTTAGATACCAAAGTAATATCTTTTGAAGTTGAGGTCAGGTACTGTTTGCATTTTTTTATCTTTTCAATTTAGATAAATTTTTTTTTTGAAATGATGTACTCATAGATATCTAAAAAATGAACGGTCAAGATGTCATAGGTGATTGAAAAATGGGTCCCACAAAAGATCCTTTAAAAGGGCAAAAAAAAAAAAAAATCCTTAGTGGAAATGGCCTTATACATATGTATCAATAGTGGACCCACACTTCTGCAAATAGTAAAAATCAGTATGTGTGTACACACACACACGTTCTATAGATAACCTCCTTACTTTAAGAATTTAACAAATTTTACTATTTTACACTAATATATGTCCTAATTCAACTAATTTAACTGTTGACCATTTAATCTAACTTTTAGATTCATATGTAAGAATTGTGTCTACAAAATATCAATCAAAAATCTATAATCATTTGGTCAATGAAAATGTGTGAACAAATGTAGTCTGTTAGATAAAATTATAAACATTATGCTAATCAAATGATTAAACGTTTTCTGATTGGGTAGATTCCCTCTATGGTACCTGAGGTATGGCCAATTAGACACTTTGATATCTAGTCTTCAAAATAGGATAATTTAATACCAGAACTTAGGCTTCGTTTGACCTTTTGGTATTTCTGTTAATTTTTCAATTAAATGTAAAGATAAAATTGATATTTGGAATATATGTATAAAAATAAAATAAAAAACATGAATTTTGTGGGTTGATAATTGTTCTTCATCATTTTATGCGTATGAATTAATGCTTTTGGGTTTTATGTTGAACATGAAATAATCGAATTTTGTGTTTAAAAAATCTAGTTGTCGTGATTGAACACCCACTAGATTACTCCACCGAATTATGTCTAACTCACCGAAAGTAGTCTCGTGGGTGTACGTTCAAATCACTACGGCTAAAATTTTTAAACATAAAATTCAAGTATGTTAACTTCAACATAACCCAAAAACATTAAATCATGTTCATTTGTTCCTAAAGGACCTAGAAAATTATGAAGACCCAGGGCCGATGGTCATCAATCCACAAAACTCATGTATTTTATTTTATTTTATTTTTATAAATATATTCTAAATGTCAATTTTATCCTTACATTTAAGTAAAAAATTGACAGAAGTACCAAAAGGTCAAACGGATCCAAAGTTCAAGTATCAAATTATCCTCTTTTAAAGACTATAAAGACTAGGTACCAAAATGTCCAATTTGCCATATCTCGGGTGCCATAGAAGGAATTTACCCTTTCCAATTTGACTAATTTTTTGTAGGATTCACATGTGTTTATTATGTAACTAGAGAATGACTTGTTTAGATTATTAAAATATATGCTTAAAATAAAAATATCCTCAAAATTCAAGTTTATGGAGATCCTCTCTAAAATCTCGCGTTTTAGAGAGCACTTCCTTATTTTAAGAATTTGAAGATTTTTACTATTTTACACTGATATATGACTTAATTCAATAATTTCAACCGTTGATCCTTTAATTTAGATTCCTATGCAAGAATTGTGTCTACAAAAAATCAATCAAATTCATATTCATTTGATCGTTCAAAATTGTGTAAACAAATGTAGTCCGATAGATAAACTCAAAACGAACATTGTGCTAATAAATTGGTTAAACGTTTTCTGATTGATTTGGCTAATTTTTTTGTAAGATTCACGTGTGTATGTAATTAGAAAATGAATAGTTTAGATCACCTGTACTTTAATACTTTCCATTACAAATACAAAAATTACAAAATTAGGGGATAGAGAAAAGGAAAGTAACAGGATATTGTACATACACACCACTCATACGGGGTGCAAAATTATATTACAGCCTATTAGGAACGAGTTAATTAACATAGACAATTACAACGATATTCATGCATGCATAAAACCCTAATGCATGCAACGAATAGAATCAAAGTACTTATATAGTATACAGTTAATGAGTATGAATGATGATGCAAAATGAAAGAATTAAGACATTTTGTTATAAGTTGGGGGAGACATGTTAGTAGTAGGAAGAGGGTTAGCAGCAGCGTTATTAGGAACACCCCCTCGTCCTGCCTCTGCCCCTGACCCAGCCCCGGCCGCTGGATCAGATTCCCTGAGCTTGGCTAACTGCTTATTCGCCATTTGTTCTCCGGTTCTAGCAATTTCTCCAGCCTTGGCGACATGATGCACCATTGTTGCTTCCGCCTCTTTTGCCAATCTCACCTCATGAGCTATGTCTGCTCGGGCTTTAGCTATTTCTTTCTCGGCCTATATAAATTCGTATATAATTGGAATAACTGTGTGTTAGTATTCCAAAACATAGGCAGAGAGCAGGCGAGTAATGTAAGTGTATGAACTATAAATATGCATATCTGATCGACATCAATGGAGTCTTGTCACGGGAGAGACGCACTACAATGGTAATGTGTAATTTGAATCCAAATCATGTGTTTTTTTCCTTCGATGCTTATATCTAAAATTACATAGTTATATAATTAGATTTTCTTTTAATCCTGGTTCCAACATAAGTCCTAGATACTTACATCCGACTTTCTTGAAATAGGGTCGTTTAGGATATTAGCACAATATCAACATCAAATTATCAACAAGAGATCCTATATGCATTTTTTTCGGTTAAAGATCCTACATGCATTTGGGGTATTATGCCAATCACTTCTCTAATTGATATGTGAACTGCCTTTAAATGTGAACATCTCCTCTATTAAGATGTATTCAACATTGTGGTTAACAAGTATAATGATCTATGTAACAAGTATATGGTCTTGTGACCACGTACCTTCTCTTCAGCCCTAGCCTCTTCCTTGACCTTTTTCATGGCGGTCATTTCACCAAGCTTGTCCTTAACAGCCTGCATTTTTGCCTTCTCTCTTATGAACAACCTACAACGATCGAAATCAAATGAGTTGCACTGTATAATTATCTAAATGGGTAATTCTCAATTGCCATATATATAGATGTATAGATGTAATAGGATTCACATGCATCGTGCAGATGTTTAGTACGAATTTGTGAATGATATTTGAAGGGACTTCCGTCAAGCACTCTAAAATTAATCTTTACCCCCAATGCCAATTCAAGATCCGGTTTTTAAGTTGTCTTATGTATGGTGTGTGACTGAAATTCATTATTCAAGTAGGGGAATAGAAGGCCATGCAATACTAATTACCTAAATAAAGTCATTGAATAGCAATTTGTCGATAGCGGTTGATTGCTCGAGTACTCCTTAGATTTGAACTTAATACAACCTCACCTACGTTTTTCGTTTGAGAATTGTTGGTCAGGACGATGAGCTCTAGTGAAATGACACTGAACACTTAAAACTTTTCTGATGGGTCCCTCTTTTTTTTTTTTTTTTTTAATGGCTGGTGCGGCTGCTTTCAAGCCTTGATTAATGAAACTGCAGAATACATTTGGGGGGGGGGGGGGGGGGACATAGTGCCTGAACCCCAAATTACAATAAGCATCGAGAGAACTTTTTGAGATAATAACAAGAATCTCAACTAAAACTATGTATTCTAACAAGCACCGACTAGCGAAAAGTGCTCTACTGACTACTTCATTCGCTTTACAATTGTGGTGACATACTGGAAAGATAACTCTATTACGAAGAAACATCATTACAAATAGCACAGCTTTCCCACTATGTTGCCACTGGAAAATAACTCCAGTGACACTTAGTTTCACCCTGCCACTACGAAGCAGCGACCATTTGACCAAGCAAGGAACTCGCCGCCTACCCAGAGCAGACACATTACTGCTACTAGGCGATTGCGACTATTTGCCAAAGTAAGGAGCTCACCGCCTACCTAGAGCAAACAAGGCACACAAGGTGCATAGACTGGGACCAAGCCCATTGCGCCCTACGACTAAATGGTATATGCTTATTACCGACGTTAAGCCACAACCTAGTAAAAGTAAAAAACAACAAAAGTAAAGAATAAGGTAACCTAGGCCCAAAACAACAGTCCAAGCCCAAGCACCACTAAAGGATTGGGCAGCCCACCATCCAGTCCGAATATCAATGCGAATGCAGCCCATAGCCCAAGCCCAACGTTGCATCAACGCACCCAACCTCTGCACCCCGTCGCTGAAGTCACCGCTGCCGCTGCACCACCACACACGCCGGCACAACACCAACGTGAACAGGACTCGATCGCCTTCGCACCACCCTAGTACCCAACCCAAAGAAAATTTGGACAGAGAAACCCCAAGCTGATATCGTAGTCGAAGCCATTGAAGAACAAAGCAAGCTTCAATTTTCGATCCCACCTCCTTCACCCAAATTGCCGGTCACCAACCACCCCTACGATCAGATCTCAACCCACCACAACAAGCCACGGACACCACCTACCCACTACCCAAGCAACGCTGCCCTAAGATGGTCTCCCACCGTATTTTCCGTTGGCTGACAGTTACCGAAACCAACCTATTGAAAGGCCAGCAACCACAATGGGAAAATTACCCATCCGGTAGAACCCACCACACTCCGACGAGGCCAGAGGCCTGTCTCAGCACAGTGAGCAGCCGGACGAGAACCAGAGAGCGAAAAGAAAACCTTAAGTTTTTAGAAATAGCGTGTGGAGCACATTTTGGGAATTTAGTTGTTCAATGGGTCCATCTTTGTGAAATAGAGTTTTTATTTTTTATTTTTTTTTATTTACATTAAAATCACCCGGTCCTTACTGATCTTTGTTTCTTCTTCATTATTTTTCTAAGTTAAAAAGATAATTCATGATGTAATTTACCAAACAATAAAATAACGACTCACTCATAAGAGTTGTCAGAAAAAGTCATTACTCACAGTATTTCCAATAGAAACACACCTCTAGCGCATTCACTTTTGAAGAGTACACTCAAAATAAAGAAAACTAGAAGCCCTGAAGGGATTAAAATGAAACAACAAAGTTTCCACTTTCCTTGAAGAAAAAATCAAAGCTTCCAAAGGAGTTTCATCCTCCGATAGCGCTTCCTCCTCCAACCAATTTAGAAATCGCTTCCTTTGATTTTTGGACGAGCGTTATCAGCTTTCCTGTTAGGGTTAGCCACTCCCTTCTGGCTTTGGTCTATTCTTCCCGCTCATTGACCTCCTAGCTCTCTCTCTCCTTTTTTTTTTCCTTTTCTTTTTGAGATGAAATGGTGAGCCTCCCATTGTCTAGGAATGGCTAAAGCCATTTCCTCGAACATAGCTAGTGGCAGTGCAGGCAAAGCCAACAAAGCTCTGTCGGCCCTCTTATGGCCACTCAGAGAGACGACTTCTGCCTCCTCCACTAGTAAAAGAGGCTTCACCACTTTTGGCAGCAATTGGTCCACCGACACACTTGAAATTGATGAAAGAAACAAGTCGGGTATGAACCGGCTGGGCAAAACTCTTAAGAAGTCAGCAACAAACAACCTAGCACGTACTATTCAGATAACACCCTCCCCCCTCGTGGATGGCCCAGTAGACTTAGCTCCAGTCTGCAGTGGAGCCGCTTGCCTGAAAGGAACCCTAGACTCACTAGTTTAAACAACGACAACCTTGCCATTGCTGTCAAAGGCGACCTCACTTTCAAATCTTCCATCTCCTTCACTAGGAGCTTACTTATCCCACTCGCCAACATGCTCTAATAACCGACAATCCCTGTACGTAGGCACCCTTAGTCCTTTGGAATTGAAAGTCGATCAAATTAGGTTCAACTTTCTGTGAAGAGGTAAATTGCCTGAAAATCCTAATCTGCCTTCTTGTATTCATCACTAATCAAATTCTTTGCTCTTTGCTCTCCTGCCTACAATGTAGTGCAATCAGGTAAAAACGGATAACCATACCCATAATCGACCCTACCCGAACTAAGTCCCTGTTTGGAATTGCTTCGCTTTTAAAAAAATAAAGTTTTGTTCAAAATTTTATATTTTATTGTGTTTGGTAAATAAATAAAAAGCAGCTTTAATTGAAAGTTATAGGTCTCTGGCAACAGATTTTAGAAGCACCCTAGAGGTTGCTTTTAGTAGCTGTTGTGGATCAAAACACACTCTGCAAGTGTTTTATGTACTGGCAGCCCACTTTTAAAAATATTATTTACCAAAAACTAAACTGTTTTAATTCACAGCTGATTATTCTCACAACACAGCAGTAATAGTTTTTTTTTTTTAAAGTCACAACAATCTCAAACTAGCCCTAAGACTATACCTTATCCTCCAAATCATCGGAAGCATATCTGTTAAACTCGTAATATTAGGATTACGGGTGAGAAAACGTCCCACAAGGTAGAAGTGATTGTCTTGAAGAGAAGCAGCTCCAACCGAGCCCCAAATCCACTCGTGGGGCATCAGACAGAGCAGAGGAAGTGGCAGGGCTAGAGATTGCATTTGCCATGAGAATTGGTAGTTTGTAACTTTGTACCAAAGATGACTGTCGTCGAAGAAAACTCTAGCAGAGCACTAGATCATAATCTTATTTTTGAGCTAAAATAGAATAACATAGTATTTTCCGTACCCTTTACACATTTTTTTGTTTTTTTTTGTTTTGAGGGGAATGGAAGACTGATCCATTGATATAAAATCATACGACCTCACTCTCGGTCAAGCATGAAGGGTACAAACACCCCTCATATTACAATCATTGCTCAAGTAGTGCACTGAATGCACATAAAAAATGACTACTAGCCTAGACTACTGCGCCTTGAACACTAAGAAGCTACAACACCAAAAAAACCAGTACATCCGCCTAAGACCCTAATGGTGTACATCAATACTAATCTTTGGGCACATTGTAATGTCCTAGAGAAACAAGGTATACAAGGCCAAGGCCTATAGCACCCAATAAGGGAATTATTGAAACAAAAAAGAAAAAACTCATGCAACAGTCCAACTAGCCCAAAAGAAAGCAATATCCAAGGCCCAAACCAGCCTGGCCTTGCCCAACCCAGCCTCCACGTCCCTTTGCACCTGCCACACGCACACAACGATGATCCCACCACCACGACTCACAGTGATCTAGGACTGCCGCCCGCATCAGGGAAGATCACCACCACCGCGATGCCACCACCACAGAGAAGTCACCAAAACAGCCAGACTTGGGTCCAACCGATAGATCCCAACCTTCAAGCCGCCACCGGAAACCCCTCTGAAGACGCCATCACCGCTGCCCGGATCACCAACCCACGCCGCTCGCATCGTCCTTAATTCAGTACCCACGGTCGCTCAACGCAGAGAACGACGAACCAAACCTCACAGACCAGTACTGGCAAGCCCGAATATAGCCAGCCTCAAAGCCAAAAGGACCATAACCATCAATACCCGTCCGACAGCGTCACAACGTCGGCGAGGGAGAGCCAGCGCTGACGCTGGAGCGCCACCGGACGAGAAAAAACTTGCAAAAGCCTAGGCAGAAGTTGTGCTAGTCTCTCCCCCAACAGGCGGCTAGGGTTTTTTTGTTTACCCTTTACACCTTTACACATTGTTGTGTAGTAATACACATAACAAATTTAGATTTTTTGAAAAAAAAATAAAAATGAACGACTTAACCACTCCCCCATATAAAAAATTAAAAGGGACAGACGTACTAGGAGACATTGAAGTCATTCATGGTCCCATCTACAAGCCTTTACACATTGTTGTGTAGTAATACGCATAACAAATTTAGATTTAAAAAAAAAAAAAAAAAAATGAACGACTTAACCCACTCCCCCATATAAAAAATTTAAAAAGGACAAACATACTAGGAGACATTGAAGTCATTGATGGTCCCATCTACTGGCTCAAGAACTTCAATAATACTAGGTGAAACAACTCTGGATATTGGTCTCTTTTCGTTGAAATTCTTATCAGTCAACAAAAGTTGGAATGTTTTGTAGTTTCTTTGCATATTTTCCATGGGACCAAAAAAAAAAACAGAGAGAGAGAATAAAAATTACAATAAGCTTAAAGTGAAACCAGCTTAAGAGTACCCAAATGACCAATTCATAACGAAGCGAATGGGGGAATCAATTAGGTATTGACAATAACAACCTTGGCCAACCACTTCATTTTCGGTATCCAATCAAGCTTCTTATGTCAACATGTTGAAGTGAAGAATGAACCAGATGAGGGGGAAGATTACCAATGTTGGCCGGAACAGATTGTTCCATCTGAAACTAATTCAATGAACAAAGTTACTAAAATATGAAGGACATGGCATCAAGATGACCTCATTTGTCAGATTCTAGTTGAGCACGACAGGATAAACCATTTTTTTCTTTTCTTTTTCCCAATAGAATTTGTAGGCTCTCAAGAGTTCTAGTCTCATAACAACAAACCAGTCCTTTGGCTACATACAAGATACATCTTCAAAGGCAAGATTTGAAGTAAAATTATTGACAGTTTATTTGTCAACTGACCTACAACAAAGTCTAGCTTCCACGGTAAGTTGAGAATGAGAAAGGTGACAGCAGCAGAGGAACATGAAAATGTTCCAACTTCTGTGACTCCCTGATTTCAAACACAATGGAAACATAAGGAAAGAACCCACCTGGGCAGTACTTGCCGGTGTTAAAACTTATCCTGTATATCCCTGGGTTCACTGCATCAACTATGCTCAACAACTGACCACTTCGCCCATCACTATTCGTAGTTGAAGACCCTTGAAATACCCAACCGCCTATAGCTGACTCGCCAAACACAGGACGAGGTTGATGACCCTTCCACATTTCTAAACATACCTCAATGCCTGCACCCGGAGATCCTCGGGAAACATCCAAGACATGGGTTGTGATGGGTGGACGGGTTTGAGTTGGAGTCTGAGTTTTTACAGCTGAAATTTCAGAAGAAGCACTTAGATGACCTCCAATAATGCTCACACGATCTTCTAGGGTTCAGAAAACAACAAATAAATTAACTTATATAAAAACAAAATGAATGGAAAAAAAAAAATCAAATATTCCTCTTAATTTTAGGTTGCATGACATCAAACATGGAAGCGGGCAGCACATACTGAGTATATGTCAAAAAGGCAGAAGTGGGCAAAAATTAAAAACGTATATTCGATTAATATTTAAGATATCTGTCACAGATATGAAGAAATTATCTGGTTGAAATGATTTGATTTCATTCCATTATGATGCCCTGTGACCTAGAAAGATGTCATGCCTTCTGACTTTGTAGGGCTGTTGCTATTGTATATTAAGAAAAATAGAAATTTCTAACAAGAACCAACTTGTAAACATACAGAAACACAGATGCATTACCATCATCCTGACTGTAACTGCAATTTTATAATAGATCAACTGGAAATGAACTTAAAAGTACCTTCCACTTTCTTTGCAGCAACTGTGGGATTCATGTTGCCTGTTGAAGGAACCTTTTCTTTAGTTGAGAAAAGTTTCCCAAGACGTAATTCTGTTATTTTCATCTGCTCCTCAGCCGCAATCTCAAACTCAACGATAGGCCTATTTGGATATCGTCTCTGCAATGAGAAAAGTAAACTTTAGTAATCTGAGAAACAATTTATGGGACCTTGTAATTCCAAGGTCCAAAGTCTTGAAATAAACATCAACATAATACCTGATGGAATATCTCACAGGGTCTTTAAATTTTCTTTGTGAGTTTTCAGGCATAATATTTATTCGAACAGAAAACTATTGAAGATAACAAGTGTGCTTCATATATTGGTTATCGTTTACTGTTAAGACTGTTGGTAATAAACTATCAATATGTCCGTCACTTCTGTTAGAGAACGAAACAGAGGCAACATTCAGAGAATGATACAGTAGCCACAACTTTGTTAGAAAAGAATACCCTTGTGGAAGTCCAAGAATAGCCCAAAACTTTTTGGTCCAAAGTGAAGTAAGTATCCTCTGTAGCCGAAGAGTCCAAATCAGTAATAGATAATAAATAAAGTAAGTAATTACAAAAATATATAAGAGTTTATTTAAGTCTTAAGATAAGTAGAATGTCTTTTATATGGTCCAAGAGTCTAATGTTATTTAAGGAGCCTTTTGGCTATCTCTTGTTAGCCAAATCATACTGGAAGGAACAAGAATTGAGTGTTGTTGAAGGTTGGTACCTTGGTATCTCGTCTCCTACTTTGTTCTCTCTTTTCTCCTTCTTTTGTTCTCTATTCCCTAACTTCTCCAAAACAACATTAGACCATCTCTGTCTTCTAAAATACTGCATTTCTTAAGCTTTATAACTTCCCCAGCCCACCATAATCATACTCACCCCCACCCCTGCTCTGTCCTACATCATATTAGGATCACAGCAAAATATCCTACCTGCTCTTCAAAACTTTTCCCCTCGCTATTACAATGGTTACTAATGCAGTGCTATCATCCAAAGTTGAGGGTTTGTCTAAATATTATGGAGCTATTACAAATCACGGAAAGAGGTGATTCAAAAAATTAAATTCCTTGAAAAACAACTTTAAATCTGTGTCTCAAATGCTTAACGAGAAGATGAAAGAATGTGAAGTATATAAGCATCAATTCATCATCTTCATCTCTTAGACAAGAATAAGAACCAAGACAGTCTGGCCAGAAAGGGGTGTCAAACAGGAAGTTGCTGATTTCAATGGGGACAGCATTACCAAAGTGTTCCTGGATTGGCTATATGGCTGGGGGGAGTTCCTTTATGTGGCATCACATGGCAGAGGAGCAAAAAGTCTTTCACGGGAAGCTAAACTGAAGCGGACAGCTAGGTTTGGTGGCAATGTTACTTTGTACCAACTAAATACAAGCAACGCATTTTCTATTCCTTAACTTCTCTAAACCTACAGCTGGCTTTAAACATTTTTGTCTTCTAAAAAACACTCTATTTCTTAAGCTTTCTAACTTTCCTAGCACACCATAACCATACTAACATCACCCTTGCTCTATCCTACATCACTGTACTTAAATGTACACAGGGTCTGTTGACAACAAATACATGATTAAATTATAATAAAATCTCTCCTACTTTAATTCAGCCAACACATGAAGACCAAAAGTATCTACTAAATATCAAATGATATGGCAATTAGTTTATTCATTTATTGATTAAATTTTCAATTTACCAATCCCTTTAATCCCGATTTATTTCCAGAAGCTAGTTTTCATGTTCATCATGGTATAGAAAAACAGTTTACAATTTAGAAGATTGAAATGGAAATCAACTTTAATAGAAAATTACCTTCAATTCAGCGAGTATCCCATCAGTGCTCTTTCCCGATGCACAAATAAGAAATACAAACCCAAACTTTTCCCTGTATTTAGTATTCCATTGAGAAAGCTCCTGCAAAAGCCAGTAGATTATAATGATTAAAAAATAAAAACCTTCTGTCAAATAAATAACAACTGAAAAAATCAAATGAATTTTCATTGTAGTACATATGTTTTTTTTTTTGTTTTTTTTTTTTGTGAAAACTAAAACAGCAAGGAGAAAGCAGCATTATACTGACCTGTAAGCTTGAACTAGTAGCAGTTGCAAAAGCAGTTGACTGCTCTCCTTTGCTCCACCTACAAAAGGATTTCTACACTAATTACTTCAATGCATACAGATAATAATAAAGAAATAGAAAGATAAGGTGGCTAGCAGCATAAAATAGAAAGACAGAAAACAGGAATTCCCTTATAGATCTATCAAGACTTCAAGGGATATGGAAACTTTCAAGGCCTCTCATCTTGACGATACACCCAGCCGAAACACAAATTGGCTTAAGAAACTGAGGACTCAAACTGGCCACATATTCTTTTAAACATTCAAATGTAAACTAAGGGATGGGATAGCAAAAGGACCTCAACTCAATTTGCTAATAACACCAAACACACTGGGGGAACTATAGTCTAGAAATACTGTGCCATCATTACTGATTAAACACCACTAAACTTATACTCCAGAAATGAAGATCAAATAGATGACTAAGCAAAAAGCACAACACATTTCAGCAAGCTAGAGCAAACCTATGATGGCACACAACTGGATTCTGTCATTTAATCTCAAATCTCTCAAATGTCAATATATAAACCCAGAGGACTGGCTCTCTTCCCTTTGCCAAAAGCAAATTGCTTTTGACAAAAAAAAGAGAATGGCTACCTGCTGCAATCTCCCAGCTAACCCCACTTTTCTAAAACTTCTGCCATAAAAAGAAGCAACTTCAGAACGCATCAAAATATGATCGACTATCCCTCCATGACACACTAGTGGAGAGAGAAGCAACAACTTGGCTTCCTCAGTTGAAGTATACACAGGTCTTCACCCTTCCATGCACCACCGACCAGACTAAAACCTTGACCATAAGGGAATCTTAGGTTTCCATATGGCACTTGCTGGATTTGATTCATCTTCCATCAGGAATGTGTTAGAAGAATTACCCAAAAAGCACCAGAAGATTCCAACTTCCATCTCCTCTCATTGTTTTCGCAACCACCAAGGCACCAAATTGACTGTTTTCTGTAGCCATACTTCTTGTTACACCACCACATCTCCAATGGAATCTCCAAAGCCATTTCCCCAACAAAGCAATATCCCCTTCTATCAAATTCTCAAGTCCCAAACCTCTTATTACAGCACCACATCTCCAGTGGAAATCTCCAAAGCCCATTTCCCAACAAAGAGATATCCCTTTCTACTGAATTCTTAATTCCCAAACCACTCTCACTGCTAAATTCTTACTACAACACCAAAAGAGTCCCCAACTTCCAACTTCCAACTTCCATCTCCTCTTATCTTGTTTTGAACCCACCATACTGACCAAAACTGAGTCTTTCCAAACAGTGTTGGAAAAAATTGATTTAATTGAACCCACCATATCAACCCCCACTCTCTCCAAAAAAAAAAAATGGAAAAGTCTTTCCAGAATCTACAGCCCCACAACCACCAACTATATGCTGAAAACACTGGGAATGAATATTGGCTCATCCATACAAAATTGTCCTTCCAAGGGATTCGACTGATAGCATACTTCTAATGACAGCACCACATCTCCAATGGAAATTTTGAGAACTCCAACAAAGAAATATCCGTTGCTACTAAATTCTCTATTCTCAAACCATACTCACTGCTTTTGGATACCACATCTCACCTAGATGATCCTTTGTGCCTTCCATAATAAAAAACAGTGGATAATAGACCCACTCAACTAATAAAATTACAGCCGAAACGCCAAACGGCCAACTCTCAAAAACCAGACAACAGCGACTCGAAGAAATGGCAAAAAATCCCTAACTCCAAAGAAACTCAGAAGCACCCAGCTCCTCCATCCTCGGATCCTCACAACCTCTTCTGTTTCTTTCCATCCAAGTGACCCAAAAGATGGCCATCATAGCACATCTCCCCATAACCCTTCCCTTCTTCCTCCCACCGATGAACCCGCATCCGTCATTCAACAGAGCCACACAAGAACCATATTACAGGTTTCCTCAGTTGCGTAACTAATATCTACTTAGTACTGCACCACCACTAAGAAACTAACAAAACTACAATCTACATCTACAAATACATAGCAAAACTCAAATAAAGGACCCAGCCACTTCAACTTTCAGCAAGCTAGAGCAAACCCAACGACGACATGGACCAAAAACCCACAATGGTTTCAATGAATCAAAACCGAAAGCTATCTACACTATCCAAGAACACCATAACCAATAACACATGTCCATCCCAAATTCCAGACCCGAACCGAGTTAGTTCGAAAAATACATCAAACTCTCATATCACACTTATCTTGATTGCACAACAGAAACAGCAAATTTTATTCGAAACAAACCAAAGCACTCTAATTCCATTTCTTTCAATAATGTAGATGAAAATTTCTCAATTTCCAAAGTATAATTCAGTGAACAAATCAAGAAAAATATATAAATAATTAAAGAAGAAAAAAAGAGAGGAGGTTAAGAAAACTGAACTGAGCAGAGGTGGAGTGGGAAGAAGGAGAAGGATTGTGGCCGATCTGAGGATGAGCGGAGAAGGCCTGAAGCCAACCGGTGACGTCGACCTTGTTGAACCAAATGTCTCTGGCCGCAGTCACGGCTTCGTCGAGAGAAGAGAAAGGAGAGGCCTTGGACATTTCTTTGGCGAATTTGGAGCTTCCGCAGCAAGCGAAGAATTCTTGCTCCTCAAATTTGAATCCCTCCATTTTTGTTTCTGTTACTAGACCCAAATCTGCAGGGTCGAGACTCAGGTTGATCTCTCTGATCAAAAGAGTCTAGTCGTATTGGACAAGACAGCCAATCTGCCCTGTTATAATTACGCCAAAAAAGAGACCTTTTATTGCTTTCCTTTTCTTTTTGGATTATAGTTTTTTTTTTTTTTTTTTGAATAGTGAGGTAGCATGTTATCTCAGTTACGTTAGCGAGTTAGTAACACACCTATTCAGTCAATATTCAAACCGAAGTCTACAAGAGTATTCAAGTAAAGACAGACTAATCTTCTGCCGCACATGCCCACGAATGCAAAAACCCCTCAAACTTACTAGCTACAACCTAGCATGAAGTTTAAAGTATAAACCATAAGAGAGCGTGCTCTCTATCTCTTCTCCTTCTTTAAAGGACTTTTGGTCCTTAAACCCAAATTTTCTACCCTAGACCTCGTTTGTTATTAGACTCTGACCTGAGCTAGTGCCTGTAATATGCTCCAAGGCTTATCTAGATGCTATTACCGCTAAGTGTGCATTTTCTAATATCCATCATCAACTTTAGTCAGGGTGTTGACTTTTCTCTTTACTTTTTCGTTAAGAACCAAGGTACTTAGGTCAGACTCTCTTACATTATTCTTGAGCTCATGAGGTACGTCATGTACAAAGCCAAGGCCCTTCAAAATAGTTTATTCTATTTTCAGGGGCTTTATGGGAGAGGATCCTCTCCTAATCTTCTTATCTTCCTAACCTACCTAACCTTTTAACACCAAACTGACACGTGTTAATAGATACATCTAACGGCTTGTATCAATTTTTCCCACTATACTTTTATTTTAGTTTTTTTATCCTTACTCATTTCAGGACCAAGTAGTAGTACTGCACTACTGCTGCTTTACCTTCATCAAGTTCATCAAGTTCAAACCAGGCCTTTTCTTTGTTCTTCTTATCTTTCTTTGCAATCCCATTCCTCCAAAAGAAAAGCCACAAAGTTTCAATCTTTCAAATTTCCGACAACATCCAGTACACCAAAATCGATTTTCCAACCGGCCCAGATGGACAAGGAGCCTCTACTCCCCTACACATCAAGCGTAAGGTGAAAGCTCTCACCTTTAACAAATCCCTGACCTTTACCGGAGCTCGACGAAGTTTTTGGGGACCCAAACTTTCTTTCTTCTTCGAGTGTTTGGTAATGGATGTGGGTCTTGTTCCTATTTGATTTATTTGGGCAAATATTGAGAAGATGGAGAGGTCGGCTTGGATTTCATCAGATCGGAGGTGATTTGGTTCCATCTAAGATGACTGGATTTGGGATTGTCAATTGTGATGGAGATGAGGAGCTTGGCATGGATCTGTAGTTTTTGTGATGAGGACGATGGGTTTGAATTGTCAAGAGAGTTAAGACTTTTGCAGCTGCTGACAACATGGAAGAGAACGATAAGAAAGAGAAGGGAAGAGAGAGCTAATCGGAACAATTCGAAGTGTATGCATAGAGATGGATGTATCTCTCTCTTTTAGCGTCACTGATTGACAAAAAAAAAAAAAATATATATATATATATATATATATATATAGAGTACGAAATCATTTGAGCCGTTGGATGTAAGTTTGGCACGTGTCAGCTTGGTGTTAAAAGGTTAGGTAGGTTAGGATGATAAGAAGATTAGGAGAGGATCCTCTCCCTTAGTCCTAAGGGAGATGATTTTTTGGGGTTTATTCTTCTATGTTTAGCATTAGGCTATGTGTCATTGTCCTTTTTTGAGTTATTGGTTTTTCTAATTTGTCGAATAAAGTATCCACATATTTTCATTTAATGGTTGCGTTAGAAAAAGGGGTGATATCATGTGTAATAGCTCTATGGGTAATGTCAGTAGTTTTGTATTTCAAGTTTCTCGATAACTTTTCATTAAGTTTTTAACACATTGTCATTCTAAGAAATCGTGGCACATGAGGATTCATTGAAATATTTCATGGACATCATATCTACTAAGGAGTTAAAAACTTAAAAATACTGATATCAAATATCTTGCGGATAAGTTTGAAGTACAACTTGCTAGGAGCAAAAGAAAATACAGAAGTCAAAGTAGTTGTGTGTCTTCCTTTTAGTATTTGGATTGTTTTCTAGTTTTCATTTGGATTTAAGTTTTCTTTAGAATAAATGTTTCCTTATCCAAGTGTATAAGGAATAAGTTCCTAGTTCTAGTATGAATAGGTTTATTTTAATTTCTATATAAGGCGCCTTTTAGAGTCTTTGATTGTAATTTTCAATCAAGTCATCAAGAAGAAGGAAAAAATAAGAAAATTAGAGAGAAACTCCTTATTTTCTTACGGTTGTGCATGTTCACTAGTGGATTCTAACTTGTTTGCTAGTAGATGCTAGCTTATTTCCTAAGATTTTTGACGCTGACAAATCCTTGTTCTATTGTGATTAAGTTTTCGCTATCACTTCTCCTTGATTTCGTTACACTCGTGCCATGGTGGAATTGCATATTGGCTATCTGCAGGGGCTAAATAAATAATCTTCATCTTAAATTTGCTCTACCTACTAATTGGTGTTAAGAATCATTAAGTGCAATGGATTCTAGAAACTTGGGAGAGATATTGAAGCATTTGGAGATGCAGAATGAGCTCTTGATAAAAGCATCTGAATCAGTATTATAAGAATTGCCTAACCTTCAGAGCGAAGAAGAAATGAGGTTGCGCAAGTATTATGCTATAATGTTGGAGAATGTAAAGTAAAAAAGATTCAAGAACTACATGAATTTTGGCAGAAGCATGGCCACGAAAAAGTTTTAACTCACACTACAATTGAAAACTCTACTACATTAGTCACTGCTACTAGCAAAGAAAATTGATGATTTTCAAAATGTTGTTTTCACATTGTTGAATGACCTGTAAATATAATATTGGCACACTATAATAGTATGTTATAATGCTATTTATCTTGTTATGTGTGTTACAAAAAATAATGATGGAACTAAAGGGTCTAATCTTTCATGAATATGAGGTTTCGGTAAAAAAGCAACTCTTGTGTTTTCCATAGGATATCAATAACCAGCGTTGCTAGGGGTCCTCAATGAGAACGAGAGATTGAGAGTGAGAGGAGGAGCGAGAGAATTAAAATGTTTCGGAAAAAAAAATTGAAATGAAAAATTGAACTGTTTAGTGGGTTTAGTGCAGTGGCAGGCTGTAATTTTTTAATTTTTCGTGGCTAGAATCGTCTTTTATATGTTTTTGGGGTTAGTGGGAACAAAATTCTTTTGCTGGTATAAGTGGGCTAATTTTAACCCATTTTGATGCTATGGGTCAAGGTTCCTTAAATATTTGCTTATTCATTGGCTTGAAACTCTATGTAGATCTTGATTTGATCATTATGTCGAAGTGTAGGAGCCGCTCTATCCTTATCATATTCGAAGTTTAGCTTGTCTCATTCGAGATGAGAATAATACAGGTAACGGATGAGATTTCACAGTTGTGAAAGAAAGTGTTCTTAGATGCTTTGTCATCTAACACACAATGTTACCATAACTATTGATACCAAAATTCTAGCAGTATTGGGAGCTATTTCTTAAATGAGAATTGATATTTGATTTAGTTAAAAAAAAAACCTCTAATTCTAATGGTTTATTATATTTCTAATCTTAGGGTCATTAATTGGAAGTTCAAAACTACCTAGAGTAACCATATCTATTAGACACATTAAATGTGGTTTTAAGTTTTCATACTTTTTAAGATATAATATTGTAGCTTTTGGCATCACCTATATGATGGTGCCACTATCGCTTTTTTCATAGACATATAGAACGCTAAAAGTCCAATTGATCATCAAATGAAATTTGAAATTTATTTGCTTGACTAATCTTAAGAATAACATTTTTTCATCCTGCTTAAGGCCAAATGAAGTTTCTTAGACTTCTTAAGTTCATAATTGTGTTAGCTTTACAACACTCTTTGTGCCTTTGTCATTCCAACTTTCACCTCATACTGCTAAATCATTATTTGTTAATTCTTTGACTTTAGAAAGTTTGTAGATGATCAAAGTTTTTATATTGTTTTTTTAGAACTAACTTCTAGAAACGATCAAATCAAGATTTATACACTTGAGTTATCCGTATTACTCTCATTAAAAGATAAAGTTCTAAACACATTAGTAGGTTAATAGGGACAAATTGTGTATTACATGCATATTGAAGGTTTTTTATTTTTTAATTTTTCAAGTTTCTTTGTATTTAGTTCGGTTTGACAAACTGGTGATTTGAGAAAATCTAAATCGTAGTCGAACTTGGTTTTGGTTTTCGCTCCAGTTTCGACTACAGTGATTCCTCAAAAAGATGTTGACGCCCTTTATTTCATAGGCCAATACCATTTCCATAACAAAAATAACTTGACTAGAGAAAGCCAAATTACATAAGAAGAACAAAGAAAATAAGGAAGAACGAAAATATCTTGATCATAAAAAATAAAAATAAAAACTAATAAACTCCGGAAAAACTAAGAAACTCCACCATTGTCGGCGGTTCAGAGTAAGATATCTCCTGGGCTTCGCATTTCAGCATCGGGATTCACAAAGTATGTAAAAATTCAATCTCCAATATCAGTTTTTAGATTCTGACGTTTCTATGAAATTGAATATGCATTTCTAAATTTGTTGATGGCCTAGATTTTGGTTAATCGAGTTGGTAAACGAGAAAAATAGGATTTGCATGTGTGGAAATATGTAAAATCTAGGGTTTGTGTTTTAAATATGTTATAAATTGATGTTTATTGAATATTTTGTGTTAACTAGGCAACAAAAAAATTGCAAAAGTGTATGAAAATGGACATGTATTGTGAGTCTAAACTTGCAAAAATATCGGGATTCACCACTTCCCTTGAAATTTATAGGCATTAGATTGTACTAAACTTGGAAATTAAGTAAATCTAGGTCTGCTAGGATTATGAACATAATCCAACTAGTAATAGAATACCTAATCAAACTAGATTAATTATTATGATTCAATTAGGAAAGATATATTTGGTTATATCTGATAGTTAGTGTGAATTATGAATCAATGTGAGTGAGAATTGGTCTATAGGCACATAACGGTTAAAATGTAAGAATATAAGGACAAAACGCATATCAGTTACACCGAACATATTTCACAAGTTCCTTTGAACTAAAGATGAGAAAATAAATAAGAATTTTTTAAGAAATGAAAAACACATGATGCCTAAGAGGAAAAGAACAAGAAAACAGTAAAACTCGAAATGAATCATTCACCAATTACAATCAAATTTTTTTTTTTTTTTTTCCATTGGCATGGTGAAATAGAGAAGAGTAGTTGTATATCGAAAACTCTAAAGTACTTGAAAAAGGATTTAGGTTGGCCTAAGTTGACCGAGAAAACAAGAGAGAAAACTAGGGTTTGGAAAGAGTGAAGGAGCAGTGGTCGCTCGTCCGGCGGCGCCTCCTCGTCGATCGGGGCTTCCCGCCTCAGCGACGAATGGCAGGTGTTGCCGGACGGGAGATGGGGGTCTCGGGACCTTCGATTTTGTCTTCTTTGTGTTGGTTGGGGCTGGGCATGCTTCTTCTCTACTCTCAGGCAGAGGCGCAGGCGGGGAGGAGGAATTCGACGGTGGCGCAGGCTTGGAGCAAGGGTCAGAGGCCAGATCGTGGCGGCGGCATGCCATGGATCGTATGGCGCTGATCTCTGTTCGGAGGTGGGTAGCTCGACGATGTTTGCAGCTGTGGGTTCGGGCTCCCGGGAGGATGGACACAGATGGGTGGAGCGATTTCGTTCCGTGTTGGAAGAGCTCGGCGATTCCATTCTTGTTTCTCGGTGGTTTGGATTGGAGTGGATGTGTTTCCAGATCTGGATCCGGCCGACGACAGGCAGGTGGATCGGTGTGGCTTGCGGTGTTGAATGGGTACCTCTGGGGTGGTGAGCTCGAAGGGCAAGATTTGTGGCGGTGGTTTGCCGACGGGCAAATTGGAGAGAGAGAAGTTGTTTGTCATAGTTTTGGTTTGGTGCGTGAAGGGATGGTCAATCATGGTAGTTTTCTTCAGTTTTTTTATTAGGGTTTTAGTTTCAGGTTTTTGGTTAGGTTGAATAAATCGTCCCTACTCTTTTGAGCTAGGGTTTGGAGGTTCTGGTCGTGTTGTGGAGCCATCTATATGGTGTTACTCCTGGGAACAATATGTTATAATTTCGATGCTGGTTGGTTATCAACTGAATGGTGGATTTCCCTTGCACGTGGTCTGGCGGTTTATGGACACGGTGTGGAAGAGGGTGGAGTGGTTCGTCTGGATGTTGGTGACGAGGTCATATCGTGACTCTCGGGATTGGTTATCGTTCTTTGTAGCCTGGGGTGATAGGCGGAAAAATTGGTTAGGGGTTGGACCTTTTCTGATAGGGAAGTAGCCCTAACAATTAATATGAAGAAATGAAAACTGAAACGAAGAAGAAAATAAAGATATTTTTCATAGATGGCTGCCCAGTACATCAGTTTCCTATTTATACTACTATGGATAAGCAACAAAACCCTATCTGCCATAGACACGTGCAGCACATGTGCACGATCAAAAGAAGACAACCCAAGCTTAAGCATGAAACGGTGCGTATTAAAAGGCAACAGTACTATTCCTAGATCAACAGGAGAAATCCACTCGATAGAATCATAACATTTTCGGTTCATGGATGTTACTATTAGTGACGGACCCATAACTATGGATCTTGGTAGGAATATGTGTTGTGGTGTTGATACCACAACCGGTTATTCCAATGCTTTGTAATTCTTTTGGTTATTAATGGATTCTTTTCTTCTCAAAAAAAAAAAAAGAGAAGAGTAGTTGTGCTCCGAATAAATGGACTTTCGAGACACTTGTTCCTTTTTTTTTTGTTTTTTTTTTTGTGAGAATGGTGATATAGAATTTGCTTTTGAGCTCTGCAAGGACATTTTCCAAATACGCCACCTTGTGAGTGCGGCACTATTGCAGCTTGTGGTGGATGATTTGGTTAAGGCCTCCATGATTGAGGAGGCCAGCAAAGGAACTTGTCAAACTTGGGAACACTAATAACTGCATACGTTTTAATCTGAAGTTGACTTCAAATGAATAGAGCATTTCGTTTCTTTCTGCTACCTTCTTTTGTATGCATGTTGAATTCCATTTTAGTTTTGAAGCACAAAAATGTAAGGTAAACATGAAACTCTTTTCAAGTGAGAGTTCGATCATTTTTCAGTTTTTATTTTTGTTAGTTTCAAAAAAAAAAATCAATTTCTTTTCCATTCTGATCACTATCTGACAGTTTCATAGAGACGGTTAGAAGAAAAAGAAGCTATATTGGCAGAAACTTTGAAAAAAAAAATATTGTTAGAATTATTCAACAACATCATCACATGAATGTAAATAATGACATTGGGAGTCTTTTTTTTTTTGGAAGTTAGGCTAAGAGACATTTCTAATACCAAAATTTGGTATCACATTATATTGACATTTTGTTCACCATTGCAGTCACACACAAAAGTGGTTTTGTTGTCTGCTTGACCATTGACACTTTATTTATCGTTTAAATATATGCTTACAATAGCCAATACCATACCGACCTGTAAAGTAAACATGTTGCCCTTACTTGAAATTTTATTGATTCTCTAATCAGATTTGTGACCCTTTGTGGGCAAATAAGCCTCTTATAAGCACTTTCGAGATATGTGATTGCAACAAAAATTATAAAGATGAAACGATTAGTCAATACTCAATACCGTACACCTTATCTACAAAACATGTTTCCTTTAACTCGAAATTCCATTGATAAATATGAAGAAATACACTAAGTCAATATCATACTCATAACAAAAAATAATTAGACTAAGCATAGTCAAATTACATAATAAGAAAAGCAAAATTTAGGAATAGCAAAAATATCTTTACCATAAGATAAAGCTAAGAAAGCAGATACTTTAGACAACCAATGCACCCCCAAAATGGGAGGTGCCAAAATTGGCTAAAAGGTCTGTTACAACATTACCTTTGAAAGACACGAGAAAGTCGAAACCACATACAACATGTCTGATAAATACTTTGCTCTTGGTAGTTTTGAACCTCTAAAGAATGACCCCACAAGATTTCAAAAATTATAAACTAATAGAATATAATCTATCTCTAATCAAATGAAATGTCAATTCTCAAGCAAAGCAATCCAAATAGCTTATGATATTCCTAGAATTTAGTATCAATAGCGCTAATAAGTAATAACATTTCAAAAAATGTATTATCACAAGATTTTAACAATAAAATGAAAGTGAAAATTGGTGATTAATGTAAGTGGCTAAATTATGTTTCCAATTGTTTTTTTGTTTTTTGTGTGCAAATTTCTTGTTAAGTTGCTGATAAAGAAAGTACACATGTCAAATACTCAGTGGGGGGGACGCATAGAGAGGTGATACGAAGGAACAGAGGATCCTTCTTCCAAAGGTATATATAGAAATGAGTAGCAGAGTGAAGCGTCGACGGTAATTCATTCCAGCTTCTCCAAAACTCTGCGTGCTATTTCCTCTGACCAATTCAATACAATCGATTTCGGGTGCATTCCAGAGCAGCCATGGCTTCTCTCAACTCAACCCGACGCGACGACGACGATTCGGTACAACAGTTTTCTGAATTTGCGTAGAATTTCGACTACATATGTGTGTGTGTATTTGCTACTGTTGTCAATTAGCGCATGATATGAAGCTTCTGTTGTAACTCAATCCCTACTATTATTATTATTATGATCCGTTTGGTTTTTTCATTTCACCAGAAAAAAAGAAGAAGAAGCTAATTTGGTGTTTCGCTGCTTTTAATCATTGAATTTCCACGTTTTGGTAACTTAATTCGGCTAGAGTAGGTTAGGTTTTGTGAGGTTTCGGGTTATTTAGTACTTTTTTACTTCCAATGGTTACCGAGTAATTTAGCAATTTGCCATCTGCGCTGTATTGGACTATTGTGTTTGGTTTCTGAGGCTTGTAGTTTGTTCTTTGTTTTCTGATAGGTGGTTTTGGTACGAGAGGATTTCTTTGCGAGGACGTTGACATTGAACAGGCCTCGGCAACTGAATGCCCTTAACTTTGAAATGGTATTGCCCAGTGACACCCGTTACTTTACAACTGTGCTTTCTTGAATCAATCTCTGGGTTATGAAATTACAATGTCGTTGCTTTGCTTATTCTTGTGTCCGTCGTCATAGTTTTTATGTTGTGTTCTTTTATACATGGCTTCACGTTATAACTTTCTTGAACTGTATCTATTATCTTATCAAAACATAAAAGGACATTAGTCATTTAAAAGATATGAGCATACACTTTATTGGGATTTAGGATAATAAGCAAGTTTAGGGATGAAGTTTACAAAGGAGTATATGGAATTCTTCAAAAGCCACAACCAACAGAAAATAGTCCCATGTATGTAACTTTTGCTTCTTTCTCCTTCTCGAAATGTTCTCCTATTCCTTCTTTTTCCATATTGTCCAAAACCTACACCCAACACTGTGACCTGCTTAAGTTTAAAGAGACCGAGCGGTCTACTCAGATGGCCAAGATATCACCATATGAATAAACATTTTATACCTTCTGGTCGCATAAATAACAACAAATGGGGATGCATCAGATCATTTTTGAAGATTAATGATTATCAACACCAAGGAGGGTTTATCTGAATTCTCAGGCCCATATGCTCCCATCTGGTTTGGGGTACCTAATGAAGCTATTCGCTAAAGTTTCCTGTCTCCTACGGATCGTGGGGTTCAGCAGGAGTCCCACCTTCAATTCCCTTCAGCAATGTTGGTTTTGGGGGATTTCTGGAATATAAGAAACATATATCATCAATTTCAACGACCTTTATTTGCAGTGGTCTGTGTAAATTAGATAAGTTTTGGTAGCGAGTATAGGGTTAGATGTGCACCATGTGAAGTGAGGAAGAAAGGGAAATCTGCTCCTTCAACTTAACAATTTAAGTGATTTTACAGAAAACATGTGCCGTTGAAGGCATATTTGTGTTTACTTTCACCAGTTGTTAGTAGGTTATCACACTCCAATAATTTAATGTTTACAGAACAGTTAAACTTTTGAGGATCCAGTGAATACTTTCCATCACTTTATCAGTAGGGTTTATCTTCCCACTCCAAAAAATGTTTACAGAACAGTTGGACTTTTGAGGATCAAGTGAATACAGTCCGTCGCTTTATCAGTAGGGCTTATCTGCCCACCTGTTATGTGCTGTTGAAGAGTTTCTAATTTGTTAAGATTTTACTCATTGTGTTTCAGGTTAAATTGTCTTCTCATATAAGAAAAATGAATCTTGATGATTCCAGATAGAAATAATGTTGAGATGAAATGATATTTGTTGAAGCATGATTTATCGTGAGTCTTTTATTTTCTGTATCATATTTTCTTTTTTGTTTCGCATAATTTTAGATGATTAGGCCAATTTGCTTTTTTCGAGGAAGGAAAAGATTTTGGAGCTTGGTAGTGCTGTGCTGGAATATTGGGTTATTTGGTTGGAGACAATAATTTAGTTGCTTTTTCTTCCTTGTTTCTTTTCTTTGTCATGTAGATTTCTCGACTGTTGGAACTTTTCCTTGCATATGAGGAGGATGCTAATGTCAAGTTGGTGATTCTCAAGGTACTCTACTTCCATGTGCTAGTTTCATTTATAATTTTAAACTGCTTCGGTTCAGAGGTTCAGATTAAAATAAACTGTATGAAAGAGAAACAAAAAAGTTTGTTAAAAATCATTTCTATTCTGAAATACTAGAAATAATTAGTTAATCTTTCGTTGGGGTATTTGATGGCTTTTATTATTCTTTCTGAAAGATCTGTGTTTTGTGCCCAGATTTACTGTTACTTGCATTTCAAGCTTCTTATATGTTTTGTGTTAGTAGATGAATATTCAAGTCCTTGATTTGATATCGGTAACCCACTTCAAAAATGTAAGATCAGCTAAGTTAAGAGTCTAGTGGGCGCGATCCGAAACAAAGGTAATATAAGAATAATGGGAAAGCACATTTTATACGATTTGCAGCCCCCAGAGAAATTGAACAGGAGGTGAAAGATTGAGCACAGGAGAAAGCCCATCCTTTTTTTATTTGTCGGCTTTGGTTACTGTGGTTTTTAGGGACTATTCCATCTCTTCTATTATGACAAATCTGTTAGCTGTTGTGAAGTAAGGCTTCTATAATGACTTCTTGTGTTTTCTGGTTGCTAGTCTTTGTGTTTCATTCTCAGCTTTAGCCCTTGGATACTTATCCACTCCTGTTGTTGTTCCCTCTCTCTCTCTCTCTCTCTCTGTTTTTTCCTTTAAAAAAAATAAAATATAAAAGATCATTTTTTCTTATTATTAGTTTCAAATCTTCACTAGATCACCGCTGAACATGAACTTTTGCAATACCAAACCACTATTACAACCCTATCATTTTTTCAACTCAACGGAACAATTCTCTGTCATGTACTCCAATCTTCACTGAAAGAGATATCCAACAGTATTACCATATGCAGGCCCTTGACTGGGTTGAGTTAAAATGACTAAACTTGACTTCAAAGTTCAAGGTTGGGTCATCAGAACGTAAGCAATTTATTTCTGGAAAGTTGCAACTTTGTTCCCTTGGTGAGGTTGGTGACTTACATATACTTGTTCCTGAAGTCTCTGTGTCACCTCCCAAGATGGAGCTCGGAAACTGTATCCACTAATGTCAATTAGGTTGTTGTGGGTCATTCCAGAGTCGTGACTACAGATTTAAGCTACTTTGTGATATCATAAGGCACAACGTTTCAAGTCTCTGTACACAGTGGCAGTGCCAGAATGCCACGAAGTTTTTAATTGCACTAAACCATGTTTTAGTTTGGCATATAATATATTCTGGAAGATGCAGATGTTGTGTTTTCATCAACTATATGTTTTAAATGAAATAATAATTGAATGTGCATAATCATGTATGCCATCTGTTTTTATGTTTCTAGGGGAAAGGAAGAGCATTTTGTGCTGGTGGTGATGTAGCGGCTGTGGTTCGTGATATTAATGAAGGCAGGACTTCTTTATTATCTCTGGTTTTTCTTTCTTACAAAAAAATAAATTGCATATACGTTCGTAATCTACTCAGTCTTAACAAAAACTAATAAGCTACCTCAGTTGGGGTGCAAGTGTCAAGTTTTCAACTCTTGTAGCTACCCCTTTCATTGGGAAGCTGCTGAGTCATATGAAAGTGTTGAGTGCTGGTTTATCTGATACTAGTGAGTTGCCGATTTGTGTTACATAGGAAATTGGAGATTAGGTGCAATTTTTTTTCGAAAGGAGTTTACCTTGAACTACTTAATGGCAACATACAGTAAACCACAGGTGATCTAGTTCACTTAGTATAGTTTTAATCAATTTTTCTATGACCTTTGGTATCAAAGTTATTCTTACTGCTGGCCTGAATTTTCATTGAAGGTTTCAATTCTGAATGGAATTGTCATGGGAGGTGGGGCTGGTGCTTCCATCCATGGTAGATTCCGTGTTGCAACTGAGAATTCAGTAGGTTTATTACTTAACCTCCTATTTGAAATTATGAAGTTTTACTGCTTATTCTTCAGTGCTATTGTGGGATGCAATTCAGGATTTACACCTAGAAATATATTTAGATTGTTTGCCATATTTTTTAAAGGCAACTAGAAGGCCGAGTCATTCTGTCTTTCTAGTTGCTGGCTCTAATCCCTTGTATTTCTTATTATGGTCTTTCAGGTTTTCGCAATGCCAGAAACAGCTCTGGGACTTTTTCCAGATGTAGGTGCCTCTTATTATTTGTCCAGGCTTCCTGGATTCTTTGGTAATGCTTGTTATATCTATGGTTTTACATACTTGTGCTCTCAAAGAATTCACTTTCTTGGTTTAGACTGGAGAGCTGCTGTTGTTTAGTTTCTTACAGTTTCTGGTTGGTAGATGTTTGTCTGTTTTGCTTGGGTTGCTTGGTTTTTCCTCTGTAAATTTCCAACTTTAGTGGATTCCTTATCTACTCTGTACATTCTTCTTTCTCTTACCTATTTCTAGTAAGATAATTGATTATCAAATACAGTCATTTGACACAAAGTTACTACCAATTACTACTGCTTAGTTTCTCATTTTAGACTCCAAATTTGGCGACTAAATAACGCAGCATCTGTGTTATTTGTGGTAGTTGCTGTGATATCCTATTCATTCCCCTTTGCAATACATTGCAGGAGAATATGTTGGTCTTACAGGTGCCAGATTGGATGGTGCTGAAATGCTTGCTTGTGGTCTTGCAACTCACTTTGTTCCCTCAACGGTATGCCGCGAACTATTATTATTGGGTTTTATCTATACCAATAATGCAAGATAACTAGTTGGTTAAGGACTAATGCTGGTTGATTACTCTGTATTGTAACAAGTATCAGCAGGGATTTTGCTTCCTTCTGAGACTTATGCATATCATTCTGTAGCTTTTTGTATCCTAATGTTGTTGCAGAATTGCAATATGAGTCTAAACGTGGCTTTATTCACTAAGAAGTCTTTAGTGAATATTTTCTTATGCTTGCTTTAATTTTATATCAATATGTGATACTTCAGGGTTTAGAATATACATAGGCAGTTAGATTTAGAATATATGGACAGATAATCATAAAAAAAACAACTTATGCTCTATTTAATTGATAATGTCAACACCCGCTGATGTACAAAATGTAGATGATGTCTGTGTACAATTCCACATGTAGGAGGTCCTATGAGGTTCAAAAGTAGATGAATGTTAAGCTACATTCATAAATAGTATCCTAATATATCTGCCTTATATCTCTTTTTCATGCAAGATTTTAGTCCAATACTTTAACTCACAATAACCTGATAATCATTTATATATTAATTTCGTGTTGAACTTTCATTTAACTATCTGAATAAGTGATTGATTTCCCATCAGATATCTGAAGCTACTTAGTTGTTTTGAGTAATTCTTTTGTGTTTCATTGATCAACAGAGGCTGTCCTCTCTTGAAGCAGATCTATGCAAAGTTGATTCAAGTGAGTTTGCAACAATTCAAGCTATTTTGGATCAATACTCGCAGCATCCAGCTCTAAAAGAGAAAAGTGCTTATTACCGGTTAGTTTTTCTTTTCGATCACTTCTTTTGGGGTTTGTTTCTGTACTCGTTGTACTGTATTTCAATTGCACTGGTGGCTCAAAACTTTTATCTTATTAAAGTTGCTGTTCTGCACAACTTCTATTTTGGATACAGTATAATTGCCAATGGAACACACACGTTTATATAGCCATTCTTACAGCTGTAGCAAAGCACACAAACCTTGGACACTTGCTTTGTTTCTAAAAGCCACAGTATGCTTAACATTAGTATTTGCAGCATATTTCTACGTATCCTAAAATTGATAGTTTGTCGTGTACATTAAGGAGAGTAACTACTTCTAAGTGCCACTGTTTCAGGTTTAATAAATCCATTGCATATTCATGAAACAACAAGTCTTTTAGTTCAGTCAGGTCCATTGTTTTATGATGAAAGGACTGTTTACTCTTAAGAAGTTGTGAATCTACTTGTTCTTCAAATCTTGGTACAGGATGGATGTTATTGACAAGTGCTTTTCTAGAAGAACAGTGGAAGAAATTTTATCTGCCCTCGTAAGTAGATGTTTCAGAATTTAAAATACTGATAGTATTAGTTTGATATTCTGTGGTTCTGTATCTTTTGTAACTTTGTTACTTCTTTGTCTTTCTACTTGAGTAGTTTTCTTTCTAGTGTTTTCTATTTGGTCATAGATAAAATGTTGACAATCTGCTTTGACGATGCCTTGCTTGCTATTAAGGAGGAGGAGGCTGCAAAGAGGGCAAATGATTGGTTATCGACAACAATTCAATCTCTAAAAAAGGCATCACCAATGAGTTTGAAGATTTCTTTGAGATCAGTATGTTTCAAGCAAGCTTTATGTTTACACTTGATTTGTTCACTATCAAAATGATATAATTAGTTTGTGTTTAAAGCATTTATGACACAACTGCAATTCCTAAATTTCGAAAGTTTATTGGTAGCCTAGAAGACAATCTCTACTGCTATGACATCTTCCGCTGAAGAAAGGGGATGTTTTTGTTTTGATTTTCTTGCATACTAAGCACAAGGCATCTGGTATTGGGTTGCATAAATTCATTCTAAAAATATGCGAGTACTGCATGGAATTGTAGTAATTGTATAACAAGAGTAATTCATGACTCATCTTCTGATTGTAGAACTGTTGATGGCCAATTTTTTGTACAAAGTGATCATATTTCAAACCAGAATGCAAATTAATTGGTCAACCATGTATGTATATATTGGGGATCCACCCTGGTTTAATCTCTTTAAGGGTCTACATTAACATATGAAACACTTTAGGGAAAAATAGTTTATATAAAAAATTAGGTATATCTATCTAGTCTTCTTGTCAGAAAATGAGTTACCTCATTCCATAAAATGCATCCTACTAATATTAGTTTAACTTCCATTGGTTAGATGACACTAGACCCTAAAAGCATGACCACCCACCTTGCAAACCAATAGAGAAGTGGGGAATGGGTATTGGAGGTTTTGGACTAGGATCTCTTGCAACCAAAGCTTTAATACCATGTTAGACAGCCATATGAGCACCAGAAACTTATAATGAGCAAGTAGCCAACAACTTAAATCATGATAACACCATTATATACTAATTGTTGAGGACAGCTAGTAAGAAGCTTTCATGAATCTTGCCAAATTTTTGGCTGGACATTAATAGTTTTATTGCAATTTTAGATTAGAGAAGGAAGGCTTCAGGGAGTTGGTCAATGCCTTGTTCGTGAATATAGAATGGTTTCTCATGTTCTGCGAGGAGAAGTCAGCAAGGATTTCAGAGAGGTTCAGTTTACTGACACATATTTTTTTTGTTTTCTTTTCCTGAATTATTATATTTCTTTGTATGACTTTAACCTTGCTTCTAATTGCAGGGTTGCAGAGCTATATTGTTGGACAAGGATAGGAACCCAAAGGTAGGAATGACTTACCCACATGCAATCCCTTAAATTGCAAAATTTAGATCCCTTAGTGGAATATATATAAGTGGAGATACATGTGTGTGAGTGTGGGTGCACGATACCCTACACATTACCAGATTGTCTTAGTAGGAGAATAACATCCTTAGTATTTGTGTGCGCGCATGTATACATACATCGATATTTGAAATATATATTTGTTATATATATTCTACAACCTGGACATTAATTTGTGTTTGGTTTCCTCCTCTTTGGTCTTTCAATTAGTGGGAGCCTTCTAAATTGGAGCTTATCAATGATCATATGGTTGAGCAGTACTTCTCTAAGTTGGATGATGAAGAATGGGAAGAGTTAAAGCTCCCCGCAAGATTCAACTTGCCTGTAACTGCCATTGCAAAGCTTTGAGTATTTGGCACACTCGACCATTATAACTTGCAGCCTATTTAGTTTCTGTTCTGGCGTCAGCAGGCACGTATACAAACACCACTTTAATTCATGTTACTAAATACCAATATCATGTATTCTGCCATGTACTAGATGGTTCTTGTATCGGCAACATTATATTTTCTGTCTCATGGCTGCTAGTCTAGGTGAAATAAATTCCCGGTTCAGTTGAATTCTAAGCATATAAAATGCACACTCGCACACTATCACAGTTGATGATCTTCATGTTCTCATGCCCTGTATAAATACAAAAGCTTTTATCCTAGAGTTTTCCAGATAAAGGAACATGGGGACTTGGTACTTACTGGTAGAGTGATTGACAGAGAACTATAGTTGAAATTTATATTTTGTTATAAAATATTGTGTTTGGAATTTGGAAGAGGGGTAAGGTGACGAAAGTTCATCATGTTGACCCACGGATTTGTCAAGGCTGGTGTTTGCTTGGGATTATTTGTGCCAGTGATTACACGCTGAGGGAATGGTTGGCCAGTTATGGGGGAAGGTCTGGATGTGATTGCGGTCATCTTACTCCACATTGCATGTGTTGGACCTGATGGAAGACTTCTATATGCGACGTTTATAAATGCTGGAAGAAAGGGTTTCGAACTTGAAACTTCATTCGACATTGTGGAGACAGTTGCAGTTAGACCGATGGCTAATAAATTTTGATGCCTTTGTCAACGTGTGGAGAGAAATCGAACGTGACACCTCATTTAACGTTGTGAAGAGATAGAACTACGAGTAGACGGGAGTGTATTCCATGCACCGTCAGTGCATGGGTACATGCAATATGAATGAATGTAATTTTTTTGATATTAAAATATATAAAGGAGTGTATTAGATGAGTGGCTGTCGGTGCATACAATCCTCTCCACGATTAGACCAATAACGAATTGGTCTGTGACGGTTTCAATACATGAATATTTCACTACTTGCCCCCCAATTAATGTGGACGGGTTTCTTCTGCAGAACAACTAACAGCTTTTGTCGATCGAGAATAGCATTGTGCAAAGCTGCTCGTTGCTCTGTCTATTTAATACTAAAGCAGGCGCAGCTGCTGCTTGTATTGGATGGCCAGTTCAAATAGAAACTTCTTCTACATATTGACTGATTTTTCTTGTTAATACAAGAAAAGACATAGAAAGCTGGGTTATATGTATTCAATAACTATTGAGTATTGACTAATTTTATAGATGGAAGTGTACCACCACGAAGAACAGGCTGAACAGCAATGCTAAAATTGAAAAAACGTGCACTCATGCATCTGTATGAGTTTAACTTGGCTTAAAAAAATCTACATGTATCGTATTACGAATGCATTCTATATAGTTCATCTTCAGAAAGAAAGAAAGAGAGAGAGAGAGAAAAAAGAAGAGAAAACCCTTTTATAGTTAATCTACTCTGAAAAAGGTGAGGTGAGACCGAACAAATAAAACTCATAATCAAGCTGGTAGGTTATCTGGTCAGACCTGCAAGAGTTCAACTAAATTATAGCATTCACATATAGTAATAAGTACGTCAAACAAAACTTTGAAATATACAAATAGAGAACAGATATGCATGCTAGCTAGCTCCACTATCTTCTGAACCATAAACCATAAACCATGAACCACCATAAACGATCATTGAACAAATAGGAGAAATGCCCTTTCATGTACGCCATAAACCATAAACCATGAACCACCATAAACGATCATTGAACAAGTAGGAGAAATGCCCTTTCATGTACGTAATTTTCAAAATTCACATAGTGCCATACATACATGCAAATCAAAAAACTGAGTCATCCTCTTCATTAATAGAATGTACGTGATTTGGTAGTTAGCTACTTTGTAGTTTGTTACCCACCCTTATTTGCACTGAGTCCTGTTCATATACTCGATGAATTGATATTCAGTTGTGCTCTACTATGATCAGATTTAGATTCAACGGTGCATAATAGCGAAGAAATAAGTAAATTCCAACTACCTTGTTATTCTCCGGCCACCCTTTCAACGACAGTTGAACACAATTAAGTAGAATTATCACTGAGTAGGTGAACAAGATTGTTTAGTAGGCAACTCTTCTAACTCGAGGGTTTAAGAGCATGTCTAGTACGCTTTCACCAAAGTGAACAAACCTAAAAAACTGCACTCCACCGGATAGTTAAGATCTCACTCATGTACGTAACCAATCATTTTAATACTTGCTGCTTCAGACTATGGATCAATTACATACAATTTACAACACCAACTACGTACTTCACGGTTCGGTTTCTTATTGCGCATTTCAAAGTTAAATTTTTTTTATAGAGTTCAAAAATGACCAGTAAACGCTGTAAATTAAAGAGCGTTCAGTAGCCATCTAACCATCGCTTTGAAGAATACATATATAAAGAGCTAGCCCTAGATGAACAAATACTGAGCACTACACAGAGAGTAGAGGAAAAAAAATTTAAAATGAAGAGTTAGAATATGGATGGGTCTAATACGCTAATCTAGAAATTTGCTTGGTAAAATAAGTTTGGAAGCAAATCTAGAAGCACATGCTTACATGTGATCAACACAATCAAAATATATTTAAATCATCAGAAATGGTAGAATGTTTCCAACACCAGTTACCAGTTCAAACTTGTCCAGAAAATTGTCTACTGCTTGCCGCACCTGAAAATTTAGTACAATAATTGACAAAAGAAAAAAGAAAAAAATCCTAAACTTAGCAATGTTCATTCACACATCCCAAGTAGCCCTTCAAATCAGAAGGGTAGCAAGGGTACCGTTTCCATGAATTTCCATGCATCTTGAAGATCTTCACAACCTTATCCTTCGTCGAAGACCTGCCATCCATATGCAACAGTGCAAGAAGCTTCTTCACCGATCCATAGATCAACATTTCCTCCAATACCTTCTCTGTCGGGTGAAAATTACAAACCAACCACATGATCTTCACCCCAATCTTGGTGGCAACATTGGAAACGTGCATCATCTTCTTCGAAATCGCTACAATGCCCATGCCATGTTCCACCAAGGCCTGCCTCCCCTCAGCACATTCACACAGGAACTTGATCACTTGCAACATTTTCTCACATCTGGATCTGCTGGACTCTTGCAATAGCTCTATTAGGACACAAACAGCTCCTGCTTCAATTGCTCTCAGCTTGTTTTTCTTTGACGCTCTCAAAATTTCTATCAGAACTTCCAAGGCACATGAGCTTGCTTTGCTACATATTTCGTCCGAAACAAGCTCCAACAAGGATTTGAAGAAATCTATTCCTTGATCTTGTATCACAAAGTTCCAGTCGTAATTGGTTTTTGCCATCTTCTTGAATATGGTAATGGTGTGAAGGCGTGCTTCAGCACTCCCGCGCTGAAGCATGATTGTCATTGATCTGGTGGAATCTTGTCTTGACAACAACTTAAAAGTGTTACCTTCTTCTTCCGAGATGGGAAGTTGGTGAAGAATACAAAGAGCCTCCTCGCAAGCCCGAAATGTTATGAAATCCGAGTTCTCTGTGAGGATTTGATCAAGTATTTGAACAAGAACTTCCACTCCATTAGAACTAATGAAGTCATTTCTCGTCTCTTCACCCATGTCAATAATGGAACGAAGTTTCTTTAAGGAACTGACCTTGAATGGGGATGACATGATTGTGCTGAGAAGTGCTTTAATCTCCTCATGTTTATCCGAATGCGAATTCAATAACTCACATGACGAAGATGAAGATGATTTCGAGTCCCCTTGGTTTTGCCATGCAAGAATGAGCCTCTTGAGGGTGTGATTTGGTATGGTGTCGAAATTTGAGATTCTTTGCATTGTGGCCGGGCATGTTTTCTTCTTGTATGTGAAGAACCATTTCTCGATGTTGACACGTTCGTAAGTGACGCCGGTGGAGATGGTAACAGGGTCCTTCATGAGATCCATGGAAATGGGGCATCTGAAATGGTATGGAGGAAAATCCATTGCCATGGATTTGAAACTGAGAAACTGAAGGGATGGCGAGTTGGGTGAGGAGTTGATTGTGCAGTTAACATCAAGATGTCCAAGACTTTATACCATCAAAGCAATTTCATAAAAAGAAAGAGGCAGGAGGGTGTGGAAAGTCCAAAAAAAGGAAAAAATCAAAGTCAAATAATATGGATGCAATCTGGTATAGCTGTATGAAACCAACAAGAAACCCCAGGAACCTTTCTTTGTTTTGATTTTACTTTTTATTTCATATTTTAAAGTCTAAGCCTCTTGCTAGTGGCTGCCACAGTCTACTATATATAGTTGAGGTGTATTTCCATTTGACCCCAAATGTCTGTGTCCTTTTGCATTTTTATCCAAAACTTTAATAATTATGAAATATGCAGGGCTGGAAGAACAGTTAATTTCCTGGTAAGTAACAACATGGGAATGAGTTACTGATACATGAATCTTTCTCTTTAGGCTAGGAATCACTGAAATTAAAACAAAAGGAAACCTTTTCTGTCTTTTTGCATACAGGGAAATAAATAATTTGTTAATTACCATATTATTTTGTACCAAGTATATATATATTGACCGCAGCATGGGTGAGTTGGTTAGTTCCTTTTTGTCCTTTGTAATTGAACCAAGTCACAAGAATTTGGTGCTTCACAGATATGGCGTTAAGAGATTTGATGAGTGTACTGGTTGCAGAAAACTTTTTTTAGGTCAGAAGCTATGTACTAAGGAGCCAATCCATTGACAGCATGAGAAAATTCAAAGATAGCATAAAATTGGCTCATTCTTGGTAGGTTTTTTTTGGCAAGATCTCATTCTTGGTAGTTGAATAATGTAATTATTATCATTTAGTAGTCCTTAATTTCAATGGTTGTGTCAGCATTATAA